>NC_143130.1:61882500-63132500 GCF_059928025.1 Delphinapterus leucas | reverse complement strand
AACTATTTTTTGGTGGCAGAAATCAGAATAGTGATTATATATAATAGGGGGAGAGAGGGTACTGACTAGAGCCTCCTGAAGTGCTGGAAATATTCTCAGGTGCATATATACATAAACATTCATTGACTTGTACATTTAAGATTTGTACACTTTACTGTATATACCGCAGTTTTAAAAAGTTAAAAGAAAAGAGAAACGTTGGTCATTGGTTTAGGTAAGAATTCAAGGATTGGAAGATCTCACAAATGTCACTGGGTCCAACTACACATCCAATGCTCAGCTCCCGACCTGAATATCTCACTTGGGGATGTCTACTCCCACTTCCAAATAGCTCTGACCACTAGAAGGTTTTTCTTTTTTCCTTATTTTGGCTGAACCCTGCAGCATGCGGGATCTTCGTTCCCTGACCAGGGATCAAACCCGTGGCCCCTGCAGTGGAAGCATGGAGTCTTAACCACTGGACTGCCAGGGAAGTCCCTAGAAGGTTCTTCTTTATAATGAACTCCAAACTTATCCCAAGGAGTTTCTATATGAGATTTTCATTCTACTCTTTCAGGAATATAGAGAATAAGTGTGCTCCCTTTTCTAAGTCATATACACTCAGTTATCCCAAGGCTTATCTGATAACTGCTGAGATCTCTTTCCGCTCTAAAAATTCTAGAATTCTATATTTTTATTAGTCCATATTTCTTTCATTTACTCTTCCTCTACACCTCTGTTGAACTTTACTCTTTCAACCAAAGTATTCTAATGCTCTGCATCAATCTGAGTAGATAACCAGCTTGTAGATTTTTACTCAAAATAATTTTAAATGTATGTCAATATTAACAGTATATATCAATAGCTGGGCACATCTGTGTGCTCACGAGAGCAGAAACGGGTATCTCTCAATGCTTAACACATTAGAATATCAGAGTTCCTCATGAAACATACTAACTCACTTGGATTTGGAGAGTGTTTACCACCAAATGTTTAGACTGGGAAGATGAGAAGTGTATTTCTTAGACAAAAAAATAAGTCAAGTCAATGGTGATTATTTTGACCTGTACACTGGGAATAAAGATAAATATATGGAAAGCACTGTTATGCCTAAAGCAATGAATCATATTGGACTTCATGAACAAACATAAAAGCACTTCCCTAACCTCAAAGAGCCAACTGGACAATTAATTCATAGAATTGTGTATGTTAAGGCATTAAAAAGCCTCTATAGAGTAAAAGTTTAGGAGATGAATGGAAAACCAGAATGAGATTTTTCTCACACTCAAGATAATATATGTTCTAGTAATATTCATAGAATTCAGTCCTTCTGTTTAAAAAGTTAAACACTAACACTTTGCCTATACGATCACTTCACATCTATGTTTGCCCATTTACTATTACAACCTCATATTCTTACTGTGTTGTCCTTTATTGCACAGAAGAGAACAATAATCAAGACAGACTCAAAATTATCTACAGATAGATTATCTGCAACATGAACTTTGTAAAAACAAAATGTAATTATTTCATGATTCTGGGGAAGTTTTGAGGAAGAATATGAAGTAATAATGAGGGACTTCCCTGGTGGCGCAGTGGTTAAGAATCCTCCTGCCAATGCAGGGGACATGGGTTCGAGCCCTGGTCCAGGAAGATCCCACATGCAGTGGAGCAACTAAGCCCACGAGCCACAACTACTGAGCCCGTGTGCCACAACTACTGAAGCCCGCACGCCTAGAGCTGGAGCTCCGCAACAAGAGAAGCCACCACAATGAGAAGCCCACGCACCGCAACTAAGAGTGGCCCCCACTCGCCGCAACTAGAGAAAGCCTATGTGCAACAGCGAAGACCAAACGCAGCCAAAAGTAAATAAATAAATAAATTTATATTAAAAAAAAGTAATAATGAGAAGGAAAACTTACTAATAGTAAAGCTTTTTTGTAATCTGCAAAAGAAATTATTGCATGGCTGTGCTTTCCAAGAGAAAAGGTACCACTGATGGTTTTATGGAGCTGGCATAGAAACAAAGATGGATTAAATGCCTGAAGACAGTGAAGGTCATCTATCAGACTGAGCCAGGGAAATCTTATACACAACTAAAGATTCTCATCAGCAGTAATGAACTGAAGGCTTATGTTACACACTTCTAAATGATGCACTGATTTTCAAAGTAGAAAACTAAATGAAGGATACCCAACTGAGTTTAGCATTTGACATCACACTATCAAAATTTTCTCAACTCCTCTGGAGCTACCAGCCTTCTCTTTTTATTCATCTAACACGTGGCACTTAAATTCTATCATCAGGAATTATATCAGTTTGTGCTATAAATTTTTTATGTAAGTATCTGTCTTCTCCATGGAAGACACCATGCTCTGGATATCCTTCTAGCTTCTTCAAGTTATTTTGGTTCTCTTAGCATTATTTTAACCTCTTTTGCAACAATGACTATTCTTTTTTCCTTCAGATATAAATATACTCTGTTCCTAAGAAAGAAAGAAATCAAAATTCATAATAAAACCCTCCATTAATTCCTATCCTCTGTTCTAAGCAACTGCCCATACATTTACCTTTTCTTTATAACCAAACTACCTGGAAGATTATTCTAGTCACTGCTGCTACCCAATCTGAAACACACAGTTATCTGGTTTCTTTCCCTAACTCACTCTACTGACTATTCTCAGATACCAGTCATCTCTAAGTTGCTAATTTCAATGAACACTTCTCAATCTTCAATCTCTTTGGTCGCTAACTGGTATTTGATGCTCTAAATGACTCTTCCTCTTCAAACTCTTCTTCCATTGTTTCCTATTTACTACCCTCTTATTTTTTCTCCCATCTCTTTAGCCATTTCTTCAGACTTTGGCCCTTTTCTCTCTACATGTTTTCCTAGTGATTTCTCTCAGTCCCAATGTTTCAGCAACCACTTATACTGATGACATCTAAAACCAACTCTCAAATTCCAGGCCTGTATCTCAAATGGCAAAGATTATCCTCCTTGGTGTGCCATAGACAACTCACACTTTACGCGTATAAAACTGAATCCATAATCTTTTCCTCGAAACCTGTTCCATCTCCCATGTTCTCTATGTCAGTTGAGGGTACGCTACTCTTCACTGAGGCTAAAAACCTGGGCGTCCTTTTCAGCATTTCCCCTGCCCTTCTCACCACGTGCAATCCCTTACCAAAACCCAGTTGATCCTGTCTCCTCTTCCATGTTTCCGTGATTACTGTCTCAGTTAAAGGCTTTATTTTTCTTGGCCTGCATACTCTAACAGTGTCCATCCTGCCTGTCCTTCCTGCCTCCAATCTGTTTCCATACAGCTGCCAGTGATCTTTCTAAAATACAAATCTACTTATGCATATCATTCCTTGTTTAAAATCATTCAAGAGGCTACCCACTGTCTTCCGGTGATTTTTACTTTTTTCTTTTTAAAATTCTGTTTGAAAGCAAAAAAAGTTATGCCTGTTTTGAATGCTTAAAGTTTGAATGTCTTACAGTAAGGATACATAATTTTATCATTAGAATAAACAATAAAACTTGGTCCCATAATAGTGAATGACCACCTTTAAACCAGTTTTGGGATCAGAAAAAGGAATTTTGATATGTTTAAATGAACTAGAACACAAAAAGTATAGTTATTGAAAACAATATATTAAAAAAACTAAGTCTTCTCTACGTTGAATTCACATCTTTGATACCCTCTATTTGTTCACATGAAACATCTTACAAATTTATCCCTTAGGGAATAAGATTCAGCTGACTTGCCAATAAGACTACTATATATAGATGACAAATAGTAAAAAAATGCAGTCCTGACCTTTTTTTTCTTTAAGTAAATAAAAGAACAGTAAACTCCAGGCACACCTCGTTTTATTGTGATTTGTGGATACTGTGTGTTTTTTTTTACAAATTGGTACATTGCAGCAACCTTGTGTCAAGCAAGTCCATCAGTGCCATTTTTCCAATAGCATTTGCTCACTTCGTGTCTCTGTGTGGCATTTTGGTAATTCTTGCAATATTTCAAGCTTTTTCATTATTATTATATTTGTTATGGCGATCTGTGATCTTTGATGTTGCAAAAAGATTATAACTTGCTGAAGGCTCAGATGATGGTTGGCATTTTTCAGCAATATTTTAAAATTAAGTATTGTATTATTTTTTAGACATAATGCTATTGCAGACTTAATAGACTACAGTATAGAATAAACATTAACTTTTATATGCACCGGGAAACCAAACGATTCGTATGCCTTGCTTTGTTGCCGTTATCACATTATTGCGGTGGTCTGGAACCAAACCTGCAATATCTCTGAGGTATGCCTGTGTATCAAATAGCTTATGTCCAGGAAATAAACAGTTTTTAAGAAAAGAGATGAAATAAATGAGTATCATAAGATTTAATGCTCAATATACATAACTACTTATGATGGAGCTTACTATTAATTTTTGAACTAGGAAGATAATTTTTCACAGTATCATATTTAAATACATGCTTTAGGTCTTGAAATTAACAGGTTAACAGATAGAGTAATTTCTAGTCTCTCCCATAACCCTTTTAATTACAGTATCTATGTTCTTTCCTGCAATATATTTCTGTTGTAATCAACTCTAAAATCCCTTGAGAGCAAATGCCATTCAGTATTATTATACATGCATTACCAAGTAAGGTAAGAGAAACTGTTAAACCAACTGAGATCCCATGATGCCAGTTAAATTTCAATTCTTTTTTCTAGGCTCTCCAAACATGTCAGCACTATTGTAGTAAAGTGGGTCATAAGTTTCGGGTGATGTGATTTGCTTGAAAGACAGAGAGAGCAGAGTGTAGAACAGACTATTACAGGTCACAGCAAAGTAGGTTCAGAACTGTAGCTACAATTTATTTATTATGCATATTTATTAAGTGCTGAAACAATAAACATGTAGCCCAGCAAACAGTTGAATACACCAGGTTAAACATGCCTTCCCTATCCTCTAAGAGGGCATAGTTTGAAAAAAAGAACAATTTAATTATCAATTTAATACCCAGGAGGAAAAAAGCTCTCAATCATTATAATGTATTAACTGCTTTCTAAAACAGTTCATAAATGATACACTACTGAACTTAAATCCACTTATTCTATTTGAAAAAGTGTTCTGAATTTAAAATCTTTGAACTCAAGCTTCCTATTGGATGATGATCAATTTTTAGATAACAGGATAGTGTCCTTGATATATAAAAATGATTGCTGTTTCACCATTGGTGAGGCATTTTCTATTTTTTAATAACAAGGATGCAATTATATCAACTCATCCTTAGTCTTCTACCTAGCCCCCTTGGAGCAGCAATATTTATCTAAAGGGCAGCACTCTAAGGTAGGATGCAAGTAGAGATCAATTCCAAATCCTATGCAGGATTATTTTATTACATGATGGAATTAAGCTACAAAGTAAAATTGAGTTGTAATTTCTAGTGTGATAAGGTTTTACTTATCTAAGTAAACATTAAACACTTTGCAGAACGGAATACAACTCTACGGATGGTGACATAGGCAGAGAATGTAAAAACCATAAACAGTTTAACTACCCTACTCTTTACCAGTGTTAGTGCTGTTAGACAAGACTGCTAAACAAGTAGAAGATAAATAACTAGTAAAGGCTGGCAGCTAGAAATATATAGTTAACCCAAGTCTTTCTTGGTACAATAAATGAATCCATACACTATCCTCGGTATCACCTATTGCTAGAGAAAGATTTTAATTAAACGTGAGGGAGAAGAAATAGGCCAATTAGAATTCTGCAGGTAGTTTGTTTTGCTAGGAAATAAATGGCTAGAGCTGACACTGTCTTTCTGGCAAAATAAAGCTGCTCTTTCCCCTTTCTAGAAATAAACATAAAAACCACTCCATTACATTTATTTAATATAGTCTCTAAATTGGCAATTCGCTTGAGAAGACTTTGCACATAATGGCAGAGTTCCCAGTACTTAAGTCTCCTTACCCCTTCTATAAACCATAATGTACCATATTTGTACATTGCTATAGTACTATAGGAAGAATTTCAATATTCCTCATATTCTTTCACTAGCTCTAGAGTCAGTGATTTACATTTCAAAAACTCAAGAAAGAACCCGCAGTAGCAACCAGAGGATTATGAAATTCAGAAACTTACTTAGTCATACCTGACAGCAGACATTTACAAATTCTTATGATTTATAAACTCCCAATTTCATTGACCTGAGAATAGCTATGAATGTCTGGTAAATCCACATATATCAATAAGTAGATGAAGCTTTAAAAATTATTTCACTAAGAATTAACAGTTTTGTTAAAGGCAGAATTAATAATAGCAATAATAATGATATGATGATGTGAGAAACCAGTCATTGAGAATTCGCACTCTTTTTGTTTAATTTCCTTTTCCCATCATGGCCCTCAACCTGATAATATGCATAAGAAACATTCAGCATGCTTTTTTCAGTTTATGGGAGAATTCTAAGTATGGTACCTAGACTTTAGAAATAAATAAGAATACCTCATTTACTATACATTAAGAAATATAAGTCCCTAAAACATTTTCTTTTCTAAAAAAATTGAAGTATAGTTTATTTAGTATTGAGTTAGTTTCGGGTATATAAAACATTTTCTTTTGAAATGAAATTTATGTCTAAAATTGGTAGTAAACATTTTTTTCATGAGTTTCAAGAAATCCTAGTGGCCTGAAAGCTGTCTCAAATTGTTGAACTTATAATTTTATACCAAACATACAATTAAGCATCTCATTTTACTGAAATTAGCTTAAAAACAATTAAAAATTTAATTAAAAATTAGGTCTAAGATGAAGAAAGAAAACACAAGCTCTCTAAGAAAATGTAGAATACTTTGTAATATCAAGTCATAATAGCTCTGTATATCTTATAAAACATACGAAGACATTAGTATTGTGAAATGTGGTCATTTTTGCCTTGTGATTAAAAGACAAGTCATGTACTTTGGTAACATTATGGCATATTTATATGACTAAAACAGCTAACAACCTTTACACAAACAATACTGTCAATCTCAGTAGTAAGCAAATGTAATTAGACCACAATTTCCTTTGTAGGGCTCTAATGTTTAAAAAAAAAAAAAGTAGTTCTAGAAAAGAAGATAAGTTGTTTAGCCAGGACTGCCACTGAGAACACTGCCTCTAGTTTCCAAGAGCTCCAATCTAAGAAATGCGGGCAGGTATATTCCTTTGCGGGGGCTTAAATAAAATCTGCCCACAACTGCCAGTTTAGCTTAGCACATAAAATATACATCACTGAGAAGACAGGCTAATCATCAGAAGCTGTCTCCAGGCATTACAATGATTACATGGTGCCTTTCTCAGAGAGTTATTTTGAAGAAATAAAGGATCAAACCAGAGGAAACAATCCCTCCACGCTCCCAGGGTACAGGGCACACCTATGAAACGGTTCCTGACCTATATAGTTTACCTACGGTGACATGCTATCTTTTCTCATTCATCATATATTTACCAAACACGTAATATGTACCAGGCACTTGGTTAAGACACCAGGACTACAACAGTGAACAGTCTCTGCTTTCAGGAAAATTATGGTTTGAGGTGAAAGATTAAGCAAACATACCAATAAATACAATTTTAAGTTGTGAAAACTGCCATGAAGGAAAAGAACAGAACACTATAGAAAAACAGTAGGAGATGTCACTTAAACAGGGGACCTCTCTGAAGAAGTAAAGTGAGAGTTGAATGTTAAGTACATTCCATGCTGAAGAACTAGGACTTGAGTAAGAACTTGGCGCTTTGGAAGAAGTGAAAGAAGGCTAGAGTGGGCTGGAGTAAAGTGGTCAGGAGACAGCAGCAGGGACTATACCCTGCGGAGACGTGGGGTTATCTTAAACATCTGAGTTTTCACCAAAGCGTAAGAGCAAACCTTTCAAGAATTCTTAAGAGTGGCATGATATGATATTTATGCTTTTTAAAGGATCATTCTAACTTCTATGTAAAGAATGGATTGATGGGTAGTAAGAACGAATCCAGGAAGCTACCATTGGGAAGCTGCTGCAACAGTCCACCACAGCGTGATGGTGGCTTAGAATAGGGTATAGCAATGAAGATATAGTATATAGGGTGGATTCAATATATTTAAGAGGTAGAATCAATAAAATTTTGTAGTGGTCTGAATGGTGTATGTGTGTGTGTGTGTGTGTAGTAGTGAGAGGTCTCAAGAATAATCCCAAGACTTTTTTTTCCCTTGTTTTTTCAATTTTATTTTAAAGTTTGAAAATTACAAAGACAGCAAATTCTTCCAGGCACAAATAACTTGTTTACAAATAAAAAGGGGGCGGGAGGGAGACGCGCAATTGAGCAATTTTCTATTTTATTAAAAAGAAAAGGGAGAGACGACTGTACAGGTTTTATCTCCCAGCTCCCGGGTGTGAAACGTAAGTACTAGCCCTAGATGTGTATATATACATATACACACACATACACACAGGCCTAGCTCTGTAAAACTACTTAGCAATTCAAAGTCGACTGCAGTATGTCTTACTGTCCACTCCCCGCCCTCCCCTTCTCCCCCATCTACAACTACTTCGATTCAGAAGTAGAGGTTGGGAGGTTTTTAAGTGGTGGGTGGCAGGGCTGGAGCGCCACCAGACTGCTAAGCAAAGCCCACCTCTTGTACAGGAGGAACCAAAAATCAGGGGTAAAGGAGAAAGGTCCTCCTAGGATACAATCCAATTGTGTGGAAAAACCCAAGTTTCAACAGGGCACACTGAGGCACTTGGTTGACTGACTCTCCACCCTTCCCCCAAAGTTTCTACTCCTGTTTAACAGGAGACTTTTGGAAGCCAGAGACCACCCTCCTCCACCAGTGGCTAGTTTCCAGCTGACTGAGAGAAGCCACAGTTTCTCGGACCGGCTGTCACTTCAACCTCCTCCACGTCCCTAGGAAAATAGGGAGGCCACTGGGGCAGACTAACAGAAGTGAGAAGGAAACCGGATTTGGACGCCCCACTGCTCACCACTGGGAGGTGGAAGTCAGCCTAGGGAGGGCTTTTTTCCACCTCCCTCCTTTGCTGTCCAGCTGCTGCCGCCCCTCTCCTCAGGGTCAAGGTTCTGAAACTCTCACAAGCAGTGCTCAACTTAAAGAAAACTCGATGGCCTCATAGGTACTCCTACAAACAGTCCAATTCCTGGGCTCCCTGTCATCTAGCCACAAGAAGCTGCCTTGCCCATTCTCCCCCTCCCCCCGACCCCAACTTTTACCTTCAGAGTGAACCAACCATGTAACTAAACAAAACACACAAACCCACACAAATTCCCTAACCCATAAGCAGATTAGTAACAAATTAACAAAACAAAATATAAGTACATTCTCATCATTACAGAGACGAGATTTGTTGTTGCTGTCCTTGCATAATTGGTTAAGGAAAAATGAATTATTCCCTAATTTCTGAGGAATACAAATTCTGTCTGTTTATAAAGTCAGAAGGGAAAGGGGCAAAGGGCTGCAGATGAGGATCAAGAGAGAAGAAAGGAGAAAAGTATTTACAGAAAATAGAAGACAGGCAGGAGTGTCCACAAGGAAAGCCTCATTGTCATTTCTTGCCGACCCTCTTGGCACTGGACTTGGCTTTGGGCTTCACTGGTTTGGCCTTCTTAGGCTTGGATGCCTTGACTGGCTTGGCTTTGACAGTCTTGGGTTTTTTGGTTTTCTTGGGCGTGGCAGCCGGCTTCTTCTTGGCCTTCTTGACTGGGGTAGCTTTGGGCTTCTTGCTTGGGGCTTTGGAGGCAGGCTTCATGGGCTTGGCGGCCTTCTTTGGCGTGGTCACCTTCTTGACTTCCTTCTTTGTCTTCTTGAAGGCCACTGACCTCTTGGGCTCGTCGCTCTTGGGCAGCCGGAAAGGCCCTGAGGCACCCACCTTTTGGTCTGCTTGAGGACCCCAGTGGTGACCAAGTGCTTGATGGACAACTTGATCTGGGAGTTGGCATTCTCACCCACCTTGTAGTGGCTCTTGATGTACTTCTGGATGGACTGGCATGAAGAGCCAGCACAGTTCTCTGCCTGGATGGCAGCCACGATCATGTCTGAATACTTGGGGTGGTTTGTGGACTTCTTGGAGGCCTTGGCCCACTTGGGCTTGGTCGCAGGGGTGGATGTGGAGTTCTCGGTCATGGTGGCCTGCCTGATCCTGCTGCTGAAGAAGGCACCTTCCAAAGGGCCAGCCCTCATAGGAAGCCGAGGAAAGCCTGATTCGGGATCTGCTCTGGTGCCTCTGGCTCCCAGGCCAGTCTGAGGCAGGTTCTTGGGGACCTTGCTCAGGTCGCGGGGCAGGGGGGGACTCGCTGGGCTGGGTCTGCATGGCCCAGCCCCGCCGGTCTGTTGGTCGGTCTCGGCGCCCGGGTCGGCCTCAGCCTCCTCTGCCTCCCTTTTCCCAGCTCCGTGTCTCAATCCCAAGACTTCTAATTGAGGTATTAGTAGATATTTATGAAGATAAGGTTTACAGAAATAAGACTGGAGATGTAGAATTAGGGAAAAGATCAAGAGTTTAATATTGAATATGTTCTTTTCTTGATCAGTATTGCTAGAGGTCTACATATTTTACTGATCTTTTCAAAGAGTGAACTCTTGGCTCTGTAGATATTTCCTATTGTGCACTTGTTTTCTATTTAATTAATTTCTACTTTTTATAATTCCCTTTCTTCTACTTACTTTGGGTTTAATTTGCAGTTCTTTTCCTAATTTCTTGAGAATGATATTTAAATCACTAGTTTTGGACTTTCTTCTCTTCCAGTATAGGTGTTTAAGGCTATAAATTTCCCATCAAGTATAGCTTTAGCTGATTCACATATATCTTGATATACTGTATTTTCATTACTATTCTGTTGCAAATGTGTCTTAATTGTGATTTCTTTTTTGACCAAATGGGTCATTCAAAATGTATTTCGGGGGGAGTTTGCTAGCTACTATTTTATAATCCATTTCTTACTTAATTGAACTGTAGTCAGATAACATATTCTGGATGAAATTTGTTGAGACTTGCTTTATGGTCTATCATAAGATCTACTTTGTTAAATGTCCCATGTGAACTTGAAAAAATATTTTTTTGAAGCCATATTACTGGAATTAGATATATACAAATTTATAGTTCTCACATTTTCCCTGGTAGAATGACCCTTTCACAATTATGAAATATTCTTCCTTATTTCTAGTTATTCTTGTATTCAAGTCTATTGTGTATAGAGGGTATAGTCCTCTAGGGAATGCTAATTGAGAGTCTGGGGTGTTTACAGGTCCTTTCTTCCTTGGAGGGACCTGAATTTTAATGTTTGCTTGTCAACATCATGAGATGGACAGAAATTCACTCTGCTTTATAGAGATTTTCTGCTTAGCTTGCTTAGCTTCTGCTCTGCTTAGCCTCTGACTCTGCAGCAAAATCACTTCTTGGTGCTTCCCTTCCCTACTAGGGTCTTGGCCCCTCAGTCCAGGCCACCTGGGGACACCTAAACTCCAATTTTTATGTACTAAGCCCCATGAGACTACTGGCTCTCTACTTCTAGCAGAAATCCTCTGCTAAATTTCATGGATTCTTGTTCTGCACCATGTATTCAGCAAATTCTTCAAGGGGAAAAGAGAAGCTTAGAACATCAGCATGCTTTTTTGAAGTTCCCTTGGCTCCACAATTTTGGTTTAAGTCCTGGCTGCCTCAGTAGGTCTCTGATGCTTTCCCTATTTTTTTTTTTTTTTGCGGTACGCGGGCCTCTCACTGTTGTGGCCTCTCCCGTTGCGGAGCCTGTGCTCCGGACGCGCAGGCTCAGCGGCCATGGCTCACGGGCCTAGCTCCGCGGCATGTGGGATCTTCCCGGACCGGGGCACGAACCCGTGTCCCCTGCATCGGCAGGCGGAGTCTCAACCACTGCGCCACCAGGGAAACCCTCTCTTTTCTTTTTTTAAGTCCACCCTTTCATGTTGTTCTCGGCAAAAGGATTAGTCTGCAACAACCTAGTCCCTCAGAGCCAGGAATAGAAGTCATAGCTTGGGTTCTCAATCAAAACTCTACTGCTTATTAGCTGTGTGACTTTGGCAAGTTATTTGACCAAACTATTTAAACATTCTGAGTTTCAATTTTCTCTTATGTAAATGAAAATAACACCATCTCATACGTGTTGTGAGGATGTGAAGATTAAATGTCTGTAAAATGTCTAGTAACAAAAACACTTTAATGAGGGCTTACTACATACCAGACACTTTAAATGGATTTAATAACTTAATGTAGATATAGTTACTATCTCCCATTTCCTTTTCAAGATCACATACTAATAAGTGATGGAGCTAGGACTTGACTTAAGAACATTTTTCTTACTAACTACTCAATATTGCTTCTATAATATTGCTTTAGTATTGTGCCTGACACTGGTGTGTGCTCAATAAATGTCAATTATTATGATACAGAAAATACAAATGCTTCAGAAATATACTAATCAGATAAGTTTTTCTACTTTTTTCCTTGATTTATTTTTCTTTTTCATTTTGGCATAAAGATACTTACAACATCTTTCAATATATTTTAAAAGAAGCTATTGTGAAAAATGAATGTCTAATAGCCTACTGAATGAATAGGTAATAATTTGCTTAACCATTATTCTACTGTTAGATATCTAGAAGGTTTCCATTTTTTAAAACAGAATAGATATCAGTGCCATTAACATTTTGTCCCTTTCACTATTTTCCTTACTTGAAGCATTTTCTCAGAATAAAATCCTATCAGTGGAATACTGGCTCAAGATATGAGCATTTTATTATTGCTGACACAACAGCTATATTGTTTTCTCAAAGAGTTGTAGTAATTGTGGTATCACTCGCAATAAAAATGAAAGGTTTGTGTCAAGAGAACATTAATTAAAGCTATGAAGTATAGGAATGAAGGAAGTGTGGAGATGGAAAGAGAAGGGAGATATAAATTTTGAGGCTATGAAAGAAAAAAGTGGAGTATCTGGATACTATTGATATTTCTTGTGAAGCAAGGGGTATTAGTTTCACTTAAAGGAGTAGGGATGGAAGAAAAGGGCTGGGCTTTGTTGAAAATTCCAAATGCTTAAATACAAATACACATATGTACACAACAAAATCTTTCAAGAGTAATGTTTCTATGATAGTTTTCAAAAGATCTGTGTCTTCCACCCCACCTCAATGCAATCTGGGATACAGATAAATACTATTTAGGTGTAATTTACAGATGGACTATCTGATACATTAGGGTTCAACCTGATCTTCAGTATCACTTCTTATTCTAACCTATCACCAAACATTTAGTAATCTGGTGTGTGAATCTTTATTATTGTTGTTTTAAAACACACAGAGAAATGATCTCTTTTAAGAATAACATATTAAATTATAAAAAATTATAATACAAATTACAAAACCACCACATAGATTGTTGTTTTCACTTAGCTCAATTTAGCAAAATGTACTTGGAAGCAGGAGGCCTATGTTCTAGGGCCCACTGTGTGACTTTATTTGGTGTGTAATTTTGGGCCTTAATTGTCTTATCTATATATTGGGGTATTTTATCTGACTAAAAGCCAGCATTAGAACATGGCATCTCGTTTTATATTCCTGATCTAAAATTTGTCTAGTGAGCATACTATATTGAATAAAAATGAAAGAATCTCTCTCCCTTCGCTAATATGTACTGTGCTTTGAATATCCCATTAACCTTGTTATCATGTTAGACTTGTTATTTTAAAAGTTACTGAAAAAAAAAAAGTTACTGAATACTTTGTGGGCCTCTCTGAGGGCCATTTCGTCTGTTCCTTCTACCATCAGATGACTCTCAATGTATATACTTAAAGGCAGTTGCTTTCCTACTACTACCTTCCTCCCACCTTGCTCCTATCATAGATTTTGGAGTAGTACGTACCTGTTCATCAGGGAGAAACAGAAAGGGCCTTGAAAATTTGGGCTTAAAGAGAGTCCTTCCTCTCTTTGTCTATGTGCTATAGCCTCCCCAATAAAAAAATAAAATAAAAAACCTTTCTCTGCTAACTGCTTCACTATGTTCATATGTAAGTAAGCGCCTGATCGTCCAAGTTCCATTTCAGATTTCTCTTCCAGTTTCCATTAGCCTCCATTAAATTTTAGTAGTGATACTGAGAGATCATGGAGTTTGCGACTGATAATCGGCTGCATTCAAATCCTGTCTCTGTCACTTACTGGTTAAGTGACTGGGCAAATGACCTAACCTCTCTAAGCCTCTATCTTCTCATATGCAAAGTGAAGTTAGTTAATACCTACAACACCAAATTATGAGAATTAAGTTAGTTGAATGGGAATTGGAATTATGGCTAAATGTAGTTTAAATGTGAATATCATTTAGAAAATAAGGAGAACACCACTGAATAAAAGTAGTTTTTGAGCTGATTCAAATTAGAGGCTGGTTTGATTCCTAGGGTTCTTAAAAATCCATACCCTTTAAGGAAGCTATTCCAGATGAGGTAGCAAATATAAAGGCTTTGAATACCTTCATGCTCCAACAGATGCCAATTCCATGGTACAGAAACACTTAACCATATTAGAAGCAATAACCAAAGAGAAGAATAATTTTATGCCTATCCAATTAGCCAAAAATTTTTGCTGGTGAAATAGTGGTTAAAACAACACAGCTGTATGTTGCTGGTGGCATCAGAAATTAGCACAACCTTTTAGAGAAATAATATAGCTATTGTATCAAGAACTATAAAATGCCCACACTCTTAGAACGAATAATCCCACTCATAAGACTTTATTCTAAGAAAATAATTCAATAAGGAAAGTAACTATGATTTTATTTAATAGTGCCTGGCACATAAAAGGTACTCAAGTACTTCTTCAAATGAATACCTTCACGCATACTGACTTCTCCAAATCACTGCCCTTGGTTCCTTCCCATTATGATCTAACTATTTTCATTATATGGGGATAGTTTAAGAATCAAACTATAATATTTTTGTCTAGTCTCTGTTCTCCCATCTTTTCCAGTAACTTCACTGGTGATTGCTATCAGACTCCCTTATGATACTTTCACCATCTGAACTTAGTTGGCCTTCACACTGAAACTAAGTTGGCCACATACCACATCCTTGACCCAATCAAAAAGAAATCTGAAGCTTCCTTCAAGTTCCTAAAATGTCGTTCTTCTTTGTCAACACCCTTCTACTCTAATCATTCACCTCATTGCCTGCTTCATAAGACACAAATAGCCAGAAACCGTCACATCCATCCTCAACTGAACCTCAACATACCTTTAGTCCTGTACCTAGACACTTACATTTCCCTCTAGGATCTGAGAAAGAATTATCACTTCCTGCTTTCCTTCTAGCCCCATCCAAAATCCAAATTCTTCAAGTTTATGTATCTCCCCCTCTCTTTTTTAACGGTATAATTCACATACCATAAAATTCACCCCTTCAGTGTACAATTCAGTGGTTTTTAGTATATTGGTATACAAGGTATTTTAGTATCAAGGTTGTGCACTCATCACCACTATCTAATTCCAGGACATTTTCATCATCCCCTCAAAGAAATCCCATACACATTAGCAGTCACTCCCCATCCTTGCCCTCCACTCCCTGGCACACTAATATACTTTCTGTCTCTATGGATTTTCCTATTCTAGACATTGCATATAAATGGAATCATACAGTATGTGGCCTTTTGTGTCTAGCTTCCTTCACTTTAGTGTAATATTTTCAAGATTCATCCATTTTATAGCATGTATCAATACTGTATTCCTTTTTATTGATGAATATTTTCCACCGTATGACTATACTACATTTTGTTTATTCATTCATGCACAATTTGGTCTGTTTCCATTTTTTGGCTCTTATGAATAATGCTGCTAGGAACATTTGGGGAAAAGTTTTTGTGTGAACACATTTCTGATTCTCTTGGGTATGTAACTAGGAGTGGAACTGCAAGTTAAGTATCTCTTGATACCTAAATCTATTCTGTTTCTGAGTTCAGACAGCCTGGGATATCTCTCAAAATGCAAACAACTCTACACTGACTCCCTACCCCACTTTCACTCAAACACCTTCAGTCTTCAGAATCTGTACATATTAATTACCACTTAGTTCTTTCCAATTAAATTGAGGGCAGGGATCAGTTCTCATAGGTCTCATCATATAGTAGGTGTTTAATGTATGCTCAATATATTGATACCCTATGCTCACAAATGGGAGAATTACTTACCCTTTCATTCAGCAGATCTTTGAGTGTCTACTGTACATAGGTCACTGTGTTTACTACTGGCTATAAATAGTGGACAAACGTTATTCATCAGTTTCATCTACCCCAATTGCCAATTCAACTTCACAAATATTTACTGAATACTTATGATGTGAATGGCATTGTGCTAGGTTTGACAGCAGACACAGATAGGAATATGTTATAGTCTGGAGACTTTTATGACAGTTCATAAACTCTACATATGACAGTACAGTAACAACAGAAACATACAACAACAGCAGTAGCACTGTATATTAAATGCCATAAGAAAAGTACAAAATGCTCTGGAGTGTCAACAGACACACATATGGCTGGGAGAATGGACAGAGAAGAGGACAGACATCAGACAATACTTTTTGAAGCTGAAGGTGGTACTTGAGAAAGGGCCACAAAGAAGGTGGCGTTCTGATAGATAAGGATTCCCAGGAAAAGAGAAAGTGTTCCACACAGAGAATAGCATGAACAAAGATAGAAAAGGCTGGATACTGTATAGAATTTTTTTTTCAGAGACCAATCTAGTTAGGAATGTGTAGATGGGTAATGACAGAAGAGTCTTGAATATTAGGCTTAGTATTTAAATAGGTTTAGAAGAATGATTCAAAAAGTCTTCCTTTAACAATTCAAATTACTTTAGTGATTCCTTAACCTTTTCTTGAAACTTTTCTATTATGCTTATTATCTAAAGTAATCATGGAAATTAGTGATTTCTCCTTCCACAAGGAACAAAAAATGAACTCTTGACAGCTAAGTGAGCATGCTTAGCTCACTGAGACTGGGGAAGGATGAATTTGAATAATTCTAGCACTGCATCCCGATACTTCTGGGAATATGTAAGGCTTAAAACAGACATGTAGGCAAATCCCCATAGCTAGAATAACAGAAGTAAACTGGGGAAAAAATAATAGCATTCATTAAGCTGCTAACACCAGGCATTGTGCCAGGTGATTTACATATAATATACCTGATCCACCAAATAACCTCATTTAAGTTTACGGCAAGTGAGGCTCAGAGAGGTCAAGTAAATTGTTAGAGGTTACCAAGCTAGTAAGAAGCTCAGCTAATAAAATGTAGACATCATTTTTGAACCCAGGCCTGTCTGATCCCATATTTTCCCCATTGTTCACTTTTATTTGTGAACAAAGGAGGCTAGAATGGTAGGGTCATGATGCATGCATCAAAGAAAAGGGTTGAATGTTTAACACATGGGCTTTAATGGTCTGGAGAAAAATTAGACTGAAATATTCAAAACTCGGTTTAGAATGGCTTAGAGATCAAGACCAAGAGAGATCAAGCTTAGGGCTGTTTCTTGATCAGTTTGAACAATGATCACACTATAGAGCTTATTTAGGAATATCCAGGGAGCAAAATTCCAGCTTTGATTTGGAAATTAGAGAGTATACTCCAAGAGAATACGGATATTTGTCTGGATTCACTGATGTATTCCAAGTCCCTAAAACAGAGACTAGTATACAGTAAGCACTCAATAAACTTTTCTTGAAATAATGAAAAGTCACATAAGGGGTATTCTCGTTTGAATACTCTTGAAGGCCCTGAAATAAAGACAGCAGAACAGTAGGTTTAAAAACCATTCATGTTGTTAGCATATTCTCTTTAACACTCAACCCCATGGCAAAAACAAGCAACTCCAAAACAACAAACATACAAAAAAGCAATAGTTGTAAAACAACAGCATGATTTTTTAAAAGAAGGTAGACAAAAGAATGAAAAGACCCTTTTGCATTATAGATAGCATCTAGTACTTCGTGGGTAATCAAATTTCAGTGAGATGGAATCCAGAATTTTGACCTACTGTTTTAATATTTCAAACTGCTGTGAGCTGTGAGCCGTATATCCAATGACTGTTTTTTGGAAATGAAAATCGTTATCTAATCTAAACATTCTGAAAAAAATGGACAATCTCTTTATTATTGATGACAAGGAATGAAATGAAAACCTCAAATTCATTTACTTAAGGAAGTAACAGAGTACACTTACAAAAGTCTTTACTTTTCTAATTTTGATAGTATGTTTCTATTAGAACATGCAAAGAAAACTGCAACAAAGAACATTAAGGGGGAAAAAAAAAGCCTTTGGAAGACAGCAAGCCTCTCTACAGAAACACTTTTAAAGAGAATAAAAGCAGGTTCCATGAACTTCCCTCTATTTTTCACAAGCTTTTCTAATATTTCTTCTTTGGCGGAACTAATGAATAACTGCCTGTTATCACAAAACAACTTTTTTCAAATATGTGCTTTAAAAATTGCTTTCTTCTGAACAGACAGTTCTTCAAGCTGCTCAAGTCTTTCAGCTGCAACAAGTTTTCTTATTTCTATTATACTGCATTTCTTCCCTGGAATAGTATAAAGACCAATTTTAAAAGCTCCTTTGCTTTACAAAGATAATTTCCTACAGGCAGTACTGCTGTATCTCAATCAATATTTTCACTATCTTTTCTCTATCTATTTCATTTAGTTCCACAATCTTTACTCACTCCAGTAATTCTTAATACTGTAGTTTAATAGTTTAATTTGTCAGGGTGATCATATCATATATTCTTCTATATTACACTAATATAGAAGATAATGAACACTTTCTTTCTAATCAATTAATAGTTGCTTGAGGCAGTATACATGTCCCTAACCTTCTATTAATAACAACACAGACATAATTTTGTCTTGCCTTTTCAACTTCTGCAGAAATTCTATAGTCCTTCAAAAGATAACTCACTGATTTTAGGGTCTTAGCTTTTTGGTTTTTTTTTTTTTTAATGTCTATAGAAAGTTGAAACATATATTTTTTCCTTACTGTAACATTTAAGTTACAGTTGTTTAAACATTTTAGTTTAAATCACATTTTCTAATAAACTCTAAACAAACTAGCTTTCGAAAAGAACCAGAATTAAAACAGTTGCAAATTCTGAGGGTAGATTAGGTGACAACCCCAAAGGAAAAAATACGCAGGCCTTATTCTTTTAAAAATTCTTGAAAGACATTACAATTCACTTGATATTCTAAAATTACTAAAGTTGTTGAGATTTCATAAACTCCAAATAGATTGATTCCTTCAGTACCCTGCCCACCCCAACTTACCAAGTACTGTGGTACTTGAAAACAGAAACCAAGAAATCAAACTGTTGACTGTTCATTACCACTTTACGTATAGTTTCTTATAAAATATTGAGAATATAAGAAAAACAGAAAATTCTGGTATTCATCTTTAGTCCTTTGTGAGCCAAATTTTCCCCCTCCTTAAAATCTGAGCTGAATCTCATGATCCCTGCACCCTGCCTTAAAACTACAAAGTGCAGACACCATTTTTTAATCGGTGCTGAATTTAATTAAATCACAAAGGGGGAAAATGTGCTACAGTGCAACTTTCACAGTTGTTACATGTAAGTTACCAATAAGAATTTTTAAAGCTGAGGAAGTTGTTTTCAGGCCCAGGGCAGAACCTGTAGCCTAAAATCAACAGGTCTAAGGATTTAAGATCCCGATCACATCAGTTAAGGTAACACCAAGTAATTGAGTACTTCACTATGATATTTTCACTCCGATAAGGTAAACATGCTTCATAATGTATGTAAAATATTGAGTCCTTAAGGAGGTCCGTAATAAACGACCTCCTTAAGAGTAGCTACAGAGTTCCTGTGGCATGTCAAGGCAGAGAACACCCCTAAACCTCACTAAGTCAAGGTTGGACTTGAGTAAGGGAGAAGGGGTGGGCAATTCATGAGTCACACAAGAAAGCATGTCGTACTGTAGAGACGAGTAAAGGGTTTTAACAAGGGGTTTCGAATTCTTTGAATAACGCATTAAGAAAATTCTGCTGGGGAGAAAATTTTCCTCTTACACTTGGAACCAAAAGTCACATAAATTCTGACTGGAGGCTGGTGATTAGCACAACTTCGTGGAATAACCTAACTTTTCACGTAAGGAACAATCCCAAAGCTTTAAGATACCGTCTATCTATATGGCACCAAGCATCACCTTTTAAAGCCCTCGCCGGCACAGGAAGTGTGTTGGACACCCCAACCCATCACCCTACCCCCACAGGAAGTGAGTTATGTTCCCCCCTCCCCCAGAATGGCCTTCCTCCCCTCCCCCAACCGGAAGTGAGGCGCCCCCATTCAGTCGGCCTCAAACCGAGACAAACCAATAACAGCAAAAGAGGGATGATCTTCAAGGGGTGAAGGGCACATCCACTGTGGCCACCCCCAAGCTCGCCTTGCTTACTGACCTGCTGACGACAGGGGTAGGCAGGGGCCTGGGGCCTAAAGAAAGTCCCTGGCACAGGGGACAATTCCCTGAGCCCCTCTCAATCGCCTTCACTCTTCTCACTGCGTCGCCTCACAGCTTGACAAAAATTCCTCCGCAGTACTTTATTTTGATGTCTTTTCTTTCCCTTTACCTAATCGCTTAACCACCTTCCCATAGGTAACTTCTCTAATGCAGCACTTAAGGCTGTTCTGGTGAGGAGAAAAATGAAATATTATTCCCCATACCTTCAGAAAAATGGAGGGATTATTTTGTTCAAAGGAGGCGAAGGACTACGTGATTACGCAAGGTGAGACTTATTTTCGCGGAGGTTTCTGGGAGGTGTAGTTTTTTACATTGCTAAGGCCTGCAGAAAGTATTGGGACTTAAATTGGTTATTACTATGTGCTGTAATCCTTGAAGACACATATCCTGTATTCGACTGTAGGCAGACTTAAGGGACTTAGGCACCAAATGGACCAATACTTCGTTCCCTTTTTTCGCCTGGTACGTAATTGAACTGAAATCTCCCTTCACGCCGGCCCAAGGTCCTGGTCGTCCCGCCCTCTTCCTTTGGCCACGCCTCCCTCAGCCAATCAGACGCTCTCTAGTTCTCTTCCTCTGGAGGTAGGAACGCGAGAGGAGGGGCCTCATGGTGACTCCTCCCTCGGGGCTGAGGCGAGACTGGGAGAGGGCCGTGGCCTCGTGCGCGCGCGCGCGCGTGTTCGCTCAAGGAGCGCGGCAGCGAGTGCGCGCGCGGAGGGGCGGCGCGCTGGGCTGGGAGGAGGCGGGCAGGCTGGTGGGCCGGGCGGTCTACGGGCGGTCGGGAGCGCGCGGTGGACTCGGCGGCGGCTAGTAGTTAGTTGTTGTTAGTCAGTGTCAGTTGCTCGGCGGTGGCGGCCGCGGTCACCAGGAAGGGTACTGGACGGCCGGCGAAGGTAGTCACCGCGGCGGCGTGTGAGCCCCTCAGGTAACTGGGGCAAGGTTGCCCACGTCGCCTCCTTTCCCTTCTCCTCTCGCGCCGGCTTGTGGGACCTGGGTCGCCACGGGGTGAGGGGGCTGACCTGGGGGAATCTGGGCGGGGCGGCGTGGGGTCTGGGTGGCGCCGCCGCGGGGGCTTTGGCGGCCGGTGCGTCCGGCCCGGCGCGGGCTCTCCGGCCACAGCCACCCCCGCGCCCTGCCGCCCCCGGAGCCCGCTGGCGCCGCGCGCCCCCAAGCGCCCCCGCTCCCGCCCCTTCTCTCGGTGGCTGTGGCGGTGGCGGCCCCGGCAGCTCGGCGCCCCCCAGAGGAGGGAAAGTTGGGACCTGGCGGCGAGGGACGCCCCCGGGCGCGGCTGGAAGGCTGCTGGGGAAAGTGAATCCTGGAGGAGCCGGACGCGGTGAGGCTGGGGCAGGAAGGACTCCTTTCGCTCCTGCTAAGTCTGCACGGACATCCACCTCCAAACCCGGGAGGATCCGGCGCAGCCTGGCCAGCAGCGCCAGGGTGAAACCCGGTGACTCTTTGCGTGCTCACTTGGCTCTACGGTTTGTGAGCCCCCTAACGTGCGGGTTTCCTCGGTTTTGGGGGGATTTTGAGTGGTTCGTTGGGTCAGTTTTGTTTCTCCTTCGCCCTTTGACTCGTCCGTTCTTGCAACTTTTCTCACCTCCCGCGTTGAGGACTTGCCGTCTGAGCCCCTTCTCTACCCCCTCCCTGTTGCCTGCACCATACATACGTCTGAGAGCTTGATTTCATTTTTTCGTCCTTTGACTGCATTTAAGACTGCTGAGAGCAACAGGAAAGAGGAGCCCTCCCACCTTTAAATGTTAACTTTTTTGCAATACGTTGTGTTTTTTAAGATCCCCGTTTAGGAATTTGAGAGCTGTGGAATGGAGTTATTGCAAGGTTGGGGTTGAGGGGATAGTGACGAGTTAAAGGAAAACTGATTTCATCTTTATTGGCCTTGTTTTAGAAAACCTAATACATTTTCTTTTGCCTCTGTTAAATGTGGTAAGATTATACGTTGAATTAAATACTTGGAGATTTACATGAAAGGTTATATTTAGGTCATTGTATGATGTATGTCCACAGCTTTTCACCTGAATTGGGATTGCCTTGAGGATTCTGTTTTGGGGCCTACCTCTTGATTTTTGTTCAGCCACAACGCCTTTTTTTCTTTTCTTTTTTTTCCCCTGATAAATGAAATGATGTGGTAATGTGTATAGTTGGAGAACCCATATTGCTCTCTGCAGTGTAGAAGTGAAAACCGTGAATTATCCACAGGGGTAAAACTTTCCATGAGCAATCTTGAATACTTGCTTCATGATGGCTTCTCTATAATCTCAGAACATTTCTAGATAGCTCAGTCCACTCTACCCTAATTACTTTCTGAAGTGCCTGGCACTTCTCTTCGGTGACTCGTTTAGTAAACTGTAATGGCAAGTATGGTACATTTTCTTGACTTCAGAGATGGGAGTTGTAGCCTCGACCCAGAGATTAACAGTTAACAATGGAAGCAGAATTCATCCCATTGCTAGTGAGTTTTGGCTATGACCAACTCACAAACTATGTGAAAAAAACAAACATCTTTCCAAAACTGTCAGAGGGGAAGAGGGGAAATATTTTATCATGTCTTTATTTTTGGAGACTCTAACATGACTATATTATGTGGGGAAAAAAATGTCAAATTATTTTCTTTAAGCCTTTTTGATGTGTGGTCCTCTTCTTCATCCTTTCCCCGCCCCCGCGCATTTATGGTTTGACATTTATGTTTGGCTGGGTTCCAGGGTGGGAAAAGTATTTTGGTGAAAGGAAAAGATAAGATTGCTTTGAACTATTATGATACTGTGACTATTCATTTTACCCAGAGATAGTACAGAAAAACTTCCTCCATAATTTTTGTACCCCATTAACATTCTGTCAGAAGTCATTTTTAAGAGTCTATCCTGAGGCCCATAAAGAAATAATGCCACTTCATAACTGTTCCTGACAATCACATTAAAAAATGTGTTCCTGGAATGTGTTGTATGTGTTCTCATATAAACATTTATCTTTGTACATTTATGATAATGTAAATATTTAAGTCTGAGAGCTTAAAAATTTTATTTGCTTATTTGCATACATGTTTTTCAACATCTAGCAGTGCCAACCATATTTGCCAAATAAGCATCATCCATAAATTCATGCTTTGGCACATAATAACTCTTCTAAATTGTTCCGTGGTGAAGCACCATGAGATTAGTGTTTGCTTCATAAGAGAGATTTGTTGTTGTTTTTAACTGTAATGATGCTCTGTTTAAGTGGAACAGGTGCTGGGCTCTAGCTGTTTGTGTTGAAACCTGCCAAATCATACTCTTTTGTTGGATGGGTTATTTGAGTAATTTAGGAACCAAACTGTGGCCCCTGGCATGCCAAGTTGAGTTCAAGGCTCCATTTCACTGCTGCAAATTCCTGTTTTCACTGTAAGAGGTAGTTGTGTGTGATGAGCCTTATTTTCTTATTGCTCTTCTCTTTACTTTAATTCCTACTCCCTACCTTCGTTCTGATCCTTTCATTACTGGAGCTCTTGGGAAAGTCTAGACTCCTTCTTTGCTGGTTTGTTTTCCTTGGAGAAATTCTAGTAACTTTCAGGCCAGGAATAGATAGTTCACATTTGTTCAGCAAATATTTTGAGTGCCTTTTAAGTGGTAAACATGGTGGTAAGCCCTGAGTATATGTACAATGATATGCCTTTTTGCAAGGAGCATATAGTTTAGGAGGAGAAGATAGCTGATAACCAATAATTATAATGTGGAGTGATATATAACAGGTGTAAGCAGATTCCTTTGGATGGAAGCACAGAGCAGGAGGGGTAGTTGACTAAGACTTGGGGTCTTGGGAGGGGCATGTCCCAAAATGCATCTTAGTGGGTTACCTGAGCTAATCTTCAAAAATAGATAGCAGTTAACTAGGTTCAGAAGAAGGGAAAGGACATTCTAGACCAGTGCTGTTCTGTAAAAATATAATAATACAAGTCACAAATGTAATTCACATATGTATTTTAAAACTTTCTATTAACCACGTTAAAAAAGGAAAAGGTGAAATTAATTTTAGTTATATATTTTATTTAAGCTGATATATCTAAAATTTTATTTCAATCTATAATCACTATAAAAAAGCATTATCGAGATATTTGACATTCTCTTTTTCATACGAAGTCTTCAGAATCTGGTATGTATTTTATACTTATACCACATCTCAGTTGTGTCTAGCCATGTTCAAGCACTCAATAGGCACAAGTGGACAGCAGAGTTTTAGAACAGGAGCTGATGAAGTGATATGAAGCCAAATCACTGAATGCCTTATGAACCAAACTAAGGAGCTTTAACTTTGTCCTGAAGGCTGTGAGGATTTAGTGGGGGGAAAAATTATGCTGTGACAGAATCATATTTGTGTTCTAGGCAGTGAGGTGAATGCTGGATTAGAGAAGGGCAAAACTGGAAGCAAAACCAGTTAGGAAGCCATATTCCTGATGAGAAATGATGAGAGATGTAGAAGAGGGGTGGATGTATAAGAGGTTTAGGAAGTATTATCAACAGGACAGGGTAAATGATCAGATTACAGAGTTGAGCAAGATTGAAGATTTAACACGATTCCCATATTTCTGTTGTGAGCTACTGAATGGGGCAGACAACTAAGAGAAACCAAACATCTGTGCCAGACAGACCAAAGCTGAAAAAAAGAACTATGCGAGAATTGTCACAGAAGCTGAGGGAGAAGAATATTTCAAGGACTAGGAGTGGACAGTACTGTATCCTGCCATGAAAAGGCCAAGTAAGATAACTGAAAAAAGTCCCTGAAACTTGGTGATTAAGTCATTTGTAACTTCAGCTAGAGCAGGTAGCTACATTGTAGTGCTTTGGGGGTAAGGGGGTTGAAGAGTCAATGACGGCTAGGAAGGTAGCTAATTGAGAGGGATACAGTGTTTTCAACAAAGGACTGAAAAAATAGTATAGGTGAAGGGAGATGCAGGGGATTTAGAGAAGTTTACTCCTTCTACCCCTTTTTTAAATTAAGAGGATCTTGGGCATGTTTATCTGGGATTGGAAAGCACCAGTGGAGGGGAGAAATTGAAGCAGTGTTGGGGAGGCAGAGAGATGGGGGACAGAGGTGATTGATGGAGCCAAGGATTTGGAGACAGTAGGAGGGGATGGGATCCAAGGCATAGGTAGAGAAGCTGGCCTTGGGTAGGAGATGATTTTCCTTTTTTTTTTTTTTTTTTTTTTGCAGTACGCGGGCCTCTCACTGTTGTGGCCTCTCCCGTTGCGGAGCACAGGCTCCGGACGCGCAGGCTCAGCGGCCGTGGCTCACGGGCCCAGCCGCTCTGCGGCATGTGGGATCTTCCCAGACCGGGGCACGAACCCGTGTCCCCTGCATCGGCAGGCGGACTCTCAACCACTGCGCCACCAGGGGAGCCCGATTTTCCTTTTTCATTGAGCAGAAACGAAGGAGGTGAAGTTGGAGGCACTGTAAATAAGTTTCTAAATGATAGGAGCAGGAAGGATGTGTCTTATATCATTTTTGAGTACCTGCTTAGAATGATGGGGAACATGGTAGAATAGGGATTCTTTAAAAAGAGAGTGTAAGTGTATAACAGCTTCCAAGACAATGGTGTGGGGCAGAGAGTCAGACAGACAGACTCACGACTAAGATAATGAAAAAGGATTGTTAGGTAGCATTGAGGACCCATTTGAGGTTATAGACCTTGGATTTGTAGGGATACCAATTTGCATGGTTTGATTTTTCTCCAGCACTGATCACTCTGGGTATATACAGCTGAAGAAACCATTTAATACTCACAAGAGCTCATAAGGTAGGTACTGTTGTTATTCTCCTTGATTGTAAGATGAACAGCTGGCGTTCAAACCCTGGTGGTTCAATTCCAGAGCCCAGGCTGTTACCCACTGCTTTGCAGATGCCTGCTTGGTAGAGATACCTAAAGGGCAGTTGGTTGAGGGAATTAATGATGTTAAGGACTGACTGAAATGAACTGTGGAGTCCAGGTTGGTTCATGAGCAGGAATCATAGAAGGGGTGATTCAACTGGGAGAAAATGAAGGGCGTGAAAGTTAGAGGTCAGTGTGAAGCCGAAGAACTAGTGAAGGGGAGCAAAAATGTTAGCTTTTACTTATGGATTACCTACTATGTGCTAGACACTTTAATACCTTATTTCTAATCCTAACATAAGTGTTACTAATCTTACATCCATCCCTTTGTCATTCTCCTTCAGATGAAGAAACTGAGGATTAGAAAGGTTAAGTTACATATCCAGAGAGACACACGCTATCAAGTGATACAACCAGGATCCAATACCCATTCTTTCTTCTCCAAACCATAGTGTTCTCAAGTAAGGAGATAAGAAAGAAAATGCAGTAATGATGAAAAGTGGTAGAACGACACTGGGATATTAAATTTAGGACTTCAAAGGTGTATCATTCATTTAACAAATGTTTGTTGAGCATTAGGTGCATGCTAGGCATTGTTCTAGGTGCAGAGGTTATAGTAGTGAACCAAACAGACAAAAATCCCTACCCTCGTGGATCTTACATTCTAGAGCGGGTGAGACAGACATTAAACAAAATAAGTAACTTGTTATACAGTATTAGAAGGTGATAGATAGGTGCTGTGGAGGAAAATTAAGCAGGCAAGAGGGATAGGTATGCCAAAGGGTGTGTGCACTTTTAAAAAGGATGTCTGGGAAGGACTTGGTGAGGAATGAGCAAAGGCTTGAAGGACGGAGGTAATCAGGAGCACACTAGGTCTAAGAAACAGTTTGCATTGGCCCTGAAGCAGAGGTGTGCTTGGTGTATTCCCAGAACACTAGGAGGTCAGTGTGCCTGGACTGGAGTGAATAGAAGAGTAGAATGTGGTTTCTACTTTGTGGAGAAACAAAGTGGAGAGATAACTGGGTCCAGATTACATAGAGCCTGTAGAACATTGGAAGGACTTGGGTGTTTATTTTTTGAGATGGAAACCATTACAGGTTTTTGAGCCGAGTGACATCAGATTCATGCTTTAAAAACTTCACTCTGGCTACTGTGTTGAAAGTAGTCTAAAGAGGTGAAGAGTAAAAACTAGAAGATCAGTTAGGAGGCTCTCTTTAAAAATCTAGTTGAGGGTTAGTGGTGTCTTAGACTAGGAAATTGATGAGAAATGATTGGATTTGGATATATTTTTAACTTTTTATTTTGAAATAATTTTAGATTTACGGAGGAGTTGCACAGATAATGCATAGAGTTTCTTTATGCCAGTGTTTCTCAGCCTCAGCCTTACTGACATTTTGGACCGGCTAAACCTTTGTTGTGGGGATTGCCCAGTGCTATACAGGATGTTAAGCAGCATCCCTGGTCTCTATCTATAGATGCCAGTACCATACCCCTGCTGTAACAATCAAAAATGTCTTTAGACATTGCCAAATGCCCCCATGGGGCAAAATTGCTCCTATTAAGAATCACTGCTGTATACCCTTCATCCTTTTCCCCCTAATGTTAACATCTTACATAACCATGATACGTTTGTCAAGCTAAGAAATTAACATTGGCACAATGCTTCAGACAAACTGCAGACTTTATTTGTATTTCACCAGTTTTCCCACTAATATTCCTTTTCCATTCCATTATCCAAACTAGGATACTACATTGCTTTTAGTTGTCAAGTCTCCCTTATCTCTTCTAAGGCGTGACAGTTTCTTGGTCTTTCCTTACCTTTTATGACCTTGATACTTTTTTTTTTTTTTTTTGCGGCACGCGGGCCCCTCACCGCCGTGCCCTCTCCCGCTGCGGAGCACAGGCTCCGGACACGCAGACCCAGCAGCCACGGCCCCACGGGCCCAGCCGCTCCGCAGCACGTGGGATCCTCCCGGACCGCGGCACGAACTTGCGTCCCCCGCATCGGCAGGCGGACTCCCAACCACTGCGCCACCAGGGAAGCCCACCTTGATACTTATTTTTAAAGAGTACTGGTCAAGTATCTTGTAGGATGTTCCTCAATTTGGGTTTTCTGAGATCTTCTCATGATTAGTTATTGAGGTTTGAGGAAGAGTATCACAGAGTGAAGTGCCCTTCTTATCATGCCATAGAGGAGATCCATATTATCAACATGACGTCACTGGGTGATCACTTTGTTAAGGTGGTTTCTGCCAGATTTCTCCATTATTTTTCACCTTCCATACTCTGACCATTAGAAGCAAGTCATTAAATTCAGCCCACACT
The DNA here is from genome assembly GCF_059928025.1 of Delphinapterus leucas. NCBI lineage: Eukaryota > Metazoa > Chordata > Mammalia > Artiodactyla > Monodontidae > Delphinapterus > Delphinapterus leucas. The sequence continues at coordinate 63,103,791 of NC_143130.1, read as the reverse complement.
CACGGGGAGGGGAATTAAACTCCACTTCCTGGAGGCAGATGTATCAAAGAATTTCTGGACATATATTACAACCACCACAGTAATTGGTAAATATTTTGGGAGAGATACTTTGAGCCTTTGCCAGTATCCTGTTTCTGCTCACTGATTTTATTTATTTTAAAAAATTTATTTACTTTATTTATTTATTTTTGGCTGCATTGAGTCTTCATTGCTGCGCGCAGGCTTTCTCTAGTTGCGGTGAGCAGGGGCTACTCTTCATTGCGGCGCGTGGGCTTCTCATTGCTGTGGCTTCTCTTGTTGCAGAGCACGGGCTCTAGGCATGCAGGCTTCAGTAGTTGTGGCTCGCAGGCTCTATAGCACAGACCCAGTAGTTGTGGCATATGGGCTTAGTTGCTCCGCGGCATGTGGGATCTTCCTGGACCAGGGCTCGAACCCGTGTCCCCTGCATTGGCAGGCGGATTTTTAACCACTGAGCCACCAGGGAAGCCCCTCTGCTCACTAATTTTAGCATTCATCAGTAATCTTGCCTGCATGTACTGTTTATTTTCCCTCATTCTTACTACATTTATTAATTGGAATTCTTTTGTAAGGAAAGTTTGTTCCTTATCTATCTAATCATTTATATCAGTTCTAATTTATGGATACTTTATTCTTAGGGTTATAATTCACTTGATATCATTATTTTGTTGCCTGAATTATTCCAGCTTTGCCCATTGGGAGCTCTTTTAGGTTGACTTCTGTGTCTTTTTGATGTGCTCCTATCCTTTGTATGTGTACATGTTACACTTCTTTATTTTCTGGCACTGCTAGATGTTTCAGGCTCATCTTGTATTTTTCCTGCCTCTGCCCTAGACTCATTTCTTCAAGAAATTCTGATTCCTTTTATTGGAGAATGGTATTTTGAGGTCAAGATCTGGATGTTAGGTGTGCTTGTTGCTACTGCTGCTAGATGCTGTCAGTGGACAGAGCTAGGAAATATATGTATGCATACTAATCTATGTATCCACACATATCTATATTTTTTTCTGTGTGTAAAATATATCTCTGACTCTAACTGGGTATGTTTTGATCCAACAAGGTTTGCTGATGGATTGGATGTGGAATGTGAAAAGAGAAGAGTCAAGGATGACTTCAAGGCTTTTGGCTTAAGCAACTGGAAGGATGGAGTTGCCATTTTCAGAGATGGGAAGACTGTGAGCAGAGCAGGTTTCTGGGTAGAGTTCAAGAGTTCTGTTCCAAACTGGCTACATTTTTGAGATGTCTAAGAGACGTGTAATCGAGATGTCAAGTCAGCAATTGAACAAATGAATCTGTAGTTCAGAGGAGAATGGTCCAGGTTGAATACATTTAGAAGTTGTCAGTATAGATAAGATCACCTGAAGAGTGAATGTAGCTAGAAAAGAGGTTCAAGGACTGACCCCAGGGCATCCTAGTCAGAGAGATGAGGAGAAGCAGTTCTGCAAAATGATAAGGATTGGGGTGTGGCTGTAGGGTGGATTTCATATCTATTATTAATAAGTACTTTTTTAATACCTGTTATTGGCAAGGCACTGAGCCATTTTGGGAGTTAACATTGTGCTGTAAATTTACAATCTAGGATGAGACAAATTACAGACTGAAAAAGAAAGTAGCAGTGAAAGGCAAATACCAGATAATGGTTCAAATAACATTACTAGAGAAGCTTCTTAGAGGACATAGGCATAAGAAATAATGAACTCAAGCCTGTGCCAGCTACATATAAACACTAATGTAAATATGTATCAGTCAAAGAACTTGTCAAGGTTCCATTAAGCTCTTAGGTGGGTAATTGTGCCTTTAGTCATTGCTATCAGTTAAACCACTCAGTGAACTGGTTAGGAGGGTTTCTGCTACACTTGACTTTTTTTTTTTTTTTTTTTTGCGGTACGCGGGCCTCTCACTGTTGTGGACTCTCCCGTTGCGGAGCACAGGCTCCGGATGAGCAGGCTCAGTGGCCATGGCTCACGGGCCCAGCCGTTCCGTGGCATGTGGGATCTTCCCGGACCGGGGCACGAACCCGTGTCCCCTGCATCGGCAGGTGGACTCTATCAACCACTGCGCCACCAGGGAAGCCCTACACTTGACTTCTTAACTTTTATCTCTCTGCCACCTTTTCACAATCAGTGGGATTCATCTTAAGACTGCTTAAAATAAAATGTTTCAGTGTAAAATCAAGCAGAATTGGCCTTCATCTTTTGCGAACATGCAACATTTTTGACTGCTTCTTTCATGGATAGTTTTAGACATTCACATTTGTCACTTGGTTACTAAAGTCACACCCCGATGCGATTATGGAACTTTACAAGTAATTTAAATGTGTAACCTAGTAAACCAAGGTTTTAGTAAAATATTTTAATTTCAACTCCTTTGCACTAAAAATGGATAGGCTTTCATTGCCAGCTGATAAAAGGTGGTATAGCATGAGAAAGGCAGATTGTACCTATTGAGTAATTATTTATCAGTCACTCTCTAGGAACTGTAAGAAAAATGAGGGGTTTATCTACTTTATAGCATAGGGGGCAAAAAATCATGGGATTCCATTCTCAATTCTGCCACTGAATGGTTGGCAAAGCTATTAACCATTTGTACGTACAGTGTGTTGTATTTATTAATTGGGAGAAACTTTAGCATATTAATATGCTGAGTGAAAAGAGACTCTGCCTTGAGTGCAAAGACAGTCTTATTAGCGCAGTTCCTAGCATGTAATGGATACTCAAATGGTTGTTGAATGAAGGAATTACATAAAATACTTTACCCTTGTAAAGTAAGACCTGAAGAGTTATTTAGCTTGCTCAAGAAACCTTAAGATACTGAAAACTTCAGTTGTGTAAGTGAGAATTAGGGCAAAATAAAATAAATCTGTATGCTAACATACTCATTTTAGGCTAAGCCAAACAAACAATACTACTCTTTAAAAACATGATCCTTATGTATCAAGTAGCTCATAATCCTATCCTCCATGAGTAGAAAAGAATTCTAGTTCAGGAGTCAAGCAGCCTGAATTGGAATCCTGGCTCAACTGCTTACTAGCCATGGGCCCTTAAGTTAGTTTCTTAACTGTGCTTCAGTTTCCTCATTTGTAAAATGGGGATAATACTTACACCTACTTTATGGGGTTGTGAGGTGAAAGAAGAATAATAGCAAGCATGTAAGTGTTTGATACACAATGTGTTTAATTTTAACTGTTATTTTAAAAGTGTTGAGAGAGTAATATTTTAGTTTTTCATTTTCTAGAAAATTATGTCTGCTGAATGATAACTAAAGGGAAAACAAAAACTATGTGAACAAGGAAAGAAGACTGATGGGAAATTATACTCATAGTAATGTGTTTGAACTATGAATAATAGGTTTTCTACTTTTTGCTGTCTCCATTTTTTTCACTCTTAATTTGTTTAGCAGATTTTATTAACTGTTTAACTATAAGACACTGGGCTTTCATGAGCATATTGCTTTTTAGAGAGTCAGCATTGCATTGTGGTTAAGAGCGTGGATTGTGAACCCAGACGGCCTGGGATTGAATCTCATCTCTGACGCTTAATAGCGGTGTGGTCTTGGGAAAATTACTTTATTTCTCTATCCTTAGTGTTCTCATCTGTAAAACTGGGATATTGATAGTACCTACCTCGGAGGGTTAATGAACTAATAATTGAAAAGTGTTTAAAATAATGCCTGGGGCATAGTAAGTATCATGTGCTGTTGAATAAAATAATGGTAGAAATATTACATTTAAAAATTAATGAAAGATTTTAGCTTTCCAGTATATTTATAGGTTCACCCACATTACGTAGACTATTTCGTTTCTTATCTTTTAGAGAAAAGTTTTCCTCATAATCCCCTATCTCTCCCTCCGTAATCTTCTTTGGTTCCCTTGATGATGGAGGAGCAGGAAAACTCTTTCCTCCTAAATCCTTTATATGACAGGAGCACTTTGCATTGTTTAAACTTAGGATTCTCCCCCACCCATAATTTTCATAAGAGATTGATTTACTTTTGTTATTACAAGGGAAGATGCCATGGTATACTTCTTAAATATTTTGAAATAATGAGTTGAATATTTCAAATGCTGAGAAACTGCCTTCTTCCCAGGTGTGAAACAGTTTTTATAGATTTTATTTGGGTATGAAGTAGGAGTAATTGTGGGAGTTTGTGTGAAAGAAGATTTAAGGCATTGGAGAAGCAATAAAAAGTATTTTCCTAATGTCACTTCTCTCCTTGACTTGAAAAATTGTTTTTGCAGCAATATCCTTAGACTGTTTTTCAGCATTTGCCTTTGGGGACTGGCTGCATTCACAGTGTTAAACCTCAGAACTAAATATTTCAGGTAGATTGCCAGTTCTTAATTCAACTATGGTCCTGAAGTTAAAAGAGGTTGTTGGTTTCCAGATTCAATGAAGAAGTTCATATAAGGAGAGAAGAGAATCCTGTAGTTTGATAATCTTTTTCTTCTATATAGAATAAGACAAAGTATACATTGTTTCTTATATACTCCTTTCCTTACAAATGCAGCTTGTGGAATGATAGCATCAGTGAATATGTAAGTTGCACTATAAGCAGCATAGAAATAATTTATAAATATAGTAGTTCCTAATTTAGAGAGTTGAACTTTAATTATTGACTTAGATTTTATTTCACATATATATGTTTATTAAACATGTGCAAATAAAATTCGAATCCTATTATAAATGCAACTTGTAGTTCTGTTGTCAGTTTTGCATTCCAAAAGTCTGTTAAAAGATCTTGTCGTCTAGAAAAGGATGTGTTTTGTATTCTTTTGTAAAAGGCAACTACAGGGTTTTATGTTGCAGGAATGTTGACCCTCTCTTCTCTTATCTCCTATGGGACTGCATGGTCTGGGTTTTCATGGACTAGCTGTCTGACTAGGAAACCGAATCCTACTGTACAGATTTCCTTCTAATTCTCTCTGTCTTTTTTGGCTTCAGATCTGAAGTAGAGTTTGATATTACCTATTATACTATACGTCTTTAAATTTTATGATAGAAAAAAATTAGCTTTTTAAAAATTATGTAAGTTTCAGGAGTACAGCATTATAATTTGACATCTGTATATACTACAAAGTGGTCACCACCACAAGTCTAGTTCCCATCCGTCACAATACTGTTGACTTCCTTCGCCCACTTTGCCCACCCCTTAATCCTCTTCCCCTCTGGTAACCACTAATCTGTTCTCTGTATTTTTGAGTTTGTTTTTGTTTTATTTTGTTTGTTCATTTGTTTTGTTTTTTTTAGATTCCACATATGAGTGAAATCATATAGTATTTTTATTTTTCCATCTGACTTATTTCACTTGGTATAATACCTTTATGGTCTATCCATGTTGTCACAAATGGCAGGATTCTATTCTTTTTTATGGTGAGTTAATAGTCCATTGTGTCTCTGTGTGTGTGTGTGTGTGTGTGTGTGTGTGTGTACACACACGTATACATTCATCAGTGGACAGTTGTTTCCATATGTTGGCTATTGTAAATAGCACTGCAGTAAACATAGCTGTGTATATATATCTTTTCAATTAGTGTTTTTGTGTTCATCAGATAAATACCCAGAAGTGGAATAGCTGGATCATATGGTAGTTCTATTATTATTATTATTATTTTTTGAGACATCTCCATAATGTTTTCCATAGTGGCCGCACCAATTTACAGTCCCACCAACATTATACAAGGGTTCCCTTTTCTCCACATCCTGTCCAACGTTTGTTATTTCTTGTCTTTTCTTTTTTTAATTTTTTTTATTTCTTGTCTTTTCAATGATAACCATTCTAACAAATGTGAAATAATATCTCATTGTGGGTTTGATTGGCATTTTCCTCATAATTAGTGATGTTGAACATCTTTTCATGTGCCTGTTGGCCATCTGTTTGTCTTCTTTGGAAAAATGTACTCAGATCTTCTGCCCATTTTTTAATCAGGCTTTTTTTGTTTTGTTTTGTTTTTTTGTTCTTGAGTTGTGTGAGTTCTTTATATATTTTGGATATTAACCCCTTTTTGTATATGTGATTTGCAAATACCTTTTCCCATTCAGTAAGTTGCCTTTTTGTTTTGATGACGGTTTCCTAAAAGCAGAAGCTTTTTTAGTTTGATATCCTGTTTGTTTATTTTTGCTTTTGTTTCCCTTGCCTTTGAAGTCAGAACACACAAAACATTGCTAAAACTGATATCAGTGAAATTACTGCTTTTGTTTTCTTCTAGGAGTTTTATAGTTTCATGTCTTACATTCAAGTCTTTAATCCATTTTGAGTTAATTTTTGTGTCTAGTATAAGACAGTGGTCTAGTTTCATTCTCTTGCACGTGGCTGTTCAGTTTCCCAATACTATTTACTGAAGAGACTATCCTTCCTCCACTGTATGTTCTTTGCCCCCTTGTCATAAATTAATTTACATATATGTGTGGGTTTATTTCTGGGCTCTCAATTCTGTTCTGTTGATCTGTGTGTCTGTTTTTGTGCTGGTACCATACCATTTTGATTACTAAAGCTTTGTAGTATAGTTTGAAATCAAGGAACATGATGTTTCCAGCTTTGTTCTTTCTCAGTGTTGTTTTGGCTATTTGGGATCTTTTGTGGTTCCATACAAATTTTAGGTTTGTTTGTTTTAGTTCACTGAAATGTGCCGTTGGAATTTTGATAGGGATTGTATTGAATCTGTAGATTGCTTTGGGTAATATGGACATTGTAACAATATCTGTTCTTTCTATCCATGAACACAGAATATCTTTCCATTTTTTTTGTGTCTTCTTCAGTTTTTTTTGCTGTGTCTTACAGTGTTCATTGTACAGGTCTTTCATCTCCTTGGTTAAAGTTATTTCCAGGTATTTTATTCTTTTTGATGCACTTATAAATGGGATTGTTTCCTTAATTTCTCTTTCTGATAGTTCATTATTAGTGTATAGAAATATCACAGATTTCTGTATGTTGATCTTGTATCCTGTAGCTTTACTGAATTCATTTATTAGTTCTAACAGTTTTTTAGTGGAGTCTTTAGGTTTTTTTAACATCTTTATTGGAGTATAATTGCTTTACAATGGTGTGTTAGTTTCTGCTTTATAACAAAGTGAATCAGTAATACATAGACATATATCCCCATATCTCCTCCCTCTTGAGTCTCCCTCCCTCCCACTGTCCCTATCCCACCCCTCTAGGTGGCCACAAGGCACTGAGTTTATCTCCCTGTGCTATGCGGCTGCCTCCCACCATCTATCTGTTTTACATTTAGTAGTGTATATATGTTCATGCCACTCTCTCACTTTGTCCCAGCTTACCCTTCCCCCTCCCCATATCCTCAAATCCATTCTCTAGTAGATCTGTGTCTTTATTCCCATCTTGCCCCTAGGTTCTTAATGACCATTTGTTTTTTGTTTTTTAGATTCCATATATATGTGTTAGCATACGGTATTTGTCTTTCTCTTTCTGACTTACTTCAATCTGTATGACAGACTCTGGGTCCATCCACCTCACTACAAATGACTCAATTTCGTTACTTTTATGGCTGAGTAATATTCCATTGTATATATATGCCACATCTTCTTTATCCATTCCTCTGTTGATGGACACTTAGTTTGCTTCCATGTCCTGGCTATTGTAACTAGAGCTGCAGTGAACATTTTGGTACATGACTCTTTTTGAATTATGGTTTTCTCAGGGTATATGCCCAGTACTGGGATTGCTGGGTCATATGGTAGTTCTATTTATAGTTTTTTAAGGAACCTCCATACTTTTCTCCATAGTGGCTGTATCAATTTACAGTCCCACCAACAGTGCAAGAGTGTTCCCTTTTCTCCACACTCTCTCCAGCATTTATTGTTTGGAGATTTTTTGATGATGGCCATTCTGACTGGTGTGAGATAATATCTCATTGTAGCTTTGATTTGCCTTTCTCTAATGATTAATGATGGTGAGCATTCTTTCATGTATTTGTTGGCAATCTGTATATCTTCTTTGGAGAAATGTCGACTTAGGTCTTCTGCCCATTTTTGGATTGGGTTGTTTATTTTTTTGATATAGAGCTGCATAAGCTGCTTGTAACTTTTGGAGATGAATCCTTTGTCAGTTGCTTCATTTGCAAATATTTTCTCCCATTCTGAGGGTTGTCTTTTCGTCTTGTTTATGGTTTCCTTTGCTGTGTGAAGGCTTTTAAGTTTCACTAGGTCCCATTTGTTTATTTTTATTTCCATTTCTCTAGGAGGTGGGTAAAAAAGGATCATGCTGTGATTTATGTCATAGAGTGTTCTGCCTATGTTTTCCTCTAAGAGTTTGATAGTGTCTGGCCTTACATTTAGGTTTTTAATCCATTTGGAGTTTATTTTTGTGTATGGTGATAGGGAGTGTTCTAATTTCATTCTTTTACGTGTAGCTGTCCAGTTGTCCCAGCACCACTTATTGAAGAGGCTGTCTTTTCTCCACTGTATATTCTTGCCTCCTTTATCAAAGATAAGGTGACCATATGTGCCTGGGTTTATCTCTGGGCTTTCTATCCTGTTCCATTGATCTATATTTCTGTTTTTGTGCCAGTACCATACCATCTTGATTAGTGTAGCTTTGTAGTATAGTCTGAAGTCAGGGAGCCTGATTCCTCCAGCTCCGTTTTTCTTTCTCAAGATTGTTTTGGCTCTTCGGGGTCTTTTGTGTTTCCATACAAACTGTGAAATTTTTTGTTCTAGTTCTGTGAAAAATGCCAGTGGTAGTTTGATAGGGATTGCATTGAATCTGTAGATTGCTTTGGATAGTATAGTCATTTTCACAATGTTGATTCTTCCAATCCAAGAACATGGTATATCTCTCCATCTGTTTGTATCATCTTTAATTTCTTCCATCAGTGTCTTATAATTTTCTGCATACAGGTCTTTTGTCTTCTTAGGTAGGTTTATTCCTAGATATTTTATTCTTTTTGTTGCAGTGCTAAATGGGAGTGTTTTCTTAATTTCACTTTCAGGTTTTTCATTATTAGTGTATAGGAATGCAAGAGATTTCTGTGCATTAATTTTGTATCCTGCTGCTTTACCAGATTCATTGATTAGCTCTAGTAGTTCTCTGGTAGCATCTTTAGGATTCTCTATGTATAGTATCATGTTATCTGCAAACAGTGACAGCTTTACTTCTTCTTTTCCAATTTGGATTCCTTTTATTTCTTTTTCTTCTCTGATGGCTGTGGCTAAAACTTACAGAACTATGTTGAATAATAGTGGTGAGAGTGGGCAACCTTGTGTTGTTCTTGATCTTAGTGGAAATGGTTTCAGTTTTTCACCATTGCGAATGATGTTGGCTGAGGGTTTGTCATATATGGCCTTTATCATGTTGAGGTAAGTTCCCTGTATGCCTGCTTCCTGGAGGGTTTTTATCATAAAGTGGTGTTGAATTTTGTCGAAAGCTTTCTCTGCATCTATTGAGATGATCATATGGTTTTTCTCCTTCAATTTGTTAATGTGATGTATCACATTGATTGATTTGCGTTGAAGAATCCTTGCATTCCTAGGATAAACACTTGACCATGGTGTATGATCCTTTTAATGTGCTGTTGGATTCTGTTTGCTAGTATTTTGTTGAGGATTTTTGCATCTATGTTCATTAGTGATATTCGCCTTTAGTTTTCTTTCTTTGTGACATCTTTGTCTGGTTTTGATATCAGGGTGATGGTGGCCTCATAGAATGAGTTTCGGAGTGTTCCTCCCTCTGCTATATTTTGGAAGAGTTTGAGAAGGATAGGTGTTAGCTCTTCTCTAAATGTTTGATAGAATTCACCTGTGAAGCCATCTGGTCCTGGGCTTTTGTTTGTTGAAAGATTTTTAATCACGGTTTCAATTTCAGTACCTGTGATTGGTCTGTTCATATTTTCTGTTTCTTCCTGGTTCAGTCTTGGAAGGTTGTGCATTTCTAAGAATTTGTCCATTTCTTCCAGGTTGTCCATTTTATTGGCATGTAGTTGCTTGTAGTAATCTCTCATGATCCTTTGTGTTTCTGCATTGTCAGTTGTTACTTCTCCTTTTTCATTTCTCATTCTATTGATTTGGGTCTTCTCACTTTTTTTCTTGATGAGTCTGGCTAATGGTTTATCACTTTTGTTTATCTTCTCAAAGAACCAGATTTTAGTTTTATTGATCTTTGCTATTGCTTCCTTCGTTCCTTTTTCATTTATTCTGATCTGATCTTTATGATTTCTTTCCTTCTGCTAACTTTGGGTTTTTTTTGTTTTTTCTTTCTCTAATTGCTTTAGGTGTAAGGTTAGGTTGTTTGTTTGAGATTTTTCTTGTTTGTTAAGGTAGGACTGTATTGCTATAAACTTCCCTCTTAGAACTGCTTTTGCTGCATCCCATAGGTTTTGGATCGTTGTGTTTTCATTGTCATTTGTTTCTAGGTATTTTTTGATTTCCTCGTTGACTTCTTCAGTGATCTCTTGGGTATTAAGTAGTGCATTGTTTAACCTCCATGTGTTTGTATTTTTTACAGGTTTTTCCTGTAATTGATATCTAGTCTCATAGCGTTGTGGTCAGAAAAGATACTTGATGCGATTTCAATTTTCTTAAGTTTACCAAAGCTTGATTTGTGACCCAAGATATGATCTATCCTGGAGAATGTTCCATGAGCACTTGAGAAGAAAGTGTATTCTGTTGTTTTTGGGTGGAATGTCCTATAAATATCAATTAAGTCCATCCTGTTTAATGTATCCTTTTAAGCTTGCGTTTCCTTATTTATTTTCATTTTGGATGATCTGTCCATTGGTGAAAGTGGGGTGTTAAAGTCCCCTACCATGATCGTGTTACTGTCAATTTCCCCTCTTACGGCTTTTAGTATTTGTCTTATGTATTGAGGTACTCCTATGTTGGGTGCATAAGTATTTACAATTGTTGTATCTGCTTCTTGGATTGATCCCTTGATCATTATGTAATGTCCTTCTTTGTCTCTTGCAATAGTTTTTGTTTTAAAGTCTATTTTGTCTGATATGAGAATTGCTACTCCAGCTTTCTTTTGATTTCCATTTGCATGGAATATCTTTTTCCATCCCCTCACTTTCAGTCTGTATGTGTCCCTAGGTCTGAAGTGGGTCTCTTGTAGGCAGTATATATACGGGTCTTGTTTTTGTATCCATTCAGCCAGTCTATGTCTTTTGGTTGGAACATTTAATCCAGTTGCATTTAAGTTAATTATCGATATGTATGTTCTTATTACCATTTTCTTAATTGTTTTGGGTTTGTTATTGTAGGTCTTTTCCTTCTTTTGTGTTTCCTGCCTAGAGAAGTTCCTTTAGCATTTGTTGTAAAGCTGGTTTGGTGGTGCTGAATTCTCTTAGCTTTTGCTTGTGTGTAAAGGTTTTAATTTCTCTGTCAAATCTGAATGAGATCCTTGCTGGGTAGAGTAATCTTGGTTGTAGGTTTTTCCCCTTCAGCAATTTAAATATGTCCTGCCACTCCCTTCTGGCTTGCAGAGTTTCTGTTGAAAGATCAGCTGTTAATCTTATGGGGATTTCCTTGTGTGTTATTTGTTGTTTTTCCCTTGTTGCTTTTAATATTTGTTCTTTGTATTTACTTTTTGATAGTTTGATTAATATGTGTCTTGGTATGTTTCTCCTTGGATTTATCCTGTATGGAACTCTCTGTGCTTCCTGGACTTGATTAACTGTTTCCTTTCCCATATTAGGGAAGTTTTCAACTATAATCTCCTCAAATATTTTCTCAGTCCCTTTCTTTTTCTCTTCTTCTGGGACCCCTATAATTCGAATGTTGGTGCGTTTAATGTTGTCCCAGAGGTCTCTGAGATTCTCCTCAATTCTTTTCATTCTTTTTTCTTTATAGTGCTCTGCAGTTGTTATTTCCACTATTTTATCTTCCAGGTCGCTTATTTGTTCTTCTGCCTCAGTTATTCTGCTATTGATCCCTTCTAGAGAATTTTTAATTTCATTTATTGTGTTGTTCATGACTGTTTGTTTGCTCTTTAGTTTTTCTAGGTCTTTGTTAAATGTTTCTTGTATTTTCTCCATTTTGTTTCCAAGATTTTGGATCATCTTTACTATCATTATTCTGAATTCTTTTTCAGGTAGACTGTCTATTTACTCTTCATTTGTTAGGTGTGGTGGGTTTTTACCTTTATCTGCTGTGTGTTTCTCTGTCTTCTCTTTTTGCTTAACTTACTCCTTTTCGGGGAGTAAGGGGTCTCCTTTTCTCAGGCTGCATGTTCGTAGTTCCCAGTTTTGGTGTCTGCCCCCAGTGGCTAAGGTTGGTTTAGTGAGTTGTGTAGGTTTCCTGGTGGCGGGGACTAGTGCCTGTGTTCTGGTGGATGAGGCTGGATCTTGTCTTTCTGGTGGGGAGGTCCATGTCTGGTGGTGTGTTTTGGGGTGTCTGTGGCCTTATTGTGATTTTAGGCAGCCTCTCTGCTAATGGGTGGTGTTGTGTTCCTGTCTTGCTAGTTGTTTGGTATAGGGTGTTCAGCACTGTAGCTTGCTGGTTGTTGAGTGGAGCTTGGTCTTGGCCTTGAGATAGAGATCCCTGGGAGATTTTTGCCGTTTGATATTATGTGGAGCTGGGAGGTCTCTTGTGGACCAATGTCCTGTACTTGGCTGTCCCACCTCTGAGGCCCAGCCCTGATGCCTGGCTGGAGCACCAAGAGCCTGTCATCCACACAGCTCAGAATAAAAGAGAGAAAAAGGAACAAAGAAAGAAAGAAGAAGGTAAAATAAAATAATGTTATTAAAATAAAAGATAATTATTAAAATAATTTTTTTAAAGTAACAAAAAAAAAGAAAGAAAAGAGCAGCCAAACCAAAAAACAAATCCACCAATGATAACAAGCGCAAAAACTATACTAAAAATTAAAACAAAACATAAAAACAGACCGGCCGAACCCTAGAACAAATGGTAAAAGCAAAGCTATACAGACAAAATCACACCCAGAATCATACACATACACAGTCAGAAAAAGAGAAAAAGGGAAAAAAAAATATATCGTTGCTCTCAAACTCCACCTCCTCAATTTGGGATGATTCGTTGTCTATTCAGGTATTCTACAGATGCATCGTACATCGAGTTGATTGTGGAGATTTAATCTTCTGCTCCTGAGGCTGCTGGGAGAAATTTCCCTTTCTCTTCTTTGTTCTCACAGCTCCTGGGGTTCAGTTTTGGATCTGGCCAAGCCTCTGCGTGTCGGCCGCCTGAGGGCGTCTGTCCTTTGCTCAGACAGGACAGGGTTAAAGTAGCAGCTGATTCGGAGGCTCTGGCTCACTCAGGCTGGGGGGAGGATGGGGTACGGAGTGTGGGGCGAGCCTGTGGCGGCAGAGGCCAGCATGACATTGTAGCAGCCTGAGGCACGCCGTGTGTTCTCCTGGGGAAGTTGTCCCTGGATCATGGGACCCTGGCAGTGGCGGGCTGCACAGGCTCCCTGGAGGGGAGGTGTGGATAGTGACCTGTGCTTGCACACAGGCTTCTTGGTGGCTGCAACAGCAGTCTTAGTGTCCCATGCCATCTCTGGAGTCCGTGCTGGTAGCTGCAGCTCACGCCCATCTCTGGAGCTTCTTTAAGTGGAGCTCTTAATCCCGTCTCCTTGCACACCAGGAAACAAAGTGGCAAGAAAAAGTCTCTTGCCTCTTTGGCAGCTCCAGACTTTTTCCCGGACTCCCTCCCGGCTAGCTGTGGCGCACTAGCCCCCTTCAGACTGTGTTCACGCAGCCAACCCCGATCCTCTCCCTGGGGTCTGACCTCCGAAGCCTGAGCCTCAGCTCCCAGCCCCTGCCCACCCCGGCGTGTGAGCAGGCAAGCCTCTCTGGCTGGTCAGTGCTGGTCGGCACCGATCCTCTGTGTGGGAATCTCTCCGCTTTGCCCTCCGCACCCCTGTTGCTGCCCTCTCCTCCATGGCTCGGAAGCTTCCCCCCTCTGCCGCCTGCAGTCTCTGCCCACGAAAGGGTTTCCTAGTGTGTGGGAACCTTTCCTCCTTCACAGCTCCCTCCCAGAGGTGCAGGTCCCATCCCTATCCTTTTGTCTCTGTTTTTTCTTTTTTCTTTTGCCCTACCCAGGTATGTGGGGAGTTTCTTGCCTTTTTGGAGGTCTGAGGTCTTCTGCCAGCGTTCAGTAGGTGTTGTGTAGGAATTGTTCCACATGTAGATGTATTTCTGATGTATTTTGTGGGGAGGAAGGTGATCTCCATTTCTTACCTTCCTCCATCTTGAAGCTCCTCCTCTCGTATCAGTTTTAGACGTTCTGTCAGTGAAGAATGCGGGTCATCTTGACTGGTCTCAGCTGCAAGTTGTAGGACAGAACCGGGGTGTCAGCCGTCCTGGGTTGTCGTTGGGAGGCTCTGGAAGGAATCTGCTTGCAAGTTCACTCACGTTGTTGGTGGAATAAAGTTCAGTGGGGTGGGAGGGCTGAGGTCGGGTTTCCTGTCTGGCTGTCAACTGCGTACCATCCTTAGCTCCTAGAGACCCCACTCAGGGCCCGCAGTCTGACAGCCACCAACAGTTCATCACACCTTTGTCAGACTCGCATCTCTCTCTTTAGGGCTTTTTATATATAGTATCATGTTATCTGCAAATAGTAGGTTTTACTCCTTTTTTTCCACTTTGGATGACTTTTATTTCATTTTCTTTCCTAATTGCTGTGGCTAGCACTTCCAGTACTGTGTTGAATAAAAGTGGTAAGAGTAGGCATCCTTGTCTTGTTCTTAATCTTAGAGGAAAGCTTTCGGCTTTTCAGCATTGAGTAGGATGTTAGCTGTGGGTTTGTCATATATGGCTTTTGTTATGTGGAAGTTCATTTTCTATATCCACTTTGTTGAGAGTTTTTAATCCTGAATAGGTCTATTGAGATGATCATATGATCTTTATTCTTCATTTTGTTAGTATGATGTATCACACTGATTGATTTTTGTGGATATCCACCCATCCTTGCATCCCTGGAATAAATCCTACTTGACCATGGTGTATGATCTTTTTAACGTATTGTTGGATTTGGTTTGCTAGTATTTTGTTGAGTATTTTTGCATCTATGTTCATCAAGGGTATTGGCCTTCAATTTCCTGTTCTTCTTTCCTTTCTTTCTTGTTGTTGTCTTGTTGTCTTTGTATGGTTTTGGTATCA
This sequence comes from Delphinapterus leucas, assembly GCF_059928025.1. NCBI lineage: Eukaryota > Metazoa > Chordata > Mammalia > Artiodactyla > Monodontidae > Delphinapterus > Delphinapterus leucas. Next base: position 63,088,706 of record NC_143130.1, on the reverse strand, counting down.
GGGTAATGCTGGCTTCGTAAAATATGTTTGGAAGGTTTTCCTCCCATTCAGTTTTTTTGGGTAGAGTTTGAGAAGGGTAAGTCTTTGAATGTTTTGTAGAATTCACCAGTGAAGCTGCCTGGTCCTGGGCTTTTGTTTGTTGGGAGATTTTTGATTACTGTTTCAATCTTCCTACTAGTAATTGATCTATTAAGATTTTATAGTTCTTTATGATTCAGTCTTGCAAGATTATATGTTTCTAGGAATTTATCCATTTCTTCTAGTTGTCCAATTTGTGGGCATATAATTGTTCATAGTAGTCTCTTATGATCCTTTGTAGTTCTGTGGTATCAGTTGTAACTTCTATTTTATCTCTGATTTAATTTATTTGAGTTCTCTCTTTTTCTTGGTTAATCTAGCTAAAGGTTTGTTGATTTTGTTTATCTTTTCAAAGAACCAGTTCTTAGTTTCACTGATATTTTAAAATTGTTTTTTAATCTCTATTTTATTTATTTCCAGTCTGATCTTTATTATTTCCTTCCTTCTACTGATTTTGAGCTTCATTTGTTCTTTTTCTAGTTCCTTTAGGTGTATAGTTAGATTGTTTTTTTATTTTGTTGTAGTTGTTGTTCATTTGTTTCTTGAATTAGATCTGTGTTGGTATGAACTTTTCTCTTAGAACTGCTTTTGCTGCATCCCATAGATTTTGGTATGTCGAATTTGTTTTCATTTGTCTCTAGGTATTTTTTGATTTCTTCTTTGATGCCTTTGATGACCCATTGGTTGTTCAGTAGTGAGTTGTCTAATCTCCATGTTTTTGTGTGTTTTCTCATTTTCTTTTTCTTGTGATTGATTTCCAGTTTCATAGCACTGTGGTCAGAGAATATGTTTGACATGATTTCAGTCTTCTTGAATTTATTGAGACTTGCTTTGTGACCTGACGTGAACTATCCTGGAGAGTGTTCCATGTGCATTTGAGAATGTGTATTCTGCTTTTGGATGCAGTGTTCTGTATATTTCCATTAAGTACCTCTGCTTTAATGTATCATTTAAGTTCAATATTTTCTTATTGATTTTCTATCTGGATGATCTGTACATTGATGTAAGGGGGGTGTTAAATTCCCTGCTATTATTGTATTGCCTTCAGTTTCTCTCTAAGTTCATTAATATTTGCTTTATATGTATCCTGGTGCTTCTATGTTGGGTGCATATATATTTATAAATGTTGTATCTTCTTGCTGAATTGACCCCATCATCATTATGTAATGCCTTTCTTTGTTTTTTATTAAAATCTTTGTCTTAAAGTGTATTTTGTCTGAAAGTTAGCTACTCCAGCTTTCTTTTCATGCTTGTTAGCCAAGGAATATCTTTTTCCAACCCTTCAGTTTCAGTCTATGTGTGTCCTTTCTTCTGAAGTGAGTCTCTTGTAGGCAGCAAGCATATAGATGGGCCTTGTTTTTTCATCCATTCAGCCACTCTCTTTTGATTGGCAAATTTAGTCTATTTACATTTAAAGTAATTGATAGGTATGTACTTACTGCCATTTTGTTAAATGTTTTCTGGTTGTTTTTGTAGTTCTTCTCTGTTCCTTTCTTCTGTTCTTTTTCTCTTCCTTTATGTTTTGGTGTTTTTCTTTAGTGTTATGTTATTCCTTCCTCATATTCTTTTGTGTATGTACTATAAGTTTTTTCCTTGTGGTTGCTGTGAGATTCATATATGACATCCTATGTAAATAGTAGCCTGTTTTAAGTTGGTAGCAACTTAAGGCTTTGGAATGGATTCAAATTTATCTTTTTACTCCCTCCCTCCAACGTTTTATACTTTTGATGACACATTTTATATCTTTTTATTTTATACATCCCTTAATAAATATTGTAATTTTAGTTACTTTTACTAGTCTTTTAATTTTCATGCTTGCTTAATAAGTGATTGATCTAGTACCTTTATTATATATTTGCCTTTTCCAGTGAGATTTTTACTTTCATATTTTTTTTATTATTGATTAGTGCCATTTCCTTTCAGCTTAAAGAAGTCCCTTCAGTATTTCTTCTAGGGCTGTTTTAGTGGTGATAATTCATTTAGCTTTTGCTTATCTTGATCTGTCCATCAATTCTGAATGATAACCTTACTGGGTAGAGAATTTTGGTTGGAATTCTTTCCTTTTCAGAACTTTGAATATGTCGTGCTACTTCCTTCTGGCCTGTAAAGTTTCTGCTGAAAAATCTGCTGAAAGCCTTATTTCATTTCCCTTGTATATAACACGTTGTTTTTTTTCTTGCTGCTTTTAGGAGTCTCTCTTTATTCTTAACTTTTACCATTTCAATTATGATGTGTCTTCGTGTCTGTCTCTTTGTCTTCATCTTATTTGGAGTTCTCTGGGCTTGCTGGACCTGAATATCTGTTTCTTTCCTTAGATTAGGGAAGTTTTCGGTGACTCTTTCTTCAGATAATTTTTTTGGCCCTTTCTTTTTCTCTTCTCCTTCTAGGACCCCTATAATGTGAATGTTATTCTGCTTGGTATTGTCCCAAAAGTCCCTTAAGGTATCTTTACTTTTTTTCTTTCTTTTTCATTTTGCTTCTCTGTGTGGTGAGTTCCATTGTTTTGTCTTCCAGCTCACTTCTTCACTGTAATTCATCCAGTCAGTTGCTGAATCCCTCTGGTGTATTTTTCAGTTCAGGTATAACTTCTGTTTGATACTTGCTTATATTTTTAATATTTTTGTTAAGTTCTCACTGTGTTCATCCATTCTTCTCTTCAGTTCAGTGAATATATTTATGCCCATTACTTTGAACTCTTTTTCAGGTAGGTTGCTTAACAATGTTTTGTTTTAGTTCTTTTTCTGAGGTTTGTCTTGTTCTTTAAATTGGAACATATTCCTTTGTCTTCTCATTTTGCCTGATTCTCTGTTTATTTCTATGTATTGAGTATATCAGCTATCTCTCCCAGTTTTAAAGGAGTGGCCTTATTTAGGAGATGTCCTTTGGGGCTCAGAAGTGCAGTGCCACCTGGCCACCAGAGCTAGGTGCTCAACCCATATGTGGGCTGTGTACACCCTACTGTTGTTGCCAGGGGCCACTGGTGGGCAGGCCTGGCTTCTGGACTTGCTGTGTGGCCCTGAAGCAGCTACTGTGGGGTGCTGGTGGGCATGGTTATTGCTTGGCTGGCTGTTGAGGTCTGGCCAAGACACAGGGATGGGTAGGGCTCTTATTGGGGCATGCCCACGGGTGCTATCAGGTTAGGTGGAGAATTCTAAAATAGCACCTGCCAGTGCTGATATTAGCAGGGTAGACTGAAATCGCATAAATGGCTCCTGCCAGTGACTCAGTCCCTGGGAAGTATTCTAACTGGTTCCTGCCTCTCCAGCAGTTGCTTCAAGATTAATAAGTATGTCCCTTTCACTTATGGTCCATGGGCTTTCCAGTCTGTTGTTTTTGCACTGGTTTTCAGGTACAGTGAATTTATGCGTGAGCCCTTTAAGAGTATGTTTTCTGTTCCCTGAAGCTCTGTAGTTTTCCTGGACATATTCTCTGTTGATTTTCAAAGCCAGGTCTTTTGAGGGCTCATATTTCCTGTGCAGGACCTAGGGGTTGGTGTGGAGCTCAAATCCCTTGTCCCTGAGGGAAAAGATTTGTTCTTTTGTGATCCTTCCCAACTGTGAATCACTGTGGCTGGGGTATGGGTTTTTCCTTGGTGAGACTGAGTCTCTACCTCTATTCCCCATCTCAGTGATGTCCTTTTACCCTTTGTTGTAGAGTTTCTGTTTATCCAGTTTTCAGGTCCCTTTCTGAAGGAATTATTCCATACGTAGTTGTAGATTTGTTGTGTTCATCAGAGGTGGTGAGTTTAGGATCTTCCTACACCACCACCTTCAACCCTTTCAAAGTTAACTTTTATTGTAGAAAAAATTTATAGAATAAGTAAATAAGAGGAAATCTGTTATTCTACCATCCAGGGATAACCAGTACTAATAATTTGTTGCCTCCCCACACCACTTTTTTTTAGCATGTATTGCTTTTCAAAATACCTAGTTGACATCATACTGTATACTGTAGAGATACGGTTAATGTATCAGCATAGTCAGTGCAGTAAGCAGGTGAGAGGATGCAGGGCTTAGACTGGCTGAGGAGACAGTACATTCATGCTCACCAGGAGGTACTTTTCATTTAGAGGAATTGGTATGTTTCTTTTTTTTTCATATGGCTAAATCTGAATAACTTACATGCATGTTTGAAGCAGCTCCGCTTTTTAATAATCTCTTATCCTACTTTTTTTTAGATAACATATTATGGACATTTTCCCGTATCAAAAAATCCTACTTTTTTCCCCACTCCATGTTTACCATCTGATAGACTGAGAACTGGCAGTGATATAGGATATATTAGTTGAATAGGCCCTTGATAGTCTAAAAGAATATGTCTCACATCTCTTGGGCATATCTTAAAACTGTGCTGTCTAATAGAAATGATGTATGCTACATATGTAATTTCAAATTTTATAGTAGCCGCATTTTAAAAAGTACAAAGAAAATAGGTGAAATTAATTTTAATATATTTTATTTAGTCCAGTATAACTAAAATATTATCATTGCAACATATATTCAATATAAAAAATTATTGAGCTGTTTTATGTCTTCTTTTTCTTATTAAGCCTTCAAACTCCAGCTTATATTTTCCACTTAACAGCACATATCAATTCAGACTAGCCACATTTCAAGTGCTCCGTAGTTACATGTGGCTAGTATTAGCACAGTCCTAGAGCAGGGGTCCCCACCCCCTAGGCCACAGACCAGTACTGGTCCATGGCCTGTTAGGAGTGAGGCTGCACAGCAGGAGGTGAGTGGTGGGCGAGTGAGTGAAGCTTCATCTGCCACTCCCCATCGCTCTCATTACCACCGGAACCATCCCCTCTTCCTGCCCCCGACTCATCCATGGAAAAATTGTCTTCAATGAAACCTGTCCCTGGTGCCAAAAAGGTTGGGGACCGCTGTCCTGGAGTATATTATTTTCCTCATAAGATGTGATAAGATAGCACTTTGCAGGTACTCTAGAGAGGGGTGTAAAGAGAAGAAAATAGCAAATCCAGGGTGCACCATGGATGCTGAGTACTCATTTTGGTGTCTCATGAAATTTTAAAACTTTGCCTCAATAAAAATACATCTTCCTGTACTTACAGATCTTCATGTTACATAATAATGTTAAATTTGTAGTTGCCGAAAGGTTTACTGGGTCTAATACTTGAAGTAATTCTCAGATAGTCAGTAAGATCAAATCCATATACTAAGGATTTTGGATAACGAAGAGTTTGCAAGAGTTTAAGACCTGAGGAGAAATAAATTTTTATTAATCCTGTACAGAAAACCTTTATGAAGTGAGTAACAAAGACATATACACATGTACGTGTTACATATGCATATATAAATTATATATCTATATATATACATACATGCACCCATTTATCATAATCCTTATCATTACTCTCAAGAAACAGTAGCAATTAAAGTCATTCTCTTCTTTTTAAAATGAATTTGTAACATGATAAGAAAGATGTAGCATGACCAGGAACATTCCTAAGGTTAGTGATATAAACTCAATGTATAATATAAAGTAGAACAATATTGAAAAAGCTTTGCTTTAATTCAGTTTGTGATCATGTGACAAAAAAAATTCCTTAACATCTCTAAGCTTTATTTTGGTCTGTAAGATGGAGATAATCCTGCCCTTTTTTCTTTTATTCTGTTCTTTCTATCTATCTATCTATCTATTTATGGCTGTGTTGGGTCTTCATTGCTGTGTGCAGGCTTTCTCTAGTTGTGGTGTGAGCAGCGGCTACTCTTCATTGCGGTGTGCCAGCTTCTCACTGCGGTGGCTTCTCTTGTTGCAGTGCACGATCTCTAGGCCTGTGGGCTTCAGTAATTGTGGCATGCAGGCTTCAGTAGTTGTGGCTCACTGGCTCTAGCGCGCAGGCTCAGTAGTTGTGGCACACGGGCTTAGTTGCTCCACGGCATGTGGGATCTTCCCGGACCAGGGCTTGAACCTGTGTCCCCTGCATGGCAGGCGGATTCTTAACCACTGAGCCACCAGGGAAGTGCCCCAATCCTGCCCTTTTTTCTTAATATGATTTTGATTATCAAATTGGATGAATGAAGGCTAAAGGGACGTACCTTATTCATCTTTTTGTCACCAGGATTTAGTATAGGGTCTGACATGCTGATACCCTATAAATATTGAATTCAAAGGCTGGATATATATAAAAGAACTTTCTAAACTGAGAGTCCTACAAGTGGAAGCTATTATTTTTACTGTACTTCCTTTGTACTATTTCTTCTTATTTAAGTTATTTACTGGAATATGAAAAGTATAATAATTAATATTTACCTATACAATCAATGAATAGGATTGCCCATTGTGGTTGTATTTTTCCATACTATTAATATTTTATTTATCAAATTTTGTTTTAAACATTATATATATTTCTAAAATACGTTATAATTTTATTTTAAAAGATGTTTAGCACTTAAATATCTTTACATCTGTTAAGAGTATACAGTTAGAAATTTTGTTGTTATTGTGAGATAGACATGACTGTTTTTACTGTGCCCAATCTTTTATCAGCTTAAAAATAAGACTAATTGAGGCACAAATGCAAGCTCATTGAATGCCAAAATTGTGGAGGCAAAGGAGGAATATTTAAATTACTTGACTATGGTCTAGTAACTAGAAAATGCCTCCAATAAGAATGGCTTTCTTGGGACTTCCCTGGTGGCACAGTGGTTAAGAATCCACCTGCCAGCTCAGGAGACACAGGTTTGAGCCCTGGTCTGGGAAGATCCCACATGCCGTGGAGCAACTAAGCCCGTGGGCCACAACTACTGAGCCTGCGCTCTAGAGCCCACGAGCCACAACTACTGAGCCCATGCATGGCAACTACTGAAGCCCGGATGCGCTAGGGCCTGCGTGCTGCAACTACTGAGTCTGTGTGCTGCAACTACTGAAGCCCGCGCGCCTAGAGCCCGTGCTCCGCAACAAGAGAAGCCACTGCAATGAGAAGCCCACGCACTGCAATGAAGAGTAGCCCCTGCTCGCTGCAACTAGAGAAAGCCCATGTGCAGCAATGAAGAGCCAATGCAGCGAACAAAATAAAAAAATAATTTAAAAAGTATGGCTTTCTTATTTCGATAATGATGGGAGAAACTCCATCTTTTTCCTCTACAAGGGATGCAGCACTTCATAAATGCTTAGTGTGGAACTAAAACAAAATTATAATGAAAGAGCAAGTAATGTTCACCCAGAACAGCATTTCAAAGTGATCTTCAGGAAAACATTAGCTTTTTCTAGCATCAGTTATAAGTTTCTGTAACTGCACGCTTACTGAACCATCTGTAGCAATTGAAACTTTGGATATTTCCCATTTTCAGGGTACATTTCCCCATTTTTAGGGATATTTCCCATTTTTAGGGATATTTCTCATTTTCAGGGTATATTTCTTTTACCTATTATGAATGAAGGAAGCAACCTCCATGTGAGATAGCATGTGCACTGTGACATATGCCTTGTTGTTTCCTGGGAGTAAGTGAGGAACTTTAGGGAGCAGCTAAATGTTGACAGTGTACTAGGACACCATTATCTAAATGATACTCTCTGGGAGTAGTTGGAATAGTTTTCTGTTTTCATTATATTCCCCCACTTCTACCTTTACCCCAAAACTTTGAATATCTTTGGGTATTTGGTAACAGAAAGATAACAAATCACGCTTGACTTTTTTTTTCTTTTTCTCCACATGACAGTAAATATTAAAATTTTTGATGAGAAGAAATACAGTGCATATTACTAAAACATATATGCAGTGACAGTGTAGATCAGTTGGCCAAATGAAAAATGAGTGATCTATTGATGAAATGAAATGATTTGCCTTAGTTCAAGCAGGGAAAAGGGAACTAGCTCCTTTTCTTCCCTTGTTGATCTTTCCTCCTGATGGCTAGATATGCATTTTTTAGGCAATTCTGTTATGAAAAATTCTCTGCTTATTTCTATTCCATTCTGAATTTTACTGTTTGGTACTGTACTCAGGCATAAGGGCAAGAGGATTGAAATCTTGTCCTTTTTCTTTAATTTTGTTTCTTATATATCTTGCATCTGCTCATTCTTTGCTTAGAAAATGCTAATAATTGGTTAAAACAAGAAGTTAACTTCATAACTGCTGATTGTAATCTAGTTCTGAATAATTTTTTTATTAGGCCCTTAAAAATTTGAATCCAAATCAGCAAAAGCTCCCAAGAACAGTAAACTGGCACATTTAATATATACCAAATTGTAGCTCGTGCATTTGACAATATGCTCTGCATTAAGTTTTGGTTCTTTGATGTTAATGTCTGACTGATGAGTTCAAATGAATAATTGTGAAAAATAAAAAATATATATTCCTAGCTGATTTGGGAATGTAGTTGAGCCATGAGCTACAACTTTTGTGTTGAGTTTTTAAAGAAGCAGAAGAAAAGGAACATGATTTTAGTCACGAGTACTTTTCATACCCTTAACAGTTGTATTATGACTAGAGCAGATTGACTGTCAGTTGCTGATTGATATTTCAATTGCTGGTCCTTAGATATCATTTCTGGGAAGATATTGAGAGAATAAGAAGACAATATGTTCTTAAGGTTGAGTGCTATAGTTGAACCACTGCTTGAATTGCCAGCAAATTGAACTGTTCAGAGGAAAAGAAATGGTATGTATATATAGCAAAACTTTAGGGAAGAAAAAAGAGGTGCTTATCTTTATAAGATGATTATTTTGGAGATAGTAGTTTTCAGTTTAGGATATTGTGAACTGTTAATCTGTAAAGCACATTTATAATAAATAAGTTACAGGGTATATCTGAAAGCAGTTTTTATAGTATCTAACCTAGTTCCAGTAGCTTAGAGTATGTATTTTGAAAGTAATATAGGATTTCTTTCTCTGACCTACTCCTTTTAGAGTTTAATTTTTCCAAGTTCCTGCCATTTATTGTATAATGTGTTTTGTTGGGTCTAAATGCTATGTCACGTTTCTCCAAAGAAGACATACAGTTGACCAAGAAGCACGTGAAAAGATGCTCAGAATTGCTAATTACTAGAGAAATGCAAATCAAAACTACAATGAGACATCACCTCACACCAGTCAGAATGGCTACGATTAAAAAGTCTACAGGGACTCCGTGGCAGTCCAGTGGTTAAGTTTCTGTGCTTCCACTGCAGGGGGTGCGGGTTTGATCCCTGGTTGGGGAACTAAGATCCTGCATGCCGCACAGTGTGGCCAAAAAAAAAAAAGTCTGTAAACAAATGCTAGAGAAGGTGAGGAGAAAAGGGAACCCTCCTATGCTGTTGGTGGGAATGTAAATTGGTACAGCCACTATGGAGAACAGTATAGTGGTTCCTTAAAAAACTGAAAATAGAGCTACCATATGATCCAGCAATCCCACTCCTGGGCATATATCTGTAGAAAACCATACTTGGAAAAGATACACGCACCCCAATGTTCATTGCAGCACTATTTACAATAGCCAAGACATGGAAGCAACCTAAATGTCCATCGACAGATGAATGGATAAAGAAGATGTAATGGAATATTACTCAGCCATAAAAAAAGAATGAAATAATGCCATTTGCAGCAACATGGATGGACCTAGAGATTATCATACTAAGTGAAGTATGTCAGACAGAGAAAGACAAATATCATATGATATCACTTATATGTGAAATCTAAAAAGTGATACAAATGAACTTATTTACAAAACAGAAACAGACTCACAGACTTAGAAAACAAACTTATAGTTACCAAAGAGGAAAGGTGGGGGGAGGAATAAATTAGGAGGATTAACATACATGCACTATTATATAATCAACAAGGACCTAGTGTATAGCACAGTAAACTCTACTCAGTATGCTGTAATAACCTATATGGGAAAAGAATAGATATATGTATAACTAAATCACTTTGCTGTACACCTGACACTAATACAACATTGTAAATCAACTATATTCCAACAGAAAATAAAAATTATATTAAAAAATGCTATGTCATTTATTCTGACTATTCAAACAAGATTGTTTCTTTCTGTAGGAATGTTAATGTTAAGGACCAAATAACTAATTTTGGATGTTTATCTGGTTTTAGAGACAGTTTAAAAATTTTTTTAAATTAAACAAGTAATAGATGAATAATATCTCAGAAGAAATCAAATGATACTGCAATATATAGAAAAAGGAGCCAGATTCCTCCTGCATATCTCTCCCTTTCTTTATTTGCATCCCAGGGGTAATCACTGCAGTCAGCTTGATATCTTTCCAGATCTTTTATTCTGTGTGCGTGTGTATGTGTGTGTGCAGTTTTACTTTGTCTCTGTATTTTTAACATGTTGCATATATTGTTCTGCATTTTATCCTCTATGCCAATATAGAATATCTTTTCATGTCACTACATATAGTTCTGAGTCATTCTTTAACTGCTACATAGTATTCCTTAGCATAGTTATTATCGTTTAAGTTTATTACATCTTTTGAAAAATTAAAAACGATGCTCTTGAAATAGACCCATTGTGCTCAAGCTTAGAGCTTTTAATCTGGAAATGGTGAAAACCATTTGGTTTCTTTAATTTTGTTCTCTAAGTAGGCAGAACACATTACGTTTTTTATCAGAACTGTGGGAGGAAGCAAAAATTGGTTAATCCATAGTTGGATTACTTCAGCTTCTTTTTAAAATGCCTGGATTGTGTCATATTGTCCTAGGTATCTAGGTATATGATTTAATGCAATTGAAACTGAGCTGCACTTGCATCACTGGGTTTCCACTTGGAGTTGGGGAGAACAAAAATGATTACGGTTTTTCTGTAGTGAGACAGAATGGATAAAAGCAGCTTATATTTAAGCTATATATATCTTCTTTGATGAATGTGACCAGAAAGAAAGCCCATCCATGAAGATAGGACCCCTGTATTTTCCTGTTCAATGTTAGATCCCCTGCACCTCCCATTGTGCCTAGTGTGACAAAGACAGGAAGATGTATGAATGAGTGAATGAGTGCATAAATACCATATATATGAAGCATGTCAGTCTTTGAGCCATGAGTTGAAAATAACCCAGCAGTTAAGGCTGCAGAGATTGGCCTTGAATTGCATTGGTATTAACACATCTATCATGCTGAGCACCTAAGCTGTTTGATAAATTATCAGAAATTTGAGTTATTTTGCTCTCCTGCTATGCTTTACTTTCTTTTATAAGTACTGTTTCTCTTTTTTTCAGGTGGATTAGCATATCTAAGTTATTACCTAAGTTACATTTACTTAGGTAAACTTTGGCCAAACCATTCAAAATGAACAATCATGATGAGTAGTTTTTGGTGTGTCTCCCACCAGTGGTTCCTATTTTAATTATTTCCCTATTGAGGATGATTGCTGTTTTTAGTTCAGCTTAGAAAGAAGCACTTTTTGAGTGCCTGCCTTGTAACAGGGCTGATGGTAGATGCTGGGGTTCAAAAAAATGAATGAAGTACCTTCTTGGCCTTCCTGCATCTCAGTGCCCAGAGGGGAGTACAAAGTGCAATTGTAGGGATGTATGCTGAACCAGAATTTTGTGATTTGGTGTCAGTTTGGCCATTCTGAGATTGAGACAGTCTGTAGGCCTGGAGTTTAAAGTATCTCTAACACTTCATCATGTTTTACATTCTGGCATTATTACTTAAGGAGAACCCACAGGTGAATGACCAGTTTTCAGTATGTGTGTGGTGTTCTCTTCTCCCTCTTTCAATTTCTTGTGTATGAACTGCTCTGTCAGAGAAAAGACTATAAGCCATGTCTGGCCTCAGCTTCCACCTGCTGTTGGGAAAGGAACTTGTCTCCCATTATCATTTCTTTGATGTTGTTTGTTATCCTTTTTCCTTTTATTAGTTTGAACACTGATATTAACATTGTCAAGATACAGCAGAATTTAGGATCCTCTGCTAGTGATTTCTTTTCCCTATTTTGGGAGGAGGTTCTAAAAAGAGAAAAACAATCCAAGCTTCTATGTCTTTGTCCTTTCCCTTTCTCCCTTCAGGTACTTGCAGATGGGCACTGTTAATCTCAGCCTGAGGTAGAAACAGTGCCATCCAACTATATTGCTTTTCATTTCAAGTTGGCAGCAGCAGTGCAGTAGTTTTGCCTGGTGTTCCAAGTTGTAGTTGAAAAGATTCCAGCATTCATGCCATTCAGAGTAATAGAGCCCCATTTCCTCACATCTTTTTTCCACCCTGAATTCAGGATGGTGCCAGCACCCTTTCCTCTTATATTTGGAGTTGACCTTTATAGGGACTCCAAATATAGGGTCCATATAGACCCATTTTTCTGTGACACTAGAATAGAAGCTCCATGAGTGTAGGACCTCTATATTCCAGCACTTAACATAGTGCCTGGACAGTATGTGAACAACCCTACCCAGAAGACTGAATGAATCTTTAATGCATAGATCTTTTCAGAGCAAGGGGTTGTGTTCCTATTCTTTATGTGAAGCTTTGTTGATTCCTTATAGTCCAGCAATAGCATGATGGGGCTGGACTGTCTCATAACCAGTATCATTTGCTGGGCTACTAAGAAAATTCCTGTTGCTCGGTTTACCCAGGGATAAGAGGAGAGGTTCTAAATGAAGTCTTCTTCTGGCCCTTGGGTTTGGGATCTGAGGTCCTTGTGACATTAAACTAAAATCCTTGTGCAAGATTTTAGAGACCAGCCTTTTGGGTGTATCCACAGAGGCAGAAGTTCTTATCTTTTCAGTTGTGGCATGGTGCAGAGAGTTTCTGGAATTTCCCAGGGTACCTGTCCACTAGGTTATGTCCCAGCAAAGCTGAGATGCAGTTTATTTTTGTGTTTAAGAGCTGAGGATCTGCAGCCAGACCTCCTTGTTGGAATCTTGGCACTGTCATTTTTCTTATGTGTGATCTTCAGCAAGTTACTTATTTTGCATCTCAGTTACCTCATCTGTAAAATGGGAATAAAATAATACCTAATATATAATGTCATTTGAGGATTAATACAGGCAAAGGGCTTAGAACATGCCTGGTATATAGCACCACTGTTCAATAAATATTAATATTTACTTGGTTGATGCAGAGAAAATTCATACCTATCTTAACTCATTTTCACTCTAATGTGCTTTCCTGAAAAGGGTGAAAAGGCAAAGAGGTGCAGGTGATGTTCTGAAAATCTCACACAGGAGGTGTGTGGAGGCGTGTGGAGGCTCATGGAGGTGTTTTGAGCATATGATGGCACATAGCATCAGCTTCTAATGCCCTCATCCATCAGCATGTGTAAGGTGGAAAACAATAGAGAACCTTTGATCTGGGGGGCTCTAATTATCCCCATAGTAGGCCATGCTCAATTTGACAGTGTCATGATTTTTAATATTTGAAAGTTCCAGAATTGCTACTATGGGATGTAACCCTTTCTTTTTCTACCTCTCTCCTGCTTTTGCTTATACAGTTGAGTGAATACGATGCTCTGCTTCCCACACAGATACCCAAATAGCTCTGACTGCTGAAATATTAGGTATCTTACTGTCAGCACATAACTTGTGTTATTAAATTTTTACTGTTACCTGGGTTTGAATCCCAGCTCTGCTAAGCTTCAGGGTCTTTTTGTTTCTTTTGTTTGTTAAACAGGATAAAAGTATCCACGTCATAGGATTGTTGTGAGAGTTAATGATGAATACAAAACACTTAGCATAGTGTGCATACTGGCATGTAGTAAGTCTCAAATATTAGTTGCAGAGTTAATATATCTGTCAACATCATCACTGTGGTCATTGTTTTTCCATGTTTTAAATCAGCAGTGAAAGGCAAACTCGCACTAATCCTCATTTCTGCTTGGAATTGGGAAACTAAATGAAATGTAGCTACTCTCTGCTTGACATGTACTGTAACCTTTCTTTTGCAGTCAAGATTTTACTGCCTTCAAGGGTGTACATACAGGAATTGTGGAACACAGTAAACCCTGAGAGTCGGCTTTCCTGGTCCTGTATTCCAGCTTCTTTCTACCCAAATGTTGTAGCCCAGATTTCCATTACACACTCCCTTTGATGGCTTCTCCATTAAAATTGCAGCAATGTAATTTGTATTTTGTCCTTGAAGTGAGGCCAGAATTAGGAAGTACATGCAGTGCTTTTGGTAGGAAAGTTCTGTAATGGCCTATGAGATAATTACTTTGATAATGACACAAATTTTTTATGTATAACCACCAGTTTATTAAATACTTTTTACCACTTATCATCCTAGATTTGTTACATTTCTTTTCCTTTAATTTGAAAAACATCCCTGCATGATGGGTGGTATCATCTCCCATTTACAAATGAGAAAATGGAGGCTCAGAAAGGTTAAACAATTTGTCTAAGATTGCACAGCTGTTTAGAGAGACAGAGTTGATTCACTCCACAGATTTTTTTTTTTTCCTCCAAAATTAGAAAGTTGAATCCCAAAAGTTAGGGTCAAAATTTTTCCTAGAGAAACGTATACATGGTATGACTAAATAAAGAGAATAGGTAAAAGAAAGTAAATAGGTGGAAAGAAAGTGTGAAGAAGGTTAAGTTGATATTGTGGATCAACTATAAAAGGAAGCTGAAAATATCAAAGGCAGTTGTCCTGTATGATAGAGGATTTTTTTTCTTTGATAGTTGTCACATTTTAACTCAGAGATTCAGAATTAAAAGTTAAAAATATATCTAGAGCAGAGGGTGAAAATAATATTATCAGTGGAAAGGAAAATGTAGAAATAGAAATGTTATGTATATTTAATAGAAAAGTGATCTAGCTAAGGTGTATCGAGATAAAGATATATGGGCTAAGTGGGGGTTTAATGTAGATATGGTTCAGAGAATAATTACAAACATTCTTTGATTCAGGGAGAGAAGATTCAGATGAGCATTCTGGAGTTTGTTGCCATAGTGTTAAATTACATCTTTCTAGAAATGAGATTCCATTGTGAGGCCTTCTGTTTTTTATTTGGAATTTGTTTTAAGCAGGGGGCAAGGAGGTAAACGCTGAGTAACTACTGCAACTCTGAGGAGGTATTTGTAATACACTAAGGGTTCAGAAGTGCATTTCATTACCTGTATATTAAGCACATCATATCTGTCACTCTGAGGCTTTAGCTTTTACCTAAGAGGCCCACCTTCTTCATTTAACATTTTCATGTGTTTAAACCCCAGCAAGACGTTCAAATTATGCATCTTCAACTTACCTATATCCAGCTGCACATACTTAAGATGTACTAAATATACCCACTTGCTAACATTCACTTACAGGGGACAAATGGCCTGACCTCCCTTCCCCATCAACAAGCTCTTTTCTGGCTTCTGAGTTTGTCAGGGAGGTTCTCATCTATATGGCTGCCCAGACACAAAAATACTGAGGTCACTTTTGATTCATCAACTCCCCATCTTGGTATCTTGCCAAGTCTCCTGGTTCTTCCTTTGGAATGTATTGTTTGTCCTTTTCTGTTCATCACTACTAGTTGAATTTTTTCCTTTTCTCTCTATAGAGGAAAAGATAGTTGTTTCTTGTTTTTCAAGAATTCCCATAAGGCTCTCCAAGTAATTTTTGAAAGACATCTTTCTGGATAGTGCCTTTCTTTTTTTGCTTTAGTTATTTCACCTTAGTTTTGCGGCTAGAGTATGTCACTGAAGAGTTAGCTCCCTATCGGAACTGTAAGTTTCAGTTCTGCTAAAGGAGGAGACCATAGGCATTGGTGTTAGTCAGGGCTGGCATAAGAGGAGTTGAAAACATCAGCTGTTAACAGTAATAAAATCACTTTCCCTATGTGATTGTTTTGAATTTGAACAACAAATTCATCTGTTTTGCCTTAAACCAAAGGTAAGATATGTTTGAAGACAAATATGTGCAGCTTACTATGAGGGAATTTCTACCTTACAAAATTATTTTTGGAGCAAGCTAATTATGTTTACACCTGGGTTATCTGAGAGGATGGTAAAGTATATGATCATTTTATTTTAAAAGTGTTGATGTATTTTGTTTTCAAGAAGAATGAGTTTTATAATTTATTAATTTAAGGGGGCAGTGTTTTTGTAGGAAAGATTACCAGGAATCTTTGGGCCTTAATGGCAATAATTGGGCCTTAATGGCAATTTTCTTGTTGGGAATACTAAAAAGGAGATAATTTTTGTTGGAGGCTTGGTATATGTTGAGAACACAGCAACAGTCAGAAGGACATTAGGAATGTGTACTAATATATGTCTGCAGTGTATTCAGAGTCAACAAGTTGACTATGTCTTGTTCAGATAGATTGTTTAAAGATTGTTGGTAAAAGACTCCTTCCCCATCACTGATTTCCAGTGTATTTATGTTGTGCAACAAACTATACATGACTTTTCAGTTGAGGTATTACATTAATGAGGCACTGAGTTTGCAGTTCAGTAGGAATCTAGACAGAGTGGTGTAGTGGGAAAGTTGTCTGACATGATGGATGACTAGCTGTAGGACATGAAGGAAGCCATACTTCTCTCTTGGCTTCGATTTCCACTCTGTAGTATAAGAATTAAACTGAGGACCTTTCCAGCTCTGAGTCTCTGATTTTTGTGGTGCCACTCAAGTCACTTTTGAAGTGTTTTCTTGGAGAGGAGGTGTTTGTTCCATAGCCTTTTATGGTCTCTCAAAGCCAGCCTAAATGTTCTGGAGTTTTGGAAATTTTTTTTCTCTGTTTGAAGTTACATGACCTAAACAGATACTGAACTTTGACCATAGTATTAGCTTTGTGCTACCAACAGCATTTTAGCAAGAGCAGGATTATTCCCAAACTAGAAATCTATTATAATTCAAATGTTGACGTAGAAGGGCTTCAAACACTTTGTTTTACATAGAGCCATTCTTACGAATATCTGGGATGCTCATTCTAATAATAACTGCAGTATGTATAATGAGGTATAGTTAAAAGCATGGACACTGGAGCTGTACTTCCTGGCCCACATCTGGCTCTGCCCCACATCTGGCTCTGCCCCTTGCTCATTTTGTGACTTTGAGCAAGTTTTAGTGACAGTACCTACCTAATAGGTTTGCTGAGGAATGAATATATGCCTGGCCTATGGTTCTATATATACTTAGGTGCTACTGTGTATTAATTATTCTTACATTCCAGGGTTCAGGCGCTCCTACGATATCTCCTTTAATCATCATAATAATCCTATGAAAGTAGTACCATCATTATCCTCATAAAGAGACAGAGGCTCAGAGAGGTTAAATAACTTGCATCACATAGGAAATAGATGCTAGAGTCATGAAATTAGTAGGTCTTTCTGACTCATTCCAAAACCCAGGCTCCTTCCTTATTTATATATACTGCTCTAAGCCCAGTCTTTTGGAAATTCTAAATGCTGTTAATTACTCGCTGGGCTTTGACTTAAGGAGGCAATTGGTGAGACCAAAGGCCCAGATAGCATCTGAATGCCTCTTTTATCACCAGGAAAAAGTGATGTGTCTTTCAGGCCTCAGGGTTTTCTGTGAATTGTTTTCCTACAATGTTTTTTTTTTTTTTTCCATCTCCTCTGCAGACTGAGGCAGTATCAGTACCCAGTCCCATATAGGCTTTGTTTGACAATGGTCTTGGGGAGTATCTGGGCTGGATAAGAAAAGACTCCTTTGCTAGGTCTATCCTTAACTGAGGAGAGTGAAAATTGTAACATACAAAAATAATTGCAGTGAAGGTAATAACCTGACCATCCATATAACTCTCGCTTTATTCACCAGATTTTTTTTTTTTTTTTTTTTGCGGTACGCGGGGGTTTCTCACTGTTGTGGCCTCTCCCGTTGAGGAGCACAGGCTCCTGACGCGCAGGCTCAACGGCCATGGCTCACGGGCCCAGCTTCTCTGAGGCGTGTGGGATCTTCCCGGACCGGGGCACGAACCCGTGTCCCCTGCATCGGCAGGCGGACTCTCAACCACTGTGCCACCAGGGAAGCCCGTCACCAGATATTTTTTGAATATCTAGGTATCTGACATTTTAATCTGGGGTTTAGATCTTGGATTTTTCATTTGAAAACTTAAAAACGGCTTTACAGTGAAACAGCCTCATTGAAAATTTAACACCGATTATTCTGTATTTACAAAACTTTAAACTGCATTTGTTTTAACTACCTATAGCCAGTTTTGTTTTTTGTCCCTTGAAAATCCTTTAACAGAAATAATGGCACACAAATAGGCTTCTGTCATTACTGAACCTCCTATGACAATACCATACTTAATGCTGAGTAATAGTAATTAGGATGGTGCTGGGTGTAGACATTTTGCATTTTGAGTCTGAGAAGATTTTAGCTTCATCTGAGTTGCTGAGTCTTTGTTCAGTATTTCAGAACAGTATCTTATACATGGGTTCCTAGTAATATAAATATTAAAGAGTGAATTGCATTTAGGAAATTCTGTAAGTACTCTGTCACTTTCATTTCATAGACAGGTGAACAGTGGAGATAATGGTGAGATAATTTTATCCAGTTTATTTTGAAAAAGTTCTGGTATAGGTGATTTTTTTCTGTAAAGGGCTAGAGAGTAAATATTTTAGGTTTTGTAGGCCATATAATCTCTGTCACAACTCATGTTGTCTCTACTCAACTCTGCCTTTGTAGAGCACAAGTAGCCATAGCAAAACATAACCATATGGGTGTGACTATGTTTCAATAAAACTTTATTTATGTAGACCTATTTTAATACTCTTGAATGGATCTGGTGGAGGGTCCAGTGAAGACACTTATTTGATGAAAACAGTTGTTTGAGCTTCTGGCAAAGTTGCCTGCCAACTTATAAAGGAGTCACAATAGTGTTTATATAAAAACAAAAGCAGTGTTTTGAAATATCATGGCTACTAAGGACCAATCTCACAGGAATTCTCTTTCCAAAATGGCATAATTTTGCTCTCAGTGAATGCTTATAAAAGAGTCTTGCATAATGTATTATTAATTTGGAAGCTATTACTTGGTCAGCTACATGTGCAGGTTTTTAGTTTTATTTGTACATTTAAAAATGATAAGTGGAAAATTCAATACCATTCAAGAGAGGAGAGCTACTCAATACTTAAGTAGATATTTGCCAAACACATTTTGAGTTGAGTTTCTATTTTTAACTGACATACTGACTTAAGTTTGCCAAAACCTGATTGCATTTGGAAGGAAAATGGCATTGTTGCTATTTCCTCTGCACGAGAACATCTGAAACAGGCAACTGGCAGCAGGGAAAAGTGAAGGAGAGGGCAAAAATATAATACTTTGTGAGCTTGTTTTGTGTGTGTGTGGGGGGGGGGATGTTTGGTACTAAATTTCACATCTAGTTAGGTTGTATTTTCTTTCACTCTGATCTTTAGAGTACCTAGTTTATTTTCTACATTCTATATCCCCCTCAGGTAAATAAAGGAAATTCCATCTTATTACAATTAGAATGAGTTCAGTAACATATCTTTATTTTTGAGGTACGGTAATAAATCATTTTGTTAGATTTTAACCTTCTGATCCAAGTTGACTAATATTCTTATTTGTGATCTGTATCTTAAAAAGTTTAATTTTAAGTATGTTCCCTTCAGTGAGTAGTAATTCTGTTTTAGAACAAGAGTAATGGACTTAAGGTGTGCCAAATGGCTTAGAAAACATTTTAAAATAGTAACTTTACAAGTACTACATTTTAGACCTTAATGTGTAGACAGAATAGGTTAAATAGATTAACCAGAGTCATTCTGAAAAGCAAAGTAACACCCATATGAGTATTTTATCTTAGATTACATTTTGTGCTTTTATTAGAACCATTGATTTGGTAAAAGCTCTCAACGTAGTATTATTATAGAAACTGTTTTGAATATGGGGTTGCAACAGACTTGGGGTTTGTCAACAATTTCAGGCTATAGCTGGGTGTAGTTTTGGATGGTGTTTTGTTTGAAGCTGCTATTTGTTTGTTTTACAGTAGTGGCATTGGGGTGTCATGGAGCCCTAGTCTGAATCCCTAGTAGGAAAGTTTTTTGTTTTTTTTTTTTAAACATCTTTATTGGAGTATAATTGCTTTACAATGGTGTGTTAGTTTCTGCTTTATAACAAAGTGAATCAGTTATACATATACATATGTCCCCATATCTCTTCCCTCTTGCATCTCCCTCCCTCCCACCCTCTCTATCCCACCCCTCTAGGTGGTCACAAAGCACGGAGCTGATCTCCCTGTGCTATGCGGCTGCTTCCCGCTAGCTATCTATTTTACATTTGGTAGTGTATATATGTCCATGCAACTCTCTCACTTTGTCCCAGCTTACCATTCCCCCTCCCCATATCCTCAAGTCCATTCTCTCTATGTCTGCATATTTATTCTCGTCTTGCCCCTAGGTTCTTCATGACCATTTTTTTTTTTTTTTTAGATTCCATATATATGTGTTAGCATATGGTATTTGTTTTTCTCTTTCTGACTTACTTCAATCTGTATGACAGACTCTGGGTCCATCCACCTCACTACAAATAACTCAGTTTCATTCCATTTTATGGCTGAGTAATATTCCATTGTATATATGTACTACATCTTCTTTATCCATTCCTCTGTTGATGGACACTTAGGTTGCTTCCATGTCCTGGCTATTGTAAATAGAGCTGCAATGAACATTTTGGTACCCTAGTAGGAAAGTTTTGAACAGGGTTCTGAGGAGTGTCGTTGTCAGATTTTGATGTATCCTTTAACAATTATCCTACCTAAAAAGATCAAGGGAACATGGAATTGGATGTTGCAAGTTTTAACTCTGATGTTTTTTCTGAAGGCAGATATTTCCTATTGCAGTGTGGATACCATTCTCTATTTAAAATAATGACATAAACTGGTTTGATATTTCACCTTTTTGATCATTCAGAAGCTGTTGTATGAATACATTTTCCAAGTAGATACAGAGAACTTTTTTTTTTTTTCTCCGTACGCGGGCCTCTCACTGCTGTGGCCTCTCCTGTTGTGGAGCAAAGGCTCTGGACGCACAGGCTCAGTGGCCATGGCTCACGGGCCTAGCCGCTCCATGGCATGTGGGACTGGGGCACGAACCTGTGTCCCCTGCATTGGCAGGTGGACTCTCAACCACTGCGCCACCAGGGAAGCCCCAGAGAACATTTTAAGTGAAGTTTTTTTTTAGCAAGATTATGAATATTCATAGAAGTTCCTTTTTTGGTCAGATTGACCCATCAAGCCTTATAATGGAAAAACTTCCATTTGTATTTAATTTCAGTTGGATTCTCTTTTAAGAAGCTAATAACCACATTCTAAATGTGCTTAAACCTGTCGAGTTAATAGGAAATATACTGAGGATTCTTAGACAGCAAACCAAAATACAAAAAGAAGGGGAAGAAACCTTAGACGTACATCATGATGGAGTAGATTGAATACTGTTATGTAGAAAGAACACAGCACTGGGAACTAATGATTATTTTAGTACCTATAATGTCCAAAACTAATTCACTAGTTTGGGAATTGAAATACCCTCTGAGAAGTTTGGTAGAGATGTGCATAAAGGAGGGAGGCTATTTCAGACTTGGTGTGGGTTAGGGGAGGAATGTGTTTCAGGGTCCAACAGGAGGCCTGTCAAGAAATTATTTCTAAGAGAGAGCAGGAGCTCAATGTAGCCATGCCAGCAGGGGAAAAGAGTGTTCTATGAAGAAAAGTGGAATGAGCTAAGGCTTGGAGGTATGAGAAGACGTTGAACACTGGGCATCTGTATTCATTCAGTAGATATGGTGATAAATGAGGAAGTGGAAAGTGGTGTGGTGAAGGATGAGGTTGAAAAGGATTGTTGGGTTTTAAATACTAAGGACCTTATTTACCAGGCTATAGCATCAGAACTTTGCCTTGACTGTGGCAGGGAGTCCCTGAAGGAAACTTAGATTCATATCCTCTTTGATTTATTAGCTGTGTTTATTTTTTATTTTTTGCGGTATGTGGGCCTCTCACTGTTGTGGCCTCTTCCATTGCGGAACACAGGCTCTGGATGCGCAGGCTCAACGGCCATGGCTTATGGGCCCAGTCGCTCTGCGGCATGTGGGATCTTCCCGGACCGGGGCACGAACGTGTGTACCCTGCATCAGCAGGCGGACTCTCCACCACTGCGCCACCAGGGAAGCCCTTAGCTGTGTTTATTACTGCTCTTGCCCCACTAATGTGTTAAAACAACAACAACAAAGGAGGATGGAGTCTAGTTTGAAAGCTCTGTGATTTTTTTTTTGTTATTATTACATTAAGTTTTTAAAAATTTTTATTATATCCAATGGCAGAGAAAATATGAGTTATCTTAAAGCTCTGAGATTAGGAGTTTAAAGCTCTTGGCTCTGATTCTGATTTCATTACTAATTTTGGCAGAGCATCTAGTCTCTTTTAGTCTCACATCCAGGTCGGATAAAATTAGGTTCTTGGACCCTTGTTTCTGCCCTGGTCCTGTTTATGAAGATGGGGGTGGGGATGGAGGTGGGTGCTCATGGAGAAGGCAGGCAAGCAAGCTAATTTCCATCAATAATGGTTAAATGAGTACTTCTGAAATTATTTTTTCTAGGGTATTTTGGCAGAAAATGCCAGGACAGTAGGACATTGTAATTGAGAAGGATGATTTCCTGGTGGTTGAATTTCAGGCGCTCTGTAACCTGGGTAGAAAATGAAGACCTTAAGACCTCACAAGTGAACTCTTAAAGTTCCCTTTCTTCTATCAGACAAATTAAGAAAATAATAATTTGCATCTACCTTATTCCCAGGATGAACTGAACTTGTAATAGAAAGGTGAAAGTTGTTGGTAATGTCAGGTTCAGCTCTTCTTTACTATTCTATCAGCCATTGTCTTATTCTGAATGGACCAGTTATCATCTCATGTTGAGTTGGTCTACTTGCTTCCATTATCTCCCAGCTGCAGTCCCAGATTGTTTTGTCATGTTATTAATCTTCTTTTTTAAAAAATTGTTGTTGGAGTATAGTTGATTTACAATGTTGTGTTAGTTTCAGGTATACAGCAAAGTTACATATCTACATATATCCACTCTTTTTAAAATTCTTTCCCCATATAGGCCATTACAGAGTATTGAGTAGAGTTCCTTGTGCTATACAGTAGGTCCTTATTAGTTATCTATTTTATATGTAGTAGTGTGTGTATTGTCATTCCCAATCTCCCAATTTATCCCCCCCTTACCCTAATCTTCTTAAAACACGATTTTCATTATGTTATTCCCTTAATTTAAAAATCCATACTACCATTTTAAAAATTATTTATTTATTTATTGGTCTTTTTGAGTTCCTTAGAATCTCTGTATTATTCTCTGTGAATGGGGAGAGGAAAGCTTGGGATGTGCTGGGGAATTGAGTCTGACCTAATAAAACAAATCGTATTATTAATTTGTATTGTCTAAATAAAACTTTTTTTCCCTTGGCAAACATCCTTCAATCTAAAGTTACCTAAGGCATAAGTCCCTCATAGAAGGTCGTGTGATTGGAGGTAGATAGTCTTAGGTTGGTGAACATGGTGTTTCAGGGTTTCCAGAAACACACCTATCCATTTGCTGTTTGTAATAGTAGGGGAATGCCTGTCTTTGAGGGACAAACAATTGTTACTTAATAATTGATTTTCTCTTATCTTTTTGATATTTGAACTATGTAAAGCACCTTGAATTCTATCTATCTGGTATAGTATATAGTTACTCAGTAGTGGTAGCTACTGTTACTATTACTTTACCTATTCATTGTATACAGTTGCTGTTTAAATTCATATGGTTGTGCTAATAGCCAAGATAATTTACATGGTTGTTTCAAATTAGGATTAGTGAGACTTTAAAAGCATTTATTAACATTAAAATCATTATAGTATTGTTTTCTCTTCTCTTGTTTCTAATTTAATAACTACCAAAAAGAAAATTCAGGCTGGTTTTCCTCGATTTGTTCTAAATACTACATGATGCTTTTTGAGATTTTGTTACCTTCTAGAATT
Organism: Delphinapterus leucas; assembly: GCF_059928025.1. NCBI lineage: Eukaryota > Metazoa > Chordata > Mammalia > Artiodactyla > Monodontidae > Delphinapterus > Delphinapterus leucas. Next base: position 63,064,764 of record NC_143130.1, on the reverse strand, counting down.
TTTCATTAGCAGCTATGTATGTTGATCAGCCTTGTTTTACTGAAGATTGATAATTAATGGGACAATGTGAAATTAAGCTTCTCCTGTAGAAAATGTTGCTATTATTCTTCCTTGCATCATGATTTTTATAATACTTAAATTTTATAACTCTCTGAAACTCCCTATAGGATGACTGAAAGATGATTTTCCTACCAGAAAGTGGCCTAAAATGATCGGTATATCACCACTTATAAGTTCAAAATTCTTATTAAAGCTCCGTATTCATCCTTCTTTCAGCTATACATCTTCTACCTTATGGATTTTTTAAAGATTCTGTCACTACCTTAGTAGTGTTTGAGTAGCTTGACTTTAATGTGCTGTGTATTTTACTGATGACTTTCAAAAAATTATCATGCATTTTTTTAAAAAAAAATTTATTTATTTATTTTTGGCTGTATTGGGTGTTTGTTGCTGTGCGCGGGCTTTCTCTAGTTGTGTTAAGCGGGGGCTACTCTTCGTTGTGGTGCGCAGCCTTCTCACTGTGGTGGTTTCTCTTGTTGCGGAGCACGGGCTCTAGGCACGCGGGCTTCAGTAGTTGTGGCACGCAGACTCAATAGTTTTGGCTTGCAGGCTCCAGAGCGCAGGCTCAGTAGTTGTGGCGCACGGGCTTAGTTGATCCACGGCATGTGGGATCTTCCCGGACCAGGGCTCGAACCCGTGTCCCCTGCATTGGCAGGCGGATTCTTAACCACTGCGCCACCAGGGAAGTCCTGTCATGCATTATTGAACATTTAATTATTAAATTAGAAAGATGATAACTTAAAATCTGATTTTACATACTCAGTAAATTCCTGTGATTAGAAAATTCTCTCATGGTGTTCTATTTATAATTAATATACCAAGTAAAACTAATTAGAAGTATCTGAAACCCCTGGCAAAATCTGTAATTAGACATGTGATTCATAATTAACTGACTCTTCTTATTCTTGCCTTTTCCTCACCATTTGAATTAATTACTTGTGTTCTTCCTTATAGTCTTCCTATAGTCACTACAACACAGACACCAGCCAATCAAGATGGCCATAGCACTGGATTCAGGGTCTTGAAGGACCCCTGCATTCTTTATACTGCATCAGGCTTTGCTGCTTTTGTTGTTGAGTTGGCGTGGTGGTGGTGGTGATGGTGGGGTGGGAAGACTGGGCCATCAGCAGGTACCTTAGAGCTGGTGAAGTTTGGGGCAGTGACTGTTTGCCAGACCATATTACGGAAGTATTTCAGCACAACCCTTAATGCTGTACTGGTATGTACCAGCTGACTATTAGCTCTGCCAAGAGGTGTTCAGTTCTCTGACTGTAGAGTCAGAGTTACTACCCAGTTTGAGAAGTACTTAATGAAAGTGTATAGACAGTACATAGGGGAAGGTTTGCATGAGCCTTTTGGGGGAAAACTAGTAAAGACTTCTATGGTGACTAGAAATTTGCCATAGTCAGATTTGAGGAGGAGGTTCTAACCAAGCTGAGGGGAAAATAGCATTTGCAGAGGCAAAGGAGTGTGAAAGAGCATGGTGGATTCAGACATGAACAAATAGGAGAGATGGAAGATGAAGATGTCTTTCTCTGACCTTTGATTTTTTAAGCTGAATAAATATATATTAAGACCACATTTGTATCTTTGAAATTGCTCCATTTTTGGTAAAGAACTGCAAGACTGTTTGATATTCAGTTTCTTTAACTGTATCTAATTATTTTAGGTGTAGGGAAAGAAGGGAGAATAGGAATTTGTTACAGTTCAGGGCTATACTAAAGATTGATAGAGCAAGAGTGCAATGAAAAAACTTCTCTGCTGATTCACTGAGAGGCTTCTAATGAGCAAACACAAATTCAAACAGATTGAGGATGGTAGTTTTTTTTTTTAATGACATAAAACTGTTGCCCATGAGGCTTTTTGGCTGACATCATGAAACTAATTTTGCTTAATAACTGTGGAGGCCTACAAATTCAAACGTGTGGAAAAGGAAGTAAATTACTGGCCTGTCAGATTCCTGTTGCCTATCATCTTTTATCTGAATAGCAGCTTTTGTTTCCAGACTGTCATGAGCAAGTATGTGGACCCCTTCAACGTTGTATTTGTATATGCTTGAATAATTCAATTCAGAGCCATCTAAATATAACAAATCTACAACAGTGAAAACGCTTTATCTTCTTACATTTGTGTAACTTAGGGAGCATATCTATGGATATCTCTTCTCATTTCTGAGAGCTCTTGAGATATGTCAAGGATTTGTAGGGGTGTAAGTTTTGCTTTTATTGTCAGAGTTGATGACTCATACCTTTGAAATATAATGAACTCATATGGACAGCAGAATAAACATTTTCTCTGTGACTGTTCAGCTCAATGAATGATTTGAAAGCACCCACTATGTGCTAGGAATTGTGTGGAATACAAAGGTGAACTACTGGCATTTTTCTGGGTATCAAATTATGTGATTTTTTTCTCTCAAGCTATATTTAGTAAAAATGACTGTCTTGATGGTGTATGTGTGTAGCATAACAACAAAGGCTACAATAAAGGCTTGAGTTACTGGTAAACAGATTATTTGCTTCAAGGAGCGTTTTGAAAATAATGGTTTAAGTTCTTTTATGGCTTCATTTTTTACAGCATTTTCAATTAATGTTACTTATTTTCTTTCTACTTCCCATTACTCTGAATAATTAGAAATGAGGAGTATTTTCTGTGAAATATATATTAAATCCAATATTAATTCAACAAGTATTTAGATAGCATCTACTAGGCCCTAGGTATGGAGTGAGCTGAATAGCAAAGTTTGCTATCCATAGAATAAAATTACTCAGTAGAAAGGAAGCTAAAATAATAAAAACGTGAAAACTTTCAGCTCTTTTGGTATGCTTAATGTTATGAAAATAACAGTCAGTCTTAAATGCACAGAATTTACATTTGGTTTTGCAGGTATGTTGTATTTTTGTTGTTGTTCACAGAGGCTATCGGAAAACTTAAGAAGGTGTAGACTGTCTACTTTTTGAATACTGATTACCTTAACCAGCATATTACATCTGTGTTTTTCTTTTTACTTATTTCATATTGTGGGTAGCTCAGTTACTTTAGAAATTAAGGACATTCTGTATGCTATCACTTGGCTAGAGCCAGATCTAGGGAAACAAAAAGATGGTGAGAATCCTTGCTGTAACAAATTGCCCTTTTGTAACTTTGTTCATTCCATTTCTACTTCCTGGAATGCCCCCTTTTCTTATCAAAGTCTTTCCCAAAACCTTACCTAAACATTTCCCTTGACATTTTACTCTTTGAAATTTCTATAACATTTTGTTTGTTGCACCTTTTGGGATATTTATTTTTTACTTTTTTTGTATGTACCTGAACTATGTTTTCTTTTGAATTATAAGTTTCTTGATGGTGTCATGAATGTTGAATTGGGCCATGAACTTTTAGTTTATTTCCAGTTCTTTACAGTCATAAATGTGCTATGATATAAATCTTTGGATTTTTTATTATTTAGAACAGAGTTCTGAGAGAGAAGTTACTAGGTCAAAGGGTTTGAACTTTTTAAAGCTCTTGTGTATTGCAAAATTGCTTTCCAGAAAGACTTTACCTATTTACACTACCACAGTAGGGGTATGTGCAAAGATGCCCATTATATTGTATCATTATATTACTATAATTATGTTATTATATTACATTATAATTTGTAGCTATCAGTATAGCTGTAGATTATGGTATAGTAACAATCCCCAAAATCTCAGTGGTTTAATACAACGATGTTTACTTTTTGCTCCTGCTACATGGCTAACACATATCAGCAGGGGGTCTTCTCTCTCTCTTTGGAGTCATTTAGTGAACCATCCTGATCAGAGCTCCATCTGGTTACTTCTTTCCATAATCACTGCAGCAGTGGGTAGGTCTTCCAGTTGTGTACTGGTTCCTAAAGCTTATGCCTAATAATATATCATGTCTATGTACATTTTAGTGGCTAAAGCAAGTCATGTAGCCAGAACTAAGTTGAAACAGGGCAGTGAAGTACAGTTCTACTGTGAGCCTAGGAAGGAGGAGGACTGGAACAGCACTAATAACTAACATCTTATTTAAAAAACAACTCAAATTTTATTGATGAAAGATGATATCTCAATTTGATTTCCTTTGCCAATGTAGGTGAAATTTTCATAACTTATTAGCCATTTGTTTTATTTAATCTTCCCTTTTACTTGTTTTATAAACACATGCTGTTGGTTTACTTTTATATTTCCATATTTTTGAATTCTGTCATTTTTGTGAGGATAGGAGGTCATGGTGTGCAGACTTTCAGAAAATGCCTTCTGTTTTGAAAACTTGAACAGGTGAACAAAAATTATTTTTCTTGAATTGATCCCCCTCACCCTTGTTAATATAGTATATGTTTTGATAAGTTTTATATTTCAAGATTTGTCAAAATGTTTAAATAATTATAGACAATAGAAAGTCTAGCAGAATTAAGACCCTTGACATTTTACAAGCTTCTAAAGAACAACTTGAGCACAAAATTTTAGGGGGTAAACGATCAAGTTAGGGTTCTTCTCTTGAAAAAATGAAGTTCCCTACTCAGATTTAGTCATATTGACCATGTCTTTTTCCTTTTTTTCAATTCAGGTATCTGCCTAAACTGGAAGTTATGCTGTAGAGATTTCTTTGTGGATTTGTCTGAAAACCTAAGGTGAGATATTTTATAAATGCATTTGCCTTTTAAGATATATTTTATAATGAGAAATAATTGTTTCTGAAAAATTTAAGGCATTAAAAATTTAATGTCTTTTCCTCTGAGAGTTTTAATAGGAGGCAAATACTATTTATTATAAAGCTACATATATAGCATGCTTACTTTTACTTTGTAGGACATTTGATTGAAACAAATGAAGCTGGTTCTAGCAATTAAAATAGTTCTGAGTGAATTTTTCCTTTGTTTTTTATACTCAAAGTTTGAAGTTCACACTGCTGTTCCCTGACACGCACTTGAGAAAGATATTGGCATTATAATCTGATATTCTTGAAGGCAAACCTTCAATTAGTTAACTATTTTAATAGTTCAGTTATTAAGAGTTTTCTACCACTCTGTTCTCTTGGAGTTGATTATTTTCTCTAGTTCCCTCTGTTTGGGGGGGTGCTTATAAAATAAGGATATATCCTTTAGTATGTTAGTGTTTGGTTTCTATAGATAGCATTCCACTCTAAAGATTGTATCATAGCTCTTTCCCTTTTCTTACATGTCTTGGCTCAAATCTTCTTCATCTTTTAATTTTTTAAATGTAACATTATAAGTCCATCATCTGGTCTTTCCACCTTGAGTCCAGCTGCTCTCTAAGCCATTCTTGTCACACTTACGAGGGTGCTTTTTCTAAAAGATAAATGTCATCATGTTAGTCCATGACTCAGAATCCTTCAGTACCTTTACAGTGTTCAAAGGATATTTTAGACTCCTGCAGAGCAGTATAATCTGCTTTATATCCATTTTTCCATCTCACTAGTGCTCTAGGAATGTTAGGAACTAACATTTTAAGAAAACAGCTTTACTGAGAAATAATTTACATACCATGAAATTCATCCATTTATTTAAATTTGATGTAATTTATTGTATTTACAGCATTATGCAACTATCACCACAGTCTAATTCTAGAATATTTTCATCACTTCAAAGAGACATCAGAACTCATTAGCAGTCACTATCCATTCCTCTCTCTACTCAGTCCCTGGCAGCTACTAATCTACTTTCTCTCTATAGAGCTGCCTATTCTGGACATTTCATATAAATGGAATTGTACAGTATGTGGTCTTTTGTGACTTATTTCTTCCATTTAGCATAAAGTTTTCAAGGTTCATCCATGGTTCATCATGAACCAGTACTTCATTCCTTTTTATGGCTAAATAATATTATATTTTATGTGTCAGGAGTTTAGCTGAGCTTGTGAGAGAGAAGTGGGTTGGGGGGCAGGGGTAAGTGCTGAGCTTCCAGGTATCAAGGTAGCTGATTAAAAACAACATTCCAAAATGAAAGTAACATTCTAGTCTTTATTCACTTACTGAGATAGTATAAGCAAGAGGCTAAACCTGAGAAAGTGCAGGCCCTCTCACTCAGGTGAATCAGTACGGGGGTGGGGGGGTTGTCTCACTGCTGAGGGAGCCCCAAACAAAAGGTTCCTGCAGTTTTATGGACCCAGGGCTGGTTGGAGGGTGAGATGGAAGGACTTGGAGTGGAAAAGTACTGAGTCAGAGTAGAGAAAAAGTGTCTTTAATGTTTCCTTCCTAATGAGAAGATCTCAGAAGAGGCACCTGAAGAAAGGCCTCAGCTGCAGGCCACATATAAAGAAACTTCTGGAAGAAGGTACCTGGGCTAGGGATACAGCTGTGCTAAAGAGCATGGTCAGTCAGGGATGCCTGGGTCCTTGACTGCAACTCTCTTCAGAGACTGCAGTGCACTGACTGTGCGCCAAGTCTAGTCAGGGGAGGGCAGATTTCCTATGTGAAGCCTGCCAGGGCCTTTGTAGTCATTTATGGTCAGGTTGGAAAAGTCACACGTCGATTTGTTGGTCAGGAGCTGGACTCCGCAATATGCATGTACCATATTTTGCTTATCTGTTCATCAGTTGGTGGACATTTAGGTTGTTTCTACATTTGGGTTATTATGAATATTTTGCTATGAACATTTGTGTATAAGTTTTTGTGTGTACATGTTTTCATTTCTCTTGGGTACATACCTAAGAGTGGAATTGCTGGGTCATTTGGTAAATCCATGTTTAACATTTTGAGGAGCTGCCAAACAGTTTTCCAAAGAGACTGTATCATTTTTCATTCCCACCAGCGATGTATGAGGATTTGTTTCTCCATATCGTCACCAACATTTGTTATTATCCTCTTCCTTTTTTTCTTTTTTTAAATTACATCCATTCTAATGGATGTAAAGTGGTCTCATTGTGCTTTTTTTTGTTTTTGCGGTACACGGGCCTCTCACTGTTGTGGCCTCTCCCGTTGCGGAGCACAGGCTCCGGACGCACAGGCTCAGCGGCCATGGCTCATGGGCCCAGCCGCTCCGCCGCATGTGGGATCTTCCCGGACTGGGGCACGAACCCGTGTCCCCTGCATCGGCAGGTGGACTCTCAACCACTGCGCCACCAGGGAAGCCCTCATTGTGCTTTTGATTTGTGTTTCCCTAGTGGCTAATGATGTTGAATACCTTTTCATGCGCTTAATGGCCATTTGTATATCTTACTTTGAGAAATGTCTATTCAAATCCTTTGCCCATTTAAAAATTAGGTTATCCTTTTATTGTAAGAGTTCTTTATATATTCTGGATACAAGTCACTTATGAAATATATGATTTGCAAATATTTTCTCCCATTCTGTGAGTTGTCTTTTCACTTTCTCAATATTGTTCTTTAAAGCACAAAAGTTTTTAATTTTATCTATGTTTCTTTTGTTGCTTATGATTTTGGTGTTTTATCTAAGAAACCATTGCCTAATCCAACGTGATGGAGATTTATTCATATTTTCTTCTAAATGTAAGTTTTATTGTTTTAGCTCTTAAATTTAGGTCTATGATTCATTTTGAGTTAATTTTTATGTATGGAGTGAAGTAGAGGCTCAGCTTCATTCTTTTGCATTCAGATATCTAGTTGTCCTAGGCCATTGGATTATCTTGGCACCCTTAAAGAATATCAGTTGACCATAAATGTAAGGATTTATTTCTGGACTTTTAATTTGATTCCATTGATTTATACATCTTTCCTTGTGCTAGTATCACATTGTCTGATTACTGTAGTTTTGTAGGAAGTTTTGAAATCACGAAGTGTGAATTCTCCAGGTTTGTTCTTATTCAAGGTTGTTTTGACTCTTCTGGTGCTTGCATTTTCTTTCTTTCTTTTCTTTTTTTTAATATTTATTTATTTATTTTATGGCTGTGTCAGGTCTTAGTTGTGGCATGCGGGCTCTTCATTGCAGTGCACATGTGGGCTTCTCTCTAGTTGTGGTGCACAGTCTCCAGAGCGCATGGGCTTTGTAGTTGTGGCGTGCAGGCTTGGTTGCCCCACGGCATGTGGGATCTTAGTTCCCGGACCAGGGATTGAACGGGTGTCCGTGCATTGCAAGATGGATTCTTAACCACTGGACCACCAGGGAAGTCCCCCCTTGCATTTTCATATGAATTTTAGGATCAGCTTGTCAAGTTCTACATAAAAAGATCCATCTGGGATTTTGATAGAGACTGTGTTGATCTGTATTATGAATCTGTAAATCAGTTTGGAAACTTTACAATAGTAAGCCTTCCAATCCATGAACATTGGAGGTCTCTTCATTTATTTAGGTGTTCTTTAATTTCTTTCAGTGATGTTTTATAATTTTCAATGTATGTGTTGTGCTTTTTTTGTCAAATTTATTCTTAAGTCCTTTACTCTTTTTCATAGTATTGTGAATGGCATAGTTTCTTTACTTTTGTTTTTGGATTTGTTCATTGCTGGAGTATAGAAATGTAATTGATTTTTAAATCGTGCACCCTTGCTGAACTCTTAGTTCAACTATGAGTTCTAGTAGTTATTACTTAGAAGTTTTTTTATATTTAATATCTTGTCATCTGCAAATAGTGATAGTTTTATTTATTCCTTTCCAATCTGGATGCCTTTTATGTCTTTTTATTACCTAATTGCCCTGACTAAAACCTTCAGCACAGTGTTAAATAGAAGTGGTGAGAGCAGTCATCCTCATCTTGTTCCTGATCTTAGGGGGAAATAATTCAGTCTTTTAGCATTAAGTATGATGTTACCTGTGGGTTTTTCCTAACTGCCCTTTATCAGGTTGAGGAAGTTCCCTTTTATTCCTAGTTTGTTCAGTGTTTTTGTCATGAAAAAGTTAACATTTATTGAGACCTTTCAATATATGCCAGACCCTATGCTAAGACCCTATTTAATTTAATTTTCATAGTAGTCCTTTGAAATAGAGATTGTTATTTTATGTCATTGAGCTGGTAAATAGTAGAATCAGATTTCAGAACTTGTATGCTGAACGATTATGAATTAAATTCCCTGTACATACCATGCTGATTTATGTGTGTGACTTTATACATTCTAGTTGCTGCCTATTAGAATTCATGCTCCCTCTCTTTCTCCATCATGCAGCTACTGCAGCACTTTGTACCTATAACTATCATAGTACTATTTCACTGTGTTGTGATCGTTTGCATATATTTCTCTCATTTTAGAATCTGTGCTCCTTGAAGTCAGGGACTTTGTCGTATACATCTTTGAATCTCCAATGCATATCGTAGAGATAGAAGAGAGATGTGTCACAGAAGCCAGGGGATTAGAGGGTTTCAAGAAGAGTGTGAGGAACTTCCCTGGTGGCTCAGTGGTTAAGAATCCGCCTGCCAATGCAGGGGACACAGGCTTGAGCCCTCCGGGAGGATCCCACATGCCGCAGAGCAACTAAGCCTGTGCGCCACAACTACTGAGCCTGCGTTCTAGAGCCTGCGAGCCACAGCTACTGAAGACCGTGCACCTAGAGCCCGTGCTCTGCAACAAGAGAAGCCACCACAATGAGAAGGCCGCGCACCACAACGAAGAGTAGCTCCCGCTTGCCGCAACTAGAGAAAGCCCGCGCGCAGCAACACAGCCAAAAATAAATAAATAAAAATTTATTTAAAAAAAAAAAAAAGAGTGGCAGAAGTCAGCAGTGTCAGATACTGCAGAGAGATCAAGTAAAGTAAGGTTCACAAAATGACTATTGGTTTAGTCTTTTAGTGATTTTAGCAAGAGTAACAAGAGTGGTTTTTGTTTTTGTTTTTTTAGTGGTGGGGACGGAAACAAGATTCTGGTAGGTTAAGCAGTGAATGGGAAATGAAGAAGAAGAAACTGTCAGGGATTAAGGACTACTGTTGTGAGAGGTTTAACTGTGAAGGGGAAGAATGAGTTTAGGGTGCTACATAGAGGAGAACATAAGATATTTTTTAATATAGGAGAGACTTTTGAGCATGCGTATGTACAGAGCTGGTGGGAGAAAGGGGCCAGTTACGAGCAAGCTTGTGGAAGTGGAGAGAGGAATGACACAGAGAATAGGCTCCTCTGCAGAGGTGAAAGATTGCATCTGGAATACATATTTGCCTGAAGTGGCCTGTTTCTTCTGAGGGAAGGATATGTCCATGGATGTAGCCAGAGATAAATTTATGGGAATGAATTAGGAAATATAGGCAGTTCCCCTTTTCTCTGAAGTGGAAAACAAGGTCCTTGGCTTGGTGATGTTGTGGTTGGCGATGTTCTGGAGGGAGGCAACAGGGGTGAGATATGGAGTTTGAAGGGAGTGGTGAAGGTTTGGCATATCTGCTGTGAGGCATGGGGAGAGGTTGCTTGCCAGAAACATGGAAGTCTGAGAGCCTCTTTCTCCCCTCCCTCCATGTAAATTGAAAAAGCAGGTATGTGGTCAGAAATACAGATGGTACCAAAGGATTTACAGTGAAAAGTAAATCTTCCTTTCACCTTAGATCCCCTGTTCTTATTTTCAGAAGAAAGTTCCATTAGCAGTTTATTAGCTTTCAAATTATTTTTGCAAATGTAAATATAAAATTTAAAATATCTGTATTGGAATTTATTTTAATCCATGAGAATGTACTGTTCTACTTCTTCCTTTTTCAACTTCCTTTCATGACTTGGAGATCTTTCTGTATATTTAGATCTACTTCATTCATGTTTACAGCTGCAGGATATTTTGCGTATGAATATAGTATAGATGATGTAACCAGCATTTAGATAAGTTCCAATCTTTACTCTCATAAAAGCCATGTTGAATGAATAAATTCTACCTTTTAAAATAAAAATTCATTATAGTACCTTAATTCTGTGCCTTAATTTTGGATTTGTTCTGTACACACACACCTTGAACAAACTGATAATATATACATACTAAAACTGAGTTGTCTTTAAAACATAAAGACATCTTCAGTATTTGAAACTGATACCCTTAGTTATCACGCTCAATTTATTTCTGGGTTTGAGTCATAAAAAATTCTGTCTTCAGGTGTTTGCTATTTTTAACACTGATGCAAGAAACATTCCTGTACATGACTCTTATAGTTCATGTGCAAGAGGTTCTCCTGGGTATGGAACTATGAATGGAATTGCTGGGTCATACGGTATCAGTAGTAAATATTAAACTTAAAAAGATAATCCAAAGTTTATTTCTAGAGTGATTGCCCCATTTTATCCTTCTACCATACCATCAGTGTATAAGAGATCCTGTTGTTTTACAGTCTTTCCAGTACTTGGTGTTTTCAGACTTTAAAAATTTTCTAGTTGAATGATCTAAAATAGTATCTAGTTGTGATCTTTAAAAAAACTTTAAAAGCGAGATATAATTTTCAACTTTACAATAAAATGCACAGATCTTAAATATACAGTTCAGTGAGTTTTGACATGTGCATATACCTATATAATGCAATCCCCTATAAAAATTTAGAACATTTTTATTACCCCTTCAGTTTCCTCAGCCTCCTTCCTTGACATTCTTTTCACCAGAGTGAACCACTATTCTGATTTCTATCAATTTTTTTTAAAAAAAAATCATCTTTTCTCACCATCACAAACTTCTTTTCTCCCATTCTCGCTCTCTTTCTTAATATGTCTTTTAAAAAATTTGTGGTCAAATATACATAACAAAAAAATTATCATTTTAACCATATTTAAGTGTACAGTTCAGTGGTATTAAATGCTTTCACGTTGTGCAGCGATCACCACCATCTATCCCCATAACTCCTTTCATCTTGTGAAACAAACCCCCATTTTCCCCTCCCCCCAGTCCCAGGCAACCACAATAATGCTTTCTGTCTTTATGACTTTGACTACTCTAAGTACCTCATGTAAGTGGAATCATACAGTATTTGTCTTTTAGTGACTGGCTTATTTCACTTAGCATAATGTCCTCAAGGTTCATCTGTGTTGTAGTATATTTTCCCTTTCTTTGTAAAGCTGAATAATATTCCATTATATGTATATACCATATTTTGCTTATCTATTCATCTGTTGATGGATACTTGGGTTGCTTCTATGTTTTAGCTATTATGAAAAATGCTCCTGTGAACTTGGGTGTACCAATATCTCTTCATGATCCTGCTTTCAGTTCTTTTGGGTTTATACCCAGAAGTGGATTTGCTGGATCATTTGGTAATTCTATTTTCATTTTTGAGGAATGTATTTTATATTGCTTTCCACAGCAGAAGTACCATTTAAAATTCCCCTGAACAGTGCACAAGACTTCCAGTTTCTACACATTTTGCCAAAACTTGTTTACTATTTTTTTCATAGTAGCCATACTAGTGGGTGTGAGATGTAGTTTTGATTTGCATTTCCCTAATGATTAGTGATGTTGAGCATCTTTTCCTGTGCTTATTGGCCATTCATATATCTTCTTGGGGAAATGTCTATTCACGTCCTTTGCCCATTTTTGAATAGGGTTATTTTTGTTGTTGGTGGTGAGTTTTAGGAGTTCTCTATATATTTTCGATATTAATCCCTTATCATATATATGATTTGCAAATATTTTCTCCCATTCTGTGGCTTGCCTTTTTACTCCATGAATAGTGTCTTTGGATGCACAAAACAAAAATTTTCACGAAGTCCAATTTGTCTGTTTTGTCTTTTGTTACATATGCCTTTGGTGTTAAATCCAAGAAATCATTGCCAAATCCAATGCTCTGAAACTTTTGCCGTATGTTTTCTTCTAAGAGAAAGGTCTTACATTTAGGTATTTGTTTTAGGTCTTACATTTAAGTATTTGATCCATTTTGAGTTAACTTTTGTATATGGTGCTGGTGAGGGTTCAACTTCATTCTTTTGCATGTGGGCAACCAGTTTTCCCAGGACCATTTGTTGAAAAGACTTTCTTTTCCTCATTGAATTGCTTTGATGACTTTGTCAAAAATCAGTTGACAGGGACTTCCCTGGTGGCACAGTGGTTAAGAATCCGCCTGCCAATGCAGGGAACGTGTGTTCGAGCCCTGGTCGGGGAAGATCCCACATGCCACAGAGCAACTAAGCCCGTGCACCACAACTACTGAGCCTGTGCTCTAGAGCCCGCGAGCCACAACTGCTGAGCCAGTGTGCCACAACTACTGAAGCCCGTGTGCCTAGAGCCCATGCTCCGTAGCAAGATAAGCCACCGCAGTGAGAAGCCCACACACCTCAACAAAGAGTGACTCCCGCTCACCGCAATTAGAGAAAGCCTGCGTGCAGCAACAAAGATCCAATGCGGCCAAAAAAAAAAAAAAAAAAAGTTGACTGTGTATGTGTGTATCTGGGTTCTGTCTTCTGTTCCATTGATGTATTTTTCTTCTTTTTGCTGATACCATACTATCTTGATTACAGTAGCTTTATAAGTTTGGAAGTCAGATAGTGTAAGTTCTCTAATTTTGTTTTTCTTAAAGATTTGTTTTGGCTCTTCTAGGCTCCTTGTATTTTCATTTAAATGTTAAAATCCACTTTACCACTTAGGTTTTAGGATTAGCTTTTCATTTTCTGAAAAAACGTTTGTAGATTTTGCTTCACACTGTACTTACTCCACAGGTCAATTTGGAGTGAGTAGGCATCTTAACACTTTATAAACATGATATCTCACTCCACTTATTTAGATCATCTTTAATTTCTCAAGAGCTATGTATTTTTTTTAGTATTCAGTGTACAAGTCTTCTACTTTGATTTTTTAATGCTATTGTAATGGCATTTTAAAAGTGTTTCATTTCCAGTTGTTCATTACTAGTATATCATTTAATTTTGTATATTGGCCTTTGTAAGTTTTAGTAGCCTTTTTTTTTCTTAAGATTTTCTAGGCTTTACTATGTAACTGATATGTTTGTAAGTAAAGACAGTTTTACTTCTTCCTATCATTTATTTTTTAAATTCTTTCTATCATCTTATCATTTTTCCCTTGCCTTATTTACTAACTAGAACCTCTAGTACAATTTTGAATGCAAGTGGTGAGAGCAGACATCCTTGGATTGTTCCTGATTTGGGGGAAAAAGTTTTCAGTCTTTCACCATGAAGGTGTTATCTTTGGGTTGAGTAACCCTTTCTATTCCTCGTTTGCTGTAAGGTTTTTTGTTTTTTGTTTTTTTTTAAATCACAGTGGGTGATGTTGAATTTTAATTGTGGTCATAAAGGATTTTTAAAAGGAGATATAATTGTGACTCTCATACAGATATAAAATTGTCACTTGTCAAGTATTTTATTTAACTCACTATTGAGGAAACTGGTAAGATGTTAAAATCAGTTCAAAGGGAAATTTGAAGAGTTACTCATTTATGTGTAGTAAAGGAATGCTGAAATAACATTTTCAAATAAATGCAAAAATTAGTATATCTCCTGTGCAATTACCAATTGTAATCCACTGGACACAAGTAATTTGCTCTGTTGTACACAAGAATAATTCACATTATCATCAATTTTCTACATTTCATCAAATTGAAAAATTGCTCAAAGGCAATGAAAGATGGAGGTGATGTATGTATGAACTTGAGAGAAGATTGACTGATTTTTATTTGTTTGTTTCTTTGTTTTTTGGTCCATTACAAAGCTTTCCATGGTTTTTCGTGACACAGGGTCTTGCTTTGAAAATCTGTGATCCCCAGTGATGAACAGTTTTTCGTACATGTGTTGGTTATATGTTGCATTCTGCTGTGAAATGCCTCTTCATTGTCTCTTGCCCATTTTTCTGGCCATGTTCTGATTGTGTGTGTGTGTGTTACTCCTTTATATGTTATTGATAATAGTGCATTACAAGTTGTGTGTATTGTGAACACTTTTTGCTAGTTTATAACTTGTATTTTTACTTTCTTGAAGGTATTTTTTGATGAACAGTGGTTCTTAGTATAGTCAAATTTTTCTTATTTAAGAAAATTTTCCTTACCCTGTGGTCAAAAGATAGTCATCTTTTCCACTAAGTTTTTTAAAGTTGTTTTCGATGTTTAAGTCTTTGATCCATCTGGTGTTGATTTTTCATATGGTACAATGTTAGGATCAAATTTCACCTTTTTAAAAATAAATAGATGTTATGGACTGACTGTATGTCATTCCCCCTACCCCAAATTCGTGTGTTGAAGCTCTAACGTCCAATGTGTGGTATTTGGAGGTGGGGCCTTTGGGAGATAATTAGGGTTAGATGAGGTCATGAAGGTGGGGCCCTGGTTCAGTGAGGTTAGTGCTTTTATAAGAATAGATAACCAGAGAGCTTGCTGTTCCTTTCTGTCTTCTATGTGGACACAGCCAGAAGGTGGCCATCTGCAAGCCAGAAAGGGAGCTGTCACCAGAACCTGACCGTGCTGGCACCCTAATTGCAGACCTCCAGCCTCCAGAACTGTGAGGAAGTATTTCTGTTGTTTAAGCTATCTTGTCTATGGTATTTTGTAATGGTAGCTCGAACAGACTAAAATATCTTGTTTAACACTTACTCTTTGGTACTTGATATTTTACTCTGTCAGACAGTGCTTCTGTGGGGATAATCAGGTTTATGTCCCAGTGATATCAGGGTAGGAGTTAGAGAGCCCCAGGCCTCAGAGAGCTTGAGTCAGTCAGTCACTCCTAACCCCATACAATATAATCTCAGGTCACTTCTTTTCTGTTTCTCTTGAGGAAGAGGTTTGTGTAGGAGCAGAGGGTGATGTGAAGAAGCAGCCAAGGGAGGTTAGTGTGTATCCAGCTGTTTTTCTCAGCTCCTATTTTCCTGAGGACCAGAGACCAGATGTTGTCCCATATATGGGACCACGTCATGTGCACATAGTTGCTGGGACACAAGAAAAGCAAAAACAGAACTTCAGTAGTTCTTCTTCTGTTTTGTTATCCCATGGCTTTGGTGGGCTGCCTCTTGCCTCAGGCCAAAGCCACCATTCCACACATACCGGTTCAAAATGGGTCCTTGTCACCGCAGGTGTTTCTCATAGGTCTCTCCATTTTTCCTGTGTAACTTCCCCAAGGGCTGATCTTCTGAAAGGGCATCAGCAGTTTTGCTAACTCATCATCTCTGTAGGAGTTGGAGCCAGTGTATAATTTTTCCTGGTCTTCTTAGACTTCCTTTGTATAATTACAGGTAACTTTAATCTGACCGAGCCAAGTGAGTAAGTTGAAGATTCCTCAGTCACCTGTAAGCCTTCTTGCCATGTCTGAAGCCCTCTATAGAGGCTGTGTAGAGGTGTAGGCTGGCTGTAACAAAGAGTCCTACAGAATCTTTTTGACCATCCAGTGGTATTTCACTGAATTTTCACCCAGCTAGTGTTGGCTTTTTGGATAGGCGGAGCCAAAAAGCCAGCCTTTAGGTGGTGTGAGTTGCTCAATTCTAAGAGGGTCTCTGACTTAACGTGGCTATCTTTCTGCTTAGTCATATTACTTTAAATTTTAACTCTGGATAGTCATTCTTACCCAAAATGGCCCATGAATTTTAAAGTATTTTATTGCATCTTTCATGTAATTTGTATTCTGCTTATAATGAGTATATTAATATTAAAATGCTTTAAGTTTCTACATCAAAGAGACTTGCTGCTCCAGGAGAAAGTACTGTATTTATCCTGTTGTTTTTCTTACTCTCTGCTCTACCTCTCTGCCCACCTCGAATAGTCAATCCACCACATCATGCTATCTTCCATTATAAATCCATGTGTTGTACTTATTTTCCTTCTTTCTGTGCGCTTCCAGGGAAGAGGCCAGGACCTGTTTCTCATTTATTTTTGTATTCCTAGCCCTGGCATAGGCCCTGCCAGATTTGCCACAGAGTAGGTGCTCTATAATTGTTGAAGCAGTAAATACATAGCAGAGTACTTAGGATTCATAACAGGAGTTGCTTCCTAGGGGGAAAAGTATGTACTCCTAATCATGTTGGGTCCTTATTTTGGCGTACTTAGAATAAATGGTATGTGGGGTAGTTTGTAGGGGAGGGCTGGATCGAAAAGTACTTACTTGTAAGCTATGTCAAAAGGTTATTTTTTTTTTGCGGTACGCGGGCCTCTCACTGTTGTGGCCTCTCCCGTTGCGGAGCACAGGCTCTGGACGTGCAGGCTCAGCAGCCATGGCTCACGTGCCTAGCTGCTCCGCGGCATGTGGGATCTTCCCGGACTGGGGCATGAACCCGTGTGGCCTGCATCGGCAGGCGGACTCTCCACCACTGCGCCACCAGGGAAGCCCTGTCAAAAGGTTTTGATAGGGATCTCTGAAGGGTCTTAAGCAGGAGGTTAACATGTTTAATATTTTGTTTTAAGAAGGTGATTTTGAGAATAGTATGAAATATATATTGGAACAGAGAGACTGCTTGGAAGGTAGTCCAGACAGGATGTAACTGAAGAGGGGGTAGACTCCAGAGAGGTTTAGCAGGTAGAATCTATAGAACTTGATGACTGATATTATTAACTGTTGGTTGGGGGAGGATGGGGGCAGGGAGAAGGAGAGGAAGAAATCAGGGATGACTCCTACATTGTGCAATTAAATGGATGGTAGTGCTATTTATTCCCAATGCATGTTCATGTGTAGAAATAACTTGTGGAGTAGGGATGGATAGGGTTTTGAAATAATTTAGTTTGAGGTTTCTCTGAGATATTCAAGTGGAGATGTGTAGATCTGTGTACAATTCTTGGAGAGAGGTGGGGGCTTGAGGGAGAGATTTTTGGGTTAATAGATTTTCCAGGAGTGGTTGAAGAAGAAATTGCTCAGGATTTGAGTACAAAAGCCTTGAGCACATCTAGTTTTAGTGGACAAGTACAGAAAAAGGCACTGGGAAGGAGATCAAGGAGAAACCGGGTGTTAATAAAGGATTTTTCAGTAACACCGTTGGCTTCCTCTCTTCCTGGAGACCAGATTTTCCTTTCAGCACCCTCTATTTGATCTTTGTCTTCAGACCTTTTCTTACTTTGAGCATTCTCTGCTGGGAGAGATTGTAGATGAAAATAGTTTTACTTTTGAACGCAGCAATTGCTGGTTCCTTTATATTTCCTTAAATTTTGCTTGAAAACAGAATACTTTCTTTAACTCATCTCTCTATCTGTACCTTCTACAATACTATACATATAAAAGAAATCAGTTGACACTTTGGACCTTCTGCTTGGGAATTACCTTAGCTAGAAGTAACAGTTCATTATCAACATTTTCTGCTTTTTAACTTAGCAGAGGCAACAGTTTTACTAAATTTTCTGCCGCTTTATAACAAGGGTCTTCTTTCCTCCAGCTTCTGAGAGCATTTTACTCACTCCTTTAAGGCTTCTCCAGTAACCTTCTCAAGGCTCATCAAGCTTTTGCTAATGAGATTCTTAGGGCCCTTCCACCTTGTGTCTACCACCCAATCCCAAAGCCAGTATCACATGTTTTTGTTATGTTAGTACTCTAGTTCCAGGTACTGAATTTTGTCCTGGTAATCACTGGTTAATCGCTGTTTAACAAATCACCCCAAACCTAGTCCCAGAACCTGCATGACTTTTCCTTAACCAGCATTAGAAGTCACTCAGTGTCACTTCCACCACACTCTCTTGGTTACTAGCAAGTTAAGTGCCACTCTGGATTTAAGGAGAAGGGAATTAGGCTCTACCTCTTTATGGGGAAGTGGCAAATTTACATCATAGAAGAGCATGTGGAATGGGAGATATTTTTGCAGCATATTTGGAAAATACAGTTTGCCCCAGATGGAAATAAAATACATAGGATTACAAAGGAAAGCAATTATACTAAAATATCATTACCAAACAAATTGTGATAAAGTAATATGTGCTTAATTAACATACTACACAACAAGATATAGTGGCAGGCCAGTAGTAATTTAGTAAATTTGTAAGTACAGTATATATATTAGTAATTTTAGAGGTTTGGAGAAGATAAAGAAATAATTTATTTTGCCATCTAAGTTCATGGATCTTCTGAATTCTATCCACAGACCCTACTGCCCTAGGTTAAGAACTCTTGGATTAATCTAATGGTGTTAGCAGAAGCCATATTGCTGTGGACTGGAGAGGGAATTTGCGTGAGGGCAGAGACGAAAGGGAGGACACCATAGGGTAAGTTCCATATAGTAGGATTTATTTGCCTTTTAAGCTAAAGGTTTTGTTGTTTTTTTAGGTAGAGACTTAAATGTGTTTATGTAATGAAGGAAAGATGCTAGTGAAGAGAGAAAGTTGAATACATTGGTAAGATAAAGGGTATTTCAAAGGTTTCTGAGAAGGCAAGAGAGAGTGTGGTCTTGAGCTTAGGTGAAAGCATTAGTCCTGGATGGAAGGAGAGGCAAAAGGAAGGGAGTTACGGATGTTTGCAGGTGCTGTTCTTTTATCAGGTCACATGCATTGAGAAAAATGTAGATAAATAAATTCAACACAGGAGCAAGGGAGGCCAAGGCGGGCCTCAGAGAACATTACAGCAGAGGTCCTGGAAAATAAAAGAATGTTGGGGTTAGGGTAGGCAGGAAAAGGTAGTGAAATAAAGACAGAAAAAAGTAACTGATAATGTAAGTGATTGGATGCAGAAGACAAACTTTGCCTAGTTTACAGTTTTGTTTAGTGCCTTCTGTAGGCCAATTCTCCTTACTATGGATGTGGAGACAAAGAAAGGTGGAATGAGAATAAAATGCAGTTATATATTTCGATATCTGCTTATTTAGAGTTAACTTTTTCTAAGTGTATTGTTTAGCATATGTAATTAATACTTGTAATGGCTTTGAAAGCCGAGGAGCTTCTTTTTCATGGTTATTTGGGATTGATATTGAAAAGCAGTATGTGTGTTTGCTGCTTCCATGCTTACAGCTGGATGGAAATTGGCCTCAAAGGGTCTATGGTTTTCTTTGTCATTAGCCAGCAGATGCTTGCCACAGTGTTTTGCTCACTGAGTCTTTATTTAATGTGAGGGTAATGCATCTCTGTACACTCATGAGAAGAGCTGTGCAATACAGTAGCTCATTTGTGTATAACAAATAATCTGCCTTTAGCCACACATTGATCCTTCACTAAATGATTTTTGTTTTTTGTTTCACCAGCCTGTTATTAACACCTGGTTGGCTTATCTATCTTCAGATTGCTTTGACTTTCTAGTATGTTGATCCTGACTTTAGTATGTCTGTTTTATAGGGGAAATATTTTCTGTCAGAGAATTCTTCAGAAATTCTCAAAAAGTTAAAAAATTTAAAATTTCAGATCAGGACTATATATCATTAAAAAAGTTAGGTTTCTAGGCACAAATATTCATTTATACATGAGTATGGTATGAAATTGCTAATTTTCAATATTGCATATAATATATGCAATATTGTAATATTGTATATATTATATATACTTATGTATATATATCCTTATATATTATAAAATATATTTTACCGCAATAAAATATTTCTTAAATGTTTATTTATAATATATACAGTATTACAAATATTATATATATACATACATATATATATTTAAAATTGTGGTAAAATGTCTAAGCTTTCTCCACAGCCCCTATCTTCCCTCAGCAACTGCCCTTTGGCTACCTTTCAGGCCTAGGGTTGCACATACCTGCATGAGGACCTTTCCTGGAAATGGGCTCTGACATTTAGGCTAGGAGTTCTGGGATTCCAGGTCAGTGGAAAGTGGTCTCTTGGGGTGAGACCAAGTAAAGTGACACTTCCTCTTGGCCCTTTTCTCTGCTTATTACATGGAGAGAGGTGTGGCCACAGGAAGGCCAGATCCTGTTGCCTTGATCTAAAGGTAGTAGTGATTTTAATAGTCTTTTAATAAATCTACTAGATTTGGTTGCCTCCAAGTTTATTCCTTCCTTCTGTTGTATAGCCAGAAGGATTTCTCTAAACCAAAATCATTATCACATCCCTGCTTGAAACTTTTTAGTGCTTCACAGTTTCGTTGAGATAAAGGCTAAACTCCTGACGTGGCTTTTTGAACATCCTTTGTGCCCTGTTCTGGTCATTGCTTACTTTTGCTATTATTGAGCTCTGTTGTTGCCCTGCCAAATAAGTACTCTTTTCTACCTATACAACTTTGCACAGGCTGTAGGTCTGTCCTACTCCCCTCTCCTCATGAGCAATCTCTAGTATATTTACCAAACTCCTACTAATCGTTTAATGCTCAGTGATTAGTGCACATTTCTTATAGCACTTGTTGCATTATGTAATATTTGCCTTTCTGTAAGCCATGCCCTCTACCTCCAAAGGCAAGGGCTAATTTGATTCAGCATGCTGTTTCTTGTACTGATAGTGCGTGGTACACAATAAGTGCTTAATAAATGTGTGTTGAATGAAGACTGTAATTAGTGGAGCACTTTAAATGTGAATTTCTCTAGAGAACTATGTTTGCAGAAAACTCCTGCATAACCAAGGTGATTGAGGAATGGAGCATTTCAATTATTGATGATGCTACATAACAGTCAATTTCAAATGATCAATTTTAGATAATTTTAATACAGAACAAAATGGACTAATACAGAATTTATCTGTATTAATTCATAAGATGTTTCAGCATGATCATTCTGAATTGTGTGGCTTTTTTAGAGCTATGGCTGAGGAAGCTGTGAGGATCAAGTGTTATGTGTAGTGTTGCTTTTTCACAAGCTGGGCCTTGTTTTATCAATTGAATCTCTAACACATTTACTGAGTGTTTTGTCTACCTAAAAAGTATACTATAAAACTAACACTAGGTAAAAGGGATTCAAAATTGCATTATTATCAAATATAGTTTTAAAAATGCTCAGAAGACAGGCAAGCAACGTACCTTAAGGTGTATGCACAATCTCAATTCACCAGAAAGCTTAGTGCATTCAGGCTGTGCCTTTTGGATGACAATCCTTGATGAGTCCAAGTGAAGTCTTATGAACTGAGCTAAGCAGTTACTTTGATGGTAATCTCTGGCCATAACTATTTCAAGTGCTTGATCCCCACCCCAGTTATATATTTATTCTTCTCTTACATAGGAAGGTAGTGTGAGTGATTGCTGCTCATTTGTGTGTTAATGTAATGGTTCTTTTCTCTCACTCACCCAAAAATAATGTTGCCAGTTATTAGTTGCAAAACTTAGAAATTACTTTTATGCATTTGGCCCTCCATTTTCACATCTTTGAACGTGGTTTTGAGCAGAGACCTGTTTGGAACTCAGGGAACACGCTCTTATTTGCACAGACGGTCTGAAAACCTTCATGGTAGCTGAGCTCTGACCTCCTACATTGCTGTGCCATGTTCTCTTGTTAAACCTAGAAATCTTCCTTCAAAGCTTGATCCCTTTTAAAGCAAGAATTTGGAATATCAAGCAGATGTATATGTATTTTTAATGACATTCAGAAAAATGTATTGTAAATGTAACTATTATTTAGATGCTGTATTTTTCAATTGGCTCATCTCTACTTGAGTCCTTTTAATCAGTTTCCCAGCCTGTCCCTTCAGCTGCATAATAATGCAGTATTTGTAGCATAATTATTTTATGAAAGTGAATCATCTTAAGTACAAGAACTGATTGACCTACGGGTTAACTACAGAATCTTACATGAAAGAAAGGGCAATTTAAAGGATTAAGTAATTTTTAAGAATGTGAATATTGGGGTCATCAGTGATAGAAACAACGTACTGCTTGATTATGATAAAATATTCAGCAACTCACTAACCCAGCTGTCCTGTTTAAATAATCTATGAACAAACAGAATAAAAATAATTCTTGCTGCCGTGCACTAAACCAGTATCTACTGAGGTTTTAGTTTGGGAAATATGTCAAAAAACTTGTCTTCGATTTGAGCATTTTTATGTTAAGAAGCTGATTGATTCTATTAAATACAGAATGGAAACATTTATGTCTTTGTAGTATGACTTTAACATAATTATTAATTGAGTACAAGAATGTGATTGCTTGCTAAGGCATAGTTTTTTGTATTAGTCAAGTTATGAGTAAGAAAGGCTTTCAGTCTCTGTCTTAAGAGAAGCAGTATTCAGTGTCCCAGGTTTTACTCATGGTTCCATCACTAACTGGCTAGCTAACTTTGGTGCCTTGGGCTTTCTCATGAGTCAAATTAACTACCTCATAGTGAAGATCAACTGGATCTTGTATGTGAAAGTCCTCTATAAAATGTATGCCAGATTTAGTAGTTAAGCAAGATTTTAGCCCCTTATCTGCCTGCTTTTTAACTTTGGGCTGGTCACTTAACCTCTCTGAGCTTTTATTTCTTCATAGGTAAAACAGAGGAGTTTGGCCTGTAGTATATTCAACGGGAGGAGTACTATTTACATTGTATTTATTGCTTATAACCTATAATTTATGATTTTTTTCTCTCTCTTCTTTTAACATGTGTTTGCCCCTATTCCTTTAATGGATATTGTGATTACCGTGTAAGACTGGATTCCATTAATCTTCACCTATTACGTTTCATTTAATCTTCCTCACAATCTTGTGAAAGGAGTTGGTATTATCCTCATTTTACTGATGAGGAAAACTGAGGTTCAATTTAGTGTTTGAGGTAGGATTCTAGATGCCAGTGTTCTTTTTTTTTTAAGTAGCATGTGGCTTGAAGACACATTGCCACATACCTCATGTAAAGCAAGCTTTTGATCTCCATTATTTTTCTATTCTTTTTTCCCAAAATGAATAGAGCCTTACCAAAATGCTTTTGTAGAGAAATGTGTCTATTCAATAGCAGTAAGCATGGTTCGGGAATTTTTACATTATAGCACCATTACAAAAAATCTTGTTGGCAATATGCAGCAGTGCTGTATATCCGTGAATCTTTCAGTGCTGGAAAATATAGTTTGTCCTTCAAATAAGATGAGTTCTATTTTAATAGATGTGTTTTATTTTTAAAATATAGCATCGTTTAATGTTATAGATGCTTTTAAACTCAAAGACTTATTTTGTGCTTACCAGTACTTACTAAATTTTTTTTGTTTTTAAAATCCTAATTTGTGATTCTAGGAAAAGCATTACCCATGGCAAACTTTTCAAAAATTTCTATTCTAGGCAGGTATTATTTTATGGTATCCATTGTTTATATTTAAATTTTAAAAAGAGATCTATCTCTGGACTATCTGGAATAAGTAGATCTGGCAGGGATTAGGACAAGCATGTCCAGAAACATTCATTTCCGTCTAGAGTTCATTTATGATTTCTGTGTTTTAACATGCCAGCCTTAGATATTGATCTTACTTAGAACATTATTGCTCTTAGAGTGACTGAAACACTGGTTCTGCTAAGACTGTGATGCTGATCCTTTCTGATTCAGAAACCTCTGCCCTTAACTCATGTTTCTCTTTTTTTCTATTGACAGTTTCCTGGTGGTCATTACTAGTCCAAAAGCGAGTTCCCATGAATAGCTCATTGGTCACAGTTTTATTTTTATCTTTCCAACTGATGACTTTGAAATGGCTGTGGCATTTTGAAGGAGACCTTATCTGCTGTCATTCTTAACCCTATTCACGAAACTCCAGCCACATAGACCTTCTTTTCTGTTCTGTAAAGTCATTCTAGCTTCAGGGACTTCCACTACTTGTAGCTCTGTGGGAATCGTTTTCCCCCAGACTGTTGCTTGGCTATATCCTTCTTGTCATTTTTAAGTCTCAGCTTTAAATGTTCCTTCTTCAAAGAGGTTTTCCTTGACAACTCACTATAAATTAGTGCTTCTCCAACACTATCAAATGGCCATATTTTATTTTCTTCTTAGCACCTAATGACTAACTGATAGTTATTTATTTCTTGTTTATCTCCTCTGTTGGGGACATAGACATTCTGTTTTGTTTAATGCTGTATCCCCAGCACTTAGAACAATGTCTGCCATAGTAGGCATTCCAGTTAATATTTGTTGAATGACCAAAAGAATGCTTTTTCTATTGGCTATTTATAAAATTCTTTTTTTTAAGGCTTTTCCTTTTCTTTATTTCTTTATTTTCTGGTAATCAGGAAGGTACAGTGAGTGTTTTTGCAATAAATGTTTATGTACTTTTCACGTTTTTCTCTTCCTTTGCTGTTCTGTTCCCCAGTTAAATTCTTGCAGAGGAAAGGGGAAAGCCTTCTAATTTTCAAACTCCTGAGATTTGACTATTTCGATTTATCTACTGCTTGCCAGGTGGATGTCTGAGCTGGTGCAGCCTAGTCACAAAAGCAATTAACAGGTAGGAAAATTGGCTCCTAACAGCTGTTTCAGTCCTGCTTGAGTTGGTCTCTCCCCCAAGGGACTGTCACTGTCAACCTAGCAAAATGAAATTGCCTTCCCATAAACATTTTTTTCGAGGATTATAGAACAGAAACAAATTCTTGGTTTATAAAATGAGTTAAAATGTGTCAAAAGAATAAAACAGAATAATGACTTGCTGCTGCAATTTGAATTATGAGGCACGGCAGCAATGTTTATTTTTAGAAGAGTTGACATTGAAACTGTAGAACTTTTAGTTCTATTGAAATGACTTTATTTTGCCAAAAGGGTAGATTTAATAACTTATTTATTGGTGTTGGTGAGGAAAATGACAGTTCTATAAAATATAATTTTTGACCCTCAACGCTTTGGTTTGTGACATAGTTTTTGAGTCCTTGCTCCTTCACTTAACTCTATGGAAAGGGGCAGATTTTGGAAAGAATGCAACTTGATTTACATTCCATTTTATTCCCCTACTGTTAATTCATTCAGTATGGATTCCATTTGATCATGATAGACCATAACCATTGTTATGTGCTATAACCAATGTATGCATTTAAAAATGGATTTAAATGGGTTTTATATTAGCAGTATGCCAGTTCTGGGTTTTTTATTGACATATGCCTCAATGTTAGCAAACATGGCATTGGTTTCTCTTGATTCTTTTTTTTTTAAAATAAATTTATTTATTTATTTATTTTTGGCTGTGTTGGGTCTTCATTGCTGTGCGCAAGCTTTCTCTGGTTGCTGCGAGCGGGGGCTACTCTTCATTGCGGTGTACGGGCTTCTCATTGTGGTGGCTTCCGTTGTTGTGGAGCATGGGCTGTAGGCATGTGGGCTTCATCAGTTGTGGCACGCGGGCTCAGTAGTTGTGGCACGCCAGCTCTAGAGCACAGGCTCAGTAGTTGTGGTGCACGGGCTTAGTTGCTCTGTGGCATGTGGGATCTTCCCGGACCAGGGCTCGAACCCATGTCCACTGCATTGGCAGGTGGATTCTTAACCACTGTGCCACCAGGGAAGCCCCCTCTTGATTCTTTTTGATAACTTTTATTTGATGTGATTTCCAATCTGAGCTAGTTGTGAAATGTGCTCCCCTTGAAAGTTGCCTTCTAGTCAGTACTCCCTTCCTTTCATCCCTTTTGTATCACTGGCCTCTTAGGAAGCTAAAAAAGTTTGTGTCATTAAACTCTGCTTTAATATTTTGTCAAAAAATTAAGAGAAGATTCTTGCACAGTGAGGGTATTAACGTAGTTTTTGGATGAATGAGATGTGCTTTTGTTATGCTAATATGGGAATTCATGGTGTTCCTCTAGGTAACTTCAGGATGGGGCCTGGTCACCAGAAACACCAACCACATGATTAGAGGGTTGGGACTTTGGGCCAGTCTGACTTCTGGGGAGGTAGAGAAGATTTGGAGATTGAGTTTAATCATGTGGCCAGTGATTTAGTCAATTATGCCTATGTAATGAAACCCTAATAAGGACTCTGGACACCAAAGCTCAGTGGCGTTTTTTGATTGGTTAAGATATTGATGTGTTGGGAGGATGATGCACCCTCACTCATGGGGAGAGGGCATGGAAGCCCTTCATTCAGGACCATCTCAGACCTTGCAATATGTGTATCCTTTATAATAAAACTATAATCATAAGTATAATGCTTTTCTGAGTTATGGGAGTTGTCCTAGCAAGTTATCAAACTGAAGTAGAAATCTCTGAATTTGTGGCCAGTTGATTAGAAATGCAGGTGGCCTGGAGATCCCTGAAGTGTGGCTGGCATCTAAAGTAAGTGCAGTCTTGTTTGGGATAATGCCCTTTGGTTTGTGGGTTCTAGACTAACTCTGAGTGGTTAGTGCTAAAATTGAATTGCAGTACACTCATTTAAGGTTGAAGCAGAATAGTGGTACATTTGTTATCATTAATGAACCAATATTGATATATTATATGAACTAAAGCCCAAAGTTTGCATTAGGGTTCACTCTTTATGTTGTACACCTTCATGGGTTTTGACAAATTCATAATGTCCTGGGTCTACCATTATAGTATCATACAGAATAGTTTTACTGCCCAGTAAATCCTCTGTGTTCTACCTGTTCATCCCTCCCTCTCTTGCCCCCAGACTGCTGATACGGCCACTCATCTTTTTACTGTTTCTATAGTTTTGCCTTTTTCAGACTGTCATATAGCTGAAATCATATAATATAGTCTTTTCACACTGGCTGCTTTCACTTAGCAGTATACCTTTAAGGTTCCTCCATGTCTTTTTGTGACTTGATAACTCGTTTATTTTCATTGCTGAATAATACTTCATTGTGTGCATTTACCATAGTTTATCCATTTACCAATTGAAGGATATCTTGATTTCTTCCAGGTTTTTGCAATTATGAATAAAGCTGCTATAAACATTCGTGTGCAGATTTTTTTGTGGACATTGGGTCTCAAATCAGACTACAATTGCTAGATCATATAATAAGACTCAGTTTAGCTTTGTAAGAAATTGCCAAACTGTTTTCCAAAGTGATTGTACCATTTTGCATACTTACCAGCAATGAATGAGAGTTCCTGTTGCTCCACATCCTTGTCAGCATTTGGTGTTGTCAGTGTTCTGAATTTTAGCCATTCTAATAGGTGTATGGTGTAGTATCTCGTTGTTTTAATTTGCAATTCCCTAATGGCCTATGATGTTGAGCATCTTTACATGTGTTTATTTTTTCACATGTATATCTTTTTTGGTTAGGTGTCTTTAGGTCTTTTGTTTACATTTTATTTGTTTATTTATTTATTTTTTTGTTGTGCCACGTGGCATGCAGGATCTTAGTTCCCTGACCAGAGATTAAACCCTTGCCCCCTCCATTGGGAGCACAGAGTCTTAACCACTGGACCACCAGGGAAGTCCCATCTCCTTTTTTTTTTTTTTTTTTTTTCGCTTTGTTGGGTTCTCGTTACTGCCTGCAGGCTTTCTCTAGTTGTGGCAAGCAGGGGCTGCTCTTCATTGCGGTGTGCAGGCTTCTCATTGAGGTATCTTCTCTTGTTGTGGAGTGCAGGCTCTAGGCATGCGGCTTCAGTAGTTGCAGCACATGGGCTTCAGTAGTTGTGGTGCACAGGCTCAGTAGTTGCAGCTCGCGGGCTCTAGAGTGCAGGATCAGTAGTTGTGGCACATGGGCTCAGTTGCTCCGTGGCATGTGGGATCTTCCAGGGCTCGAACCCATGTCCCCTGCATTGGCAGGCGGATTCTTATCCATTGCGCCACCAGGGAAGTCCCCCATCTACTTTTTTTTTTAAATGCTCATCTATTTATTTAGTTTTTATTTTTTTTAACATCTTTATTGGAGTATAATTGCTTTACAATGGTGTGTTAGTTTCTGCTTTATAACAAAGTGAATCAGTTATACATATACATATGTTCCCATATCTCTTCCCTCTTGCGTCTCCCTCCCTCCCACCCTCCCTATCCCACCCCTCTAGGTGGTCACAAAACACGGAGCTGATCTCCCTGTGCTATGCGGCTGCTTCCCACTAGCTATCTATTTTACGTTTGGTAGTGTATATGTGTCCATGCCACTCTATCACTTTGTCACAGCTTACCGTTCCCCCTCCCCATATCTTCAAGTCCATTCTCTAGTAGGTCTGTGTCTTTATTCCCGTCTTACCCCTAGGTTCTTCATGGCATTTTTTTTTCTTAGATTCCATATATATGTGTTAGCATACGGTATTTGTCTCTCTCTTTCTGACTTACTTCACTCTTTATTTATTTATTTTTGGCTGTGTTGGGTCTTCATTTCTGTGCGAGGGCTTTCTCTAGTTGCGGCAAGCGGGGGCCACTCTTCATCGCAGTGCGTGGGCCTCTCACTATCGCGGCCTCTCGTGTTGCAGAGCACGGGCTCCAGATGCGCAGGCTCAGTAGTTGTGGCTCATGCGCCTAGTTGCTCCGTGGCATGTGGGATCTTCCCAGACCAGGGCTCGAACCCGTGTTCCCTGCATTGGCAGGCAGATTCCCAACCACTGTACCGCCAGGGAAGCCCCCCTCCATCTACTTTTAATCATGTTTTTGTTTTCTTATTGTTGAGTTTGAGTTCTTTGTATATTTTGGGTAACACTCCTTTATCAGATTTACTTTTGCTAATATTTCTCCCAGTGCGTGACTTGTCTTTTCATTAACTATGTCTTTCACAGAACAGAAGTTTTTAATTTTAATGAAGTCCAACTTATAGGTTTCTTTATTACTTGGATCATGCTTTTGGTGTTGTATCTAAAAAGTCATCATTAGGGACTTCCCTTGTGGTCCAGTGCTTAGGACTTCGCCTTCCAGTGCAGGGGATGCAAGTTTAATCCCTGGTCGGGAGGTAAGATCCCACAAAATCCCACATGCCTCACGGCCAAAAAACCAAAACATAAAGCAGAAGCAATATTGTAACAAATTGAATAAAGACTTTAAAAATGGTCCACATCAAAAAAATCTTAAAAAAAAAAAAAGTCATCATCAAACCCAAGGTCACTTAGATTTTTTTCCTGTTATTTTCCAGAATTTTAGTTTTGTGTTCTACATTTAGCTTTGTGATCTATTTTGAGTTAATTTTGTGTGTTTTGTTTTCATTTTTTAAAAATTATAAGATATTTGAAGCATGCAGATCCATATTAAGACTAACATATTGACCAATATATAAAGTGCCTGCCAAAAATATATTACCAGTTTATCTTATAAATATACAGATTATAAAATCAAGGTAGTTGAGACCCCTGTGCATCCCTCCCAGTCTCATCCCTCTCCCTGTCTCAGAAGTAATCAGTTTTATGAATTTGCTGTTTTTCAAACCTATGCATGTTTTTATAGTTTACTAAATATTTGTGTATCATATTATATGGTGCTTTTATAAGTTTCAAAATTTCACATTAACAACATTATGGAGATTTCCCTGGTGGTGCAGTGAATAAGACTCCACGCTTCCAACGCAGTGGGCCTGGGTTCGATCCCTGTTGAGGGAACTAGATCCCACATGCATGCTGCAACTAGGAGTTTGCATGCCACAACTAAGGAGCCCTGGAGCCACAACTAAGGAGCCCGCCTGCCACAAGTAAGACCTGGTGCAACCAAATAAGTAAATAAATATTTTAAAAAAACCCAACATTGTGTATGTTACAACCTATTTCAGCAACTTATTTCAAACTCTGCATTGTTTTTGCGATTTACGGGATTTTTTTTTTTTTTTTTTTTTACTGTAGGAAAGAATGTTTCTTTAATTAGTGAGCAATTTAATGTTAAATAATTAATTATTAGCAGTTGTATTTTATCTTGGTTTCCTATATTAGTATAGACAGACTAGTTCTGACCTGTGGATTAAATTTTTCAACCCTCAAACATTGTATTTAAACTTTATTATAGGATGTGTATTTTAGAGGTGTACTGAAGTGATTCTAAAAAGCTATTTTTTGTTTTACGAATTTTTTTTTTTTTTTGGTGTGTGTGTGGGAGGTTTTTAGAATGCAAACACAAGTGACATTAGATCAGTGATATGGTGTTCCACAGCTACCCTGTTAAGGATACTCAACAGAAGCCAGAAAGACTTAATTATTTAAAGCGTGCTTCTAGTTGGAGAGCCTACCTTTTATAGATTTCTTTCTGGGGGCTCTTTTTAAGCTGTGGGTTTTCTTTACTATAATCATCAGTTTCTGAAAGAGAGCACCATTTCTAGGATAAATCAGAAGATCCCTACAATTCAAGGTGCAGGTAAAGATGTAGCTTCCTCTCTCAGCTTTAGGAAGGTTACTTGATTTTGCTTGGTGTAGGTAAGGTTGAACCTAACTATTTATGCTGATGTATGCAGCAAGTTTCATCCAGTCAAAGCAGAAGCTGTCAGGTCTTTGTAGAATTTTCTGTGACCTAAATTAAATCTGCATCACACAGGATTGCAGTCTTTAGAGAAGGCTACTCCCTTTGTTGTATTAATTGTGCATGTGTTGATTTGATTATTGTTGCTCATTTTACATCCTTTGGTGTATAGTTTGAGTTCAGTAGCAAAAAAAGCTTGAAATTTCTACTGTTTTGTACACTTGAAAAATAATGACCTCCCTCTTCCCCCAGATCATTTATTATAGATTTCAGAAAGCTGTGTAATGGCACATCCAATCCAGATTATTTTGCTAACGACATCCTGAAGAACCTATTATATTGTAAAGCATCACTGGCAGATTCAGTTGTAATTTAATGAGAATAGACCAATATGCCAAGGGAAGTGATTTTTTAAGTTCTTGCTCTTCCTGCTCAGCTGTGTTGTGTGAAATGCTAAAGTAGTTTCTTCCTCTTTGTCCATTTCAAGGATGAAATGTGTTCCAGTTTTTCTCCCCACCCCTTCTGTTTAAGACTGTGTTTGTATCAGTGCTATACTAATAAAGGGGTACTGAACAGTGACTTTCTTCCTACTGAATTTTCTAAAGTTCATTTTCTACATGATGCCATGGTTTTAGATGTTATTTCATTCACAGGAATTGGTCCGTGGTATAAACATTTTGTAACATGATTTCTATGACAAGTGTGTAAATTAAAAATTGAGTTTGTGTAGATTCTCTGTGCCAGGTTATAGTGTATCCCCTGTTCGGGATTTTATCTTCAGGGTCTTTATATGGCAGGTGTTGTACTCAGATTAATCTTAGGATGTTATAGACCTATTAATTTCAGACAAATCGTCAAATTCTCCGTTTGGTCAGTTTGGTCATATGGTTGCTTTAGATTATTGATTATAATCTTAATGATCATACTTTCTTGATTTAAAAAAATCAATATTTACTGAATTTTTCTCTCAAATATGTAAAATATTCCTGACTCCTTTAAAAATAAGTTATATTAATTTTGTCTTAGCATACCTAGAACAGTTTTTTGTTTAAGTAGAGCTCTTACGAATATATTGTCCCAGGTGAGTTTATCTGGATTTCCTTTTCTCCCCTACCTATTTCCCAAACTTTAGGAGAAGAGTCATGCTTCTCACTTCTGGCATCCCAAGGGCTAGACCCATGTCTTGATTGGTTATTTTGTTGTTATTTTTATCCCACTCATTTCCCTGTTTCTGCTCATTTTGCTTCCTCCCATAAGCACCCACTCTAATCTAGTTAGTATACATCTTTATTTTATTTTATTTATTTATTTATTTTTTTGTGGTACGCAGGCCTCTCACTGTTGTGGCCTCTCCCATTGTGGAGCACAGGCTCCGGACGTGCAGGCTCCAGACACGCAGGCTCAGCGGCCATGGCTCACGGGCCCAGCCACTCCGTGGCATGTGGGATCCTCCCGGACCGGGACACGAACCCGTGTCCCCTGCATCGGCAGGTGGACTCTCAACCACTGCGCCACCAGGGAAGCCCTATTTTATTTTTTAAAATATTTATTTGTTTATTTGGTTGCTCTGGGTCTTAGTTGCGGCTTGCCAGCTCCTTAGTTGTGGCATGCAGCCTCCTTAGTTGTGGCATGTGAACTCTTAGTTGTGGCATGCATGTGGGATCTAGTTCCCTGACCAGGGATCGAACCCAGGCCCCCTGCATTGGGAGTGTAGAGGCTTATCCACTGCGCCACCAGGGAAATCCCTAATAGACGTCTTTAGATCTTTCTATATCTTTGGAAAATACATAGTGTTTTCTGTGTATAGTTTGTAATTTTCATAAATGGCATTGACTGTACATCTTACTTTATTCTTTTTAAAAAAATTCAGCCCTGCATTTAAATGATTTATCCTGTGACTGTATGTAATTCTGGTTCCTTACTTCTGACTGTTGTATTCTATGTGCATACTCTTATCCATGCATGCTATATATCCATCTTACTTATACTCCCCTACTGATGTTTATGTTCCGTAAACAATGCTACAGTAATAATCTTTGTTTTATTTTATGGAGATATATACTGAAGAGTGGGATTGGTGGGTTTTTGGGTTTCCATTATTAAGTTTGCTAAGTATTACCAGATTGCTCTGTAGAAAGACTAGACAGTTTATACTCCTTTGAGCTGTGCATGAGGGCTCACAGACCATTTTCCATGTAAGCAATGTGGCCACCTAACTGGCCTGAGGAGTTGCTTTTATGGGCATGATTAGTAAGCTCCCAAATTATTTGTCTATGAATAAGATAAAACCAAAACAGGTTGCTATCAGTCCTCCACTGAGAAGGGACTCATGAGTGGAAAAGCTGCCATTGTTCCTAGTAAACTTCTCTATAAAGGGAGATTTTTGATGAGAGACTGTGAAGGTGAGCCCTCATTACCAAATACCTTGGCCTACCAGCCATGTGGAGTTTAGCTCAGCAAGCTGTGCATGATTAGATTCTTTGTGTCAAGCATGGTTTTTGTCATACAGATGTGGATGAAGCAGACCCTCTGCTCCTGAAGCTCTTTGGTTGTAGGGCAAGTGGATGCAGTACTGTGTGGTTATCTCTTTTTTCAGGAGACTTCTTTGCTTCGTCTGTGGGAAGTTATATCTGATCATGCAGTCTTTCATGGCAGCCCTCCTTGGTCACTGTTAATTCTTTCTACCTTGCTTTCTGGGATCTCACCAGTTATCATCATACCTGACCTGGTAAAAGATCCCTTAGGAAGGGGTGTTATTTGTGTGGCATTTGTATCCTGAAGTGTGATGATTGGGGTGTGAGGGATGGCATGTTGGTAAGTCCCTTTGAATTGGTGAAATGGAAATCAGAAAATATTATCTAGAAGCATGGATTAATTAAAAGTATATTATTGTATAGTGGCAAGAATACAGATAATAGTGTTGGGCAAAACAGCAGACAAAACACACCTTCCAATCTTTACACATCTAAGTTCCCATTGAAAAAGCCAATAGATGGGTGGGGAAATACCTGCATATGTGTTGGAAACTAAAGCTTGATGCCACTCACATGCCAAAAAACCCAGAATAATTTTTGTTAAGCAGCATTGTTGATGAATGAAAGAAGTAGTTGATGGAGTACACCTGAGGAGAACCTTCCTGAGAGAGAACTCCTCATTTGGGAGGGGCCAAGTCTAGAAGAATGGTCCTACAAGGCACAACACTTAAATTTCTCTCTGGTCTCTTGGACCAGAAGTATTGATACTTTGTAAACAGTGTTCATAGATCCAGAGTTTGTCTCTAGTACCTCCCTAAAAGGAGCCTGTCCATATAAGTGGTCTAGTCACTAAGTTCCCAGCTACCAACACCACCGTTTCCAACCTCCATTCTGGTTGCTGGACCTCCCACCTATCAATCTAGTGAGGTTTTTGTTCTCAAAAACATTGTCATTAAAAGGTGTGAAAGCTGAATATCAGTTGTGAGAAGGGAGCAATCTGAAAGGATTCTGAGGGATGAAAACTATAGTGACCAAGTTAAAATCTGCTATGGATGCAGTAGATAACAAATTAGACACTACAGAAAGACCAACTTGTGAAATGTTTTCCAAACTACAAAGGCAAAAGATGGGGCAATGAAAATGATCGGAAAATAAGATAAAGGAAGGATAGGTAGGGAGAAAAAATGTACAAATTGTAGGGCTTTCAGAGAGAAAGAGATGCAGCAGATACATTGTTCAGAGAAATAATAGAAGAAAACATTGCTGACCCAAAATTAATACAAACAAATATGAAACTGTATCCTACTGGACTTTTCAGATTTGGAGGCATTTCTACTAGTGACAGTATAAAAGGAACTGAACTGATGGAGGTACAGAGAGCCAATTCCTAAATTCTCCTCCCATGAAAGAGCAGACTACCTGGGTTGTAAATGGAAGTGATGCTAAGTATATCCTACTAAATATGCTCCACTTCTGAGGACAAGAGCAAGCAGGAGCAACAGGTAGAAAGCTGGCAAGATGGGAGGCTTTCATCCTGGAATAAAGGGTAGTCAGGACCAGAAAGACTACATGTTGGGGTATGATCATTAGAAAAGAGAAGAAAGAATTGTCATTATTCGCAGCTGATACAATGATGTACCTAAAAATCTAAAGGAAATTACCTGAAAACCTATCTGAACTAATATTAAGTTACATGGTTGTTTACCAACTAAGCATACCAAAATTAGTGATTTTTCAATATTCTAGCAATACCTATTTAGAAACTGTAATGGAAAAAAGAAATCCCATAAGTATTTAGAGAGAAAAAAACCCAAAAAGTATAGGAATTATTTTAAGGAAACTTAATTTTACATCAGAATATAAAGAGACTTGAATAAGTAGAAAGATTAAACATGTTTCTGATTAGGAAGACTCAGTATTATACAGATTCTTTCCAAATCCATGATTTAATGCAATCCTAGTCAAAATCCTAACCAACTGTTTTTGATCCAGAGGTGGAGTGCATAGGGAAATTTAACAGATTTTTCTGAAATGGACCTAGAAGGATAAATTTAAGAGACCATTTTTTTTTTTTTTTTTTTTTTTTTGCGGTACGCGGGCCTCTCACTGTTGTGGCCTCTCCCGTTGCAGAGCACAGGCTCCGGACGCGCAGGCTCAGCGGCCATGGCCCACGGGCCTAGCCACTCTGCGGCATGTGGGATCTTCCCGGACTGGGGCACGAACCTGTGTCCCCTGCATTGGCAGGTGGACTCTCAACCAGTGCGCCACCAGGGAAGCCCTTAAGAGAACATTTTTGAAGTAATAGTTTTATAAAGTTGGAATTGCACTACCATATTTTTATGAACCTGCAATAATTAAAACCATATGATAATGACCGTAATAGAACAAGCTACAATTCTGAAAAAAGACATATTAGTATATGATAATGATGTCATTTCAATTCATTGGGAGAAAGAATGAATTGGTTAACAAATGGTGCTAGGAAAATTGGTTTAGAAATTGGAAGACTATAAAATTATAATCATACTTCACATCATAAACTAAGATTTTGGATGGATAAGATAATGCAATATTCTCATAATGGAATAGAAGAATTTGAGGAAATATGTATATAAATATATGATCAAGTAGTAGAGAAAGCCTTTCCTATTTTTAACATTTAAGAAAATATTTAGGGACTTCCCTGGTGGTGCAGTGCTTAAGAATCTGCCTGCCAGTGCAGGGGATACGGGTTTGAGCCCTGGTCTGGGAAGATCCCACATGCCGCAACTAACATGAGCAACTAAGCCTGTGCGCCACAACTGCTGAGCCTGCGCTCTAGAGCCCGTGAACCACAACTACTGAGCCTGCATGCCACAACTACTGAAGCCCATGGGCCTAGAGCCCATGCTCCGCAACAAGAGAAGACACCGCAATGAGAAGGCCGCACACTGCAACGAAGAGTAGTCCTCCACTTGCTGCAACTAGAGAAAGCCCGTGTGCAGCAACGAAGACCCAATGCAGCCAAAAGTAATATAAATAAATAAATAAAAGCAATCATTAAAAAAATTATTTATTTATTAAAGGAAATAATTATATAAGCAAAAAGAAGAAAAAATATCCAGAATTCCACCCAATCAGAGACATGATAGCATGTTGGTTGTATACAGGAGGGTTCTTTCAAATGTAAAATGAAATGAAGAAACCACACATAAAAATACTTGATTTGGCTGCGCAAAACAATTAATGTGTTTCAAATACTATTAACAAAATTAAAAGGCAAATGTTAACTATGAATAAACATGTATGCCACATGATAAAAGTATAACACGTTTAACGCAAGATGAGCTCTCACAAGTCAGTGAGAAAGTGAATACCTGAATAGGAAAGTGGGCAGTGATGAATAGGCAGTTTGTCAAAGAAAACACAGAAACAACCAATAAACATGGGAAACCATTGTCAATCTCATTAGCAAACAAAAAAATTGAAAAGAAAACAGCAAGGTACCTTGGTTTTTTTTTTTTTTTTTGAATTGAGATACCTTTTAAAATCTACCAGATCTCTAAAGCTTTTTAAACTGAAAATACTAGTGTGGAAGATGATGCTTGGAAACAGCCACTGTCATTAACTAATAAAATTTATATTTTCTCAAACTTTTCTATTTAAAAAAATTTCTAATAGAATGAAGCACATTAAACAGAAAATATTGTATGATGGCTGTGGTGACTTTTTTGGTTCAGGAAAAATAATTGGCTTTTGTGTTTTGGTAAAAAGGGACCCAAATACTCATTGTTGGTGAGGAGAAATGTAGTAGTCCTATATCACTAGGGGTAGAATAAATTGATACAGCCACTCTCTAGGATAGTTTAGAAAAATGTATTAAAAGCATTCATGATATTCATACCTTTTGACCCAACAATTTTACTTAAAATAATTTATCCTAGAGAAATTATCAAAGCTGTGCGAGGAGATATATATTCAAGGATATTTGGTATATGCAAGGATATACAACTGTACACAAGGATATTTATGATATTATAAATTTAGAAACAACCTAGAAAATTGAATATACTGTGGTCTATATCTATAATGGAATGCTATGCAAAAATTAGGAATGCTTTGCCAGATAGTAGTAAATGACAACAGATGAGTATAAATTTTAGGTACACTCTGATCCCAATTACTCATGCAGTTATTCAGCCATTCATTCACAAATACTTAGTGACAGTCCAGGCATTGTTCTAGAATTTAGAGGTATAGTGCTATGTGGGGGAAAAACCAAAACAGACCCTTTCTTTGACTTCATGGAACTTACAGTCTAGTCAGGAGAGTCAGAACAATAAACAAATAATTTGTCAGTAATACCGCTTTGGAGAAAAATATAACAGGGTAAGGTAAATAGGGAATACCAAGGAAAGGGAGCAGGAAGTTTGCTATTTTATATAAGGTGAGTCTCTGAAAAGTGGCATTTGAATAGAGACCTGAAAAAAGCTAAGGAGAGAGACAGAATGCAATGTTTTTATCTGGGGGAAGAGTATTCCTGATGGAGGGAACTACAGGTCCAAAGACTTCAGGCAGAGATGTGTATGTGTTCCAGCAGGAGTTTGGAGGTCAGTGTAGCCGACACAGGTAAACCAAGGGAGAAAGAGTGTAGGAAATAAGGTAAGAGAAGTGAAGACTGAGGGTGAAAACGGAGGGCCATTAGAGTTATCTTATAGGGTGTTGTAAGCACTTTGGCCTTTAAGATTAGAAGATGAGAAGCCATTGTAGGATTTTGAGCAGGGAAATGAAATATGATTGATGTTTAAAAAGATCGTTTTGGTTGTTTTGTGTAGAATAGACTGGAGAGGAGCAGGGTTGGGAGAATGGAGTTAAGAGGCTATTGTAATAACCCTGTCAAGAGGTAATGGTAGTTTGGACCAATGATGAAAAGAGGTTTAATTCTAGATTTGTACCCACAAACATTTTTTTGAAGAAATAACTGTTTACATGTTGATGTATATATTTAATTATCTCTGGTGGGGTTGCTGATGACTTGCTTTTTCTTTATACAGACCTGTGTTTTTCAAATTTTCTGTAACTATTACTTTTAAAATCAGAAAAAAATTGAAAGCAACTATTGTTTTTACTGCCTTTTACCCCTGACTTGAAAAGTATTATACACATTTCCCCTGACTTGAAAGTTATATCTTTCCTTTTAGTGTTAGCCATTCCCTTCTGTCTGGTGATTCAGACAGTGAGTAGGTCCAACCCTTAAATTAGAACCAAGATGGTTAGTTAACTGACTAGTGAAATTGATTGAGGAAGGAAATTACACCTTTTTTTCAACCCAGGGAGGACTGTAGTCAGCATTTCTCCTATCATCCTTGTTTTCCTTTCTGAAGTAAACTTTTAGAAGCCTGCTTTATTACATTTTTTGTAAATTTGGTGCTGCAGGGTTACATTTTTACTTATGTTTTCTGCTGTTCTTACATCATCACTGATGCAGAATAACTCAGTGACAGAAAACTGCAGTATAGATCAACAGAATGGTCACGTCTAGGTCATCCTTGCTAATGAATGTGAGTTGTGCTGCTGATTTCCTGAAAATTGTTTGTACAGATTGTTAAATGTACTATGAATTTTCTCCTCTGGCTTACCTTTCTGATTTGCTTGATTATATCAAATATTAGAATACTTATAAACCAACTCAGTCTAACCTAGGTGAGAGTTGTATTGATCTGGAACGTGCTGATTGGCAGAGAGGAAACATAAAAGACTGGAATTCAGGCTTGGCTATAGATAATCTGGATGATTGAGTTTTTTTTTTTTTTAATGGAAGTGTAGTTGATTTACAATGTTGTGCTAATTTCTGCTGTACAGCAAAGTGATTCAGTTATACATATATATACATTCATTTTTTATATTCCTCATTATGGTTTATCATAGGATATTGAATATAGTTCTCTGTGCTATATAGTAGGACCTTGTTTTTTATCCATTCTATATGTAATAGTTTGCCTCTACTAACCCCAAACTCTCAGTCCATCCCTTCCCCACCTCCCCACCCCCTTGGCAACCACGAGTCTATTCTCTATGTCCATGAGTCTGTTTCTGTTTTGTAAATAGGTTCATTTGTGTCATATTTTAGATTCCACAAATAAGTGATATCATATGGTATTTGTCTTTCTCTTTCTGACTTCACTTGGTATGACAATCTCTAGTTGCATAATTGAGTTCTTAAATGATAAATCAACAAAACTCTCGTTATCTGGAAGCATAATTTGAGTTTTGGATTGCTGGAAAATAGTAGCCCTTGCTTTGATTGGCAGTGTTTAGTCCTCTAACATTACCTAGAAAATGGAGATTCTGGCTTTTTGCTCTGCGGAGTACCTCTCCAGGTGATGCAAGGAACACAGTGGCCAAGATAAAATTTTGTTTTGCTTTGTATTTTGGTTTGAAATCATGCTTTACTTGTAAATTGCAAATATATAGTGGCACTTGTTTTACAAATAACAAAATTACTTCATGGCCTGTTGGTTATACATTAATAACAATAAATATGATTTTTTTTTTTTTGCGGTACGCGGGCCTCTCACTGTTGTGGCCTCTCCCATTGCGGAGCACAGGCTCCGGACGCGCAGGCTCAGCGGCCATGGCTCACGGGCCTAGCCGCTCCGCGGCATGTGGGATCTTCCTGGACCGGGGCACGAACCCGTGTCCCCTGCACCGGCAGGCGGACTCTCAACCACAGCGCCACCAGGGAAGCCTGATTTTTTTTCTTTTTTATAGAAAAAGAAATATCTTAAATTTTAGATTATGAAGAAATTTAATACATGAACTACTGTTTCTGTAGTCTAAAAATCTTTCTATACCTTCTGTATCTTTGTATACCTATTAAGCAACTTGATGGTAGATGTTTTGCTACGTCCGAGTTTTTTGTTTTTTAAATGTGATCCTAAATCTTTTTTTTTTTTTTTTAATTTTTATTGGGGTGTGGTTGCTTTTGACTTGTTCTGTTTGTTTGCCTAATTGGCATGTAGATTTTTCAGTTAAGTTTTCCAATGATCTAAAACTGGTGTTTTTGTTGTTCCCTGAATGTTTAAGTGAGAATAATTCCTTTGCTTCAAAAACAACTATCTTGCCTATTTTGTTTATGCTTTCTGAATTTCTTAATTATCAATACTTTTCTATGAATTTTGTGTGGTACTGTGGAAAGGAAATAGTCTGCCATCACTCAGACCCTGTTGTTGAGTCCCAGCTCTGCCACTGAATAGCTGTATAAATAGCTGTCAGAGCCTCAGTTTCCTCATCAATAAAATCATATTATAGATTTGTTGTGATATGCCTCTAGCATTATGCCTAGTGTGTGGTAGTAGGCAGCCAGTAAATATTACTTGTTCTGTTTTCTTTATTTATGTTTTTAATTTGGCTCCTATATTGACTAGAACCTTTGGTGATTTTGTTACAATGTAAGAAAGTTTTTGTACAGAACACTGTACAAAAAAATGTCAGTTGGACTTCCCTGGTGGCGCAGTGGTTGAGAATCTGCCTGCTAATACAGGGGACATGGGTTCGAGCCCTGGTCTGGGAGGATCCCACATGCCGCGGAGCAACTAAGCCCGTGAGCTCAACTACTGAGCCTGCGTGTCTGGAGCCTGTGCTCCGCAACAAGAGAGGCCGAGATAGTGAGAGGCCCACGTACCGCGATGAAGAGTGGCCCCCGCTTGCCCCAACTAGTGAAAGCCCTTGCACAGAAACGAAGACCCAACACAGCAAAAATAAAATAAATTAATTAATAAACTCCTACCCCCAACATCTTAAAAAAAAAAAAGAATGTTAGTTAATGGACTTCCCTGGTGGCGCAGTGGTTAAGAATCCATCTGCCAATGCAGGAGACATGGGTTCGAGCCCTGGTCCGGGAAGATCCCACATGCTGCAAAACAACTAAGCCTGTGCACCGCAACTACTGAGCCTGTGCTCTAGAGCCCATGAGCCACAACTACTGAGCCCGCATGCCACAACTACTGAAGCCTGCGCACCTAGAGCCCGTGCTCCGCAACAAGAGAAGCCACTGCAATAAGCCCGCGCACCGCAGCGAAGAGTAGCCCCCGCCGCGTGCAGCAACAAAGACCCAACGCAGCCAAAAATAAATAAATTAGTTAATTTAAAAAAAGGAATGTTAGTTACTAAATTTGGTCTACGTGATGTTAGATCTTTACCTCAAGTCTTGCTTTCTTCATTCTTTTTAAGGATGTTTAACGTGCAGTTTCATAGTATATTCAAAACATGTAATTGTGCCACATTCCCTGCAAGTTCTCTGTGCTAGAAGCTTTGTAAATATTGTCTCTAATCCCCACAACTGTATAGGGTAGATACACTTTTTTTCATTGAACAGAAAACTTAGGATCATATCTGGAAAGCTTTAAAAAATGTGTGTATAATAATGGGCCTATAGTTATGGATTAAAATCCATATGGTATACTGTAAACTGATCTTCTGCCATGTTATTGGAGAGTGAAGCTTCCATTATTAGACTAGAGTCATTTCCACTGGACTTCAGAGTAGTGGTTGTTAAGAAGCTGTGAGGGAGTTGAGCCTTTGCTGTTACTTGTGATATTAAATCATCCGTGAAGTCATGGTGAACTGTTAGAGGGCTCCCCTCTTTTCCCATAATATGTTATCAATTAATTCTTTTTTTTTTTTTTAGATTTTATTGAAGTATAGTTGATTTACAGTGTTATGTTTAATTTCTGCTGTACAGCAAAGTGACTCGGTTATACATATATATATTCTTTTTCATATTCTTTTCCATGATGGTTTATTACAGGGTACTGAATATAGTTCCCTGTGATATACAGTAGGACCTTGTTGCTTATCCTGTACGTAATAGTTTGCATCTGCTAATCCCAAACTCCTAATCCTTCCCTCCCCCACCCACCTCCTCCTTGGCAACCACAAATCTATCCTCTGTATTTTTGTTTTTTGTTTTTTTTGGCTGCATTAGGTCTTTGTTGCTACGTGCGGGCTCTCTCTAGTTGCGGAGAGCCGGGGCTACTCTTCGTTGTAGTGTGCAGGCTTCTCATTGCGGTGGCCTGGCTCGCTGTGGAGCACGGGCTCTAGGTAAGCAGGCTTCAGAAGTTGTAGCATGTGGGCTCAGTAGTTGTGGCTTGCGGGCCCCAAAGTGCAGGCTCAGTAGTTGTGGCGCATAGGCCTAGTTGCTCGGTGGCATGTGAGATCCTCCCGGACCAGGGCTCAAACCTGTGTCCCCTGCATTGGCAGGCTCAGCAGCCATGGCTCACGGGCCTAGCCACTCCGCGGCATGTGGGATCTTCCCGGACCAGTGCACGAACCCATGTCCCCTGCATCGGCAGGCGGACTCTCAACCACTGTGCCACCAGGGAAGCCCTGTTTCAGTTTTTTGAGGACCCTCCATACGTTTTCCACAGTGACTGTACCAATTTACATTCCCACCAACAGTGTAAGAGGGTTCCCTTTTCTCCACACCCTCTCTAGCATTTATTATTTGTAGACTTTTTAATGATTGCCATTCTGACAAGTGTAAGGTGGTACCTCATTGTTGTTTTGATTTGCATTTCTCTAATAATTAGTGATGATGAGCATCTTTCCATGTGCCTAGTGGCCATCTGTATGTCTTCTTTGGAGAAATGCCTACTTAGGTCTTCTGCCCATTTTTCAATTGGGTTGTTTGCTTTTTTGTTATTGAATTGTAGGAGCCGTTTGTGTATTTTGGAAATTAGCTCTCGTCAGTCACACCATTTGTAAATATTTTCTCCTACTCCGTAGGCTGTCTTTTCATTTTGCTTATGGTTTCCTTTGCTGTGCAAAAGCTTGTAAGTTTGATAGGTCCCATTTGTTTATTTTTGCTTTGATTTCTATTGCCTTGGGAGACTGACCTAAGAAAACATTGATACCATTTATGTCAGAGAATGTTTTGCCTATTTTCTCATCTAGGAGTTTTATGGTGTCTTGTTTTATATTTATAAGTCTTTAAACCATTTTGAGTTTATTTTTGTTTAAGGTGTGAGGGTGTGTCCTAGCTTCATTGATTTACATGCGCCTGTTCAACTTTCCTAACACCACTTGCTGAAGAGACTGTCTTTTCCCCATTGTGTATTCTTACCTCTTTTGTCGAAGATTAATTGTCCATAGGTGTGTCAGTTAATTCTTAAATCTTCATACTGTATCTTCCTTAATTTTAATCATTTTATCTTTGGCTTTTGTAATAACGTTGTTTTCCCCTTAAAACAGATTCTTTTTAATGATTCTGATTATATCAAAAGGAAAATCTAGCGTATTTTTTTAAAGTTGGTATAGTGTTTTAGTTTTTCAGGAGTCACATAAAAGAATTCAATAATAATCTACACTTAATTTTATTCTGTTAAATATTTAATTATGGTTTTAGTGTATTTTGTTGTTGCTGACATAATGTTCCACTAATGTTTAAAATTGCTCAGTTGTTACACATATTTATATATGTTATAAAAGGGAACTTGTTTCATAATTATCTGCCTCTTATTTACAAAGACTCTGAGTGTAACAGAAACACAGACAGATGTTTTGAGTACATTAGAGCCAAGTTTGAGTTTTTATCTTATTGGCATAGGAATTTACAATGATTCATTGGGTCGTTTCTTTATTTAACTGACTGGTTTCAGTTTAAATATACCCTTTTCCCAACAATGATTTACTTAATTTAGAACAGTAATCTGATGAGTGCAGGGACTAGTTTAACTTAGCATCCAAATATTTGATTCTATAGTTATTAAAAAAATCAATATAAGCTATTTACCATTGTGTTGGTAATCATTTGGGAATACTTTTTAGTATGAAAAGGTTTGGTTCTTATTTCTAAAACCCTGGTTACTTATTTTTGGTCTTTTCAAAATATAATTTGTCCGATGGTATTATTAATTTCCGTGGAAAACAGTGGGCCCTATCAGAAGTATTTGGATTTTCATTGCATATTCTGAAGGCTTACTTTAAATGATAGTTGAATATCATTATTGTGATAAATATTCTTGGATGTAGCTTGTTGTTAAATAT
The DNA here is from genome assembly GCF_059928025.1 of Delphinapterus leucas. Classification (NCBI taxonomy): domain Eukaryota; kingdom Metazoa; phylum Chordata; class Mammalia; order Artiodactyla; family Monodontidae; genus Delphinapterus; species Delphinapterus leucas. The sequence goes on along the minus strand of NC_143130.1, from coordinate 63,020,330 downwards.
GTTTACTCGAAGGAAATAGTCGTGGAATCCATTGGGATTATTTTGCCTTACTAAACTTAATTTCTGAGGATTTTCAAAATGTAGTATACATGAAATAGTTTTTCTTCCGTCTGCCTATAGCAAGAACTCATTTGTCACAGATAATTTTTTTAATACATCCCAAATGACAAGCTGCTTTCTAAACAGAATAATATCAAGAATACAGACCCTGATTGATTCTATGTTTTGGGGTAAATGAAATATCAGTTTCAGAACCATCTTACTATCTTAGGGAGTCGTCTTTCTACCATTGCTAGGCTATTGGATTGGGAGCCAAGAGTGATTTTTTTCCTCCTAGATAACCAGTCAGGAAGTTTCTATGATGAGGGAAATATTCCCTACATTCAGAGAATGCTGTCATCAGATGGAAAGTACAAATTGAAATAAGGAGTGTGGGAGTCTCAGAACAAAACTTTCTAGCCCTATGTTTCATTTATGCCAGGAGAAAATGTGGATTAATTTTCATTCTAATGAAGTGGGTATGACTTTGTTTTGAAATGGTTCTGGCATTTATGTTTTTATTGGAGATAAAGGACTTTGTGTCCTTTCTTTTATTTCTCTTTAATTTAAAAATTCTGTGTTTACTCATCTGTTTGAAAGATTGTCAAGACCCAGAGTATTGTGGTTTTTTATCACAAGAGAATAGTTGAAAGTGTTTGTTATTGATGTTTTAGAGAGTCCCTTTTTCAAAGTTAATAGGCCAGTAATGATGGAGTTCATTATATCATTCTCTAAAATCCAAAGATGAATCTGGGTGGGAGTGGGCCAGGGAAGCGGGAGAAGGATGTTAAGTGCTTAAGATAGATGGCTGAAATGGCTTAGCAAACGGGGAGATTTTATGTCCTGTAGTCTGTGGAGAATATTTTGAGATCCTATTTCTCTTAAAATTTAGAACATTTAATAGGCAAATTCAAACTATATAGTATTAGTTTTCTAAACTGTAGAAGTTAGATGCAGTCTATGGTTATAGTTTATTTTTGAAAAATTAGTTTGCTCCAGTTCTCTGTCCTATTTATATTATTATCTTATATTTGTAACTATTTTTTAACCTTAATCCATTCTTCGTAATGACTTTAACTTCAAGTAACTTAACAAAATTTATGTTGATTACATTCATATCAAAGAATCTTAGTCACTGAAAGGGAGAGCTATAAAAAAAAAGCAGTGAGTAGGATGCAGGTGGATTTTCAGATCCCAGTTAGAAAAATCATCTTTCAACTTATAAGCTGAGAAAATTTCATCTGTATATTGCTGAAGAGAACTAGATCCAAAGACTTCACAAACATCTTTTTAAAACCACTTCCAAAATAGGAAGGTAGGACTTCCTCTTGAGAACTTTAATTTGCCCAGAAAATGTAGAGTTTACAAGGAGTTGAACTGCTTCTGGCTCTTCTGTGGCCCTATCACTGCTCATTTATCCTCTCAATATAAAAGTGCTTGGCTGCTCAGCTCCACCTATTTGCTGTGGTCATGCTAAGGCAAGGGTTTTCAGAATGTATTCTAGCTGGGGTTTTTTCTTCCTCTTTTTTTTAAACATACTATCTTCAGATTTTACTCTACATGGGACTTAGGGACTGAATTCAATTTGATGCATCACTGCTCTGCACCAAATTGCCTTATAAACACTAGTGGGACAAATATTTCAGGATTTTTCTACATGGATTATGGGTGCAATATTAGAAATTATTTTTAGCCAGTATGGAAAATACACTGTGGATAAATTTAATAATGCATTTACTCAGCAGACATTTATTGAGCTCATATTCCATAAACAGGTACTAGGAGTACAGAGATAAATAAGATGTGATTCCTGTCCTTGAGGAGCTCATTGTCTGCCTCGAAAGTCTTAAACTTTGACACAAAGAAATAAGAGACTCAACTAGCTAGTCTCCTGGATGTGAAAAATAATGAACTGCAGAGGCAAAGCACGAGTTGTTGGATGTTGCTGTTCTGTTTTATTTTGTCTAGAAAAACCTGGAAAATAGAATTCTAGTAAACAGCGGACTTGTTCCTCTCTAGAGGGTTTTGCAGTGATTATTAAATGTTTTCATAAACATTTATCCAAGGCCTACTATGTGCAAGTATCATGCTCAACACTAGGGATATAAAGTGTATGAGATAAAGTGTTTTATTCTAAACGAGGACAGTGGGAGGGAGAGGTATATATACAAATAATTATAATACGGTAGGGGTAGACAGATTATTAGCAAATTTTGTACCAAGTGATTTCTCTTGGTTGCAGTGACACTAGGGAATAAGGAGAGACTAGGGTCAGGAGGTCAAAGGTCACTGCTGACTGAGGGAGATAGCCATTCTTGCCTAGGAAAATCTTTCAAAAGCTCTTCTTTACTTTTACATCATGTATCAGCAATTTCAATGATGCTTACCAAGAGAAAAATCAAAATATTTCATAAAACATGAGAATATTTTTGTTACAAAGAAGGATTTTGGCTATCATAATAAAACCTCATATATTGGCCTTGCTTTGTAGTTGACCCTTTAAAGGTATTTTCTTTTGGGAGCAACTTCTTATTTTGCAAGTAAAAAAAGTGAATAAAGAAAGAATAAAGGACCATCTATAGTGATACTGCCGAAAATAGCAATCAGTTTGCTCTGCTCTAAGTAGGAACATCTGTAAATTTGGTGTTAGCAGGCCCAGAACATTGGGACAAATAGCCTTGTGGAGTAGAACTGCTATTTGATGCAGTTCTCGATGATGGACCAAATTAGAAAATGGAGGTCTATGGGAGGTACACATCTGATATTTTTATTTCATTTCTCAGCTAGCTAAAGTGGTGGTATTAACCTTTCTTATTCCTTAAAACATCTTAAGAAACCATGAAACACTTCAAAGAACCCTTAATCTCTATGCTTCAGATCTGTTTATTAGCTGAAGTGTACTTTTCTATTAGTATCATGAGCTGCTCCTAGAATTCTATGTATCCAACAAAAGTTTTCCTACCTGGCAGTTACAGCCAGTTTTGATTCCCTTTACTTTCTTTTATTTAGGAACTTTCAAAATTAGTTATTAACTCTTTGTTTACTTCAGAGATAATAGTTTTAATTACTGAGTATAAACTTATTTTTCCTATTTGAGATTTTTTTTTTAATAATCCTTTTGAAATTAAAGTGTTTTTAGAACACTCAAAAGATTCAAAGTCCTGAGTTTTATAGGTGGTGGTACTAGGGTATGCTTTTTTGTTTGCTTGTTTTTAACTATGTTTGGGGCAAATTATTGCTCACTTTCCATGGGCTAGAATTTCACCTGTTATAGACCAAGAATAATTTCTCACCTTTAATGTAAGAATAATTTAAAAGGTAAGTCCAATTTATTTTGAGTGATAAAGTACTAATAGGTCATTAGGTCAGAGTGGCTATTAAATTTCAAAGCATTATCATAGTGATTATGATTACTCTTGCAGCTGGAGACAGTCTTCTCTAGAACCTGTTAGGTTATTAGTCTTCTTGCTTCTAGTGAAAGGTTTGGCAAAGCTTTATTTTGAATTAAAGTTTATCATTTTGCCATTATTGGAGATTTTATAGAATATTGACTGCATTGTTAAGGAGGTAACAACTCTGACTGACTATCAGTAACTGCCTAGAGTATCGGTTAACGATTAGGAGGCTTTTAGGGGACATTTGGAAAGAAGTGGTACAATCTCTTAATGTCTGATATGATTGCAAGTTGGGGAAGGAGGGAGTGGGATTTGTGTTACCTATGCCATATGTTAGCCAAATCCATAAAGGTGCCTTAGAGTAGGTATTTAGCCCCACTTAAAAACTAATATGAGTCATTCTTACCATATCTCTTGTCAGAAAATCATCCTCTCTTTGTTGAAATACCTCCAGTGAGGAACTCACTGCCTGCCCGAGATCCCATTCTGTTGCCGGACAGCTCTGCAGTATCATATTTCTTCCAATCCAGTTATTGCTTTATGTATTGAATGTTCATGAAAACCTGATATACAGGGTTTCTGGCAAGGGTAAATTATGAGAGGTGTTTTTTTTGGTATCATTTATCAACTTTTTTATTTGCCCAGTTAAAAAAACTTTTAATTTCAAATTGGTAAATATTCACAGTAAGTTGTCAAAATAGTACAGAGTTCTTGTGTGTTCTTTACCTAGTTTTCCCCAATGGTAACTTACAAAACTATAGTACTGTAGCAAAACCAGGAAATTGATATCCGTACAATTCATAAACCTTATTTAGAGTTCACCTGTCTTACATGTATTTCTGTGTGCGGGGGGGCGTGGGGGGTTCTATACAATTTTGTTATGTGTAGATTTGTCTAACTACCACTATAGTCAAGATATAGAACTGTTCCATACACACAAAGAGCTCCCTCATACTACCCCTTTATAGTCACACCCAGTCCTCTCCCCCTATCCCGGGCAAACACTTACCTGCTGCCTCTCTCTGAAATTTTGTCATTTCAAGAATTTTATATAAATGGAACCATATAGTATATAGCCTTTGAGATTGGCTTTTTTCACCCAGCATAATTCCCTTGAGGTATATCCAAGTTGTCACAGTATCAACAGTTATCCCAATTTTGTTTAATCATTATTGATGTCTTCTTTAAGGCCACAATAAATATTTGTCTATATGAATGACATTTGAAATATTATAAAAGTGATTTAAACTTGTAGAGCTGTTAAATTCAAATTGAGTTGTTACACAGTATGCATGAAATTTCAGCTTTCACCATTTATTGCCGAACTGTCAAGGCTAATAAGGAGTGCAAGACTGAGTGTCAGGAGACACCATTCTTCTGACTGTTTCTAGCCAGTCCTGGCATCACATGCTCAAATGTAACCCCTTTGTCTGTGGCCAAGGGCTCCCTACCTGAGTGAGTGATTATGTGAATGAAATGAGATATAAAACTCAAAATATAAATTTTTCCATTCCATGGCAAACAAAAGTAAGTATGTAAGGTACAAATGTTAACTGTGGTTCTGTTTGGTGTAACGAGATTGACAATAAGAGGTGGTATGTGTTTTTAAAAAAATAACTTGTCTTTATTTTCCAACATCTCCATAATGAATGCATTTTATCTTTGTTTTTCTATTTATAAAAATAATGCATACTTATTAAAAATTGAAACATAACAATTATATACATTATAAAGTGAGAGCGTACTTAAATTTCTCACCCAAAGTTAACTACTATGAACTATTGTTTGTTTATTTGTTTTGGTATACATAGAGTAAGCTTTAGTTATTATTGTTAAAACAAAAATAAGAATTTCCTATGCACGTTGTTTTGCATCTTTCTTTTTTACTAAGGTATCTTGAACATTTTTCCATATCTGTACACATGACTTTAATAGCTATATAGTTACTTCACTGTGCACATGTACTGTCCTTTCATTTATTTAGTTACTCTTCATCGAATGCCTGCTGTGCTCAAGGCACCATGCTGGGGAAACTGTGATTAATAATACATGAAGTTTACATTTTAGAGGGAAGACAGACATTAATAATGATTAATTTCTTAATTGATTATTTGATTACAAATGTAATATGCACTAGGGAAAAGCAGTATAAAGAGCCATGCATGTGCCTGTCAGAGGGACTCAACCAGGTCTGGGAAACAAGGAGGATCTCCCAGAGAATATAACTTCTGAACTAAAACCTAAGGATAACTATGTGTGAATTAGGGTATGGGTGATGAAGGAGTAATACATAGATGAGTAGATATTAATGTATTTATCATTTAACTAAAATGAAAAGCCATAAACCTATTGGATGTTTGAATACACATGCTCATAGAGGAAAACAAAATTGGTAAAATATATCTCAAAGTGTTAATACTGTGGTGGTATTACAGGTACCTTTTTTTTTTTTAACAGACTTTTTAAGAGCAGCATTGGCTTTATAGAAAAATTGAGCAGATGGTATAGAGAGTTCCCATATACCCTCCCCTGCCAAAACGCACACACACACACACACACTTTCCCCTATTAACATCTTACAGTAGTGTGGACATTTGTTACAATTAATAAACCAATATTGATACATTACTATTAACCACCCAGTGTTTATTCAGGTTGCTTTAGTTTTTACTTAATATACTTCTTCTGTTCCAGGAGCCCATCCAAGGTGCCACATTATGTTTAGTTTTCATGTCTCTTTAGACTCCTTTTGGCTGTGACAGTTTCTCAGACTTTATTTTTGATGTTCTTGACAGTCCTGAGGCGTACTAGTATTTTGTAGAATGTCCCTCTATTGGGATTTGTCTGTTTTTTTCATGATCATACTGCAATGTGGGTTTTTGGGAGGAGTCCATAGAGGTAAAGTGCCATTCTCATCGTATCATATCAAAAGTACATACTATCAACATGATTCATCACCGTTGATGTTATCCTTGATCAACTGGCTGAAGTAGTGTTTGTCAGGTTTCTCCATGGTAAAGTTTTTTTGCCCCTCTCCTTTCCATATACTGCTTTTTACAAGGAAGTCTCTATGCACAGCCTACACTTAAAGAGAGTTATGCTTCACTTCCGTGAGGGAAGAGTATCTACATAAATTACTTGGATTTCTTCTGCACAGAAGATTTATCTTCTCTCCTCCATTTATTTACATATTCAATCATGAGGATGGACTCATGGAGATGTATTTTATGCTTTGGGTTTTAATCCAATACTACTTTATTTTATTGTTCAAATTGTTCAAGCTTTGGGCCATTAAATTGGCTTTCAATTGCCTCTTGTGCGCCCCTTGGACATACCCCCATTAACAAGGTTTTGTTTGTTTATTTTCTAAGCACTTCCTTATTTTATGACACTACAACATGTTCCAGGCTTATCTTGTGTATTTCCTGCCACAGACCAAGAATCAGCCATTTTTCCAAGGAGCCTTGCTTCCTTTTATTGGGGACTGGTATTAGAAACCAAGAGTTGGGTGCTATTGCATTTTTCTCTTACTATTTTTTTTCCTAACTCTGGTTCTCTCTCTCCCTCTCTTTTCCCCTTAAAACCTCTGGTAAAAGAAATATGAATTCTACCATGGCAAATTTAGGTTGCCTCATTAAATATGTTTCCAACTACCTTCTCTCTCCCTCCCTCCCTTCTCCTTTAGACATCTTTCAGGGTTGGCCGTGTGACATAGTGCTGGACAGGGAGACGTAAGTATAAATATCCTGGGAAGGGCTTTCTTTGTAAAACTGAAATTCAAAACCTGAAGGGAGATATCTTTGGGCCCTTCAGCCTTCTTCCCATCAGGAAAATGGAACTGATACCTGGGTGTTGAGCATGAATATGAAAGCAAATGCTAGGGAATGCACAATAGGGCAACAGAACGAACCTTGCTCTGTGATGTCATTGCTGACTTAGGGTTGAACCATCCCTGGTCTGCCCAGCTCCAGATTGCTTGTTGCCTGAAATAAAATAAACTCCTGTGTGTTTAAACTGTTGTTACTTGGTTTGCCTGTAATTGCTACAGCTTAAGCACACAGTCTTAGCTGATTCACATATCAACTTGGTTGACAAAATTATTATTCATTTAAGACATATTTGTTGAGGACCTACCACGTGTAAGCCTCCATAATATGGGGCGAAAATAGAGGAACTCTGTTGATATTATCCCTGTTCCCACTGAATCCAAGTTTAATAATGGTATGTAGAATAGGATAATTATATGAGCAACTGTGATTAAAACCAGAATATAGTAATATTTGTTATTTACTTGGTCACAGTTACTCATTGTCCCTTCAATTTATCTTACTCTCTTCTTTGTATATGCAAATATTTTCACAGTTTACCTAGTTCCAGGACAGAAACATGAGAATAGTCCTAGTCTCTTCCTTTTCTCTCACTCTCCATATCCATTTGGTTACCACAGCCCGTTTTCTTTCCTTTTAAATATTTTTTGTCCCATCTTTTAAAATTCCTTTGGTCCTCTACTAGTATCGAACCTCATAAATTTCTCTCATACAGAACATTATGACCCTTCATACCTAGTTTCCCTGCCCCCAGTTCATTTTGTAATAGAGGCGGACGTGGCCCGGTGGGGCTTCTCCAGTTGGACGCGCGGAGGCCACCGTGGGGGCGCCACCAGGAGTAGAGGGAGGCCAGGAGGCACTGGCATTTGCCCTCTCGAGGTCAGGGAGGAGAGAAAATGGCCCTGGAGGTGATAATGCAGCTGCCTGCATGTCTGGCCTGCCAGTTCCTACCAAGCTATCCCCAAGGCCAGGCTGCATGCCTACTTGGACAGGCGGGCCAGTTGGGGCTGCCCCGCTAGGATCCAGGATTTGACACATACCACTCCCCATGGCCCCTTCACTCCAGTATAGGGGACGTTTGGTGCCCCGGCCTGGGGCCCAAGATACCAGCCTCTGCCCGCCCACCCACATGCCAGGCATATGCTACTAGATGGTGCAAACCCCTCGCTTGGCTGCAATCCAGGTCCCTGCTGTGCCCTCCCAGGATGTAACGGGGCGGAGCAGGTGCCCAGCCCTTAGTACATGAGCATTAGCGTGAGATCCTTAGCGGGGCGGCTAGAGGTCCTGCTCTAATATTCAGGCTCTGGGTGGCCCTGCCAGCAGAAAGTGCAGTGAGAGGTGGATCTTGGCCTTCTCCTCGGGGCCGGCGGGTGAGCTGGGTGACCCGGGGACAGGCTGATGGCTGTGTCCTGCAGAGCTCCAGAGCCCTCGCCACGGCCGGCCACTGGCCAGGCCCAGGCCTTGAAGCAGCAGCGAACCTCTCCCCAACCCCGACCTTTGCAACCTAACGGCAGCAGCAGTCTGCATGGGTCTCAGTCCATGGAGGTCTCAGCAACTGAAGTATATGAACACTGCCATTAAGGTAACAGCTTCAACCAGCTTCAGTCTCTCCGTTCAAGTTTCAAAAATTGGTACAGCTTAGGACTTCCCTGGTGGTGAAGTGGTTAAGAATCCGCCTGCCAATGCAGGGGACACGGGTTTGAGCCCTGGTCTGGGAAGATTCCACATGCCTCAGAGCAACTAAGCCCGTGCGCCACAACTACTGAGCCTGCACTCTAGAGCCTGTGAGCCACAGCTACTGAGCCCGTGTGCCACAACTACTGAAGCCCGCATGCCTAGAGCCCGTGCTCCACAACAGAGAAGCCACTGCAATGAGAAGCCCGTGCATCGCAACAAAGAGTAGCCCCCGCTAGCTGCAACTAGAGAAAGCCCGCACACAGCAACGAACACCCAATGCAGCCAAAAAATAAATAAATTAATTAATTAAAAAAAAATTGGTACAGCTCAGATCAGTTGTCTACTTCTAGGAGGTGGCCAGAGATCAGGTTTAAGTTGCAAGGACATTGCACATCATTACTTCAGGTCCGCCTCTGTGGTTGGGGCTATTCTCAAAGAAGGGCAATTGTTGTGAGTTGGGAATTAACCTGATTGGTATTCACTACCTTGCCCTTTCTTGTCAGAACAGAGAATAACATTTGTTTTGGTGGAGGTTAACAGGAACATTGTGACCTGACCTCAAGAACAAAGAATCTGACACCAAGAAGTTTGCAACAACTAACCATACCCCTCCCTCACCTTTCCTATAAGAGGGCTTTGCTGAAAGCTTTCGGGGAGTTTGGGTTTTTTTTAAAGGCATGAACCATTCGTCTCTTTGCATGGCTCTGCAATAAACCTTTCTCTGCTCAAAAACTCTGATGTTTTGGTATTGTTTGGCCTCACTGTGCGTTGGACACACGGACTTGTGCTCGGTAACGATTTCTCCCCACACCACTGGCAAAGGAGTCTTTCCAAAAGGCATATAAAATCTTGTTTCTGTCTTCAGTAAAATCATGTTTAGCTTTGTATAGTCTCTAGTATAAAATTCAAAATTTTTTCTCTTGAAAGCCCTTTGGATCTGACTTTGCCTGGCTGTCCAATTCATCTTATGGCAGTGTCCCCACACACACACCACCCCACAGGACATACCACCCCCCAGCTTCATCCCAAACATGTAACGAGTTCTGTCTTTAGTTTTCTTTGTCCTTATTTATCTCAGAACATTCCTTCAGCCAGGAATCCTTATTACCCTCCATGCCTTTAGTTTTTTAAGACTCAGAGCTGGTGTTTCAGAAGACCTTCCCTAATTCTCTCCCATCCTTCTCAAAGACCCCTGTAGTCAACCTCTGTTATCCCATAACTGGCTGTTATATTTGAAATACTTCTTGAATTCATCTACTTTCCATCTCCATTACCAGCACTTTGTTTGTTCTAGACCACCATCATCATAACCTATTTAAATGGTCCCTCTGCTCAGCTTTGGTAATTTGTAAAAGTACATTCTTTACCCAGTATCCAGTGATCTTTTTAAACTCCAGATCTGATCATTATGGCCCTGTGTTTGAAAGTCCTTCCCTGATTTCCTAATGATCTTAGGCTACAAACTAAATCCTAACTTCGCCTGTAATGTACTGTACAAATTGGTTCCTGCAAACCTACTTCTCTAGCCTCACTTGTTTTCATCCTTTAGACATACTATGCTCCCTCTCATCTTAGGGCCTTTGCACATGTCATTCTCTTATCTGAAACAGTTATCACTTAGATCTCATCCTTCCAATCTCAATACTTCTTCAGGATATCTCCACCCAACTCTAGGTCAGAGTCCTTTGTTATGTGTTTTCATTTACTCTGCCTTTTGCATCAACTTGTAGAATTGAGCAAGTTGGAGAGCATATAGCTGCATTTAATTTTCAACAATGATTATAGCTCCTTTCTTTAAAAGTAGCTTTTCTGCATCTACCCTTCTAGAAACCTTTGTTCCTTCTGTACAAACTACTCATTTCACTCATCCCATTAGATTCGTGTCCTGTCTAGACTTCATGATCAATTCCTTAAATATGGCTCTTGTCAGAACTCTAGATTCTTTTGCTTAAAACCTTTTTTACAGACCAAACCCATTTTTCTCTCCAATTTTTTAGTTTCGGTTTACTTTGTTTTTCATGTTTTGGTAAGAAACTCATAGAGAAAGTTAGCAATTGTTTGCTTTGTTCAGAAAAGTTCTGAGTAATATAAGCTCTGCTTAAATGGGTACTATGAACAAGGTAGGAACATTAAAAGGAATGATTCAGGGCCAGCATTCTATTTCTCACTGACCCTCAGGCCCAAACTTTACTTTGTGTGATTTCGTGAACTGCTGTCAGACATTCAGATTTGATCATAATTTAAACACATATAGCAAAATCATAGACTCAAGAGTTGAAAGAGGTTTTAGGGATCATTGCATTTTATTTTATTTTAAAAAATACTTATTTATTTATTTGGTTGCTCTGGGTCTAAGTTGCGGCAGGCCAGCTCCTTAGTTGCGGCACGTGGGCTCCTTAGTTGTGGCATGCATGTGAGATCTAGTTCCCTGACCAGGAATCAAACCCAGGCTCCCTGCATTGGGAGTGCGGAGTCGTATTCACTGTGCCACCAGGGAAGTCCCTATCATTTAGTTTTAGACCAACCACCTCTCTATACAATGTCATTTGGTTTCCGAGTGTTCTCTTATCACCCATATATAAGAGATTGTCTTTTTTTCAATGAACTGAAACTTGCCTCAGTTTTCATCTACCAGCTTTAATTCTTAGCAGTGTTTGTGTTATGAAAACTCATGTATTTGAAGACACCCATCATGTCCTCCATAAGTTGTTTTTCTCCAGGAAGAATAGCCCCAGTTCCTCATATATCATGGCTTAACGTTCTTTTATCATCTTATTTGAATTTATAAAATTTTTATTTTTGAATGTTTTAGATTATTTACTACTCTGTCTCCTTTCCATTGGTGTAAATAATAAAGGTGATTGCAAATAAAACAAGTTGACAGGTATTTATGGCAAATGCAAAATATACAAAGGCAAATTAGTTGAGAGAACCTATGATATACAATTGGGTGTTTAGCTTACAGATCAGAAAAAGCTCTCTACCCAAACTTTTTTGGTGGGTTAAATAGGGGGTAGAGGCAGAGAACATTTGAGTGATGGAAACTGGTATAGGTGATGATTTATCTGATGTATGATCACTTCTTTCACTTTATTACACCATTACATTTGCATAGCACCATCATTTTCAATCTGTGATCAGTTGCTCAATTTCATAAATACAGTATATCCAACATTTTGCCATGCAGGACATACAGACTGTTTTTCTTCTAGAACTGTAAAGGTGGGGTTTTTGTTTGTTTGTTTCCGTTGCTGAAAAACGCACTTTCTATCATGAATTATAAGTTGTGGCAGCCTTAACATGTCATTCCTCCTGTCTGTGCAAAAGTACAGATTTATCAGCTGCTGCCTGAGTTAGGAGAGCACAGCACTGGTGGCAGCTGAACGTGCTGTGAACTGTTCAGCCCTGAGGATGATTCGCCAGGGATTTCTAAGGTTTCTCTTTTAACTTTTCCTTTATTTTACTCTGGGATAAAAACCCCACAGGTGAGAGAAGACACATTCATCTTTGGTAATGACACAAACTAGTGCCTTTCTGATTTTTTGCCACTCAAGTGCTAAGATATTTATATCACATGAAAATTATAAAATGAATTTATAACTAATTATTTTATTTCCAACAAAAATTGGGAAAGGAACATTCTCCTTCTTTTCTGTGATGTTTGTGGTTTTACTTGTATCCCTAAACTCAAACATTTCAAATGTAATTGATACCTTTCTAAAGTGTAGCTTTTTCTGGATGACGTTTTTCGTTTTGATTTTGTTTTTTAAACAGTAAAACTTTTGCATCATATCATCTTGTTGACCAGGCTTTGAGCAGAAGTTTCAGTATTAATAACATCTCCTCCAGTAATTTAGCTTTTTTGTTCCTTCTCCCTCATTCTAATATTTGTTGAAAAGTATATGATCAGAAAAGGTCCTTGTGTACCGTAAACAAGCATTTAATTAAGGGGTAATGCCTATGGTACCAGGGTATGTGAAGTGAAACAGAGATGCTTAATCAGCCACAAAAGCTATTTACTGCTTCATAAACCTCAGTGCTCATAAATATTATTACTTTTCTAGGACTTCAGAAAAGCAGTGAAATATCAAAACTGATTTTTTTCTCTACCGTTAAAGTAGGGAAGGTTTTCCTCTTAATAGAACTTTGTAATGAAGCTAATATTTGAGAAAAGCATACATACTTGAAAGTTTTAAGAAGGGACTTAAATACAAATGAGGGATATGTTGAAAATGAAGCAGGAAGAAAAAGGTTTAATCTCTATTTAAAGTCTGAAATTATACTGAGGAACAAGTCACATAATATTGCCATGTATTTGTTGAACACCTGCTGTGGGACCTGGGCTAATAGATGGTTTCCTTATGTTATCTTTAATGTTTATAGCAATTCTGTAAACTAAGTTGGTTCCAGTTTTAGAATGAAGACACAGAGGCTCATAGCCATTGTTACACAGGTGTGTCTCATTATACCTGTACTCTCCATTACTTCAAACTGTTTTTCAGATGAAAGCTTATGTTAAAATAGTCATTTTTTCATATTGATTCTGCTGAATACCCAATAGTATACCTGAAAAGTTGATTTGTGCTGTGTTAATTCATAAATTTTTAACCTTTTATTTGTTCCATGTTCAATATTACTAAGCAGCTAGTATTTTCCTAACACTTGATAAGTATTATGAGGGCTGTACCAAGTAAGAAGACCCAGTTTTCCCCCCTCAGAGTTTAGAAACGGATAAGTATTTCAGCCTTATACACACACAATTTCAAAGTGGAATCAAAGAGAGCAAGGTTCTTTTTTTCAGTATTTTGTGACTGTTAGCTAGACCCCTCCAAATTATCCCCCTTCTGCTGAGATGGGAAAGTACACACAAAAGCTAAAATAGGCAGCCCAATGGACATCTGTATGATCAGCTCACAAGGATGAGTGAGGAAGGAGCTCATGGTCTGGTTAAAATGCTTTGATAGAGGGGAAATTGTGTGCAATGAGAACCTAGAGAGGTGGTTAGCATAAGACCTCCTCAAGCTGGAGAGGTTTTACAGAAAATTGTCATTTGAACCAAGACAAAGGAAACCTGGTTAGTACAGAATCTAAGGGAAGAGTTTTGTTAGGATTCTCACGTTTTATTAACCCAAATGTTTATATCTATCAATTGCTTATATTGCTCTTTCTTTGTGATCTACTGTGATTCTGTAGATCTTTTATTCCAGTGATGTTTTCAAAAGGGCCGTACATTCTTTGTGAAAATGTCAGCAATAGAAGTTAAAAACTTTGGATTGTTGATGTTTAAGAAAATTTGCCAATCATCGTTTCCAGTTCCCTCATATTGCACACAAAGAAGCCAAGGCCCAAATAAGCTGTGAGGTGCTTAATGTCAGATACTCTAAGCATCAGACCTGGGACTTGGCTTGGCTTATAGTCATGGTTTCTGTCCTGAAGCTCTTGTTGAAAAATGCATGAAGGTTAGTAGTGGTTTAATACTTTAAAATAGTTTATATTTCTTTTTATTGTTTTTCTTCATTGGCTTGCAGAGAGAAGTAATTGAAGAAATATGAAGTAATGGAAATATTTAAGATGGAATATGGGCAATAATTTATTTAGGTAAAGCATGTGGAACCTTTATTTCAGAAAGTTCGTATTTCTAAAGTGGAGTCATTTAATTTCTGAAGATGTTTATGTACATGCCATCTTTACAGTGTATAATATAGTGTGAAGATGGTGAATTGACTAAAAAGCCTTATCATGTGAGGTAATAGTGGCAATAGAACTTGTAAGCTCAGATTTATTCATACATTCTTCCTTTAACTGGCCTTTTAACTGAAGTAAAATTGATGGGAAAAGCATGAAGTTATAGAGAGTTTGGAACTGGGTTGTCTTTGGTTGACTGTGATTATCATAATGTATTTCACCCTTGAAACTGAGCCCTGGATGACAGAGGAAGGCAGCTGAGACATAAGAAAATGCCAGAGAGACAAAATAACAGTCAGCTAGTCTATAAAAGAATGATTAAGCAGTTCGAAATGTAAATGCCAAATTCTATCACAGAGCCATTTCCTGGGATTTTAAATGATCATAGCTGTTCTTTTTCTGAATCTGCAAATGCACTTCAATTCTGAATGGCATAAGAAAGTATTCGGGGATGCCGGCGCCAACACCAGGCCGTGCGGGGGCTCCGGAGCGCAGCATGGAGGGCCTGGCCTAGCTGGGGCCCATGGCCCTATGTCTTCTGGCTGCGATGCCGGTCCTGCACACGCTGTGGGGCCGCAGCCGCCGGGCGGTGGGCGCCCAAGGGGCCGGAAGGCAAGCCGGGTCCCCCAGGCGGGTGTGGGCATCGTGTCCGCAGCCAGCATCCCCGAGGCCGCGCTCGGGCCATGATCACTCGGTGAAGCTGCACCGGGACAGCGCGACCAACTTCTTGCGCTCTGAGGACCTGTGTGCGCTGCAGGACTCGGTGCCTACGCCCGCCGTGCGCGCTTCCCTGCGGGAGGGCCTGCTGGACTTAACGCCGACCGCCTCCGCGGGGTGGACTGGGCGCCGCTCCTGAGCACTCGCTGCCCCTGATCTGTATCCAGAGCTTCTTCCAGCCACGACTTGTCGAGACAGGTTATGACAGAAATAAAGTTTACAGAAGTCGTGTTCCTGCGATAAGAAATAAAGATGTGACCTTCCAGTTGTATAAAGCTCATAAATGCTGTATAAGGGAGTCGGGTGCACTAAGGAACGTGGAGCTAAGTGGGCTAGTTCTGAGAGAGAGAGGCGTAACTATGTTAACAAAGTTCCATCAGAATTTCCTGTGACTGTGACAGTAGAGAGTCCTTCCTCCTCAGAAATCGAAGAGGTCTATGATTCCTCAGAAAGTGTTCAGGAAGAGCCAGAGAAAATCAGTTTGAAACAAGCATTGCTGGTACAAAGTTCACTTTAAAGTTATAGAGAAGATTATTTTTCAAACGGAAGCCTGATTGCAACGCGGCACAGCTTGTGTGAGGGTTCTGTTTTCTCCTCCCATCTGCATTGTATCTCCTTGAATGGTTCCTTAAGCTTAGACCAAGGTGAATGGTGGACATTTGAACTCTAAGAAACAAAAATCAAAACATGTGAAAAAAAAAAAAGAAAGTATTCGGGGTCTACTGTCAGCTTTCTTCTAGTGCCTTACCCGGGAGATAGAATGTGTTCGGATAGAGCCAAATAATTTCTGAAAAACAATGCAAATGATGTAAGAGCAAAAAGATAAAAGGTGTCCTCAGAATTTCCATAGTAAAGTCCAAGGCAGGGTTTAGACTTTGGAAGTATTTAAGAGGTCTTATTGACTCCATCACTTATGTCTTTAAACTCTTCCTGACTAGTTATTCCTTCTCCTTCACTTTTCTTAAAAATACTCAAAATAAATTCAAGACCAAAAAGCGAAAATGGCTGAGCAAAAATGCACATGTTAACTGCAGTTAAAATTAGAACAAAGCAGGTGGTGTCATATGTCTTTGCTCATCTATTATACTAGCATATATCTTTGCTAGTGAAAATAACCTGCAGTGTATACAAAAAATTTTAAATCCCTTTCATGTTCTAAAATTCTTACAAAGACCCTCATCTATTACACAGTTCTGAGTCCTTCCATTTTCCATTTTATTCTGCCCTATCAGTCATATTAATTTCCAGAAAACACTACATTAATTATCAATTTCTTTGTCTTTTAGTGGGCCCTCATTATATATGTAATTGAGCCTGAATTCTGCTTCTAACTGCCCTTCCTACCGCTCTTTAAGAATCTTCCCCTCTGGCCAGTTTTGTTTATTTAATATCCTTCAACTCTGCTGTGTGCACTCTAAATTGTTCCATGCTCCAAATAAAGTTTTGTCATGTGACTTAATTTCTCTGGAATTTAGTTTCTTCACCCTTATAAAAAGGATAATGGATTTAATGACCCTTATACTTGTTTAGTGATTTCTAGTTTGCATACAATTTTTCCATATATTGTCATTTCATCTTTACAGTAACCCTTTCAAGTAATGAGCACAGAAAATACCATTTACAATAGACCCCCCTGAAATCAAATACTTAGGTGTAACTCTAAGAAAATATAAACAGATCTATAAGTGGAAAACTATAAAACATTGTTTTAAGAAAAACAAATCAAAGAAGATCTAAATAAATGGAGAAATATTCTGTGTTCATGTGTTGTGTGTTCATTGAGCCTTCTGTGTTGGAAGGCTCAATATTATTAAAATGTCAAATTTTTCCAGTTCAATCTATAGATACATGACCCCAGTCAAAACCCTACCAAGCTATTTTGTAGATATCAACATTCTGATTCTAAAGTTTTAATGGAAAACAAAAGACCTAGGGTAGCTAACACAGTACTGAAAATGAACAAAGTCGGAGTACTCACACCACCCGATTTCAAGACTTAATGTTAGGCTACAGTAATCAAGACAATGGTATGAGCAAAAGAATAGACCCACAGATTAATAGAACAGAAAGGGAGTACAAAATAAATCAGCACAATATCGTCAACGATTTTTGACAAAAGAGCAAAGGTAGTTCAGTGGAGAAAGGATAGTCTTTTCAATAAATGGTGCTGGAACAATTGGATATCCCTGTGAAAAAGATGTGAACTCAGACACAGACCTTACAATTTACACAATAATTAACTCAGAATGGATCATAGACCTAAATGTAAAATGCAAAACTGAAACAGTTATTAAAGAAAACATAGGAGAAAATCTATATGACCTTGGGTTTGGCAATGAGTTTTAAAATACATTAGTAACACAATCCATGCAAGAAAAAAATGGATAAGGGGCTTAGTTAAAATAGAAAACTGTTCAATGCAAGACATTAGTAAGACAATGAAAAGCCACAGATGGGGAGAAAATATTTGCAAAACACATCTGCTAAAGAACTTGTATCCAAAATACATAAAGAAGTCTTAAAACTCAACAGTAAGAAAATAATCAACCCAATTTAAAAATGAGCAAAAGTTTTGAAGAGACACCTCATCAAAGAAGATATTCAGATGGCAAATAAGTATATAAAAAGATGTTCAGCACCACGTTATTACTGAATTGCAAGTTGAAACGATAGTGAGATACCATTACATACCTGTTAGAATGGCTAAAATCCAAAACACTGACAAGACCAGATTATGGCAAGGATGTGGAGCAATTAGAACTTTCATGCATTGCTAGTGGGAATGCAAAATGGTACAGCCACTTTGGAAAACAGTTTGACAGTTCTTACAAAATGTGGCTTACCATCCAAATCAGCAAGCATGCTTCCAGGTACTTACCCAACTAATTTGAAAACTTATATCCACCAAACCTGCACACAGACATTTATAGCAGCTTTATTCATAATCTCCCCAAACTGGAAGCAGCCAAGATATCCTTCAGTAGGTGAATGGATAAACACCCATACAATGGAATATTATTCAGTGATAAAAAGAATAAAACTATTAGACCATGAAAAGACATAAATGAATCTTAAATATTGCCCACTTATAGAAACCAGTCTGAAAATGCCACATACTATGTGAGTCCAGTTATATGACATTCTGGAAAAAAGCAAAAAAATAGAGTCAGTGAAAAGATCCGTAGTTGCCAGGAGCCTGGGGGAGCAGGGAGTTAGGGGAAGGTGAAGCCCAGGGGCTTTTTTAGGGTACTAAAACTATTTTGTATTATACTGTAATGGTGAATATAAGACATTAAGCATTTGCCAAAGTCTATAGAACTTAATGACAGAAAGAGTGGACCTTAACACAGGGGTCCCCAACCCCCGGGCCATGGGCCGGTACCAGTCCGTGGCCTGTTAGGAACCAGGCTGCACCAGCAGAAGGTGAGCCGTGGGCGAGCAAGCGACGCTTCATCTGTATTTACAGCCTCTGCCCATCGCTCGCATTACTGCCTCAGCTCTGCCTCCTGTCAGATCAGCTGCCGCATTAGGTTCTCATAGGAGCACAAACGCTGCCGTGAACTGCGCATGCGAGGGATCTAGGTTGTGCGCTCCTTATGAGAATCTAATGCTTTGATGATCTGAGGTGGAGCTGAGGCAGTGATGCTAGCGCTGGGGAGTGGCTGCAAATACAGATTATCATTAGCAGAGAGGTTTGACTGCACAGAGACCATAATAAATCAGTTGCAGACCCATATCAAAACTCTGTCAATGTGTGGCAAGTGACAATTAAGCTGCATCTGGTGGCAGGCTTTATAGTGGCAAGTGAGTTGATGCAACTGTACAGCTGCATCTGGTGGCAGGCTTTAAGTCAGAATCTGACACTTATTTTGGTCCGTGCATGGCCCACCCATTATTTTATTTACCACTTCTGTCCGTGCCTCTTTCCTGCACTGCGCACTTGTCTCAGTCACAGTTTTGGTAAGCCCACAAGCTAACCCTAGCCAAAATGAGTAAAAAGCAAACGTTGCTGGAGAGCTTCTTTGAAAAGGGGGAAAGACCCAATGATGAGACAGCAGAAGACTCTAAGACTGCCAACAAAAAGAAAGCTGCATTTAAAAGAAAATACCAACAGTTCTACTTAAATTATGGGTTCATTGCAACAGGTGATTCACATTCTCCAAGACTGCGTTGTATAATATGTGGCGACCGGCTATCCAACAAAGCCATGAAACCTTCAAAACTGCTCACCTATCTCAGCTTTCAAAAGAGTTTGAGCATTACTTCCCAACCACAAAAGACCCCCGAACTGGGAAGGAATGGATCCGCAACCCATCTGTGAATAAGCCGGGTGAATCGGCTTTGTCCGTGCTAGAAGAGGATCATCAACTGCTTGAGATCGCAAATGACAGTGGCCTTAAAAGTATGTTTGAGACAACTTCAAATCTCCATACGTTCTGGATTAAAGTCAAGGCAGAGTATCCTGAGATTGCCACAAAAGCACTGAAAAGCCTGCTTCCATTTCCGACATCCTATCTTTGTGAAGCAGGGTTTTCTGCAGTGACAGCAACCAAAACGAGATTACAGAGTAGACTGGACATAAGCAACACCCTTCGGGTATCACTGTCCCCCGTGACCCCCAGATGGGACCATCTAGTTGCAGGAAAATAAGCTCAGGGCTCCCACTGATTTTGTATTATGTTGAGTTGTATAATTATTTCATTATATATTCAGTGTAATAATAATAGAAATAAAGTGCACAATAAATGTAATGCGCTTGAATCATCCCGAAACCGTCCCCCACCCCACCCCACCCCCAGTCCATGGAAAAATTGTCTTCCACAAAACTGGTTCTTGGTGCCAAAAAGGTTGGAGACTTCTACCTTAACATATAGAAATCTTTTAAGCCTCATTTAAAACCTCAGGGATTCCAGGATGAAATATAAAATGTGACAAAAGACTCTAAATATATTACAAATAAATGAAACAATCTTACTGAAGGGGGTGGCAGAATAAGGTGCTGACCTAAGTAATTTTGGAAATGAGTGGAATCTATAAGACTAAAAGGCAAAAGGAACTGTATACAAAAGGACTGTACTCTAGTTGATAAAGTTGTATCCCATAAGGGGCAGGGTATGGGTTAAGAATTCTGAAACTAATATACATGTATTGGTGGAAGTCAGGTTTCTCACTGTTGTAGTGTACAAGTAAGCAAGGAGAAGAGACTAGAATCATCCATGTGGTAATGGAGTAGAGCTGGAGACAGTATGAATTCATGTTAGCTTAATACAGATACAGGTGGTTACATATAGAAATGTTTATACAGGCATACCTTGTTTATTGCATTTCACAGATATTGCTTTTTCTACAAATTGAAGGTTTGTGGCAACCCTGCATAAAACAAGTCTGTGGGTGCCATTTTTCCAACAGCATTTGCTCATTTCATGTCCCTCTGGTACATTTTGGTAATTCTCAGTATATTTCAAATCCTCCACCAGTAAAAGGATTATGACTCACTGAAGGTCCAGATGATGGTTAGCATTTTTTAGCAATAAAATATTTTTAAAATTAAGGTATGTACATCGTTTTTTAGATATAATGCTTTTGTGCATTTAATAGACTACAGTGTAGTGTAAACATAACTTTTATGTGCACTTGAAAACAAAAAAATTTGTGACTGTTGTGATATTTGCTTTATTGCAGTGGTCTGGAACTGAACCTACAATATCTCTGAGGTATGCCTGTAGATATATGTCTATGTATACATATATACGTAGACATATATCTACATCTAATTGCTCTGTCAGCTGAGAGGGCCTAGAAGCAATGAAACCCCAGTAGCAGTGACCACACCTAGTGTGCAAAGTTTGGTTTCTAATACCATTCTCCAATAGGAGGAATCGGCTTCTTGGAGAAGTGGCTGATTCTTGCAGTTGGGCAGGAAATATACAAGATGAGTCTGGAGCATCTTGCAGTGCCAAAAAATAAAATAAAACATGATAACAGGAGTATGCCAAAGGGACAGAAGAGCCAACTGAAAGATCTCCCAATGACCAAAGCTATAACAGTTTGAGCAACAAAATACATAAAGTAATATTAGGTTAAAACCCTAAGTATAAAGTAAATATCGATGAGTCCATACTGATATAAACAAATGATTGATGTTGACTTTGGAGGAAAAAAAGCAAATCTCCCATATAGAAGAATTGCAAATAATTTGTTTAGCTACCCCACCCTCAACGAAGTGAGACATAACTCCCCAACTCCTTAAGTTGAGCTGCTCATAGTGACTTTTCTCCAAAGAGAACAGTGTGGAAAGGGTAACGATATAGTGCCGAAACCTGACAAACTCTAATGCCAGGTGATCGAGGTCAACATCAACAATGATAAGTCTTGTTGATAGTATGTGCCCCTGGTATGATATCATTCACATGACACTTTATCTGTATGGTACTCAAATGCATTATCCCAGTCTAACCATGAGAAGGCAAATCACAGTTCTACAGAATATCTGACAAATGATCCTCAAAACTGTAGACTTCATTGTAGTATGTTGAATGCTGATGCCCCTCAAAAGATGTGTCCATGTCCTAACCTCCAGAACCTATGAATGTGACTTTATTTGGAAAAAGAGTCTTTGCAGATGTATTTAAGGTAAGGACTTTAAAATGAGATCATCCCAGATTATCTGGGTGGATTGTAAATCAAATGGTGTGTCCTTATAAGACACAGAAAAAAAGACACACATAGACACAGAGAAGACAGAGGCAGAGATTGGAGTGAGTCAGCCACAAACCAAGGGATGCCTTTAAGCTACCAGAAGGTAGAAGAGGCATGGAATGATTTTTCCTGAAGGCCTTCAGAGAGTGTGACCCTGATAGCTTGATTTCAGGCTTATGGCCTCAAAAACTGTAAGAGAATAAATTTCTCTTTTTTTAAGATGTCAAGTTTATGGTAATTTGTTACAGCAGTCACAGGAAACTAATACAGTCATTAAAGACAAGAAAAGTTTGAGAAACTGTCACAACCAAGAGTAGCCTAAGGAGATGTAACTACTAAATGTAATACGTTATCTTGGATGGGATCCTGAAACAGAAAATGGATGTTGGAGGAAAACTGAGGATATCTGAATAAAGTATGGACTTTAGTTAATAATATTTATATGGGTTCATTAATTTTGACAAGTGTATCATACTAATATAGGATGTTAATAAGGGAAACTTGGTGGAGGACACATGGGAACTCTCTACTGTCTTCACAATTTGTCTACACATCTAAAGCTGTTCTAAAATAAAAGATGTATTAAGAAAAGGAAGAGGTATCTTCCTGAACCCAGAATATTCTACTCCCAGAGCAAGTGTTTCCTTACTGTTGTAATTATGAGCTGGGGGAAGTTTGCCTATTAACAGGACTCCTCTATTTCTTAAACAGAGCACGTAGTCAGCCTTGCCATTCAAGGCAGATGAGGTCACTGGGGAGACAGACCTATCCAGCTACAGAGGGAATCAGTGCAAGTCACCCATTCTAAACAAAGTAGCCCTTTGGCTTTCTTATTGCTGTCCTTTCCTTCCTGAATAATTCAGTCTAGAAGTCATCAGACAGGGCCTGAGAAGGTAGGTGTTTGTGGTAGGGCTGCTTGGAGAAATAGCTGACTCTAGGGCTAGGGAAGAGAAAGAACATGACAAGATATGCTGGACACATCATCCTGTACCAGGAAGTAGGGAATTGCTCGCAGAATGAGGGGTTGTGTCTGAAGGAAATGGAAGTCACCTTGAAGCAGCACCTGCTGGCCAATTTTTGAACATATTGAGCCTCAAAATAATACTCATTATCAAATTATAGCCTGTTGAATAAAATAGAAATTTGTAGTCATGGAGTAAATTAATGGAGAGAAGAAAATGAATTACGGAATTAGAAAAATCACAATTTGAGAACTGGTATAGTATAATCAGTTTGTTCAGTACTTCTACCAAAAATGCATAACCTAAGTCTAACCTTGAGGAAACATCAGAGAATTCCAAAAGGAGAGACTGTCTACAAGATACCTGGCCTATAACTTTCAAATTTTTAAAGTTTATGAAAGTCAAGGAAAAAGTTAAGAACTATTCCATATTTAGACAATACAGAAACATGAAAATTAAATGCAACTCATGATACTAGATCTGATCCCTTTGCTACAAAAGACATTAATGCAATCTAAATGTCCATCAACAGAGGAATGGATAAAGAAGATGTGGTACATACATACAATGGAATATTACTCAGCCATAAAAAGGAACGAAATTGGGTCATACGTAGAGACGTGGATGGACCTAGAGACTGTCATACAGAGTGAAGCAAGTCGGAAAGAGAAAAAAAGATCTTACGTTAACGCATATATGTGGAATCTGAAAAAAATGGTATAGACGATCTTATTTACAAAGCAGAAATGGAAACATAGAGAACAAACATATGGATACCAAGGAGGAAGAGGGGGGGATGAATTGGGAGATTGGGATTGACATATATACACTGTTGATACTATGTATAAAATAGATAACTAATGAGAACATACTGTATAGCACAGGGAACTCTACTCAACGCTCTGTGGTGACCTAAATGAGAAGGAAATCCAAAAAAGAGGGGATACATGTATACGTATAGCTGATTCACTTTGCTGTACAGTATAAACTAACAAAATATTGTAAAGCAACTATACTCCAAAATTTAAAAAAAAAAGACATTAATGGGATGATTGGTGAAACTTCAGTAGGGAAGATAGATTACAAGGTGGTAACATATCATTAATTTGTTGATTTTGATGATTGTATCATGGATATTTGGGAGAATATCTTTATTGGAGGAATTATAAACCTAAGTTTTCAGGGATGATGGGACATAATGTCAGCAACTCTCAAATGGTTCAGAAAAAAATGTTCTTCATACTGTTTTTGAAATTTTCTGAAATTTTAAAAAAATTGTCTTTAAAAACTTGATAAAAGACAATGTGGGTTAAGAGGATTAGAGGAGGAATTTATTCAGAATAGCTCTGATCAATTAAAGATTTCCAGACCTTGAGGAAAATTGCAGACATTAAAGGAAATACTAAGATGATCAGGTATCAATTGTAGAAGTAAGAGCTCATGGAGAGAATTTTTTGTAAGAAAAAAATTTATAAATTGCCTTGGAAACTTTATATTGAATGCATTTTGGTAGTTAAAACTTTTCATTGGCCTTCCTCATTACCAGGGGTGGGAGTGGAAGTTTAGCTTCCTGCTGGGTCCCGCTGGCACAGGAGTTAGGGAAGGAGGGGAATCGATGTGCCACCTAGCACCACTTTGTGCTGTCGTGTTCTGCCTAGGTGCTGTCCAGGAGGATGGAAGTTTAACTTCCAGTGGGCCCTGCTAAAACCAGGGAAACACAGAGGAGGGACAGTTTTTTGGAGGTAAGGAAAAAACATTGAGGAGAAGCTACCAGTGATGAAGAAAAGAATGAAAATTTGAGGTAGAATTGATAGAATAATTTGGACTATACCATTCTGCTATCCTAAACCATGATCCTTGATATCTGAGGCATGTGGTTTCCTATTACACAGTTTGAATTAAGAGTTTTAAGAAAGAATAATTTTTAAAGGACCATTTAATCCATTATATTCCACCCAGCAATCAGCCTAGGTAAGAAATATGATACGGGACAATTACTGGGTCTCCTTAAAGTTGGAATTAAAGATAACAAAAGAAACCATAGGACTTTTTCCATTAATAATAAAAATGGTCAGAGAGCAAATTTCTGTGACTTGACCTGAAATACTGTGATTTTTATTCCCCCCAAATTGCTGAAAATGTTTATTCTCTCTTATGTTGCTAGTTCAATATGTAATCAACATGTAAACCAACAATACATCTTTGTTCCATATTTGTCTAGTTTAAAATGCTAGAATATCTGACAGCAGTACAGTTGTTAGACTATTTTAAAATGGCTGAGTTTTCCTAAAAACTTTAAATTGAAAACCTAAAATGTAATAAAAATAGCTACCTCCTTGGAAACCATGTGTTTAACAGTACCTTAAAATTTTAAAAATATAGTGCTTATGTTCTTTGGATGATTGAAGTCCCTGGAGTATAGTAGGTTCAATGAATGTTGAATAATCTAAAAAGCTGGAAAAGATTGGCATTAATTTCTCATTGAGAAAGAAGAAATGTCTTACCCATATTATTCAGTTCTTGTTTTCTACTCAGTAAAGAATTTAGGATGTGATATAAATGGAAGGTATTCATGTTAATCTTTAATGGAAATCACGTAGAGGGAAAAAACCTAATCATTAAACAGCAAGATCAGTTTCATTTTCTTTGCCACAATTTTTAAAAATGTAGCATACAGCATAGCTGCAGTGATACTGCCCATTTTTTCAAAGAGACTTTTAAAATCTATTACCATTTAAAAACCTCTGGGATGTCCCTGGTGGCTCAGTGGTTAAGAATCCACCTGCCAGTGCAGGGGACACAGGTTCGAGCCCTCCGGGAGGATCCCACATACCACGGAGCAACTAAGCCCGTGTGCCACAACTACTGAGCCTGCACTCTAGAGCCTGCAAGGCACAACTACTGAGCCTGCATGCCACAACTACTGAAGCCGACACACCTAGAGCCCGTGCTCTGCAACAAGAGAAGCCACCGCAATGAGAAGCCCACGCACCGCAATGAAGAGTAGCCCCTGCTCACCTCAACTAGAGAAAAGCCACGCACAACAACAAAGACCCAACACAGCCAAAAAAAAAGAATAAATAAAATAAATAAATTAAAAAAATATTTAAAAACCTATGTTACTAAATCTACTGTGCTGCCAGTGGCTGGTGGCAAACTAGAGTGATTGACGTGGTATATTGCCTAGTTTACTTTCTTAGGTCATAGGAGAAATCCTTTCCAGCGCATAGTTTTTTTTATATTGTTATGTCCCTGTGGCTGCCAGAAAAATAGAAAATTCTGCCTGTTTATAGCAGAATTCCTTCTTTGCAAGCAGTTTTCTTTTTCCTCAAGCTATCCTCATCCTCCCCAGCCCTACCCCAAGCCAATATTATGAGAAGATTGGTATATTTGAGCTTGTACATCTGAAATCTCTCTGCAGTCGGCTCATTCAGGTGCACAAATATCTTGGTTATAGGAAATGACAGTCATGTCATGTAATAATTTCCTGTAGGAGCTGAAATATAGCAAAATAGGACAGTGTGAAATGTAAGGAAGAATATGGCAGAGAAGTTTTTCTGTTTTACAAGGGAAAGACTCCTTTATCTTAGGACAATCATCGAAGTACCGAAAGGAAAAGAGGCAGCGAGTACTCTTAAGCTAAATTCTCTTCGAGGATTCTTTGTGATTTTCAGCTAGATTACCTGCTTTAAATATCCTGCAGTTGTCCTGGTTTGTAATTAGGATATTGGTAAGCAAAATTTTTGTGCAAAACTCCAAAGGGAACCTATAATCTGTCATAAGTTTTGTTTTTATTTAAAGGCGTAGATGAAAAAGAGAGGGTAACTTTAAAAAATTAATATTTCTTAATAAATCAGCAACTAAATAGGGTTTTTAAAAATATCTGAACTAAAGAGCCATTTTTTCCTTTAATAATCTAAATTCAGTCCATTTGTTTTCCTTACAGATATTAATTATCTGGAACTTAGCATAGGCAGAAAAATAAGGGCCAGGAGTAACTGAAATTTTTAGTATACCTGTTTTATTAATGCTACTGGTTATTTGTTTATCCATTACAATTTACAAATGATATATTCTTAGAACCCACTGACTTATGTAGTTTGTAAAGCAGTATCACTGGGACTTTTGAGGTAAAAATGTAGTACATTTCTTCTTTTTTCATCCTGTCCTCAGATTTCATGTGCCTACAGATTTTAAAGAGTTGTTGAGACATCTTATTGCACTAAGAGAATCCCGCGAGAAATATTTTCAGCTGCTTGACCGGGACTATTGACAGAGTGATTGAATTTCTCCAAGGAGGATGAGCTTGTATGTTAGCTGAAGTGACACATGCTTTAGGGACACAGCAGTCACAGGTGTTAGAAACACATTCCTTTCTGGTCTTGTAAACAGAAGTGTATAAGAACATACATTTTTTATTTGCAGCTTAGAGTGAGGTTGAAATTAGAATTTTTACTTCACTTACCATTTAAAGCAGTGAAAATGTTGATTTTAAGTAGCTTCTGTGAAATATGTGCTTTTTCCTGTGAATGGCAGAAGTATACTTCCCCATAACATCCATCAAGTCAGCTGCTCCAAGGAGCATTCACATTCTGTGTGTACCCTGAATTTTAACAGATGCAAGTCATACTAAACTCTTCCAAATTCAATTTGATATTCTAACTGGGGATGACAGTGGAACACAGTCTGGACCTTTCAGATCTGCAGTTTTTACAGCTGATTTCTTCTGATTAGGGCCAATTTTGTCTATTTTAGTCTAGGCTGGAATTTTGATCTTGATGTCAGAATATGACAGTGATTATCTCCTGGGGCATTCTCTCTGCTCAGTACCTGGTGCTTTGGGCCAAAGTTCAGAGTGTGTGTATGTGTGTGTATGTTTGTGTGTATCCATTCCTACTTCTCTTCCTCTCTCTTTCCCTCCCTGCGTTCCTTTCTTCTTTCCTTCTTGCCTCCCTCCCTCCCTTCCTCTTCCTTCCTTCCTTCCTTCCTTCCTCTCTTCCTTCCTTTCTTATACTGTTTTCTCCTTCCTGATGACATTTATATTTTCCTTGTTCCCCAGTGGCCCACTTACTCCTCCCTCTCCCCCATCCTCACCCTCCTTTTAATTTTTTCCATTTTTTAAAATGAGCTAAAATACATTTAGCATAAAATGTACCATCTTAACCATTTTAGATATAAAGTTAGTATTAAATACATTCATAATGTTGATGAACCATCACCACCACCCATCTCTATAACTCTTTTCATCTTGTAAAACTGAAATACCCAGTAAACAACTCCCCATTCACCTTCCCCCACCCAGCCCCTGGCAACCATCATTCTGCTTTCCAACTCTATGATTTTGACTACTTTAAGTACCTTATATAACTGGAATCATACAGTATTTGTCTTTTTGTGACTGTATTATTTCACTTAGCATAATGTCTTCAAGGTTCATCCATGTTGTAGCATGTTGCATAATACCCTTCCTTTTTAAGACTGAATGATATTCCATTGTATGTATATACCTCATTTTGTTTATGCATTTACCTGTCAATGGACACTTAGGTTGCTTTCTCATTTTTTTCTTTTGTGAGTAGTGTTGCTATGAATGTGGGTATACAAATATCTCTTCAAGACCTTGCTTTCAATTTTTTTGGGTATGTACCCAGAAGTGGAATTGCTGGATAATATTCTATTTTAATTTTTCTGGAACCACTGTACTGTTTTCCACAGCAGCTTGTATCATTTTAAGTTCCCACCAATAGTGCACAAGGGTTCCATTTTCTCCACATCCTCACCAGCCCTTGTTACTTTCTATTTTTTTTTTAATAGTAGCCATCCTAATGGATGTGAGGTGGTATCTTACTGTAGTTTTGATTGATTTTCATTTTCTGAATAAACAGTGATGTTAAACTTCTTTAAATTTCTTTTCGTGTGTATACCGGCCATTTATATGGCATCTTTGGAGAAATGTCATTTCGAGTCCTTAGCCCATTTTTGAGCTGGGTTGTTTGGTTTTTTGTTGTTGAGTTTTAGGAGTTCTCTATATATTCTGGATATTAATCCTTTATCAGATATACGATGTGCAAATATGAAGATACGTTCTCCCACTCTGAGAGTTGTCTTTTTACTCTGTGGATAGTGTCTTTTGATGCACAAAATTTAAAAATTTTCATGAAGTCCAATTTGTTTATTTTTTCTTCGGTTGCCTGTGCTTTTGGTGTTATGTCAAGAAATCACTGCAAAATCCAATGTTATGAAGCTTTTGCCTTATCTTTTCTTCTATGAGTTTTACAGTTTTAGGTTTTACATTTAGGTCTTTGGTCCATTTTGAGTTCATTTTTGTATATGGTGTTAGGTAAGGGTCCAACATCATTCTTTGGCATGTGGATATCCAGTTTTCCCAGCACCATTTGTTGAAAAGATTGTCCTTTCCCCATTGAATCGTCTTGGCACCCTTGTCAAAAATCATTTGACCATATATACAAAGGTTTATATCTGGGCTCTTTATTGTGTTCCATTGCTCTTTTTGTCTTGTTTTAATGCTAGTACCATACTAGCACTGTAATAAATTTTAAAACCAGGAAGTATAAGTCCTCTAGCTTTGTTCTTCTTTTTCGAGATTGTTTTGGCTCTTCAGAGTCCCTTGAGCTCTCATATGAATTTTAGGATGACTTTTTCTATTTCTGCAAAAAATGTCATTGAGATATTGATAGGGATTGCATTGAATCTGTAGATTGCTTTTTGGGTTTTTTTTGTTTGTTTGTTTGTAATAAATTTATTTATTTATTTTTGGCTGCATTGGGTCTTTGTTGCTGCACGTGGGCTTTTCTCTAGCTGTGGCGAGTGGGGGCTACTCTTCGTTGTGGTGCGTGGGTTTGTTTTTGCAGTGGCTTCTCTTGTTACGGAGCACGGGCTCTAGGCGCATGGGCTTTGGTAGTTGTGGCACATGGGCTCAGTAGTTGTGGCTCGCGGGCTCTAGAGTGCAGGCTCGGTAGTTTTGGCGCACAGGCTTAGTTGCTCCAAGGCATGTGGAATCTTCCTGGACCAGAGCTTGAACCTGTGTCCCCTGCATTGGCAGGCGGATTCTTAACCACTGCACCACCAGGGAAGTCCCAGATTGCTTTTTGGATGTCCATTCTAACACAACTAACTTTTCCAATCCATTAAGATGGAATGTGTTTCCATTGATTTAGTTATTCCTTAATTTTGTTCAATAATGTTTTTTGTAGTTTTCAGTGTACAAATGTTTCATCTCTTTGGTTAATTCCTAAGTATTTTATTCCTTTTGATGTTATCATAAATGGAATTGTTTTTGTATTTTTCTTTTCAGATTGTTCATTGTCAGTTTATAGAAATGCAACTGATTTTTGTGTTGCCGTTTATTTCTTTTTCTTGCCTAAATTACTCTAGCTAGAACTTCCAGTACTGTGTTGAATAGAAGTGGCAAAAGCTGGTATCCTTCACTTATTCGTGATCTTAGAGGAAAAACTTTCAGTCTTTCACCATTGAGTATGATGTTCCCTGTGAGTTATTTTATATATGACTTTTGTTATGTTGAGGTTAATATTTCCTTCCATTTTTAGTTTGTTAAGTGTTTTTATCATGAAAGGGTGTTGAATTCTGTCAAATGCTTTTCCTGCATCAGTTGAGATGATCATATGGTTTTTTCCCTTCATTCTATTAATGTGGTGTATTACATCGATCAATTGTCATATGTTGAACCATCCTTGCGTTTTAGGAATAAATTCCACTTGGTCATGATGTATCATCCGATTAATATGAACTTGGTTTGCTGTTTTGTGGACGATTTTTGCTTCAGTGTTCTTAAGAGATATTGGTGTGTGGTTTTCTCTTTTGTAGTGTCTTTGGCTTTGGTATCAGGGTACTGCTGGCCTCATAGAATGAGTTTGGAAGTATTCCCTCCTCTTCAGTTTTTGGGAAGAGTTTGAAAAGGACTAGTATTAGTTCTTTGTTAAATGTTTGGTAGATTTCAGCAGTGAAGCCATCAGGTACAGGGCTTTTCTTTTGGGAGAATTTTTAAATTACTGATTCAATCTCCATACTAGTTATAGGTCTACTCATATTTTCTATTTCTTTGTGATTCAGTCTTGGTAGGTTTTGTATTTCTAGGAATTTGTCCATTTCAGGTAGGTTATCCAATTTGTTTGCATACAAATGTTCATAGTACTCTTTTATAATCCCTTTTATTTCTGTGGAGTTGGTACTAATGTCCCCACTTCCAGTTCTGATTGTAGTAATTTGAGTCTTCTCTCTTTTTTTCTTCGTTCATCTAGCTAAATGTTTGTCAGTTTTGTTGATCTTTTTAAAGAAGCAACTTTTGGGTTCATTGATTTTTCTCTGTTCTTTTTCTCTACTTCATTTATCTCCGCTCTAATCTTTATTATTTCCTTCTTACTGCTAGATTTGGGTTAAGTTTGTTCTTCTTTTCCTAGTTCCTTAAGTTGTAAAGTTAAGTTGTTAATTTGAGATCTTTTCTGTTTTTTAATGTAAGCATTTATAGCTATACAATTTCCCTGCATTCCATAAGTTTGGGTATGTTTTGCTTTCATTTTCATTCATCCCTAAGGATTTTCTAATTTCCCATGTGATTTCTTCTTTGATCCGTTGGTTGTTGAAAAGTGTGTTG
The DNA here is from genome assembly GCF_059928025.1 of Delphinapterus leucas. Lineage (NCBI taxonomy): Eukaryota > Metazoa > Chordata > Mammalia > Artiodactyla > Monodontidae > Delphinapterus > Delphinapterus leucas. The sequence goes on along the minus strand of NC_143130.1, from coordinate 62,988,697 downwards.
TTTAATTTCCACAAATTTATGGATTTTCCAGTTTCACTTTTGTTGTTGGTTTCTAAGTTCATCTTGTTGTGGTCAGAAAAGATATTTTGTATGATATTTATCTTCCTAAGTCTGTTGAGACTTAATTTGTGGCCTAAAATATGGTCTGTCCTGGAAAATGTCCCATGTACACTTGAGAAGAATGTGTATGTGTATTCTGTTGTTGGGTAGAGCGTTCTGTATTTGTCTGTTAGATCTAATTGGTTTATTATGTTAAATCCTCTGCTTCCTTACTTCGTCTGGTCGTTCTGTCCATTATTGTGAGTGGGATATTGAAGTTTCCAACTATTATTGTAGAATTGTCTATTTCACCTTTCAATTTTGTCGATTTTTGCTTCATATATTTTGATGGTCTGTCAGTAGGTGGGTTAACATTCATAATTGTTATATCTTCTTGCTGTATTGAACCTTTTATTAATATATGATATCCTCTTTTTTAATGAGAGAAAATGAGTATTTTAAAGAACAATGAATCTTTAAGTTAATATACTTCCTCCTTCATTTGCAAAGTTAAATATTTTAAATAGTTCCTCATTGTAAACATATCACTTATAACTTTTATTTTTACAAACATTGACAAATAATTTATTGCTTATATCAGGTACTTCTAAATTCTTATTGGAGAAGCATTCCCTGTTGAAGTTTTAGCTGATAAAGCTATGTATGCACATAAAACAGAAAGAGAAACCTTGTGTTTCTCCCTGTTTAAAAACAAGAATCAAAGTAGTTGAAACTGGGTAGTTAACAGCTGTAAAACATAAACTCATTCTTACCATTCTAACATTTACGTCACTTACTGAAATAGATGTTCCTCCTGTGGGCATAATTGTACAGTAAGAAGTCTGATCCACTCTTAGAATTTTTCAGTTCTGTTTATGACCTAATGATGCTTTATGCAGTGCTCTGCTGGAATTTACTGGCCTATGTCTTGATGCAGTTTTTTGTAGTAAGATGAGTCAGTTTCCAGTATTAAATAATTCCATGGTAACCTACACAGAGAATAGTTTCTGCTTAAATGAATCAGGAAATGGTAAGCCTTTAGTAATAAGGTTAAGTAAGGTATTTGAATGTTTGAGAAGTGAGAGTTAATTAAACAGACTTGACAGAAGACTGTTTTTCTTCACAGCAGCTGTTGTCTCCAAATCCAATAAAAGTGAAGGTGCATCAGTTCTTACTATAATATTCTGTGGAGACTTTATTGATTTAGAACTGTCATTTTTCTCTTCTTTAGTATTGGCCTCTGTTTTTTGTTATATATATGCAATGCTTATTTTAATATAACATTCTCACATATGAGGAAATATACAGCTTAATAAAAGCCTGGAAACCAGGCCACTGAGGTTATCATTTACCAGAAATAGTTCTGACCACCAGTGTTGCCTGTATGTATGAACTATAAGGTCACCTTGAGGCGTATTCTTTATCAGCTCAGTCAGGGTTATTAAAGCCAGAGGAAAATTAGTATTCAGTGTTTCTACTGTTTTAAGTCTCACTTGACTTAACTTAGAAGTGCTTTAGGACCTTGGCATACTTTAGTGCTGTTCATATTTACTGGTAGCAATTATTAATTGATGAATTGGGATTTGATGTCATCTGTTCTGTGTTAACCAGTTTATTTTGTTTTTCTTATCCTGCTTTGCAAATTGTATGTATTATATAATTGCATTGAGACACCAATTTTATTTTATAAAGCATTCTTTCTTTAATAGGTGTAAATGTAAGGTACAGTTATTAGTTTACTTCCCTATAGTCATGAAAGAACCGGGGCAAGTCCAGAATCTCATCTACCCATGGACTAATGCCCAGCATCCATACCAGATATTGATAGTGTTTTAAGTTTCAATTGATATTATTGGTGTGCCAGATGGTAAATAACTCTATGCATACTACGTAAGAACTGTAAGATTCCTGTCAAGACTTAACAGAACCATTATTTTTATAATGCATGTGTTTATAGTGTTTTATATATTTTAGTGTGCATTCATATTATTTATATTTACTTTATCCTGAGAACAACCCTAGGAAATAAACATTATTTTTTAGGTAAACTGAGGTTCATCAAGATTGGGTGTTTTTCTTGGACAAAAATTCAGGTCTCTTGACTTCTTATTAATCCTCTGGTACTCTACAGAGAGAGCAATAATTGTAAAATATTTCATGATTATAGATGTCAAACTACTGTAATACTAATAATCTCTTATTTGTATAGCACTGGTAATTTTTAGAGCACCTTTTATTATATTATTTAACAAAAAAGAAAATTAGGAAAGCAGAGTTTGTGTTATGATACTTGCCACTGTTTCCTTTATTAGACTCATACATTCATTAATTACAAAGAACCTCTATGTGCTAGTACTGGATTGGTTGCTAAAGTAAAATTGTCTCTGCCCTCAAGGGGATCAGGCCATTAAGGCACTGTTGGACAGCCATAGACAGTGTGATATAAGCTGAGTTTCCTGAGGGCACCGAAAAAAGCTTTTGTTTTTTCTATTGAAGAGGTAAAGGTGTGACTGACACTGTCCTTTTTCTTGCCTTGAATGCAGAGGTAATGCCTGCATCTATAGCAAACAGCTTTAAAGCAGCAAATCAACACAATTAATGGAGCAAAAAGATAGAAAGAGCCTTGGTCTTTGATGACCTTCTTGAACCTCGATACCAACCCTTGACTACCTATCTCTGGACTTCTTATGTGGGAGGAAAAAATTAGTACCCTATTTGTTTAAGTCACACATAAGTCAGGTTTTCGATTACTTGTAGACAAACTCTCTCCCTCCCTCTCTCCCTCCCTCCCTCCCTCTCTCCCTCCCTCCCTCCCTCTCTCCCTCCCTCCCTTCCTCCCTCCCTCCCTCCCTCCCTCCCACCTTCCCTTCTTCCCTCCCCCTTCTTCCCCCCACCCCCACCCTAAATTTTGTAGCTTTCCTTTAATGGACATTTAACATACACACTATGGTACACAGTGGTATAATGAATCCCCATCACCACCTAACTATAATAGTAATTGGCCAACCTTGTGCATTCTCGTACTTTCTCTGTTAATAATTAGAACTTAACTTAAGGAATTCTGTAATAGAAGTATGTGAAAATACTGTGGAAGAACAGGCAAGACTGACTAACTTGGCCTGAGGTGGAGATAGAGGCTTATCAGGAAAGACTTCACAGAGGAGCTACCATCAGCAGAAGCCTTAAGGGCAGGTAGAAAATGGAAGACAGAAGATTGCTAGTGAAATTTATAACATGCATAAAGGGCCTTTAAAAAGTATGATATATTCAAATAATGGGAAATAAATTATCATGGCTAGAATATACAGTTTAAAAGAGAAGCGTGTCAATAGGTGAGTCTAAAAAGATGGTTTGGTGTCAAGTCATAAAAGAACGTGTATACCATACCAAGAAGTCTCAAGCTCATCTTATAGGTACAAGAGAGTGTAATTAGGTTTGGAAAAATAACACTGACAATAATATCACCTGTGATTCTGGGGTAGAAGATAGAGAGGGAAGACAGTAAACTGTGCCAATGGTCCAAATGATAGAAAGGCATTTAGTGATTAACTGTAGTGGGGTTGGGCAGGGGGAGATAACTTTAAGAGATATTTCAGAGGAAGAATCAACATGATTTACTCCCTGGGTAGGGTGGAGAAGGGAGTCAGAGTCACAATGAGTAGATGAGATGGTGCTATCATTGGAGAAGTAATATAGCAGAAGACAGGTTTAGGGTAGGTGCAGAAGATGAGCTTGGTCTTTTAAGTTTGAAGTGCTGGTAGGACATTCAGGTAGATGTATCTGGTGTGCCAAAAGGAAATATAGGACTGGACCTTAGGGGAGTCTCAAACCAGAGAGTCCCATAACTTGTCTTTCCTGCCAGATGTCATATATCACATCGTTCATATGTGTGTGTACCTATACACACACACATATGTAAATATATATACACATTTGATCCTCATTATTCATGGATTCCATATTTGCAAATTCACTTACTTGCTAAGATTTAAACTCCCAAATCAGTAATTGTCGTGCTTTCACAATCATTTGCAGACATAGGCAGAGTGGCAAAAAAATTGAGATGCCTGATGTGTACATTCTCAGCTGAGGTTGAGCAAGGTGACATCTTGCCTTCTTATTTCAACTCACGTACTATAAAGAAGCATCTTTTTTGCCATCTCCTTAGTGCCATGTTTTTCACATTTTTATGCTTTTTTGGGGGGTGATTTCACTGTTTAACATGGCCTCCAGATATTGTGCTGAAGTACTGTGTAGTGTGCTTAAGCACAAGAAGGTTGTGATGTGCCTAATGGCGAAAGGAAGTGTGTTAGAGAAGCTTTTGTTCAGTTATGAGCTGTGCTGTTGGCTGTGAGTTCGATTTTAATGAATCAACAGTATATATTAAATAAGGTATCTCTTAACAGAAGTACACATTAAAAAAAAACTTACATATTGATAGGTTGATAAAATGTTGTAAGCAGAGGCTTGCAGGAACCTAACTCTGTGTTTCCCATTTCCTAGAAGCAATGGAAGCACAGTATTCACCAATTCAGTGTTCACAGAAACTTTATAGAACCTAACTACCACACATAGCAAGAACCGACTGTGTGTGTATAAAATCTACTCTTTTATGAATAATCCTTACACTTGTACAGTACAGACATTAGTCCCAATGTATGCTTGAGATTATGGTCCCAAGAAATATATATCTCTCTTTTCTTGTTGAAAAAATAAATCCATATCAGACAAAAACAGTTTGCTCTTGCAGATGGATGATTCCATATTCCCTAAGCCAATGGTCTTTTCACAAAAAAGAATATTAAAGAAATATAGGTGACATTGACTGACAGCATCTTAAATGATCATTTACAGCACACTTGAGCATAACATGTTCATCACCATCATATTGGTAGGCTGCCAGTTTCTTTTATAGCTTGATGTTTTTCTCTTTAGCAGACTTGCAACATTTTCAGTGTCTATTCTCTTAGAAAAATTTATTTTACAGTGATGTTCATGTGTGAGGGGGTTTCATGATCCAAGACTAGTGTTTGTGCATTCATATCTGTCAATTTGCTTAAATACAACAGCTCAAAAGGATTTTTTTTAACCTGTTATTCATGAATGTTAGTTCATATCAGTAGGGGTGTTTTAAAATGGCAGGTATGATGTGAGAGTGAGAATCATCCATCTCTTCTGTCATAACATCAGTGTTATGTTGAAAATTAACATTCAGCTTTGTATCTCTCTTTTTACTGTCTGCAAACCTGAAAGCAGGGAATTGGCATTTACAGTCAAGGACAAGAAGACATACAACTCCATGCAAATGATTTTTAAGCTCCGAAGTGCTTCTGTGCTTATTTACATATATCTGTTTTCTAATCACCTTTCCTCTTGATATAGAAGATGTGCCTAGGGTTGTTATTATCTTATACAGCTATATTGTCAAGTATATAAAATAACAATGATACAATGATACAGACATCCACTTAGAGATGCTTCAGCTTGGGGTGGCTGATTTAATTGTTTTATTTATTCCTCTAACGTGATCCTCTTCTGACTATTGTGTGGTTTTCTAGTTAATATATTAGGGTGAGTCTTCTCTGTTTTTACTGCAAGCAGTAGATTTTGTGTCATGAAGTATAGTTCAGGGATAACAACATTTTTTTCCTCTTCTTATTCATGGTAGATAACCTTAATCTTCACTCTTCATATGGGAATACCTCATACATCTGTTCTTCTGTACTATGACTAGTGTATTTAAGTTTCAGGATTGATATTCTTTGATTCTGCATTCAGAAAGCAAAATATTTACAGTTGAATTCCTCTGTGAATTGGCATTAAGCTTACTATATTTTCATTTTCCCCTGCTGATTTGGAGCAACCTAATGTTCTAATATTAAAGATTATTTAATGAGATTGACTAGCCCTTGAACTAAATGAAAGAGAGAGTCTGTGTTACCTTATTCCAATTTCAGTAAACTATTGTGCCATATAGAGATATGTTATAATTTCAGGATTTTATGTAAAGTTCTTCAGCACATGCTAATTAAATGAGAGTATCTCCTCAAACTTATAAAAATGCAAGAGATTAACTAAAAGATGAAAACATCTTTCTAAACTAATATCTCTTTAATTGAAGTAGAGGGTAGTGTCTGTAAATGGCAACTACATCATACAGTTTCAGAGAAAACTGTTTCAAAATCTTTGGTGATTTATTGGTTGTGTCTCTAAATTTTTTTATATGGATGGCTACATTCGTGAGTTTAAATCTGCTGTTTACTATCCCTCCAGTCTTGTCTTACACGTCTCCTCTAAATGTGTCCGTTTCCATCTCTGTTTTACTCACTCAAATACTTTAATTTCCTTTCTTCAACAATCTGAACTATTACTCCTCGTATCCCTAGATCAAGACTTTTTTCCAAAGAAACACTGAAATCCATCTCGTTGCCCTTCTCACTGGCTTGATATGTACAAATTATTTGCTGTTTGTTGTTAGTTTTCTTAGTTTCAGTTCCGTTTAACAAATATCTCCTGAGTGCCTGTTGTGATAATGCGTGAGCTTGGTGGGGGAGGGAAGTATACTCTGGAAGCTTCCCAGAGAAGATGATCTTGGACCTGAATCTTGAAGAACAAGTAAGAATTTCCTATTCATGGAAGAAGTGTAGGTTTATATCAACAAAGAGAACAGCGTGAAGCTTGACAAATAGTTCAGTATGGCCGTAGTGTGATGAAGTGGGAGATAGGAAATGAAGCTGAAGAGATAGGCATGAGCCAGGTCATTGAAGACTTTATATGTCATACTTGGGCATTTATTTTTTGGGTGAACTTGGACTTTATTCTGTGGATAATAGACAGCTATTGAAGGGTTTGACATACTCACGGTGTGGCAAGATTTTCATTTTAGAGTGATCATTTTGGCAGGAGTATGGCAAATGATTTTGAGGTAGGGTAAGAGTAGAGGTGGGTAGACCAGTTAGATTACTGATTTAGTCATATTGAGAGATAATGCCCTGGATTTGGATACTATTAATAGGGATGAATTGAGGACATAGACACGGAAGGTGTTTAGAGTAGAAATGAATCAGACATTTAAAGTGATTGGTGAAATGTGAGATTACTGTTGGACTTTGATTTGAGTGTCTAAGTGGCTGTTAATAACTATAGCAGGGAATTTAAAGAAGGAATAGATGTTAGGAAAAGTTTTTAATGTATTTTACTATGGTACTTTCAGTTGGAAACATACAGAAGACAACAAGATATAGGAGTCTGATGCTCAGGTGAAAGGTCAGGATTAGAGGTATTCATGTGAGGGTCCTCTCAGTCCTGGTGGGAGTACAGAGAATATGGGTAGAGTATGAAGTGGGCAGAAAGCTGAGCCCTGAGGGGAAATGAAAAAGGAACCCAAGAAGGAAACTGAGAAGGAAAAAAACTCTGTGTCTTTGCCTAGTTTCCCTTGAAAGGAGAACAACTTTATCCTTTTTGTATCCTCGGTAACACCTTGAATAATATAGTATAGATACTCAGTAAATGTTTGCTAGTTATTTTGTTTAGCTGGAAAGCATCTCATTTACTTTGAGATTTTATTTAATATTTTACCCAATTCCATGACTTGACAAGAAATATTTTAAAATTCATATCATTTCATGAGCACCTACTATGTACCTAGGCACTGTGTTAAATACTTTATGCATATTATCAGATTTTATCCTTAAAATAATCCTACAACGGTAGGTTTTATTATTTCCATTTTGTTTTGAAGAACCTGAGGATAAGAAAGATTAAATGACTTGATCAACTTTTTCACATGTCCAAATTTCATTTTCTTAACCATCAATGATGATCTATTATGTGTTTAGACCAAACGACCATTTGAAAGTCAATTCTGGTTCCATTGTGATAATTACTCTGACCCAAAGGCACTGACTTATACTAAATTTTGCACTGTCAGTCTTATGTGGATTAGCATGGTAGTTGGACACCTCTCTGTTCCTGAGTGCAGTAAGACTTTACCTAATTCTTTTTAACTTTCTGGGGGACTATTTTTTCATTTTTCTATTAGCAGTTTGCATTAGATGACTGCTAAATTGCTTAAGGTTCTAAAATCCTATAAGTCCATTATTTTGAAAAACTCAGAAACAGAGGTTGCTTAGCATCTGCTAACAGGTTTTAGAGATCTATAGGATAATGACTGTGTTTCATGACTCAGCTAAAATTATATGCAAAATTTGATGCACGTATGTGCATTTTTCTGGGCATCAATTCATAGTTTTCTTCAGATTCTCATAGTTGTGTATACCTCACCACTCACCCTTCACTCAAAAGATTAAGTATAGCTCTAGAAGTATTTTTGCATACTGTAATTAACTACAGTGCTTTGTGCAATCCTTTTCTGAGTAGTTTAAGTCATCTTTAACAAAGCATTGTTATTCATTGAAAGTAATTTTTGAGGTAAGGATACTTTTTGGCTATTTAGACCTGTAGTATTTTCTAAAGTAAAACACCTCTTGGTTATTTTATCTCTTAAAAACAAGTCCATTAAATAGAATGAGTATTGGCTTATGGTAAGTACTGTCTTATAGTAAATTTTATTTTATTTTATTTTTAACATCTTTATTGGAGTATAATTGCTTTACAATGGTGTGTTAGTTTCTGCTTTATAACAAAGTGAATCAGCTATATATATACATATATCCCCATATCTCTTCCATCTTGCGTCTCCCTCCCACCCTCCCTATTCCACCCCTGTAGGTGGTCACAAAGCACGGAGCTGATCTCCCTGTGCTATGTGGCTGCTTCCCACTAGTTATCTATTTTACATTTGGTAGTATATATATGTCCATGCCACTCTCTCACTTCGTTATGGTAAATTTTAAAATGCTCAGTTTTAAAGTGTGAGTCAAATGACCTTCACTAATAAACATTCCCCACTTTGCTCTTCCTGTAGGAAAAGAATATTTGAGGTCCATTCCTCAGGAAAGAAAAGGAAGCAATGACATAATGCCTAGAGTTGGTGCCAGTTAAACTGGGTTTGTACTTTTTCTTTTCTTAATGTAACACATTTATTCTAATCTTGAATCTCTTTTTTTTTTTAATCTCCTGCCTTATTCCAACAGCAGAACTTATAATTTTGAACTTTGCCTTAGTATGGAAGAGACAAAGATGAATAAGATAGGCCCCTTTCTAGGTATTTGTGATGTCTGTTAATATGAACAACAGAATCATAAAAAGCTAGATAAAAGTCACATTTTCAGATAAGAAGCTTGAGAAGTCTGGTAAATTGCTCAAGGTAAAAAAGCTATTAGATAGTCAGTCAAGGATTCAAACTCAGATTTGTTGACTCCAAACCCCATTTACCTTCCATTTTGTCACACTGCTCTTCATTTTATTTAGGTTTAGTTGTACAATTGCTTATAACTGAAGTTGAGGACCAGGGGCCCATATATTTAATTTAATAAATATTTATGATAAAGTAAAAGGAGAGGAAACAGTCTCTATTCTCCTAAAGCTTAGAAGATTAGAGAAGGAAACTAATATTTGTAGAGCACTTAGTATGTGCCAGACACTGTCATAGGGTCTTAACATGAGCTAGATCACTTAATTCACAACAGCCAGGTGACATACTTGGTATTATCCCTGTTTTAAAGAAACAGGAAGAGACTGAAGCTCAGAGAAATAAATTGCCCAAAATCACATAGCTAGTAAGTAACAAAAGCAGAATTAAAACTCTGTACTGTGAAAGGTTAGGTAGGATTTACATCATACCTATTGACTTAAAATTGAATATCACACAAACCAACTGAATAGCTGGACAGTTTGATCTAAGCTCCTTTTGCTATTAGTGACATTTGTAAACATTTTTAATTGGACTATTATTAGTTAAGTCATCTTCACCAGAGTAATATTCACATTTTCTTAATAAGCTTTTCATTGTAATCTGTTTGTAAAGATAATTGTTTAAGCTGTGATGAAGAGAGAGTTTAAATTCACAGAATAGTGAACAACATCACATGATAGAAAGGATGTTGAGGTAGGAGTCAGGTCTGAGTCCTTCCTACTCCCAACTTTCCTACTGACTTATGTGATCTGCCAGTCTCTTAGCCTGCTTTTGGACTCATTTTGTGAGATGAGAAGGTTGAGTTAATTGTTCCCTAAGTCTCTTAGAACTATGAAATTATCCCAAGAGTAAGTAGATTTTTTAATGTGATTCATATGTAAATAGCAAAGACTTTTTAGAGATGAGAAGTCTTTAGAGATCACCTAACTGAATCGTCCTATATGATAGATGAAGAAATTGAGACCCTTACATTTGTATGACACTTTAAACATCCAGAGCTCTTTCACATACATTAATCTCATACAAGCTTCACCACAGCCTTGTGGATTCAATATCATCATCATCATTGTGCAGATGAGCAGTCGAATTGGTCTAGGGTACCATAGCTGAGCCTAAACTAAATGACTGACTGTCAACCTAAAGTCTGCCATGCTTCCTTGCTTTAGTGGGATTAATTACATCTTTGTGATGAAGTCCTATTGTGGGAGAAAGCGAGAATTCAATGATTTATGAAACAAATCCAAGCAGGAAAAAGAAACATTCCCTAGTATAAAAGTAGTAATGACTACAGCAGTATAAATAGCAGAAACAAAGAGGGAAGGAGGGGGGCAAAAACTAGGGTCTACAAGTTGATTTAATATTTGTTTTCATTTATTCCTCGATTAGGAGTAGGTATAATTGACTTTTAGTATTTTTGTGTTTATCAATAGTGTACTATTTGAATTGTTTTATCCTCAACAAAGTATTGATAATTCATAGAGAAACCATACTTCGTAATAAAGTACTTGTAAATTGTAGATGAGCTAAGGAGAACTTAAGACGGTTAATTCAAAAGGATATAAGACAAACGAACAAATTCGTGTAGGAAGCTAAATTTTACACGAAATTATTTAATTATTTCATTGCCTTTAGTGATGTGAACTGAATTTTCTTTCCTATTTCCACTCTGTAGCTGTGGAAACATTAACTGTCCCCATGCCAGTGATCCTGCTGTGCAGAACAACAAATTGCTTTACGTTGGTAGCTTTCTGTAAATAATATGTATTTTTTAATTGGAAAGAAAATTATCTTAAAACTAGAATATGGATGTTAGCAGTTATTCTTTTACAGTCTTGACCCCCAATTTCCTTCCTTTAAAAGGAGGTGATTTTCTAGATTACATGATGTGATGGTGCTTTCTCTGTGGAAATGAAAATTCGGTCATTAATAAAATTTCTATTTTTATTCTATATTACAGTTTTTTATAAACTATAAACTATATTCTATAGAACTAATAAATGGAAGGAGGATCTTCCATATGTTTCTAATCAAATAAAACAATAAAGGATGGAATAGGTACACAACAAAATTGAAAGTAACAGTGTAAGATTTCTTAAGTGTAAGATTTCTTAACTTCTTAACAGTGTAAGATTTCTTAACTTCTCTTAAGTTAGAGAAGAAAAATGTTTTTCCTAAAGTCTTTCTTCCTTAAGAGAATTTTAAATATTCTTTTCCCCTGTTGGCTGACGTTTCTTCCACATGCCCTTCCCTACAGAGCCCCGCCTCGCAACCAGCTCCCATTGTAATGTCATCAGATCCATGGTATCCAGGGAAATGGCATTTGAGGAAAACTTGAATAGACTGGTCTTTAGTTCTCAGTTTTGAATCTGGCCTCAAAACATGCGCAAGGGTTTTTTCAACCACTGCTTTTAAAGCTCTTTAAAGGAAAAAATGAAAAGGCCACTTCACAGTAGTTGATATTTAGGTTTTGTTTTGAGATAACTCAAGAGCTAGTCTCCTGGAAACTTTAAACACCTGACATAAACAGTTTTTTTTTTACTGAATTGTACCTATTATAATATGACTGTCTTGCTTACCCAGACTACAGTGAGTTTTAAGGACTACAGTTAGCTTTTCATTGGCCAGCTGTGATTTAGTGGTCATAATAAAGTTATGATATTGAGCTGAGGACTTTGATTTTTTTTTTTTTTTCTGTGATTTTTGAGTTTCCCTTGTTTGGCTTTAGGGTTAAAGAGCCAGGCTTCCAGGATGGTGCCTCATTCATTTTAAAAGATTCCCTCAGTATACCAGTAGTTCAGAAGACATGGGTTCAATACATTAAGCCTTTTAATTTTTTATAAAACTACTTCTATAAAGAAATTGTTGAAACACTTTTTTTTTTCAGTCTTGTTTACAAATTTGGTAGCACTAAATAAAATGTTCTGCCAGGAGATTGATTCAGTATTAATATATCAATAGATTTGCTTTTTTATATGGGGTTTAGTTTCTGTACCAGGGTACTTTCTAAGAATGAGATAAGTTCTTAATAGATGTATGGAAATTTGAGGAACTCTCAGATCCTTTTCAATGTCATCTTCAGTAAATCTAAGGATGGCAGTGAGGGAAACACAGAGATGTTGGTTTGTGTGTGTGGGTGTATGTATGTGTGTTTGCATGTGTGGTCTCAACACTGAGGAAGTGTGATAAACTTAGATTTGCAGCTTCCTTCTTAAAGGTTAACATGACAGTGGAGTTATAAGGAAATACTGATTAGTTTTCCTTTTCCAAATGTATTGCTATTTAACAGTTATATGTAGCTCAGGACTTATTTTATATCTTAGTATGTATTTTAAAGAATTAAATGAATTGATTCATATTTTTTAAAAAAGAAATGTATGGCTTCTCTGGTGGCACAGTGGTTGAGAGTCCGCCTGCCGATACAGGGGACACGGGTTCGTGCCCCGGTCCGGGAGGATCCCACATGCCGCGGAGTGGCTGGGCCCGTGAGCCATGGTCACTGAGCCTGCGCGTCCGGATCCTGTGCTCCGCAACGGGAGAGACCACAACAGTGAGAGGCCCGCGTACCGCAAAAAAAAAAAAAAAAAAAAGAAAAGAAATGTAGGTGATAAAGGAGAGTAACAGAATCAGTTGGCCTACATTTGTATTATCAGTTCATCTGTAGTTGCCTGGTTATTTGGATTTATCAGAGAAAAATAGTATCAAGCAAGTGTAGTTAATGGAATATTTGTTGGCATATATATATGCTACTTTTATTTTTCTTATTTCTCAAAGTGAGAAGATTGGATAATTTTTATAAGTATTCAGAAATTATTCTGTTGGATGTAATTGAGAGTGTTGTTGAAAATAGATACTCATTTTTTCTCTAGTCTTATTTCTTTTATGAAACCCCATCTCCAAAAAAAAAAAAAATTTAAACCAAAGGCCATTTGGGATTGCAACCAGGGTTTTCTATGAACACTGAATTTGAAATTAAAATTGTATGAATTCCCTTGCTGGCTTTGCTCATTCTTATATAGGAACAGAACATTTCAATATAAGACTTGGTAGTCTGAGATGTTGCTAGTCTGCTGGTCTTCTACAGGAGATATGAAGGATTGTTAAGAGATTTGGAGAACTGCAGATTTTCCATACAGGTTTAAAAAAAAAAGTACTTTATTCTATTGAGTGAAACCATTTAAAGTGGCTTACTGTCTCTTTTCCAGTAATGCCAATACCACATGTCTTATAAAATTAAAAATAGCAGATGTCATTTTTCTAGCATGAATACTGGTTCACAGACTTTTTAAAAGCAAAATATAGAGAAGGTCTGATGTGATAAAGAGAATAGAAGTCTTGTATAGCCCATATAGTCTGAGTCATCTACTCAAAGCTAGTAATTAAGGTCAGACATTAAGAGCCCATAAAAAGATCACAGAAAACTAATAGCAGAGAATATTGAAAGCCAGACCACACTGTCTGAAGCAAGATTATAGAATCCGCTTGAGTGCATAGAAATATTTTGTGTTCCTTATTAATTATGAGATAATACAAATTTAACAGAAGCACGGAATAGGAAGCTTTACAGATCATTTAATTATTTCCTTTCATTTTACAAAAAGAAACCAAGGGTTAGGGGGTAAATTGCTTACTCAGCACCAACTAGGTAGTGACAGTAGTAGGAGTAGAATACAGCTCACCCTTGAATAACAGAGGGGTTGATCCAGGTGTCACTTATAGTCAGCCCTCTGTATCTCCATTCGTCCACATCCACGGATTCAACCAACCATGAACCATGTAGTACTGAAAAATATTGAGTATTGAATTTAGTATTAAAAAATATCTGCATGTAAGTGGACCCATGCCGTTCAAACTAACGTTGTTCAAGGTTCAACTCTTATCTATCAAATAATTGAAGATGGGACTTAAAAGCTGTGATGGGAAATGATGGTTTTTATTATTGTTGTTTTAAATTTCTACATACAGTAAAATTTACTTTTTTATTAGTTCTGTGAGCTTTAACACATGTACAGATCCATGTAAACTACTGTTACAGACAGGATACAGGTAGATCCATCATCCCAGAAAACTTCAAACTGTCCCTTTTTGTTCAAAACCTCTACCTACATTTAAGCCCTAGCAACTACTGATCACCTTAGTTTTGCCTATTCCAGAATGTTGTATAAATGGAACTATTCACTGTGAGCTCTTTTGTGTGTGGCCTCTTTCTCTCAGCTTAATATTTTTGAGATTCATCCATGTTGTGCGTATAGTGGTTTATTCTTTTTTAAATTTATGAGTAGTATTCCATTGTACAACTACATAACCATTTGTTTAGCCATTCACCTGTTAATGAACATTTGAGTTGTTTCCAGGTTTTAGCTATTATGAATAAAGCTGTTGTGATCGTATTTTTAAAGAGAAAAGGAAAAAATTTTATTCATACATATTATAGGGACCCCAATAGTGAGCTCCTAAAGTATTCACAAAGGTGATTCACTTCATACTTTGAAATAATTATAGATTCACAGGAAGTTGCAAAGATAGTATCGTACAGAGATGTCCCCTGTACCGTTCACCCAGTTTCTCCTATTAGTTGCATCTTATATAACTATAGAATAATAATACCAAAATCAAGAAATTGATATTGATATAAAGTGAATAATAGTTCTTTGGCATTTTATCACATGTGTACATTCATGTAACCAAGACTGCAATCTCACCAGAAAGATTTCCCTCCTTCTGTCCCTTTATAGTCACACACACACACACACACACAGACACACACACCCTTCACCCCTGGAAACCACTAATCTGTTATCCATCTCTGTAATTTTGTCATTTCAAGAATGACAATAAAAATGGAATGATATAGTATATATATAAACTTTGAGATTGGCTATTTTCATTTAGCATAATGCCCTTGAGATCCACCCAAATTGTGGTGTGTTCATTCCTTTTTATTGCTGATTTAGTATATTTCATGGTATAGATGTACCACAATTTGTTTAACAATTCACCTATTTTAGGACATTTTAGTTGTTTCCAGTTTGGGTCTGTTGCTAATGAAGGTATTATTGATATGTTAAGAAATAATAAGTCTGCCATTTAATTTTTTGTTTTCTGTTTGTTTCCTCTTTTTCATTTCTCTTTTCCTTTTCCTGCTTTCCTGTGGGTTACTTAAATACTTTTTAGAATTCCATGTTGATTTACTATAGTGTTTTAAAATGTATTTCTTTGTATAACTTTTTCATCATTGCTCTAGATATCACATTGTATATTTATAGCAGATCACAGTCTCCTGTACCACAGTACCACTGGCACTGCTACATTTTACTACTTCAAGCAAAGTGTAGAACCCTTACCTTCCTTTAGTTCCTTTATCCTCCCTCATTTAATTAATATTTTTATGTGTAGATGTATTATTTATAGGTGTATATTATATGCATGCATACATGTATTTTATATTACTTGTTTTAAATATTTCCTTTACATACATTGTGAACCATATCAGACAGTGTTATAATTTTTGCTTAAACAGTCAGGCATAATTTGGAAGACAAGAGGAGAAGAACTCTTTATGTATCCATATTTTTACTCTTTTGGGCCTTCTTCCTGATGTTCCAAGATTCCATCTTTTTTCACTCCCTTTCTATTTAGAGAACTTCCTTTATCCATTCTTTTAGGGCAAGTCTACTAGCAAAAAATTCTCTTAGCTTTCCTTTATCTAAGAATATGTTGATTTTCTCTTCATTCCTTAAGGATATTTTTCTAGAGGAAAAATTCTGGCTTGACAGTTCTTTTTCTTTAAGCACCTGAAAGAGATTGTGCCAGTTCCTTCTGACCTCTATAGCTTTTTATGAGAAATCCACTGATAGTCAAATTGGTTTTCCCCTGTAGGTGAAGGATCATTTTTCTCTTGCTGCTTTTAAGATTTTTTCATTGTCTTTAGTTTTCAGAAATTTGACTATATGTGGTGTGGATTTCTATGGATTTATGCTGTTTGAGATTTATTCAGCTTCTTGAATCTATAGGTTTATGTCTTTTGCCAAATTTGGGAAACTTTTTTCAACCACATTTTTTCCAATATTTTTTCAGCCCTACCCTTTTTCTCCTCTACTTCCAAGACTCTGATGACATTAATGTTGGATCTTTTGTTATAATTTCACAGCTCCCTGAAGCTCTGTTCATTTGTATTCAGTCTATGTCTTTTGTTATTTAGATTGGATAACTTCTGTTGTTTTATCTTCTAGTTCACTGATTCTTTCTTCTGTCCCCTCCATTCTCCTGTTTAGCCCATCCTTTGGCTTTTTAATTTCAGTTCTGTAATTTTATTCTTTGTATCTTCTATTTCTTTGCTAAGACCTTCTGTTTCTTAGACTTTCTATTTTTCATTTGTTTCCAGTGTGTTGTCTCCCTTAAAAATTCTCATTGAAACCTTTTATTGTGGCTGCTTTAAAATCCTTGTGAGATAATTCTTAAATCTTTGTCATCTTGGTATTGGCATCCATTGTTTGTCTTTTCTCATTTATGTTGAGGTTTTCCTGATTTGGGGTATGATGAGTGGTTTTCAGTTAAAACCTGAACATTTTGGGTATTATGTCATGAGACTTTATATTTTATATCAATTTAGCAGGCCTCTTTTGATACTCCCCTGCCAGGGTGAAAGGGTTCTGCCTCATTATTGCCACCTAGAAGTATAAGTTCAGAGTCCCACTTACCCTCCATTGACATCTGGGGAGGAGACGGCTGTACTTCTGGGCAGGGGTGGAAGTTCCAGCTCCCCACTCTAATGACACCAACCCTGCTGGGTAAATACCTAGGAGTGGAATTGTTGGGTTATATGGTAAGTTTTGTTCAACTTTCAAAGAAGGTGTCAAACTTTTTTAAAGTGGTGGTAAAATTTTACATACCTACCAGCAATTTGTGAACATTTTAGATGTTCTAAATTAATGTTATCCTATAGAACTTTCTGCAATAATGAAAATGTTCTATATCAGCACTGTCTAATACTGTAACCACTAGCCACATGTGGCTGTTGAGCAGGTGAAATATGGCTAGTACATCTGAGGAAGTGAATTTTTTATTTTATTCAGTTTATCAATTTAAATTTAAATGGCTACATGTGGCTAGTGGCTGCTGTATTAGAAGGTGAATCAATGCAGCTCTACAGCCTCACCAGTATTTAGGCACCACAGCTGTACGTCCTTACCAATATTTAGAATTGTCAGTCTTTCTAAATTTAGCCATTTAATGAGTGTGAAATGGTATCTTGTGGTTTTAATCATTTAATGTAATTATTTGCCACTTAATTTTTATAATGATTTTTTTGAAATGCAATTATTTTTGTTTGTTGACTTTTAAAAAAAATATTTATTTATTTATTTTGACTGTGCTGGGTCTTAGTTGCGGCATGCAGGATCTTTAGTTGCAGCATGTGGGTTTCTTAGTTGTGGCATGTGGACTCTTAGTTGTGGCATGCATGCAGGATCTAGTTCCCTGACCAAGGATGGAACCCAGGCCCCCTGCACTGGGAGCGTGGAGTCTTACCCACTGGACCACCAGGAAAGTCCCTATAATGATGTTTTTAAAACAGCAGAAGTTTTTAATTTGATAAAGTATGGTTTATCAGGTGACTGTTTCTATATTTCTTTTTTTTTTATGGTTCATGCTTTTGAATCTTTGTCTATCCTAAAGTCATAAAAACTTTTCCCTGTTTTCTTCTTGAAGCTTTATAGTTTTACATTCTACTCTTAGGTTTATGATGTATTTTCATTTAGTATTTTTACATATACAAAATCCTGTCATATAAAAGCAAAATTCATTTTTATTCCATATGAATATCCAGTTGTTTCAGCAACACTTGTTGAAAATATTTTCTTTCTGCATTGAGTTACCATGGCACTTTTAAAAATTAATTGACCAAGTATTTTATAGTCTATTTTTGGATTCTCTGTTCAGTTCCAGTTTTCTATATGTTATGATTAGGCTATTACCAAACTATATGGATTGCTGTAAGTTAATGTTAACTCCAGAAATCAGGTATTGTAAGTATTCCTACTTTGTTCTTCATTTTCAAAATTATTTTAATTATTCTGTTCATTTGGATATTCATATACATTTTAGAATCAGCTTGTACATTTCTACAAAAAAAAACTGGGATTTTGATTTAGATTGAATTGAATGTGTAGATGAATTTGCGAAGAATTGCCATATTAACAATTTTGAATCTTCCAATTCATGACTATGTTATATATTTTTATTTATTTCAGTT
Organism: Delphinapterus leucas; assembly: GCF_059928025.1. Taxonomy (NCBI): domain Eukaryota; kingdom Metazoa; phylum Chordata; class Mammalia; order Artiodactyla; family Monodontidae; genus Delphinapterus; species Delphinapterus leucas. The sequence goes on along the minus strand of NC_143130.1, from coordinate 62,970,092 downwards.
TTCTGTAATTTGTCTTAGCTTTGTTTTGTAGCTTTCATTTTATAGGTCTTACACATATTTTGTTAGGGATAAACTCAGGTATTTAATTTTGTTTAATGCTATTATAATGGCATTTAAAAATTTTTAAATTTCTAGTTGTTTGTTGATATAGAAATACAATGGATATATGTATATTGAACACAAGTTCTACAGTCTTGCTGAAATCACTATATAGTTTGTATACGCCTTAGGATTTCCTATGCAAATAATTTTGTCTCCTGTAAATAAAGACATTTTAACTTCTTCCTTTCCCATCTTTATGCTTTTCATTTCTTTTTTGTGCCTCCGTATAGCTATGATCTCCAGTATAATGTTGAACAGAACATTTATTATTTATTATTATGTCAGTATTTTACAGATGCCCTTTATCAAATGGTAGTTCTTTTCCATTCTGAGTTTTCTGAAGTTTCTATTATGAATATGTGTTGAAATTTATTAAATATTTTTTCTCTAATGAGAGGATTATGTTGTTTTTCTCCTCTATTCTGTTAATATAGTTAATAACATTGATTTTTTAAAATGTAAAATCAACCTTGTATTTCTTCTTATATATTGCTGAATTTGATTTTGCTATTTTGTTGAAGATTTTTGAAAGTATGTTTATGAGAGATATTGGTGTGTAGTTTTCTCATAATGTCTTTTTCTGGTTTTGGAATCAATCTAATGCTGGCCCTATAAAATCAGTTGAGAAATGTGTCCTCCTCTACTTTCTGGGAGAATTTATGTAGGATTTGTATTACTTCTGTCTTTATATGTTAGATAGGATTTACAGTGAAGCATTGGGGACTGGAGTTTACTTTGTGGGAATATTTTAAATTACAAATTCAATTTCTTTAATAGATACAGTGTTATTTGGGTTGTGTATTATTTCCTGAGTCATTATGGTAATGTGTCTTTTAAGGAATTTGTTCATTTCATCATAGTTGTCAAATTTATTGAGATAAAAGCATTCATAGGGACTTCCCTGGTGGCGCAGTGGTTAAGAATCCACCTGCCAATGCAGGGGACACGGGTTCGAGCCCTGGTCCGGGAAGATCCCACATGCCACGGAGCAGCTAAGCCCGTGCACCACAACTACTGAGCCTGAGCTCTAGAGCTCGTGAGCCACAACTACTGAGCCCATGAGCCACAACTACTGAAGTCCACGTGCCTAGAGCCCGTGCTCCACAACAAGAGAAGCCACCACAATGAGAAGCCCGTGCACTGCGACGAAGAATAGCCCCCGCTCGCCGCAGCTAGAGAAAGCCTGTGCACAGCAACGAAGACCCAACACAGCCAAAAATAAATAAGTAACTTAATTTAAAAAAAATCATTCATAAATGGTCTCTTGTTCTTTTAATATTTGTAGACTCTTTAGTAATGTTTCCCCTTTTGTTCCTAATATTGCTGATTTCTGTCTTTTCTCATTCAGTCTAGTTAGAGGTCTGTCAATTACACTTTTTTTTTCAAAGAACCTGTTTTTGGTTTCATTGATATTTCTCTGTTTTTCAGTTATCTATTTCATTGGTTTCTATTCTTTGTTAATTTGTAACTATCTACTTATTTGGTTTAATTTGTAGCCTCTTACCATGGTAGCTTAGATAATTGATTTTAGGTCTTTTCTGCCTAATATATGCATAGAAAACTGTAAATTTCCTCAAAGCATCTTGTTAGCTGCATCAAAAATTTTGATAGGTTAGGTTTCATTTTCATTCATTTCAAAGTATTTTCTAATTTCCCTTGTGATTTCTGGCACTTAGGTTATTTTAGAAGATGTTAAATTTCTAAATGTTTGGGAATTTTCCAAGTATCACTTTGGTTTTGATTTCTGATTTAATCCCACTGTGCTAAGGGAATATAATATACTATGTGTAGTTTCAATTTTTCAAAATTTATTAAGACTTATTCCTGGTTCAGTAGATGGGCTATCTTGGTGAGTGTTTCATGGGCAGTATAAAAGTTTATATTTTGCTGTTGTTGGTTGAAATGTTCTATAAACATCACAGTTGATAGTGCTGTTCGAGTCTTCTTTATCTTTGCTGGACTTTCAGTGTACCTGTTCTTTTCAGGTACTGAGGGAGGAGTGTTGATGTCTCCAACTGTTTTGGGTGCTTGTTTGTTTCTCCCCTCAGCTCTGTCAGTTTTTGTTTAATGTATTTTGTAGTTCTGGTGTTATGTACATATACATTTAGAATTATTCCATCTTCCAAATGAAGTGATCCCTTGATCATTATGAAATATCCCTCATCATCTCTGATACTATTTTTCTCTTGTCTTCTATCTTCTCTGATATAAATGTGGCTATTTCTTAAGATTTTGGTTTGCATGGTATATCTTCTATCCTTTTATTTTTTAACAATTTCCTTATTTTAGTGTGAGATTCTCATAGCATATATTTGGTTTTGCTTTTTTAATCTGTCTTTTAATTGGAGTATTTAGATAATTTACATTTAATGTATACATTAATGTGGTTAGGTTTATATCTACCATCTTTGCTGTTCTTTTTCTGTTAACCATTCCTTTGAATTAATTTTACTTTGAATTCCATTTAATCTTCTCTATTGTTTTTTTCCTTTATTGGCTTATTCTTTTTTCTACCTTTTTATTTACTTATTTTAGTGGTTGCTCTAGGATTTGTAATATGCCTATTACTGCATTCTACTATCAAATAATTTTATACCATCTCATATAATGTAGTACATTTATAACAGTATTCTGCCTTTGTCTAACAGTCATCTTTTTCTCTCTGAACTTCATTTTGGCTAGATTTTATTGCTGTGTCTTCAAGTTCACTGATTTCTTTTTTTCTGCAGTGCTTATCTCATCCAGTGAAATTTTCACTTCAGATATTATATATATATTTTATCTCTAGAAGTTCTATTTGGGTCTTTTTGAAAATTCTCCATTTCTCTCTTCCCTGTATTCCTGTTTTCATTTATATGGAGCATATTTATAACACCCTTTCAATGTCTTTGCCTGTTAATTCCACCATGTCTGTCATTTCTGGGTCTCTCTGTGTTGACAGATACTTTTCTGGTTATGGGCCACATTTTCCTACTTCTTTGTATGTCCAGTAATTTTTAATTAAATGTCAGGTATTTGTGAATTTTACGTGTTGAGTTCTTGATTTTGTAGTATTTCTTTAAAGTGTATTGGACTTTTTCCTAATAGGCATTTTAAATTGCATATTAGTTTGATCCTTTCTAGGCTTTCTAGGCTTCCAAGCACCTTTCAGGAGGGTCTAGAGGAACTTTTATTTTAGGGCTACTTTTCCCCTGCTTCTGCACGTGGCCCTTCTGGGGTCATTACTGATAGCCTTGTATATTCAGTGAGGTTTTTCCCCTCTTGCTGGAGGGAACTTGTTGAAATATTGGCCCCATATCAGCTCTGTGAATCCTTTGTCTTTAGAACTCCCTGGTAACGTTTTTCCTTAGAAGCTCTTCTTGGCTGGTCTCAAGAAATTTACCCTTCTCATGTACAGGTTTTTATTTAGCTAACTACTCAAGGGAACCCTCATTTAAACTGCTGGAACACTTTCACTGCTCTCTGGAACTCTACCCCATAAATTCTAGCTACCTTGGCCTCCTTGTACTTTTTTCTCCATCTCCTCAACGTCAACAAGATTGCCAGACTCTATTTGGGTTCTTCCTCCTGTACTGGAGTAGTAAATTGCTTCCTGGCTGAGAGCCTTGGGTGATGGTAGGGCTCGCCTTATTTGTTTCCCTTTTCTCAGGGATCACAGTCCTGCACTGCTAGTGTCTGAAAATAGTCCTCTCCTATATTTTATACGGTGTTCTAGTTGTTTGCAGTGAGAGGATTACTCTGGACTTTTTACCCCCTCATGCCCTCAGAAGCAGAATCATTCTAGAATGAGTTTTAATGCTAACACTTTTACAAAATTGTGAAGCTCTCAAGCAGTTATTATTTTTTACATAACTTTTAACCATTTATTCACTTTTTCCTCAGTATTGTTATAAAGATCTTGTATCGACTCTAGGAACTATTATTTATTTTTCAATTCAGGGAGCCCATTACAAACTTTAAATCAGAAGCTGACCCAAAGAAAATAATTTATCATACCTAAGAAATCTCACAAGTCGGGAAAATGGATTTTCGAGTATACAAAAATTCTCTCAATATTATGGAATAGTCATTTTAAATATAAAATTATTATTTAATATTTCATTAGAAACATGAAAGACTTGGAATGAAATACTTGGAGATAAGGAAAAAATGAACCATTTGATCTAGTGTTAAAATATAAGACCTATCATTTTAGAGCATAACCGTGTGAGTATATGTACTTTGTATCAGGAACCGGCAAATGTTATCTGGAAAGGGCCAGATAGTGTACATTTTAGACTTTGTGGGCCATGCAGCCCTTGTTGCACCCACTCAGCTAATCCTTCGTAGTACAAAAGCAGCCTTAGATGATTTTTTTTTTTTTTTGCGGTATGTGGGCCTCTCACTGTTATGGCCTCTCCCGTTGTGGAGCACAGGCTCCGGACGCGCAGGCTCAGCGGCCATGGCTCACGGGCCTAGCTGCTCTGCGGCATGTGGGATCTTCCCGGACCGGGGCATGAACCCGTGTCCCCTGCATTGGCAGGCGGACTCTCAACCACTGCGCCACAAGGGAAGCCCCTTAGATGATACATTTTTAAATGTGCTAGCTGTGTTCTGATAAAACTTTATCTATAAAAATGAAATTTGAGTTTCATATTATTTTTATGCCTCAAAATATTTTTCTTATTTTGATCTTTTTTTTCCTGCTATTTAAAAATGTAAAAACTACATTCTTACCTTGCAGGTCATACATAAACAGGTGGCTGGTCAGACTTGGCCCCTGGGTCACAGTTTGACAGTCCCTGCTCTATGTGAATTAAAAGCTCCCAAGTGAGCGGTAGGATTCCTGTTGGACTGTTGTGTTTTCATTCTTAGGGAACTAAATAAATAGTTCCCTACTATTAAATTAAATAGCAAAGAAAATAAGATCACACAGTACTGAGCCTGTAGGGCTTTGATAGATTTTAAAATGTCAAAGGTTATATCAGAGGTTCCTCAGTTAATGGGGAATTGGGGCTAATGTCCAGTTTATCTTACTCTCAAACTGGCACCTTTTCTCTTTTTAATTATGCAAGGTTAAATTCCTTCCTTCCTATTTTGTTTCAATATGCCTATCTTATTAATGTTTTGAAATTGGCATATATGTATCCTAAATTTATTTATTTTGTGATGAAGTTGCCCTGGTACTCATAAACAAAATGCCCCCCCGCCCCGCACCAGCATTATATCATTTTTAACTTCATGCTGTCCCCACTTACAGGATCTAGGGATTTTTCTTCTTAGTTCACAATTTTGAGAATACAGCCTCTTCTCTTCATCATCTTTGCTTCTGTATTGTCTTCCACATAACCCTGTTAGCCAGTTAGAACACAAAACACATTTCAAAGCATATTCTCTTTTTCTACCTGTTGTAGCTTAGCATACTAGTCAGGCCCCTCTTAGAATACTCAGAATTTGTCTAATATGTAAAGCAGTGTCGATATATACAGTCTATGACTTTGTTCGGTGTTATGTTTACACAGTTAACTCGAGCCACACTTGAATGATTATGTAGTTTGTATTCTCTAATAAGTGTATTTTCCTTCCTTAAGGTATATAATTGAAGTTGTTCTTTGGCAATACGCAAAATCCAGTGCTGTGGAAGTTCTAGAAGAGAGGGCTTGAATTTAGGTATATGCTGCTGTTGCCTCAGTGAGTGGGTAGTAACATAGCTGCATATAGTCATTCATTCAGGGGATACTTTTTCTGCCTACATGTCTTCATGATGTTTTCCCAACACACTAGTACACCATCCAGGAGAAAAGCAAACAGAAAACAAAAAAACCAAAAAAGAAAAAAAAACCAGGCAATTTATTTCTTTTTACATGCAGAGAGAGAATAACCTTTGTTTTCAAATATAAAATAAAAATAAGGATTGGTTCTGAAAGAAGCTATGAAGTAATAGAAAATCATCATCCAAAGAGAACTTGCCTAGTTACTTTAAAAAAAGTTACGAATTTTTAAGAAATTTTTTACACAAATTTCATTATTTTGATAATTTAGAAACTTTTCCCCATGAGTATTATAAGCTTATTCCTATCTTCATGACGTGTATGCCCTATGTCTGGAAGATGCTTCCCCTAAACTTTTCCATTTCTGGCTCATTTCAACTTGAACATCATCTCTTCAGAGGGCCTTCCTTGATACACTGTCTAAAACAGCACCTCCACCTTCCCAGTCTCTAACACCCAGTTTTATTTTCTTCAAAGCACTTATCACCATCTGAAATTAGTTTATTTATTTATTTGTCTCTTTCTGTATTAAAACAGTAAGCTCTCTGAGGTGAGAGATCTTGCCTTCCCTATTATCTACCTGTACTACCCAGAACATTTTCTTTCATATAGTAGGCCTTAAGTATGTAATTTATATGTGGCTGGAAGGATGGATAATTGAAAGTATGTCTAATGCATGATCTGTAGGAATATTTGATAGGCTCACATGTATTGTGAGTCACCAAGAAAGAATACAGTGAGTAACTTTACCCAAATTTATTTCACTGTAGAACTACTTTTTCTTTAAGCATTTAGCTGTATTAGACTTCCACAGAAGACATTTTGGAAATGTGACAGATGTACTGATATATTTACTCGTTTTTTTCCTTTTATATTATAATAATTTCAAACTTATATACAAATTGTAAGAATAGTACAGATAATTTTTCCTAAATCACTTGAGTGTAAGTTGCTGACATTATACTGCATCACCTCTGAATTCTTTAGAGTACATTTCCTACAAAGACATTCTGCCACATAACCAGGATAAAATAATCACAATCAGGAATTCAATGTTGATAGGTTACTACCATCTAACCTACAACCCTGTTCAAGTCATGCCAGTTGTTCTGGAATTCATTGGTGAGCATCCCTAGGAAGGAGGGAGGCACAGAGTAGGCAGCCTCAAAATCTGCATATGTCTTTTCCTTTCATATCTTTGATCACTAAGTTCATATGTGTAGAGGAGACTCTGTAGAGCCTAGTGGAAAGTAATAGCTGACATGGGAAGTTGTTGAGGTGATATTTCAGATTTGGAGTTTGAGTTCTACCAAACACATCAGAATAAAGCGTTCAGAAAAAGACTATTTTGGGGACTGAGAGGAAAGGAATGCAGGGTGGATTATGGAAGGATAATCAATCACTGCATTAGGAAAGAGTAAGGAGATGTATGTTCTCATTTCAGTTTTTCCACTAACCAACACTTACCCATGGGAAATCACTTCACTTCTCTATCAGTACTCTTCTAGGTTATCAGTATTTGTATATCCATAAGTTCAATTTCTTTTCATATTCAAATTTCAAAATAAAATAGGCATTAATTGCATTTTTCTTCTGTAAAGACTTATAATGGAAAGAAGACTAATTTTGCCACTCTTTATGTGATACTGGGCATCATCATTTCATCTATTTATTGGTGATCTATATATATTTTTTCTTGGTAATATTTCTCCTACATGCTGCTCATCATTGTTATGTACCACATGAAGTGGTGGATTTAAGCACTGTAAGAACATTGGGTATTGTTTTCATCATGAATAACCCAGCTGTGTCAGAGTTAGATATTGTTTGATGTTGCACAAACAAAAACGTCCTTTTTAAAATGCTTTTTTGTTTCTTAAAATTTATTGAGAGGTTCAGTTCTACAGTATGTAAGCACAGTCATGAATCATTTAAAAGTGATCACATTGAAGACCGTAATTCAAAGAGTCATGTACCACAATGTTCATTGCAGCTCTATTTACAATAGCCAGGACATGGAAACAACCTAAGTGTCCATCGACAGATGAATGGATAAAGAAGATGTGGCACATATATACAATGGAATATTACTCAGCCATAAAAAGAATCAAAATTGTTATTTGTAGTGAGGTGGATAGGCCTAGAGTCTGTGATACAGAGTGAAGTAAGTCAGAAAGAGAAAAACAAATACTGTATGCTAACACATATATATAGAATCTAAAAAAAAAAAAAAAAAGTGGTTCTGAAGAATTTCGGGACAGGACAGGAATAAAGACGCAGACGTAGAGAATGGACTTGAGGACACGGGGAGGGACAAGGGTAAACTGGGACGAAGTGAGAGAGTGGCATGGACATATATACAGTACCAAATGAAAATAGATAGCTAGTGGGCAGCAGCTGCATAGCACAGGGAGATCAGCTCCATGCTTTGTGACCACCTAGAGGGGTGGGATACGGAGGGTGGGAGGGAGGCGCAAGAGGGAGGAGTTATGGGAACGTATGTATATGTATCGCTGATTCACTTTGTTATAAAGCAGAAACTAACAACAACAACAAAAATAATTCCAGGAGAGAGAATGAATTGAGGTGAGGGACAGATGAAGATGAATGGCAAAATGTTGATAACTGTTAAAGTTGGGTGATGGGTATGTGGGTTCATCATTCTCTTTACTTTTGTATATGTATTTGAAAATTCCCATATTAAAAAGTTAAAAAAAAAGTGATCACATTATCTTTTTCTTTCTTCTTAACTTTTCCAATTATTTTCCTTGTATTTGGTGTTATAGAGAAAACAAATTAGGCGTTGGGCCAGTTTAAACATGCATGTAATTGGTGCTGAAGAGTCAGAAATAGGAAGTTATTAATTTAAACTTTTTTTATTGGCGTATAGTTGCTTTACTATGTTGTGTTAGTTTGTGCTGTACAGCAAAGTGAATCAGCTATAACTATACATATATCCCCTCCTTTTTGGATTTCCTTTCCATTTAGGTCACCACAGAGCATTAAGTAGAGTTCCCTGTGCTATATAGTAGGTTCTCATTAGTTGTCTATTTTATACATAGTAGTGTATATATGTCAATCCCAGTCTCCCAACATCCCACCCCCGCTTCCTCCCTTGGCGCCCGTATGTTTGTTCTCTACATCTGTGTCTCTATTTCTGCTTTGCAAATAGGTTCATCTTTACCATTTTTCTAGATTCCACATATATGTGTTAATATTCGATATTTGCTTTTCTCTTTCTGACTTACTTCACTCTGTATGACAGTCTCTAGATCCATCCATGTCTCTGCAAATTGATGTTTTGTATACCAAATTATAAATATATTTTATACTTAAGCCTAAAGTAAAACTACAAAGTGGCTAGAGAAACTTTTGCAATTGGAGATGTCTACTTTCATATTTAACGGAGGCTGTATCAAAGTTGGAAATTGTGACTGTTAGAATTGGATTTTTATAAAGGTGAAATAGAGTTTAATGTTTCTTATTTTTATATTTCTAGCCAAAAAATGAAATATACAAGAACAATCAGATGAAGTCTTAGAAAGCCTCAAGTGCATCAGTGCTAGCTAGTTTGATTCCTATAAGTTACTTGGTTCTTAGGTATGGCATGGATAGTTCTTGAGTGTGTAAGATTCTATCCATGTCTCTTCCTGAGTAAGGAAGTTACTTCTTAAATGAATAAGTCTAATTTTAACGGTTGAGTGAGTGTGAAATTAAGAATATCCTAAAGGAAAGAAAATGTCCAATATATTTAAAACTAGTTTACTTCTCCAGTTTAGCTCTATTTTTTGTTGTTCTCTTGCAGTAAACATTGCTATCTTCAGAAAATAAGTTAAGGAATGAGAGGCAAGGAAGAAAGGACGTTCATCTTGGAAGGACCCAAAGCACTTTGAAATTTAAATGAATGTAATGATAGCTGCTAAAACCGCCTTTGTCACCAAAATGGATGAAGTACTTCAAATTTAAATGGTAACCAGATTTATCATATCATGTTACATTTCCACCAAGAACTTTAGATGACTTGAAAGGGTCTATTTTTAAGTTTAAATATTTACCTTACAAATACCAAAGTGTAGATAGAGCAGATAATTTTATAACTTATTTAGCATAGTCAGGATTTTATTTTGCTTCTTAATGCTTGACCCTGATATTAGCCAAAAGAATGTTGCTTTTTTCCCAGGTTATGAACTTCTTAACACAGAAACAGGTAAGCTTATTTGAGTAAGAATATGGCATAGTACTAGTATACTTATAGGTCCGTCCTTTACCAGATATTTTTTCCTTTCATAGAAATAACCCAGGCAGCGTAAATGTTGGTATCCTATCACACATGCAAATGGTTTTTAGTTTTGTTTTCATATTATTTTTTAGTTTCCTTATGTGACATCTGGTCTCTTGATCTTTTTCCTTTCATATCTGACATCTTATTTTAATTTAATCTTTATTTTATCCTCTGCCCCTGTTTCTTAGGAATTTAGGTTTATAAAAGATACAAGGTTTTAAGTCTTTATGTCATTAAAAAAAAAAAAGACACAAGGATCCAAAATAGAAAAGGAGAGAGAAATTTGAAAAGATTATAAAATTATTTCTTATTATGAAATTGCAGTGACTGTTATATTTTAAGTAGAGTGGAAAGCAATTATAGAAAGACTTAAAGATTCTTTGTCAGTCTTCTTAAATCTCCTTGATCTTAGGCCAAAATTGTTTCAGTACATGTTTTGTAAAGACTCAAATGTTTACAATTTTTTAATCACATCCTAGTGAAGAATTAGAACTTTTATTCATTGGAAGTCTATTAATTTGATTTTGAGGCATAATCATTTGTTTGCTTGAGTCAGTGTGTCTTGGTAGTGAGTGGGTGTAATTGAGTACAACTAGGTCCTTGCTGTGAAATCAGGGCATGTGAAAAATCAGTCAAATACAGTATCCATTACTAGTCCTAATGATTCTAAGGAATGCAGGACCTATTATTTCAAGAAAATGATTTAAATTGGCAAGTGTAACCCAGGATAAGTAGTATGTAAGGAATGAATGTTCTAATCACTCTTCCCTGTGTTAACATTAACCGGGATAGAAAATGCCTTGATGTTTTTAAAAGAATTATCCAATTATTGGTTAAACTTCTACTTACGGCATAATTAGAACTTTCCATGTTCTTTTCACTACCAACCATGTACCAGCATGTGGCCTTTTAAAAATGTCCAGCAAATTCTTTCTAGTCCTGAACCATTAAAAAATTAAAGTTGGAGAAAGTAACTTTTGAAACACAGCAGAAATTTAAGTGCTGAATGTTCACTCATACAAGCAAGATAATACGCAGAAAGTCCCTGGGGAATTCCCTGGCAGTCCAGTGGTTAGGACTCTGCGCTTTCACTGCCCTGGGCCTGGGTTCGATCTCTGATCAGGGAACTAAGATCCCACAAGCCACATGGTGTGGCCAAAAAAAAAAGAAAAGAAAAAAAGAAAGTCACCAAACGTCTCTGTCTTCTCCATTAATGATCTGAGTTTTCTTTACCCGTTTGATTATATTTGATTCTATAACCTCATATAACCACAGGTTCATTAATGAACCAAAAACAAACAACATTATCAAAATTTTTATCATGATACTTTTACCACTCCTTATCAAACTCTTAATTCTATTTAAATTCATCTCTCAGTGATTTTTGGTAACCATGGATAGGATCATTGAAATCCATAGGCAGTGGATTTTTTTAATCATTAATTTCCACTTTTTTTAGCTACCACATTTGTTTTTAGTCTCATAATATTAACAAGGAACAGATTAAATTAGAACTTGACCTCTCTACCAAATAAAACAAAAGAATTGCCTTGATTCTCCCATCAAGTCCAGTTCAGAGGTCATGTAACTCACCTACATGAGACCACCTGAATTACATATTATTTAATTTTTCTGGCCCCATCTAAGGTGGGTGCCTCCAAAATCCCAAAGCTACTGTGGCTTTTGATGAAGGAATGGAATCAGACTTCTGATTGTGCAACTGGCAGAATTTCTAATTTGTACAATTAGAAATTCATATTTCTAACTGTGCAAACTATCATGGCCACTTTGAAGAGGCTGAAATTCAAAAGATGGGTTCTAGCTATGTTAAAGTTGAACCAAACACCCAGTTTTATCTAAGTTCAGTTCATTAGCTTAAAATTATGGTTCTTGGGAGTAAGGGAAGTGTATACTTGCAGACAGTAAGACCACTGTAAACAATGTATCTATCAGGAACCTTAAAATTCATAAAGCTTGATAGGCTCCATTTAGGACAACTGTCCTTATGGAGGGAAGCCTAAATGTAATTTGCCCAGACAAAAAGGAATTAAAAATAATAGTAATTAATGTGTATTGAGTGATTACCATATGCCAAGCATTCGAATTAGTGCTTAATATACATTATCTGAAGCTTCACCACTCTATTTGACATAGGTCCTATTATTAAATATATCCATCTTACATACGAGGAAACACATTCTCAAAGAAGTTATGTAAATTGCCCTACATCAAGTTGCTAGTTCAAGGTAGAGCCAGGTCTATCTGACTCCATGACCTGAGCTCTTAACTAGGAGTTTATTCTAGTTTACAGACATTCAATATTTCAAAACTTCAACTTGTGAAGTTTTTATTTACCTAGTGGCAGATAAGGAGAGGTCTTTTTTTTTTTAAGCGAAAGGTCTTATTAGCAGCATTCTCATTTCAGCTTTGTAAAATTATGTTCCCTTTAGATACACAGTATTTTTCTTTTGCAACATCAGTTTTATTTTGTCAATAATTTATCATTGTTTTGATTATGTTCTTAAAGTGTTAGTTATTATTTAATGGAAAAGACAACTTAATCTACTAAGTAAAGGTTAAATTACTTGAAGATGATATCATTAGACCCACATTTTATCTGAGATAACAGAAGACAGAGAAAGATAGGAGACATGGGTGAGGAAAAAATGCAAAACTGACCTCTTTACTCAGCTGTCCTCCCTTGAAGTATTATTTGCCTTTCTCTTTATCCCAAGAAAATTCTTCATTGTTTTTCAGTCTCAGTAACTGATACTGTTACTAAAAACTAAAATAGTAATGAATCTGGAAACCAGTTTGTCTTTTTTTTAATTTTTATTTTATATTGGAGCACAGTTGATTAACAATGTTGTGTTAGTTTCAGGTGTACAATAAAGTGATTCAGTTACGCATATACACGTATCTATTCTTTTTCAAATTCTTTTCCCATTTAGGTTATTACAGAATATTGATCAGTGTTTCCTGTGCTATGGCTATACAGTAGGTCCTTGTTGGTTATCTATTTTAAATATAGTAGTGGCGTAAATTTTCTGTTAAATTTATATACAGTCCTTTTCAAATAGGTACTTCTTGTCCAAATGGTAGAAAACTAAGTACATTAACCTATTATCAAAGTTTAAGATGGTAAAATTTATCATCAAGGCTCAACATATTAAAGATATCAGTTCTCCCTAATTTGATATATAGGCTTAACTCAATTCCTAAAATCCTGGCAAGATTTTAAAATTTATATGGAAAGGCAAATTAGAACAGCTAAAACGATTTTGAAAAAGAAGAAAAAAATGGAAGGAACCACTCCACCTGATTGCAAAATTTATATAGCCACAATACTCAAGACTGGTATTGGCAGTAGGATAGGCACATAAATCAATAACAGAATAGATAACCCCACACAAGTATAGCCAGCTAATTTTTTTTTTTTTAACAAAAGTGTAAAGGCAATTCAATGGAGAATGGATTGTCTTTTCATCAAATAGTGCAGAACAATTGAATATTCGTGGGGGTGGAAAAAAAGAACCTCAGCGTAAGTCTCACACCTTATACAAAAATTAACTCAAAGTGGATCATAGATTTAAATGTAAAACTATAAAAGTTTTTAGAAGTTTTATATGGGAGAAAATCTTTAGGATCTGGGGCTTAGTGAAGAGTAGTTAGATAGTACAGCAAAGTACAATCTATAAAAGAAGGAAAAATGGGTAAGTTGGACTTGATCAAAATTTTAAACTTTTACTCTGTAGAAGACCCAGTTAAAAGGATGAGAAGACAAAACAGTCATATGTAGAATACTTAAAGTGCTCTCAAAACTCAACAGTTAAAACAATCAATTAAAAAATGGGCAAAAGACATGAAATATTTCACCAAAGAGGATATATTCTTAATAGCATTGGCAGATAAGCATATTAAAAAGATGTTCAACATCACTTGCTATTAGGGAAATGAAAATTAATGCCATGATGAGTTATTACTATACACTTGTTAGAATAGCTAAAATAAAAAATAGTAGCAATACCAAATGCTGGTGAGGATGCAGAGAAACTAGATCTTTCATATATTGCTGGTAGAATATAAAATGGTACAGACACTGGAAAATAATTTGATAGTTTCTTTAAAAATTAAATGTACACTTACCATATGATGCAGCAATCCCACTCTTGGGCGTTAAACCCAGTAAAATGGAAACTTATATCCACACAAAAACATGTGCATTGTTTTTCATACCAGCTTTATTTGTACTAGCCACAGATTGTACCAACCAATGTGTTCTACAATAGGTAAACGGTTAAACAAACTGTGGTATATCCATACCATGGAATATGATATCAGTAATAAAAAGGAATGATCTACTGATATACACCACAGCTTGGACGGATCTCAAGAACATTATGCTGAATGAAAAAAGCCAGTCTCAAAAAGTCACATAATGTATTATTCCATTTATATGACATTCTCAAAATGACAAAATTATGATGATGGAGAACAAGACAGTTGTTGCCAGGGGTTTGGGAAGGTTGAGGGGTAGGTGGATGGGTGTGACTTTAAAGAGATAGCACCAAGGGGTATCTTTGCAGTGAAGGGATAGTCTTATCTTGATTGTGGTGATAGCTAGAGTAATCTACATGTGTCATAAAGTGACAGTGAATACACATACATTGTACCCATGTCAGTTTCCTGGTTTTGATATTGTATTGTATTTACACAGGATGTGACTATTGGGGCAAACTTGTTTAAGGGTAAATGAGGCTTCTCAGTACTATCTTTGCAACTTCCTGTGAATCTTCAATTTCAAAATAAAAAGTTTAAAAAAATAACCCTATTATAATTAATAAGTATGGTCCAGAATATTCAGTCCTGTAAAATGCAAGGTCATGTTACTTCTGAATTAATGAAATGACTAGGGTGAGCTACAGTAGTACCTGGTTAGAAGTTCTGGGGGTGCAGCTTTGAGCTCCAAATTCCCCCCATCGCATCTGGTGGCAGTTGTCTGCTTTGGCTTAAATATTGTCAAGGGCATTTCTAGGTCTTGTGGCTAGTTGGCAGACTCCCAGGACACTCCCATTGATTCCAAGAATCTCCCAGTTAACAACTATTTCAGGAGCCAAATCTGGGGAGATTGATCCAAGAAAGAACTAGGGGTGCTGAGATCTACCCTCCTGCTTCCTTGGGTTCCTGGGAGGGATTACTGGCTATTTTCCACCAAGTTCTCTCTCCCCTCCATGTTATCACACTATCCCTCTTCCACCTTAGGAACTGTAGCCAGCCCCATTTGAGAACAAGGGTTGAATGAACTGTTGCAGCCAACTGCATATTATCCAAATATATATGATAAAATGTTTCACTTCTTTGTAACAGTTTTTCAGTTCAAGGTTTAGTGTATCTTAAGTTTCTGATATTTTGCTTAAGTAAGAAGAGTGTTTCATGTTCTTTGTAAAAAGCTGTGTAGTATGAGGAAAAGCAAAAGGGGAAGAAGAAAAGTTATGTCATCCTTGCTTTCTAAACTAAGAGCATAAAATTCGAAATGATCCTGTGGATTCTTTTGGAAAGAATATTAAGTGATCATCTGGGTTACACCCCTACCTTCTAGTGGCACGATCAACTGACCTGAATGATGGAGTGAACTTCATGCCATTTTACATACTGACTCATTCATTCATTCATCATTTACTTGGGGAAAACAATATTTGCAACAGTGTGGAAGGTTCAGGGGATACAAAGAAGGGTAGGGTGCAGGTCCCGTCATCAGTGGCTCACCATCTAACAGAACAGGCAACACATAAATGGAAAGATAGTGTATCAAGTGCTTAATGGGAGTATGAGAACAGAGCTGTGACGGTGCTTTTTCCTCCTTAGGAAGGGTGAGGGAAGGCTTCCCAAAGCACGAAGGTATCCTATGTACTGAGTGTTACCGGATAAATAGGATTTTACTGCCAGGGAACAAGCTAGAGGAAAAGAGTATTCCTATTCTAGGCAAAAGGAATAACATGTGCAGAGATACACTTACCTCCTCTTGGGGAAAAAGAGTTACAGACTTTTAAAGTTGAAGAGATTATCCAAGATATTTTACTTCAACATCCTTGCTTTACATAAAATTAAATGGAAGCTCTTGGAGACAAATCTACTTGCCCAATATTACTTAGAAATTACAGTATCATTTTAAGTATTCTTTCAGACTTATGTAGTTCAAAATGTATTTTGGTCAGCTATAACTCTATTCCAAGAAAGAAGGTTCTTCCTCATGTTTTCTGTGTTTATAAATCTGCTTTACTTCCAGGCTAAAATGTAATTAGGTGTTGTTTCTATTTCTCTTAAAATTTTTTTATTATGAAATTCCATGAATTCAGAATCATATAACAAACATCTGTTATCTTACCACCAAGAATTAATTGAATGCTAACATTTTGTCATTTTTGCTAAAAGAAACAAAACAATTTAGGAACGATTGAAATCCTCTTTGTATCTCTCTCCAATTTCATTCCTAGCCGCCTTCTCCAGAGAAAATGCTCTATGAGGTTGGTGAATATATATTCTTATGTAAGTACTCATAAACAATATGAAGTATAAATGATGATATACTAGATGTACGTTCTGCATCTTTCATTGATGTGTGATATTTATTTAACTGTATTTTTTCATATGAGCTCAAAATAAAACATAGCATAGATGAGTAGGCAACATACTCTAGTCAATAGTGCAGATTTGCTGTTGTGTTGTGACTTTGTCCTCTTGTGTTTTCTTCTTGGTACCTAAAGTGCCACCATCTTCTTGTTAATTCTGCACTGTTTTGAAAGAATGTAATTCTTTCATTCTGTAGGTTTTCAAATGTATTTTTAAGGTTTTTGTTGGGAAAACAGTTATTTCTGTGAGCTTACATCTCTCACATTAGCTCTTTTAATTCTTTACTACTGAGATTGTTGTAGCAGGAATACTCTCTAGTAGAGGCAAATGACCAAGAAATGACTATACCATGTGGCATAAAGTCTCCCTTCACACATGTATTGCTGGCAAGACAACAATGCTAGGTAGTAAGAAGTCAGTCGTGATGTGTGGGAAGAGTTAGCCTCTGAAAACGCCATGACAGGATGACCCAGGAAGAGGATGTTTATCTGGACTTCAAAAAGAGCTTAGAAGTCCTTTCACCAAGGGCCTGGTCCTGGCATGGGGGATGATGGGGGAAGAGATAGAAATTTTATTGTGAAGGAGAGGATTACTGTGGGTGTTGAGAACACATTTTTACCCTTTGATTTATTGTGCCAACTGTAATTAGCAGTAAATGTTTTAAGTTAACGACAATCAGCTGGAGTACCACTAAACATATGTGGCGATTGAGGAGCATAATAAATGCAAAGAGTCCCCTTGTTTCTGTTACTAGAAGGGAGATTCACCCACCACATTCTATAACAGTGAAAAACTAGAAATCTGCACAAATGCTTGTAATAAACAAGCCAGTTATTCCTAACCTCACTGGTACTTGAATTCTGAAGTAGTTGTCCCCATGCAGTAGCAACAGAATAATGGAGGGAAAAAGTTAGTATTATCATTCTGGCTTGTACATTTTGATGTTTAACAATTCTGGCACATGGTCACAGGAAAGCTTATCTAAAAATACCAAATTGTAGAAATGAAAGGAAACACTTGATCCCTAAGAAACTCATTCTTCTTGGAGTCAGGCCCAGCTTTTGTTTCCTTCTGTTGGTTTGACATACATAGGAAGGAAAACATGAAACATTCTGGTGCTTTAGAACTCTCTGATGATATATAATGGGCCATTGTATAACTAGTGCTAAAGCACAGGTAAGTTTCATATGGGGAATATTTAAAAGGAAACCAGATGCGGATGCTTTGTTTAGATATGTATATATATGATCAATTGATTTTTGACAAAGGTGCAGAAGCAGCCCAGTGAAGAAAGATTAGTCTTTCCAACAAATGGTACTGGAACATTAGAAGCTAAACCAAAAAGAAACAAAAAGCCCTTGCCTCATAACTGGACATAGGCCTTGGAGATAAATGAAAGAGAGGAGATTGTAAGAAATTTGCCTTGTAGAAATAGAGGAAGTAATAAAACTGCCGTGAGAATTGAAACATCAAAATGGTAGAGGGAATTATTGTAAAACAGTTTAATCTTTTGAATGAGGAGCATTGTGTATTGTAGGAAATGTGTATACATTATAGCTAAATATGCATTTAATCCACTAGCTTATTAAGCACCCTACCATTCACAGAGCACTGTGTTAGATTGGAGGGGTATTATAAAGGTCCCTTGAGGGAATCATACATAAACAATAACAAAACAGTGATAAGTGCTATCATAGTGGTGCCAGGGAAGCTCAGGGGAAGGGACTGGCTAATATCTACACTCATCCTGAATGGGCTTCCCTTGCTAGCCCACTGAGCTCTGAGTACACTGAAGAATGTTAGTTGATCCACTGTCCCTTAGAGCACTTTGAGAAATTGTTGTTCATTTGATAGCTAAAATGCAGTAAGGGATCTCTTCCATCTGGTGCTGTTTGAATCTGTGATAGTTACCTCAGGCTCAAAGAGTAGACAAAGTGAAGGAACCTGATGTGGTTTCCCTTTACCTTTCCTTTTAACTGTCATTTGATCTGCTTTTAAGTAGGTGGTCTTTCTCTTGCCTCTGGTTGCTGACCATTCTATATATAATCTCTATCACACAAGGAAAGCAGCAAAGGAATTTTTTTAAAGACTGCCAAAACTCTGTAGGAATGAAATATGACTTTTTTTTTCCATAAAGGAGTTTCCATGATACTCCACTCACATACAAAAGAGAGAAGTTGGAGTTGCACGTGATCACTTTGGCCAACCTTTTGCGGGTTTCTAATGCACATTCTCATCTCTCTTTGAAGGACTGTTCATTGCAACTTATACACACACTTCCCTTAAAGCAAGTACTACTTTTATTCTCCTCTAGTCTTCTGTCACGTAACAAGAGAGTTGGTGGAAATTGCTTTTCCATAAAAAGAACTGTGCCACCTACTCTTCAAATGCCACTGATTAAGAAACCATTGATTGATTTTTCCTAGGGAATAAATTAGGCTTTCCCCTGAGAGTGAAAAAATAAATAATGGGATATAAAGAATGAAGATAGCTTTGTGTTATGAGGAAAATGTTTATGTAGTTGCCATGGAAATAGCATGTAGGCATTTAAACCAGGAGCTTATGATATCTCTGTGTTTGCCAAATATAATTCAGATGTGAGTACATTCATTCTCTTTCTTGGCTCAAATTTAGTCTGACATATGTGGTTATGTAAAATATGCTCTGCTTTAGCATATTTGCTTAATATTTGCAGGAAATGTATAATACAAGGGGCTGCCATGTTTTAAGGTTGTATAATTGAGGCATAGAAATAAAACTAGGGGAAGCAATCGCAGCAAGTGATTCCTGAAAACAAATAACAGTAACAATCAGAGCGCCCGAGGCTGGGTTTTCCTGTGACATTCATAACTAACAGAGCTAATTAATTTTTATTAATGAAACATTCACAATATTGGACCGAATTAGTACTAGCTAATTGTTTGTGAGTGATGTCAGATGCTGAAAATGCACAGTTTGAGACTTTATTCTTATTTTAATGTATGTGATTTCATTTCACAAGTGGAATAAAACACAATAGGCAGTGTTTCTGAATTATTATTACACTTTTCTGTCACAGGACAGCAGTTAGCCTTCAATTTCATGCTTTATAAATGAGACATGATAGAAATCTAGAGAGGGCATATATGGAGTTTGAAGATATGTATAATTTGACACAATTTTTCAGAGTTTGAACTTTTTTTTTTTTTTACTAATTCCAAAGATAATACAGACAATGCAAACTGTACCTGCAGCCACTGCCTTTTATGGGGCACACAAACTAGAGCAATAGGAAAATCTAAAAATGATTAGAATATGTTCTATTCATGGAACTGGGGTGTTAAAATTAATCCTAATAACTCATCTTTTTATGCCAATTTTGCTACCCATTTCATAGCCCATAGGTTTATTATCCCCTCACTTAGATTTCCTCTAAGATATCATGTGCTTTGTAAGCAGATAGCCTAGAGGCTTAATGTCTTATTAAAGCAGTAATTGCTTATATGGTCCAATAAATATAACAGTAATTTAATGAGACCAAATAGTTACACAGATGGAACAGTGGGAAAAGGCTAATTAGAGAAAGTTTTTCAGCGAAGGTAAGTTTTGAGTCAAAATTTAAAGACCTTTCTGAGGGCATTTAAGCAATATATACCAAAAAAATTTTTAATATATATATACCTGTAAAATCTAAGGAGATAAAGATGTTTGCAAAGATTTAATTAGGAGGGCATTAGATTATTGGTTTGAGACTTTCCTTTTGTAATATAAATATTTACTATTTAAGTTTCCCTGTAAATACTGCTTTAACTGTATTCCACAAATTTTTGAAATTTTATATTTATTTTTGTTCAGTTCAAAATATTTTCTAATTTCTCTTGAATCTTCCTCTTCGAATCATAGATTGTTGGTTTAGGCAGTTTCCAGGTATTTGGAGATTTTCTTGGTAATTTCTGTTATTAATTTCTATTTGTTATGGGCAGAGAATATTCTTGATTTCTTTTAAATTTCTTAAGATTTCTTTCATGACCTAGGATATGGTGTGTCTTGGCGAATGTTTCATGTAAAATTGAGAAGAATGTATATTCTGCTGTTGTTGGATAAATGTCTTTAAATGTCAGTTAGATTCAGTAGGCTGATGGTGTTGTTTAACTCTTCTGTATCATTGCTGATTGTTCACTGTTGTTTACTGAGAGAGGAATGCTGAGATTTCCAAATGTAATTGTAGGTTTGTCTATTTCTCCTTTCAGATCTGTCAGTTTTTGCTTCATGTATTTTGAATCTCTCTTGTTAGATGCATACACATTCAGAATTATTGTGCCTTCTTGGAGAATTTACATTTTATTAGTATATAAGGGTTGCTCTTTGTTCCTGTTAATTTTCTTTACTCTGAAGTCTACTTTGATAATATAACCACTCCAACTTTATTTTGATTAATGGTTTCATGTTATATCTATCTTTTTCCTCTTTTAAAAAAAACTTTTAACCTACCTATATAATTATATTTGAAGTGTGTTTCTTGTAGTTACCAAGTAATTGGGCCATGATTTTCCAAATCCATTCTGATAATTTCTTTAATGTTTATACTATTTACATTTAATGTAATTGACATTTAAGTTTAGGGCGACCATTTAATTAATTAATTAATTAATCTAGGCTGTGTTGGGTCTTCGTTGCTGCACACAGGCTTTCTCTAGTTGCGGCGAGTGAGGGCTACTCTTCGTTGCAGTGCATGGGCTTCTCATTGTGGTGGCTTCCTCTATTGTGGAGCACAGGCTCTTGGCACGCAGGCTTAGTAGTTGTGGTACACAAGCTCTGGGGTGCACAGGTTTCAGTAGTTGTGGTGCACGGGCTCAGTAGTTGTGGCGCATGGGTTTAGTTGCTCCGCGGCATGTGGGATCTTCCCAGGCCAGGGATCAAACCTGTGTCCCCTGCATTGGCAGGTGGATTCTTAACCACTTCACCACCAGGGAAGTCCCTAGGTTGACCATTTATTTTCTGTTTGTTCCCTTTGTTTTTTATCCTGTTTCCTCTTTCCTGATTTATTCGAACATCTTTTGGTATTCTATTTAATTTACCTGTTGTGTGTTTTACTCTGTGTCTTTGTAGATACTCTAAGGATTACCATGTACATACTAAACCTTGTACAATCTACTGAGAATCAATATTTTACCACTTCAAGTAAAATGTAGAAACCATATCACCATATAAATGGCTTTATCTTTGCCCTCTTTAGGTTATAGTTACTTATATATTACACTACATGCATTGAAAACTCTATCAGACAATATTATTTTTTGCTTTCAGATGTCAAACATATTTTTAAAAATTCAAGAGGGGAGAATAGTCTGTTATGTTTATCCATATAGTTACCATTTCTCTTTCTCATTCTTTATCTTAATCCTCCAAATTTCCTTCTGATAGCTTCTCTCTGAGCAACAGAAAAAGCAATTCTTTTATAGCATATCTGCTGGCAACCTCTTCTCCTGTTCTCCTTCATCTAAAGTGTCTTTATTTGACCTTCAGGTGAAGGACATTTTTGTTGAATATAGAATTCTTAGTTGACAGTTCTTTTCTTCCAGGACTTTAAAAATATTGTGTCGCTTCCAACTGTCCTCCGCTGTTTCTGATGAGTAATCTATAGTCATTCCAATTGATTCCCTAAAAGTGTTGTTTTTCTTTGGCTGGTTTCAACTTTTGTTTCTTAGTTTTCATCAGTTTGATTATGATATCCTGGGTGTGGATTTCTCTGGGCTTGTCCTGTATTGAGTTCACTGGGCTTTTTAAATCTGTAGGATTATGTCTTTTGCCAAACTTGGGAAGTTTCTTCTAATGTATTTTTAGCACCATATTCTTTTTCCTTTCCTTCTGGAACTCCAGTAACATCGATGATAGGCCTTTGGTTATTTTTCTACAGGTCTCTGAGGCTCTCTTCTTTTTCTTTCTTTCTTTTTTTTTTTTTGGCTCAAATTTATTTCTGTTTTTCAAATTGTATAATTTCTATTGAACTATCCGCAAATTCACTGACTTTCCTTTATCGTCTGCTATTGAGCCTTCCCAGTGAATTTTTTCATTTAAAATGTATTTTTCAATTCCAAAATTTCCATTTAATTATTCTGCATATCTTCTATCTCTTTGCTGAGACTTTCTAGTTTTACATTTGATTCAAAAGTTCTGTTAAGAGTAATTATACAGAAAACTAAACAGAACAATGTTTATATGATTAGTGGTTGTTTATCCCTCAAGGTATTTGCTCTTGTACTTTCCTAAGTGAAATAAAAGATTATTTTTTATAATGCAGCTATAATCATTTTCTTCTTGTAATTTCTAAATCCTTTTTACTGTGTGTGTCCTCTTTGGCCAAGACCCAGAATAGTTCTAATAACTGCTCATAAGAGGCATCAGAATTTTTTCTTATTCCTTTATTTATTTTCATTGAGGCAGAATTGATGTAACATAATATTAACCATTTTAAAGTCATAATTCAGTGGCATTTAGTACATTCACAATGTTGGGCAACTACCACCTCTATCAAGTTTCAAAACATTTCATCACCCCAAAAGGAGACCTATCCATTCTCCATTCCCACCTTCTCTCAGCCCCTGTCAACTAATCTGCTTTCTACCTGGTTTTAACTATTCTTCAGATTTCATAGAAATGTACTGATATCTGTGATCTTTTGTGTCTGGCTTCCTTACTTATCATAATGTTTTTGAGTTTCATCTATGTTTGTGGCATGTATCAATACTTCATTCATTTCGATGGCTGAATAATGTTCCATGATATGAATATGCTGTGTTTTGTTTATCCATTCATCTGTCAGTGGACACTTGGGTTGCTTCCACCTTTTGGCTATTGAGAATAATGCTGCCATGAACATTCACATACAAGTATTTGTCTGAGTCCCTCTTTTTAGTTCTTTGAGGTATACAGCCAGCAGTAGAACTGCTGGGTGATATGGTAATTCTATGTTTAAATTTTGAGGAACTTCCACACTGCTTTCCACAGTGGCTGCACCATTTTACTTTCCCACCATCAATGTACAAGATCCATATCCTCACCAATACCTGTTTTTTTGTTTTTATGATTATGGCCATGCTAGTGGATTAAAGTAGTATCTCATGGTTTTGATTTGCACTTTACTTATGACTGATGATGTTGAGCACCTTTTTGTTTGCTTGTTGGCCATTTTGTACCTCTTTTGGAGAAATGTATTCAAGTCTTTGCTCATTTTTTAATTGGGTTGCTTGTCCTTTTGCTATTGAGTTGTGAGAGTTCTTGATATTTCTTAGATACAGATCTTTTATTAGATATATGATTTTCTCCCATTGTATGGGTTTGTTCATTTTCTTTTTTTTTTTTTTTTTTTGCGGTACGCGGGCCTCTCACTGTTGTGGCCTCTCCGATTGCGGAGCACAGGCTCCAGACGCGCAGGCTCAGCGGCCACGGCTCACGGGCCCAGCCGCTCCGCGGCACGTGGGACCTTCCCGGACCGGAGCACGAACCCGTGTCCCCTGCCTCAGCACGCGGACTCTCAACCACTGCGCCACCAGGGAAGCCCTGTTCATTTTCTTGATAGTGTCTTTTGATGCACAAAAATTTTAATTTTGATGGAGCCCAGTATATCTGTTTTTTCTTTTATTTCTTGTGCTTTTGGTGTCATATCTAAGCATCCATTGCCAAAGCCAAAATAATGAAACTTTCCCCTGTGTTTTCTTCTAAAAATTTTATAGTTTTAGTGCTTACATTTAGGTTGTTGACCCATTTTGAATGAATTTTTGTATATGATATGAGGTAGGGGTCCAACTTCATTCTTTTACATGTTGATATTAGTTGTACCAGCACTATTTGTTGAAGAAACTGTTCTTTGGCCCATTGGATGAGCTTGGCATCCTTGTCAAAACTCAGTTGACCAAAGATGTATGGGTTTGTTTCTGAATTCCCAATTCTGTTCCATTTGTCTGTTCTTATGCCCATACCACACTACTTTGATTACTGTAGCTTTGTAATAAGTTTTGAACTGGGGAAGTGTGAGGCTTTCAGTTTTGTTTTTCATCAGATCTTCTTGGTTATTCAGGGTCCCTTGAGATTCCATATGAATTTTGTAATCAGCTTGTTAATTTCTACATAAAGGGAAACTGAGGTTTTGATAGGGATTGCATTGAATCACAGGATCAGTTTTGGAAATATTGACATCTTAACAATATTAAGTTTTCCAATCCATGAACATAGGATACTTTTTTATTTAGGTTTCCTTTAATTTCTTTCACTTATGTTTTGTGGTTTTTAGTATACAGTCTTGCACCTCCTTGGTTGAATTTTTTCCTAAGTATTTTATTCTTTTTTTATGCTATTGTGAATGGAATTGTTTTCTTAATTTCATTTTCATGTTCATTTTTAGTGTATAGAAATACAACTGATTTTTGTGTGTTGGTCTTGTATCCTGAAATTCTTGCAAAATTTTTTATTTGTTCTAATAGTTTTGTGTGTGTGTCTATTCTTTAGGATTTTTTATCTATAAGGTCTTGTTATCTGTGAGTAAAGATAATTTTACTTCTTCCTGTTCAGTTGGGATGCTTCTTATTTTTTTTCTTGCCTAACGTTGCTCTGGCTAGAACTTCCAGGACAATGCTGAATAGAAGTAGTGAAAATGGGGATTCATGTCTTATTCTTGATCTTAAGGGGAAATCTTTCAGTTTTTCTTCATTGAATATAATGTTGGCTGTGGGTTTTGCATAAATATCCTTTATCGTGTCTTTCACTCCCACCTTGAAGATATTAGAGTTGCAGTTATTCCACATACTTTCCAGCATTTGGTATTATTATGCTGTATCATTTTAGCCATTCTAGTCAGTCTGTAGTTGTATTTCATTGGAATTCTAATTTGTTTTTCACTGGTGACTAATGACATTGGACACTTTTCCATGTATTTTTTGGCCATAGAATTTGTTTTTGAGAGGGTCTTCACATTGAAAATCAATGTCAGATAATTTACCATGTAAATGTACATTGAATACAATAGGAGTCAGGCCCTCTTAATGTTTAGTATGGGCCTCTAAATTAAGGTGTTATTGTCAAATTGACTGTTAGTATTGCTTTGGGTCTACTTTTATACTAAAGATTTGACAAATTTAAGTCCTATTATGTAATGTATATGAACATTAATAACTTCCGAACATTTAAACATTTTAAAGAACAAGAAGAAAATAATTTTCTTCTATTGTTGATAGGTGAATAATTATAGCTGTAATTGGGCATACGTTAAAACTTTTTAAAGAATTCGGTTGATATTACTAATTAAGAAGTTATATTATGCCAAATGGCATACTTGTGCTTCTGAATGATACAGATGATAAAGGTATGCACATTTACTTGTCAGCAAATGGGCATCATTGTGTTTGGGTAATATCTCTGAAAATGGAGTTGTCTCCAGCTGGTTATAATTAGGATTGGATTGTTTCATGCATCAGAGACACGAAAGTTGGTTCAATTCATGGGTCCCACAGTTTTCTAGTTATTTTGCTCATTTCCTGCAACTTCAAAGTGCTCATCTATTTCTCACAAAACATTTGAATGAGTACAGACAGAAATGTATAACCAGGTTGCCACTATTATTAGCTGCTGTTTTTACTCTCAGGTATTGAAATGTAGGAATGAAGAATGGCTCAGAAACCTTGTAATAGCCTAGAGAGTTATCCTTTGGGAAAAAAAAATGCATTGAAATAAGCATGTTAAAAGAGCCCAGGGGGTACAATAAAATGTAGTAGGAACACTCTGTAAATCTCACAGTCTCTCTTAGTTTGGAATATCTGGGAATGATCGTCAACTCCTATGAACAGTTTTGTGACTTTTGGAGTTAAATTTGTCATTTGTAAGATTTTAGCATATGAAGGGATGTCCTGTTTTACTTGGTCTCTTTCCTAATGCCATGGTTTTTTGTCTGCTTACTTATAACTGTATTTAGAAGAGCTAACATTTGTTAACCATTTGCTATTTGTCTTGCATGGTGCTAGTCTCTCTTATTATCTCTAATCCTTACCACAATCTTGTAAACCCAATTTACAGATGAAACTAAAGCTCCAGAGTTTGTTTCTTTTTTGTTGTTGTTGTTGTTTGTTTTTAAGAGTTTGTTTCTTGCCTAAAGTCACAGACCACAGTAAGTGGTGATTTGAAGTCAAATTTGTCTAATCCTAAAGCCTGTAGTTTTCCCACTATACCAGTGGTTCTTACCCCAGCCCAATCAAAATGGAATTTCTGGGGTTAGGTTTTAATATGTTTGAGCAGCTCTCCCAGATAAGTAATGTGCATCAAGGGTTAGAAACCACTGGATAACACCCTGTGCTTACTATTATGAGACCATACATCAATAGAAGAGAAAGTATAGTTTAAAAAAAACCCATATTTTCCTTTAAAAGTATGTACAGTATTGTCCATTTATCTCTGCCAAAACATCTGTGTGAAACTTCCAATGCACTGAGAACATGCTGAAGCCTCCCTTTGCTACTGCTCATTCCTAAAAGTGATCCTTCCTTCCTCCTCCAAAAAATGTATGGTACCAATCAAACACAACTGTGAAAAGAAGCAAAATTGGCCAAAACCCATGAAAAAAACCCTTGAAAATAGGATTGGAATGCAGATGAGAAAACATGCACAGTAGTGGAATACTATAAAAGATGTGAGATTATAGGGGTGCTTTATGTCTAGCTTGCTGGGCAAGCAAACATATGGATCTACCTCTTCCTACCTGCATTTCTCCTTAGTGTGTATGATGCAAAACCAGGAAGTGTGGGTGCTTTAAAAGCCAAGGCAATTCCTCAGTGTTGTCAATATTCAGAAAGGATAGGGAGCCCCCCTAAATACTAACCATGTTCACTACCCAGTGGAAAATTTTGCCCTTCCCCTAAAAAAATGCTGCTGTAATCACATACATCAGATGAACAAGATATCTCTAAAGTCTAAACAAAGATGAGCCCACAACCCAATTATCATAAAATATTTAAAGAAAACTAATACTGTGAAGGAGGATACCGAACTATGCAAATGGAAGAACTAATACCCAGGGAATCAGAGTTAGTAGAGCAAAACAGAACTTTAGAATAAATATAATATCCGCAGAGACATGCAGGATGACACTGCATTTATTAAAAAAGGAAATTTTAGAGCTTTTTGAAATTAAGAACAGTTTAAAAGGAAAGACCATAAAATTGGGAAGAAAAAGGATAAATTAGGAGGCTTGGAGTCATCCATTCATCTCCATAAATGCTTAGAGAGATGTGTGGAATGACATTCAATTAATATTGACACTTTTTCTTTCTGGGTAATGGGGTGCTGGCTGGTTTGTTGCTTACTATATTGTACTTTTGGGTTATTAAAGTTTTTATGGAAGCATGTTTCGCTTCATAAAAATTAAGTCATTTGCTTAAATAAAATTAATGAATTAAATGATTGACTTAAAGATTTAAAAAAGAAATTGATAAAATAATTCAAAGAAAATAAAGGTCCAGATTAATAAGGGTAAGATCAGAACTTAGCAGCATTTTTGATTGATTGAAAAATTTATAACATGGATAAATCATGGCAGGTCTGGAAAAGAACAAAAAAATATTAATATTAAAAATTAAAAAGTAAGCACGACTAAATATACAGAGATTTGTAAAGTTGCAAGAACTCTGTATAAATGTATACTAATAAAATGTGAAAGCTGAGATTCAGTGGGTAATTTTTCAGAAATATATGACTTATTCCAGTTATCACAAGAAAAGGTAAAAACCTTGAGTTAACTAATAATTATAAGAAGAAATTGAAAAGAAATTTAAAGATTTGTCCCTACAACGGCCCAGGTTTTACAGGTGAGTTCTAGGAAACTTTTAAAGAACTCATATAAACTTGGATAATATATAAAAAGATAGGACCCTACCCAACTGGTTTTATGATGCTAATACATTAGCACTAATACCCAAACCAAAGAGAGACACAGAAAAAGAGAGAGAGAGAAAAGAGGGTGGGGGTGCAGAAAGGAAAGGAAAACTACATGGCTACCTTACTTCTGGAGATAGGACTAAAAAAATCATAAATAAAATATTAGAATATTGAATTAAAGTATTATTTAGTTAGGATTTATCCCAAGAATGTAAAGATGAGTCAGCACTATAAAATCTATTTGTATAACTTATTTTGTAGTTATTAGAGGAGGAAACTTCGCAATCCTCTCTATAACACCCCCCGAAAGCATTCAGTAAAATGCAACAGTGTGGTTTTGGCCTAGGGAAAGACAACTAGATCAAAAACAGAGTAAAGATTCTGAGACAGAGCTTCCCTGGTGGCGCAGTGGTTGAGAGTCCGCCTGCCAAAGCAGGGGACATGGGTTCGTGCCCTGGTCTGGGAAGATCCCACATGCCGCGGAGCAGCTGGGTCCTTGAGCCATGGCCGTTGAGCCTGCGCGTCCGGAGCCTGTGCTCCGCAACGGGGGAGGCCACAACAGTGAGAGGCCCACATACCGCAAAAAAAAAAAAAAAAGATTATGAGACAGACTCACGTATATCTCCCAATTTAAATGTAGAATACATGTGGTATTTTAAATCAATATTTAAGGAACGGACTATTCAATAAATGGTGTGCATTTAGAAAGATATATAAAATTTTCACACCATTAACAAGAAATAAAATCAAAATGTAATAAAAGCCTAAATATATAAGAAACACTTTGCAAATGTTAGAAGAAAATATTTATGACCATGAGGTAGGGAAGGCCTTAAAATCAGGTATCAAGATCAAAAACCATTAAAAAAAATAGATTGTTAAACTTAGATATAACAAAATAAAAACTTCTCAATAACAAAAGAACAAGAGGACAAGTTAAGAGGACAAGTGCCAGACCTAAAAAAAATATTTCGAATGGATGGAACAGAACAGTTATATATCCATAATAAGAAAAAGGGAGGAGGAAATAGAAAAATGGGCAAAGAATATGAGCAGGGAATTCAAAGAAAAGAATATAGCCAATAAACATTGGGAAAGATGTTCAATATCACTAATAGTCAGGGAAATGCAAATTTTAAAGATAATAAAATTGTTTTATTCTACCGGATTGGCAGAAAATTTTTAAATTGGTATATCCAGTGGTGGCAAGTATGTGGAGAAATGGATATCCTCTTAATAATTGTGGGTTGTAAAATTGGAAAGTCATTATCTAGAAGAATTTGGCAGTATTTTGTGTACCTGTAGAATTCATAAAGAACTCTGAAATGCATTCTTATTTAATCCTGGGGCTGGTACTTTGTCCTTATTTTACCTATCAAGAATTGAACTCAGAGAGGACACATGGCAGAGTTGGAACTCTTACCCAAGTCTCCTAATGCCAGTGCAGTATTCTTTGTATTCCATGATTGTTCCTAGGGCGAAGGAATAGCATGAGCCAAAGCTTAGCAGTAGTTCAGTACATATCATGTCTAAGGCATGCAGTCTTGCATATTAAAGGATAGTTGAAGGAAATGACCTGAGAGATGGGACTGAAAAGACAAGATGAATTAAAATCATGGAAGAGTTTTGAATATCCTAACAAGAAAGTTAGGTTTTGTTCCATTAATGTTGAGGATCCACCAAAGGTTTTAGAGCACTGACTAATAACAGTGTGAAGAGTGGCTTACAAGTGAGAGATTTGAGACAGAAAGACTAGTTAGATGGCTGAGGCAGTTGTTTAAATGAGAAAATGAGGACTTTGAACTATACTGGTAACTGTAAATTTGACAAGGAGAAGACAGGGATAAGGGGCATGGAAGTGGGAGTTGACACAACATAGAACCTGGCTTCAGATGTGTAAAAGGGACTCACTTTGAGCTTACCCATATCAGATATGAGATTTGGAGAAGGGGCAAAGATTTCCAGGAATTGGGCCACCGCCCACTTTTTGGCTTTTTATGATTAACCTCGGAACTGTAATGGCACCTGTGGGTGTGTCATTTAGCATGCTAATATATTACAATGAGCATATAATGAGGCTCAAGGTATACTGGAAGTCAATTCTTCCGTCGTCTTGGAAGTTCTTACCAGTTTATGTTGTATCCACAAGGACTATGTCATTCTTTTAAAGGTTGTGCCCTTCCACTTTCTCTTCTGTTTCAGTAGTGTGGATATGATAACCCCAAACTCCTAATTTATCCCTCGCCCCCCTTTCCCTTTTGGTAACTATAAGTTTGTTCTCTATATCTGTGGGTCTATTTCTGTTTTGTAAATAAGTTCCTTTGTATCATTTTTTTTAAGATTCCACATATAAGTGATATCATATGATATTTGTCTTTATCTGGGTTGCTTCACTTAGTATAATAACCTCTAGGTCCCTCCATATTGCGCAAATGGCATTGTTTCATTCTTTTTCATGGCTGACTAATATTCCATTGTGTGTGTGTGTGTGTGTGTGTGTGTGTGTGTGTGTGTGTGTTTATAAAATATATACATCACATCTTCTTTATCCATTCATCTTTTGATGAACATTTAGGTTGCTTCCATGTCTTGGCTATTGTAAATACTGCTGCAGTGAACACTGGCGTACATGTACCTTTTCGAATTAAGAGCTTGTTCTGGATATACGCCCAGGAGTGGGATCCTGGATCATACAGTAACTCTATTTTTAGTTTTTTAAGGAACCTCCATACTGTTCTCCATAGTGGCTGTACCAATTTACATTTCCACCGACAGTGTAAGAGGGTTCCTTTTTCTCTACACCCTCTCCAGCATTTATTATTTTTAGACTTTCTTTTTTAACATCGTTATTAGAGTATAATTGCTTTACAAGGGTGTGTCAGTTTCTGCTTTATAACAAAGTGAATCAGTTATACATACACATATGTCCCCATATCTCTTCCCTCTTGCGTCTCCCTCCCTCCCACCCCTCTAGGTGATCACAAAGCACTGAGCTGATCTCCCTGTGCTATACGGTTGCTTCCCACTAGCTATCTATTTTATGTTTGGTAGTGTATATATGTCCATGCCACTCTCTCACTTTGTCCCAGCTTACCCTTCCCCCTCCCTGTATCATCAGGTCCACTCTCTAGTAGTTCTGCAACTTCATTCCCATCTTGCCCCTAGGTTCTTCTGACCTTTTTTTTTAGATTCCATATATATGTGTTAGCATACGGTATTTGCTTTTCTCTTTCTGATTTACTTCACTCTGTATGACAGTCTCTAGGTCCATCCACCTCACTACAAATAACTCAGTTTTGTTCCATTTTATGGCTGAGTAATATTCCATTGTATATATATGTGCCACAAGTTCTTTATCCATTCATCTGTTGATGGACACTTAGGTTGCTTCCATATCGTGGCTATTGTAAATAACGCTGCAATGAACATTTCGGTACATGACTCTTTTTGAATTACGGTTTTCTCAGGGTATATGCCTAGTAGTAAGATTGCTGGGTCATATGGTAGTTCTGTTTTTAGTTTTTTAAGGAACCTCCATACTGTTCTCCATAGTGGCTATGTCAATTTACATTCCCACCAACAGTGAAAGAGGGTTCCCTTTTCTCCACACCTTCTCCAGCATTTATTGTTTGTAGATTTTTTGATGATGGCCATTCTGACTGGTGTGAGATGATATCTCATTTTAGTTTTGATTTGCATTTCTCTAATGATTAATGATGTTGAGCATTCTTTCATGTGTTTGTTGGCAATCTGTGTATCTTTGGAGAAATGGCTATTTAGGTCTTCTGGCCATTTGTGGATTGGGTAATTTTTTTTGATATTGAGCTGCATGAGTTGCTTGTATGTTTTGGAGATTAATCCTTTGTCAGTTGCTTCATGTGCAAATATTTTCTCCCATTCTGAGGGTTGTCTTTTCGTCTTGTTTATGGTTTCCTTTGCTGTGCAAAAGCTTTTAAGTTTCATTAGGTCCCATTTGTTTATTTCTGTTTTTAATTCCATTTCTCTAGGAGGTGGGTCACAAAGGATCTTGCGGTGATTTATGTTGTAGAGTGTTCTGCCTATGTTTTCCTCTAAGAGTTTGATGGTGTCTGGCCTTACATTTAGGTCTTTAATCCATTTTGAGTTCTTTTGTGTGTATGGTATTACAGAGTGTCTAATTTCATTCATTTACGTGAACCTGTCCAGTTTTCCCAGCACCACTTATTGAAGAGGCTGTCTTTTTTCCACTGTATATTCTTGCCTCCTTTATCAAAGATAAGATGACCATATGTGCGTGGGTTTATCTCTGGGCTTTGTATCCTGTTTCATTTATCTATATTTCTGTTTTCGTGCCAGTACCATACTGTCTTGATTACTGTAGCTTTGTAGTATAGTCTGAAGTCAGGGAGCCTGATTCCTCCAGCTCCGTTTTTCTTTCTCAAGATTGTTTTGGCTCTTCGGGGTCTTTTGTGTTTCCATACAAATTGTGAAATTTTTAGTTCTAGTTCTGTGAAAAATGCCAGTGGTAGTTTGATAGGGATTGCATTGAATGTGTAGATTGCTTTGGGTAGTAGAGTCATTTTCACAATGTTGATTCTTCCAATCCAAGAACATGGTCTATCTCTCCATCTATTTGTATCATCTTTAATTTCTTTCATCAGTGTCTTATAGTTTTCTGCATACAGGTCTTCTGTCTCCTTAGGTAGGTTTATTCCTAGATATTGTATTCTTTTTGTTGCAATTATAAATGGGAGTGTTTTCTTAATTTCACTTTCAGATTTTTCATCATTAGTGTATAGGAATGCAAGAGATTTCTGTGCATTAATTTTGTATCCTGCTACATTACCAAATTCATTGATTAGCTCTAGTAGTTTTCTGGTAGCATCTTTAGGATTCTCTATGTATAGTATCATGTCATCTGCAAACAGTGACAGTTTTACTTCTTCTTTTCCAATTTGGGTTCCTTTTATTTCTTTTTCTTCTCTGATTGCTGTGTCTAAAACTTCCAAAGCTATGGTGAATAATCTTGGTGAGAGTGGGCAACCTGTCTTGTTCCTGATCTTAGTGGAAATGGTTTCAGTTTTTCACCATTGAGGATGATGTTGGCTGTGGGTTTGTCATATATGGCCTTTATTATGTTGAGGAAAGTTCCCTCTATGTCTACTTTCTGCAGGGTTTTTATCATAAATGGGTGTTGAATTTTGTTGAAAGCTTTCTCTGCATCTATTGAGATGATCATATGGTTTTTCGTCTTCATTTTGTTAATATGCTGTATCACGTTGATTGATTTGCATATATTGAAGAATCCTTGCATTACTGGGATAAACCCCACTTGTTCATAACGTATGATCCTTTAATGTGCTGTTGGATTCTGTTTGCTAGTATTTTGTTGAGGATTTTTGCATCTATGTTCATCAGTGATATTGGCCTGTAGTTTTCTTTCTTTGTTACATCTTTGTCTGCTTTTGGTATCAGAGTGATGGTGGCCTTGTAGAATGAGTTTGGGAGTGTTTCTCCCTCTGCTATATTCTGGAAGAGTTTGAGAAGGATAGGTGTTTGCTCTTCTCTAAATGTTTGATAGAATTTGCCTGTGAAGCCATCTGGCCCTGCGCTTTTGTTTGTTGGAAGATTTTTAATCACAGTTTCAATTTCACTGCTTGGATTGGTCTGTTCATATTTTCTATTTTTTCCTGGTTCAGTCTTGGAAGGTTGTGCATTTTTAAGAATTTGTCCATTTCTTCCATGTTGTCCATTTTATTGGCATGTAGTTGCTTGTAGTAATCTCTCATGATCCTTTGTATTTCTGCAGTGTCAGTTGTTACTTCTCCTTTTTCATTTCTAATTCTATTGATTTGAGTCTTCTCCCTTTTTTTCTTGATGAGTCTGGCTAATGGTTTATCAATATTGTTTATCTTCTCAAAGAATCAGCTTTTAGTTTTATTGATCTTTGCTCTTGTTTCCTTCATTTCTTTTTCATTTATTTCTGATCTGATCTTTATGATTGCATTCCTTCTGCTAACTTTGGGGGGTTTTTGTTCTTCTTTCTCTAATTGCATTAGGTGTAAGGTTAGGTTGTTTATTTGAGATGTTTCTTGTTTGTTAAGGTAGGACTGTATTGCCATAAACTTCCCTCTTAGAACTGCTTTTGCTGCATCCCATAGGTTTTGGGTCATTGTGTTTTCGTTGTCATTTGTTTCTAGGTATTTTTTGATTTCCTCTTTGATTTCTTCAGTGATCTCTCCGTTTTTAAGTAATGTGTTGTTTAGCCTCCATGTGTTTGTATTTCTTACAGATTTTTTCCTATAATTGATATCTAGTCTCATGGTGTTGTGGTCGGAAAAGATACTTGATATGATTTCAATTTTTTAAAATTTACCAGGGCTTGATTTGTGACCCAAGATATGCTCTACCCTGGAGAATGTTCCATGAGCACTTAAGAAGAATGTATATTCTGTTGTTTTGGGTGGAATGTCCTATAAATATCAATTAAGTCCATCTTGTTTAATGTATCATTTAAAGCTTGTGTTTCCTGGGCTTCCCCGGTGGCGCAGTGGTTGAGAGTCCGCCTGCCGATGCAGGGGACACGGGTTCATGCCCCGTTCTGGGAAGATCCCACATGCCGTGGAGCGGCTGGGCCCGTGAGCCATTTCCGCTGGGGCTGCGTGTCCGGAGCCTGTGCTCCGCGACGGGAGAGGCCAAAACAGTGCAAGGCCTGCGTACAGCAAAATTAATAAATAAATAAAAATTTAAAAAGTAAAAAAGCTTGTGTTTTCTTATTTATTTTCATTTTGGATGATCTGTCCGTTGGTGAAAGTGGGGTTTTGAAGTCCCCTAATATGATTGTGTTACTGTCGATTTCACCTCTTACGGCTGTTAGTATTTGCCTTATGTATTGAGGTGCTCCTATGTTGGGTGAATACATATTTACAATTGTCATATCTTCTTCTTGGATTGATCCCTTGATCATTATGTAGTGTCCTTCTTCGTCTCTTGTAATAGTGTTTATTTTAAAGTCTCTTTTGTCTGATATGAGAATTGCTACTCCAGCTTTCTTTTGATTTCCATTTGCATGGAATATCTCTTTCCATCCCCTCACTTTCAGTCTGTATGTGTCCTTTGGTCTGAAGCGGGTCTCTTGTAGCCGGCATATATACGGGACTTCTTTCTGTATCCATTCAGCCAGTCTGTGTCTTTTGGTTGGAGCATTTAATCCATTTACATTTTAGGTAATTATTGATATGTATGTTCCTTTTACCATTTTCTTAATTGTTCTGGGTTTATTATTGTAGGTCTTTTCCTTCTCTTGTGTTTCCTGCCTAGGGAAGTTCCTTTAGCGTTTGTTGTAAAGCTGGTTTGGTGGTGCTGAATTCTCTTAGCTGTTGCTTGCCTGTAAAGCTTTTAATTTCTCCATCAAATCTGAATGAGATCCTTGCTGGGTAGAGTCATCTTGGTTGTAGGTTTTTCTCTTTCATCACTTTAAATGTGTCCTGCCACTCCCTTCTGGCTTGCAGAGTTTCTGCTGAAAGATCAGCTGTTAACCTTATGGGGATTCCCTTGTGTGTTACTTGTTGTTTTTCCCTTGCTGATTTTAATATTTGTTCTTTGTATTTAATTTTTGATAGTTTGATTAATATGTGTCTTGGCGTGTTTTTCCTTGGATTTATCCTGTATGGGACTCTCTGTGCTTCCTGGACTTGATTAACTATTTCCTTTCCCATGTTAGGGAAGTTTTCAACTATAATCTCTTCAAATATTTTCTCAGTCCCTTTTTCTCTTCTTCTTCTGGGACCCCTATAATTCGAATGCTGGTGCATTTAATTTTGTCCCAGCGGTCTCTGAGACTGTCCTCAATTCTTTTCATTCTTATTTCTTTATTCTGCTCTGCAGTAGTTATTTCCACTATTTTAACTTCCAGGTCACTTATCCGTTCTTCTGCCTCAGTTATTCTGCTCTTGATCCCTTCCAGATAAGTTTTAGTTTCATTTATTGTGTTGTTCATCTCTGTTTGTTTGCTCCTTATTTCTTCTACGTCCTTGTTAAACATTTCTTGTATGTTCTCCATTCTGTTTCCAAGATTTTGGATCATCTTTACTATCATTATTCTGAAGTCTTTTTCAGGTAGACTGCCTATTTCCTCTTCACTTGTTTAGTCTGATGGGTTTTTACCTTGCTCCTTCATCTGCTATGTGTTTCTCTGTCTTCTCATTTTGCTTAACTTACTGTGTTTGGGGTCTCCTTTTCGCAGGCTGCAGGTTCGTAGTTTCTGTTGTTTTTGGTGTCTGTCCCCAGTGTCTAATGTTGGTTTAGTGGGTTGTGTAGCCTTCCTGGTGGAGGGGACTAGTGCCTGTGTTCTGGTGGATGAGGCTGGGTCTTGTCTTTCTGGTGGGCAGGTCCACGTCTGTAGGTGTGGTTTGGGGTGTCTGTGGCCTTTTTATGATTTTAGGCAGCCTGTGTGCTAATGGATGGGGTTGTGTTCCTGTGTGTCTAGTTGTTTGGCATAGGGTGCCCTGCACTGTAGCTTGCTGGTCGTTGAGTGGAGCTGGGTCTTGGCGTTGAGATGGAGACCTCTTGCAGATTTTCGCCGTTTGATATTACATGGAGCTGGGAGGTCTCTTGTGGACCAGTGTCCTGAACTTGGCTCCCCTACCTCAGTGGCACAGCCCTGACTCCTGGCTGTAGCACCAAGAGCCTGTCCTCCACATGGCTCAGAATAAAAGGGAGAAAAACAGAAAGAAAGAAAGAAGATAAAATAAAATAAAGTTATTAAAATAAAAAATAATTATTAAGATAAAAAGAATTTTTTAAGTAAAAAAAAAAAACCAACAAAAAACGGACCGACAGAACCCTAGGACAAATGGTAAAAGCAAAGCTATACAGACAAAATCACACACAGAAGCATACACATACACACTCACAAAAAGAGAAAAATGGGAAAAAATATATATATATCTTTGCTCCCTAAGTCCACCACCTCAATTTGGGATGATTCGTTGTCTATTCAGGTATTCCACAGATGCAGGGTACATCAAGTTGATTGTGGAAATTTAATCCGCTGCTCCTGAGGCTGCTGGGAGAAATTTCCCTTTCTCTTCTTTGCACAGCTCCTGGGGTTCAGCTTTGGATTTGGCCCCGCCTCTGCGTGTAGGTCGCCAGAGGGCATCTGTTCTTCGTTCAGACAGGACGCGGTTAAAGTAGCAGCTGATTCGGGGACTCTGGCTCACTCAGGCCGGGGGAAGGGTGAGGTACGGATGCGGGGCGAGCCTGCGGCGGCAGAGGCCAGCGTGATGTTGCACCAGCCTGAGGCACGCTGTGTGTTCTCCCAGGGAAGTTGTCCCTGGATCATGGGACCCTGGCAGTGGCGGGATGCGCAGGCTCCCGGGAGGGGGGGTGTGAACTGTGACCTGTGCTTGCACACAGGCTTCTTGGTGACTGCAGCAGCAGTCTTAGCGTCCCATGCCCGTTTCTGGGTCCGCGCTGATAGCCGCGGCTCGTGCCCATCTCTGGAGCTCCTTTAAGCGGCGCTCTTAATCCCCTCTCCTCCCGCACCAGGAAACAAAGAGGCATGAAAATGTCTTTTGTCTCTTTGGTAGCTCCAGACTTTTTCCTGGACTCCCTCCCGGCTAGCTGTGGCGCACGAGCCCCCTTCAGCCTGTGTTTACGCAGCCAACCTCAGTCCTCTCCCTGGGGTCTGACCTCCGAAGCCAGAGCCTTAGTTCCCAGCCCCCACCGGCCCCGGTGGGTGAGCAGACAAGCCTCTCAGGCTGGTGAGTGCTGGTCTGCACCAATCCTCTATGTGGGAATCTCTCCACTTTGCCCTCTGCACCCCTGTTGCTGCGCTCTCCTCCATGGCTCCGAAGCTTCACCCCCTCCGCCACCAGCAGTCTCTGCCCGCGAAGAGGCTTCCTAGTGTGTGGAAACCTTTCCTCCTTCACAGCTCCCTCCCACTGGTCCAGGTCCCGTCCCTATTCTTTGTCTCTGTTTTTTCTTTTTTCCTTTTACCCTACCCAGGTACTTGGGGAGTTTCTTGCCTTTTGGGAGGTCTGAGGTCTTCTGCCAGTGTTCAGTAGGTGTTCTGTAGGAGTTGTTCCACATGTAGATGTATTTCTGATGTATTTGCAGAGCGGAAGGTGATCTCCGTGCCTTACTCTTCCGCCATCTTGAAGCTCCTCCAAGTTGTACTCTCTGCCCGGGGAGAAATTCCAATGGCAGGTATTGGTGACACATCCTCTTCTTTAACAGGTGGCAGACTGGCAACTCCTGGTCCGCAGTCCCAAGGACTGTCGTGGCTTCAGCTGGTGGGGCCCCTCCAGAGCCGGCAGCCTCAGTGAGGCCGCCCTCCCTTCGGGCTCCAGGGTAGTTCAGTCTATTTGTAGACTTTTTGATCATGGCCATTCTGACTAGTGTGAGGGGATACCTCGTTGTAGTTTTGATTTGCATTTCTCTAATAATTAGCACTGTTGAGCATGTTTTCATCTGCCTCTTGGCCATCTGTATGTCTTCTTTGGAGAAATGTCTGTTTAGATATTCTGCCCATTTTTTGATTGGTTTGTTTTTTTGATATTGAGCTGTATGAGCTGTTTGTATATTTTGGAAATTAATGCCTTCTTGGTCACATCATTTGCAAATATTTTCTCCCATTCTGTAGGTTGCCTTTTCATTTTGTTTGTAGTTTCTTTTGTACAAAAGCTTTTAAGGTTAATTAGGTCCCATTTGTTTATTTTTGTTTTTATTTCCATTACTCTAGGAGACAGATCCAAAAAGATATTGCTGTGATTTATGTCAAAGAGTGTTCTGCCTATGTATTCCTCTAGGAGTTTTATAGTATCCAGTCTTACATTTAGGTCTTTAATCCATTTTGAGTTTATTTTTGTATATGGTGTTAGAGAATGTTCTAATTTCATTCTTTTACATGTAGCTGTCCAGTTTTCCCAGCACCACTTATTGAAGAGACTGTCTTTTCTCTCTTGTATTAATATATTCTTGCCTCTTTTATTGTAGATTAATTGACCATAGGTGTGTAGGTTTATTTCTGGGCTTTGTATCCTGTTCCATTGATCTATATGTCTGTTTTTGTGCCAGTACTATACTGTTTTGATTACTGTAGCTTGGTAGTATAGCCTGAAGTCAGGGGGTCTGGTTCCTCCAGCTTCATTTGTCTTTCTCAAGATTGCTTTGGCTATTCAAGGTCCTTTGTGATTCCATACAAATTTAAAAATTATATTAACAGGATTATACACCATGATCAAGTGGGACTTATCCCAGGAATGCAAGGATTATTCAGTATCCACAAATCAATCAGTGTGATACACCACATTAAGAAATTGAAGAATAAAAACCATATGGTCATATCAATAGATGCAGGAAAAGCTTTTTGATAAAATTCAACATCCATTTATGATAAAACTGTCCAGAAAGTGGACATAGAGGGAACATACATCAAGTAATAAAGGCCATATATGACAAACCCAAGGCTAACATCATACTCAATGGTGAAAAGCTGAAAGTATATCCTCTAAGATCAGGGGCAAGACAAGGATGCCCACTCTTGCCACTCGTATTCAACATACTATTCGAAGTCCTAGCCACAGCAATCAGAGAAGAAAAAGGACTCCAAATTGGAAAAGAAGAAGTAAAACTGTCACTGTTTGCAGATGACATGATACTATACATAGAAAATCCTAAAGATGCTACCAGAAAACTACTAGAGCTCATCAATGAATTTGGTAAAGTTGCAGGATACAAAATTAATACATAGAAATCTGTTGCATTTCTATACACGAGCAATGAAAGATAGAAGGAGAAGTTAAGGAATCATTCCCATTTACCATCACATCAAAAAGAATAAAACACTAGGAATAAACCTACTGAAGGAGGCAAAAGACCTGTACTCTGAAAACTATAAGAGACTGGTGAAAGAAATTGAAGATGACACAAACAGATGGAGATGTATACTGTGTTCCTGGATTGGAAGAATCAATATTGTTAAAATGACTGTACTCTTCAAGGCAATCTTCAGATTTAGTGCAACCCCTATCACATTACCAATGGCATTTTTCACAGAACTAGAAAAAATTTTAAAATTTGTAGGGAGAGGGTACTCTTCTTGAGCAGTTTTGTTGTGGAAGGTAATGAAGTAATGCAGCAGTACCTAGAGGGAGACATGAGTGCAGGGAAAGTTGTTTTGTTTTTTAAAATGAATGAGATTAATATATATTCATATGCCCGTGGGAATTATCTGGAATGAAGAAATTGATGATACAGAAGAGAAAAGATATTGCAGGAACAGTCCTTGAGAAGTCACAAATGGGTGAGATTCTGACCACAGCTAGAAGGGTTGGACTTAAAGAGGGACACAAACGCTTCTTCCATTGTAAGGGCAGTGAAGGTAAAGTGTATGAAATCAGGTTGGTAGAATTAATGGGAAGATGAGATAAAATTCATCTGTTTGGATCTATTTTCCCACTCAAGTATGAGGCAGGGTCATCAGTAATAAGTGACCTGGGAAAAGGATATCAGAGATTGGAGGAGACAAGAAAAATTGTGAAATAGTTATCTCAAAGTGGCAAAGTAAGCATATAGAAAGAACTGATTTGAATTCTGTTTCTGACAGTGTTAAGTCCCCATTTGAGACCTGTAGTAATATAGTAATATATTTTAAGTGAATACAGTCAGCACAGTGGTGTGGTTTTTCTCTGGTGCTGTTCATCAACTCAGAAGCAGGCTTAGAGGGTTGAATTGGCATTTTACTAGTAGAGAAGGGGAAGAAAGGACAAGAGAGTGTTTGCAAAGTGGAAAACATAATTGTTCGTGGAATTTATTCCAAGTAAGAGGGAAATAAGAATGCTCATTACAACAATAAGGGCAATGATTTTGTATCTTGATTTGATCCAAGAATTGTTGGAATAAAGATCTGCATTTCGAGCAAACATCCCAGGTGTGATATGATTCATGTGGAATGTGGGCCACTCTTGAAGAAACGTTGACAATAGTTTTGAGTCATAATGGTAGTCTTAGAGCAAATATCTGTTTTTGTTCAACTTTCACAGTATATCTATTTAAATACAGGCAGAGGTGCTTGTAAGAAAAAGTGAATTTATACATGTGTGTTAGAAGATATTAATCATCAAGACTTTAGAAGTAACTAGATTAACTGTCAGAGAAAATGAGTATAACAATTGTTTTATTACAAATTTAGCTTTTAAAACATATTGTTAATTGAACAGCTATTATGTTGTACCTGCATGCATTATAATTTTTCATGTAAAATAATTATATTGCTCAAATAGTTAACTTCCATTTATGGATTTCTGGAATTTTGAATCTATTTGTGTATTGTAATTACAATATTTTGCCCACATCTGAAAATATACTTTTTTTTACTGCAAGAAAATTCTGAATTTTAGTTTAATCTGGGCAGTTTCTCAAATTGAAGATGCCATCTTTAATTCCCTGTGTTATACCTAATTATCCAATTGCAAATTGTTCTCAGTAAAACTTTGTCTTTAGTTTTAGCTGCCTCCCTTTGCTTTGTAAGCCATTGCAGTTTTCCTTTATTAAATTAAATTTCACCTGTCTCGGAAGACTTGATGAAAAGTGGACTGAGTAGGCTAAACCACTAGACATTCTTTTTTATTGAAACGTGCATATGTAGTTTTTCACATAGTTTATTTCTGAGCTTCAGTGAAGGAAATGTCATGAAATTAGTGGGGCCTATTGGAATATTTCAAACTATCAAATTTTATTAAAAGAAAGGTTAGAATGATTTCCCCCAAATCTATTTTTTGTTAACTACAACTATTTTATACTGAATTTGGGGGCACTTTTTTCCAAGTGCCTTATGTCATTGTATATTTACTGTAATTATTAGATGCTTTTGGACAGGTGACGCCTTATTATGTACATTGTTGATGCTTTTTCTAGCAGCTTAAATCAATTACCAGGTGTTATAAATGGCCAGCACTAGGCTGGGCTTTAAGAATACAAACAGGGCTTCCCTGGTGGCGCAGTGGTTGAGATTCCGCCTGCCGATGCAGGGGACGTGGGTTCGTGCCCCAGTCCGGGAGGATCCTACATGCCGCAGAGCGGCTGGGCCCATGGGCCATGGCCGCTGACCCTGCGTGTCTGGAGCCTGTGCTTCGCAACGGGAGAGGCCACAACAGTGAGAGGCCTGCGTACCGCAAAAAAAAAAAGAATACAAACAAAATACAAAATGAG
Organism: Delphinapterus leucas; assembly: GCF_059928025.1. NCBI lineage: Eukaryota > Metazoa > Chordata > Mammalia > Artiodactyla > Monodontidae > Delphinapterus > Delphinapterus leucas. The sequence goes on along the minus strand of NC_143130.1, from coordinate 62,927,237 downwards.
GTCCCAGATGTTAGTATGCCTTTTAGTTGTTTATATTTCACCCCTAATTTTGCTTTTTACTTCTTAATACTAGTACTGCCTGTTGTAAAACAAATTATACTGCTTGCTGTTTTATAAATATATTGGACACTTTGCTGTTTTGTGTCTTTGCTGTACTGTTTCTCTTCCACCTCATTTCCAATTCTGGGTAATCTTTCCTCATTAACACACTCATCTCAAATGCTATCACCTGCATGATATCTTTCCAGACACTTCCTTCATCCAATAAATTCCCTATAGTGGCACTTATATTGCCCTGTTTTAAATATTAATATATTTTATATTATTCTCCCCCTTACTTGAAATTAGCTCCTCAAGAGTAGTGTCTTATTTTACTGACCTTTGTATACACCATGTCATACCTGGCATTTAGTAGTCACAAAATAATGTATGTTGAATTAAAGAATCAGAAGTAGCTAAAGAAAAATAACATATGTGACAAAAGGGGTCAAGAGTCAAATACCTCTGGCCATGAGAGCGGTGATCAATGTTGAGTTACTGCAGAGGAAGATAGGACTTGAGTTAGGCCTCATACCTGAGGACCCTAAAGTAAAACCAATCAGAGCAGGTGCTATGAGAATGATAAATTCCATTTTTAAATGGCAGTTTTCTTAAAGTGGGTAAATATTGGGAGATTTGATAGTCTTTGATTTTCCCTGGTTACAATAGAGTTACAACTTTCTCCATTTTATGAATGATACAGCTTTTTCACATAGTGAATATACTGGAAACAAAATCTTATCTAATCTAGAAAATGCACGTACCTGTTCTCAGAGTAAAGGTGTCTCTGTGGGTGATAACCAGCTATGTTGTGAAATACCGTAAATCCCAATGAAGTGATCTGCCTAATATTCCTTTCAAATGCATGTGGGACTCTGAAGATGGTTTTCATTCCCAGAGGCCTGGCAGCTGATCTCTGTTGAGTACTCCACACTCTCTCAGAATGGTTTTGTAGGGGACTGCCTGGTTTAGAATGAGGAGGTAGGTTCTGAAGAGCTGCTGGAATGAGAATCACTGGAATAGCCTGATAAAAGGCTGAGCTTTCTGTGGCTGGTACATTCTGAGCGATAGAGAAGCTACATGGATAGTCCCCTGTGGCAGAACCATGTCTCCTGGAGGAGAGTAAAGCTGGTTTCGACTGTCAAATGGGTCATCTAAAACCAGGGCCATTTTATCCATTAGTGCCCAAGGGCCCTCAGTACTTTTAGGGGCTCATGAAAATGTTTAAAATCTTTTAAAATCAGAAGGAAAAAATGAACAAAACATTTTAACAAATGACATTAATATATTTGTCCCCATACCAAAACAGCCATAACATGCGATTTTTCATTTTTTTTGTGAAGGACAAAGACTTAGATAAACAAAGTGTCCAGGGCCCATGAAAGTCACAATGCATCGCTGCCTGAGACCTACCCACCTCTCAAGGTTGGTGCTAGACTGTGAAAGAGCAGCAGGTTTGGCCAGATGTATATTTTAATCCACTTCTTCTCCCTCTCTGCATCTTAGTATCTTCATCTGCCTGATGAGGAGTATGGATCAAGCAATCTGTGAGGGTTTTTGCAAGTCAAACTTTGTTCAGTGAAGTCCTGCATCAGAAGCTCTGGAAAAGTTGCAGGCCAAAGCAGGTTATCTAACATGACCTTATTGTGAACTCAGGTCCTTTGAGAACCCATATAGACACAGAATAGGCCTGAAAACCACCCTATATTTTTTGAGTCCAGTTAGAAGTACAAGTTCAGAAATGATAAAAGCATACCACTTTATGTGGTATTAGAATGCAACTGGTAAAAAATTAGAAGTAGTAAAATGCCTTGTATGTTGTAAGTACTCAGTAAAAATGAATGGATAAAATAATGATGTATATAAAATATTAGCTTATTTTCTTAAGAGAAATCTGTATTTACCAGAAAAAGTATTAACCTGTGGGATTTTTTTTCTTATTCTCTACAGAAAAATAGCAGAAAACATTTTGGAGATGGTTGTATATAAAATATTTAAATTTCATTTCTACAAATTGTAAGATTCTGAAGATTAAGCCCAGAATTAAATTGTTATTTTCTGTTTATTTATAAGGTTTTATCCTTTTCTGTATAATCCAAAATGTGTGCTATATTAAGATATTAGAACAGTATTTCTCTAACTTCTACCTCTACTGTCTGTATATTGTCCATTTTTTAGATTATTTGTGGAAAATGGTCAATGCCTATTTGATGTTCCTCCTATAGTAAATGGGCCTTTGTATCAGTTATACTACTCCAACCTCCTTATTTGCTTAGGGATAGCATACTGATAGAAAACAAGATGATTTAATGGATGCCTACAAAACATATGATTAGAAAGGTAAATATGCTGAAAAACAGGTATTACAAAATGACGAAGAATTTACTTCTAGATTGCCTTTTTTTTTCCAGTCTAGTCTTTTGATGTACGTCAGAAGCACCTGAACTACATTTAAAAAAATAAAGATATTTCGGTGCCATCTCAGACCTGCTGGTTTAGGATCTATGGGGATGTATCCCATGCATCTGTATTTTGAAAAAGATCCCAGATGATTGTGACAGGCACTAAAGGTTGAGAACTTCTGAAGTATAGTAAAATAGAAAGAAGCATAGACTTTAGACTTAGACTTTAGACTTAGATACATCTGAGTCCAGAGTCCAGGTCTACCACAATCTAGTTGTGTGAACCAAGACCAAGTTACTTAATTTCTCTGAGCTTCAATTTTCTTGTCTATAAAATAGGAATGGTAATACAGTAGTTGGGGGGATTAAAGGAGATAATAAAAGTTCTTGACAGTAAGTGATAGCTAGTATTGTTATTCTAGTAGTGTGAAGTCATCCTCAGTTTTCATGTTGACTTATAAAGAGTGAGGTTTTTCTCACAATAGCTCTTTTCTGCATCCAGAAAAATATTTATGCACAACTTCCTCCAACTATCTTTTAATTAGACAGATTTACTTTGGGCTTTGAACTTCCCTCCAAGTTTGCATTCGGACTACTCTGAAAATAATAGAGAAAGTAGGTGTCATCTTGGCTTTCAGTTTCCTTAGCATCCTCTGGAGTAGCTAATTACCTCTGGATCTAGTTTCAAAGTTATTCATTGTCTTATTTTAAAAACAGGCCTCATTATTTACGATAGCCAGGATATGGAAGCAACCTAAGTGTCCATCGACAGATGAATGGCTAAAGAAGATGTGGCACATATATACAATGGAATATTACTCAGCCATAAAAAGAAACGAAATTGAACTATTTGTAGTGAGGTGGATGGACCTAGAGTCTGTCATACAGAGTGAAGTAAGTCAGAAAGAGAAGAACAAATACCGTATGCTAACACACATATATATGGAATAAAAAAAAAAGGTTCTGACGAGCTTAGGGGCAGGACAGGAATAAAGACACAGGTAGAGAATGGACTTGAGGACACGGGGAGAGGGAAGGGTAAGCTGGGACGAAGTGAGAGAGTAGCATTGACATATATACGCTACCAAATGTAAAATAGATAGCTAGTGGGAAGCAGCTGCATAACACAGGGAGATCAGTTCCGTGCTTTGTGACCACCTAGAAGGGTGGGATAGGGAGGGTGGGATAGGAAGGGTGGGAGGGAGACGCAAGAGGGAGGGTATATGGGGATATATGTATACATATAGCTGATTCACTTTGTTATACAGCAGAAACTAATACAACATTGTAAAGCAGTTATACTCCAATAAAGATGTTAAAAAATAAATAAGTTGCACTTGAAAAAAAAATTAAAAAAAAATAAAAACAGGCCTATTGGTATATCCTGAACTTGGGACATAAATTTGTTAGTTCCAAAACCTTAGAACAATGGGTTTTTGTTAATGAAAGAACATATGGATGCTTAATTCTTTATACTGGCAACTCTATCATATATGTTTATATGGTTAATCTCTGTAGATTTGTAAATGATAATGTTTCAGATTTCTTTTAAAACATCTCAGGTAAATTTAACTGATAATGGTGAAAAACTACAAGAGAAAGAAGAGGAGAGAGACTGTTCTGTTCCTGGTTATGGTCTTTCTGTCTGTATAATATCACCCACATATCCTTTTATTTTCAGTTGCTGCAAACTCGACAGAATTAAAAGGAAAGTATTGATTTCCTTTTTTGTTTCTTAGTTAAGGATTGATCAAATACTTAGAGCACAATGCTAAGCGTGAATATTTAATTTACACAAACTTTACCTAGGATTTAACCAGGCTATGGCTAACTGATTTCTCTCATGAAATGTATATTCACAATTCCTTCTCAGCAAGGGCTCCCCCTTTATTTACTTTGTTGGCTTCATCATATATAGAAAACAGTGTATTAAATGTTACTTCGAATTTAAGCGTTGCAAGTGCTAGAGATTACATAACATCATGCTTGATGTAGCCTTCCTACTTGTTTTATTTCTAGGATTACCTTTAACACATCAGGACTGGTCTTCCATTAGTTACTTGATTTTTTTCTTCATAAACCTCTGCTGAGATTGCACCATTGCATATTTCTAGACCAGAACAGCATATAGGAGAATTTAAAACCACAGCTATTGTTAGACAAGGAAATGCACAAACTTCAGCAGATGAGGATATGAATAGACAAAAACCATTTTAACCACCTTATACATTGAGAGAGCTGAACAATCATCCTAGTGTAACACCAGTCAGTGAAACATTAAGTTGTCTATTTTGTATAGCCTTTGTGTGAACATATCAAAGAAGTGGACTAAGAGAATAATGTAGTGGGGGAACTATCCAGAGACCCATAAATGCAATTGCAAGGTAACATCACACACCAGACTCTTAACAGGGGTAATGTAGTATAATGCTTGAGAGCATAAACTTTGAAACCAGATAGCCTGGGCTGAAATCCCAACTCCTCTACTGACTGTGTGACCCTGGTCAAGATCTCAAAGTGCTTCATCTTTAAAGTGGAGATAGTAATTGATTTGAAGTGTGGAGGGTTTTGAGACCCAAGTTAAGAAATTTGGGTTCAGTGCCCTGAGAAACAGGAAGTCATGGTAATTTTTTGAACAGACAAGTTACATGATTAAATTAGTTGAGGAACATTATTTTAATGAGTGTATATGGATGGAGTGAGAGGGCCTAGAGGCAAAGACACCAGCTCAGAAGATGCCAGAGCACTGTAAACATGAAAGGTGCAACTGTAGAAGTGGAAATAGATGGGCAAGACCAGAAATCACTGTGGAGGAAAAAACATCCAGATTTTGTGATGGATTGGATGTGTCTTTAAACACCCCTCTCCCTACAAATGGCATAATTCAGCAAAATCTTAGAAAATGCTGGTGTAGCAGCTCAGTGGAAATCTCCTGTAAGTGCTGTCAGAAATTATAAACTCTGGGGACTCCAGCTGGTAATGTGTGCATTCACTTACAGCTTCCTTTGCCCCTTTATACACTAGAGCACAACAGGAAATATTGGCTTATCCCTGTAGGACCTGTCTCTATAGGAGATGCTTACTGAACTGAATGCCTTTGTTTAGAACTAATTGACCTTTCTAAAGCAGCATTTTTTTAAGAGCTTACTCAAATTAGGCAGACTTTTACCATCTGATAAGTCAGAGACAAATCAGCCCTCTTTTAAGCAAGGTCAACAATCCTGTTGAAGGAGAAAAGAAGCAAAGACAGAAGGCACCATCAGACAAAAGAATGCTGTATTAGTGAAAACCAGTCAATTAAGAAAATTTTATTATAATTTAAACATTGAATTGTATTACTAATCTTTTCTTGCTTTTATGGTATTATCTGGGTGACACCAGTCTTTTTCAGTCCTTTTTGTTGTAGGATATAAGAATGTTAGGTTTATAAGATTATGATGAAGTAGAAGAATCTGGAATTAGAAACCACATAGTGTCTCAGTATCTCTGTCTGAATTTGTTTTTCTTTGGTTAGAGAGATTCTTGGAGTTAAAGTAGAAAAAAACAATTTTCTACCTAGTTTTTAAGCTTTTTGAGGATTTTGACTCATATTTTTTATGTTTATATATGGTATAGAATAACCCTGACAAAGAGTAAGAATGTTGGTTTAAGAGAGAATTCCCTTAAATTATACTCAAAGACATAGATTTCGACTCAGAGGTAGTCTTTATTGTTGTCCCATATGAGTACTTTATAAACCTAACAATTGTAAATAATAAGTTTTAAAAAATCTCTCAAGCGAGGCTATTGTTCTCCCTTTAAAATTAACACATTGTCATCTGGTCAGTTACTTCAAGCAGGTTGTTTTTAACTGTCTGACAAAGCTCCTGTTTTCAGTGAGGAGAGGCATCCCTCAGTAATTTTATGTTTTAGTTTATGTAACAGGACAGTGGTAATTTTATTTTCAATCAGTTACTTAATTGTAATTGTCTTCTCTCTATAATCAGATGCATTTTACTCTTCCCACTAGTCTTAATGGTTTGGGTAGCAGCTAGATGTATAAGAGAAGTAAGATATTTTTACAAGATCTTTTGTCTTGACAAATCATAAATCCTTTCGGTTAGCCATGGTATTATAGACCACCATTGATAGAGAAAATTCTGTTTTGTAGGGTGATATCCAGGTTGCTTGCTACTGTAGTTAAATCATAAGGAAAACCTTGAATTTAGGTGAGGGCAGCTATTGTTTATAAATGCATTTCATTCCTGTAGGTCATATCATGGCCCTTTGGCCCTTATCAATCTAAGGTAAGACTCTGACTAGGCATGTGCTATTGCTTTTCTGTTTAGACTTGAATGTTTTCTAAGAATGAGTGGGCGAAAAGTGAGAGATGAAACTAAGTTCTTACCAGGTAGGAATCAAAGAATGGAATAATGACTTCAAGATTTGCTGCAAAAGTGCTCTTAGCAAGTGAAGCAAAAGCTACTGTTCAGGGGCTTCCCTGGTGGCGCAGTGGTTGAGAGTCCTCCTGCCGATTCAGGGGACACGGGTTCGTGCCCCGGTCCGGGAAGATCCCACATGCTGTGGAGCGGCTGGGCCCGTGAGCCACGGCCGCTGAGCCTGCGCGTCCGGAGCCTGTAAAGTTACTGTTCATAATTTACAGACTTAATCACATGATGGAAATGCATGAAAATACTTGTTTTTTTCCTGGAAGTATTGTTGGCCATAGGCTAATTTCTGCCCCTTCAGACTAGTTTTGAGCATCATTTAGTCATTACTAGCTTAATTATAATTAAAACAGTTGCTTCTCAAGCTTTCATGAACATACTGATCTTTTAAAACACTGATTTAGTAGGTCTGGAGTGGGGCCTGAGAGTCTGCATTTCTAACAAGCCAGCATGTGTGTACCAATGCTGCAGGTTACTGGACCACATTTTGAGTAGGAGGAGTCTAAATAATTGTTCTTATTACCTTGTAGCTCCTGTCTCCTTACTGTGTTTGCCTTTTTGCCTATAAGATTGGCTGTTTGGGGAACTTCCCTGGCGGTCCAGTGGTTAAGACTGCACGCTTCCACTGGAGGGGGCATGGGTTCAATCCCTGGTCAGGGAACTAAGTTCCCCACATGCTGCGTGGTGTGGCCAAAAAAAAAAAAAAATTAAGCATTAAAAAAAAAAGGTTAGCTGTTTGCCGTTTATTTGGCCACTTCAGACTATTTCAGAATGCTTATTTATCCTATGAGAAAGAAAATTGCATCTGGAAGATGTGCCCCTTTATTAGTGGAAACTCCATGCTTTGTCTCAAGCCATAGTGGTCTTTCATTGTTTCTTCATTGTAAGATAATTGAGTCACTGAGAGCAATTGACTAACAGAGATCTTTCCATTTAATTATGGTTATATGGAGAGGGCATGGGTTTTGGAGTGGGACCTGGATGGACTGTGTGATCTTGGTCAGGTTACTTAATTTCTTTGACTCTCAATTCATTAGTCTGTAAACTGAAAATAGTTACCTACATAAGGTCATTGGGATGGTTAGTGATTAGCAATAATGTGTATGAAGTACCTGGTATAGTACCTATAGTATGGTAGGCATTTAGCAGTTAATAATAAGCATCTTAGTCACTGAATGGGATGAAGCAAGCATTAAAAACCATTTAATTTGCTTAACATCAGGGATTTCATTAGCAGTGTAGCTAACAAGGAGGGAAAAAAAAAGTGAACTGTTTCCTGTGAAAGAAAATTAAAAGTTAAAATTATGTTTAATTTTTATTTATGTTTCTGTTTTACTTTATGTTTTTAAAAAGATAACTCATTTGATTTCTTTGGGAGACTTGGAGTCAAATCACTTTCCTCAATGACCGTTAGATCCCTGTGATTCATAAATGAAATTAAATTCTAGATTCTCAACCTATTTTGAAAAAGAGAATTAATTCCATTCTATCCTGACTTCTCTGAATTTTTGAGGCCAAGATATGCCCACATAGTGACATTCTCAAGGACTCTTCTGTGTCCTTTTTCTCAGTATAGTAGAGAGGAGAATCATCAGGAACAGCACAGCTGGCATCTTGAGGAAAATGACATAAAATTGGCATTGTATGCTAAGCCTGGAAAAGCCAACATTTGTTCAGTTACTAATCTTTTCAGGCAGAGCCTTTGATTTGGCCCAAAACTACTTCACCTTCCCATAGAAGTATTTTTATTTGCTGTCGAAATCCCTCACAAACCTTAGTGCACTCTGAAACACAAGCATATAGGCTATACTGGTTTTTTTAAAAAAACTTCCCTTTCCTCACATTAGCTGGTTTTCCTGACCCTGGGCATGAATTATTTGCCCAGTTATAGGTGCTTCATAACAGAGATTCTTTCTAACAGCACATGTTCCAGGATAACCCATTAGCTTTGTTATATAATTGGGAACTCTAGGTTGGGGTATTCATCTGAAAGAAAATATTCTCTCCGTACCCCTGGGCTTAGATCTGCACTATCATTTGTCTCACTTCAAAGCTAATTGAAATCAGCCAGCCTATGTTTCAAAATATCTACACATATTACCAACCATCTGGCTGCTCACAAATGATGAAGACATTTAATATAAAACCTGGTTAATGCACTAGCCTCTCACCTCTAGAGAACAAATATTGCCTAGGACACACATAGTCTTACTTTAGTATTGGTCCGCAATAGAGGGCGGTCATTTGGGTCCCCAAACTCATAACAGTTTGATGTAATCCCTCCCAGGTGACTGACTATTGATAGACATTCAGAATTATCTTTGCCAGACTCATTCAGAACTGCAGTGACAGAGCAGAAGGTTTATGTGTAGCCATCAGAGCAAGAATATCTAGAGTATATTGCATGTGGGTAAAGGGCATATGAGACTCTTTTTTAGTAACTCAATGTAATTTTTTTCAGATTATGAAAGTAATGTTGAGTGAAATATGCTTGTAGTAGAAAATCTGGAATATATACATTTTCATTTAACATTTTATTTATTAGTCTTTCAACCTTTTTTATTAGATTTATGTGCATTGTTTTTAGCAAAACTGGGATTATTCTAGATGTAGTATACTTTTTAAACCTAGTTATGTTTTATAGACTATTTTCAATGTCTTTAAGTAACCAGCTCTATTTCATTAACTGTATAATATTCTGTCATATTGCCATACTCTCTTAAGTTACCAATACCCTATTATGGGATATTTAAGTTGTCTTCCATTTCCCTATCATAAATAACACTGTACAGAACATCCTATAGAAAATTGTTTGTGCATGTAAGTTAATCATAAAGCATAGCATGCCTTCCTTTAGATAAATTCTTAGAAATTGCAAGATCAAAACACATGTATTTAATGTGCTTATTTTTGTTTTTACCTTTGTTTCTTTGTATGTTTGGGGATGTTTTATGTATGTCTTATCACCCTTGAAAAGACTTCTACTTTTTTGGGGGGTGGGGGGGTGCAGGGAGCTGCTCCTCGCGGCATGTGGGATCTTAGTTCCCTGACCAGGGGATTGAACCTATGATGGCTTGAAAGTCAATTTTGTTTTTGCAGTATCAATCAAAAAGAGGTTTTAGTTCTTTTCCAGTCTACGGTTCAGATTCTTCGGTTATAGAAGTATTGATGAGACAGTAGTATGAACAGTCCTATAACTGGGCTTGCATTAATGGCAGCTTTACACCCTATTAGGATGTGGGTGTGGGAAATAAGTTTGGTTTTCATTTCCCACCATATAGGTATATCCTGATAGAAGGATACCTGTTATGTGGTATCTGATATAGATAACTACAGTCTATAATTATCTGTTGCTCACCAGATGAACCAGACTCATACATCTAAAAAGTAATTTTACATTGATTTGCTTTTATAGTAGTCCTCACTATTAAATAAATAATGAAAGGGATACTCCCTGCCTAATAACAGGAAGATTTATTCTTTTGTGGTAATTCAGATTATTGATGAATTTTAGAGTCATCAGTAAGTCATTTGCTAAATCATTTCATTTCTATTCCTTCCTTTCTATTCCCTCTGCCAGTAGCCTAGTTAAGACCTCATTACCTCCCACCTGCACTACTGGAACTGCTACCTTACTACTCTCCCTACCTCCCATCATTCTCCATATTGCAGTTCATTTTAAACAGTACAGATAGATTTCTCTCAAGCTAAAATATAGATACGAGCATATCATCCTTCTACCTGAAATGTGTATTTTATTGGTCATACTCCTAGGCATAGCTAGCATTCAACAAGTTACATAATTTAATTCTAACTTAACATTTCATCATTATTTCCCACCTCACTGCATCTCACTGTTCATATGCTTTCTTACCTACATACCTTTCCTTAAATAGCTTAGAATGCCCTACACTTCTTTCTCCATACCACCCTTAGAAATAACCCATACTCACTTGGAGAAGGGAGACAAGGAGTTATACAACTAAGTCCCTTTCAACCAGGGAGTAAATGCAGTCTTTGCAGTGCAAAATGGATGACAATGGTGCAGACACAGAAAAACCTGTAGCCTTCGTGGTCTGGTGAACCAGAAAAGAGAAAATGGGAAACTGGGAATGCTGAAGAGAGCGTGGTGTGCAAAAGAAAGAGCCAGACAGAAGGTCTCCAGGTATTTGTCTGCCTACATCTATGATTGACCTTTGAACCATACACGCCTAGAATAGACTCAGCCCAGCCCAACTGAAAGCAAAAGATATATACAAAAAGAAATGTTTACAGTTAGAGACTAGCCAAAAAAAATTTTTAAATAAAGAAAAGAATCACTAAAACAAAAAAGTACGAGAGAAAAATAACAGAAGCCAAAGTCTCCACAACACAGAATACAATCCAAAATTATTTGATATACAAAGAAGCAGGAAAATGAAACACATTCTCAGTTGAAAAGACCATCTGTTGTTTCCAACATCAAGGCGAACCAGGTGTTGGAATTAATATACAAGGGTTTCAAAACAGCTATTATAACTGTTATCAATGAAGTAAAACATGTTTTCAATGCATGAAAATCTCAGCAGAGAAATGGAGAGTCTTGGCAGTAGAACAGAAACAACAAAAGACCAAATGGAAGTTCTAGAACTGAAAAACAGCTGAGTGGACATAACAGAGGAAAGAGTAAGTTATCTCAAATCAATGAATATTAATTATCCAAGAGAAAAAAAAGAAAGATGGGGGGAAATGAACAAAGCCTCAAAGATCTGTTAGATGGTAGGTGTATAATAGTTGGCTTCTCATCAGAAATCACTGAGGACAGAAAAGAGTAGAATAGCATCTGGAAAAAAATGAACTGTCAACCTAGAATTCTATACCCAGCAAAAACATTATTCAAGAAGGAAGGCTGGACTTACTGTGATGATCATTTTGCAATACATGCAATATTCAAGTATCACATTACATTGTGCACCTAAAACTAATGATATGTAAATTATACATCAATTTAATAAAAAGAATGAAGACAAATTACATTTTCAGATAAAAGAATCAGGGAGAATTTGCTACCAAGGGACCTGCACCACAAGAAATGCTAAAGGAAGTTCTTTAGACTGGAGATAAATAATTCTAGATGGAAACTTGAACATTTAGTAAAGAATAAGAACAGCAGACATTCTAAATACCTGGGCACTAGTTCATTTCTCTGAACTCCCGGAATTCTTTATCTATAAGTCTTGGGATGCTACTTCTCATTTTCTATGTTTCTATATTTTGTCATTTTATTTGTATATTTCAACTCCCCTACTAGGCTAATTTTGAGGTGAATGGAGTCAGGGACCATTTCTAATTTATCTTAGATCCCCCAGAATCTGATTTTTGCATATCTTGTTGTTTATTTTCTCTTTTCGAAAGCAGTGGGTAGAACATCATTCCATTTAATGAAAGGTTCCAGTTAACTGGATTTCAGTCTTTTCTGATTGCAAACATATTGCTTTGGGAATTTAGCATAGGGAATTGTGATGTCTCAAAATTTACTTTATCCAACAAACGAATTTCCTATTTTTTTTCAGATTACTAGTTTATATGTTTCTTTAAAAAGTTTCTCATTTGATAAATGAAAAAGATGATTTTTGCTTACACTAAACTCTAGGAGATACTACATGGATCCTATGTATGGGACATTGGGTATAATAAACAACTCAGTGGGGTTTTGCAAAAGAGCTATAAATGTTCTCGGATTAGATGTTTCCCATATTGCTTTTTAATAAAAAAGCCAGATGCATAATATTAAGTCCAAATTCATTGGAGACCTTTTCACAGGACTTTTGGGATAACATTGCCCTATTTTCTTGCTTGTAGATGATGTATACACATGTATAGAATTTAGTGAAGGGGCCAGATAATAAAAATCTCCCTTGTTTGGCTTCTACCAAAGAGTAGCAAGCAGACTGTCAGAGTAAACTGGATTTCATCAATTTTATCAGATTCTTTCATGAGTCTCAGATATTCTTGTATCCTGTATTATTTTTTTCTCTTTCAATTTCCATATATATAAATTTTTTAAACATCTTTATTGGAGTATAATTGCTTTGCAATGGTGTGTCAGTTTCTGCTTTATAACAAAGTGAATCAGCTATACATATATATATATATATATATATATATATATATCCCCATATCTCTTCCCTCTTGAGCCTCCCTCCCTCCCACCCTCCCTATCCCACCCCTCTAGGTGGTCACAAAGCACCGGGCTGATCTCCCTGTGCTATGCAACTGCTTCCCACTAGCTATCGGATTTACATTTGGTACTGTATATATGTCCATGCCACTCTCTCACTTTGTCCCAGCTTACCCTTCCCCCTACCCATGTCAAGTGCATTCTCTAGTAGGTGTGTGTCTCTATTCCCATCCTGCCCCTGGGTTCTTCATGACCATTTTTTTTTTTCTTAGATTCCATATATATGTGTTAGCATACGGTATTTGTATTTCTCCTTCTGGCTTACTTCACTCTGTATGACAGACTCCAAGTCCATCCACCTCACTACAAATAACTGAATTTCATTTCTTTTTATGGCTGAGTAATACTTCATTGTATATATGTGCCACATTTTCTTTACCCATTCATCTGTCGCTGGACACTTAGGTTGCTTCCATGTCCTGGTTGTTGTAAATAGAGCTGCAGTGAACATTGTGGTATATGACTCTTTTTGAATTATGGTTTTCTCAGGGTATATGCCCAGTAGTGGGATTGCTGGGTCGTATGGTAGTTCTATTTTTAGTTTTTTAAGGAACCTCCATACTGTTCTCCATAGTGGCTGTATCAATTTACATTCCCACCAACAGTGAAAGAGGGTTCCCTTTTCTCCACACCCTCTCCAGCATTTACTGTTTGTAGATTTTTCGATGATGGCCATTCTGACTGGTGTGAGGTGATACCTCATTGTACTTTTGATTTGCATTTCTCTAATGATTAGTGATGATAAGCATTCTTTCATGTGTTTGTTGGCAATCTGTATATCTTCTTTGGATAAATGTCTATTTAGATCTTCTGCCCATTTTTGGGTTGGGTTGTTTGTTTTTTTGATATTGAGCTGCATGAGTTGCTTGTATGTTTTGGAGATTAATCCTTTGTCAGTTGCTTCATTTGCAAATATTTTCTCCCATTCTGAGGGTTGCCTTTTCATCTTGTTTATGATTTCCTTTGCTGTGCAAAGCTTTTAAGTTTCATTAGGCCCCATTTGTTTATTTTTGTTTTTATTTCCATTTCCCTAGGAGGTGGGTCAAAAAGGATCTCGCTGTGACTTACATCACAGATTGTTCTACCTATGTTTTCCTCTAAGAGTTTGATGGTGTCTGGCCTTACATTTACGTCTTTAATCCATTTTGAGTTTATTTTTGTGTATGGTGTTAGGGAGTGTTCTAATTACATTCTTTTACATGTAGCTTTCCAGTTTTCCCAGCACCACTTATTGAAGAGGGTGTCTTTTCTCCATTGTATATTCTTGCCTACTTTATCAAACTTAAGGTGACCATATGTGTGTGGGTTTCTCTCTTGGGCTTTCTATCCTGTTCCATTGATGTGTGTTTCTATTTTTGTGCCAGTACCATACTGTCTTGATTACTGTAGCTTTGTAGTATAGTCTAAAATCCGGGAGCCTGATTCCTCCAGCTCCATTTTTCTTTCTCAAGATTGCCTTGGCTATTCGGAGTCTTTTGTGTTTCCATACAAATTGTGAAGTTTTTTGTTCTAGTTCTGTGAAAAATGCCATTGGTAAATTGATATGGATTGCATTGAATCTGTAGATTGCTTTGGGTAGTATAGTCATTTTCACAATGTTGATTCTTCCAATACAAGAACATGGTATATCTCTCCATCTGTTTTTATCATCTTTAATTTCTTTCATCAGTGTCTTATAGTTTTCTGCATACAGGTCTTTTGTCTCCTTAGGTAGGTTTATTTCTAGGTATATTATCCTTTTTGTTGCAGTAAATGGGAGTGTTTCCTTAATTTCTCTTTCAGATTTTTCATTATTAGTGTATAGGAATGCAAGAGATTTCTGTGCATTAATTTTGTATCCTGCTACTTTACCAAATTCATTGATTAGCTCTAGTAGTTTTCTGGTAGCATCTTTAGGATTCTCTATGTATAGTATCATTTCATCTGCAAACAGTGACAGCTTTACTTCTTTTCCAACTTGGATTCCTTTTATTTCTTTTTCTTCTGATTGCTGTGACTAAAACTTCCAAAACAATGTTGAATAATAGTGGTGTGAGTGAGCAACCTTGTCTTGTTCCTGATCTTAGTGGAAATGGTTTCAGTTTTTCACCATTGAGGATGATGTTGGCTGTGGGTTTGTCATATATGCCCTGTATTTTGTTGAGGTAAGTTCCCTCTATGCCTACTTTCTGGAGGGTTGTTATCATAAATGGGTGTTGGATTTTGTCAAAAGCTTTTTCTGCATCTATTGAGATGATCATTTGGTTTTTCTCCTTCAATTTGTTAATATGGTTTATCACATTGAATGATTTGCATATATTGAAGAACCCTTGCATTCCTGGGGTAAAGCCCACTTGATCATGGTGTATAATCATTTTAATGTGCTGTTGGATTCTGCTTGCTAGTATTTTATTGAGGATTTTTGTATCTATATTCATCAGTGATACTGGCCTGTAGTTTTTTTTCTTTGTGACATCTTTGTCTGGTTTTGGTATCAGGATGATGGTGGCCTCGTAGAATGAGTTTGGTAGTGTTCCTCCCTCTGTTGTATTTTGGAAGAGTTTGAGAAGGTGTTAGCTCTTCTCTAAATGTTTGATAGAATTCGCCTGTGAAGCCATCTGATCCTGGGCTTTTTTTTGTTGGAAGATTTTTAATCACAGTCTCAATTTCAGTGCTTGTGATTGGTCTGTTTATATTTTCTGTTTCTTCCTGGTTCAGTCTTGGAAGGTTGTGTTTTTCTAACAATTTGCCAGTTTCTTCCAGGTTGTCCATTTTATTGGCATTAAGTCACTTGTAGTAGTCTCTCATGATCCTTTGTTTTTCTGCAGTGTCAGTTGTTACTTCTCCTTTTTCATTTCTAATTCTATTGATTTGAATCCTCTGTTTTGTTTTGTTTTGTTTTGTTTTGTTTTTTTGCGGTACGCGGGCCGCTCACTGTTGTGGCCTCTCCCGTTGCGGAGCACAGGCTCCAGACACGCAGGCTCAGCGGCCATGGCTCACAGTCCCAGCCGCTCCCCAGCATGCGGGATCCTGCCGGACCGGGGCACAAACCCACGTCCCCCACATCAGCAGGCAGACTCTCAACCACTGTGCCACCAAGGAAGCCCAAAATCTTCCCCTGTTTTTTCTTGATGAGTCTGGCTAATGGTTTATCAATGTTGTTTATCTTCTCAAAGAACCAACTTTTAGTTTTATTGATATTTGCTATCATTTCCTTCATTTCTTTTTCATTTATTTCTAATCTGATCTTTATGATTTCTTTCCTTCTCCTAACTTTGAGGGTTTTTTTGTTCTTCTTTCTCTAATTTCTTCAGATGTGAGGTTAGGTTATTTATTTGAGATGTTTTTTGTTCTTCAGGTAGGATTGTATTGTTATAAACTTCCCTCTTAGAACTGCTTTTGCTACATCCCATAGGTTTGCAGTCATCGTTTTTTCATTGTCATTTGTTTCTAGGTATTTTTTGATTTCCTCTTTGATTTCTTCAGTGACCTCTTGGTTATTAAGTAGTGTACTGTGTAGCCTCCATGTGTTTGTATTTTTTACAGATTTTTTCCTGTAATTGATATCTAGCCTCATAGCACTGTGGTTGGAAAAGATACCTGATACAATTTCAGTTTTCTTAAATTTACCAAGGCTTGATTTATGACCCAAGATATGATCTATCCTGGAGAA
This sequence comes from Delphinapterus leucas, assembly GCF_059928025.1. NCBI lineage: Eukaryota > Metazoa > Chordata > Mammalia > Artiodactyla > Monodontidae > Delphinapterus > Delphinapterus leucas. Next base: position 62,910,497 of record NC_143130.1, on the reverse strand, counting down.
TACTCCATGAGCATTTGAGAAGAAAGTATATTCTGCTGTTTTTATATGGGATGTCCTATAAATATCAATTAAGTGCATCTTGTTTAATGTTTCACTTAAAGCTTGTGTTTCCTTATTTATTTTCATTTTGGGTGATCTGTCCATTGGTGAAAGTGAGGTTTTAAAGCCCCCTACTATGATTGTGTTACTGTTGATTTCCCCTTTTATGGCTGTTAGCATTTGCCTTATGTTTTGAGGTGCTCCTATGTTGGGTGTATAAATATTTACAATTGTTATATCTTCTTCTTGGAATGATCCCTTGATCATTATGTAGTGTCCTTCTTCGTCTCTTGTAATAGTCTTTATTTTAAAGTCTCTTTTGTCTGATATGAGAATTGCTACTCCAGCTTTCTTCTGATTTCCATTTGCATAGAATATCTTTTTCCATCCCCTCACTTTCAGTCTGTATGTGTCCCTCGGTCTGAAGTGGGTCTCTTGTAGACAGCATAATAATGGGTCTTGTTTTTGTATCCATTCAGCCAGTCTGTGTCTTTTGGTTGGAGCATTTTAACCATTTACATTTAAGGTAGTTATCAATATGTATGTTCCTATTACCATTTTCTGAATTGTGTTGGGTTTGTTATTTTAGGTCTTTTCCTTCTCTTGTGTTTCCTGCCTAGAGAAGTTCCTTTAGCATTTGTTGTAAAGCTGGTTTGGTGGTGCTGAGTTCTCTTAGCTTTTGCTTGTCTGTAAAGGTTTTAATTTCTCTTTTGAATCTGAATGAGATCCTTGCTGGGTAGAGTAATCATGGTTGTAGGTTTTTCCCTTTCATCACTTTAAATATATCTTGCCACTCCATTCTGGCTTGCCGAGTTTCTGTTGAAAGATCAGCTGTTAACCTTATGGGGATTCCCTTGTATGTTATTTGTTGCTTTTCCCTTGCTGCTTTTAATATTTGTTCTTTGTATTTAATTTTTGATAGTTTGATTAATGTGTGTCTTGGCATGTTTCTCCTTGGATTTATCCTGTATGGGACTCTCTGCACTACCTGGACTTGATTGACTATTTCCTTTCCCATATTAGGTAAGTTTTCAACTATAATCTCTTCAAATATTTTCTCAGTCCCTTTCTTTTTCTCTTCTTCTTCTGGGACCCCTATAATTCAAATGCTGGTGCATTTAATGTTGTCCCAGAGGTCTCCAAGACAGTCCTCACTTGTTTTCATTGTTTTTTCTTTATTCTGCTCTGCAGTCATTATTTCCACTATTTTGTCTTCCAGGTCACTTATCCGTTCTGCCGCAGTTATTCTGCTACTGATTCTTTCTAGAGAATTTTTAATTTCATTTATTGTGTTCTTCATCACTGTTTGTTTGCTCTTTAGTTCTTCTAGTTCCTTGTTAAATGTTTCTTGTATTTTCTCCATTCTGTTTCCAAGATTTTGGATCATCTTTACTATCATTACTCTGGATTCTTTTTCAGGTAGACTGCCTATTTCCTCTTCATTTGTTTGGTCTGGTGGGTTTTTACCTTGCTCCTTCATCTGCTGTGTGTTTCTCTGTCTTCTCATTTTGCTTAACTTACTGTGTTTGAGGTCTCCTTTTTTTTTTTTATTTAAAAGATTTTATTTATTTATTTTTAATATGTGGTCTTAATTATTTATTTATTTATTTTTGGCTGTGTTGGGTCTTCGTTTCTGTGCGAGGGCTTACTCTAGTTGCGGCAAGTGGGGGCCACTCTTCATTGCAGTGCGTGGGCCTCTCACTATCGCGGCCTCTCTTGTTGTGGAGCAGAGGCTCCAGACGTGCAGGCTCAGTAGTTGTGGCTCACGGGCCTAGTTGCTTCGCGGCATGTGGGATCTTCCCAGACCAGGGCTCGAACCCGTGTCCCCTGCATTGGCAGGCAGATTCTCAACCACTGTGCCACCAGGGAAGCCCTGGGGTCTCCTTTTTTGCAGGCTGCAGGTTTGTAGTTCCCATTGTTTTTGGTGTCTTCCCCCAGTGTCTAAGTTTGGTTTAGTGGGTTGTGTAGGCCTCCTGGTGGATGGGACTTGTGCCTGTGTTCTGGTTGATGAGGCTGGATCTTGTCATTCTGGTGGGCAGGACCACATCCTGTGATGTGTTTTGGGGTGTCTATGACCTTCTTATGATTGTAGGCAGCCTCTCTGCTAATGGGTGGGGTTGTGTTGCTGTCTTGCTAGTTGTTTGGCATAGGGTGTCCAACACTGGAGCTTGCTGGTTGTTGAGTGGAGCTGAGTCTTAGCGTTGAGATGGAGATCTCTGGTAGAGTTCTCGCCATTTGATATTATGTGGAGCTGGGAGGTCTCTGGTGATCCAATGTCCTGAACTCGGCTCTCCCTCCTCAGAGGCACAGGCCTGACACCTGTCCGGAGCAACAGAACCCTGTCAGCTACATTGTGGCTCAGAGCAAAAGGGAGAAAAAAAGAAAGAAAGAAAAAATAAAATAAAGTTCTTAAATTGAAAAAATTTTTAAATTATTAAAAAATTAAAAAGTAATTTTAACAAAATAGAAAAGAAAGAGAGCAACCAAACCAAAAAAATCCACCAATGATAACAAGCGCTAAAAAGTATATTTAAAAAAAAAATGGACAGAGAGAGCCCTAGGACAAATGGTAAAAGCAAAGCTATACAGACAAAATCACACAAAGAAGCATACACATACACACTCACAAAAAGAGAAAAAGGAAAAAATATATATATATTTCTGCATATATATAAAAAAGAAAGGAAGAGAGCAACGAAATCAATAAACAAATCTACCAATGAAAATAAACTCTAAATACTAAACTAAGATAAACATATAACCAGAAACAAATTATTTGCAGAAAGCAAACTCCAAGTGTACAGTTGCTCCCAAAGTCTACTGCCTCAATTTGGGATGATTCGTTGTCTATTCAGGTGTTCCACAGATGCAGGGTACATCAAGTTGATTGTGGAGATTTAATCCACTGCTCCTGAGGCTGCTGTGAGAGATTTCCCTTACTCTTCTTTGTTCGCACAGCTCCTGGGGTTCAGCTTTGCACTGGCCGCGCCTCTGTGTGTTGGTTGCCTGAGTGCCTCTGTTTCTTCCCAGACAGGACGGTGTTAAAGTAGCAGCTGATTCAGGGCCTCTGGCTCACTCAGGCTAGGGGGAAGGCGGGTACGGAATGCGGGGCGAGCCTGAGGCGGCAGAGGCCAGCGTGATGTTGCAACAGTCTGAGGCGCGCCGTGCGTTCTTCTGGGGAAGTTGTCCCTGGGTTATGGGACCCTGGCAGTGGCGGGCTGCACAGGCTCTGGGGAGAGGAAGTGTGGATAGTGACCTGTGCTCGCACACAGGCTTCTTGGTGACTTCAACAGCAGCCTTAGCATTTCATGCCCATCTATGGGTTCCACGCTGATAGCCACAGCTTGTGCCCGTCTCTGGAGCTCGTTTAGGCGGTGCTGTGAATCCTCTCCTCGCGCACCCCGAAACAATGTTCTCTTGCCCCTTAGGCAGTTTCAGACTTTTTCCCGGACTCCCTCTGGGCTAGCTGTGGTGCACTAGCCCCCTTCAGGCTGTGTTCACGCAGCCAACCTCAGTCCTCTCCCTGGGATTTGACCTCCGAAGCCGGAGCCTTAGTTCCCAGCCCCCACCCGCCCCGGTGGGTGAGCAGACAAACCTCTCCGGCTGGTGAGTGCTGGTCGGCACCGATCCTCTGTGCGGGAATCTCTTCGCTTTGCCCTCTGCACCCCTGTTGCTGCGCTCTCCGTGGCTCCAAAGCTTCCCCACAGCCACCCCCTGTCTCCACCAGTGAAGGGGCTTCCTAGTGTGTGGAAACTTTTCCTCCTTTACAGCTCCTACCCGAGGTGCAGGTCCCGTCCCCATTCTTTTGTCTCTGTTTTTTCTTTTTTCTTTTGCCCTACCCAGGTATGTGGGAAGTTTCTTGCCTTTGGGGAAGTCTGAGGTCTTCTGCCAGCGTTCAGTAGGTGTTCTGTAGGAGTTGTTCCACATGTAGATGTATTTCTGATGTATTTGTGGGGAGGAAGGTGATCTCCACGTCTTACTCCTCTGCCATCTCGAAGGTCTCTCTCCTGTATCCTGTATTATTGAGTCCAAGGGAGATCAACATACTTTGCATGATGAAATTGTATAAATGGCAAAATTGACATTTAGTTTTTAAAAATTTAGGAGCCTGATTTATCTTTTTGCCCAAACTTAGGACTGTTTCACTTCCCCATGGAAAGTAACTAAAGGCAAGGCCAATTTTTAATTTTCTCAGAAGGTACTTTGAATCCAAAGTACTTGAACAAGTAGTCATCTGAGACCCACAGTTCTATACCAAATATACAAGAGACTGTTGAATCTGAACACATTATTAACAGTAGGAGAAGTAATGAAAAGGGAATCTTAGAGACTGAAAAGCCTGGGCCAAAGTCCCAGCTCAGCCACCTAATAGCCCTACTGGTGTAACCTTGGTGGGATGCTCACTTGCCCTGAGTCTGTTTCTTCAGCTGTAAAAATGGAAATAAGAATTCTTTCTTCATATGTTTATTTTGAAAATTCAGTGGTTATATGTTTTAGTTCCTGGTACTTCTTCACACCCAATAATTATTAGTGCCTTTCCCCTTACTCGATCATAAGAAAACATGGGTGTTTGTCTTATAAAAGGTGTTTAATCCCACTAGGATGAGGTACTCAATAAATATTAATGAATAAATGTTTTATGAAGGAAACATAGTGTTTTACATTATTTTTAATAATTATCAATGTTTAAGATAAATTATGATCAAATATGTTTACAGTAGTTCCTATTAAATAATGATTACAGCAATGACAAGTTATTACCTTATTTTGCTTGGCATTTGTATGCTGAGGTGAATTTTTTGCTGTTATTAAATCAACATCATTTAGTCAAAGTTGTTGAACTCACCCCTATGGTATCTTAGTGGAGCCATAGTACCTGCACTGCACAGAATTTCATACATATTTAATGTTGTATGATACATTAAGCCATAGTATTCCTTTATGTGTGTTAAACTTTGCTGCAAGTTCATTTTCAAAATCTATTGTTTTGAAACATTTTATAAGATAAATTAAGCTTCCATGCCTTGAGAAGCAATGCATTGTAGTACAGGGATCAGCAATCTTCCTGTAAAAGGGCCAGGTCATAAATACCTTAAGCTTTGCCACCCACACAGTCTCTGTGCAACTGCTCAGCTCTGCCTTGGTATTAGGAAAACAGCTGCAGACAATATGTAAATGATGGGTATGCCTGTGTTCCAATAAAATTTTATTTACAAAAAACAGGTGGCAGACAAGATTGACCCATGGGCTGTAGTTTGTTAATCCCTACTGTAAAAAAATAGCACAAATCTGGAGGTAGAAAACCCAGGGCGTAATCCATCTCTGACATGAACTGGCTGAGTATTGGTAACAAACCAAATCCATTTAACTTCCTCATGAATTTCTTTCTTTATTAGTAAAACTAAAAGGTGGGAGTATGGGGGCTTCCCTGGTGGCGCAGGGGTTGAGAGTCTGCCTGCCGATGCAGGGGACACAGGTTCGTGCCCTGGTCCGGGAAGATCCCACATGCCGCGGAGCGGCTGGGTCCGTGAGCCACGGCCACTGAGCCTGCGCGTCCGGAGCCTGTGCTCCGCAACGGGAGAGGCCACAACAGTGAGAGGCCTGCATACCGCAAAAAAAAAAAAAAAGGTGGGAGTATGATGATCTGTCTTTCTATCTTAAATTTTATTATCTTTGTCGTTGAAAGTTTTGTGGTATATAAGACACCTTTTCCTGAAGGATAAAGAGAAAAAAAGAATAAAAATTAGTGGTGAGTCTTGACTTTATACTGGATGTATAAACCGGGTTTAAAACAAATTACACACATATTTCTTCTTTGGTAAATTTGAGATCTAAAAGAACATCAACCTTACAGTCTATGAGAACAAGCCAATGACTTCTATATAATGATAGAAGCTTTAATGCACATTTCTTGTGCACAGTATATGGAAACTATGAGTTGCATTTAGATTTTGTAAAATAATTGCATTATATTGCCTTAGTGTAACATAAGAAGTAGTAAACAAATAGCTAACTTTTTAAAAAAAATCACTGAATAGCACTCAGCACTTATCCTATTTGATATCTGTTGCAACCAGTAGTTGCCAATCTTAATCCCCATTTTCCAGATAAGGAAACTAAAGTTCAGAAACATTAAAAACTGACCCAAGTGTCAGAGCTGAGATTGATCCCAGTGCATTAGTTTCCTATTACTGCTCTAAGAAATTATAGTGGACTTAGTGGTTTAAAACAACACAAATTTATTATCTTAACAGTTCTGGAGATCAGAAGTCTAAAATTAGTCTCAATGTTTTAGAATTGCATTTTTGTCAGGGTTGCATTCCTTTTGAAGGAGAGTTCTTTTGCTTGCCTTTTCCAGCTTCTAAAGGCTGCCTTGCATTCCTTGCCTTATGGCCCATTTCTTTTTTTAGCATCTTTATTAGAGTATAATTGCTTTACAATGGTGTGTCAGTTTCTGCTTTATAACAAAATGAATCAATTATACGTATACATATGTCCCCATATCTCTTCCCTCTTGCGTCTCCCTCCCTCCTTCCCACCCATCCCACCCCTCTAGGTGGTCACAAAGCACCGAACTGATCTCCCTGTGCTATGTGGCTGCTTCCCACTAGCTATCTGTTTTAGGTTTGGTAGTGTATATATGTCCATGCCACTCTCTCACTTTGTCCTAGCTTACCCTTCGCCCTCCCCATATCCTGAAGTCCATTCTCTAGTAGGTCTTCATCTTTATTCCCATCTTGCACTTAGTTTCTTCTGACGTTTTTGTTTTTTGTTTATTTTAGATTCGATATATATGTGTTAGCATATGGTATTTGTTTTTCTCTTTCTGACTTACTTCACTCTGAATGACAGTCTCTAGGTCCATCCACCTCACTACTAATAACTCAGTTTCATTCCATTTTATGGCTGAGTAATATTCCATTGTATATATGTGCCACATCTTCTTTATCCATTCCTCTGTTGATGGACACTTAGGTTGCTTCCATGTCCTGGCTACTGTAAATAGAGCTGCAATGAACATTTTGGTACATGACTCTTTTTGAATTATGGTTTTCTCAGGGTATATGCCCAGTAGTGGGACTGCTGGGTCGTATGCTAGTTCTATTATTAGTTTTTCAAGGAATCTCCATACTGTTCTCCATAGTGGCTGTATCAATTATATTCCCACCAACAGTGCAGGAGGCTTTCCTTTTCTCCACACCCTCTCCAGCATTTATTGTTTGTAGATTTTTTGATGATGGCCATTCTGACTGGTGTGAGATGGTATCTCATTGTAGTTTTGATTTGCATTTCTCTAATGATTAATGATGTTGAGCATTCTTTCATGTGTTTGTTGGCAATCTGTATATCTTCTTTGGAGAAATGTCGATTTAGGTCTTCTGCCCATTTTTGGGTTGGGTTGTTTGTTTTTTTGATATTGAGCTTCATGAGTTGTTTGTATGTTTTGGAGATTAATCCTTTGTCAGTTGCTTCATTTGCAAATATTTTCTCCCATTCTGAGGGTGTCTTTTCGTCTTGTTTATGGTTTCATTTGCTGTGCAAAAGCTTTTAAGTTTCATTAGGTCCCATTTGTTTATTTCTGTTTTTATTTCCATTTCTCTAGGAGGTGGGTCACAAAGGATCTTGCTGTGATTTATGTCATAGAGTGTTCTGCCTATGTTTTCCTCTAAGAGTTGTTGGTATCTGGCCTTACATTTAGATCTTTAATCCATTTTGAGTTTTTTTGTGTGTGGTATTAGGGAATGTTCTAATTTCGTTCTTTTACATGTAGCTGTCCAGTTTTCCCAGCACCACTTATTGAAGAGGCTGTCTTTCTCCACTGTATATTCTTGCCTCCTTTATCAAAAATAAGGTGACCGTATGTGCGTAGGTTTATCTCTGGGCTTTCTATCCTGTTCCCTTGATCTATATTTCTATTTTTATGCCAGTACCATACTGTCTTGATTACTGTAGCTTTGTAGTATAGTCTGAAGTCAGGGAGCCTGACTCCTCCAGCTCCATTTTTCTTTCTCACGATTGCTTTGGCTATTCAGGGTCTTTTGTATTTCCATACAAATTGTGAAATTTTTTGTTCTAGTATGGGAAAGGAAATAGGTAGTCAAGTCCAGGAAGCACAGAGAGTCCCATACAGGATAAATCCAAGGAGAAACACACCAAGACACATATTAATCAAACTATCAAAAATTAAATACAAAGAACAAATATTAAAATCAGCAAGGGAAAAGCAACAAGTAGCACATAAGGGAATCCCCATAAGGTTAACAGCTGATCTTTCAGCAGAAACTCTGTAAGCCAGAAGGGAGTGCCAGGACATATTTAAAGTGATGAAAGAGAAAAACCTACAACCAAGATTACTCTAGCCAGCATGGAACTCATTCAGATTTGATAGAGAAATTAAAAGCTTTACAGGCAAGTAACAGCTAAGAGAATTCAGCACCACCAAACCAGCTTTACAACAAATGCTAAAGGAACTTCTCTAGGCAGGAAACACAAGAGAAGGAAAAGAACTACAATAATAAACCCAAAATAATTCAGAAAATGGTAATAGGAACATACATATCGATAACTACCTTAAATGTAAATGGATTAAATGCTCCAACCAAAAGACATAGACTGGCTGAATGGATACAAAAACAAGACCCATTATTATGCTGTCTACAAGAGACCCACTTCTGACCTAGGGACACATACAGACTGAAAGTGAGGGGATGGAAAAAGATATTCTATGCAAATGGAAATCAAAAGAAAGCTGGAGTAGCAATTCTTATATCAGGCAAAATAGACTTTAAAACAAAGACTATTAGAGAGACAAAGAAGGACACTACATAATGATCAAGGGATCATTCCAAGAAGAAGATATAACAATTGTAAATATTTATACACCCAACATAGGACCACCTCAATACATAAGGCGAATACTAACAGACATACAAGGCGAACTCGACACTAACACAATCATAGTAGGAGACTTTAACACCCCACTTTCACCGATAGACAGATCATCCAAAATGAAAATAAATAAGGAAACACAAGCCTTAAATGATACATTAAACAAGATGGAGTTAATTGATATTTATAGGACATTCCACCCAAAAACAACAGAATACACATTCTTCTCAAGTGCTCATGGAATAGTCTCCAGGATAGATCATATCTTGGGTCACAAAATCAAGCCTTGGTAAATTTAAGAAAACTGAAATCATATCAAATATGTTTTCCAACCGCAACGCTATGAGACTAGATATCAATTACAGGGGAAAATCTGTAAGAAGTACAAACACATGGAGGCTAAACAACACACTACTTCATAACCAAGAGATCACTGAAGAAATCAAAGAGGAAATCAAAAAATGCCTAGAAATAAATGACAATGAAAACACAACGACCCAAAACCTTATGGGATGCAGCAAAAGCAGTTCTAAGAGGGAAGTTTATAGCTATACAAGCCTACCTTAAGAAACAGGAAACATCTCAAATAGACAACCTAACCTTACACCTAATGCAATTAGAGAAAGAAGAACAAAAAATACCCAAAATTAGCAGAAAGAAAGAAATCATAATGATCAGATTAGAAATAAATGAAAAAGAAATGAAGGAAACGACAGCAAAGGTGAATAAAACTAGATCAGTAAAACTGAAAGCTGGTTCTTTGAGAAGATAAACAGAATTGATAAACCATTAGCCAGACTTATCAAGAAAAAAAGGGAGAAGACTCAAATCAATAGAATTAGAAATGAAAAAGAAGTAACAACTGACACTGCAGAAATACAAAGGATCATTATTGATTAGTACAAGGAACTCTATGGCAATAAAATGGACAACCTGGAAGAAATGGACAAATTCTTAGAAATGCACAACCTTCCGAGACTGAACCAGGAAGAAATAGAAAATATGAACAGACCAATCACAAGCACTGAAATTGAAACTGTGATTAAAAATCTTCCAACAAACAAAAGCCCAGGACCAGGTGGCTTCACAGGTGAATTCTGTCAAACATTTAGAGAAGAGCTAACACCTATCCTTCTCAAACTCTTCCAGAATATAGCAGAGGGAGGAACACTCCCAAACTCATTCTACGAGGCCACCATCACTCTTATGGCCCATTTCCATCTTAAAAGCCAACAATGGCTGGTCAAGTCTTTGTCTTATTGCATCAGTCAGTCTCTAATCCTTCTACCTCTCTCCTTCATTTTTAAGGACCCTTGTCATTACTTTAGACTCACCCAGATAATCCTGGATAACTTCCTCTTCTCAAAATCCTAATGTAATCATATCTGCAAAGATCCTTTTGCTATATAAGGTAACATTTTCACAGGTTCTGGGGATTAGGATGTGGATATCTTTGCAAGGCCATTATTCTGCCTACCACACCCAGTGAAGAAAAAAATTTTTTTAAGATTCCATTTTATCCTCTCAGTATCTCATAGAAAGGAGGACTAGTTATTGTCATCCCTTTGGGCAGATAAAGGATCCTGAGGCAGAAGTAATGTGTGACTTTGCTGCAGTTTTATAACTAGTTAGCCTGAGGGGGGTCTTTTACCTCCCAATACAGAAGGCTTTCTACTGGATCATACTTCCATAAGATTTTTATCAGTATTAGGCATTTGATGCTAATATAAGTAAATTGCTTTCATGTCTCTAGATAATCAAACTTGAATTCAACCCAAATTAGACTTGATTTGATGCCCTTGCCATCTGTTAGCTTGTTTGATAGTTTCTGGTAAAAAAAAAAAGGGGGGGGGGCATCTTTTCCTAAAAGATAAAGAAATATGCTAAGGATAAAATGGATGCAGAGGTTTGACTTTAATCACTTACTTTGAAAATCTCTCTTTGCTAGTGTTTAGACTCAATGTTTGAGGGTATATGGAAATATTGAACTTTCTATATCATCTCTATATGTCACAAATAAAAATTTTAAGTATTGTATTAAAAAGAGAGATAAAAGGGTTATCTTACAATACAGTTTCTTTAAAAATCTGATTTCAATTTATTTTCTTTTTATAGAACTTTTTTCAACACTTATATCCTGTCTTTCCATTATGCCAGTAAGTAGTTAAATCTGTACTGTAAATTTACTTGCTATTCGGTAGATACCTAACTCTTATTTTCAAAAATAGTAGCAATAGAGAGAAGATAGTGTTTCAGAAATGAATAACAATTAAAAGGAACCCTTTACAGAACCTTTATTTTATAACTACTATACGAAGTGGTAATGGAGGAGGTAAAGGACATGTGTTATTTGCTAATTGCTTATGACTTGTTTTGTTTTTTTTTTAGGCCATGACTTCAGTTTTTCATCCATAGGTTAGCTCTCATAGTTAGATGTTTCTATCTTACCAAAACCAGATATTTTCACACATTTCACACATTAGACTTTGTTCCATAATCCATCATTTTTTATTGTTGTGTTTGGTTTCTGTTATTCTAAACAGCGTTTTGATTTTTGAGCCATTTTCCTAGCTTTTTTCCTGAGCAAGAAGGACAGTGTTTTTCCTCTGTACTATTGCCTAGAACTCATAGATCTTCTAGATAATGTCAGCAGTTAAACTAACAAGACTGGAAGGAAAGATGAACACAATAGTTAACAATGACTAATAATCTTCACCTTGAGAAGAAGCTACTGTCCTGGCCAGTGTAAGTCCCATGGAAACAATACTGAGAATGGGGATATCATTTTCCCAGAGCTACTGGTGGCTTTCGCTAAGGGAGTGGCCAAGTACAGAGTGGAATGGGATATGCTAGGATCAGAAACTAGAGAAGTGTTTCAACTCAGCAAAGAGGGCACATGGTGGTTATCAAGGAATATAGAAACAGCATGATTTAATAGAATTGTGTGGGACTTTGAAGCGAGTCAGGACTGGGTTCATATCTCAGCTTACTACTAAAAAGCTGTGTGGCACTGGGCAAGGAACTTAATCTCTTCAATCCCTCACTTCATTTACTAAAATGGTAATTGCTGCCCCTCAAGGTTATTGTATGAATTAGAGATATGACATACATAGTATTCATATTAGTAGTAGCCCAGTAAATAGGAACTAAAGGATGAAAAACAGTAGATTGCAGTTGGTGGGCAGAAGCATAGCAGAGTTTGCTTAAAGTTGGATTTTTCTCACCAACTCTGTCTAGAAAGTCTTAGGGGAAAGAGCTGCACTCAGAGCCTTGCCCCTTATTTCAGAGTAGCACAGGTCCATTTTCAGCCCAGCCTGGTCTCAGGCAGACCTGCACTGAGCCTGGAGCTGAGGAGGAGCACTGTGAGAGTCCTGAAGGGAAAATTGAAAATATAACTGGAAATGGAAAACATAGCGCTCTTTGAAAGAAACCCTCCATCATCCCTGCACATTCGCCTCTAGTACCCACGGCAGTACCAGGGGATGCTCTCTTATGGATCCCTGTTGTTGAAGGAAGGACTCCCTTCTGTCTCGTCAATCAATCAAACAATACCCTTTTGGAAAACAAAGTCTCATTGAAAATTTTTAAATTAAAAAAAAATTATGTGCCATCTTATATAAACTAAAATTATTTTACTGCTATACTAATTTAGCTATGGACAATTTCCATGCTTATAGTGAACCATTAATTCTTTTCTTAAGCATTAGAGATATGTGTGCTCTTAATTTTCTTTAATTAATAGACCTTTTTTAGAGCAGTTTTAGGTTTACAGCAAAACTGAGCAGAAAGTAAGGAGGGTTCCCATATATCTGCTCTTCACACACGTACACACCCTCCCCCACCATCAAGATCCCACACTAATGTGGTACGTTCATTACAATCAAATGAACCAACATTGACACATCATTATCAGCCAAAGCCCAGTGCTTCATTCTTTGTGTTGTACATTCTGTGGATTTTGACAAATATATAATGACATGTATCTACCATTATACCGCGATTCAGAATAGTTTCACTGCCCTGAAATTCCCTTGTGCTCCACCTATTCATACTTCTCTTCCCCAAAACCCCTGGCAACCACTAATCTTTTTACTGTCTCCATAGTTTTGCCTTTTCCAGAATATCATATACCAGTTGGAATCATATACTAGTATGAAGTGTTTTCAGATGACTATTTTTACTTAGTAATGCACATTTAAGATTCTTACATATCTTCATGGCTTGCCAGCTCATTTATTTCTATCACTGAATAATATGCCATTTTATCAGTGTACCACAGTTTATCCACTCACCTACTGAAGGACATCTTGATTGCTTCCAAATTTTAACAATTATGAATAAAGCCACTATAAACATTTGTGTGCATGTTTTGTATTGACATAAATTTTCAACTCTTTTGGGTAAACACCAAGGAGGATGATTGCTCAACATATGATTTTGAGCATCTTTTCACATACTTATTTGTTATCTGTATATCTTCTTTGGTGAATTATGTATCTTTTCAGATCTTTTGCCCATTTTTTAGTTGGGTTGTTTGTTTTCTTATTGTTATGTTTTAAGAATTCTCTGTATATTTTGGATAGACGTTCTTTTTTTTTTTTTTAATAAGTTTATTTTTGGCTGCGTTGGGTCTTTGTTGCTGCACATGGGCTTTTCTCTGGTTGCGGCAAGCGGTGGCTACTCTTCGCTGCAGTGCGTGGGCTTCTCATTGGGTGGCTTCTCTTGTTGCAGAGCATGGGCTCCAGGCGCACGGGCTTCAGTAGTTGTGGCTCATGGGCTTAGTTGCTCCGCGACATGTGGGATCTTCCCAGACCAGGGCTCAAACCTGTGTCCCCTGCATTGGCAGGCGGATTCTTAACCATTGTGCCACCAGGGAAGCCCCAGCAGTTCTTTTTCAGATCTATCTTTTGCAAATATTTTCTCCCATTATGTGGCTCATCTTCTCATTCTCTTGACATTGTCTTTCACTGAACAGATATTTTTAATTTAATGAAGTCCAATTTATTAATTCTTTCTTTCATGGATCGTGCCTTTGGTATAATATCTAAAAAGTCATTGCTAAACCCAAGGTCATCTAGATTTTTCCTGTGTTACCTTTTAGGAATTTTATAGTGATGCATTTTCATTTAAGTCTTTGATTCATTTTGAGTTAATTTTTGTAAAGGGTATAATGTTTTGTGTAGATTCCCTCCCTCCGTCCCTTCCTTCCATTCTTTCTTTTCCTTCCTTCCTTCCTTCCGTCCTTCTTTCCTTCCTTCCTTCCTTCCTTCCTTTCTTCTCTTTCTTTCATATAGATTTCTAGTTGTTCCAGTATTATTTGTGGAAATGACTATATTTTCTCCATTGAATTGCATTTGCTCCTTTGTCAAAAATCAATTTACTGTATTTGTATGGATCTATTTCTGGACTCTCTTTTGCGTTCCACTGATTCATTTGTCTGTTCTTTCACCAATACCACACTGTCTTGATTATTGTAGCTTTATAGTTAGTGTTAAAGATGGGTAGTGTCAGTCCTCCAGTTTTCTTCTTCTTCAAAATTGTGTTGGCTCTTCTGAGTTGTGCTCTTGATTTTAATTCCATAGACTATGTTATGTAGCTCTGGAATAAAACTTCATCATGGTATTCTACCTTAGCTACATGTCCAAAGAGCAGTATAAATTATTTTTCCATATAATACTATTTTTCCCAGATTTTTATCATCCCCATATTTTGAATATACTCTAAAACCTGCTACTCAAAGAATGATCTATGTCTCCAGACCTACTAAATCAGAATCTGAATTTTACAATGCACTCAGGTGCTTTGCAGGCACATTAAAGTTTAAGAAGCCCTACTGTAAAAAACAAGTTTTATCTAACCATGAATATGGCATAGTAACTTCACGTTTTACAATTTGAAAGTCCCCTCACAGTTTGAAGACCACAGTCAGGATGTGGAAGTTTTTTTTTTTTTTCTTCATTTATGTTGAGTCTGTTCATTTCAGATCTACCAATCAGACAATTAAAAGACAAGAGATAAACTAACATTTTAAATATTGTCTTTTCATTGTTTTGGTGTATATCATCTGGGAAAAGCTAATTCAGTTTGTCTTTACATTAATATATTGATGGCACCTTTCCAAGGAATTCCAGGCACCTTGGAGGTAGCTTGCCATGTAGCCAGAGGCATAAATGTTACTACAGAGTTGTGTCTTAAAGACAGAGGCAGAAGTAGAATCCCCAACCCAGTGTTAGATGTCAGACTTAGACCACACCAGCTCCCTTTGTGCATCTGACTCATCTGCTTTTTGTCAAACTCAGTGTTTACTTTAGACTCTTATATTGTTCCAAATCAAGTTAAGCTTTAATATTAATGCAGTCTTCTAGTTAGAGCTACCTGTAAAATGAAAGTGGGTGCTGTGCCTTTTATCAGATAGTTTCACAGTAAGCTATTCATACCCTCTATGTTCAAGAAGCGTTGTGTTTTCTGCCTTTCTGTCTGGATTTGTGGGGTAATTGTGCTCTTCATAATTTAACAATAGATTATTTTTTTGAGTTGTCCAAAAGTCGTCTCAGTCTACCTAGGTTAGTATAAATCATTGCTTTCTCTCCAGTTAGGCAGAGTTCCATTTTTCTAACATGTTTCCTAAGTATTTGGGCTAGGAATTGTGATTGGTTTTGATATCTTGTCTTCTTGAGTTTTGTCTTGTCTCAGAACACAGAACTCTTAAGAAGAATTTGTTTGTCTGCTGAACACTCTACCAAAATATCCTCTTATTTAAGGGGGAAAAAGGTAGAACCAAAATTTGAAAAATAATAGAAATTACCAAAATTATTAATTAAAATAATAGAAAAAAGTAATTATTGAAGCATTGCACAAAAACCTCTTGATGAAAATGTTCATGTTATTTTGGACTTTTAATTGTGTCTAAATTAATTAAATTCTGCTTGAATAATTAATTATTTCTACCCCTCATTTTTAGGGGTAGAAATTTGCCATTAGGGAGGCTTTTCTAGTCTATAACTATAAATTTTGTTGCTTCTATTATTGGTTTACCCTCCCCTAAGAATTCTTTTGGGTGATATTCTGATTTTAAGCAATAACCATTGCCCTTTATCATAAACAAGCACAGATTTCTCAAAATTCTGTCTTCTAGGCTTATTTTGTAAGGTAAAGTATATTGTCTTTAATTTTAAAGGTATGCCCCAAGATCACATTTTCTACCATAATCTCAAAATTCTCCAAATGTATTCATATTTAGACTTCTCTTCAGTTAGGTTTCCCTTCAGGTTGATTTTTTAATGAGCAAACAGAAATTTCCCCTACTATTTGTTATTATTTGGGGAAGGAACTAACATTTGTCAGTGCCTGCTGTGCACCACATGACATACGTGTTTCACAATACCCCTTTCTTCTCCAAAGTCTAGGTTTTGTCTGTGCTTTGCTGCTTCCTTACTTAATCAGCCGCTCGGGTTTTAGTGCCATCAGCAAATCAGAAACTAGTCTCTCTCTGTACATCTACAAAGATTTGGGAAATTTGCTACCATTAGAATATATTTGGAATTGTAATGATCCAAGATAATATAAAATGGAAGAGTGATAAGTAAGAGAAGCTAAGAAAACAAACGGCTTCTAGGAGTTCTCTCTCTAACAAAAATTGTACCTAGTAGTATTTTGAGACCTACCAGTAGATTATACCTTTCTCTTCAATGCTAACAATATTTAAAGAAAATCAGAGCATGGTAACCTGTCATGCAGGATTTCCACTTGCACTGTTTTATTCCCTGACCTAGCAAAGCTAAGGCTTTCACTGCCATACAGACAAATTGAGGAAAAAGGGAGTTGGATCAAGAGCTTCCTTTGACCTATCCCTCACCTGTTTGTCCACTTAACAAATGACCTTCATAAGCTTATAAAATCTTCTCTTTAGAAGAAAAATGGTAGACCCAATATTTAGCTGACTCTTGCCTACAAAGGTCAAATAGTTTATAGAGGAATAGCAGGGCTCACAGGCTGCTTAGCATGAAATATCGAGCGATCTAGAGGGAATTGCAAGAGTGATGGTATTGCTGCTGCAAATAATAGCAGGAGGCACTTGTGAGTATTGCACAGTAAATCTGCACCTTCCATGAGCACTCATTTAAGGGGAGGCTTCCTCCGGATGGAGCGTTGGCAACACATGTCTAATAGGTGCATTCATTTTAATATGTTCATTCATTGAATAGGCCTGATGAATTAGTACATGTCACCATCTGGTACTTAGTGAGACTATTCATTTTTAAAATGTTGAAATTATAGGGAATGGTGCACACCAATTAAAATCCTTTTAACTGGATTGTGTTGGTATAAAGTATATGTGTAGGAGGACTTCATTGGAATTCAGCCTGCATCTAAGGGTATACACATCAGCTTGAAATCAATTACAACAAAGGAAGTCAAGAGAGGGGAAATTCAAGAAGAGCTGAGCTGTCTGTCCTTTTTCTGAATGTGTCTGCTCATATATTGGGCTTTCTCTTTGTGTTCCTATTCTTCCTGGCACACACTTTTCTTAATTGTCCTCCCACCTTTTCTTTATTTTGTGTTCCCTTTCTTTCTCTCTCACCCTCCATTTTTATCCGCCTTTTTTCAATGTTGTTGTTCCCCATTTCCTTATCTCTTCCCCACCCCATCATTCTTCAATCACCCATTAAAAACAGAAGTGTTGGATGAATAACTATGTCGTGATTCAGTAAAACATTAGCTCTCTGTGTCCTAGAACTAGAATGAGTTCTAGTTGGCCAAATTTTTCTGGGTAACTGTTAGTTTGAGCTCTTTAAGCATTAAAGTGTTTTTAGTTAGAATAATCATTTGGTGCTTATGTGACCTATGTTTTTTTTAAAATACAGACTAAGATTTGGGGTGCTTTTTCTTTATTCTGCCTATCTTTGTTTATCTCCAAGTTTGCTATAATGGGTATTTATTTTATAATTGGATAAATAAACCTTTAAATAATAAAACCATTTGTATAAAAGTCTTTCTAAAATACATCTCAAACTTCTGCTGTTTTCTTCCCTTCTTAAATACAGGATACCAAACATAGTTTAACATTTTCTTGATATCTTGCTATAATTAATATCAGTGTCAATCACAGTGCTATTCTGGAAAATAGAGTGATGCCCCTAAAAGATACAGGGCTATTTGCCCCACACTGAAATTCTTTTTGAGTTCTTAAGGATTTTTTTTTTGTATTTTTTTCCTCCCCCTTTGCTGTCAGGTAGTCACTTGTCACTTGCCGTTTCTGTCTGAATTCTTCTGTCCCTTTCGAAGATATTTTGACCTCTGAAACCAGATAATAAAGCATCATTTATTCACCTGTTCAAGAAATATAAAGTACCAAAACTAATGTCTCCTGTCTTCAAGGAGCTAAGACTAGTGAGTGTGAGAGAGAAAGTTGTATACAAATAGGCATAAATACCACATAATGGGAAATTTGAGGAGGAAACAGTTAATTCTAAGAAGATGATCCATAACTTCACAGGGGAGTTGGCATTTGACTGAAGCAGCAAAAGTTTTGTAGAATTTTGAACAGTTGTTATATGGTGGACATGTAGGAGATGATTTTCTTAAAGGGTAAAACAGTATCTGATCACAGAAGAGCATTATACTTTATTCTAAAGAGTTCAAATGTATTGTATTGGCATCTGAGAACCACTAAGGGTTTTATGAAGAAGTAAGTGGAAAAGATTTGTATTTTAGAGGAATTAGGAGACAACAAGATACTATCCCAGTGCTTCGGACAAAGAGTGATGAAATCCAGGACTTAAGTTGTACCTAGGGTTGTTAAAGGGAGAGGACAGATTTGAGAGACAGAACCTGGCACTGATTGTTTATAGTATGAGGAGGACCAGGACGATCAAGTTGACCCAGCCTGAAAGCCTACCACTGTTGTGATACCATTAATTGTTGTAGTGCCCTGAAAAAGGTGGAGCACATTTTGGAGGAGGGAGAATTAGTTTTGTTTTGAGTGGTCTAGTAGACATTTGGAAGCTGAAGTCTGGAGCTTCAGAGGACCAGGAGTAAGAGGTATAGGTTCTGGGGAGATATTTCACCCTTATATATTTGGGAATAGACAAGGTCACAGAATAGATGGTCAGAAAAAGAGTCTTTCATAAAGGGTGATAGTGGAAGGGGCGTTTGGGCATCTTTTTGAAAGAGCAATGGGGCACACCTATCTCCATTCAAATAAAATAACACTGTTATCTCAATGGATTCATAGTAAAGTAGATAGGGGGTGTACAAGTCAAGGGCAGCGTGAGAGAGATAGTTATAATTCATCAGATTATAAGTAGAGCATTCATTATTAGTTCTGTACAAAAATACTGATTTCAGTTGCTCAAGTTAAATTTGTGTGTAAAACAAGAGTAAAGAGTCTATAAATGAGACCTTAAGGCTCTTTCCTACTTTGTCTAGTTTTCAAAGATGCCCTGAATAGGTAATCTTACCAGGTAACTATTTCCATAGGGAGAGTTGTTTCTTATTATATATGAGAAATATTTTTAATTGTTTAAGGTTGTTGAAGGGCTCTGACTACAACTTCATTTCTTTCATTGTTAAATTTGTTTGAATGGGGAATTTCCTGGCAGTCCAGTGGTTAGGACTTGGGCACTTTCACTGCTGTGGGCCCGGAGATTCAATCCCTGGTCAAAAAACTAAGATCCTGCAAGCCACACGGCGCAGCCCAAACGAAAAAAAAAAAATTGAATGATTCAAATTGGCATTTTAATACACATTTACATAATTTTGAATTGGTAGTAAATTTTGGAAACAATTTTAAAGATATTTGTGTTATCAAACAGCATGTTCATTGTGTTAAATATGCCTGTGTATCAATGTGTGTACAACTGATCTGTGTACAGGAAAAAGACCTGGAAGGGCAAATAGTAAGATTTTTGGTTTGGGGTTTTGTTTGTTTGCATTACTGTATTTTCCAATTGCTTTCATAATATAAGAAATTAAGTTATTTCTCATTTTTTTAAAAAAGATAATAGCCAGGAGGCCTAGAGAGTTTGATAACTTGTATAAACTTATATCCAATTAGTAATGGCCTTGAGCCTTGTTCATTTGTGCCTCTGAGGGTTCGATTGATTGGTAGGTTGTTACGATAGGAATGGAAATGCTACCCGATATTCTGGCAACCACAAGGACCAGGAGCCCAGCACCTATTTAGAAATGTCTGGTATCCTACCTGTCACTTTCCATGCAGAGAAGCATTGGCTCTCTGTAGTGGTCCAGTGTTACAGACCACAGGCAAGTATGTTTACTGATAAGGAGATTAAAGACCCAACATACTTTTTTTTTTTTCAAAAAAAGGGCTTCAAGGGCTCCCCTGGTGGCGCAGTGGTTCAGTCCGCCTGCCGATGCAGGGGACACGGGTTCGTGCCCCGGTCCGGGAAGATCCCACATGCGGCGGAGCGGCTGGGCCCATGAGCCATGGCCGCTGAGCCTGTGCGTCCGGAGCCTGTGCTCCGCAACGGGAGAGGCCACAACAGTGAGAGGCCCGTGTACCGCAAAAAAAAAAAAAAAAAAAAAAATGCTTCAAATGCTTGGCTTTTTTTTTTTTTTTTTTAAATTTATTTTTGTCTATGTTGGGTCTTCATTTCTGTGCGAGGGCTTTCCCTAGTTGTGGCAAGCGGGGGCCACTCTTCATCGCGATGCGCGGGCCTCTCACTATCGCGGCCTCTCTTGTTGCGGAGCACAGGCTCCAGATGCGCAGGCTCAGTAGTTGTGGCGCGTTGGCTTAGTTGCTCTGCGGCATGTGGGATCTTCCCAGACCAGGGCTCGAACCCGTGTCCCGTGCATTAGCAGGCAGATTCTCAACCACTGCGCCACCAGGGAAGACCCCCAGCATACTTTTGAAGGTAATTTAGCTTTTCTTCTGTCAGACTGTGGTCCTTTTATATATTAGTATCTAATAAACTCCCTGGAGTCCAAGCTTTTGCTGTTTTCTTGAGACCAGCCCTGAGGAAACCTGTTGGCATATGCTCATGCCCATCTGGACAGTGTGAATCCTTTGGCCACAGTTGACATCCTTCATGCTCCATCACTGGCTCCATCACTTCAGTTACTCAGCCCAAGTTTTATTTTTCTGCCTTTATCTATATTAAAATACAGGTAACTAGAAAATTGTCACTTTGCCTTTTTCTTTCCTTCCCATATCCATGTCAGTATCCTGGATCTTTTATATTACTCTCATTAAACCATTTGCACTCAAGATTTAGAATCAAGTTTATATAAGAAAATAGCAATTAAACGTTTTTTAATGGGAAGAATTTTAATCAAATACTATTTGGTTTTAGACTATGTGTTAAATATTTTCTTTCAAACATCAGTTTTCTCATTTTCCACAGTTGAAGTAGTACAATTGTTGCTAACTTAACTGTCCACACTTCTCAGTATGCCTCTGGGAAAATCATCCTGGGTCTTCATCTAGGGAGACCCCAGGGTCATCTTAAGTCACTGTCCCTCTCCCCCAGTGTCCTGCTGGTTGATATGTGGTGGCCATTCAGCCTCTCAAATTAACCCCTGCCCATTAATTCCTACTGCCACGCATTAGTTTGGGACCTTACCTGGTCTGGTATTATAAAAGTTGAACCAGCCACATCTTCTTCAACCTTGCCTCTTATCAATGTATCCTTTCCATATCCACCTGAATTCTTAAAGCACAGTAGTATCATATTACCCTATTGCTCAACAATTCCTTCCTGATACAATCTGACAGCATCTCTTGCAAATAATGCAAAACACAAGTCCAAAATGGGATGCTAAAGTTTCTTTGCAAATCATTTGTTCAGAGCTTGGCATACATTTTCCTGTAGAAAGAATAAATGGTAGATAGGTTTACAAGATAGCTGAAACTTTCAATTAAACCATCCGTGATAATTGAAGCTTACCAGCATAGTTAACAGGGTTCCCATAGAAATAGCTTTCCACCTGGAATGTCAAGATGGGGTCCAAATATGTGTAGAAGCTATTGGAAGAGGTCATTTCCTTTCCTGTCCTCCATTGGATATAGGGATTTAGTAAAGGAGGAAAGAACTAATATTTATTAAGTGCTTATTATTCATCAGCCTCTGTTAGGCATGTTATATAATTTATCGTTTTTGAGATATAATTGACATTTAACATTGTATAAGTTTAAGGTATACAGTGTGTTGATCTGATACATTTATATATTGCAGTATGATTACCACCATAGCATACCATAGCATTAGCTATCACCACTATCACATCATATAATCATCATTTCTTTTTTGTGGTAGAGCATTTAAGATCTAGTCTCTTAGCAACTTTTAAATATGTAATAAATACAGTATTGTTGACTATAATCACTATGCTCTGCATTAGATCTCCAAAACTTATTCATCTAACTGCAAGTTTGTATCTTTTGACCAACATCTCCCTAATTCTCCCACCCTTCAGTCCCTGGTAACCACCATTTTACTCTGTTTCTATGAGATTGACTTTTTTTTAGAGTGTACATATAAGTGATATAGTATTTGTCTTTCTCTGTCTGAATTATCTCACTTAACATAACACCCTCAAGGTCTATCCATGTTGTCACAAATGGCAGGATTCTTTCCTTCTCATGGCTGAATAATATGGCATTGTATATATATACCACATCTTCTTTAGCTATTCATCTGCTGATGGACTCTCAAGTTGTTTCCATTTCTTGGCTATTGTAAATAATGCTGCAGCAAATGTGAGAGTGCAGATGTCTTTTCAATAACCTGTTTTCATTTCCTTTGGAGATATATATATATATATATATATATATATATATATACACACAGAAGTGGAATTGCTGGATCATATTGCAGTCCTGTTTTTTAATTTTTTGAGGAACCTCCATACTGTTTTCCATAGTGGCCTAACCAATTTACATTCCTTTCAGCAGTGCACAAAAATTCCCTTTTCTCCACATCCTCATCAATACTTTTTATCTCTTGTCTTCTTGATGATAGTCATTCTAACAGGTGTGAGGTGATATCTCATTGTGGTTTTTGATTTGCATTTCCTGATGACTAGTGATGTTGAGCATCTTTTCATATACCATTTGGATGTCTTCTTTGGAAAAATATCTGTTCAGTTCTTCTGCTCATTTTTAAATCATATTTTTGTCTTTTTGTTATTGAGTTGTTTGAGTTCTTTATATATTTGGATATTAGCCCCTTATCCAGTATATGGTTTGCAAATATTTTCTCCCATTCTGTAGGTTCCCTTTTCATTTTGTTGATTGTTTCTTTTTCTGTGCAAAAGCTTTTTAGTGTAATGTAGTTCCATTTGTCAATTTTTGCTTTTGTTGCTTGTACCTTTGATGTATATCCAAAAGATCATTGCCAAAACCAATGTCAAGGAGCTTTTTCCCTAGGTTTTCTTCTAGAAGTTTAACAGTTTCAGGTCTTATGTTTAACTCTTCAGTCCATTTTGAATCGTTTTTGTGTGTGTTCTAAGATAGGGGTCCAGTTTCATTCTTTTGCATGTGGCTGTCCAGTTTTCCCAGCACCATTTATTGAAGAGACTGTCCTTTCTCCACTGTATTATTCTTAGCTCCTTTGTCATAAACTAGTTGGCTATATATGCATGGGTTTAATTCTGGGCTCTCTGTTCCATTTGTCTGTATGTCTAGTTTTATGCCAGCACCATACTGTTTTAGTTACTATAGCTTTACAGTATACTTTGAGATCAGAATGTGTGATGCCTCTGCCTTTTTCTTTCTCAGAATTGCTTTGGCTATTCAGGGTCTTTTGTGGTTCCATACAGATTTTAGGGTTTGTTTTTTCTATTTCTGTGAAAAATGCTATTAAAATTTAAACAGCATATGATATGATCTCATATATAGAAAATCCTAAAGACTCAACCAAAAACACTTGAAACTAATCAATGAATTCAGTAAAGTTTTGATATTTAAAATCAATGTACAGAAATCAGTTGTGATTCTACACACCAACAATGAAATATCTGAAAAATAAATAAAACAATCCCATTTACAATAGTATCAAAGACAGTAAAATACTTAGGAATAAATTTAACCAAGGAGGTGAAAGATCTGTACAATGAAAACAGGATTTTGTTGCAAGAAATTGAAGAAGACACAAATGGAAAGATATTCTGTGTTTGTGGATTAGAAGAATTAATATTGTTAAAATGTCCTTACTACCCAAAGCTATCTGTAGATTCAATTCAACCCCAATATATGTTATCTTAATTCATTTTAACAGCAGCTCTGTGGGGTAGATGATTATTATACTCCTTTAACAGACACTTAGCAAATTAATAATGTAAATGAGAATACAAGAGGAATGCTTACCTGACATAAGAGAATATTGTTTTTAAGCACTGCTTTTCAAACTTTAGTAATTTATAGGCTGCTTTTAATTGATTTTAAAACTGCAGTCTTTTAGTATTGATGTACATTATTTTTATTTTACTTAAATATGAACAAACATAAAATTAGGTATAAATTCTTTATGCTTATATTTCTCATTTAGCTATAAACTGAAACAAGTTTAAAAGTTAAGTAGAAAAAAAAGCCTATAAAACTAATAAAATTCAAATTAACAACATTATTTTTATATGATAGATGATGTTTTGCTGAAACAATTGCAGCTCACAATATGAATATGGAGCTGCCTACAGCCCCACAGGCTTCTTGGCAGTTTTCATTACCTTTGGCTCTCTTCTTCTGCCACACTTCTTTCTAGGATATTGAAAATCTAAGATTGGTACAGTGTACCAATGATGTCATTTTGGTCTTTACTTAGTGGGACTGTGTCATTTACACATTAAGTGAGCGTCCTTTTCTCATTATTCCATACAATTAAAGCAGTGTGCTTGATACCAGCTCAGATTAGGAAAACAAATAAATGTATATGTACATTTGTAATAATGTTACAAATCATGTTGCTGTGCTTAGTTAATAAGTGGCCATTGCAATACTCTATCATATGTTTACATTAATTTATTTTATATTGTAAACTTTGCTTTCAGTTCAATATGAGAACTGTTTTGGAGAACTCATAGACCCTTGAAAATACATCCTGGATCCCAGGTTGAAAGATACTCTTAATGTATTTTAAGCCATTATTTATTTATAGCCATTATAAAAATAATTCTTATACATTTATTAGAAAAGTCCTCCAGATACCTCAACCAGGAAAGACTGTTATACTATTGATAACTTATTATGGTATCTCTTTGAAAGCAATAAATTCATATTCCTTTAAAGTACTGTATAATTCAGATTTTCAATAACTTAGAAGTACTTTTTCCCTTTAAAAGCCTAAGTTATAAATGTCTTACAGAATGTATTGTTCACTCTGTTCTGTAACTGGGGAAGGTAAATTTTAGTTTGACTGGAAAAATAATGCCTCCTACCAAATGTACAAGTCATGCAAGACAACAAAGCCTCCAGAAATGGTGAAGAGTGGTAACAAAGGACGTTATTACTTCCTCTGATTATGTTGCTGTAAACATTCAAGTGGAATTTCTCTCAAAGTAATCAGCTGTTTCTTATTACTTCTTTTTCCTTCCCAACCTCTTCCTCCTCTCCTTTTCTACTTTCTCTTACCTTTGAATCTTTCACTGCTCTCATTTCCCCTCTTCCTTATTCCCTTCTTTCAAACCAGACATCACCTATCTTTTCACATCTCAATTAGCCTACAGTCCGGCTTTATTCACTTGACAGTTGAGGTCAGTGAAGAAGAACACAGCAAAGCAACTTCTAGCAGCATCTCACCATTCGCTCTCAACCAGCAACTTCATAGGCCCTTCCAAATAAGGGTGGCTCCTGACTGAGGCTGGGCTGGATGGAAGATCATACCTAATTTGCCTCAGAATATTCACTCCAACACTCTGAAGCAAAAAAAAAAAAAAAACCCCTTTGGGGCAGCCCAGCTAGCTGTTTGCCTCTTAGTTTATTCCTAGCTTGTTCTGCAATGAGTGCATGGACCCTGCCACCTCAGAGGTGAGCAGGGGAAGGTATGGTTGTGCTTGCTTCTAACATTTCTTTGTTCAAGATGGAATTCCACTATGGTAAGCAGTGCTGCTGCTGCTGCTGAGGGGACTGCTTTTCAGGTACCACCATGCTTACATCTAAAGCAGCCTCCAGATGCCATGGGCAGCTAAACTCTACCATTTATGTGTACATGCGTTCATCCATTCTGGCTCTGCCGTGTTAGCTATGCGATCTTGGATATGTCTCAGTTTCTTCATCAGTAAGGTGGGGCTAATAATAGTACGTACATCATAGGGTTTTGTGAGAATTAACAGTTTTCATGGGTAAAGAGCTTTAAATGGTGCCTGGCATTTAGTAGTAAATGCTAGCTAAAATTATTATTATTCGGGAAGCACTTATTTAGTATATTCCAAGCAATCCAAAAGATATAGAGATCAAAAAGGCACAACCTGCCTTCTAGGGACTTACATAATACAACATGGTCTTATAATAAAGGTATTTAGGGAGTTAGGTAAAGCTTCATCACAGGTAAATTTTGAACTGGGTCTCGAAGGGTAAACAGGGTGTTGCCAAATGGAACAGCATTAGAGAATATACATTCCAAGCAGAGGGAATCGTTTGTGAACATATTAAAACTGTAAAAGACTATGGAGTGCTTGGCTGTTATTAGATAACATCTTAAATTGCTCTCTGATGTACGCCTTCTTAAGTAGGGGTCTGAGGTGGGTTCAGTGAACATTTTGGGACTTATAATCTTACAACTAGCTGTTGCCTAGTTTATAATAGCGATGATGATGATGATGATTTAACTGGTTCATCAAAGAGTTTGAACTTAAAAGATGAGTTGGGACCTTAGCCGTGCCTCTTTACAGTGGGGCATCTGCTATTTCACAATTCTTATCCTGAGATGACTACCATGTGACAGGAACAATAAATTGTTAGAAAAAATTTGTGGTTAGAACGACTGGAAGTGGATGGGCTTCCTCCTTTCAACAGAGCTTTGGTTAGGTTTTCTAAATTAAGCAGGTTTTACCTTGGTTTCTTCTTCAGACAGAAGAACCTTATGTCTTAAGATCTTACCTATTCTTGTCATAGCAAAGAGCTGTGATTTTTTTTTTTTTTTTTTTGGTCAGATCTCAAATTAAGAAGGTTCCTTTTACTCATGGAATTTCCATTTGTGCACCAAATTAAAGCTGTGTTTTATCTCCTACAAAGCCTTTTCCTGCAGCTTTGCTTTCACTTCCTCTCCCCACCCTTTTAGTCATATACTGAAGGGTTTGGCAGCTGGTTGAGGTATCAGGTCAGCATTTTTCTCTGTGGAAGGAGGAAAGGTTAGAAACAGTGACATGGGGGTACTTGTCACATTTTCCTTTCCTTTTTTTATTTAAGTGACCTACTTCCTCCATTACAGAAGCCTAATGAGAACCTTGGCTTGTAAATTTTACTTTAGTAGCCAGGAGATGGACTACAGTAATGTGTCGGATAGTTTCTCAGTGAAGAGTATCCTTAAAAGCCCGTGTACAACAGCGAGGATTCTTGATTCTGCCTCTTTGGTGATGTGACAGATTTTATGAAGAGAGATAATGGACTCTGGGAGTCACAGGACTGGGGAAGGAGCTGAGCAGTCCATTCCCCATCCTCGCTTATTAACAGATTCTCCTTGGGTGCCTTTAGGAAATGCTCCATATATGGTATTTAATATACCACCTACCCACTCTCACCTTCTTCACTGACTTGAAAATTGCATCTAGCTTGAGGAGTCTATTCAAGATTGAAATCCTGTGTGGATTTGGTTGTTTTGTATCAAGTCTGCTTGAAACTGTTAGACTAGAAGCAAACTAATTATGTCATTGTCCGTATAGCAATAGAGAGAGTAAAAAACAGTAATAGATTCTTAAAAAAGCTGTCATGACTGGAAGTGAAATTAGGCTACTCTTGAATAGCTTCATCTATAGCCCGAAGGGCTTTGGTCTTGAAAACTGTCAAATATGAAATCAGATTTTAGATCATGGAATCCTAGCTAGCTCCTCAGGGCAGCTTCAGCCATTAAACTCTCCCATCGACCATTTCATCTGCAGGATTTGCTTTGAGATTATAAGGAATGTGGAGGCAAATGAGTTTTTTCTTATCAAACATTCCATTTTGATGCTCCATAGCAGACCTCTTTTGGCAAATAAATAGAAGACACCAGGGTAGACTGTCAAAAATCCTTGCTTAAGTGCCTCAGGAGGCACATTTTTTATTTCTCAAGCATAACTTTGGTGGCTAGAGTTTCCTATTTTGGAGGTGTCAGTGTTGAGCAGGCAAAGCTGCTAGTTATTGATTGCCATTGAAGTCATTTTACAAAGGCAGTAAGGCCCAAGGATTGCTCTTTGGACAGAGCTACAACTGGTATAGCTTCTCTTTCTGAGAGCCTGTTATAAGTTAAAATAGTTTTGACAGTATCTTTAAGTGCACATCTTTGTCTCCAAACATAATTAGTATTGAAAAATGAAACCCTCATAGTTAAGGCTTTGTGGCTTAGACAGCAGCCCCATCTGGTGCTTGCTAAAGCTGTTTGCTTGGTTCATCTCTTGGTTTTATAACAGCATGAATACAGATGTACACAGAACTTAGAATGTCAAATCCAAGGTCTCAGTTTTATTGATGGCTTTCTACTGCACACAACACTGACATAAGCTAATTGTGTACCCGGTGAATCTTATTTGTCTGTCCTGTTGGTAATGTGATAGCTGCTTATCAATTCAACAGCATCTCTTGACTGAATTAATTTACTTGCACTCAAAGTGGAGAATTATTTTTACTATTTATCTACCAGTCTTGGAAAAAGAAAATATACTGTACTACTTATAAAGAGAAAATTTAGTCCCTCTCTTATCATTGGTGGGTTTTAACTTGGTTAACAAGATTTAGGCCAGGACGCTGTATTCTTTGTCGTCAGTACCACATAGACAGGAATTTTTTTTTTTTTTTAAAGATTCTTGGTGACTGACAGGAACTTCCTCAAACTGCTAATAGAAGTTACTTCAGAATAACAGGATTATGCATGATTTCATTTTCTTTATGCTTTTCTGAGTTTTCACAGTGAGCGTACATAAGAAAAGAAAAATTATCTTATATAACAACAGAAAAAAGTAATTTAAAAATAAAACATATTGTAGGTAGCTATAGCCTTGAGTTGCTGTTCTCAGTCTTTCTCATTCACTTGTGTGGCCTATTCCGGGCTTCAGTTTCCCTTGTCCATAAAACAGAAGTATTGAACTAGGGGCCTGCTCAGTTTTAACATTCTAAGGTTTGTAATTATCTACTGCTTTTTTTTCTGTCTTTTCAGCCTCTCCCACTCCCCTGTGTCTTTTTCCAGTATTTGTAGTCAACATGATCTAGTTTCTGCCATCTTAAAATAAGGAAATCCTTTCTGGACCCCCTCCTCCATACTCCCAGCTCTTTCTTTCTTCCACCTCCCACTTAAATTTTTCCAAAAAGTTATCTAAAATTACTCTATCTCTTCCCTCTTCAACTCACTGCAGCCTGCTTTCCATCCCCACCACTGCACCAAAATACTCTGTGCTGAGATCACCAGTGAGCTCACATTGCCAAGTTCAGTGGGCACATTTAAGTCCTCATTCTCTGTTACCTCTCAGCAGCATTTGAAGTCTTCTGCTCCCCCCCCCAGCCCCTCCCCGCTACAATGAAATCTCATCCGGCTTCTATATCATCACACTTACGGCTGTTATTTTTGAGTTTTCTTTGGGGGTTATCCTCTTCTCCCTTGTTCGCCCACCAAGGCTACCTCCCCAGCTCACTCTAATTTCTTTTTGGCCTAGAGATTCCTATACTAGTAGTTCCCAAACAGACAAGAACAGCAGATTTCCCTTCTGTGTTCCAAACTTCTAAATTCAGCTACTTGCTGTATAGTATGCAGGCTAACAAAATACGGACTCACAATCTTCCCTCCAAAAGTTACACATCCTCCAATATTGTCTGTCTCAATAAATGGCCCCACAAATCATTTGAATACATAAACCCAAAACCTCAAGATCCAAAATCCAGTGTTTCATTCATATACCTTTATCTGCCTTCCCTGAAGCTACATCCTAATCCAGATCCTTATCATATCTCATTTTGTCCACAACAGCCCTTTAAACAGTCTCCTGGCCTCCTGTACTGTTCTCCCCCCAGTGCATTCTCTATAGAGCAACCAGAACTGCCTTTTATTTTTTTAAGTCAGATTTATTGAGGTTTGATTTATATACAGTAAAACACCTTTTTTTTAACTGTCCAATTCTAGGAGTTTTGACAAATGCATGCAGGCATATAACCACCACACAACATTTGGATTGTTTCCAGTTTTTGCCTGTCAACCTTTGTGTACAGTGTTTAGTGTAAACACAATTTTTCATACCTAGGAATGTGATCGCTGGGTTACATGGAAAGTTTATGTTTAACTTCATAAGAAACTGCCAAACTGTTTTCTAAAGTGGCTGGACCATTAGCATTCCCACCAGCACTATGTAGGAATCTCATTTGCTCCACATCCTCCCTAGCCCCAGTTTTTGGTTTTGTTTTAATTTATTTTAATCATTCTGATAGATGTATGGTGGTACTCATTGTAGTTTTAATTTGTATTTCCGTACGACTAACGATATTCTGGTGTTTATATACAATCCATTTACCTTTGGTGGAATATCTGCTCAAATCTTTTGCCTATTTATTTTTATCGGATTTGTTTTGTTGAATTTTGAAAGTTCTTTGTATATTCTGGATACAAAGTTCTTTGTCAGTTATGTAATTTGCAAAAAATTTCTCATCTGTGGCTTGTCTTTTCATTCTCTTACTATCAGTACCTTTGTCAGAACAAAGGTGTTTTTTTTTTAATATATCAGTATAGTTTATTTCTTTTATAAGAGGGAAGAAAAATACAGGAGGAAAAAAGTCAATAGCTGTGAATTGAATTCTTTTTTTTTTAACATCTTTATTGGAGTATAATTGCCTTACAATGGTGTGTTAGTTTCTGCTTTATAACAAAATGAATCAGTTATACATATACAAGAACAAAGGTTTTTAATTTTGTTGAAGACCAAGTTATCTGTTTTTTCTTTTATGGATCATGCTTTTGATGTTGTATCTAAGAACTCTCCCTATCCCAGGGTTGCAAAGATTTTCTTCTATGTTTTCTTCCAAAAGTTTTGTAGCTTTACATTTTGTACTTCAATCTGTGATCTCTTTTGAGTTCATTTTTGTGTATGGGGTGTGATGTAGGGATCAAGGTTCATTTTTTTGCCTATGGATATCCAGTTTTTCTAGCACATTTGTTGAAGAGTATCCTTCTCACCTATATCAAAAATCAGTTAACTATATTTGTGAGGCTCTATTTCTGGTCTCTATTCTGTTCTATGTCTATTCTGATCTATATCTGGCATCAGCAACCTTTTTCTTTAAAGAACCAAATCATAAACATTTTAGGTTTTGCAGGCCAAAAAGCAAAAACCAAGGTATTATATAGGTACTTGTATAACAGGAAAGAAAATAAATTGCCATGAATTTTTTGGACAAAATTCAATATATAAAAATTGAGTATAATTTTTTGTAACACAGCTCTACTTAATAAGAAGAATGGAATTCTTTTTTGGGGACAGGGATAATTTGTGCTAAGATCACCAATGATTAATTTTGCTTAATTCGTGTTCAAAGTTAGTGCTTCCTGTCATCAAAATTGATTACAGGGCTTCCCTGGTGGTGCAGTGGTTGAGAGTCCACCTGCCGATGCAGGGGACACGGGTTCGTGCCCCGGTCCGGGAGGATCCCACATGCCGTGGAGCGGCTGGGCCCGTGAGCCATGGCCACTGAGCCTGCGCGTCCGGAGCCTGTGCTCCGCAGCGGGAGAGGCTACAGCAGTGGGAGGCCCGCGTACCGCAAAAAAAAAACCAAAAAACTGATTACACATGTTCATCTATTGATGCATATCTGTAATGAAATTTCACATATTTTTATCTTTGAAAATGTCTTTTCGGGACTTCCCGGGTGGCTCAGTGGTTAAGAATCCACCTGAATGCAGGGGACACGGGTTCGATCCCTGGTCCAGGAAGATCCCACATGCCATGGAGCAACTAAGCCAGCGAGCCACAACTACTGAGCCCATGTACCACAACTACTGAAGCCCACGTGCATAGAACCCGTGCTCCGCAACAAGAGAAGCCACTGCAATGAGAAGCCCATGCACCGCAACGAAGAGTAGCCCCCGCTCGCCAAAACTAGAGAAAGCCCGCGCACAGCAGTGAAGACCCAACGCAGCCAAAGATAAAAAAATTAATTTATGAAAAAAAGAAAATGTCTTTTCACACGTGTGATTCATGTAGCAGTGGAAACACTGCAATTTGTAGAGTGCTGAAAAGCACTGCAAAGTGATGAGAGGGCCACATATTTTGTCATAACTACTTAGCTCTCCATTGTAGCACAAAAGCCACCAGAGACAATATGCAAACAAATGAGCCTGGCTATGTTCCAATAAAGCTTTATTTATGGGCACTGAAATCTGAGTTTCATATAATTTTCACTTGTCACAAAATATAAAAAAAAATTTTTTTTCAACCATTTAAAAAACATCTTTAGCTTAAGGACATACGAAAACAGGCAACAGGCTAGATTTGGCCTATGGGTTGTAGTTTGCCTATCCCATTTCCCCCATCTATGTTTCTGTCCTTTTGCCAATACCACATTATCAAGATTACTGTAGCTAAAAAGTTTTGAAATCAGGTAATATGAGTCCTCCAACTTTGTTCTTTTTTGAAATTGTTTCTGGCTATTTTAGCTTCTTTGCCTTTCCATGTACGTTTTAGAATCAGCTTGTTGATTTCTACAGAAAATCCTACTCGGATTTTGGTTAGAATTGCATTGAATCTGCAGAGCAGCTTGGGGAGAATTGACATCTTAACAACATGGAGAGAACTTGATATATTTCTCTGTTTAGGTCTTTGATATCTTCAGTCTTTTATAGTTTTCCGCATATAGATTTTAGATTTTGCACGTGTTTTGTTAGACTTATACCTAAGTATTTCATGATTTTTGGTCAGAGCTGTCTTTTTTAAATGCCAATTATATCATCTTGTTTCCCCTGTTTAAAACCCTTTGGTGGGTTCCTGCTGTTCTTAGGATAAACTCCATAATCTTTAAAAGCTTATAAAAGGCCCCACATGATCTGGACCCTGCTCTCTTTTTCAGCCTAATTTTATGCCATTCTTCTCCTTGCTCAAAATGTTTCAGTCTCAGACTAGCAGGAAATGGTTTTACCAACTAAGGGATATAGCTTTTTGAATATCTGAAAGAGTAAATAAATATTTTCAAACAGACACTTGAAAAATATATTTTTACTTTATTGAAAAAAGCCATTCAGTGGTCTCCAGCAAAGAGTGAACTTAGATTTTGGCCAAGTCATTGGGCTCTCTGTGTGGAATTCTTTGATCTTTGTCTGCACTTCATCCACTGAGGCAAAGTGCTCTATGAGTGTTGTTTACAAGGGGCGTAGCTCTGTATATATTAACTAAATAAAATGTTCTTTCCTTCCTTAAAAATGTGCTGAAACTTGGGTAAAGGCTGCGTTTCTGACCAAACCAAGGATCCTGTCACTGTCATTGTACAGGAATGAAGTTAAACTTTTCAGCTATTAAAATAGTTCTTACATGTACATGCCTACTGCCAGCTTTATGATAATATCCAAAGTGGAAATGTAAGACTGTAGTGGTGTTCTGTGGGAAGGTCTATAGCTATGTGCCTAAGAGAGAGACGAGAGAGAGAGAGAGAGAGAGAGAGAGAGAGAGAGAGAGACAGAGAGAGAGAGACAGAGAGAGAGAGACAGAGAGAGACAGAGAGAGAGAGAGCCACGAGATTATTTTTTAAAGATAAGCCTCAAAACCAGCACATTTAATCAACCAGTGTTTATCCAGCTCCTTATGCTAGACATACAGAGATGAGTATGATATATCCCAGGCTTAAAGAAGCTCAAAAACTAGTGAGAAAACAGATAATTAAAAATGAAAGTGCTTGTTCATGGAGGTATGTCCAAGTGGCTTCGATGGTACCCAGGAGAAATGAGTGGCCCAGCGGCATTTAGAGTATGATAAGACTAGTTGATTTTTAATACATAAGGCTAGAAGGGAGGCAAGGACTATATCATGCAAACCTAAGGGGATTGTATTCCATCCTGTGACTCAGAGGTTCCATTACCTCAATGCACATAGAATTACCTGTAGTAAAAATCAGATTCCTGGACTTTTCCTTTAGAGATTGACTTGGGTGTTTCCCCAGGTGGTTCTTACCTATCTAGCAACCCCTATCTGACCTTTGGGAGCCAATGCGTTAGGTAATATTGAACCACAGAATAGTTAAGCTAGGTAATAGGATGATCATATTAGCATTTTAGAAAGGAAAATCTGATAGTAGTACAAAACAATGGAGTCAACCTGAGATTTCATTAAAATGCAAATTCTGATCCAGTAGGTCTGGGATTGGACCTAAGATACTACATTTCTTTTTTTTTCTTTTTTCTTTTTTTCAAATTTTTATTGGAGTATAGTTGATTTACAATGTTGTGTTAGTTTCAGGTGTACAGCAAAGTGATTCAGTTATACATATATTCATTCTTTTTCAGATTCTTTAAGGATCTTGAGGATAAACTGCAAGTCTAAGATAATACATTTCTAACAAGCTTCGAGATGAGGCTGATACTGCTTGTCTGAGGACCATAATTTGAGTAGCAAGGGTAGAGAGGTTGGATTGGAAAGGGGTGAGACTACAGGCATGGAGATCAGTTAGCAACCTACTGCAGGAATCTAGGCAAAAGATGGTGGGCATCTGAACTACTGGCAGTGTCTGGTAATGGAAAGGAGATCCAGTGAAATGTAATAGATGAAATTGGCAAGACTAGGGACTTCCCTGGTGGTCCAGTGGCTAAGACGCTGTGCTCCCAATGCATGGGGCCCAGGTTTGATCCCTGGTCAGGGAACTAGATGCCACAACTAAGAAGTCTGCACGCCGCAACTAAAAAAAGAGCCCACATGCCGCAACGAAGACCTGGCGCAGCCAAAATAAATATATAAATATAAATATAAATATATATATATATATATATATATTTTTTTTTTTTTTTGTGGTACGCGGGCCTCTCACTGTTGTGGCCTCTCCCATTGCAGAGCACAGGCTCTGGATGCGCAGGCTCCTCGGCCATGGCCCACGGGCCCAGCCGCTCCGCGGCATGTGGGATCTTCCCAGACCGGGGCACGAACCCGTGTCCCCTGCATCGGCAGGCGGACTCTCAACCACTGCGCCACCAGAGAAGCCCTAAATAAATATTTTTACGAAATATAAAAAAATTGGCAAGACTAATTTACAAAAGGGTTTAGGATGTGGCGTTAGAAGTGAGGGGAGGGGTGTCAAGAATGGTCTGAAGGTTGAAGCTTAGCTATGTGGGTGGATGGTAGTGACAGTAACTGAACTTGGATAAAGACAGAGGAAGAAGGTGGCCTGGAGGGTAGAGGAGGACTGGTTAGAGTACAGAAGTTCCTTAGAGTTGAGAAAAGAGGTGGACAGAAGATTAGTCCTGAATGCATTGTGTTTGAGGAGTCTATGAGATATCCAAATATAAAGGGTGGGCAGAAGAAGAGGAACCCACAATGGACCAAGAAGCTTCAGGTTGGAGGATAACAGAAAGAACGGTTTCAAAGACATTTCTGGGAGGGGAAGCTCACAGTATCATTGTCACAGAGACATCAAATGAAATGTTATACCTGGTTCAATGAGAGTGCATAAAATTATGGTTAAAAAACTAACATTCCAAAACTGCTCATTAGCCAAAGAGAGTTCATAAAGTGCCCAAATTAGTTTATCTCTCAATCTTTTATTTTAAGGAAAAGTTGGAGCCAGTATTTTCAAATTATTCATCATGGTAAGCTTCACAGTACCTTTTCCATTCAGATTTTCTTCTTCTCTCCCCCTTCCCCCAACAGATTGATCACACTTACAAGAGCTGCTATGAAACATAGGGGAGGTGAAAACTAACAGATGAAAGTTTTGCCATGCACTGAAAGGAAAGCATTGTCTGTGAAGTTCTATTTTTAAAAATGTCTGCTTGTAATACCTTTACTGAACACGTTTGGAAACCTGGTGAATGCAAGAACTGCTTTAAACCTAAAAGCTTACATCAGCTCCCCCCAGACCCTGAGAAGGCACCCATCACCCATGGCAATAAAACTAATGCCAATCAGAGTAACAACCACCGAATCAGGAACACCGGAAATTTCAGGCCTCCTGTGGCTAAAAAACCCACTATAGCTGTGAAGCCCACTATGATGGTGGCAGATGGGCAAAGTATGTGTGGTGAGCTTAGTATCCAAGAACACTGTGAGAACAAACCTGTCATCATAGGATGGAACCGAAATAGGATGGCCTTGAATCAGAAACCACTTAATAATAATAATGAAGATGACATTGAAGGATTTAGCCATGTTCCTAAGCCTTATGGGAATAATGATAGTGCAAAGAAGATATCAAATAACAATAGTGGACTAACTGAGGTGTTAAAGGAGATAGCAGGCTTGGATACCACCCCTCAAATAAGAGGAAATGAAACAAACTCCAGAGAAACATTCTTAGGAAGAATAAATGATTGCTATAAACGATCACTGGAAAGAAAGCTTCCACCAAGTTGCATGATGGGCGGAATAAAGGATACTCAGGGCAAGCATGTTATTCTGAGTGGGAGCACAGAAGTGATCAGTAATGAAGGGGGTCGATTCTGTTACCCAGAGTTTTCTAGTGGCGAAGAGAGTGAGGAAGATGTGCTTTTGAGTAACATGGAGGAGGAGCACGAGAGCTGGGATGAGAGTGATGAAGAACTGCTGGCCATGGAGATTCGCATGAGAGGGCAACCTCGCTTTGCCAACTTTAGGGCAAACACTTTGTCTCCTGTTCGATTCTTTGTGGACAAAAAATGGAATACTGTCCCCCTGCGAAATAAATCTCTGCAAAGAATCTGTGCTGTAGACTATGATGACAGTTATGATGAAATCCTGAATGGTTATGAAGAGACTTCTGTGGTCTCCTATGGACCAGGAAGCATTCAGAGCATAGTGTCGTCTGACTCCACATCCCCAGATTCCTCTTTAACAGAAGAATCACGTTCTGAGACAGCCAGTAGTTTATCCCAGAAGATTTGTAATGTGGGAATAGCTCCTGGTAACCCGGGAGATTCTAAGGACATGAAGGAAAGTGAGCCCAATTATGAAAGCCTCTCTGGTAATAATCAGGAGAAGGACTCAGCACAAGCATCCAAAAGCTCAGTAAAAGTTCCAGAGACGCACAAAGCAGTCCTTGCTCTCCGATTGGAAGAGAAGGATGGCAAGATTGCCGTACAAACTGAGAAGCAAGAAAGTAAAGCCCCTACTGATATTACTGGGCAAGCAGTAACAATAAACCTCGTTCCTGTAGAAGAGCAAGCAAAGCCCTACCGAGTTGTGAATCTGGAACAGCCTTTGTGCAAGCCATATACTGTCGTGGATGTGTCAGCAGCCATGGCCAGTGAGCACCTCGAGGGCCCTATTAACAGTCCCAAGACGAAAAGCTCATCTTCTACTCCAAACTCTCCAGTGACATCACCCACACTGACATCAGGACAAATAAGTGCCCATTTCCAAAAATCCAGTGCAATCCGCTACCAGGAAGTATGGACTTCCAGTACCAGTCCACGACAAAAGATACCTAAGGTGGAATTAATTAGCGGTGGGACTGGACCAAATGTCCCTCCAAGGAAAAACTGTCACAAATCAGCACCTACTTCACCCACAGCTACAAACATTTCCTCCAAAACCATCCCTGTTAAGTCACCTAATTTGTCTGAAATAAAATTTAATAGTTATAACAATGCCGGTATGCCACCTTTTCCAATTATCATTCACGATGAGCCAACTTATGCTCGGAGTTCCAAAAATGCTATCAAAGTTCCCATTGTAATCAATCCAAATGCATATGACAATCTAGCCATTTACAAAAGTTTTCTCGGAACAAGTGGAGAACTTTCAGTGAAGGAAAAAACCACAAGTGTAATAAGCCATACTTATGAAGAAATAGAAACTGAAAGCAAAGTGTCTGATAATACCACTAGCAAAGCCACTGAATGTCCCCAAGCTAAAGGGTTTTTAAACAGCACAGAGCGTAAAAGGGGTTCAGTGGCTCAGAAGGTTCAGGAGTTTAACAGCTGTCTTAACAGAGGTCAGTCCTCACCACAGAGGAGCTACAGTTCCAGCCACAGCTCCCCGACAAAGCTCCAGAGAACCACTCAAGAGCCTGTGGCCAAAACAGAAAGCACTCAGGAGTCTCCGATAGTGAGCAGCAGCAGCGCCAGGGAGAAGGCAAGCACCGTGCTTTCTCAGATCGTGGCTTCTATCCAGCCCCCACAGTCTCCTCCAGAAATGCCCCAGTCTGGCCCTAAAGCTTGCAGTGTGGAAGAGCTTTATGCCATTCCTCCCGATGCCAGTGCTGCTAAGAGTACACCTAAGAGTACACCAGTCCGGCCCAAGTCTCTCTTCACATCCCAGCCCAGTGGTGAGGCTGAAGCACCTCAGACCACAGAAAGTCCTACCACCAAAGTACAGAAAGATCCACTCACAAAGCCAGTCACCACCCCTCCCTCCAAATTAGTGACTAACCCCCAAAGTGAGCCGCCACCCCCCTTTCCCCCACCACGCTCGACTTCCTCCCCTTACCATGCAAGTAACCTTTTGCAGAGGCATTTCACCAACTGGACCAAGCCAACTAGCCCTACCAGGTCAACGGAAGCTGAATCAGTTTTGCACTCTGAAGGCAGCAGGCGGGCCGCTGATGCAAAACCTAAACGCTGGATATCATTTAAAAGTTTCTTCCGCCGTCGGAAAACAGATGAAGAGGACGACAAAGAGAAAGACCGAGAGAAAGGGAAACTGGTGGGCCTGGACGGCACAGTCATCCACATGCTGCCCCCTCCTCCAGTTCAGCGCCATCACTGGTTCACAGAGGCAAAAGGAGAATCCAGCGAGAAGCCAGCCATCGTCTTCATGTACAGGTGTGACCCTGCCCAAGGCCAGCTCAGTGTGGATCAGGGCAAAGCCAGGGCAGAGCAGTCAGCAGTCACAGAGAAGGGTAGAGCAGAGGATGGGTTACTACAGGACTCAGAGAAGAAGAAAAGGAGTCATTCTTCTCCATCACAGATTCCTAAGAAAATTCTCAGGTATGTAAAATATACTGGCAGAATGTGGGAATTTTTTAAAACACATTTTCAGTTGCTAAGTTTTTTGCATCTTTAAGATTGTTGGAGAGCCATTTTTGTTTGTAAGTAGCACTCAGCGACCATCATCTATCTTTTCAACTGCATTTCAAGATTAGAATATTATTAAAGTGATCTTATTGCACTGAACAAGGTTTATGGCCCTGGATCTTTAGCTAAAGTAGCCTGCTGCATTCTGATAAATGCAGAGGGGCTTTAAAAGAAAAGCAAATCCATAATACTTTAAGAGCAATAAATAATTTGTTGCTTTGAACTGCTATGATAGTGTGAGGAAGAAACAGGATCAAATGAATAAATGGTGATACTATTCTTTCCTTCACTATAAATGAAATCAAACTCTTAACCATTTTTTTTTTTTTTGGGCTTTCACCAAGGTGTTATCTCTATCTCCATTATTTTTTTTAAGGGAATATTTGTTTTTTTTATTTCTGTCTCTTTCTGTCCTTATTTCATGTGTTGTGGAAAGGTGGGGGAAAGGGCAAGCAGTTTATAGTTTTTTAACATGTAGGTGAAATAAGAGAAGTTGGTTACTGAGATTGAGACCCAGTGATATAATTCTCAATCCAACTAGGCAAATTGTACACCCACACCAGTTCTCTGAGCATCAGTTTTCTTTAATACTTGAATAACTGTTTATTGATCACCTAGCCTGTATAAGGCACATTCCAAATATTTATCTCAAATCCTTGTAACAGCCCTACAAACTGAAAATTAGAGAAATTAGAATTGGCCAGATTCACACAGTTAGTAATTGTCAGAGGGAGAATTCAAACCTTGATCTGTCTCACTGTAAAACTGGTATTCTTCCTATAATGTTGCATTGTTAATGAACATAAAATCAAACAAAATTTTTATATTTTCACTTGTAATCATTCACATAAACATTTATGTTTAGGAAGCCTAAGTTTTTTCTTTCTCATTTGTATTTTAATCAAAATTAATGTACTGCCAATAAAAACAAGGAACTGTTATCCAAGTTTGTATTAACAAATGGGATGATTTCCTTATATCACCTGTCCTTTCTGTTCTTAGCAAAGATATGTCCTGAGCAGTCCATTCATCTGATTCTGAGTCTTCCTCCCTCTTGATTTACAGTGAGCCTTCTCTACCAGGCCTGGCTTCCTCCCAGCAAAGACAGAAAACTCTGATTCAGAGCAGATTCTCTCACCAGCTTTTCTTTAGAAAAGTGTAAATAAAAATGAACACTTAATGCCTTCACTTTTTCTAGCAAAATGCCAGGAAGTTTTATATATATTCTTTACTAAAATAAGCTTTTTACATACCCCCAACTAGTCAAACTGCTAACAAGTCTCTATTTTCCTTAAATCCATGTAATAACAAAGCAAGTAGAATAGTGGAATATATTTCTGGGTAGAATAGGCTTGTCATTGGTAGTTGAAAGTAGTGGTAATAAAGCACATGTATCGCAGGTTGCTGTTTTATATAGAAAATAAGCAATTTAAACAGCACATGGTTGGAGTCACCTATGACGGAATGGCAGATAGTTCTTGCAGATCAACAAATGGCTTTACTCCTCATTAAGTATGGCTGTGGTATGTTTATCCGCATCCTGTAAGGCAGAGTCAAGGAATAATTTGGCTCCTCTTCCGTGGAATGAGATTTCTCTACTTTGGCTGCGTGCCACTGTATATAGGCTTGAGGATAGCCTAGGTCCTTGGTATGGCAGACCTCTTACTATACAGCTTATATTTTCACAGATTTGCTTGTATATGGGCCAGTCGTATCTTCCAAAATTTATTAGTTCTTTATAGGTAACATCCATTTATCCAAATGATGCAGCACATTTGCCCCATTGGTTGTCAAATTTAACCATGCATCACAATAAATGGAGGGCTATTAAAACACAAATTGCTGGGCCCCGCCCCCAGAGTTTTTGATTCAATTGGTCTGAGTTGGGTCCTTTCTAACAAGTTCCCAGGTGATGATGCTGTTGCTAATCCTGGGGCCACACTTTGAGAACCACTGGTCTTCCCACCATTCTTAAGATAATGTACTGTAGTCTAAGTAAAGCAAATTTGAGGTATTAAGCTTTTTGTAGAGGCACACTGGAATTTTCACATTTCATAAGGTCCCAGACTAAGTAGAAAAAGAGGTATTAGCATCAAATAGGTTTTTTTTTTTAACTTTTTAAAACTTGAATACTCATGTTGAAAAATATACACCATTTGCTTTTCCAACAGTTACTTCATTTACTTGGATACACCATTAGTATTTACTTGAAGCATCTTTGAGAGGAAAAACATTACTGTCAAATGTCAACATTTATGTTTCCAGCTTGATGGCAGTGTAATCATTAAATTACCATCCCACGGCTGGGAACACATTGCTGGAAGAAATGAAAATGCCAGTTTTTCCATAAGTAAATGAAGATTCCAAATCTAAACGGTATATAATCAAAATGCCAGTTTTTCTATAAGTAAATGAAGATTCCAAATCTAAATGGTATATAAGGAATGAAAAATACTCTACTGAAGGCCAAACTCTAGGCTCTGAAAGATGAGGGACTTTGTAGAGTCTTGCATTATGAGATGAGATTGTTACGAAGTTCATTTATTTGCCTGTTCAGGTGACATAAATTGAATATCTTAACTGTGCTGTATATGTGCCATAGGGATAAATAGGGGGAAAGATTACCACACTGCCGAAATAGTGGGCTTGGGTTTGACTTCAGCTTCAGCTATCTATCTGGTCCTTCAGTGTACAGTGGCTGTAATGATACCTATCACATAGAATTGATTGAGGATATAATAAGAAAATATGTTAAAGACTTAGCACAGGGTCTGGCACATAGGGGGTGCTTGAAAATGATACTAACCCCTCTGCCCTCAATGTGATAAATGCTAAAACAACGTATGTTCAGAGTGGCACAGAAGCGCAAAAATCAGAAGGATTAAATCAGCTTAAAAGACATGAAATCAGGGCTTCCCTCGTGGCGCAGTGGTTGAGAGTCCGCCTGCCGATGCAGGGGACACGGGTTCGTGCCCCGGTCCGGGAAGATCCCACATGCCGCGGAGTGGCTGGGCCCGTGAGCCATGGTCGCTGAGCCTGCGTGTCCGGAGCCTGTGTTCCGCAACGGGAGAGGCCATGTTGTGAGGGGCCCGCGTACCGCTAAAAAAAAAAAAAGACATGAAATCAGCTTCTCAGAGATGAAATACAAACCAGATCTTAAAAGACAAATAAGATTTTGCCAGCAGGCTGAGGAAGACACTAGGCAAAAGGAACAATATATGCAGTCATAGATGATGATGACAGACAGAAGCAGGACCGGTGACTGGAAAAGGATAATGAATAGACCAGTGGTTCTTCAAATGTGGTCCATGCAAGGTCAAATAGTGACCATGTAAAAGTCACCATTTTCATAATAATACTAAGACATTATTTGTCTTTTTCACTGTGTTGACATTTGCACTGATGATGCAAAAACAATAATGGGTAAAACTACTTTTACCTGCACAAATCAAAACCATGGCACCATATGGTACTAGTAGCTTTAAAAAACAAACACCAGTTTCACTTAAGAATGTCCTTGATAAAGTACTAAATTTTATTAAATCTCAACCCTTGAATATATGTCTGTTTAAAAATTCTGTGTGATAAAATGAGAAGTACACAGGGAGTACTTACGCTGCATACCAAAGTATGGCTGTCTCAAGGAAAAACTCTTGTAAAAGAGTTTGAGTTTCAAAATTTGAATTACAAAGCTGAACCAGCACCTTTTTCATGGACCATCTTGAAAGAACAAGGGGCAGACCAGCTGTGGTTATACAGACCTGGGTGTTTGGCAGATATTTTCTTAATGAACATAGTGAGCCTATTACTTCAAGGAAAACAGCTGACAGTATTTGTTGTCAATAATAAAATTCACGCTTT
Source organism: Delphinapterus leucas (assembly GCF_059928025.1). Classification (NCBI taxonomy): domain Eukaryota; kingdom Metazoa; phylum Chordata; class Mammalia; order Artiodactyla; family Monodontidae; genus Delphinapterus; species Delphinapterus leucas. The sequence goes on along the minus strand of NC_143130.1, from coordinate 62,867,394 downwards.
CAAGCAAAATAAGAACTTTTGCAAACTTGTATCTGCTACCGTGACAGCTTCTTAATACTTAAACATTTTTTCTGATGAGATTGGTGGTGGCATTAGCAAAAAAGATTGTTAAAATTATATAATGAAATGTGTCAACATTTGGAAGATCCACATAACTCAGTGAACCGGTTATTTCCAAATGACCCCATGCAGGATGTTACAGAATTATGCATGAGTAAAAGATCCATTGAAACTGCAAGTTAGACCAAGGGATTTAATGTAATTGAGTACAAAAAGTTCATTGGTATGGTTTTAGATTCCATATTGCAAGTAACTTTTAAGAAACTACCACTTGCCAAGTTCTGATATAGTACCAAAGAAGAATATCCACGATTATCTAGAAGACTATAAATACTACCTTTCCCACCTACATATGTGGATGAGACCAGATCTGTTTCATATACTTTAACCAAAGCAACATATCACAGCAGATCAAATGCAGAGGCACATATGAGCATTCAGCTGTCTTCTATTAAGCCAGATATTAAATAGATTTGAAAAAAATATTATTTTGGTTAATATTTAAAGTGTTTACTATTTTTTAATGAATTAATTATTTTTTAATTTTTCAGTTTTAATTTCTAATGTAATAATGTCAATAGATATAATCCACATAAGCAAGAGCCCTTACAGTTCTCAATAATTTTTAAGAGAAAAAGTTTGAGAACTGCTGAGAAAGACTGAAGAGCCTTGCATGCTACATTGAAATGTTTGGCCCTTTATGTTATAGATTTTGTAGCAGAAACAGTTTTTAAGGATGAAAGTAGTGTGATTTTCTTTTTTAAATAAAATCTGTACTGGCAGAAGTATTAAAAATGAACTGGAAGGGCAAAATATTGGTGACAGGGATACCAGTCAAATTTTGGCTCAACAATGTATCCATAGGCATCATTTCCATCCGGCTAGTCTGGATCAAGAGAAATTAATTTAGTGGTTAGTCTGGTCTGTGACCAGGTGGGAATTTCTCCATTATCGTTTTTAAAAGCACTAGTTTACCTACCATCTCTACAACTCTTTGGTGTCCATAGCATGGGGAATAATATTGCATAGTGAGAAAAATGCAAGCACTGGAGTCAGACAGACAAAAATTTGAATTCTAATTATACCACTGGTAGCTGTGTGACTTTTGACTTAACCTCTCTGAGCTGAAGTTTCCCAATGTGTACCACAGTGATGATAATACCTACCTTATAGAGATATTATGAGGACTAAATAGATATCTGTAAAGCATCTAGCACAGTACCTAGCAATAACAGTTGACTTCTTTACAAATTATGCTTAGGACATCAGAATTTAAGATAATCCTTGCTTAATGTTTCCCCCCTGCATTCTATTCTTAGAACAGCTAAGTGCTCTTTCTTAAATATAAAACCAGTCATATCTCCAAACTGAAGAAGGCCCTATATATGTGACCTCTGTCTACCTGATTAATCTTACTTACCCTCTTGCTCATGTACCTCCGGTTATTCAGGCTTGCTTTCTTCCTGAGTGCCTTGTTTAAAATGTTGACCATGGAATTGTTACCACCTTTTAATGGGGGACCACCTTTTAATCCCAAATCTATTTACTTCTCTCCATCTCTGCTTCTACCACTTTTAATGGAGACTAGCTTAAAATTGTTCCTTTTATTTACTTTCTTTAAAAAAATTTGTTTTTTATTTTTGGCCACACCGCACGGCTTGTGAGATCTTCGTTCCCTGACCAGGGATTGAATCCGGGCCCTCAGCAGTGACAGCGCAGAGTCCTAACCACTGGACTGCCAGGGAATTCCCCTCTTTTTTTTTTGTTTTGTTTTGTTTTGGGGTTTTTTTTTGTGTGTGTGTGTGGTTTTTTTTTTTGCAGTACGCGGGCCCCCCACCGTTGCAGCCACTCCCACCGCGGAGCACAGGCTCCGGATGCGCAGGCTCAGCGGCCATGGCTCACGGGCGCAGCCGCTCCGCGGCATGTGGGATCCTTCCGGACCGGGGCACGAACCCCGCGTCCCCTGCATCGGCAGGCGGACTCTCAACCACTGCGCCACCAGGGAAGCCCTCCCCTCTTTTTATTTTAAACTTTTTATGATAGAAAATTCTAAACATGTACAAAAGTAGATAGATTCATAAAATGAACCACCACTTACCCCAAAACCACACTTCAACAACTATCAATTTATGGCCAATCTTGTTTCATCTATACCTCATCCCATTCCCCCCATTATTATTATTATTATTATTTTTGCAGTACGCTGGCCTCTCACTGTTGTGGCTTCTCCCGTTGCGGAGCACAGACTCCGGACGCACAGGCTCAGCTGTCATGGCTCACGGGCCCAGCCGCTCGCGGCATGTGGGATCTTCCCAGACCGGGGCACGAACCCGCGTCCCCTGCATTGGCAGGCGGACTCTCAACCACTGTGCCACCAGGGAAGCCCCCGCGCCCCCATTATTTTGAAGCAAATACCAGGCATCATTTCATTTGTAAGAATTTCAGTAGGTATCTCTAAAAGATAGGTGGTTTTTTTTCCCCCTCATATGCACATGCCTAAAGGGTTCTTTAAACTTTAATGGCTAACCCTTGGCTAAACATCATCTGGTATCAAGATTTTAAATATTACATATATTCTTTTGACCCCAAATTTATATCTCTACTCCTGATCTCTTTCCCCCATGATTCACATATAACTTATCCACTTGATATCTCCAGTTAAACATCAACTGGACATCTCAGATGAAACATGTTCCAAACATAAGTCTTGATTTTTCCCTACAAATCTATTCAATCCCAAGCCTTCCCTTGATAAATGGTCCCACCATCCATCTAGTCGCTCGGATTAGAAAACTAGGAGTCATCTTTTTTTTTTTTTTTTTTTCTTTGCGGTACGCGGGCCTCTCTCTCACTGTTGTGACCTCTCCTGTTGCGGAGCACAGGCTCCGGACGCGCAGGATCCTCGGCCATGGCCCACGGGCCTAGCCACTCCGCGGCATGTGGGATCTTCCCGGACCGGGGCACGAACCCGTGGCCCCTGCATCGGCAGGCGGACTCTCAACCACTGCGCCACCAGGGAAGCCCAGGAGCCATCTTTGATTTTTCTCTTCCCTTCATCCCCTGCACCCAAAATATCATAAAGTGTTTTCCTAATTGATCTCCCTGCCTAATCTCTCACCCCTTCTAATCTAGTCTCTCTGGAACAGTCTTGTACTCTTTCTAAAATGCAGATCCCATTGTTTCAACACAGTGAAGGAAGTCCCTATACAATCTGACCTCTAACTACCAATATAACCTGTCTCCTGCTCACCACCTTGCTCATAAACTTCTCACAATAGGAGTTTTCTTTCTGTTCTTCAGAAGTGCCAGGCCTAATCCCTTTATACCAGCTATTCACTCTGTTTGGTATGCTTCGTTCAGATCTTTGCATGGCTGGCTCCTTGTCATTCAGCTCTCGATTTAAATGTCACTCCCTCAGAAGATTCTTCACTGGCTGCCCAATCATAAGAAACTCCCCCCACTCTCAGTCACTCCCCATCACATTGCATCATCTTTTTTAATTTTAGATTTAATCACATTTTATCACTTTTTTTTTAAACTATTCCATCTTTATTTCATTCTTCCCTTCTGGATTCAATTTACTTCTTCCCAAAGTATATACCCTTTTAGTAGTCTTTTCAGTAAACTGGTGGTAAATTCTTGATTATTGACTAAAATCGTATTTATTTCATAATTGGTAGGCAATATCTATTGCCAGTCACATACATGTACTTAAAAATTTAGCTCAAGAGACTAAGACTCCATGTCTAACTAAGGGTTAAGACTCCATGCTTCCCCTGCAGGGGGCACGGGTTCAATCCCTGGTCAGGAACTAAGATCTCGCATGCTGCACAGCACAGCCCATAAAAGAAAAACAAAAAAATTTTAGCTCAAAAATTTTCTTTCTAATCAATTAGAAAAATAGTCAATAACTAAGAAAATCACTGTAACTCGCCTAAAATAACTATAACACTCTCAGCCGAAGTTAAGGATATCATTTGCCCCCTGAATGGCCTCTTGACCTTTGACTAACCTTTCTAGCTCCACCATCCCTGAACATCATGTTCCTAATTAGCAAAGACCCCTACCATGTATCCATCCTGGATACCATATAAGTCCAGTTTCTTTAGGACTCCCAGAACCATTTCAGGAATCCAGCTATGCCTTACACTGCTGTCCAGACCTCAGCCAGCTTCTGTTCTGGACACGCAGATTAGATTTGGCACACCTTTGCTCCCTTAGGAATGCTAGTCATCTGTATAAGCCTTCTTATACCCTTCCAAGACCATTTTGATCTTCTTAGGGTCCTTAGAACTCAGCTATATTCCTAAATAATCCAGGAGTCAATCCTCGGAGTCCCTCTAATCCACTCCAAGGTTCAGGGGTATAGACCAGGAATTGGCAAACTGTGACCTGTGGGCCAAATCTGACCTTTCACCTGTTTCTATAAATGAAGTTTTACCGGAAAACAGCCACACTCACTTTTTTTTTACATGTTATCTACAGCTGCTTTTGCACCATAACAGCAGGGTTGAATAGTTGCAATAGACACCATATGGCCTGTAAAGCCTAAAATATTTACTATCTGACTCTTCACAGAAAAGTTTGCTGACCCCTGGACTAAGTTATAATATCTGATTTGTCTGTAGTCATCAGGCATGCTAGTGGCCTGTAGCCATTCTGGTCAAACACTAGTCAGGTTTGCTACTCACTAAAATAACCAGAGTCTGAGTCTCTTTATATACATGTGTGTATGCACACAGAGTATGGGAAAAGAAAGTCCAAATACTTCTTAGATTATGGTACAATGTGATGTCCTCCTCTCTGGAAAGTTCAGCTAGAATTTTTTTTTTAATGTTTATGCTCCAGTTATACATCTTTTTTTTTTTTTTTGGTATGTACAATCTTCTTTTAAAAAACTTTTTAAGAACACTTTTTGTAATTGAAGTATAGTTGATTTACAATGTTATATTAGTTTCAGGTGTTCTCTAGTTATATCTTAATTTGTATTATCTCTGCTCTTTGCTAAGACAACCTATCAAAGTCATCTTTTCAGACCAAACTGGCCTTGAAGATCAAATTCCTATTTCTCATAAAGAAAAAAATGGGAGACAGAAGCTGAAAGTAGCAGCTCGTTCTTCTGATCATATGTTCTTTGCTCTAAAGAAACTTCTAGACTATCAGCACATCTACGTTTGCTGACATTAGATGAGTTCATAAAGTCCTTACTATTGAATTTTTAAATAATCCTCTTTTAGAGAAAACTGATAAATATCTCACTTTATTGTAATCACAGAATGATGCAGAATGGTTATGGGGGGGTCTTCAGATAGCTTTATGTTCCTTTCTCTTTGGGGAGGTGATTAAAAATCCAGAGAAGTAAACTGACTTGTTTAGAGTCTCATAATGAATGTATTACAAAGTGAAGAATCAAACTGAGAATTCCTCTACTTATTTGGTCCGTTTTGTTTCCTTGTTCGCCTAATGAATCTGAAGTCAAATACCTGTATCTTATTATATAATTCGTAATTTTCATTCACGTTACCTCAGTTGTCCCAGTATCTCTGACAGTGCATTCTTCCTATTATAGGAAATTGAGAAACAGAGAGGCTCATCGACAGTCCCAGGGCCACTCTGCAAGTAGGTGTCAGAGCCAGACTCTGACTTTAGAGATGTTTGGCCTGTTAGTAATTTTTGTTGCACTCTTTTGGTGATCATTGAGTCTGTTGGCATCTACCATGTCTTTTATAAAGGCAGCCTAAGTTCAAGAAGGCATGTCTGTGACCACTAAGGGCCACAGTGATGCATACTGATTCATTGACCTGTCGAGCACTCTTAAAGTACTCAACATTGGCACAGTTGTTCACTCTCTTCGAAGCACTTTATGTGAAATTCCTAGTTAATACATACTCCTGTAAATGTCGCTACACCCATTTTATAGATGAATAATGGGAGACATGGACAGAGTAGCATCGGTGGCAGAGCTGGGATTAAATTTGAGTTTCTAATTTCTAGGCCTTTATTCAAACCTCTAGGCCACAGTTTCAGTCAGTGATTATTTAATATAACTGCAGTAGAATATTGATTAGAGTCATCAGGTGATATTTAAAGGTTTAACCCAGGACAAGCAGTTTATCCTCATATGGTAACTCTATAATGGTGATTTGTTAATAGCAGGGAGAAAGGCTTGCCTGAAAAGAGCAAAGTGATGATAGCAGTGCACACTGATGCGCTCCCCACACCAACTCCTAGTTATCATAGAGTGAAACAGCCTGAAGAATCAGCCGTTGGCCTTTGTGTGCTGCTGGCGCATGGAGAAGCTCCACTCTGTGTCAGAGAAGATGTTCTGTTCCTCTGACTTCCTAGTTGGGGAGAGGAACCCCTCTTTGGATGCTCCACGTTGGAACCTGTCCCTATTCCATTCTCCATCGTGATATAGGCAGAAATTTTGCTGGGAGGAATGTAGATACAGATCCTGGTGCTACTTTCTAGTGCCTTGCTGCCCAGATCCCAACTGATTTGATTTATTCAACACCCATTTACTGAGTGCTTTCTGTGATCCTCAGTCCCTGCTGCCTTAGCTTGGGCTCCATAACAAAATACCACAGACATGTGGCTTAAACAGCAGAAATTTATTTTCTCACAGTCTGGAGGCCAAAAGTCCAAGATTAAGTTTCCAGCTGATTTGGTTTCTGGTGAGGGCTCTCTTTCTGACTCGATGGCCACTTTCTCATTATGTCCTCACTTTCCTCCATAATGTGTACAGAGAGAGAAACCACGCTGTCTGGTGCCTCTTCTTAAAAGGACACAAATCCTGTCTGACAGGGCCCCATCCTTATGACCTCATTTAATATTATTTCCTTAGAGGCCCCATCTCCAACTACAGCCACACTGGGGGTTAGAGTTTCCACATATGAATCTGGAGGGGACACAAACAGTCTATAACATCTGCCATGGGTGTTCAGAGAAGGAAGAGTCCCCATGGACAGTAAGACATCATGGGTAATGTGAGATTTGAATAGTCTTTAATGACTGGCTGAGTTTGGAATAGATGGAAAGAAGAAGGGAGGCAACTCTAGGAAGGGAAAGTAGGTACAGCAGAAACGTAGAATATGGTGTGTCCAAGGGACAGGGAATTATGTAAATACATTGTCTGGAGCTGAAGGATTGTGTCTCAGAAAGTCTGGAATAAAGATAAAAACATATGTTGCAGCCTCATGGTGAAGGGCTTTGAAGTCCTGCACGTAGTCTGGACCTGACCTCAACAGGTCACAAGGATCAATGGCTGATATAGAACAGAGGAACAGCAGAACAAAAGAGAGATTTTAAGAAGAGTCCCCTGGTAGGGTGGGTAGAAGGTACAGGTGCTGTGGTCTGTCTTGGAGCAGCTTTTTCAGTCATAGGGGCCTGCCTTTTGTGTTCACCTCTGTCCTCTGTTGATACAAAGAACTGGGATAGTACTGCATGTTGGAAGACTTATTGCTGGTGTCACAGATGCCATTTCCTATTTTCAGAGTGGTCTTCATCCAGCCAGACCTTCTAATAAAAATCATAAATGTCATACTAGGCCATATCCTCATTTCCTAACATTTTGTAAGTTTGTATAATTGTATTCTAAGAATAAACCTCAGAAGGTAAGGATTGGTCCCAAAGCACTCCCTCCCTTTTTTAATAGCCCATTATGAATCTCTTATCTGTGACTACTTAAATTATTTTATTTCCCCTGTTCAGCCATATTGCTTCTGAGCAATGATGCTCCTTTACTTAAAATTTTCTTCCTCACTTCTTATACTTTACTCCTTTTATACTTAATTTCCCTCTTCTCTCTGCGGAGAGAGAGGCAGTAAAAAATAGTTTCTCAAATTGTGGCCCTAGGAACAACTGCATCAGAATCACCTGGGGTGTTTATATAAATGCAGATTCCTGGATCATACCACAGAGCTGTAGAATCAACCCCTGGGGGTGAGGGCCGCAAATCTGCATCTTTAACAAGGTAATTCTTAGACATGTTAAAGTCTGATAACAATTGGCATAATATATTAGAACATAGGCTTTGAAGTCACTCAGACCTCGATTTGTATCCTGCTTTCACCACTTATTAGCTGTGTCATCTGGGACAAGTTTCTTGAGCTCTGCTTCTTAGTTTCCTCATCTATAAACTGAGAGACAGAATAATGTATCTGTTTAGAACACAGACTAGAGCTGAAGTGCTGGGTTTGAATCTCAGCTCCACCAGGTATCAGCTGTGTTACCTGAGGCAAATAACTTAACCACTCTGGGCTTAATATTTTTTCATTTGTAAAACAGAGATAATAACCTTGTATGACTTAAAAGAATTAATGTTAAGTGTTAAACAGGAGGGGAGGGGAAGGGATTTTTATACCCCTAGGGTATATTTGGCAATGTCTGGAGACTATTTGGTTGTCACAACTGGGGAGGCAGAGAGTAATTCCAACACCTATTGGATAGAAGGTAAGAGATGTTAGTGTGATTCTACTACGCACAGGAAAGCCCTCCACGACAACTATCTGGTCCAAAATGTCAGTAGTGCCACTGTTGAGAGACGTGGCTTAGAACAGGGACATAATAAGCACTGTGTAAGTTTTGGCTACTATTATCATTTGCTCTTATGGGAATAACAACCCTTACTCAGAGTATTATTGTTAGGAGATATATATTTAAGCACACAGTACCTAGCAGTCAGCAGATGTGGAGGTAGTGGTGGTGATTATTATTAGGAAGCCAAACATCTATAAACACAGTCTTTCTATACCAGAGCAGTTCCCATGTAAAGAAATCCTTTTGCCATGTAAACAATGACTTTGTTTAGAATTTTTCAAAAGAATCCATCTGTAATCATTAATACCCCACATTTCAATAATAGCTTTTTTCTTTTCAAAACACTTTTACTTCTTCATCTTCATAATCAAGCATTTATTCTTGAATCTTTACAATGCACCAGGCTTACCTAATGGTATCGGTGTGGTGGAAAGAACACGGGTGTTAGAGTTGCATAGTATCGAATTCAGATCCTGACTCTGTCACCTAAGTACACACATAACCTTAGACAATTCATTTCACTTCTTTCAGTCTTGGTTTCCCCATCTGTAAAGTGAGAATAACCGCCTTTACCTCTTGAGGTGTTTTTGTGAGTTAAACAGAACAGTGTGCGGCTTGTGCAGCGTAGAGTAGGAACAGGTTCTGAGCAGTGTTTGTTCCTGTTCCCTCCCTATATCCATTCCTCCAGCGAGCGTGCCATGTTCTGGAGAGTTTAGTGTACATAATCATCTCGCTCCCCCGACTCAAAGGGCAAACGGGCAGTTGAGGGAGATAAGAGGACATTGGGGAAAGGTGCAGTGACTCACTTCTCCAGAGCTTCTGGGCACGCGGGAAAAGTCCAGGACCCGAAAATGACTGTTCCATATCGTCCTTAGGTTAGTCCTGTTAGAGAGGCCTGTTGATAGCTTCTTCTCATACCTTGCCTTTCCAGGAAATAAACATCAATATCTGACCCCATTCTTTAGAAGTGAGCTAAGGCCAAATGGTGACGCTGAGAATCTCCTTCCACACCTCTGTTATTGAGAAAAGCAGCCCTATTTTATTGCTCTTTTCCAAGATTAATTTATCTTTTCTGTTAATTTGTACAGATGCCATTCTGAATTTTTATTTCATAGGATTTTAAAACTGTAATTTTTCTTAGTATTATGAAGGTGACAGTGATTTACAGTGGCCTGTGTTTTTATCTACTTTGCTGTCTTGCAGTCTAGTGCCTTAAAGACACTTGTAATTTGCTAAAGAAAAAATTTGTTAAAGAAAAAAAAACACATTTGTTAAAGAAAAAAAAAAATTGAAACTGTGCCGTATCTGGAAATTAGAGTCTATTCAAGACCTTGCACATGGCTGCCAGTCTTCCCCATCCCAAGACCTAGCCACTTCATTCACACCAGGAAGAGCTACCTTTGTCTGACCAGACTATGTTAGACGTATTAGCAAGAACTCATCAGATCTCAGTTAAAGGTTAATCTCAGTCCAGGATAAGAAGTTTGAAGTTTTCAGTTAGACGACAGAAGGCTTAGTGGAAAATTGGAGACACTAAGATAGTGATCAATGGACACAACACTTTTCTACCTGAGAATGCCAGTAATTGGAAAGTGTAACGAAATCAAGTAGATGACCTGGAAACTAAGATAGGATTAAGAAATGTCATATCGATGGGAGGTCCTAGAGGTAGGGAGACAGAAGGAAGTGGAGGTTTTCCCCCTTTCAGTAAATAAACAGTGTGGGATTCGATAACTTTGATCTTTCCTCCTCGTGTTGATTCACATCCCGTTTCTGCAAAGGTCCATCATCCCCAGCAACTCCAGAAATAAGCAGCTTTGGAAACCAGTAATAAAACCATGAAATGCTGTTTCTGATTGCTTTGATCTGATCTTTAGGGGTAAAAGGAGGTTTTAAAAATCACGCATTTGCTTATTGGCTGACCTGGGCAACTAAAGACAGATGCAGCTGCTGAAGAGAGCTGGCAAATGAGAATTTAGGATACCATTTGCCCCAAGAGGCAGATGGTCTCTGCAGAAGCCTGATTTCATTTACTGTCCCTTCTGAAGCTGAATGAAGGTGGTTGAATTTGAAGAAAAAGTTGAACTGAAATCGTGGAAATACTTGGATACATAAAGGCCTTTAATCCTTTCTAATGTGGCATTTGATTTGCCTTTTTAAAAAGTATATTCAGACATTAACAGAATTTCTACCAAAATCTGTCTTGAATGAATTTGCCAGGGGGAAAAAAAAAAGGATTATTTCGTTTGATGGTGTAATGATTAATCCTACTACCTGGGTAAGCCAAGTGAGCTTCCCGCAGGAGATTGCTTCTGCGGCTTTGAATTATGTATGACTATTGCAGACTGTTGAGATATAAACTTACCAAGGGATTCATTTGTATTACAGACAGATCTGTAACAACGTTACCATTTCATTTGAATACCTTAAGTTCATCCTCCGTGTTCAGAAAATGAGATGTGTCTTTGTGGAGATAGTGACGTGATTTTTTTTGTGTCAGGTCAGACATTACCAAATCTCAATTAAAAACTGGTCATTAATGAAACGTTGGTCAAAGAGCTTGAGGTAAAAAGAAATGTGTGCTATCTCCCATTCTGAAAGTAGAACAAATGCTGAGGGTCAGGAAAAGAGAGACAAAGTCAGGGTTTGACCCAGCCTGATGATCAAGGACCTAGATGTCAATGCCATAGTTACTACAGATATTCTACATTGCATTACAGAACTAGGGATTGTTTCAACATGAATTTAAATAGCAGGAATGGAAAAGCCATAACTTCCTCTCTGTGGGCCATTTATCAGTTAACAGTTCTGTTTTATAATAATGAATATCAACTTGTACCTATCCTGAAAAAAATCATTACCTTCATCATTATTTGCTACTTCAAGACATGTGCTAAGATATATTGTATTAGAAATCCTAGTAGATTTCTTGTAATTTCATTTTAAAGAATTTTTTTTTAACCATCTATCTCATGGGCGAAATGGGGGACTTTTCATTTTCTCCATTATCTCCCTCCTGATGTTGTCATCTAGTTTGTACAGAAGATCAAAGTAATAGGGAAACAGAATCTGGGTTCTCTGATTCCTGTTTTGGTGTTTTCTCCATTACATCAAACATTTCCCAATGAAAGGTCAGTGGTGAACCACTTTGTTAGGAGATAAAGCCTGTATTTGGAAAGTGTCATATTACTATTTGGGAGGGTTTTCTGATTTTATATCTAAATATGAAACATTAAAAAAGTCAATGGTCAAAAATTATATTCCCTTATAAAATTAATATGCCTAAGATAAATTAATTATAGGATTTTACTTCCTTTTTTCTTCCTGGACAATTTGATTATTCGTAGTGACTGAATCACCTTCTCTGATGCTGTTCTTGATTCTTTTTCATTTTTTAGTCACAGCATGTTACCACATCTAAGCTTGAACTCTCAAAACCTCTTCCTTTCCCCTTTCCTCTCTCTTTTACCATTTTAATCATACAAAGAGCTTTTCTTCCCTCAAGCATCGACATGGCATATCATTGATGCATTTTTTAAAGTTCTTCCTTTTAGACACTGCTGTCACTGTAAATGCAGGTTAAACATCTTAGTATCCATTTGCAAATCCATGTGATTTAACTTTCATCAACTCTTTTGCATAGTTCTTCATAGATGACAATTGTTTTAACTGGTGATTTAATATACCAGTGCACTTATTTAAAATGTGCTTGTGAAAACTGACCTTTGTAGAGAATATAGGTTGTGCTGCCCTGGTCCTCAAAGAGTTAATAAAAGTAGCTTTCACTTTGCTTAGTTTCCCAAAGGTAATTTGGCTCATTTCCCAGACCAAACCCCTCAGGTAAAGGTCAAGGTGCAGTGGGTTATATTAAGGTGCAGGATTCGAGCCTCTTATATCTTGCCCCACTTGTAGTCCTCCAGAACTCAGTGGGAGCTATGGTTCATCAGAGCTTCAGAACATGGCTAACAGACTGAAGAAGGCCCTGTAGAATTTCCTTTAATGGGGAATTGTATGAGTGACTACAGTGGGTGAGTCTTTAATACTTCTTGCTTTTTAGCATCCATATTTTGTTTTGAGAACCCCTTAAGAGTACAGAGTTATGTTTCATGTATGTGGGAACAGGCCCAGGGAATTCCTCACTGGTTAATAGCAGCAACTCTTTCTTGTAGTTTTTACAATAGGCTTAATATAAATAGCCCATTCCCTGGGAGGAAAACAGACAAGCAAGGGTGGAGCCATGGTTTCTGAACCCGCCTTCACCAATCATTTTTGACAAATGGAAAAGAGAGCTTCCTTTTAGTAATAACGATGAGATTGGGGGAAGTAAGAGAAAAGGCAAGAGCAAGGCTGCAGAGATTAGGGGCCTAAAAACACCTTTTTAGAAACCTCTCAAGTTGACTCGAGAATAAGAAGAGAGCGTCTGGAGGTTTAATGCTTTTCCTGTCAAAGGGGGATGATGTTTTTTAATCACTATATTTATTGCTTTGAAATTTAAAATGGCTTAAATTAACTTTTGCCCAGCAAAGATCATTTTCCCTCTCCTGAAGCATGTTGATAACTTCTCAGTGACACTAAGTGGCGTCTAAGAGGGTCTCAGAAGTGTCACTTTGCTTTCTTCGCTAACGCGTGGAAGTAGAGCCCCTTGTTACCTTGAATTTATGATGTTCCATATTATGAGAAACTAGCTTTGTTTTGGGTTGATAATCTAAGGCAGCCCATTAAGAAGAGTCAGCATGCTTTAGCATGTGAGGCCTCCTTTACATAAACCACCCTGCTGACTGCTAGTGAACTGATCCCTTCCCACCTCACCCTATCCCCAAGAGCCAGATTCCATAATGGTACCTCCCACGCATTGCTTACTCTCAGTACAGAGAGACCTCTGGCTCTGCCAGCTTTGAAAGAATATTTTTGAAGTTGTGTATCCAGCAGACTTCAAGGCTTATTTTTCTGTTCTGGCACATGCATAATTTCCATAATGAAAAATTGATAAGAAAGTACTCCTCCTTCAGATCTACTCCCTCAAATCCACAGGTGATATATGTTCTGATGACACATGATCAAACAAAGTACCTCTTTTAAAGAAACTTGTAAATGTCACCATGACTCACTGCCATTTGAAAATCCAGAAATAACATGTCACAGTATATAAGATGTTTCCTTTCATTCTTTCTCTTTGCCCATTAAAACAAAACAAAACAAAAAGAAACAGGAAGAAGAGCTAGCTGGTGAGTGTGTGACAGTCTAGGAATACTTTTAGTAGACCCAGAAACCATTAAAGGTGCCTGATTTTGAATTTGTTTCATTGAACCAGCCCAATGAGATTTTCTAACTAGGCCGGTTTTCTCCACCAACATTTAATAATCATTACACCCCCTTGTACTCTATAGCAACAGAATTGGAAGTTCAGGCAGAGTGGGATGTGGGGAAGACTGGAAGGCATAGCCATAAGCAAATGAGCAGGCAGCAGTGAAACAAGATCGGGAAACACAAAGCACTATGGATGACCATCCTCTGGTATGTGGCCAATGGGATGCTTGAGATTCATTTTAATAGATGAGATTAACTAGAGGTCAGAACTTTCTTTTCCATTTGCCTTGCCTGCTGCATGCATACAGGCAAAATGTTGATGCTTCACTGTGCTCCTAGCAACAAGGCTTCCAGGCCTCAGTTTACCTAAAATAATTGCTTTACTTCCTTTTTTAAATCTCAACTTTACTCCTGATCCTTTACTAAATAGTTTCGTAAATACTTTAGTGTGTAGTAAATATTACATACTAAATAAAGTAAATACTGTAAAGTATTTCATATTTATTATAGTATTATAGCACAGTTCACCCTTTTTATTTGCGAGTTCCACATCTGCAGATTCAACCAACCATAGATTAAAAATATTAGGGGAAAAGAAATTCCAGAAAGTTCCAAAAAGCAAAAATTGAATTCGCAGTGCACTGGCAACTGCTTACATAGCATTTACGTTGTATTGGGTATTATAAGTAATCTAGAGATGATTTAAAGTATATGGGAGGATGTGTGTAGGTTATATGCAAATGCCATTTTATATAAGGGACTTGAGCATCTGTGGGTTTTGGTATCCTGTGGGTGGTCCTAGAACCGGCCCCCTTCAGATACCAAGGGATGACTGTACTATAGTATGGTAAATGTAGTAAATATGCTAAATACTTTCTTAAATACTTTAGTGTATTACTCTTTAACAGGTTAAGCATTCAGTTCCCTCTACCCCTACTACCTAAAAAAAAAGTTCCACTCCTTACCTGTTATTCTCAAACTTCCCTCTGAGCCTACTATAGCTCCTCTACCAAACTGAATTCTCAATATGTATGAATCAAGTATGTATCAAGTATCCCAATATATATATGATAGAAGTATCTGCCTACATGAAAGACTGCCTTATATTCAGACAAGTATGTTGGGGTTTATGACCCATTGCTGTGACTATAGGGCCAGTTATTTACATTTATGGCAATATGTGCCTTCCATAAATCTAAATTTTAGCAAAAACCTTTGAATGCCAGTGTGATGGTGGTCTGATTTGTTTCAGTCACGTGACCCATGAAGTGACAGAGGATTTTTCTCCTCGGGATCCAAGCACTGTTGTGAAGCAAGATGGTGGGGGCTGTACTTCAGTCACATCGGCATTGCCGCTGCCTGAACTGGAAAGGGAAGAGGAAAAGGGAGACATTTCAGGTCCTATGGACCCGAATCCCTGTAGTGCAACGTACAGCAACTTAGGTAAGTGCAAATGTCACGTAAAGAGTATTTAAAGTTTGTCTTTTTATGTACCAGCCTAATGCTTATTTCCCTGGAAAGATGGTTTTTATTGTTCCATGGGGCAAAAGTTGGAAATTGGAGTTATAAATTTTAACTCACATCAGAAAAAGTCCTGTATTTAATTTGTACTAGGCATATATTAAACACCTGTTACCATGAGTCCTGTGCCATGTGCTAGGATTCTGACATAGTCCCTGCCTTGAGAGACTCACCTGGAGGGAAAGAGATGAGCTAGTTAATGATTTCAGTATAATATGAGGAGTGCAGTGATAGAGAATACACACGGAATTTTTTTGTTTTGCTTTTTTGGCCATGCCATGCAGCTAGCGGGATCCTAGTTCCCCGACCAGGGATTGAACCTGGGCCCGCAGCAGTGAAAGCGCAGAGTCCCAACCAATGGACTGCCAGGGAATTCCCCACACAGAATATTTTTATATTACACAGGGAAGGGTGTCAAAAGATGCCTTCCAGGGGACTTCCCGGGCAGTCCAGTGGTTAAGACTCTGCGCTGCCACTGCAGGGGGTGTGGGCTCGATCCCTGGTCAGGGAACTAAGATCCCGCATGCCGCACAATGCAGCCACACACACACACAAATAATTAATAAAATTAAAATTTTTTTAAAAAGCAAGAAAGATGCCTTCCTGGAGATAATTTCTGAACTTATTTAGCTGGTTGACAGAGGGAAAGAAGAGTAACAACATGAGCAAAGAAGAGGCAACACATGAGCAAAAAGTATGGAGATGCGAAACGGCTTGGTACATGTGGATAACACAACCATTTAGTGTTGCTGAGGTGTGCCCTGGAGAGTTAGACAAGATCATGCATTTCAGGCTAAAACCTTGGATTTTTTTTGCTGCTTGTGGTAGTGAACCACTAAAGGGTAAAGGGTTTTAAGCAGAGGAATGATATGATTAGATTTGTGTTTTAGGGACTTCCCTGGAAGTCCAGTGGTTAAGACTTCGCCTTCCAGGACCTCCCTGGTGGCACAGTGGTTAAGAATCCACCTGCCAATGCAGGGGACATGGGTTCAAGGCCTGTTCCGGGAAGATCCCACATGCCTCAGAACAACTAAGCCGGTGCGCCACAACTACTGAGCCTGCGCTCTAGAGCCCACGAGCCACAACTACCGAAGCCTGCACGTCTAGAACCCGTGCTCCTCAACAAGAGAAGCCACTTCAATGAGAAGCCCAGGCACCACAACTAAAGTAGCCCCCGCTCACTGCAACTAGAGAAAGCCCGCGAGCAGCAACCAAGACCCAATGCAGCCATAAATAAATAAATAAATTTATTTAAAAGAAAAAAAAAAGACTTCACCTTCCAACACAGAGGGTGTGGGTTCGATCCCGGTCAGGGAGCTAAGATCCCGCATGCCTCGCGACCAAAAAACCAAAACATAAAACAGAAGCAATATCGTAATAAATTCGATATGGTCCACATCAAAAAAAAAAATCTAAAAAAAGATTTGTGTTTTAGAATGTCCACTGCAGGCTGCCTTGTGAGGATGAATTAAAGGCAAATTATTTGGTAACAGGAAATCTGGTAGTTGGATACCATTGCAGAACCACATAAAGGGACGAGAAAGAAAGGCCTCAACTAAGATAGTGGGGAAGGGGAACAGTGGACAGATTTAAGAGAGATTTGACAGGTAAATTACCTCAGTGGTTAATTGGATATGAATGATGTAAAGAATCTATAATAATAGGGAGGGTGGGGGGGAGGGAGATGCAAGAGGGAAGAGATATGGGAACATATGTATATGTATAACTGATTTACTTTGTTATAAAGCAGAAACTAACACACCATTGTAAAGCAATTATACTCCAATAAAGATGTTTAAAAAAAAAAAAGAATCTATAATATATCCCAGATTTCTGGCTTGGAGCTAGCAGATTTGAGGAGGGAAGATCCCAGTTATTGGAGGTGTTTAGGCAGAGCCTGAGGAATCATCTCTCAGAGATGCTGTGAAGGCGAATCCTGCACTACACAGAGGGTTGAACTAAATTATCTCTAATGTACTTATCAATGCAAAGATTATTCAATTTTGAAATCATCTTCACTCTTCTTCCTTGACTGCCCAGTGACTTCTGATCTGTCTCTCCCTTGAGGGTCACCGAGTTTCCTTCTGAAAAGCAAAGCTTGGGGCTGGACGAGGATTTCTTAGTGCTCTTCTCCCATGAAGTCAAGAGAGAGATGAGTAGCATGAGCTGCACTGCCACATGCGTAGCACTAGTAAGATCCTTATGGACCACTGACCAATTCTCACATCTGTCTGGAAACCAGTGACATATAATATCAAAGCGTTCTTCTACCTAGTGTCTCACCTCCTTTCTTTGTCTTTTTCCTCTGTCAGGTTATTGTAAGGATAAATCATTCTACGATCAGCTAGTGTACTTGGAAATAAGGGCATCCTTAAGAGGACCAAAAGGTTAGGTAAAACTATTGGAGAAATGCTCTACTATGTCCTTTTTTTTTTTTTTTTTTTTTTTTCTTTTGGTACGCGGGCCCCTCACCACTGCAGCCCCTCCCGCCGCGGAGCACAGGCTCCGGACGCACAGGCTCAGCGGCCATGGCTCAGCTGGGCCACGGCTCACGGGCCCAGCCACGGCTCACGGGCCCAGCCGCTCCGCGGCACGCGGGATCCTCTCGGACAGGGGCACGAACCCGCGTCCCCTGCATCGGCAGGCGGACCCCCAACCACTGCGCCACCAGGGAAGCCCTCTACTATGTCCTTTTGGGAAACTCAATCATAACAACCCACATGCAGTTGAAAATACATTCCATAAGGAGAAGGCTTCCATTTTAAGTTCCTGAAGCCTTCTGTGATTTGTGGGTAGGGGAGAGTAAACCCTTGCAGTTTACCCAAGCAACCATCTTGGATAACATTTTCCAGTTGGAATAGATTTATAGTCAAGTGGTTTATTGAACTTTTTCCATTCTTTTACATTTTATGAGACATATTATGAGATGAAAATTTTATTTTTTAATTTTTTATTTAGTATATGTCCTCAGGTAGCAAATATATCAGGAATTATATTTCAGACATTCTTACTGCACTGAAATTTCTTTCATGACATCCTCAGTAAAATATATACAAATTTTTACTGATTGTATGCTATCTTATGGCATCTTTTCTTTAAAAATATCCATTTGCCCACATCAGTTAAAGTTAACTGTTTTATCTTATTATCGTCCCAGTTATGTAGATTGTTAGAAAAAAATAGAGCATTGCTTTCAAGAATATGCTAAGTGCCTTACATATTAACTCATTTAATCCTCACAACAACCTTAGGAATTATTATCCCGATTTTTCAGATGAGGAAAGTACATCAGAGTGCCATGCCCAGAGTCACAGAACCTGTAAGAACTGAACCAAGATTGGAACCCAGTTGGTCTATATTACTAGACTATAATGATTGCAACCACTAAATTCTTAGAAGATACTGAAGGGCTGCAGCTGTCTCCCCCTTTTTTTTTAAGTCATCTACTTTGAGACACAAAGTTTAAGACTTTTTTTTAAAAAGATTATGATAGAGTACAAAAATACCAAGTTACAGATGCCCCATCAGAAAAATAGCTTTCTTTCTACCTATTGCTTTACTTTTAAAAGTATGTGATACTCATAAAATGTTGCCTAACTTTCCTTAAGTGCTTAAGTGGTGATAACTTGACTCCATAGGATATGATACATGGTTAGTTGCTTCTTTGGAAAGGTTTTACTATGTGAGTAAAATAATAACTGAATAATAGATAGGATTGGCTCCATCAGTTCTACAAACTGATAGGTGTTATTTTTTGTTTTGTTGTTGTTATTTTTCCTAATGGAACAAGTATTTCAGGTGGCATTTGGAACTTACCTTTTTTAATATTTTCAGTAAATCATTTGCATGAAGTTTTAAACTATCCCTTGGAGTAATTTCTTATAATTTAATGCCCTAGTAGCTTTAAAAAAAAAAAATGTGTTTTAAGACCAAAAGGAAACAAAACCTAATATAATAGCTTCAGATCCTTTTAAATATTCTAGAACCATTCCACAAACACATGTTACATATTTCTTTTTCATTTTCTTTCCTAATTTCTTCTTCTTTTTTTATTTTTTTTATTTTTTATTTTATTTTTTGTGTGTGTGTGTGTGTGTGTGTGTGTGTGTGTGTATAGTCCTCTATCTCTAGAAGTATACTCTTCTATCTCTACGTGTAAAGTCTTCTATGTCTAGGAGTATACAGTTCTATCTTTAGATGTAAAGTCTTCTATGTCTAGGAGTATACTTTTCTATTTCTAGGTGTAAATTCTTCTATGTCTACGAGTATACTCTTCTATCTCGGTGTATAGTCTTCTATCTCTAGAAGTATAATCTTCTATCTCTAGGTGTAAAGTCTTCTATCTCTGTAAGTATAATCTTCTATCTCTAGTTGTAAAGTCTTCTATCTCTAGGAGTGTACTCTTCTATCTCTAGGTGTATAGTCTTCTATCTCAAGAAGTATAATCTTCTTTCTCTATTTGTAAAGTCTTCTATCTCTAGGAGTATACTCTTCTATCTCTAGATGTACAGTCTTCTATCTCTAGAAGTATAATCTTTTATCCCTAGCTGTAAAGTCTTCTATCTCTAGGTGTATAGTTTTCTATCTCTAGAAGTATAATCTTCTATCTCTATGTATAATGTCTTCTATCTCTAGAGGTATAATCTTCTATCTCCAGGTATAATGTCTTCTATCTCTAGGAGTACACTCTTTTGTCTCTAGCTGTATAGTGTTCTATCTCTAGAAGTATAATCTTCTATCTGTAGGTGTAAAGCCTTCTATGTCTAGGAGTATACTGCTGTATCTATAGGTGTAAAGTCTTCTATCTCTAACAGTATACTTTTCTATTTTCAGTTGTAAAGTCTTCTATCTCTAGGATATACTCATTTATGTCTAGGTGTATAGTTACATATTTCTTTTTCATTTTCTTTCCTAATTTCTTCTTCTTTTTTTAAAAAAATTAGTCAGAGGGCAGATGGACTGATGGAAGAAACTGAAGGAGGAAAGTTAAGGGTTACCATAATTTTTGCTGTGGAATTTATTTCTGAAAATTGCATTGTGAAGCGGGCTTAGGAAGCAGTGTTATATAGTAGGAAAAAAACGTAGGTTTGGGGGATCAGACAGGTTTAGGTTTATATGACAGCTGTATCACTGCCCACCTACATGATTGTGGGTCAGTTATTTACCATCTCTGAGCTTCAGTTTCCTCATCTGACATGAGGGAATAGTAGCATCTGCTTTGTAGGGCTGATGGCAAAAGAAGTACTTGATACATAGAAGTGCTTAATAATTGTGAAGTTCCTTTATTTCTACACCAAAATATACTGTTGCTTTCTTTTTTTCAATATGTTTGATGTGCTAGCCAGAAAATGTAGCATAAAGCAGAAATAATTTTGAATGTTTATTAGAAATGTTGAATAAGCAGAGCAACAAAATCCAAGTCCAAAAAGTTGTGGACTGCCTATACAACTGATGACTGAGAGAGTGAAACATGATAGAGGAGACAGGACACCAAGGTGGCCAACAGGGACTAGAGGAGACATAACAAATAACAGCGAAGTACTGCGACAGACCCAGTCCCCCAAGGTCTGCTAGTTATAGCGAAACAAAGGGACATGGTTTGCATTTGTTTTGTAGTTCCCACATTTCTTAGACAGTTCTGAAAACTAATAAGTCAAAAAAAAAAAAAAAAAAACTGGATTGGAATAGGCCTTGATTACCCGTACGTCAGAATCTCCTGTTAGACCTCTACCTTTGAGACAGCTTCCTTTCTCTGTTATGGTATAACAAGAGCTGTTGTGATTCAACCATTCCCACAAAAAGCTACGGACTTATGCGAACCATCCATTTGTTTTTCACCTTAGAGATCCCTCTCCAGGGTTAATTCAGCTGCCTTTTTTCTTGTCCTTAACATAAATAAAGCAAACTTTATTTTGTTTATAACAGAATTAATTATAGATTTTAGAGCTACAGTATACAGTATGGTAGCCACTAGCCACATCTGGCTATTTAAATTTAAATTCATTAAAATGTAAATAAAAATTCAGTTCTTCAGTCTGACTAGCAACATTTCAAGCGCTCAGTAGCCACATGTGGCTAATAGCTACTGTATTCAACATGCAGAGATATAGAACATTTCTGTCATCACAGAAAGTTCTGTTGGACAGCACTGCTTTAAAGACTTGCTTATTTGGGGGATTTGTGTTGTCTTCTGTGGGCACAAAAATCATTATTGGTTTTTATGCACTTGACAACTGCTTAGGAAGGTTGCCCCTTATAGAGTGATGGTTTTCCTCTGGGTGATGGTGATATGTGATGATCACTGAACAAACTCTGATCTATAACACTTTAATACACCCGAAACTGAATTTAGCAGGGTATCTGCCACCAAAATGATTTCCTAAAGAAGTGATAGAAAGTTTTTTTAATCAGACTTTCAACATTTCCCCACGTTTCTTATGTCTGTCTCAAAATGTCTAGAATATCGCTAGATTTTTATGTGGCACACCTGACTACTTTATCAGCCTGCCGAAATCAGGATCTTGTAATAACTTCTACTCTGTTGGAAATTAGTTGGTGACTTTAGCTCTCCTTCACTCACTTTTTAACCGAGTACTCTAGACATTACTTTTTAGAAAGATCTATCTAGTCTCCCTTTACTGGACAGAATTTTGGCTTGTTCCTCTTTCTTTGTGCCTACAACCTAGCACGTTATCTAAAACACACAGAAGGTGCTGAGAACGTGTTTGGATGAATGTGCCAAAAATGACTTAGCATTTGACTATGTAAGTTTCCGGTTAGGGAAACTGAGCTCTCCTGAGGAAAGTTCATACAGGAAAATTTCAAGTCCTAGTTTGTGTGTTCCATTTATCAACTGGCCTTTTTTTCTAAAATGAGACTTAATCAGGGGTTTCCTAATTAAGGAATTATGTAAGCCATATCTCAGTTTCCTTTCCACGTGAAACTGTCCACATTTCTCATCTTACTTACCTAGAGCATCTCCTCAAGGCTGCACTGTTCAAACACTGAAAGAAAACACCTGAAAGTCTTCTATCTCCAGAACTTCCTTTGGCAATGTATTGACCATCAGTGTTAAATTTTAAAGAATAGATAAACTTAAAGGAATGTCATTACATTGCCAGCCTTGATGGTTGTAATTATGGAGTGATGTCATCATAAATGGCAGCTTTAAAAAAAATCATTCTGAAAAGTATAACATTCATTCATTTACTCAACAAATAATTATTGAGGAATAACAATTCTGTGCCACACAATGCAAAGTTAACTATTTGAACCAAAGATGAAAGAATTGCACATTTTTAGATTATCTGGATGTTTTTTAACAAAGTGAGAGTGACAGCTCTGAACATTTGTTTGTGCATTTGTTGTACTTCCTAAAAATGTAATTATCTCTATTTAAAAAGAAACTATAGACTGTGTTCCTATCTTTTAAGTTAGCTTCATTCACATTTAAAAATAGTTTCCCATGTACTGGAATTTGTTGGCAGAGTGCAATATTCAAATTACATAGATAACTTACCCCCAAATAAATAATCTCTGTTCCTGGAGAGGTTCTCATTAATGAGATCTTTAAAAATTGAGTCTGTCAGCTGCTACACCACTGACATTCTTTAAATTGGCCCATGTATCTCTTTATTTGAGGCTAAGCCTGAGCCTGAAGTGGTCCTAAAGCTTCGTTTTATCATTTGGCATGAAGTTGATGTCCCCTGTGGTTTGCCAGCTGGTGCTTACATTTAACTGTGGTGGGACCTAGCACAGTAATAATGCCCAGATAGATTAAGACCCTTCCTCCTAAGTTGCTGATGCCCACTGCCAGGGGGTGATACAGTGAGTGCTGGGGGCAGCCAAGGAGAGGCCTACTTATTTGACAAGGCTGGTGCACAGTGTGCTATGTGGCATCTATATTTATAAACTCCAGTGCATCTTTCCCAGTTTGGTGATGATCATCTCTTCTGTTGTCCTCTCCCTTCCCGTTCTCATCTGTGTTACTTGTCATGAGCCCTGGGAAAAGATTAAGCGTGAATATTGAAATTACAATTTAAATAGAAAAATATATTCCATTTATTTTGGCTTCAACACTTTCGTTTGTTGAGTGCCAGCTATCTCCTGGGAACCAGGCTAGGCACTGGGAATACTAGTGCTATCTTCAAGGACTTCTGCTCTTTGGGAAAGACAGCCATGGGGGCTGGCCTCTTAGGAGCTCCTGTGATAGTTGCTGTGATGCAGGTATTTAAAGGTTCAATAAAAGCCCCTGCCTTGAGGAGTCTAGGAGAGGGTCACTAAGTTTTCAAGCTTGAAAGAAGAGTAGTTGTTTGCCAGATTGACAAGCAAGGGAGAACATTCCAGGTAGAGGGAAGAGTATGTACAAAGGCCTGAAGCTTTATAGAAAAATGAATGTTCCGTTAACTACCAGTAATTAATTAAAGGTAGCTTAAGTGCAGAGTGAAAGAGGCAGAGTTGGCAAAATGGGGCAGAGTGGAAAAGCAAGGCCAGATCATAAATGGTATGTATGTATGTATCACAATGAGTGTATCTTTTACCTATAGGAAATGGAGAGCCACTGAAGAATTTTGGATAGAGGGACATGATCGGGATTTTTTAAAGATCATTCTGGAAGCTACCTACAGAATGACTGGAGGCAGGGAGACTGACCAGGAGACCATGACATTCCTGTCTTACTGGAATAAAGAGCTAATTGTACTCATTAACATACTGTTCCTGTCTAAATGGGTTATCCTTAAGTGCCTTTAATCCCTAGCACCCTAAGATTCTAGTGATTGTCAGGTCTTAAGCAAACATTTGCTGTGATTTGTCCTGAGTGTGTCTTCAAATGATAGTGCCTTCCAGTAGATGTCTATAGTGATGTAATTATTATTTTGAGTTTTTTACTGTGTAACCATCTTTAAAATGTTGATCTTTAGAGATAATATTTTTCTTATTTCCTTTCTATTTATTATACCAATTGTGTAAGTTTTTAGAGCCTATATCAATAACCTTCCTTCCTGAGGAGTTTTAAACACCTTTTTGCTTCTTTGAAGTAGTGTCATTAAATTATTCCCTTTTAATCCATCTTTCATCATTTGCTTTTCAGAATGTGATATAAGGCCTTATTTGTCAGTCTGAAGACATTTTTAAGTGAAGAGAAAGTATAGAGTTTAGAAACTCAAAAAGAAAGGAAAGGAAAGATTGAGTGTGGTTTAGTCAAATATATTTGTCCAAAAGAACTTTTTAGTCTATAAGGCAAGGTTTAGAACACAATCTATTTTTCTTTCTGTTTAGAGAGCTGGCATGCCACAAAAATGTAGAGTATGAGATGTTATATCAGGCCTGCTGAAAGCTGAGCTTAGCGTCTGGTCCCGGAGGCTTGAGAAGAATGTACAGGATTAAAAGTTTAAAATAAAAACAACTAAGATACCAAGCTTTTAAAACGTTGACCCAGATGATTGGAATTCAGTTAGGAGAACTTGTCCTTCTCAGAAGAAAAAAAATTAAAAAACACAGGACGCTTTTAGACTTGGGCGAATGGCTTGACCTACTTGCATGGGCTGTAGAATGTTCATGGTTTCATTTGGAACGCAAACATCTCTTATTCCCATGTGGAAATCTTAGCTCCCAGGAGACCATATCCCACTGTTTAGGGAGAGAAACCACTATTAATTATCTTTACCCTCTTGCTGCCTTGGCTGTCCATTTTCATTTCGGAATGATGACCAACTCTGCTGACACTCTGCCCTTCAGCCTGGCAGCTGTTTCCTGCACACTTGCTGCGTGTCTCACACCGTGCCCGAAGTTCTGAGGAAATGTAAAAAATAAATAAATAAATAAATACACATTATAAAAGGCTAAAAATGCTATCATAGAGTGAAAAGTGGTAAGAGAACACAGAGGAAGAAGGGATGGCTCCCAGTTTGGAGGTGGGGATTAGAGAGGAGGGAGGGTTTCAGTAGAGAAAGGGTTATTTGAGCTGGGCTTAGGACGGAACACCTTTACTAAGGCAGAGATGTAAGAATAAAAACATGGAGCATATCAAAAGAACAGGAATTGAGTGATTCTTGTGGGAGGGTTGATGAGAAATAGTGGTAGATAAGGCCGACAGCCTTGACCAACTTCCTGAGGAGTTTGGACTTTATTCTGAAGGTGGTGGAAAGTGGCATGATCAGCCCTCTTCTACCTCCTCTGATAAGCACTAAAGAGCTGCTGCTGCTGATAGACCTTGTCTCACCTGTCAGTTCTGAGGTCATTTAAAAGAAAAGAAAAGCACTTTTGGAATCCTCCATTCCTTCTGTGTCCATGATTGTTTTCGTTTGTTCTGATTTAGAAAAATGGAAAGAAAATGACCATCCCATAAAGATTCTCCTAAGGTCCACATTGGAAGGAGTGAGAATAGGTTCATGTTTCTAGTTTTTCTATTAATTCCTATCTTCCTTCCATTTCCTCCTGAGCCAGACTCTTTGCTTTGTCCTGGGTGTACAAATGAGGCAGGTCTCTGTCCTCAATGAACAAACCCATGGGGAATTCAGACAGGGACACAAGTCAAGTATTCTAAGTACTTAGAGAGAAACGTTCACAGAATGTATCTGTGGTCCCAAGGAAGGAGAGGTCAGTTTTGCAAAGTGGAGTAAGAAACATTCCTCAGAGGCAGAATGTTTAAAGATGAGAGGAGAGGGAAATCATTCCTGGAAGAGGGTCAACATGAACACAGACACAACATGAAGTAGCCAAGAGTGCTGGAGAAACCACAAGCAGTTTGGTAGCCCCAACTTATGACACAAGGGGAAATGCTATGAGAGGAACAGAACAACCAGGGCAAGGTCATAAAAGCCTTGCTTTCTGTGCTGAAGCAAACAAAACTCCATCCCCAGGATCAAGTCCAAATTCTCAAGGACGGAATTTTTGAAGTAGAGGAGTGCCATGATCAGCTTTGGTGTTTGAATAAAGTCTCTAATGGCTAGTGTGGTGAGGAAGGCAAAACTGGAGACAGTGGTAACAGGACACTGCCACAGTAGTCAGGACAGGAAGATAAGGTGCCGGTGCAGTTCACTACTTCTGACTTTTTCCACTGTCTGAGTCAGCAAGTGGAAAATGAAGTTTTGTTACAAAGCATATTTCTGTCATCTTGTAAATAAACTGTGCTTCTGACTTCTCACATTAGCTGAGGCAAAGTAGGGCTGACCTACTTTGCTGACCACTGGGAGGGAGGCCTCACCATCACAGGAAGAGTTCAGTAAATGCCAAGCCCCTACATCCTTCGTATTGTTAAGAGCACAGAAAAATGGGAAGATATGACTGAAAACTGAATTTATGGTGGTTTCTAAAAATGGATTGTTGATTTGCTTTATTTAGATATAATTTACATACCATAAAATTCACCCTTTTTGAGTGTGCAATTCAACGAGTTTTAGTATGTTAACAGAATTTTACAGCCACTACCAGTATCTAATTCCCGAACGTTTTCATCACCCCAAACAGAAACCCATTAACAATCACTGTCTGTTTCCATTCTCCCTTCCCCCGAGCCATGGCAACCACTAATCTACTGTCTGTCTCTATGAATTTGTGTATTTCTAGACATTTCATATAAGTGGAATCATATGATATGTGGTTTTTTACTACTGGCTTCTCTCACTTAGCATAATGTTTCCAAGGTTCATACAGGTTGTAGCACATATCGGTACTTCATTTCTTTTTATGGCTGAATAATATTCCGTTGTGTGGCTATGCTACGTTTTGTTTATCCGTTCATCATCAGTTGATGGACGTTTGAGTTGTTTCCACTTTTGGGCTCTTATCTTGTACTTCGACTCAAGTGTTGCTGTGAACATTTGAGTACAAGTTTTTGTGTGAACATATGCTTTCATTTCTCTCAGATATATCCCTAGGATTAGAAATGCTGGGTCATGTGGTAACTCTGTGTTTTATTTTTTGAGTAACTACCAAACTGTTTTCCAAGGTGGTGGCACCGTTTTAGATTCCCACTAGCAATGTATGAGGGTTTGAATTTCTCCGTATCTTTACTAATACTTGCTCATCTATTTAATTGAAGCCAGCTTTGTGGATGTGAAGTGATGTCTCGTGGTTTTAGATTGCATTTACCTAGTGAGAAATGCTGAGCACCTTTACATGTGCTTATTGGCCATTTGTATATCTTCTTTGGAGAAATGTCTATGCAAATCCTTTACCCACTTTTAATGGGTTATTTATATTTTCATTGTAAGAGTTATTTATAAATTCTAGATACAAGTCTCTTATCAGATATATGATTTACACATATTCTCTCCCATTCTAAGGGCTGTCTTTTCACTTTCTTGAAGTTAACCTTTGAAGCACAAAAGTTTTTCATTTTTATGAATTCCAATTTATTTATTTTTTTCTCTTGTTGCTTTTCTTTTGTTGCTTTAGGTGTTATATTTAAGTAATCATTGCCTGACCCAAGGTCGAAAAAATTTATTCCTATGTTTTCTTCCAGGAGTTTTATAGATTTAGCCCTTAACATTTAGATCTTTCATACATTTTGAGTTAATTTTTGTGTATACTATGACGCAGGGGTTCAACTTCATTCTTTTGCATGTGGATACCAAGTTGTCCCAGCACCATTTGTTGAAAAGACTTCTCTTTCTGCATTGAATTGTCTTGGCATCCTTGTTGAAAATCAGTTGACCATAAATATGAGTTTCTTTCTGGACTCTCAATTCTATTCCATTCATCTGTATTTCTTTTCTTATGCCAGTACCCCACAGTCTTGATTACTGTAGTTGTGAAGTAAGTTTTGAAGTCGGGAAATGTGAGTTCTTCGACTGTTCTCTTTTTCAAGATTTGGGCAGGGAGGCCTACTCTTGATCCTTTGTGTTTCCATATAAATTTTAGGATCATCCTGTCAATTTCTGCAAGAAGGCCAGCTGGGATTTTGATGGGGATTACATTAAATTTTTAGATCAACTTGAGGAATATTTCCATCTGAATATATTAAGTCTAATCCATGAACATAAGATGTCTTTTCATTTATTTAGATCTTTAATGTCCTTCATCAGTGTTTGGTAGTTTTCCATGTACAATTCTTACACTTAATTTCCTAATTTTTTTCCTAAATACTTTATTCTTTTTGATGATATTGTAAATGGAATTGTTTTCTTAATTTAACTTTTGGATTATTCATTGCCAGTGTGTAGAAATACAATTGATTTTTTTCACATCTTTATTGGAGTATAATTGCTTTACAATGTTGTGTTAGTTTCCACTGTACAACAAAGTGAATCCGCTATATGTATACATATCTCCCTATATCCCCTCCCTCTTGAGCCTCCCTCCCGCCCTCCCTATCCCACCCCTCTAGGTCATCACAAAGCATTGAGTTGATCTCCCTGTGCTATGCAGAAGCTTCCCACTAGACATCCATTTTACATTTGGTAGTGTATATATGTCAGTGTTACTCTCTCACTTTGTCCCAGCTTCCCCTTCCCCACCTGTGTCCTCAAGTCCGTTCTCTATGTCTCTGTCTTTATTCCTGCCCTGCCACTAGGTTCATCAGTAGGGTTTTTTTGTATTCCATACATATGCGTTAGCATATACGGTATTTGTTTTTCTCTTTCTGACTTACTTCACTGTGTATGATAGACTCTAGGTCCATCCACCTCACTACAAATAACTCAGTTTCACTCCTTTTTATGGCTGAGTAATACTCCATTGTATATAGGTACCACATCTTCTTTATCCATTCATCTGTCGATGGACATTTAGGTTGCTTCCATGTCCTGGCTATTGTAAATAGTGCTGCAATGAACAGTGTGGTACATGTCTCTTTTTGAATTATGGTTTTCTCAGGGTATATGCCCAGTAGTAGGATTGCTGGGTCATATGGTAATTCTGTTTTTAGTTTTTTAAGGAATCTCCATGGTAGCTGTATCAATTTACATTCCCACCAACAGTTCAGGAGGGTTCCCTTTTCTCTACACGCTCTCCATTTATTGTTTCTAGATTTTTTGATGATGGCCATTCTGACCGGTGTGAGGTGATACCTCATTGTACTTTTGATTTGCTTTTCTCTAATGGTTAGTGATATTGAGCATCTTTTCATGTGTTTGCTGGCCATCTGTACATCTTCTTTGGAGAAATGTCTGTTTAGGTTACAATTGATTTTTTATATTGATCTTATATCCTGCAATCTTGCTGAACTGGTATATTAGTTCTAATAGTTTTTTTGTGGATTCCTTAGCCTTTCCTATATACAAGATTATGTCACCTGTGAATAGAGATAATTTTACCTCTTTTCCAATCTGCATGTTCTTATTTCTTTTCCTTTCATGATTTCCCTGGCTAGGTCTCCAGTACAATGTAGACTAGAAGTGACAAGAATGGAAATCATTGTCTTGTTCCTGATCTTCATGGGGAAAAATCGAGTCTTTTGCCATTAAGTATAATTTAGCTCTTGGTTTTTCATAGGTGACCTTTATCAGGATGAGGATGATCCCTTCTTTTCCCAGTTTGTTCAGTGTTTTTATTATGAAAAGTATTGGATTTGCTGAAATGCTTTTTCCGCATCTGTTGAGCTGACCATGTGAGGTTTTTTCACTCTTTATTTTGTTTACATGGTGTATTACATTGATTGATTTTCAGATGTTAAACCAACCTTGCATTCCTGGGATAAATCCAAATTTGTTGTGATGTGTAATCCTTTTCATATGTTGCTGGATTCAGTTTGCTAGTATTTTGTGAGGATTTTTGTGCCTAGTAATAAGGGATATTAGTCTATAGTTTTCTTGTAATGTCTTTCTCTTGTTTTGATATATAGGTAATATTGGCCTTTCATAGGTTTCAAGTTGGTAAGTGTTCCCTCCCTTTATATTTTTTGGAAGAGTTGGTGAATGATTGGTTTTAATACTTCTTTAAATGTTTGGTAGAATTCATCAATGAAGCCATATGGTCCTGGACTTTTCTTTGTGGGGATTTTGTAAATTATTAATTCAGTATCTTTACTTGTTACAGGTACCTATACAGTTTTGCCTCTTTTAGCCCTAAATATTTATTCCTTTAGTCATTCAAGAAATATTTATTGAGCATCAATTAAATACAGGCCCTGATTTTTGACATAGAGGGTACAGCAATTAGTAAAACAAAAGTCCTGGCCCTCTTAGAGTTTAGCATTCTCATACTCTTTCTCTGTCTCATTCTCATGCTGTCTATATATTCATATTTCTTATTTATATGTAATGTAGCTCTGTTCCTTGTAAAAGAATATTGCTGGGCTTCCCTGGTGCACAGTGGTTGAGAGTCCGCCTGCCGATGCAGGGGACACGGGTTTGTGCCCAGGTCCGGGAGGATCCCACATGCCGCGGAGTGGCTGGGCCCGTGAGCCATGGCCGCTGAGCCTGCGCGTCCGGAGCCTGTGCTCTGCAACGGGAGAGGCCACAACAGTGAGAGGCCCGTGTACTGCCAAAAAAAAAAAGAATATTGCTACATGCCATTGATGGAGAAAGGGCATCCTTAGGTGTGCTTATATATTGTCATAGTTTGTGTAAACTCTTGGGTGTTCTTGAAGAGAGTTGCTTATGTGGGAAATGGAGTATGCTGTTGTTACAATCACAGTTTGTATGGTGCTTCCCCTTGGCATTGCTACAAGGACATGATTTTTAATAAAACAAGCCACGATCTTTATTCATTATCATCCTCAAGACCATCTGATGCCTTCTGTTCTGTCTAATCATCAGTAGTAGCATAGTTTCCTACGGCTTCTATAACAAAGTACCACAAAGTGGGTGCCTTAAAACAAGAGAAATTTATTCTCCTGTAGTTCTGGCAGCTTGGAGGAGAATTAAGGTGTTAGCAAGGTCACGTTCCCTCTGAGATTCTAGGTAGAATCCTTCCTTATTTCTTCCTAGCATCTGATGGTGGCCATCAATCCTTAGCATCCCTGGCTTGCAACTGCATTACTCCAGTCTCTGCCTCTGTCATCACATGGTGTTCTCCCTGTGTGTCTGTCTTTATATCACATTTTCCCCTTCTTATAAGGACACCAGCCATATTGGATTGAGGCCCACCCTAATGACCTCATCTTAACTTGATTACCTCTACAAAGATTCTATTTCCAAATAAGATCACATTCACAGGTACCAGAGGTTAGGACTTCAGTATATTTTGGGAGAGAGGACATAATTCCACCCATAACAGAGCATTGTGCTCTAACTCTGAAATATTGAGTGGAGATTTCATTTTAGTAACATTACTGATTTTAATAGCTTTTATTAAACTTTCATGGTATATTTCTCTGTCTTTAAAAAAATAATGCTCCTTCCCCATTATACAATAAGTCCTGAAGGCGTCATTGATCACATACTTATGCGTTTTATCTTCTTCTAAGCATAAATTCTAGAAAGGAAACAAAGATGACTGGTCCTGTAACTAGGGCTTGTTGTAAGAGATTTCAAAAGGAGCACCCCTCAAATCACAGTTTATATGTCCCCCAAAATAAAACAGAATCATGTAAGAGTTTGTGAATGATGTTTGAAACAGCAGTTGACTGCTCATATACATGGTTCCCCTTACCACAATCTCAGGGATCTTATACATAGACCAGTTTAAGTGGTGCTGGAATCCATCTCTGTAGTGAAGTGAAATAATATGGTTGATGAAATTGTATTCATATGTATTGGATGGAGAATGACAAGTGCTCTATACAATACAATGTAACTTTGGAACAAAGTTAAAAGAATAGAATAGTATCTTCTGAGCACCAGTCTAGCAGTCTCATTTGCTAATCCCAATTGTTTTTAATAATGCTCCCAAGTAATTTTTTTTTATGCACAAATACTGTCATCTCTGTTCTGTCACAGTACAGTTATTTGAGTGTCTGTCACTCGTTAGTACTCTAGAGTGGTGAATACAAAACTCTTGGGGCCAGGAATGGAGAATATGAATTCCCTCTTGAAAACAAAGCCCATTGCCCTGTTCCTATGGCAAAGAAGTACAGAGACGTTGTTCACATTTGTTGCTTCCATCAAGTCTTGAACTCTTACCTTTAAATTAAGCTATTTGTTCTTTGTTTTCTTTTACCATTTTTGGATTAAAGCATTGACTTCTTATATTCTCGTGGCCACCTCCCTTATTTCTGCTTAAGTTTCAATTATGTAACAAGAATGAAAACTTTACTTATTCTTTCTTTTCCCTTTCTTTCTTTATTTTAAAACAATACAGGGCAATCTAGAGCAGCCATGATACCTCCCAAGCATCCACGGCAGCCTAAGGGAGCTTTGGATGATGCCATTGCCTTTGGTGGGAAAACAGACCAAGAAGCACCTAATGCTTCTCAACCTACACCACCCCCACTGCCAAAGAAAATGATCATAAGAGCCAATACAGAGCCAATCTCCAAAGACCTCCAAAAATCCCTGGAAACTACTCTTTGTGTCATGGCTAATCCCACCTATGATATCGACCCCAACTGGGATGCCAGCAGTGCTGGCTCTTCAATCAGTTATGAACTCAAGGGACTGGACATTGAGTCTTATGACTCCTTGGAGAGACCTTTGCACAAGGAGAGACCTGTGCCCTCAGCAGCAAACAGCATCTCCAGCTTAACCACTCTCAGTATTAAGGATAGATTTTCCAATAGCACAGAGTCCCTGTCCAGCCGGCGTGGTCCCTCTTGTAGACAGGGCCGGAGTATCCAGAAGCCACAGAGACAAGCACTTTATCGAGGACTTGAGAATCGTGAAGAAGTGGTGGGTAAAATCCGAAGCCTTCATACAGATGCCTTGAAGAAACTGGCTATTAAATGTGAAGACCTCTTCATGGCTGGACAGAAAGACCAGCTCCGTTTTGGGGTGGACAGCTGGTCAGACTTCAGGCTAACCAGTGACAAGCCATGTTGTGAGGCAGGCGATGCAGTTTACTACACAGCTTCATATGCAAAAGATCCACTTAATAACTATGCAGTCAAGGTAAGAAAATTTTATAAATCTGATTTTAATCTTCTCTGACACACTGTTATTGAGATGGGTCTGGTTTTATTTTATTTTTCTTCATTCCTCCAATCAGCAAAAACTTACTGAGCATCTACCTTACACCAGATATTGTGATAAAAGAGAGGTTAACTTATTATCTAGAGGAGAAAACAGATATGTAAGCGACAGACATAACACAGTATACTGAATGCTAAGATAGAAGTAAACAGAATTCTGTGGGAGCTTATAAGGACCTTAACCCAGACTCTCGATGCCAGAGAATTCTTCTTGAAGTAGGTAATACTTGAGCTGTGACTGTTTGCAAAGATTTCCTGTACAAATGAGGTCTGTTATGTGCCTTCCATTCTATACTTCTGTCTTTATCCTCTAGCAAATAAGAGACTCTTTTCTATCCCTACTTTCTAACTCCTCTGCTTCCTGGAGAAGCTTTTTTTTTTTTTTTTTTTTGCGGTACTCAGGCCTCACTGTTGTGGCCTCTCCCATTGTGGAGCACCGGCTCCAGACGCGCAGGCTCAGCGGCCATGGCTCACGGGCCCAGCCGCTCCGCGGCGTGTGGGATCTTCCCGGACCGGGGCACAAACCCGTGTCCCCTGCATCGGCAGGCGGACTCTCAACCACTGCGCCACCAGGGAAGCCCTGGAGAAACATTTTTGTAGAGGAAGGTAACCAATATTTGTTGATGTACCAGGAACTTTTTAGTGTCATATAATTTAATCTTCACATCAACTTCATGGGGTTAAGATCTTTTTATCCATTTGACAGATGAGGAGAATAAAGCTTAGGGTCACACAGCTAGCAGTAGAGCTAGGATTTAAACACAGATCTCTCTGACTCCATAGCCTACACTTTGTCTGTTATGTCACATATTAACTTCTTAAATGTATATCACCCATACCAGACAACACACTTCTTTAAGAACGCTAAAACTCTTAAAATCAAGAATTCTTGAGCAATTACATTCACTGTAACAGTAAGCCATAGGCTTCATCAATGTAATAAATAAAGCATGGACTTTGAAGTCCTAAAGATCTGGGTTCAAATCCTGACTCTGCCACTTAGTAGCCCTGTTATAAGTTGCTATTCTAAGTCTCAGTTTCCTCAGCTTTAGAAAGGAATAATAATGATACCCATCTTATGGGGCCGTTTGGCTAAAAGAGAACAAAATGCCCCTGATAGGTATTCACTTATTTCACTATCCCTTAGCTTCTTCCCTAGATTATTTTAGGAGAACAACAATCTTTTGAGCCTCAGTTTCCTCCTCTTTCAGATGTTTACAACAATGATCCATCTACTTTGTGGGATTGAGGTTAGGATCAAGTAAGATAATGCATGTGAAAGAGTTTCTAAAAACATAAAGCTCTGTGTAAACTTAAGGTAGTGTTCTCCCTTCCCATAGTCCCTTTTTACTGATTCTGTTCACTGGTTCAAAACTAATTAACATATCTAAAGGACTTGTACGTGTTAATTTGACTTAGAAAGACCAGATGGTGTCTTAGTAAATTAATGGATAAGGTAAACGATTGGTCTTGCCTGTCTATCAAGACAGAATATATTTTTGCACCAGACCTTCAGCTGGCTGCTCCCTGCATTTGCAGCACCTAAGCCACTTCACCCTCTGGTGACACTCGCAGAGTGACCCTGTGCCCCAGCGCACACTTTTTAAATTAAACTGAGGGGTAAACTGCAGAGAGAGGATCTAGATTCGAGTTAATACGTTACTGTTGAGTCTAAAAAGGAATTTTGAGATACTGTGTAGCATTCAAGAGCTGTTATACCAGTTGGAGTTATGGGGCCTCATCTATCTTGGGCCTGTATTGGTACAAGATCGCCAGTGCAAGCAAGATGAGTATCTATTTCAGAAAGGGACATTGAGCTATCTGTTTTTCAAAACAACTAAGAAGTAGGGCTTGACTAACTTTATGTATTTATTGCTGTGCAATCTTGTCTCTTTCCCAAATCAGTGGTTTGGTATCGATTTCTTTGCTTGTAATGATGCGAAAGCAATCTCCAAAGAACAGGTGGCAAGTGGTTATATACTGAGGGTTCTTGGCAGGTTTGGGAAAGGATGTTTTGCCCTAAATGGTGACTATAAATGTCTCCTTGAAGACCCCCTAGGCATTTGTAGAAGGATCCAGTTGATAGTACAACCTTAAAGGAATAAACTACTAGCACACTGTGAACCCTACCTTTGCAGAGATAAGCAAAAAAGACCAGCAGTTGGCTCACACAAACAACTTTTTACTGTTTGTCTTCTTAAAATATCCCTTTCCGTACTAATGGAATTTAGAGTAGCTTAACAGGTATGACTGTCTTTCTCTCTCTCTTTTTGTTTTAATTGAAGTATAGTTGATCTACAACGTTGTGTTAATTTCTGCTGTACAACAAGGTGACTCAGTTATACATATATATACATTCTTTTTTTATATTCTTTTCCATTATGATTTATCCCAGGACATTGAATATAGTTCCCTGTGCTATACAGTAGGACCTTGTTGTCCATCCATTCTATATGTAATAGTTTGCATCTAGTAACCCCAAACTCCCAGCCCCTCCCTCCCTCCCTCCCCCTACCCACATCCCACACCCCACACCCCCTGCCAACTCCACAACCACAAGCCTCTTCTCTATGTCTGTTGAAGAGACTGAAAGGTCTTTTCAAATGTTACAAAAGGAAGTTGGTGCTAGAATTTAACAATTTGAAAATCAAAGGATACTATCCCTTAAATAACAAGTCCACTGCAGTGATAGAGTACTAAGATCTTAACTTTGGGTGTTGTCTTAGCCGTAACAAAATACTAAGACTGGATGGCTTAAACAACATAAACTTATTTTCTCACAGTTCTGAATGCTGGAAAGTCCAAGGTCAAGTTTCCAGCTGATTTAGTTACTAGTCAGGGCTCTCTTTCTGCCTTGCAGGTGGCTGCCTTCTTCCTAAGTCCCTACATGGCTGAAGGGGTGGGGGCTGTCTAGTGTCTCTTCTTATAAGGACACTAATCCATATCAAGGCCCCACCCTTGTGATCTCATTTAACCCTAATTACCTCTTTGTAGGCCCTATCTCTAAATATAGTAACATTGGGGGTTAACATGTCAACATATGAATTGGGGGGTTCACAATTCAGTCCATAGCATTTTGCTCCTGGTCCCCCAAAATTCATGTTCTTAACACATGCAAAATATGTTCAGTCCATCCCAACAGCCCCAAAGGTCTTAACTCATTCTAGCATCAACTCTGAAGTCTAAAGTCCAAAGTCTCATCTAAATATTATCTAAATGAGATATGTGTGAAATTCAAGGTCTGTTAAATCCTGAGACAAATTTCCTTTCCAACTGTAAACCTGTGAAACTAGTCAAGTTATGTGCTTCCAAAATACAGTGGCGGACAAGGATAGGACACACAATCCCATTCTAAAAGGGAGAAATCAGAAGGAAGGAAAGGATGATGGGTCCCAAGCAAGTCCAAAACCTTGCAAGGCAAATTCTGTTAGATATTAAGGCTCAAGAATAATCCTCTTTGACTCAGTACTCTGCCCTCCAGGCCCACTGAGATAATAGCATCACCGCTGTGGCTCTGCTGGGCACCCTGATCCTTTGGCTCTTTGTAGGGGCCCCGCCCACATGACTCTGCCAGGGCAGCCTACCCCTGAGGCACTGAGCAGGTTCCTCCCGGCCTTCCCAATCTGTGAGTAGGTTGAGAGTTTTCTAAATCTTCAAGCCCTGGTTCGTTTTTGCTTAACAATTTTCAGTTCTTTCTCCCTTTGCACTTCACTATAAGCAGCCAAAAGGAAACAAGTCGTTCCTTTAACCCTTTATTTAGAAGTCTCTCAGCTAAATATCCAATTTCATTGCTCACTAGTTCTACCTTTCGCAAAATACTGGAACACAGTTTAGCCAGGTTCTTTGCCATTTTATTAGAAATCTCACCTTTTTTTCTATTTTCTAATAATATGTTCCTCGTTTCCGAGACCTCACCAGAATCACCCTTAATGTCCATATTTCTAGCAACAGTCTGTTCATAAGTATCTAGGCTTTTTCTATTATGAATCTTAAAACTCTTCCAGCTGCTACCCAATTCCAAACCCACTTCTACATTTTTGGGTATTGGTTACAGCAGTGCCCCACTTCTCAGTAACAAGGTCTTAGTCTGCTTGGGCTGCCATAACAAAATACCATAGACTGGATGGCTTTAGGAACAACAGAAATTTATTTCCTCCCAGTTCTGGAGACTGGAAAGGAGGATTCTATTCCTGGCTTATAGACAGCCACCTTCTTTCTGTGTCCTTATGTCAGGGCTTGGGAGGGTGGGGGAGAGAATATGTCACACTGGGGGTTGGGGCTTTAACATATGAATCTTGGGAAGACACAGTTCAGTTCATAGCTTTATTCTGTTTTTCATTCAGTGTGATATCTGAATTGTATCAGTCTTCAACTAAAAGTAGTCAGCTGACATGAATCCAAATTCTGAATCTATCATTGTGTATTCCCAAACAAGTCATGTAATCTCCCTTGATTTTCACTGCCCTTCCTACCTTGTAAGATTGTTATATGTGTATGTGTTTATGTAGTGAAACTGCTTTTGTAAACTATGAAGTATATATAAAATATAATAAAACTGCATTATTGTTGTTAACAATAATGGAAAATTACTTCTCAACATTCTTTTGTCACTCTCTATTATTCTTCATTAATATTAGGCACTAGCCTGAGCATATTTTTAATAGGCTCTGCACTTAGATATTTTCTTTCTCATTCCTTCAAAGTCATAAACATCTTTCCTTAAAATTATGAGAGAAAGCTACTAATGTTACAATCCCTCAGAATTTTAGCACTGCCAAAAATTGGAAACAAAGTGCCTGATATTAAGGAAACAATGTAATAAATTATGGTATATCATCCCAATGGAATGTTTGCAGCCATTAAAAATGGTCATCATGAAGACTGTATAAAATCATGGAAAACATTTTTTGTAAAATGTCACATTAATATAGCAGAATACCAAATACTATGACCATAATATGCAAATAATTTCTAAATTTAGAGTGGTGAGGATTATAGGCAGTTTTTATTTTGTTTAAAAATGATGTCATAATATCTTTTCATTGAAAAAGCTAAGGAATTGGAGATTTGGGATCATTTGATACTGAGCTTTAAATTTGTGCTTTAGCAGCTTATTAGCTGTGTTACCTTGGCCCAGTTACTTGCCTTTTCTAAGCCTAGTGTCTTTATCTGTAAAATGGAGAAAAAACTTCATTCTTCTTAAAGCCATTGTGAAAAATCACAAGAGTCAGTATGTACATAGAGATGTATATAGTGCTCAGAGCATCATTTGACACAAAGTAAGCATTCAGTAAATGGTAGCTATTTATTTTACCACTCTTCTTCTCATGTACCTAGAAAACACCTCTATTTTCTTAAAGAATCCAGCTCTGTGAATTTTCTTCTCTGATCTTATTTATTTATTTATTTATTTATTTATTTATTTATTTACACCAGGTCTTAGTTGTGGCAGGCGGGCTCCTTAGTTGCGGCTAGCAGGCTCCTTAATTGTGGCATGCAAACTCTTAGTTGTGGCATGCATGTGGGATCTAGCTCCCTGACCAGGGTTAGAACCCAGGCCCCCTGCATTGGGAGTGCAGCATCTTATCCACCGCACCACGTGTACATAATGGGCATTCAATAAATATTTCTTGACCTTTCAGCAAACATTTACTGTATAAAACATTGTGATATCTCTGTTATATCACATTTAACAGAATACAGAAATACATATGAATAAGACAAAAACCTTGCCCTCAAAGAGCATATATTCCAGTGGGAAAGACAAAGGCATAAATAACTTTTAAACAAGACGTATAATAAAGGTTCACAGTGGTGTGGAGATGTAAAGATAAATAAAGATTAATGAATGAAAGAAGTCATTGTTAACACTTACCTCAGGGCCAATAAAAAAGGGCCTCTAGTGTCCCTTTCACATGATTCTTAGGGGTGAATACAGTGCATGGAGAGAATAGTGGAAAATTGAACCATGGAAAGATTTGGGACCAAATTTAGAGGCTTTGATTGATGAGCTTAAGAGGTTAGGCTTTATTTTGTGTTTTGTGGGAAGCCATTAAGGATTTTTAAACAGAAAGATGACATAAGATTAATGATTTTGGAAGTAAACTGCAGTGGAAGAGTCCGGAAGAATCGGAAGCAGGGAAGCCAGTCATTATACTATTGCAATTATCCAGGTAAATAATAAAGAGATCCTGAAATAGGACCATGGAAAAGAAGAGACAGGCAGTGAAAGAGCTGAGGCAGGCCGTCGACCATGTCTGGTGCGTGGCTGGATGTAGGATGAGGGCACTGTGCTAAGATTTCACGGAGGAGCAACCCCAGGAGGATGGTGATGCCATTAACTGAAATATGAATCAGAAAAGCCAGAAAGATGAGCTCTCTGTGGAGCATGCCCATGAGATAGCCAAGTAAAGAGAAAGGCTGTAACCAGACAAAAATGTGAGTTCGGTACTCAGAAGGGAGGTCAAGTTTACCTAGTCCTCTCATAAACTTGATTTAGTTCAAACTGTGGGAATGTATGAGATTGTAGTGGTAGAGTCTGCAAATTGGGAAAAGGCCCACACAGCTAAGTGACCTAAAGCAGGAAAATTCGGAGAGGATGTAGCAAAGAACAAGGGCCCATAGATCAGAGTCAGATTGCAGAAGGCTTGAGCAGAATGAGGAGAAGGCAGGAGTTGGATCTCTGGTAAACCTCAAAAAAAGTACAATCTTGGTACTAGTGGAAGTGGATATCCAATGCAGTGAGTTAGTGGGAATATGGAACGGGGAGGCTGAGGAGGCAGTGAGCACGGTGTATTTTTAAGTGTTTTGGTGAAGGAAAGGCCAGATTGATTCCCAGACAATATTTAACGTTCAACTCCTGTTTCTGTGTTATTCGTGTCTCCTTTTATCCCCTTGTCACCATTTGGTGAGCCACCACGCGGTAGATTGGACCGTCTGTCTCTGTGGCTACACGCTGGCTGGCCTCCAGCCCTTAACTTCCCTGCTCTAAATAAAATCCACCTTGCTTTTGCCACCTTTCAAAGAATCTGGGTAGCCACTGACCAAACATGTAGTCTTCAAAGTACACTCATCAACTTTAGAAGGGCGGGCCTTCGTCATTCTACACAGGAAGAAACTGAGAACAGAGAGGAACAATTATTTTTGCATATCGTCATTAGCTTTATGGCAGGCTGCCTCCTTATTCCTACGTGGAACTTGTCTTGTTATATCATACCTGAGTCAATAGATTGACCCTGCTGTGTCTCAGTGTTATCCCTGAATGGACAAATGACAGCCTTTTGCCTAGAAGCAGGGTGGACAGTTGGTAAAATTATGACTAAGTGTCAGTGGGATGTTCTTTTTTCACTGTTGTCATGAGATCATTTTATAACAAACACTGCTATGTGTGACCACATGAGAAATTGATGAAATTACCTCGAGGAAGGTGATGAAAATCTTTTATAAGCAAAAAGTATAAATTTCTGACTTATTTTTCCAGTAGTTCCAACTCTGGGGTACTAGGTATCTTCTCTTTTTAAAGTAGTCCTGGTCTTTGTTCTCAGGGATAGAGCACACAAAGCTCAGTGAGGAGGTACACTTTCCTATTACAGCACTGGAGCAGCTTCTTTTCTTCCAGCTATGCCAAGAATCTTGTTAAAAGCTTGTAATAAAGTAGAGGTGAACTGTGGAGACCAGCATCTATTATTGCATTTTGACTCTGGAGTCTCCGATGATCTCATTTAGGTGGATGCTGAGAAAGCAAGACACTAAATGAAAAAGCATTAATAGGAATAACTATGGTTGGTAGGAATTTACAACTAGTTCAGACTATAGGATCAGGCAATTAATTACCGGCTTAGTGACAAGGAAAAAGCTATAGAGGAAACCACTTTCATTATCATAATTCAACACAAATATGCCCAGCGTTAGAACTTCACACAAAGTGATTGATCGGCAGCCAGCTCTACGGACTCATAGCCATCCTAGGTCAGCGTTCACTTTATTTCAGAGCTGAATGCATACAGAAGTGCCTTAAAGTCTCAACTGGAAATTGATTTAGAAAGGAGAAGTTTGGAGTACTCATGTAAACCTAGAATCAAGATGAATTGTCTAGTAGGAAAAGAGGGCCACAGATTTAATTAATGAGGTGAGAGGACATAGATAGGAATTATAAATTGGGATTCAAATTAAGTGAATTCCTAATCTGGACCCTCAGCAGGTTATTGAACTGTGCTGTGCCTCAGTTTCTCTAGTGTGATCATCCTGGGTGTCATCCTGTCAGCCTAAATTACTGGCTCAGGAACAGGTGATTTTCTTTTGATCCATATGCTGAGTGGGAGCATAAAAAGATTTGATGAGTACAAATCACAGATAAAATAGTAAAATCTTATACAGTTGCCTTCTTGAATCTCTCTTCTAGACTCCAAAATGTTTTCTGGGCATGTGAATATTTTTGCAGCAATTTAAGCTGTAAAAAACCTGGCCTACCTGACAGGTCTCGTAGCAGATTCCTAAAGCATGGAGGTCTGAGTACTTGGGGCCCAGACAGCATTTATATATTAAACACTTAATCCATTTTGAATATATTTGTAACAGCATTGAGTGTGTATAGGTCTTAGCTGTGTAACAGCAAGTAAAGCAGTACTCCTCCTGGGCAGATCAAGGAATTGAGGTCAATCGGTGATCAGCCTGTATTCTTAGAGTGAGGTTGTACCAAATAATGGATATCAATTTAGAATTTGCCAGTTTTCATTCTATACTCTTTCCTGTATGGAGTTGTGCTTTTGGGTAATGTGACAAAATACCACAGATGGTATAGTGTGTGTGTGATCTTCAGTGTTTCTCATTTCTGTCCCTCTACCATTCATTCCCTACCATATCCACCTCACTTAAAGTTGACTGAGAAACTGTAAAGTGCATAGTGCGAGCTGGAAATGAGAATCCCTGCTGATAAAGTGGAAGTCAGCTGAAGGCATACTAGGCCGACTGGGCCCATAATAGAAAAATAAAAGCTAATGTAGAATATTTTTGAAGAGTCCTGTATTTTGTAATTATTGCTTTCTTTGGGGAAAAGAGAAAATTGAACGGAATGATGAAGAACAGTGTCGTTTTGTGTGGTTTTGTGCAATACAAAACCCCTGAGCCTCCAAGGCAGCCTGGACTCAGCAGACAGCCCTCATTGTTCAGATTTTACTCATTTGTGTAGTCAGGTCATGAGCGTTTATTACCCAGATTTGTCAGCCATTGCCCCCTCCCCATCACCTTGCCAACTTCCACGTGTTTAATAAAAGCTATGCATATATTCTAGCTGTTCTGAGTAAATAAGCCTTATGGCTACACCAGGTCAGATGTCACCTTTCTTAGTATTTGTGCAGACATACTGAGCATGCACTAGATGCCTTGCTCTGTGCTGGAACCCAAAGATACAAATATCTGCTCTTAAGACAGACAAAAGAAAAATGTGATATAGCTGTAATAACAGAGACATGTACATGAGATGCAGGTGAAACAGAAAGGAGGTTTAGGGTATATAGCACTTTCTCTCCTGGACACACATGATGCATGTGATGACTTTGAAAAAAGTAAGTGGGAATCCCTCAGGCATATGAGGGGAGAAGAGGAGCCTAAGTCAGAGA
Organism: Delphinapterus leucas; assembly: GCF_059928025.1. Taxonomy (NCBI): domain Eukaryota; kingdom Metazoa; phylum Chordata; class Mammalia; order Artiodactyla; family Monodontidae; genus Delphinapterus; species Delphinapterus leucas. The sequence continues at coordinate 62,824,341 of NC_143130.1, read as the reverse complement.
GAACACCTGGAGGGTAGGAGTAGGGCTCTGGCTGCATGTAGTTTAGTGTGGCAAAAGTGGAAGAGGGGTGAGAACTAAGACTAGAAACAGAGGCCAAGCCAGGACCTTATCCTGTGAAGATAATGAGGAACCACGAGGAAGTTTATCCAATTTTTTTTTTTTTTTTTGAAAGGTGGCTCTGGTGACCACGTAGAAGGTGTATCTGAGGGGAATCACATGAGAGGCAGGGAGACCAGTTGGAAATCTTTTGTAGTAGACCAGCAAATGATAGTGGTAGCCATAGAGATGGAGAAAAGAGGATAATTTGAAAGTTATATGGGAACAAAATCAGTAGAAGTTGGTAATTAACTAGATGCAGGGAATGAAGATGGAGGAGAAATCCAGAGTGAACTTCATATCTCATCTAGTTGTTGGGACAGATAACAGAGCCATTCACCAATAGAGGGCATACTGGAATAACAGGGAATTTGGTGGGGAACAGTTCAGGTTTGGTTATGTTGAGTTTAAGGCATTCATCTATAGGATGGGACATACATGGAGAGAAATCAGGTAGGCCGTTGTATAGATAAGTCTGAAGCTCAGAGACAAGTTTGGATTGCAAATGTAGATGTGAAAGCCAGCAGTATATCAAGATGGCTGAAGCCATGAGCTTACTGAAGGGAGTATGTCAATGTGAAAAGAGGATAGAGAGCAGACCCCTCAAACACCAGCATTTCAGGAAGCCTTTGGGAGGAAGGTAGAGTAAGTAAGAACAGATAATACCACTCCCCATTCAACAACTGATTTATTCCATAGCCATCCTGTTTTGCCAAATGTCCACCTTTTCCCCCCACCTCCCTACTTTGTTGCCTTAAACTGAATATCTATTCCACTCCCCAATACTGAAAGGGCAGCAAGATGTACCCCCTCTTTACAGGTCCCAGGCATCGTAGGCATTCTGAAGGGGTCAGTAGCATTAGACACATAACGCTGTCTTCTCCTTCCCAGCTGCTTTTAATGAGGCTTTACAGTCAAAGCCCCCCACAGTCTACTTTCTTAAAGTTAGCTATCTAGGTTGAGATTATTATAACAAACATAAATGCTTTATAATGGCAAATTTGCCTCAAAGATATGCAGAGTAGTTACCATGAGCAACGCAGAAAATGAGCTCCTGCACTGAAATGAATGTTTGGAGTTAAACTTCTCAGGTTGTGTGTGAGGATCCATTGTCAGCTCTGTTTCCCCACTAAGATCAGGCTTGTGTTAAGTGTTGTATATTTTGACCTGGGTCTAAGAAGGTCTCAGGAGAGATTAATTTGGCTCTGATTCTGGAAGCATTTTTTCCCCCATTTTCCAACAGATGATTTAACAGTGGTTGAGGAGTCCCCCACCCCACTGTATTTAGGGGCTCTGGCCAGATTGCTTCAGGATGCTCTGTTCCACAGATAGGAAGCTTAAGGAGCTGTCGGATACTTGTTTGAATGCACAATTGATAGGAATCAATATTTCTCCTTCCCCTTCTCTGTTCTCACTCATCTTTATTAACTCAGACAAGCACTCAGTTTCCCCCAAACCTCTGTTTTTGTGACAATGTATTGTCCACATTGGTGGGCGTGGAGCTACCAGCTGGCTGACTGTCCCTTTTGATGTTCTTCTGGCTTCCTCTGGAGAGGTAGCTCCAGAAGGTGTGCCTTGTGAGTGGGCAGAGAGGCGAGAGTCACTGTACCCAGGATGGGCATCCCTTCGTGCTTGTGCTCCTCACACGAAGTGTTCCCTTTTCATGAATTAGGCATTGCCACCTTCATAGAGCCGAGAACTTGTGCACAAAGAGGACCTATGGCATATTTTACAAGATTCAACCTTCACCAGCCTGGTTTTGTTCTCTTGCTGCAGTCTCCATGCAAACGACTCCAGGATCTTGATGTTGCAGCGCCCTCTAGTGTCACTGTGGCTCAGGCTCTCCTAGGGCTTTTCTTCCCATTCAGAAAATGTACACAGTACAGTCTGTCAAAACTGGCAGCATTTTAAATAGGCTTTCCCATATATGGTCAAAACAAATATGAGATGATTTTTCTCCCATTACAAAAGGGAATCTTACATGAAGATATGGGACCATTCCAGCTCCAGTTTTGTTCCTATTTCAAAATTTTGTGAAGCCTAGGAGTCCTGTGGCAATCATTCTTCCTGAGGAGTGGATCTTTCAGTTCAAGCCAGCTACGCTTTGTAAGGAAAGAGTATGAATTCCTTTCAAGAAAAGTAAATAAAAATGGGAGGCCAAGAAGAAGTTACTTTGATCTCTGCTAGAGAAAATACTGGGTAAGGGAAGAAGGAAAAAAAACAACAACCAGCTGGAAGAACCCTGTCCATTTGTTCTGAAAAGAGTGGCTCGTTTTCTGAAATGACTTTTGGACTAGAAATTTATCATCTGAAGAAAAATGGCTACTATGTGGTACATAGAATAACATAATACTCCTACCTAAATTAACGTCGTCGCAGGCTCCATAATAAAGATTTATGAGATACCCATCATATGAGAAATCCTATTATGGAAATCTCCATAGGTCTGTGTTTTGGTTGTAACTGTTCTCATGGTTATGAGCCAATCAGAAGCCCTGGTATTTTGTTTTCCTCTTTCACACTCCAGTCTTCTCCCTTTCTCCTTTGCCCTTACAACTAGAGTGACCCATTATTCTCCAGCCTGTCTACGTATTATAAGATGAAGAGATAAGGAAGTGCTGCCTCCTCAGCTTGGCTATTTAAGCAGACCATTTTCCTTCAGAGCATCCAAAATGACTGAACAATTTATCATTTCTTCTTTGTAAATCACTTTGAACTTTTATCTCAAGTTGATCTGTGAAGCTAAACATAAATTCTTGCTGTAGGATCCATGCTCTTGTCTACTGACAAAGCTCTAGGATATCTTATATAAATGTGTGTGTGTATGTATGTGTGTGTGTGTGTGTGTGTGTGTAGATAAAATTAGAATAGAAATAACAATTAGAGTATCATCTCTGCTTCTAATGCCAAACCACAAGGTGGCAAGTTGTTTTCAGTGCAACTTGGCATAGTGAAAACTACAGTTGGGCCAAACAGTTCTCTCTCTCTTAGCCTTAGGTTGGCCCATCTTAGATCAGAACATGCTGTTGATCTTGACTTGTTTGTCAGGGCTAACCTGGCATGGAGGTGTGAAACTTTAACGGTCCCTCTTTAGCTGCCCTCTATGAAACCTATGGTCAGAGAGCCTCCTTGCTGGGGCTAGTGGCTCTCAGACTCAAAACAAAGATGCATTTTTCTGTCTTGCTCTCTTTGTTCGAAAAAATATGAGGATTCTATAATGCATCATTTTAGCATTTATAAGTTGTTAACTGTTTTTTGTTTTGTTTTTTTGCGGTACGCGGGCCTCTCACTGCTGTGGCCTCTCCCGCTGCGGAGCACAGGCTCCGGACGCACAGGCTCAGCGGCCATGGCTCACGGGCCCAGCTGCTCCGTGGCATGTGGGATCCTCCCGGACCGGGGCACGAACCCACGTCCCCTGCATCGGCAGGCGGACCCCCAACCACTGCGCCACCAGGGAAGCCCTGTTAACTGTTTTAGTCATTATGAATGTTACATTTGTACAGCTTTGTAGTTTACAGATATGCTCTACATACTTGATCTCATTTGATTCTCATAATTGCCCTGTGAAGTACGTTTCAGTATTCTTTATATTGTCTCCTTTATTAGAAAGACTGGGACCCAGAGAAATTAAGAGAAATGCCCAAGGTTACACAGCTAGTAGCGAGGCTAAATGCTAGGCCTCTCAAGTCTTTGGTGAGTGTCCTTTCTATAGGATGACAGCGAGAGTTTAACTACACAGTCTAATTCAGCCAAACTCAGTGGTATTTGATTGACTTTTCAAAGGCTGAGGAGTTGGGACCTTTGAACTTTCATCCCAGTAGGCAGTGTGATATTGAGCAAATTATTAAAACTGGAAATGGGGTTAATGGTACCATGTCCTGGATCTAACTCCCATACAACTAAGTGATGGCTAGTATAGGATTTTTGAATACCTAGTGATGTATAAATATGAAATATTGCCAACAGTATAGTATAGAAAGAATTCATGTTGTGACTAATGAGTGTATAGGATTATATATTATACTGCATGTGCTGAGACTTTGAGAGTTTTCCAAAGATAATACTTTCTGAAAGATATATGTTTGAACTTGAACTCAGTCTGGGGATATCTCTGTTTTAAGACCAGAAGTTTGCTTAAAGAAGAGATGCTTACTGTGCCCTCAAACTTATTAGGTAGGTGGTAGAAGACTTGAAGAAACTTGTTTTCAGACCTCTGTGTGTGTGTGTGCGCGTGTGTGCATGCGTGTGTGTGTGTGGCACTGAATCACTCATATCAAGTCTCTAACTGTAATAAATATGTATAAATACAGTAAATGAGAGAGGGATGTTCCTCTCTCTTGAGACTCCTTTGCCTTTGGTCCTTTTTTTTTTTTTAATATCTATTTGAATGGAAATCAGAGCATGCTGCTTCTCCGAACTGAGAACCCATCAGCGTCCTCCCAAGATGTACATTTTTCTTTTTAAATAGAAATGACTAGAAAAGCTTTTTAAAATTTGCATTTCTGTGTTACTGCAATAAACGGGCAAATGTAAACACTACAGAGCACCTGTTGCTGGGAGGCTTTGGTGTTCGTGAGATGCAGCAGCGTGCTCCTGCTGGGGAGGAGGAGTGGCAAGTGTGTACCTGCTTCCCAGGGTCGTGGAGGATCTGTCTGGACCAGACTATTATGATCTATGAACTATTATGATCTATGAACTGGTGTTGGAGACTCAGCCTTCCGTTGTCAACTTCTCATATCATATCATGAGGAGAATCCATTTAGGGGTGATTTTATTTACTCTTTGCTTTTCTAACCCTTTAAGACCAGAAATACAATAGTTGTTTTAGTATGTAGAACTCTTGGCTAATGTTTTTGATCAAGCAACTCTTCCTTGATCCGTAACCACTTAAGGTCTTTTTGAGAGGCCTTACTGCTTGAATATTAGGCCTTCAGTGAGGGCTGTTAAGAGAAAGTGTAAAACTCAGACCCCTGCCATTGAAATGTTGGTTTTGCTCTGACTAGTTGAGATCAACGATTCTCTCACTCTTTCATCTCTACCCTGCCAGTGAACCATGAGTGCCTGAGTTGTGACCATCACAATGACATTCGTTAAAAAGTTAGGAAAACCCACAGTTTACCTGGCCAATTGTATGTCACTCTCATGACCGGTGATATAATAAGGTATTCTGGCCTACTTTATGAGCCATTTATTGAGCTGCTGTATAAGTCTAGGCTGTAAACCTCCACAGAAAGCGGGTGGAAAATGACTTTTTGTTGTTCAGTTTTCTAGATGAGGGGCAAGGTACAGTGGAAAGAGGAAGCTTTGGTGTTAGACAGACTTAGGTTTGCAAACTGGTGGCCCTGGGGTTTTTTTGTTTTGCTCTGTTTTGGTTTTGGTTTGTTTCTTTAATTCTTAGGTCCTCCGCCTACTTTGAAGAGTTAGTGTAAGGACTAGAGATAATACACATGAAGTTAAGCATGTAGACACTGTTGCTGTCACTCAGCACAGGATTGCCAAGACCCTTTCTGATGACTCAGCTCTAACGCTGTGTCTTCACTGCAACACTGTTGCCTTTGCCATTGCAGACTCCCACCAGTCACCTTCCAGGTAACACTTCTTTACACATCATAAGCCTTATTATGAAAGTGTGCATTTTAAATTGTGTTCTTTGCTTTCTTCTTACAGATCTGTAAGAGCAAAGCTAAAGAATCGCAGCAGTATTATCACAGCTTGGCTGTCCGGCAGAGTCTGGCTGTCCATTTTAACATCCAGCAGGACTGTGGTCACTTCCTTGCTGAAGTTCCTAAACGTCTGCTTCCCTGGGAGGACCCTGATGCCCCGGAAGAGGAAGAGGATGAAATGGAAGCGACAGAAGAGGTGAAAGGAGGAACTGATGGAAAAAGCCCAGAGCCCGGCTCTGAAGCAGAGTCATCCCACAAAGAAAGCCAGGCAGTCGTTAGCAGGAAGCAGAGAAGCCACGTCGTGGTCATCACCAGAGAGGTTCCCTGTCTCACCGTGGCCGACTTTGTGCGAGACTCTCTAGCGCAGCATGGGAAAAGCCCTGACGTGTATGAGAGGCAAGTGTGTCTGCTGCTCTTACAGCTGTGCTCCGGCCTGGAGCACCTCAAACCCTACCACGTCACTCACTGCGATCTGCGTCTGGAGAACCTGCTGCTTGTCCATTACCAGCCCGGGGGACCCGCCCAGGGCCTTGGGCCTGCGGAGCCCAGCCCCACCTCTTCTTGTCCCACGAGGCTTATAGTAAGCAACTTCTCTCAAGCCAAGCAGAAGAGCCATCTGGTAGACCCTGAGATCCTCCGGGACCAGTCCCGCCTCGCCCCAGAGATCATCACAGCCACCCAGTATAAAAAGTGTGATGAGTTCCAGACAGGCATCCTCATCTACGAGATGCTGCACCTGCCCAACCCCTTCGATGAGAACCCAGAGCTGAAGGAGAAGGAATACACTCGAGCAGACCTGCCTCGCATCCCACTCCGCTCCCCCTATTCCCGGGGCCTGCAGCAGCTGGCCAGCTGCCTCTTGAACCCCAACCCTTCTGAGCGACTCCTCATTTCAGGCGCCAAAGGCATCCTCCAGTGTCTGCTCTGGGGCCCCCGGGAAGGCCTCTTCCAGACTTTCACTGCCTCCCCGAGCCCAGTGCAGAGGAATGCTCTGCTCCAAAACTGGCTAGACATCAAGCGAACACTGCTCATGATCAAGTTTGCTGAGAAGTCCCTGGACAGGGAAGGTGGCGTCAGCCTGGAGGACTGGCTTTGTGCTCAGTATTTGGCTTTTGCTACTCCAGACTCCCTCAGCTGCGTCGTGAAAATCCTGCAGCCCCGTTAACGTGTCCCAGTTGCTGCTCTTCATTGTCGCCTTCTTCAAGTGGCTCACACACTTCCCCTTCCTAGCACTCACACAGAATTCAAGGAAAGGGGAGAGACGAGCCTTCCATCCCCATCCACTCTGAAAGGTTGTCCTCAGCTCTGAATCCAGTGAGACTCTGAGTCCCTCTTAATTTCACAGAAAGTCAGCCGCACAAACATGCAGCTGCCTTCCATGGGAATGCCTTCTGCCCTAACTGTCCCCCAAATGCAGGGAAAGTGAAGACATGTCCTTGAAGGGACAGCTCCTCTGGTTTGAACTCAGTGAGCTGGGTCCAGTTCCTCCATAATTCTGAATAGCTCCTGTCTTTTTAACACCGTGTATTTATTCTCGCTAGCAATAGACGGATTTAACCAGTCCTTACCACCATCCACTAAGCTCTCACAACAGACTTTCTTCCTTTAAAGAATCAATAACTGACTCTCTTACCAGGCGGAGCTGCCATCCCTAGCATCAGCCCAGTTTTGGTTCCGGGGACTGTATCCTTTGTTCCAGGAGGAGTAGAAGGACGAGGAGAGATCCCATCCTCTGGGTCATGAACCCATTTTCATTTCTATTATCGATAAGTGTGTGCACTGCATGGAGGGCGGCCCTAACCGTCTCCCCTCTGCTGCCACTGCCTGATTCTCCTTCACCTCTACTCTCTCCCCACTTGCCAATGAAGTTTGGGCTTATCGGCCACTTGTGGCCCATTACAGAGCTGACCCAAGGTGGTGTCACCAGTGCCTCAGCAGGGTGGAGTGCAGTTCAGATCTTATAAATAGCTGGCAGGACACAAGGAGATGATTTTCCTGCATGTGCAATTCTCTAGGGGACATCAGGGGAACAGAGTTTAAAGTACTGTTCTTTGATTACTGTCAGAGCTGTCAACGTTGGCAGCCAGGGCTGCCGGTGCCCAGATCACAGTTTTCCCTCGAGCAGTAATTGGCCAGCTTCCTTCTGTCAGTAGCCCGCGTTAACTAGTCTACCAAATGCTGTAGGCAACAGCCCTGCGCGAAAAGGCTGTCAGTGGAGCTGTGACGTCTCCTTAGAGGGCATGGCGTGGCTGGCTGTTAGGACGGCCAGAAGGCAGGGGAAGGGGAGAAGGCCGCTGATGGGACTGCTGACCTCCTCCCCAGAATGCCGGCCTTTTCTAGAGAGACCGCCTCCCAGTGCCCAGGCACATTGCTCCTTGTGACCCTCTGAAATGGCTCTGGAGGACAGCTCCCAGGGAACTTGGATTGCTGAGGTGGGTGGCTGAGAGCTGTTCACCGCACGTGGGGGCTGTGCTCCTCCTCTATGGATATATGTGCAATTTGGGTATGTATTTTTTTTTTTCGCTGTATATACAATGTTTATGTTGCAACTTCACCTGAAGCAATATCTCCAGAAACCCTCCCCTTCTTCCCTTGGCACATATTTGAGCTGAGTGACGAGTGTTCCTTCCACCGGGGTGTGTGCGTGTATGTGTGTGTGTGTGTGTGTGTGTGTGTGTTTTATTCCAAACTGTGAGTATCTGTTCTGTTTACTTCAACCTTGAAATCCCAAGAGTCACTCAGACAGTGTGAGGGTGTGTACACGTATGCACCCGTGTGTGTGCACATGCACGCTGGAAGTAGAGGCCAGGCCTCTGGGGGAGCAACCTGTGGCAGGGTTGATAGACGCGTTCTCTGCACTGGTTGGTGAGACAGCCCTGGGCCCCTCATCTACCGGTGCAGAGTTTGTTAAAGCCAAGCCTGATTGTGCAGTATTACTTAGGTAGCACGTTAGTGGCCTTTTGGTAATTTCTAAACTTTTAACATATTAACAACCTTTCATGTGATTCACCTATATCAAAGAGGATCAAGAAAGGAGAAGAATGTATTTTATTGTGCTCTTCTTTGTTTCTTTTTCTTTTTTTTTTTTTAGAGAATGGGACATGTGAGGCTCCCTATGGAACATGTGCCTGTCCTCCTGGCCAGCAGTACAGGACTTCCAGGGAAGAGAGCTGGTTGGCCCACAAAGAGTCTTGTCTCTGCCCCTAGGAATGGCCGCAAGGTGGGCATGCCGCTGCAGGCCAGCAGTCCACTCTCTCTCTCGGTGTCCTGTGACATGGCCACACCTTGCCTAGCAGGCTGGTGTTCGGTTCACCTTAGCATAGCCCATGTGCACATAACTCCCTGCCCAATTATACACTGAAGTGGCAGTGCACAGACCACTGACCCTGTCAGCCAGCACGTTCCCTTAGCAGCCCCCCTCCGTGGTTTGCATATTGAGACACTTTCTCAATGTCACTCTCGTGGTGCCTTGCCCATGTAAATTTGAATGTTGACTATTTAATGAGGTTTCATATTTAATGAAGAATGTTTCCTGGTCCCTCTATTTGTTCTCTAGGTATCCTCCCTCCCCCAACACACACACTTTTTTTCTCTGTTTCTGTTTTGCCTTGGACCCAGTCTTCTTCATTTTAACTCTATAGTATTATAATCATGGACACCCTCCACTACCGTTATCTCATAGCACTGGCAAACCGAGCACCTCTTCACATCAGATGTGTTTAGTACTGTTTTCATATTCAGATTTGTTAAGGGCAAAAGAGTAATGCCAACTAGTCAGAGAAGGGACTCAGGCGTCCCTGAGACAGGTGGCTAGATTAACAGCTCTCTGAGTGAGGGCCAAGGAATGTAAGGTGGGGAGGGAAGAAGGTGTTACAGGTTAGAGCAGAATAGGCAAAATAACCCCATTTCTAGGCAAGAAGTATTTACATCAGGTGGTCCTCCAGATATTTTTCCAAATATGATGAAATTCAGTCAATCTCATATTATCACAAATATTTTACATTTCCATTTTAATTGTAGTGGGAACTTCGAATACATTCATCAACTGGAAAGAAATCCTGCCCTCAGACACAGACAGACATACATACATATTTATATATATATATATATATGAGTTTTGGATTGTGACTAGTATAGCACTTTGTTTTCTCAAGTAATGTCAAGTTATTGTCTTCAGTACTGATTGGATTTTTTCTCTTCTATTGAAGTTTATACTATAGATTCTTCCATTTATATTGAGAATTTGAACAATTAAGCCGCTATTGGAACTTTTCCTTAAGCCACATGAGCAAGAATAATCTCTCGTACACATTTGGGTACTAGAGAAACAGGACAATGGCTGGAGTAGCCAAGACCAAGACTGAATGTACAGCAGAGTGCCTTGTTAGCATGATAACCTCGTCTGGGAAGGAAGGGAATTAGATGTTCCACAGGAAGGACGGGGGCTGTGAGAGGGCTCTTTTGCTAGCCTGAGGAGAGCCCCTTTGGTGTACTAGTGTGATGTCCAGAAGCTAATTCGTCAAGAATAACAGCAGGATGGGGAAAAGAGCAGTCGCAACATGTGGAATCAACAACAAAAGAATCGGGAAGGACGTCCACCAACCCCTAGGCTAAGTCTGAATTGGAAGCCAGGAATATGGCAGTGGGTTTCAAGTTTTGCCCTCGGAAGATAAACCGGGTGAGATATATGGGGGGGCACAAGCACCCACACTCCCTAGCCTACTGATGTTGAGGGGCTAAAAGTAAAACCTATTTGTTAGGATTTCAAGACTCTGAGTAACCTTTCATTGTCAGTGGGCGACAGTTGTGCTTCCAAACTCAGAATAAGTTTGTGAACTTAGAAAACTCTAAGCCAAGAGATCTGAACCTCTAGAAATATTAATGATATTTCTGGGAGTTAAACTACCTAAAATTGTATTTTAAAGTTTCCAGCATTGTAAAATTTCCATGAAAGACCTTTGGGGCCTACTAAACGGTAGGACGTAGAAGGATTGCACTCAGCTTCCCAAATTTGAATTAAGAATACTTTGGTGCTGGGAAGCAACCTGACTTGGTTTTGCTGATAACCTGCAACTAGGATTTTTCCCTAGATGTTACCAGCAGTGATCTGAAAAAATACAGGCTAGTTCCAGAAATTGGGATGGACTTATTATTCTGCACTATATTCCAAATGATTCTAGATGTATAAATGAAGTATGAGCATACTTGGGGGTGGTGGGGAGGAACTTGACTCCCTGGGTTAACTCTGACATGTTTTTTATTCCCCTCACTAGTTGATAAGGATTAAAGATTCTGGTTCAGCCTAATGAGTAAACAGGATGGCTGCCCACGAAACCGGGCTATTAAGTTTTACCTCATTGAAGCTCATATTCTCAAAGGCCCTAAGTGCTGTGCTGAGACGAATCCAAGTGCCGCTCTTGCTGAAGTGCGCACTGCAGCCCAGCTGTCCACGCTGATGGCAGCGCTGAAAGTGGGGATTCCGTTGGACCAAAAATGATGCCATAAGGGAAGCCACAAGAGGTGCAGTGCAAGATCCTAGGTAGAGATTATGCCAAAGAAATCAAGCCTTTTTGTCCTGATGCTTCTTAGATGATGAGGTTGAGTTATGACAGATGCCATGGGAGGAGAATTCACATACATTCCACATCCAGGTATTCAGCTGATAAAATAATGCATCCTCAAATAAGCACCTATTTTTTTAAAACAAGTCCATTTTGTGTATTAGGAAAAAAAAGATGATGATGAAGAAGAAGAAGAAAACCTTGCGCAGATTATAAAGTTCCCCAGTATTTAAGGAGAAGGAACTGTTTCCTCTCTCGTTGACATGGTTGTGACTACTGCCCAAACTTCAGTTTGGGAACATCATATCCACGTAATACTGAGAGCTGAGGAATTTTTTAAGAGAGATATGGTAGTTTCCATAGGTTTGTTTAAAGAACTCTTGGGAAATTTCTTAACAAATTATAATATTTTTTTATAAACCTTCCTACTGAGGTGTTTATCACTCACCATCACCACCATTTAATATTTATAAGTGCCCATAATGTACAAGGTGCTATACAGCTGTTAAACACCCCCCTCTCTGCAGCTGTTTGAAATTAGAGTAGGTTTTTGCGTCAGCCACTGCTAGAAGCTTTCCCCACCTGGGCTGGCGGCAGGGGCTTGCATCCGGACATCCCATCGCATGTTTCCCACTCCAGAGAGCCTCCGCGTTTATTCCAGCTTCTCACCTTTACCCACCCATTTGCTTCCATGTTTGTTGTTGTTTTTTTTTTAATCCAGAAAGTTTCAGGGAATCCAAAGAGGTCGGACATTTTCTAACCTAGCAGAAGTACAGAGTCATATATTTTGCTACAAATATTATATTATGGAAAATCCACTTTGCCCGTGTAGTGTGTGGAAAGTATGTGTGTGTCCGCACTCATGATAACTTGAATGTTGAACCAGTCCTATGGCTTCAGGGTAGCGTTTTTGAAAGATAAACCACACTGCTTCAGGAAACTTGCTCCAAATACTACTTGGTTATCCCTTCCCTTAGCAGATGTGTGAACACACTGGGATGGGATTTTTCTGTTGATGATATGCCGGGCATTTTGGCGTGAGATGAGGGCAGAAGCCAGATGTTGTCCTTCTCAGTGATTTGAATCATGGCAGCCCTCATTCCACTCTCTCTTTCATTCCCCATGGCTCTGCCCATGCTCTCTTTTTGAAAATCTTTTTTCTTTTGCTCTTTCCTGGAGCTTCACCTCTACTTAACATGTTTTGGAGTTGTATAAACCTACCAATGAAAGGTCCCCTCTGTCACCAGGTGGCGCCGCCCTTTGGTTTGCTGTGGTACTTTGCTGTGTTCTCTGTGGCATCATGTTACTGTGTAAATAAATTCATTTTCATATACACTAAAAACCAGACGAGCGCTTGTCCTTTCAGCAGCTCTCCCACACTGACGTGCTGCGGGGGAGGGGGAGTTTGGTTGCAGACATGGTTACATCTTAAATTCCAGGATGCATGCCCTCTTGAATGCTCCTCCCTGCTGACCTGGACTATATTTCGATTCGTTCCCTCCCTAAACTGAGAAAACCAGGCATGGAAGGGAACGAGAAGGCCTTCAGCTTTCCCCCAGAGCTCAGAGGGCTGCGGGTTTGCTGTGTGAGATCGCCCCCTGGTGACCAGTCACCATATAGACTTCCTGGGTTTGTACTATCACAGGTTTGAGAGGTTTGGTTAGCAGGCTGTGGCTGAGCCTCTGAGCGGCCATCTGAGAGCTCTGCAGACAATACGAGCAAGGCAGGGCCTTGTACAGTATCATATGCTACAGAATCCACATCGTTTGCCTGTTCCTAAAGGTACACGGTCACACACAGTGTCCTCACAGAGGCAGACAAGCCAATGTGCAGGCACTTCAGGAGCCGAGAGTGGAGGCCACCGGGCTCAGGCAGGACGAGTCGGCAGTGGGCGGTGGCAGTGACAGCTGGCACGTTATTGGAGTAGAACGAGTGAAAGTGCAAACATGAGCTCTAAACCCCGGACAGTGGGCGCTGTCTCCAGCCCAGTGTTTCTGCTTCTCTCCACTAGCAAGCACTCTGGACTTTTCAGACATGGTATTTAAGGGATATTCCAGAAAACTGATTGCCATACTCAAGTTTTATGTTGCTGAGGAGGCAACACCCATATTCATGTGGGCCTCAGAGCTCTCTCTGTTGCCTGGGCCTAGGAGGAAGGGTCAGCAACAAAACTGAGAGACGACCCCCAGGGACACGGGCTCTGCTTGCTGGAGAGGAGCCGGGGAGCTAGCCTTCCTCGTTGTGAGCACAGCACACTGGCTTCTGAAGGAAGAGAACCAAAGACAAAGACAGACAGCTGGAGCTGTTCCAGGGATGGAGCACACTAGGCTTGGGTTGCTGTCTAATGCTCTGCTGGTGAGTGGCCAACCGGGGCCCCTGAAAAGATACAAGCTTGGATGGTGGGACCAGTTCAGGGCTGCCCAAGCCTGACTCCAAGTGAGGTGGAGCACGGTCATCAATGGGATCACTTTGTCCTTTGGTATAGCTGGAGACAGATCCTATCTCCCCTCCATCACCTTGCACAGCATGGGATCCATTCCTAGGAATTCCGTTAGTGGGCCCTCAGGAAGACCACTCTTCCCTTTTGATTCTGGGTTGTCCAGAGGTGATGGGCCACTGACATTTGAGTAGGGCCCAAGCCTTTGGCTTCCTACATGCCTGAGAACTGGCTTCTTTCAACCCAGGCCACAAAGAATCCTGAGTTCTTTCCTACCTGGAATTAACTGGTACGAGAAGCTCTCCGGGTGCCTGGCACTGAGTGTACACCCTCTGCTCCGGGAGCTCTTGCTGCTTTCCAAGGCCTCGCAAATTATGCTTCCTTTTAAGTGAGCCTGTGCTCTACAAGGGGAAGAACTTCATTAGTGCCTCAGGAGCCAAGAACTGCAGTTGGCGGATCACAGGTTGCCAGTAAGAGCAGGTCGAGGTAATTAACAGCTGAAACTTAAAAATTGGATTGCATACGGGGGTGGGGGTGGGGGTGGTGAGTAGGGAGTTGGCTGCCAAGGTCTGGTTCTCTCAAACTTGCAGACCCCTGAGTGGAAACAGGCTGCCTGGGTAGAACCCCCGATCTCCTGGAGATAACATAACTCTCTGCACACACATATCCCAACCAGCTATTCCCTTACCCTCTGGAAGGTACATGGAAGCAACCAAAAGCCTGAGCCTTACTGGTCACCAGTCCCAGTTTGAGAATCCAAGCAGGGCTACTGGGTGCTGGGGAATGTGCTCGGTGAGGGGGACCCGGGGGCCCCAGGAGTAGAGGGGCTCCGAATCTCTTTCGGGGAGCAGAGCTGTCAGCTCTCTGAGTCCATCACCTCCACCACCCATCACTCAGCAGCCTACACCTGGGCTGGAGTCTTGGAACCAGGGGTCGGAGGTCAGGCAGAGTGAAAACCTGCAAGGCCGTGGCTCCTTATCAGCTCTTCCTCTCCCCACAAGCGCCTTTCCTCCCTGTGCCTCCCTCCACCACACACCCAGGGCACATCCGAAAACACCCTAACCCTGCTGCCACGGCCATCCCAGGCCAGGCCACTCAGGCCCCTCCCCGATGCTGAGGACAGAGCCCCACTGTGGGTGTCAGGCTCTGCAGGCCTCTTTCCCTCAGGCTCTGAGTGGCTCAGCGTCCCCCACTGACTTACCTCTGCCTCCTGACCCTGGGCCTCCTGCAGGTCAGGGCAGCCAGCCTTTCCCCCACGCTCTGTGGCCTGGGCACTGCTCAGAGAGGCCCTGGGCTGCCGCCGGTGGGAGCGTCAACACTACCAAAGGTGAGAGTGTGCTTCATCCCCACAACCTTCCAGGGAGATGGCTCCATTCTGCCCATTTTCACTCAACTAATCAGACTCAGGGTAGGAACCCAGATCTGTGTGCCTTCTTGTCAGTGCTGTTTCCTAGGGGCGCAATGGAGAGCAAGGGAGAGCTTCTTAGGGTTGAACTAGCTTCATTTTATCTTCACAACAACCCTATGAGGTAGGTTCTAGAATTATCCCCATTTTACCCATGAGAAGACAAGCCAGAGAGGTTTTGTTTGCCCCAAATCCCTAGTGAGGGAACTAGCATTTGTCCTCAAGACGGTCCGGCTCCTCCTCCCAGCTTCCCAGAGCTCATGGCCTTCCTCCCTCACCCCCTGCTGTTGCCCCAGAATCATCAGTGGCTTCCTGGTGCCCAGAGAAGACAACCCAATTGCAGAGCCCGAGTCCCGCCACCCGGTCATGCTTACTGCTGACCAGACCCCCAGGCCCTGCTTCGGCTGGCCTCCTTGCTGCTCATCAAACACACCTGGAGATTTCCCTGCCCACAGGGTTCTTGTCCTTTTTCCTCCCCATTCTTCAGGGCCCCATTCAGCCAAGAAGCTGTTGGGGTGACTCCAACTGGAAGTGTTCCCTCAGCTATCTGCAATCGCCAACTTGCGCCTCAGACTCAGCTCTCGGCCTGGTGTGTGTCCTGCCTCCTGCCTCCGCTCTCTCCTCCCATCTGTCTCCTCAAGAGTCTGAGCGAGACTCGCAGGAGGGGCAGGGGCAGAACTGCGGCCCACGGGTCCTGGGCCGGGCTTCCCCACTGCCCAGCCTCACTCCAGCCCTCTGACCCCCATTCTACACATGAGGAGATTGAAACTCAGAGTGAGTGAGAAACTTGTCCAAATAAAGACGCAGACGTAGAGAATGGACTTGAGGACACAGGGAGGGGGAAGGGGAAGCTGGGACGAAGTGAGAGAGTGGCATGGACATATATACACTATCAAGTGTAAAATAGATAGCTAGTGGGAAGCAGCTACATAGCACAGGGAGATCAGCTCGGTGCTCTGTGACCACCTAGAGGGGTGGGATAGGGAGGGTGGGAGGGAGATGCAAGAGGGAGGAGATATAGGGATGTATGTATATGTATGGCTGATTCACTTTGTTATACAGCAGAAACTAACACACCATTGTAAAGCAATTATACGCCAATAAAGATGTTAAAAAAAAAAAAAAAGAAAAACTTGTCCAAGGCTGCACAGCTGGTAAGTAGTAGGGCTGAGATTCAAGCCCAGCCTGGCTCACTCAGAAGCCAGTTTTCTTCCCCACCACGTCACAAGTCTGCTAGCCTGTTTCTAGGCCAATGTATAATTCTGGGTCCTAGGGTCATTCACTCCAACCGTGACAGACTGGGGCAGCCTAGGAAGGCTTCCTGAAGCAAGCAGAGTGGGGATGGGGAAGGGGGCAAATCCAGAAAGGGCCTGCCAGGCTGAGCAGTCAGATCCTGGCTCCTGTAAGGAGCTGGCCAGGAACGGGGTGTCTGCTGAGGAGAGGGAGGTACTGGCCGCCTGTGGAAACTTCCCACTCAAGATGCCCCAGAGCAGACTTGCCTCCCGCCACCCCAACTCTGCAGGTGGAGAGGGGCAAAGTTTGCCAAGCAAGTAAACCCCAGTTTCACCCACCCAGCAGGTGCCTACCATGGGGGCCTCCTAGGACTGCTTCTGGGACAAAAGAAGGCAACTGAGTGACCATCAGCCACCATAGAGGTAACTGGCCACTTTGGCAACTTTCTTTTCCTGTGTGTAGGGGGTGGGGGTGGGAAGCAAAGGGGTGGACGGGAATCTACCTTCCATTCCTCCACCCTCTCCATTCCCCCCATGCCGTGGTGATCTAGATGGTAAAATGCTCAACCCCTTGCCCCTTTTTTGTGCAAATATACACAAAACATACACATACACCTGTACAACGTGTACAATATTCTTCAAATTGCTTTCCTCACTTAACTCACTTAAGGGCTGACCCAGTAGACATCACGATCATGGCACTTTTCAAAAGACAGCTTCTCTCACTAAAAATGACAGTACTATATAACATACATATATGTAAATTTATTATTCTTCTTATCATTTCTGCTTCTCTGGGCATCTAGTCACATTCTTGTAGGGATGGGTAAACAAAGAAATACGAGAAGCTACAAAACTCTCCCAAGAATTATAATGGAAGATGCGCAGATAGAGAGCTGAGTCCCCAGGTTGGGTAGAAAGACCATGTATCTCCTCAAATATTTCAATGAAATTTGAATCTTAAACCTCAGTGGGTTGTTGTTGCTGTTTTGACCTTTACAGAATGGTTCTCAGAGGCACTTGGAAGAGTGAATAGGTGAAAGAAACCCAGGAATTATTGAAATTGAGAGGCTATTTAAGTATATGAAAAAGCTATGATCAATAAAACAGTGTGATACAGATACAAGAAAAAAAAGGTCAGTGTAATGGAATAGGTAACTTAAAAACAAAGCTTATTATCTACAAAAATGCAATATAAGATCAGTAAGATATTACCATATGGAAGGGAAAGAAAGTCTTATCCAATAAGATGTGCTGGTACAATCAGTTAGCTATTTGGAAAATAATCTGCACTCTGTAAACTCAAATAAATCCAAGCAGATCAAACAAGGAGCTACATGGCACAAAGGAAAGAAAAGAGAAAAGAAACCCTAAGAACTAGGAA
Source organism: Delphinapterus leucas (assembly GCF_059928025.1). Taxonomy (NCBI): domain Eukaryota; kingdom Metazoa; phylum Chordata; class Mammalia; order Artiodactyla; family Monodontidae; genus Delphinapterus; species Delphinapterus leucas. Next base: position 62,806,563 of record NC_143130.1, on the reverse strand, counting down.
GAAAGCTAAGTCAATACCTGTTTTATCTGCTGTTGATAAAGGATTTTCTAACTTATAAAGCAACAGAAGGCACCTGAAAGGAAAAGATCAATAGGTTTGACTACATAAAGATGATAAACCTTCGTCCACTGAAAACATTAGAAACAAAATTGAAAAGTAAATAACCAGCCAGGAAAACCATTTCAACAAATATAATGGACATAGGGTCAAAATCCTGTTATAAAAAGCTTATACACATCATTAAGAACATAAAATGCCAATAGAGAGATGAGAACAGACAAGTCATAAAAGAATCCAAACACTTAAACTTTCTAGAAATAAGAGAAATGAAAAACTAAGAGGGCATACCTAAAAACCATTTTAATAGCTTTTTCTGATTATAAAAGTGATGTCTGTTTACAGTAGAAAATCGAAAATAAAGTTGACCCACCAGAAGCTGGTCACCATCCAGAAGTGACCATCACTAACATTTGCTATATATCCCGCAAGTGTTGTTTCCTCCGCCTTTTTCTTTTTTAGTTAGGATCCTGTTGTTGGCCTCCCATTTTCTGCCTATCAAGTTAACAGAGCTCTTTTTAAAGCTTATACTCAATGCTGGTGACTGTATAAAGTTCAGACAATGTAGGTGCAATTGAATTGGATGAGAAGGGGCTTAGTTCATACTGTCCTTTTTCTGAGGCCACAGCTGAGCAGGGGTGTCGGGCAAGGTGTGACGCCAGGAGACAGGGTGGATGTAGAGATTTCAGTCTCCAAGATCAGAGCACCAGAGTCTCCAGGGGGCTTTTCAAAAGGACAGACTCTGGGGCCTCACCCAAGCCCCATGACAGAGGCCTCCCTCCGCCCCCACCCCCACCCCCGCCGAGTCCCACAGTTATTCTGAGCTTGCTGGGGGCCTCTCTGACCTGCGTCTGGCTGCCCAGGTTTGGATCCAGGGTTCACCTCTAACTAACCGTGGTCCTCAGGCACACTTTGAGCCTTGGTTTCAATGGAGAGTTCTAAGTTGCAGGGTTGTTGTGAGGATTAAAGGACGTAGTCCAACAGATGTGTTTAACCCTCTGCCTGGCAATAGTATGTGCTCAGATATTGTTAGCTCCAAAGGATGAGCTCCAAGTATTTGCTTTCTGTTTTTATAACTAAGGACCCATCAAGGGATTTTTGCTGAACAAAGGCACTATGAATTCAAATCTCTGCCTCATGAGAGTCAGAAAACTGCTTGCAGCTTTCAAATGGCAGTTTCTCCAGCTTTGCAAATATCTCCTGGCTAAGTTTCAGAAAGCCCTGCTAACAGTCCTTTCTCTAAACACCTCCTACCTGCCCAAGGTGACACAGGCAGAAAGGGGCTCAGGCTCCTGAATCCAAGCCTGCCCCTTAATTCCTTACCTTACCCAAGCTTGATCCTATAAGGGGAAGGGGGTACCAGGCACAGCGATGAGCTGGCAGGAGGAGAGGGGGCTGAAGCAGGAAGTGGGGGTGAGGGTGAAGGCAGCTGTGGGCAGCTCCTCTGGCTCTGGGCCTGACTCTTCACTAGAGGGTTGCTGTCCAGAAGCATCCCCTCTCTCTTGACGAGGGGCTCGGCCAAGCCCTCCCCGGCCCCGCCTGCCCTGTCCTCCCCTTTCCACAGAGCCACATCAGGGCTGTCATTTCAGCTCCCTCATGAATGACACTGGTCCCTGGCATAATAAATGCTCCAGTCGAATGTACTTTATTTTGGGGAAAGTCATTAAACCGCTTTTGTGGAGACATTTTAATTGAATTAGATTATTTTCTGATTGTAATAAATGTTAATTAATTGAGTGGGCCTGGTGTCCTTGCATCTAGCTGGCTTCTCTTGGTTTAATCAGGAGGATAGTGCAGACTTACTTCCTTTTGTCGTAAGTCAGAGGTTTAAATTTATCTTTTGTGCTAATAAAGTGATCAGGCGGGTGCAAGGAGCAGATTATTTCCTATGTCTGAAATTCAACAGCCTGCTTCACTCACAAGCCCCTGCTTGGCATCAGCAGGGCATGACCCAGTTCTCTTGTCTTGGCTTAATGAGGTTTATCCATTGCTTGGGGGAAAAGAAAGAAATATTAAGTTCTGAAAACATCCTTGTGTTTCCCAAGAATGCCAGTCACCAGATTCCAGGGGGATGAAGTTGCTGGTTCCCGTGGGCACAGCTGACCAGAGAAGTAGGTGGTCTGCGAGGCATGGAGACCCCCCAAACTTTTTGTCCACCCCTAGAGTAGGCAGGCAGACCTGGGAAGTTCCAGAAACTCAGAACAACCCAGGGACCCTGGCAGCTTCCTCATTATAGAGATGCTGAAACTGCAGCCCAGAGAGGGAAAGGGCATGACCAAGGCCACACAGTGTGGCCCTGATCTAGCGACATCTATAGCTCATGGAGCCTTTGACTAATAACAAATTCAGTTTGGGTCAGCTAAAACTGACACGAGCCAGACCCTGGATTAGGGGTGAGGGTGGAGATAGGTCCAAAGGAGCTTGCACAATGGTAACGATTATGTAAACTGGGTGACAACAGAGGGGTCCACACAACATAAAAGGCAGCATAAAAGACCAGGCATATTGCCTCAGACTTGTTGGGGAGGAAGGGTGGTCTGGAAGCCTTCAAGATGAGGCGTGTCAGCACTAGATTTTGAAGGATAAAAGGGAGTTCAGCAGGTGGACAAAATGGGGAGAAGGGCATTCCAGACAGAGGAATGTCTGCAAGTGCAAAGCCAAGTTTATTCTGGCATGTTCTGGCAAACACGTGAGAGTCACGGGAGGCTCTCAGAAGCTCAGATTTGCACTGGAGGAAAATCCCTCTAGCTGCTGCAGTAGAGGAGGGTCCAGAGGGGGAATCTATGGGCAGGGAGAACCTGCCTGTAAGGTGAGGGAAGCTGGGAGCCCCTCAGCTCAGCTCATTGCCATAGAGATGGAGGAGCAGGGCCAGGTCCTGAAATATTTAGGAAGTAGGGTCAACGTTTCCTGGCTTGGTCAGGTGTCCCGAGGAAACCCTGGGAGGGAGCAGGTGACACCTTCCCTTTTGGACGAGCTCCTTGGCAACTTGGAGCCAAGTTGTTGTTGAATGGTGGTTGTTCTTCCTCTGAATGGTTCTGCGAGGTGCTAAGACTTGCAATAGCAGCAATAGCTCACCTCTAGCAGCTTTCTTCAGCCAGATACCATTACATGTGCTTTGCCTGCATGATGCATTCCATATTCAGTATAACCCTGTGAGGTGGATCCTGTTCTTACCCTATTTCACCAGTGAGAAAGCCTGGGCATGGAGAGGGGCGATGACTTGCCCAAGGTCACTAAGCTTCGCAAGTGGGAGAGCAAGCAGCAGCTCCCCAGGCTGAGCCAGACCTACCCCAGATAAGTGTGCTCCACGTTCAAATGGGGCCTTATTGACTCTTTATCCCAAATTATCCCTAATAGATGACAAGTGTCTAGGTTTTCCTTTGAGGAATCGAAAGACCTTCCCAGCGCCAAACGTCATCTGCACGAGCACCAGGGCCGACCTGGGCATCTTGTTTCCTCCCCCATCCATGCCCAGGCCCTTCTTGCTGGTGGGAGGAGTTGAGCCAGGCTGCACTTCCCTCTTGAAGGCCCCACAGTATAGCAAGAAGGGCCTGGGTTCAAACACGCTTCGCCCTGTGTGACCCTGGACAAGTCCCGTCCTCTCCAAGCCTCATTGACTCACCACGCCAGCATCAGCCCCCGCCCCCAGGGCTGGCGTGGGGTCCCCAGGGTCCTGGCACATGGTAGTCGATGACTGGTGTGATTATGGCTGCCCCAGCCTTGCTCTTGGCCCCCTTCAGGCTGAGGGGGTCTGAGGACCATCTTCCGAAAGGTGTCCTCACAGAGGCAGCCTCTAACCCCAGAAATTGGAACCCAGGCCTGCCACCTAGGAATCAAGCTCACTGTTAGTGGACCCTCTTTTTAGTAGGTCCCCACCCTTCAGCAAACCCTTTGGCCAGTGCTTTGCCAGGAGACCCAGCAGTACACCCTTTCCCCATGCACTCACCACGCTGTCTCTGCCTGTCAGGATTCCATTCAACCTTCAAGGTCTCTATCTGCCTACATCCTCCCCAATCCCATGGGACCTCTCCCCACCTGCTCTCTGCCCCATTCTGGCCCATCTGCCACTGGGTACTTGTCCGATGCTGGCAAGCTCCCAGGGCGGACCCATGCCTCTAAATCACCCCCAGGGCCTGTCAGAGCTGTTCCTGTGGAGCGCCAGCTCAGGGTTGTGGATGGATGGAGACAGGATAGAATTTGCCAGGGTGAAATTCTCCTGTCCACCCTCCCCATCACACGCACACGTGTGCACACACATACGCTGTCCGGTCCACCTTCCCATTTTGTGGCTATGCTGGCCTTCTCTCTAGCTCTGTCCCATCTGGCTCTGGGCCTCTCCCTACTGTGTCGTGCGCCTCATTGGGCTGCTCCAGATGCTTGCCTGGTAAGCCCTGGTAAGGAGTCCCACTCCACCCTTCTCACTGGGACATAACCTGACTTTGGGACAGGGCCTGGCCTGAGGCAAGGTGCCACCATACACCACTGTGGCCCTGAGAAAATAAGAGGAACATGACTTGGGAGCTAGTCATCTACAGGCTCCAGGAAACTCCCACAAAATCCGGGGAGAAAGCAAACCTAGATCCTTCCCAGTGAGGCCAGGAAAGGGGGCCCTGAAAGCAAGATTAGGAAGCTTTTCCCTCTCTCTCCCCACTTCCTAGAGAGCAAAGCAGCAGAGTCAGCGGGCTCCCAGTTGATGGCTTTCCTGTCACCCCCCCCTTCACCTGCAGGATAGACCAGCTGTTGGTGTCAGATTAATGACCACAATTAAAAGCAAAATGCCCTTGCTGTGGCCCACTGTCCTCCCACACCTCTGAGTCTGGAGGCTGAGCTCTAAGCCCTCGGAATGGAAGATTTGTAATGAAATCAGACAGGCCTCTTAACCGCTGATGGTATCAGGGCCCAGGGGAGATGCAGACTTATTTCCTAATCTCCCGTGGAGCATCTGTCAGCCCCACCACACAGCAATGTCATTCCCGTGCGTAGCAAGGACCTTTCATGGGGCTGGCTGTCCACTGCCTGCCAGGCCGCCTCCCCGGTCTCTCCTCCAGCCTCTTCTTTTCGCCTGGGCTCAGGCTGAATGGACATTCACACACACACACCCTGGTTCATTCATAAATTACCTGTTCTGCCCCATTTGCATTGACAGAAGAGAAAAATAAGAACATCTCTATAGCAGTGTTCGAAAACGGCAAAGGTACCATTGACAAATTAGTCATTCTGCAGGATTTCTAGAAGCTGAGAAGCAGATGAGAACAAGCAAAATGAGAAGCCCGCTGGTGCAGCATAGCCCGTGACCCACTCAGAGAAGCCTGGGGACCAGTTTTTCCACCAGAGCCCTGAGAGCCTCCTGAGTCTGGGCGGAAGGGCTGAGCAAAGGGGTGGGAGGGGGCCTCTGGAGCTGGACCCAGCCCAGCCTTTGTCTCCAGGCTTTGCCGGATTAGGACTGTGTGCTGAGTCAGTGAGGGCTCTGGAAGGCCTGCACAGGACAGAGGGGATAGGACCCCACAACCACCACAGAGGGAAGCATAAGTGGGTCTTGGTAGAAGTGGTAGCTCCCGCCATGCCAGAAACTTCTCTACTGCTATTGACTATTACAGCCTAATCCCCTTGTGGACACCCTGAGGCCCCACTAGCAGAAGCTGTAGGACTAGGTGGGTGGGGAGCAGGTGGCATGGCCTGGACTCCCCAGAGCAGGGCACAGAGACCTGCCCCTCCCCAGCCCCAGCCTCTTGGCGCAGGCAGCACTCTAAGAGACCTGGGACACTAGGCACAAGGAATCCTGTGGCTCGTGCCCAACACAGCCATTTGCTCCCAGTTCCTACACTTAGGAGGGAACACTTTCTGCCCACACCCCTCCAGCAAGGCTCAGATTAGGCCGGGAAACACTGTGTGCCACACCCCGCTCTTGACATTCATAATATGTCTTAGCTTATCAAAGGTTCCGAGAGATCTTGCAGTCACTTGCATTGTCTAATTGACATTCAGTGCAGTTACCACGTTCAGTGAATTTTGACAAAAGATCACACCCATATAACCCACATTTGTATCAAGATTTTGAACATTTTCATCACCCCAGAAAGTCCCCTCACATCCCTTGCCCATCACCCCTACCCCCACCCCCAAGGCAACTGCTTTATAACGATAGATTAGTTTTGCCTATTATAAAGCTTCACATATATGGATTCTTATACAGCGTGTGCTCTTCTGTGTCTGGCTTCTTTCACTCAATATAGTATCTGTACAGTCCACCCATGTTGCTGCATGTGTCTGTGGTTCATTACTTTTAACGGTTGAGGAGTATTCCACTGTAAGATACATATTTATTACAATGTGTTTATCTCTTTTCCTGTTGGTAAATAGAGTTTTCCAGTTTTTGCTTGAACAAAGTTGCTATAAATACTTCTCTGTACTACACTTTTTGTGAACAAGTTTCACCTTTTTCCTGGATAGTTACACCCAGAAATGGAATTTACAGGTGTATGCAAACTGCCAAACTAGTTTCCAGAGTACCAGTTTACACTCTCCCCCCAGAAACGTGTGAGAGTTTCTGTGGCTCCATATCCTCACCATTATTCAGTGTTACTTCTTCAGTAACTTTAAAAAATATTTTGTTTAACTCATCACTTCTCACACTTGCAGAACCACTGAACTTTTTTCTTATGATCTCTTTTAATATCCCACGGAACCAGTGTGCAGCAGAATTCATTTGGAGAGTAAGGCTCTAGACCTTCATTTATAAATAGGAGAAATCGAAACTTTAGCTAGAGAGATTGGTTCAAGATGGCAGAGTAGTAGGACGTGCTCTCACTCCCTCTTGCAAGAGCACCGGAATCACAACTAACTGCTGAAAACCATCAACAGGAAGACACTAGAACTCACCAAAAAAGATACCCCACATCCAAAGACAAAGGAGAAGCCACAATGAGACGGTAGGAGGGGCGCAATCACAACAAAATCAAATCCCATAACTGCTGCGTGGGTGACTCACAAACTGCAGAACACATACCACAGAAGTCCACCCACTGAAGTGAAGGTTCTGAGCCCCACGTCAGGCTTCCCAACCTGGAGGTCCGGCAACGGGAGGAGGAATTTCGAGAGAATCAGACTTTGAAGGCTAGTGGGACTGGATTGCAGGACTTTGACAGAACTGGGGGAAACAGAGACTGCACTCTTGGAGGGCACACACAAAGTAGTGTGCACGTCGGGACCCAGGGTAAGGAGCAGTGACCCCATAGGAGACGGAACCGGACCTACCTGCTGGTGTTGGAGGGTCTCCCGCAGAGGCAGGGGGTGGCTGTGGCTCACTGTGAGGACAAGGACACTGGCAGCAGAAGTTCTGGGAAGTACTCCTTGGCGTGAGCCCTCCCAGAGTCTGCCATTAGCCCCACCAAAATGCCTGGGTAGGCTCCAGTGTTGGGTCGCCTCAGGCCAAACAACCAACAGGGAGGGAACCCAGCCCCACCCATCAGCAGACAATCGAATTAAAGTTTTACTGAGCTCTGCCCAACAGAGCAACACCCAGCTCTACCCACCACCAGTCCCTCCCATCAGGAAACTTGCACAAACCTCTTAGACAGCCTCATCCACCAGAGGGCAGACAGCAGAAGCAAGAAGAACAACAATCCCGTAGCCTGTGGAACAAAAACCACATTCACAGAAAGACAGACAAGATGAAAAGGCAGAGGGCTATGTACCAGATGAAGGAACAAGATAAAACCCCAGAAAAACAACTAAATGAAGTGGAGATAGGCAACCTTCCAGAAAAAGAATTCAGAATAATGGTAGTGAATATGATCCAGGACCTCGGAAAAAGAATGGAGGCAAAGATCAAGAGATGCAAGAAATGTTTAGCAAAGACCTAGAAGAATTAAAGAACATACACCTAGAAGAATTAAAGAACAAACAAACAGAGATGAACAATACAATAACTGAAATGAAAAATACACTAGAAGGAATCAGTAGCAGAATAACTGAGGCAGAAGAACGGATAAGTGACCTGGAAGACAGAACGGTGGAATTCACTGCTGCAAAACAGAATAAAGAAAAAAGAATGAAAAGAAATGAAGACAGCTTAAGAGACCTCTGGGACAACATTAAACTCAACAACATTCTCATCATAAGGGTCCCAGAAGGAGAAGAGAGAGAGAAAGGACCCGAGAAAATATTTGAAGAGATTATAGTCGAAAAGTTCCCTAACATGGGAAAGGAAATAGCCACCCAAGTCCAGGAAGCACAGAGAGTCCCAGGCAGAATAAACCTAAGGAGAAACACACCGAGACACATAGTAATCAAATTGGCAAAAATTAAAGACAAAGAAAAATCATTGAAAGCAACAAGGGAAAAATGACAAATAACATACAAGGGAACTCCTATAAGGTTAAGAGCTGATTTCTCAGCAGAAACTCTACCAGAAGGGAGTGGCATGATATATTTAAAGTGATGAAAGGGAAGAACCTACAACCAAGATTACTCTACCCGGCAAGGATCTCATTCAGATTCCACGGAGAAATCAAAAGTTTTACAGACAAGCAAAAGCTAAGAGAATTCAGCACCACCAAACCAGCTGTACAACAAATGCTGAAGGAGCTTCTCTAAGTGGAAAACACAAGAGAAGAAAAAGACCTACAAAAACAAACCCATAACAATTAAGAAAATGGTAATAGGAACATACATATCGATAATTACCATAAACATGAATGGATTAAATGCTCCAACCAAAAGACACAGGCTCACTGAATGAATACAAAAACAAGACCCATATATATGCTGTCTACAAGAGACCCACTTCAGACCTAGGGACACAAACAGACTGAAAGGGAATGGAAAAGATATTCCATGCAAATGGAAATCACAAGAAAGCTGGAGTAGCAATACTCATATCAGATAAAACAGACTTTAAAATAAAGACTGTTACAAGAGACAAAGAAAGTCTCTGCATAATGATCAAGGGATCAATCCAAGAAGAAGATATAACAATTATAAATATATATGCACCCAACATAGGAGCACCTCAATACATAAGGCAACTGCTAACAGCTATAAAAGAGGAAATCGACAGTAACACAATAATAGTGATGGACTTTAACATGTCACTTACACCAGTGGACAAATCATCCAGACAGAAAATAAGGAAACACAAGCTTTAAGTGACACAATAGACCAGACAGATTTAATTGATATTTATAGGACATTCCACCCAAAAACAGCAGATTACACTTTCTTCTCAAGTGTGCACAGAACATTCTCCAGGATAGATCACATCTTGGGTCACAAATCAAGCCTCAGTTAATTTAAGGAAATTGAAATCATATCAAGCATCTTTTCTGACCACAACGCTATGAGATTAGAAATCAGTTACAGGGAAAAAAATGTAAAAAACACAAACACATGGAAGCTAAACAATACGTTACTAAATAACCAAGAGATCACTGAAGAAATCAAAGAGGAAACCAAAAAACACCTAGAGACAAATGACAATGAAAACACGATGATCCAAAACCTATGGGATGCAGCAAAAGCAGTTCTAAGAGGGAAGTTTATAGCAATACAAGCACACCTCAAGAAACAACAAAAATCTCAAATAAACAATCTAAACTCACACCTAAAAGAACTAAAGAAAAAAGAACAGACAAAACTCAAAGTTAGTAGAAGGAAAGAAATCATAAAGATCAGAGCAGAAATAAATCAAATAGAAACAATAGCAAAGATCAATAAAATTAAAAGCTGGTTCCTTGAGAAGATAAACAAAATTGATAAACCATTAGCCAGGCTCATCAAGAAAAAGAGGGAGAGGACTCAAATCAATAAAATTAGAAATGGAAAGGGAGAAGTTACAACAGACATCGCAGAAATACAAAGCATCCTAAGAAACTACTACAAGCAACTCTATGCCAATAAAATGGACAACCTGGAAGAAATAGACAAATTCGTAGAAAGGTATTACCTTCCAAGACTGAACCAGGAAGAAACAGAAAATATGAACAGACCAATCACAAGTAATGAAATTGAAACTGGGATTAAAAATCTTCCAATAAAAAAAAGTGCAAGACCAGATGGCTTCATAGGTGAATTCTATCAAACATTTAGAGAAGAGCTAACACTCATCCTTCTCAAACTCTTCCAAAAAATTGCAGAGGAAGGAACACTCCTAAACTCATCCTATGAGGCCACCAAAACCAGACAAAGATACTACAAAAAAAAAGAAAATTACAGACCAATATCACTGATGAATATAGATGCAAAAATCCTCAACAAAATACTAGCAAACAGAACCCAACAACACATTAAAAGAATCATACACCATGATCAAGTGGGATTTATCCCAGGGATGCAAGGATTCTTCAATATATGCAAATCAATCAGTGTGACACACCATATTAACAAATTGAAGAATAAAAATCATATGATCATCTCAATAAATGCAGAAAAAGGTTTTGACAAAATTCAACACCCATTTATGATAAGAACTCTCCAGAAAGTGAGCATAGAGGGAACCTACCTCAACATAATAAAGGCCATATACAACAAACCCACAGCAAACATCATTCTCAATTGTGAAAAACTGAAAGCATTTCCTCTAAGATCAGGAACGAGACAAGGATGTCCACTCTCACCACTATTATTCAACATAGTTTCGGAAGTCCTAGCCATGGCAATCAGAGAAGAAAAAGAAGTAAAAGACATCCTAATTGGAAAAGAAGAAGTAAAACTGTCACTGTTTGCAGATGGCATGATACTATACATAGAAAATCCTAAAGATGCCAACAGAAATCTACTAGAGCTAATCAGTGAATTTGGTAAAGTTTCAGGATACAAAATTAATGCACAGAAATCTCTTGCATTCCTATACACTAATGATGAAAAATCTGAAAGAGATATTAAGGAAACGCTCCCATTTACCACTGCAACAAAAAGAATAAAATACCCAGGAATAAACCTACCAAGGGAGACAAAAAACCTGTATGCAGAAATCTATAAGACACTGATGAAAGAAATTAAAGATGATATAAAAAGATCGAAGGATATACCATGTTCTTGGATTGGAAGTATCAATATTGTGAAAATGACTATACTATCCAAAGCAATCTACAGATTCAGTGCAATCCCTATCAAATTACCACTGGCATTTTTTACAGAACTAGAACAAAAAGTCTTAAAATTAGTATGTAGACAAAAAAGACCCCAAATAGCCAAAGCAGTCTTGAGGGAAAGAAATGGAGCTGGAGGAATCTGACTCCCTGACTTCAGACTATACTACAAAGCTATAGTAATCAAGACAATATGGTACTGGCACAAAAACAGAAATATAGATCAAAGGAACAGGATAGAAAGCCCAGGGATAAACCCACGCACCTATGGTCAACTAATCTATGACAAAGGAGGCAAGGATATACAATGGAGAAAAGACAGCCTCTTCAAAAAGTGGTGCCGGAAAAACTGAACAGCTACATGTAAAAGAATGAAATTAGAACACTCCCTAACACCATACACAAAAATTAACTCAAAATGGATTAAAGACCTAAATGTAAGGCCAGACACTATAAAACTCTTAGAGGAAAACATAGGAAGAGCACCCTTTGACATAAATCACAGCAAGATCTTTTGTGATCCACCTCCTAAAGTAATGGAAATAAAAACGAAAATAAACAAATGGGACCTAATGAAACTTACTTTTGCAAAGCAACGGAAACTACAAACGAGACGAAAAGACAACACTCAGAATGGGAGAAAATATTTGCAAATGAAGCAACTGACAAAGGAATAATCTCCAAAATATATAAACAGCTCATGCAGCTCAATATTAAAAAAAACAACCCAATCCAAAAATGGGCAGAAGACCTAAATAGACATTTCTCCAAGGAAGACATACAGATGGCCAAGAAGCACATGAAAAGCTGCTCAAGGTCACTAATTATTAGAGAAATGCAAATCAAAAGTACAATGAGGTATCACCTCATACTAGTTAGAATGGGCATCATCAGAAAATCTACAAACAACAAATGCTGGAGAGGGTGTGGAGAAAAGCGAACCCTCTTGCACTGTTGGTGGGAATGTAAATTGATACAGGCACTATGGAGCTTCCTTAAAAAACTGAAAATAGAATTATCATATGACCCAGCAATCCCACTACTGGGCATATACCCTGAGAAAACCATAATTCAAAAAGAGTCATGTACCCCAATGTTCATTGCAACACTATTTACAATAGCCAGGTCATGGAAGCAACCTAAATACCCATCGACAGATGAATGGATAAAGAAGATGTGGTACATATATACAATGGAATATTACTCAGACATAAAAAGGAATGAAATTGGGTCATTTGTAGAGACGTGGATGGATCTAGAGACTGTCATACGGAGTGAAGTTAGTCAGAAAGTGAAAAACAAATATCGTATATTAACGCATATATGTGGAACCTAGAAAAATTGTACAGATGAACTGGTTTGCAGGACACAGATGTAGAGAACAAACATATGGACCCCAAGGGGGGAAAGTGGCAGGGAGGGTGGTGGTGTGATGAATTGGGAGATTGAGTTTGACATATATACACTAAGATGTATAAAATGGATAACTAATAAGAACCTGCTATATAAAAAATAAATAAAATTCAAAAATCCAAAAAAAAAACCCAAACATTAGCTACAACAATAAATCAGAATGAGAGGAGAAAGAGAAGCTCAAAAGAGGGGACAAAGGCAAGAACTGAGAACAGGCCTCCAGTGGAAATGTTTGAGTTCAGTAAATAAGAGGTAACTTTGGAAAAATTCTGAGCTGCATTGTTTGAGAGATTTGAAGGATGTCACATAGATAAAACTGGAGCAGGCTGCTATGAAGGAGAAAGAGAATTTGGAAATTACTAACATGACTGCCAATATGAAGGTCAGTTAAGAAGCATCCAAAAGGAGAATGCTGAAAATGCAAAAGGTGACGTGGAGAGAGAACAAAGAGCTCAAGAAAGTTAGAGGAAAATTTCCTAAAGAAAGGGAAGACTTGAATTAACATTTTGAAAAAGTACAGTACATCTCAGGGAAAACTTGATAAAGAACAAACAAGACCAACAGCATTTGGTCTTGGCATGTCAGCAGATTAAAGAAAAAATTAAGACCTCAAAAAAAGGACAGAAATAATAGGAGAATTTAGTTTAAGGTAAAGATGGTACTTTAAGTCAGCAGGGGGAAATACCATTCAATAAAGGGTTTTGGTACAACTCACCATGTATCTAAAAGAAAAAAAAAAAAAGATGGCTTTCCATGTTACTTCTTATTCTAAAACAAATTCCAGATGGATCTTAATTGTAAAAATGAAATTATAAAAATAATAGAAGAAAACATGGATATTAGATAAGGTGCTGTAATGGGTAAATTCCAAAAATATCAGTGGCTTAGCACAATAGTTTAGTTTTTGCTCATGTGGAGTCCAACTGAAGGGAGTAGAGTGAGGTGGGGATTTTGCTGCCCACAGTTTTCTCAAGACCCAGGCTGAAAGAAGCACTGTCATCTTCAACAAGTGAGCTCCAACGTTGCTCTGAGCATTGACATCCATCCGTCAGAGAATGAGAGGATTATGCATGAGAAAGCACACACATCCAAAACAAGAAAGACAGTGGGAATAACCTTTGAAACTGAGGGAATTTCAAAATTATAAAAGGTTTCTCTGCATAACTGTGCAAATAACTTTGAAAATTCTAGTTGAAATATTGATTTTCTAGGAGTACATTATTTATCAAAACTGACCCCAGAAGAGATAGAAAGTCTAAATAGATAAATCTGAATAAAAGAAATAGAGAAAGTTGTTAAAGAGCTAATCCCTAGAAAAGATTTCAGAGGGGAGTTCTACAAAGCTGAAGGAACAGACATTCTCAAAGCTCATTAAATTATTCCAGGGAACAGAAAAAATAAGGACATGAAGAGATAGAGAGGGATTACCCAGCAAATGACTGTGGAAGCTCATGTTGCCTGGTAACAAGCTGAATGTCCACTGAAGGCTACCCTTATCTCAGCAGCCAAAGTTCAGTTTTACACCACGCCACCAGATGCCAGCAGTTAGTATTCCTGGACAGCTCTCTGAGAAGCTGACATCTAAACTTCGTCTGGACATCTGGGCTCCTCGGTTATGAAAATCTTTCTTAAGCCAGTTTAAGCTGGGTATCTATCTCTTATAAAAGACTTGTCTTATTCAGTGGATAAATAAAGATAAGCACTAATAATATGGGTATGATATGGAAGTTAAAAACCACAAGAGGAAAAACAAGGAACAGACAATGCTTTGTCAACCCAACAAAATTCAGAAAAGGGAAATATTGAGAAAGAATAATAAACAGAAAACATGAAATTAAATGTCAGGAAGACCAAACATTTCATTGTTACAGTATACCTGTGACTTATAGTTAAATCTCTTTATTGGGCATGCACACACATATTCTCATACACACTCACACACACAAATCTAGTTACACACCAATCAGTCACAAAATACTCACTTAAAACAAAATGACGAAGTTTAACATTAAAGGTCTGGCAAAGATATCCCCGGAAAAAGCTGACAAAAAGAAAGCAATGTAGGATATGCTCATATCAGACAAAGTAGAATTCAAGACAAGATGCATTAAGCAAGATAAAGAACATAATTTTTTTCAAATAAAAGATATAGTCTGCCAAGAAGATATGAAATACACAGTGACTTCAACCAAACCATAGGCATAGTGGAAGGATTTATCATAACCCAGAATCAAATTTAGTAAAGAGAAGATTTGAATATCAAATTTTACAAGCTTCATGTGTAGCCCAAAAGCAAACTGTTTTATTTTTAGATCCTCATGGAACAGTAACAAAAATTGACTGCATACCAGGCCACAAAGATCTCAGAAACCAAAAAGTAAAAATCAGATGGGCCACATTCCCTGCTCATAACATAATAAATCTAGAAGTTAACAACATAAAGAGAAGGTTTTCATTTCAAGTGTAACTACTTGGAAATTTTCAAACGTTCCTCTAAATAGCTCAAGTTAAATTGAAAAATAAAAATTCTGATTGCAAAATGCATGAAATTGTTAACAATGAGAGTATTTTATACCAAAACCTAGATAATCTGACTGAAAGTTTCCTCAGAGCAGTGTCATAGTCTTAAGCTCTTTTGTGTAAGTCAATAACTCATTCATGCATTCCACAAAGATATTTCGAGTGTCTCTTATAGGCCAGCACTGCTCTGGTGCTAAGGATAGAGCAATGACCAAAAGAGAGAAAGTTTCTCTTTGTGGAGCTTACATCCAAGTGGATAATTGTAAGAATTATTTTTTAAAATATCCTGAGTATTCAATTCGAGAAGCTGGAAAGGAACAATAAAATATTCTCAGGAAAGTAAGAGAGAGGAATAAAGAAAATGTAAAAAATTTATGACAGAAAAGTAAAACAGAATTGATAAAGTTAAGATCTGATCAGACTGCCAAGTCGACTAAGAAAAAGGAGAGAAATCATAGATACGTATCGTTAGAAATGGCAAAGGGAATGATACAGCTGCAGGTACAGAAGAGATTATACAGATTTTAGGCAAATGATATGTGTAACACAATGTCAGACTTAGGTAAAACTTAGGTAAAATAGAAAACTTAGGTAAAATAGAAAGCTATTATGGATAAAATGGAAAAATTACTAGAAATATGTAAATTACCTAAGTTGACTCAGTAAGTGGTGGAAAACTGAAGTGGTCCAATAACTACAGAAAAAATTGTAAAGATTGTTCAATTTCTACCCACCAAAACACAAAAATACATAAATGATTTCAAAGTAAAATCTGACAAAGTTTCAAGGCACTGATATTCTTATTTAACCTATGTAGGACATAAAGATGGAAAGAGACTCTTTTGCAAAGCTGGCGTACTGAAATCTGATACACAAAATAAACCATGGAATTATAATTACAAGAATTTAGATGCTTAGATGCAGGGAGAGCAAGAAGGCTGGAGCACAAACTGCCCTGAGGGAGTTGTTGCAGCAAGAGGTTCTCTGTGCGTTCACTTGAGCACATGAGTGGCCTGTCACCAAGACAGAGCTGTAGGGACATCTCAGATACTGTGGTCCTGCCCTCCCATCACCCCCCACATCTATAATTTCATGGAGTATTTCCTACAGCCAGTTGACGGGGGAGGAAAAGAACTGAGCAGGGTTTACACAGAGCTGGTCCACCAGAAGTGGACTTCTGTGGTGCTACTGTCCCACTCAGAGGTGGCCCCTAAAGATGGTGGGGAAGAGAAATCTTCTCAAGGGCAGACTTTAGAACATTATATCTTGTTGGCCTCTTTCCTTGAAGGCAAGATGGCCTGAGATACAGATCTACATTGGTTCGTGAGCAGTAGCTAATGGTCTGGCTGGATGACCAGGGGCTTGGAAAGAACAAGATTGGAGATTGGTGACCATGTGGTCTGGGAAAGATAATATGGATGGATCTGTCAGAAGTGACCCAGAGACAGAGACTACTGTGTCTCCCATGAATGCTCTCTAAAATGTCCTTACTGTGGAGGAAGTTCTCAGTAACCAGGTGGACATGATGACCCACCCAGTGGATGAGCTGACATCTATCAGCTTCTTTCCCCAGCTGCTCCTGGGCCTACACAGGAATAAGGTGGTTTTGGAAGCTGCAGAGACCGCCCGTCCAAGTAAGGACTTGACAGCCACTCCAAAGCTGAAGCAGCCACTGCTGCTGACAAGGGTCTAATTTCCAGCAGTGGAGGCCAGTTCTGCACATCTGATATCATACTACTGGACTCTCCATACCATGACTCGAGAGGAACAGTCAGCTCTGTGATAGCAAGTCGGTTATACTGGACTCCTTCCATCATGGAGATGCAGTGATTTGTCCTCAAGGGAGTAAATATGTATACTGGAGTTGAATAGACATTTTCTCTCCATCATGCTTCCATCAGGACCAACATCAGTGGACTGCATAAATACCATCAGAACAGCCCCTACAATACTGTTTCTGCCCAAGGAACTCATTTTACAGTCAAAGAAGTGAAGCAATGGGCCACTGGTCATGGGATTCACAGGTCTTATCATACACCAGGAGAGCTGGCCTGAGAGAAGAGTAGACAGACAGATGAAGAATCAGTTACAGCACCCTGGTAGACAAGATCTTGTGGTTTGGGACACTGTCCTCCAGGCTGTGGTATATGAGCTCAACCAGCAACCAACTTATAGTGATAAGTTTATAGCAATCTTGGCACTAAGGCATGGATGTGGGAATGGCACGTGTCACTATTAAACCAAATAACCCCCTTTCAAAAAATTTGCTTTTTGCTTCCACAATTCTACACCTGTGGGTTGAGAGGTTTTGATATGCAAGGGAGGAAAGCTTCTGTCTGGGACACATAATGGTTCCAGCGAATAGGAAGTTAATACTGCCAACCAGCCATCATGGGCTCTCATGCCACTGGACAAACAGGCCCAAGGGAGGTCATGGTGTTAGCTGGAAGGATTGATTTACATGTGGCTGTCCAATACTGTAGCCACCAGCCACCTGTGGCTATTATATTTAAATTTAATTTAAACTAAATTAGAAATTCAGTCCATCAGTCACACTAGTCACATTTCAAGTGGTCAGTATCCACTTATGGCTAGTGTCTACCTTATTGGGCTATAACATATGGCTGTTGGCTACCATTTCATGCAGAGGAGATGTGGAACATGTCCATCATTGCAGAAAGTTCTACTGGACAGTGCTGACTGAGAGTATTAAAGGGTAATGGCAAGGTCATTACAATGGGGCATGAAGAAATGAGGCTGACTCTCTGGGAACCCTCTGCTCTGCTTGCTAATACTGCTATGCATAGCGGTCTATATAGAAAGAAGACTACAACAAACATGTTAGGCAAAACCACCAGGGCCCAGACCCCTCAGGAATGATGGTCTAGGCCACCCCAACAGGTAAAAAAAACCCTACCAGATGAGGTGTTGGCTGACGGCAAAGTCAACATGGAATAAATGGTAGAGGAGGGAGGTCATACATCCGAGCCAAGGCATAGAGCCCCATATTCTCTACCCATATTTCCTTCTCTGCTCTGCCATGTATATATTTAAATACTTCAATGAATTTCTCTTGTATTTCCCTTTAATCCATTATTGTATATATTGTTTGCAGAGTATTGAGATAGGATTTAGGACAGAATTAGAGAAGGAATGGACCTTGCCCAGAAATCCTGGACTTGGAGTTGTTCAGGGTAACTGATAAAAGAGTGAAGATATTTTCAGTTTGCTAGGCTGGAACTTATTTTTGGGGTCAGGGGGCAGCACTTAAGCATGGAAAGAAGTCTGAATTTCTAGTGGGACTTGGTTGGTTATTTTGACTTCCCAGAGTTTGGCTCTTCCAATAGCCTTCCAATGTTAAAGTAGAGTTGGTTTCTGTTGTTCGCAAACAAAACCTCTGCCTGGTACGGAAATATAAATATTGGCAAGGAATAGTCCATACGGCTATTTGCAGATGACGTGCTTGCCTTCCTAGAAATTCCTAGAGAATCAACAGGGAAAAAATAGACAAAAAAGAAAAAACAATACATGAAATAATTTACTGTGGTGACCAGATACAAAACTGCTTTCCTATTTATTAGCTTTATTCTTCAAGGAAATGTAATTTTTAAAATCCCATTTTCAATGTAAAATAAAACCAGACCCAGAAGAGCCTTGAATGTCAGACAATCTTGTCCTGAAGGTGTTGAAGAGCCAGAGAAGATGTGAGAGCAGTGAGGCCCGGGTTAGGAAGCGGAATACAGAGTGTGCGAGAGGGTGGGAGCTCCCAGAGCCAGGCCCTGTTCCTCCTGGGAGGTGCCTGTTACTGCTGCCTGTTGTGCCGGGGGCTGGGGCTGGGGCTGGCTCAGATGCAGGGCACCAGCTGCAGGGTGAGGCGTGCAAGGTCCAAGGTGGCTGGAGAGAACGGTGGGGGGGCCGTTCCGGAGGGGTCTGTTGGGGGTGGGAGTCAGTGCAGCCCCTCAGGCAGCAGCAGATCCAAGTTCTGTGGGGCCCTAAGTTTATACAACTGGAGGCCTTCCAAAAGGAAAAATAATAAAAAATTATAAATACAAAATCAGGTACAAGCATGACTAGCACTTAGAATGAGAAAAGAAAGCAAAACAACCTACAAATAAGGAAAGCTGACGTACTACAAATATCACAAACTCCACCCCCCCAAAGAGCATAATATTTTTAAGTGCCTAACGTGCCTTTGTAATACCTTATTTTCCTTGATTTTTGGCTACATACATTTTGATGTCCTCTTCGTATGACAATACTATAAAGTATAGTATATGGCATTTTCTATAAGGAGACTAGAAAGATCATTCAGTGTTTCCTCTTGTGTGTTAGCCAATCTGTTATTTTATTGTTAATCGTTTAGGAAAGTTTCTTTCAGCTTCACAGCTTGTTGGTAAAGTTGTAAATTTTTAGGATTGTTTTCAAATTGGGGGAAACTTCTATCCTACTTTTATAAGTGAACTGTAAGATTTCAGGGTAAGGACCAGTCTTAAAAACTCTGAACTGACGGCTCGTTAACCAGAGCAATTCAGATGCATTCTTAAATTGCTACTACATTGCTTTGAGCTACATGATTGTGTAATAAAATGACTCTTACGCTACATACGCTGTACTTATTGATGAGTATGTGCAGAAGTTTTGTCACTGCAGTCCTTGTTTCTCCAGGCCGTCTTGCTGTGTTGGGCAATTTTGTGTGCCATTTCATCTGGAACTGCCAGACCTCATCAGGACATGATGCGTTAGTTACACCAAAATGTGATTCCACATATTGGGATGCATAAAACATGCAGCTTCACACACAGAAATACCTCCTGTTAGTAGGACTGCTATAGTGCTCAAGCCCTACAAACAATGGACTTCTGATATATTTTATTTTGCATGAATCCCATTAAAGAGAAGCAAAATGTGTGGTGCATTTATAATTGTATACGTGGCATTACTGAGTATATTTTTTGAGAGGAGGGAATTTCCATTTTGACTGGGCATCCATGAGAAATAAATCGACGTTCTGATGATGGAAGAATTCTCCACAGACTAGCTTCTGCTCTATACCCTTCACACTTTGTTTCTCCTCCACAGCCTGCCAGTGCTGGGCATTGACACGTTCATATTTCAACATGGCCTCTGGCCTGCACCTTCATGTCATGATAATGGGTGAGTCTGCGTGGTGGGTATTGGTGGGTAGAAGTATTATTGCCAGAATGGCTAGCAATACACAGAAGTGAGTATACCCAGAAGTGACTATAAACTACATAAATATATCCACTAAGTCAAATAAATGTACCTTCAACTCAACCTCCCCTTAGTCAGATCCCAAAAATGCCCATGACCATCCAACACCATCCAACATGAGTGGAAATCTGACAGAAACCTCAGAGTGGTAGAGACTGTGGTCTTAACTGAAACATTTTACCTCTATAAGTTTTACAGAAACATTATGACCGTGTAAATACATTGCTGGCCCCCTCCCAGGGTCTTGGAGGAGGCCTGTGTAAGTGAGCTTAATTAACATCACAGAATAGTTTCCATCGGGAACTGGGGAGCCAGGGAACAGTCCCATTAATCATTCCTCTCACCAAAAATCACACCACAGTCCACACAACACCCTCAGGCTCACCCTCGCATCCATCCTCACTATAACCTGTCAGGCAGGCACTATCATTCCCAGGCCACAGATGGAAAATGGAAGCCCAGAGAGAAAGGACCCTTGGTCACGGTCACACAGGTGGCAAGTGTTAGAGCCCAGCTCTTGTGTCCCAGTCCAGGGCTCAGTCACTGCACCCATCCTATACTGTCTCATGTGCCCCCCACAGTCATCCTGACAGAGGGACAAGGAAGGGGTTATACCTCAGTTTTATAGAGGTGGTAGCCTTTATAATCACCCCTCATACCTACACTCACAGGACAGTTGACAAGGCACTTTCATGCACATGAGTTTATTTATCTCACAGCAATCTGCAGAGTGTTATCCCCATTTTCTGGTAGAGGAAACTGAGGTTCATGGAGGTCACATGGCCTGATGAAGGCCCAATAGCAAGGCTACGGGAGTAGAGGCCCTGGAAACCAGGCCTCCCCACCCCTAGTTCAATGTTCTTTTCACTGCACTTTGCTGCTTTCCCCTTTTGAGACCGAAGGGATCTAGTCCAATCCCCTTGTCCCACAAATGAGAAACTGAAGCTCAGAGAGAAGGGATTTGCCCAGGTCACACAGGAAGTGGGGACAGACTCCTAAGCTGTCAAGTTTGTCTCTCTGCCTCTCTTCTCCAGGCGCCCCAGAGCCATCATCTGCTCATGCATGTCCAGGGGAGCCCAGTTCCGGTTGGCTCTTCGCCCTAACATCTGAGTAACCTGTCCAGCAATAGCCTGTACCACGCAAGCCTATCGTTGCGCTCCTGCCCAAACCCCTGTTCTTTGAAACTGTCTCTAACCACAGCTTCAAATGAACAGGGAGAAGAGGCTTCGCTCTGGTGCTGAGGCATGAGTAGGTGGGGAGTCTAAGTGGTGGAGAAGAAGCCCAGACAGATGCAACTGCAGAGCCCCTTGGTAGAAAGGCAGAAGCATGAGTAAGAGACGAGCCACTGTCCTGTAAGTTTCCCAATCCCATGATTCCTAAGCACTACCTGGGCCCAGGTTATTTTTCCGTGTGATACATTAGCACACTTCCCCCATTGAGTCTCATGTGTAGGTTTTTGTACCATGCAATTTAGACGTTATAGAATGAATTAATTTTTTTTAAACAGGTTTAATGGGTAATACATTCATATGGTTCACAAATCAAAACAAAGCAGAAAGGGATACATTGGGAAGTTATGCTTCCACCCCATCCCCATATATCCTATTCCTTAGTCCCTAGAGGTAACCACTTTTATAATTTCTGGTATACCTTTTCCAGTTTTCTTTATGCAGATATAAGCAATTGTGAATATATATTTCTTATTCCACAACCCTCTTCCTTACACAAAGGTAGCATACTATATATATTGTTCTGTATCTTGCTTTTTTCACTTAACAGTCCTGGCAATCATTGCATATCATAAAGTGATACAATTTCTTTTTACAACCAAAGTCCATAGTTTAGATTAGGGTTCACTTTTTGTGCTGTACATTCTGTGGGTTTTGACAAATATATAATGGCATGTATCCACCATTATAGTATCGTATAGAGTAGCTTCACTGCCCTGAAAACCCTCTGTGCTCAAGGTGTCATAGTAGATGCAGAGCCAGGATTTCAATCCAAGATATTTGACCCCAAGGCCGTGCTCCTTCCACTGGTTGAAGCAGCCTTCTCTCCGCTCTGGTGGTAGAAAGGAGCAGCTTTCACACTTGTTCCTGTCTCTCTTCTACCCTCAGTGAAACAGACTGGGGGTGTTAACAGAGAGGGACCCTGATGGATGGAAGAGGGCAATTAGCCTGCACAGTGTGAGGCATGGGAGGCAATACTTGTCATTTGTCTGCACACACACCGGGGCACAGCTAGCAGGGGCAGTAGGTCTTATGGAAGTAAATGGGGCTGTCCTTGCCTTTTCAGTGCACCAGCATCTTCATATGTGTGGCGGCCTTAATACCACCAGAATCACATCTGATAGGAGCTCCTAGCCCAGCAGGAGCCACACTGTTCAACCTACAGACCATTACTGAATTCCTCCCAGGGGCATGGGATAAAGAAATGCATAAGAAACAGTCCTTTTTCAAAAGGAGCTCATAGCACAGTCTATCACAAGCCAATGTGGCAAGTGATTTGATAGCAGAATGCATGGGGGGAGGGGGGGTTGTCAGAATTCAGGGAAGAGGATTTAACCCAGCTTCAGGGGGTAGATCAGGAAGCCTTTCTGGAAGTGAAGTCTGAGCTGAATCTTGAAGGATGAGCAGTCCTTCAAGGTAAAAGGGGATGAGAGTGGGCATTCCAGGCCACATGCGTAACATATTCAAAGGCCAGGAGGGGAGCGAGGGCAAGGCAGTTTTTGAAAACTGAAAGTAGCTCAGTGTGTCCTGAGTCTCAGCCAGGGAGGGGCTTTGTTACAAAGGATCATTTAGCCAAGCTGGGAGTTTGGTCTCTATTCAGTAGACAGTGAGAATTATTAAAATCCTTTAAGTGAGGGTAAGCCATGGTCAGAGTTGCATTTTAGAAAGATTGTCCTGTGAGATGTCTTGTTCTAAATGGTGTCTGGAGAGCAGCCCCCATTACAGCCTTCTGCACTTCTTACCTGAAAAACACAAAAATGAAAAACAATTTTGAATATCAAAACTGACAGACAATCAATTACTAGAATCTGAAAGGCAAAACAATTTTGCTTGCCCGTGCTTCAACTAGGAAACAAAACAATCCATTCACGTAAATAAAGCTAGAAATACACTTAATTTTCCTGTCGTCCAGAGACCCAAACTATCTAACAACTAGAAAATTGTGCAGCTGCCCCTGTGCTGTAAATGGGCTGCTTTTTGAGATAGCCAGCCCAGTGTTCTTAAATTCCTGTCCTTCTTGCATCTACCTTTCTGCAACTAAATGAGGTCTCAATCCCAAAATAACAAAAGGAGAGAAAGTAGGAAAGCCTGGGGCTGGCACTTAGCATACTGAAGGTGAAGAATCTCAAGGTAAAGCACTGAGGTGGGAGCAGGTACGGAAGGGGAAGAACTGATAATGATCCGTGAGGTAGGGCACAGTTTTTCACAGACTCCAATTGATCCAGAATGGCAGAGACCAGACAATGGGAACAGAAGAGGACCCCCCTCCCATCTCTCTACGGAGCAAGAAGCTAGGAAAAACAAAAAACAGAAAACTAAGCCCAAACAAAGTAGAAGGAAGGAAATAATAATAACAAAAATGAATGAAATAGGAAAATAAACAATAGAGAAAAACAATTAATTTATTAGTTAAATTTAGCAGTGTTGCTGGAAACACTGTCTATATACAAAAGTCAGCAGTACTTCTATTAACCTGCTACAATTTCTGAAATTCAAAAATGAGACCATTTATAATGACATCAAAAAAGCAATATATATATTGCTATATATAAATATATAAATATATTTATTCCTATATATAAATATATAGGAAAAAGTCTAATGAAAAGTGTACAAGATGACACACAACATTACTGAGAGAAATGAATGAAGACCTAAATAAAGGAAGGGAGGGAGATACCATGTTCATGGATTGGAAGGCCCAAGAATATTCACAGAAGCACCACTCTAAATAACCTAAAGACTGGAAACAACCCAAATGTTCTTCAACAATAGAATGTGTCAGTTCATCATAATATAATAATACAATTGAATGTATTCAGCAATGAGAATGAAGACACTACTACTACATACAGCAACACGGATGAATTCCATAAACATAACATGGAGTGAAGGAAGCTAAGCTCAGAAGAGTACATACCATATGATTTCATTTATAAAAAGCTTAAAAACAGACAAAACTTATCTATGGTGTTAGAAGTCAGGATAGTAGAGGGTAATGACCAAGAGGGGCTGTGAGAGAAGATTTCTGATGCTGGTCATCCTGTTTCTTGACCTGGGTGGTGGTTTCACAAATGTGTTCACTCTGTTGCAGTCAAGCTGTGCACTTATGGTTTGTGCATTTTTCTGAATGTAATGTTTTCATTCAGTAAAAGTTTTAATAAAAAATGGATAATTTAGGAGATGGAAACTTGTGATATAAAGAACTTATAAGGCTTCTCAAATGCCGTGAGCCAGTTGAATTCTGTCATATATGGACCCTGCCACTCAGTAGTAGAGCTGAGTACTCTGTTTTTTCACTTACTCAATTCTCTCCAAATAAACAGTGGTCTATGAAATTTGTATTATTCTTATCACCCACCTCACCCTCATTTTGAAGAGAGTTGCAAAATCTGAAAGTATTAGCAAGCATCATTCCTTATTTTACAGATGAGGAAACAGGCCCAGAGAGTTTAAAGTAACTTCTCCAAGGTCACAAAACAACCGAGGGGTAAGAACCAAGAGTCAGCCTGAGCAGTTCGGTCCCAGGATGCATGTTCCTTGTCACTTCACTGAATCAGCTTGTCAGCTGTTTCTCTTCTGTCCCACTCCTCTCCCAGTTCCTGGAGAAGTGTTTCTCAAGCTCCATAATTCATTCCACAATTCATGTGGTATCTTTGCCATGTTTGATGACACTGAAAACAATAATGATTCCTATTGTGTTTCAGCACTTGCCCATAATGGACAAGTTTTTAAGAGCTTGGAACCCTGTGCCAGGAAAATAGCTGAACAAAAAGGCTTCTGTATTTTTGTCAGTAGAAGCAGAGTTGTGAAGGGAAGCATAATATGCGTGTTCACTGCCAAGAAACTTGCATAATGATCTTCTGCATCTTTAAAGCCTTGAATCCATTAAGGCTTTTTAATTCGAATTGAGTAATACACCACATGAATGGCAGATATTATCCACATCTATCTCCTGGCTCCTCTTCATATCGTCTTTTATGTAGGAACTGTTAAAGTTTCTCAGTTAGCTATGCATAAACAGTTGGAATCATCAGTGTATTCTTGGTTATGTAAAGTGTAAAAATATAGAGAAAATTTTTTAGGAAACACACAAAATTATTAACAGCAATTATCTCTGGTTGTAGCTTTGTTTTTCTTGTATTCTCAAAATTTCTACAATGAAGATATATCATCTTTGAAATAATACAACAATTTAAAATTAGCTTAGAATATATACATTTTTATTTAATTAAATAATTGCAATTATGTCAAAATATGTATGTGGTAAAAGACTGGAAGAAAGTGTTAATAGTTTTTGTTCTGGATGTAGAGCAATGAGTTTCTGTCTTCCTCCTACTTTATGGAATTTTCCACTTTTTTCTGTAATGATCATCGTATCAGTCAAGATTCTTGATGATAAACAACAGAAATTGACTCCAACTAGCCTGAGTAGAAAAGGATTTATTGTAAAAATATTAGGTAGTTCCCAGCATCTTTAGGAATGCTGGAAGCCAAGGAAAGCTTAGCAGGAGACAGCCCAGCCAAGGTCAAACCAAGGTTAATGGTTTGGTTAGAAGACTGCCACTGGCACTGCCACCAAAGCGCTCATAGCCACCCCTGCTGCTGGACTCCCAATGCCACCTCTAACTGTCCTTGTGTCTTTGTGTCACTCTCTCAAGGTTCAGATTTCTAAGCAGGATCATCTGATTCGGCATCAATCATGTGCCCATGTTCTAGCTGCCTGAGTGCAGGGAGAAGAGGTTTCTAGCTCTTAGCTGAGCTTCCCACAAGATTCATACAATGGGGATCCTTCCAAATAGGTAGGGTGTTCAAATGTGGGATAGCTATAAAAGACAAATGTCTACTACAAGCAGGTATTATTACTCTCTATCATTTGTATCTATAGTTTTTTTCCCCAGTGTCCCAAATCGGTCTGCAGAGCTGGTCTAATAAAGACACTAATCGCTCTAAGCAGACATTGCTTTTATTTTATTTTCTTATTTTTTAAACATCTTTATTGGAGTAGAATTGCTTTACAATGGTGTGTTAGTTTCTGCTTTATAACAAAGTGAATCAGCTATACATATACATATATCCCCATATACCCTCCCTATCCCACCCCTCTAGGTGGTCACAAAGCACTGAGCTGATCTCCCTGTGAGACATTTCTTTTACAATGGAAAAAATAAATAAGTCTTTTTCTTTTTTGGTAAAACATAGCCCCTTTGTGTCACACAATGTGGATCAGAGTGCATTTTACTTCACACGATATAGATTAAGAAACATGGTTTATTGGGGAAAGTTATAAGCCAAGGGTCAGTAAGAGAAGGCATGCATGTTTCATCCTCCCCTCGCCCCCCAAATAGACGTGCCAGTCAGGTACAGCAGGACACACCGTAGGTCTGCATTTCTGGGGATGAACCTCACCCCCTCATTTTCTCTTTTTCTAGGTGCAGCTTTGCCAGGGGATAACACCAGCCTGCTTGAGCATTAGGCGGTTGGAATTTAGGGTGCCAGGAGTTAGAAGGCTGATTTTCCAAAAGGAAGGATTCTCTTATTGGGTGGAAGCAGTCAGTGAGGGAAAGTGGGACTCATGAGGTCCAGGACTTGACCTGGGTAAGTTGTTAGGTGTGTTGTTCATTGATCTAAGGAACACAGGCAGAGGAGGGGCAGGGAAACAATGAGTTCAGTTAGGGACATGCCATGTCCAGAGTACACATGAGTCACCACCAGACAAAGTCAGGGTCCCCATCATTCACTCTCATAGCAGCCTGCGCCTTTGTTTATATTGCTTATCCCCATTGCAATAAGTCAATAATGGCATGATTAGTGTTGAATCTCTCTTCTGGATTGCGAGCTCCCTGATGCCTTGGCCCAGATCTAACCATTTCACTGCCGTATCCCCAGCACCTGGCATAGGATCAGGCACAGAGCAGGAAACCAATAAATATGTGCTGAATGAATTAATGAATCTACCTGGAGCCATGCAGCAGGCAGTTGGATACATGTATAGGAAACTGACAGAAAGATCTGGGATGGAGCTCTAGATTCAGCAGAGTTATGCACTTAGGTGGTAACTGAATCCAAGGCACTGGGTGAGATGGCCCAGGTGGAGTGAGAAAATCCAAGAGCCTAAGCCACAGTCCTGGGAAACACCATCATCCAAGGGGGCCAAGGAAGAAGAGCAGCCAGAGAGGAAGGTGGAGAACTAAGAGAGGGGGGTGTTCTGGAAGCTACAGGAAGAGAGAGGATTAAGCAGAGAGAAGTCAGCAGAGTCAAACACCGATGAGAGGCCTTGTGAGATGAAAAACACCAATGCTTACAAAGCACTTGGGTGCCAGACGCTGTTCTGACAGCTCTATGTGTAATAACTCACTTAATTCTCTCAACAACCAGGTGAGGTAGGGGCTATCATCATGATCCCTTCCCGAAGACGAGGGTATTGAGGCACAGAGAGGTCACCCAGTTAGTAAGTAGTTTGAACCCAGGCTCTCTCTTCTCTGAGTCTGTGCTCTTCACTGTTATACGTGCTGCCTCAGAGCAGGGGTAACAGATGGGTCATTGGTAACATTGGCAGGAGCAATTTCAGTAGCACTACGGGGTGAAACCACAAGGCAGTAAGTAAAAAAAAAAAAAAAAAAAGTGAGTTGGAAGCAAGAGAGTCAGGATCAGAAGGCCAGCTCTTAACTACAAAGAGTGGTCCAGCTGCATCACCTGGGAGCCCATTAGACATGCAGCACCTTGGTCCCACCCCCATCTTCTGAAACAGCCCCTACATTTAACAATCTCCTCAGGTGATTCACATGCATGGTGAAGTCTGAAAAGAGCTTATCTTTCAGAGCTAGATGAGCTATCAGGAACTTTGGATGAGAGAAGAAAGAGAGAAAGAAAACTGCAGTATTAACTAAAAGCTTTTTCATTTTAGGATGGAGAGACTGGAGCATGTTTGTAAACTTAGAACAGTGGTTTGCAACCCTGGCAGCACATTAGAAGCACATGGGGTGCTGAAACCCATGCCCAGAAGAATGTCTTGTGGCCCAGCTGATTCTAATATTGAGGGGGGATATGGTAGGAAGACCCACCCAAGGGGTCATAGTAAGGAAAGACAGGATGGAGGTGCAGGTGCCAGGGAATTCAGGCCTCCTCAGATAAATGGGAAGGGATGAGGCTGAAGAAATGCAAAGGAGATGCTTTGGGGAAGGAGGAACAGCGTCACAGTAAAGCAGAGAGAAATTTGTAGAGGTGGGGACCAGCAAGGAGACAGACACTCACAAGGAATCACATCTGAGAGCTGTGATTAATTGGTTGATTGATTTCTTAAATTTTAACTGGGATATGGTGTGGCAAGAAAGGTACTTTAAAAACGTAAATCAGGGGATTTTCCTGGTGGCGCAGTGCTTAAGAATCCACTTGCTGGACTCCGGAAGAGCTCACGCCAAGGAGTACTTCCTAGAACTTCTGCTGCCAGTGTCCTTGTCCCTGTGGTGAGCCACAGCCACCCCCCACCTCTGCAGGAGACCCTCCAACACTAGCAGCTGTGTGGTTGACAGGGTCTTGGTGCTCCAGCTGGGTGTCAGCCCTGAGCCTTTGAGGTGGGAGAGCCGAGTTCAGGACATGGTCCACCAGAGACCTCCCAGCTCCATGTGATATCAAATGGCGAAAGCTCTCCCAGAGATCTCCATCTCAACACTAAGATCCAGCTCCACTCAACGACCAGCAAGCTCCAGTACTAGATACCCCAGGCCAAACAACTACCAAGACAGGAACACAACCCCACCCATTAGCAGAGAGGCTGCCTAAAATCATAATAAGTTCACAGACACCCCAAAACACACCACCAGATGCGGTACTGCCCACCAGAAAGACAAGATCCAACCTCATCCACCAGAACACAGGCACCAGTCCCCTCCACAGGAAGCCTACACAACCCACTGAACCAACCTTACCAACTGGGGGCAGACACCAAAAACAACAGAAACTACGGACTTGCAGCCTGCAAAAAAGAGACCCCAAACAGTAAGTTAAGCAAAATGAGAAGACAGAGAAATACACAGCAGATGAAGGAGGAAGGTAAAAACTCACCAGACCAAACAGATGAAGAGGAAATAGGCAGTCTACCTGAAAAAGAATTCAGAATAATGATAGTAAAGATGATCCAAAATCTTGGAAATAGAATGGAGAAAATACAAGAAACGTTTAACAAGGACCTGGTAAAGAGCAAACAAACAATGATGAACAACACAATAAATGAAATTGAAAATTCTCTAGAAGGAATCAATAGCCAAATAACTGAAGCAGAAGAACGGATAAGTGACCTGGAAGATAAAATAGTGGAAATAACTGCTGAAGAGCAGATTAAAGAAAAAAGAACGAAAAGAATTGAGCATAGTCTCAGAGACCTCTGGGACAACATTAAACACACCAACATTTGAATTACAGGGGTCCCAGAAGAAGAAGAGAAAAAGAAACGGACTGAGAAAATATTTGAAGAGATTAGAGTTGAAAACTTCCCTGATATGGAAAGGGAAATAGTCAATCAAGTCCAGGAAGCACAGACAGTCCCATACAGGATAAATCCAAGGAGAAACACACCAAGACACATATTAATCAAACTATCAAAAATTAAACACAAAGAAAAAATATTAAAAGCAGTAAGAGAAAAACAACAAATAACATACAAGGGAATCAACATATGTTTAAGAGCTGTTCTTTCAGCAGAAACTCTGCAAGCCAGAAGGGAGTGGCAGGACATATTTAAAGTGATGAAAGGGAAAAACCTACAACCAAGATTACTCAACCCAGCAAGGATCTCATTCAGATTCGACCGAGAAATTCAAACCTTTACAGACAGGCAAAAGCTAAGAGAATTCAGCACCACCAAACCAGCTTTATAACAAATGCTAAAGGAACTTTTCTAGGCAGGAAACACCAGAGAAGAAAAAGATGTACAGCAACAAACCCAAAACAATTAAGAAAATGGTAATAGGAACATACATATTGATAACTACCTTAAATGTAAATGGATTAAATGCTCCAAACAAAAGACATAGACTGGCTGAATGGATACAAAAACAAGATCCGTTATTATGCTGTCTACAAGAGACCCACTTCAGACCTAGGGACACATACAGACTGAAAGTGAGGCGATGGAAAAAGATATTCCATGCAAATGGAAATCAAAAGAAAACTGGAGCAGCAATTCTCATATCAGACAAAATAGATTTTAAAATAAAGACTATTACAAGAGATAAGGACACTCCATAATGACCAAGGGATCAATCCAAGAAGAAAATGTAACAATTGAAATATTTATGCACCCAAAATAGGAGCACCTCAATACATAAGGCAAATGCTAACAGCCATAAAAGGGGAAATCGACAGTAACACAATCATAGTAGGGGACTTTAACACCCCACTTTCACTGATGGACAGATCATCCAAAATGAAAATAAATAAGGAAACACAAGCTTTAAATGATACATTAAACAGGATGGACTTAATTGATATTTATAGGACATTCCATCCCAAAACAACAGAATACACTTTCTTCTCACGTGCTCATGGAACATTCTCCAGGTTAGATCATATCTTGGGTCACAAATCAAGCCCTGGTAAATTTAAGAAAATTGAAATCGTATCAAGTATCTTTTCTGACCACAACACTATGAGACTAGATAACAATTACAGAAAAAAAATCTGTAAAAACTACAAATACATGGAGGCTAAACAATACACTACTAAATAACCAAGGGATCACTGAAGAAATCAAAGAGGAAATCAAAAAATACCTAGAAACAAATGACAATGAAAACACAATGACCCAAAACCTTAGGATGCAGCAAAAGCAGTTCTAAGAGGGAAGTTTACAGCAATACAATCCTACCTCAAGACACAAGAAAAATCTCAAATAAACAACCTAACCTTACACCTAAATCAATTAGAGAAAGAAGAACAAAAAAACCACAAAGTTAGCAGAAGGAAAGAAATCATAAAGATCAGATCAGAAATAAATGAAAAAGAAATGAAGGCAATAATAGCAAAGATCAATAAAACTAAAAGCTGGTTCTTTGAGAAGATAAACAAAATTGATAAACCATTAGCCAGACTCATCAAGAAAAAAAGGGAGAAGACTGAAATCAGTAGAATTAGAAATGAAAAAGGAGAAGTAACAATTGACACTGCAGAAATACAAAGGATCATGAGAGATTCCTACAAGCAACTCTATGGCAATAAAATGGACAAATTCTTAGAAAAGTACAACCTTCCAAGACTGAACCAGGAAGAAACAGAAAGTATAAACAGACGATCACAAGCACTGAAATTGAAACGGTGATTGATTAAAAGTCTTCCATCAAACAAAAGCCCAGGACCAGATGGCTTCACAGGTGAATTCTATCAAACATTTAGAGAATAGCTAACACCTATCCTTCTCAAACTCTTCCAAAATATAGCAGAGGGATGAACACTCCCCAACTCATTCTACGAGGCCACCATCACCCTAATACCAAAACCAGACAAAGATGTCACAAAGAAAGAAAACTACAGCCCAATATCACTGATGAACATAGATGCAAAAATCCTCAACAAAATACTAGCAAACAGAATCCAACAGCACATTAAAAGGATCATACACCATGATCAAGTGGGTTTTACCCCAGGAATGCAAGGATTCTTCAATATACGCAAATCAATCAATGTGATAAACCGTATTAACAAATTGAAGGAGAAAAACCATATGATCAACTCAATAGATGCAGGAAAAGTTTTTGACAAAATTCAACACCCATTTATGATAAAAACCCTCCTGAAAGTATGCAAAGAGGCAACGTACCTCCATATAATAAAGGCCATATATGAGAAACCCACAGCCAACATCTTTCTCAATGGGGATAAACTGAAACCATTTCCACTAAGATCAGGAACAAGACAAAGGTGCCCACTCTCACCACTATTATTCAACATAGTTTTGGAAGTTTTAGCCACAGCAATCAGAGATGAAAAAGAAGTAAAAGGAATCCAAATTGGAAAAGAAGAAGTAAAACTGTCACTGTTTGCAGATGACATGATACTATACATAGAGAATCCTAAAGATGCCAACAGAAAACTACTAGAGCTAATCAATGAATCTGGTAAAGTAGCAGGACACAAAATTAATGCACAGAAATCTCTTGCATTCCTATACACTAATGATGAAAAATCTGAAAGAGAAATTAAGGAAACACTCCCATTTACCACTGCAACAAAAAGAATAAAATACCTAGGAATAAACTTACCTAAGGAGCCAAAAACCTGTATGCAGAAAACTATAAGACAC
Organism: Delphinapterus leucas; assembly: GCF_059928025.1. NCBI lineage: Eukaryota > Metazoa > Chordata > Mammalia > Artiodactyla > Monodontidae > Delphinapterus > Delphinapterus leucas. The sequence goes on along the minus strand of NC_143130.1, from coordinate 62,773,729 downwards.
TGATGAAAAAATTAAAGATGATAAAAACAGATGGAGAGGTATAGCATGTTCTTGGATTGGAAGAATCAATATTGTGAAAATGACTATACTATCCAAAGCAATCTATAGATTCAATGCAATCCCTATCAAACTACCAATGGCATTTTTCATAGAACTAGAACAAAAAATTTCACAATTTGTATGGAAACACAAAAGACCCCAAATAACCAAAGCAATCTTGAGAAAGAAAAACGGAGCTGGAGGAGTCAGGCTCCCGGACTTCAGGCTATACTATAAATCTACAGTAATCAAGACAGTATGGTACTGGCACAAAAACAGAAACATAGATCAATAGAACAGGATAGAAAGCCCAGAGATAAACCCACACACATCTGGTCACCTTATCTTTGATAAAGGAGGCAAGAATATACAATGGAGAAAAGACAGCCTCTTCAATAAGTGGTGCTCGGAAAACTGGAAAACTACATGTAAAAGAATGAAATTAGAACACTCCCTAACACCATACACAAAAATAAACTCAAAATGGATTAAAGACCTAAATGTAAGGCCGAACACTCTAAAACTCTTAGAGGAAAACATAGGCAGAACACTCTATGACATAAATCACAGCAAGATCATTTTTGACCCACCTCCTAGAGAAATGGAAATAAAGCAAAAATAAACAAATGGGACCTAATGAAACTTAAAAGCTTTTGCACAGCAAAAGAAACCAAAAAGAAGACCAAAAGACAACCCTCAGAATGGGAGAAAATATTTGCAAATGAAGCAACTGACAAAGGATTAATCTCCAAAATTTACAAGCAGCTCATGCAGCTCAATATCAAAAAAACAAACAACACAATCCAAAAATGGGCAAAGACCTAAACAGACATTTCTCCAAAGAAGATATACAGGTTGCCAACAAACACATGAAAGGATGCTCAACATCAATAATCATTAGAGAAATTCAAAGCAAAATGAGGTATCACCTCATTTGAGGTGATACAATGAGGTATCACCTCACACTGGTCAAATGGCCATCACCAAAAAATCTACAAACAATAAATGCTGGAGAGGATGTGGAGAACAGGGAACCCTCTTGCACTGTTGGTGGGAATGTAAATTGATACAGCCACTATGGAGAACAGTATGGAGGTTCCTTTAAAAATAGAACTACCATATGATCCAGCAATCCCACTACCGGGCATATACCCTGAGAAAACCATAATTCAAAAAGAGTCATGTACCACAATGTTCACTGCAGCTCTATTTACAATAGCCAGGACATGGAACAACCTAAGTGTCCATCAACAGATGACTGAATCAAGAACATGTGGCACATATATACAATGGAGCATTACTCAGCCATAAAAAGAAAGAAAATTGAGTTATTTGAGAAAAACAAATACTGTATGCTAACACATATATATGGAATCCAAAAAAAAAAAAAGGTTTTGAAGAACCTAGAGACAGGACAGGAATAAAGATGCAGACGTAGAGAATGGACTTGAGGACATGGGGAGGGGAAGGGTAAGCTGAGACAAAGGGAGAGAGTGGCATGGACATATATACGCTATGAAGTGTAAAATAGATAGCTAGTGGGAAGCAGCCGCATAGCACAGGGAGATCAGCTCGGAGCTTTGTGTCCACCTAGAGGGGTGGGAGGGAGACGCAAGAGGGAGGAGATATGGGGATATATGTATATGTATAGTTGATTCACTTTGTTATAAAGCAGAAACTAAAACTAAAAATTAAAAAAAGAATCCACCTGCCAATGCAGGGGACACAGGTTCGAGCCCTGGTCCAGGAAGATCCCACATGCCGCGGAGCAACTAAGCCCTTGCGCCACAACTACTGAGCCTGCACGCTAGAGCCTGCAAGCCACAACTACTGAAGCCCGTGTGCCACAACTACTGAAGCCCATGCTCCTAAAGCCTGTGATCCACGACAAGATAAGCCAGCATAATGAGAAGCCCACACACCGCAATGAAGAGTAGCCCCTGCTCGCCACAACTGGAGAAAGCCCGCATGCCGCAACAAAGACCCAATGCAACCAAAAAAAAAAAAAACTTAGATGTTGTTACTGGCCTGCTCAAAGCCTTGCAGTATCTTTCTGCTGCATATGGCTTAGTAGGCCCTTGGTGATCTGGCCTTGCTCACTTCATTCTCTGCTCTCCACTGACCTCCTGCACATCAGGCTCTTTAATGTTCTTTTTCCTACGGGTCATGTTCCTGCTCAGGGCCCTTGTACTTGCTATTCCCACCTTTGGGCTATTCTTCCTCTAAATATTCACATGGCCTGCTCACTCACTTTAGTTGGTTCTCCTCCAACATCTTCTGTTCGGAGAACTTCCCTCATCACTCTTTATCCCCTTCCTCTGAATTATTTTCTATCACTACTCAATATAATGTCATAAACCTAACCTGCCTATTTATTTGAGGTCTACCTCCTTTAACAGAATGTGAGCTCCATGGGGGCAAGGATTTGTCTTGCTCACTGTGAAATGCCCACTACCTAGAACAGTGAGGCACAGGGGTGGTGCTTATTAATGAGTGAATAAATGACTGCTGCTGCTGCTTGGTACAAATCAATAGGAGGCTGAGATGAAAAGGTATTGGTGAGAGTACCTGGGAAGGGTGATAGCCAGGGAGATTTCAGGAGAATGAGATGATTAAGGACGAGCAAATGGGCATCTTTAAGGGCCAACTGAGGAGGGAGTGCAGGGTTGTAATGGCAGGTAAGACAGTAAAGAGGCAGTTTCGTGTGTGGCTGAGAATGCGGTTTTCTGCCCTAGACCACCTAGTCTCTGTGTGGCTCTGGGTAAGTTTGTTAATCTTTCTAAGCCTCAATTCCTCCACCAGTAAAATGAAGCTGATAACCATAATATACCTCACCTAAGGTTGTGATGGAGGTTAATTGAGCAAATGGCCATAAAAAGTCTGGCATGGGGTAAGCTCTCAATAACTGTTCATTACTATGATCGATGCAAGATTGGGGGAAGAGTGTGAAATGCTGCAATGTGAAAAGATGTTTCTGTAATCTTTCTAAGTCTTGTTCCAAAATGCCCTACCCAGGAATAGACTTCATGTGTTACCTTGCTCCCAACACACATCTACGCGAAAATGTCTCCTCATTGCCAACCCCTCACCAGCCTTTTCTCTTTTCCAATGACTCTTCTGAGAGCTAGTCTAGCGCTTGGCACAATAAGTTCTCCATAAATATTTGTTGATGTTTACTGCACTTCTCCCAGACAATGCTTAGGTGTTACTTTGTCAGGACCGACCTCCTTAGGGGAGAACGGTCTAGGTAGAAAGACAGCGTTCTTCGGACTCTGAATCACCTGTAAGCCTGGCATAGTAAACGCAGCTCAATAGGAGGGGACTGGGTTTGGTCCTATGAAACTTCCCTAAGGAGCCGTCTGCATCCAAGGGCGGCCAGAGGCCAAGAAGGACACTGAGCTTTCGTCTCCTTTAAGAGGCGTGGCTTCGCTGTAGAACCACGGGAGTGATTGGCTGAAGCTGCCTGTCCGGGGGCGGGACTCGGTTGCCGGGGTGTGGCGCGGTGGCCTGGCGGAGACTGCGGCGGCTGCGCGGAGGAGCGAGGTGCTTGCTGGGCTAGGGGTGGGCGACGGCTCCGGGGGCTGCGGTGAACGCTTAGCAGGCCGTGCAGTTCCCACAGGGAAGGCGCCGTCGCCATTGACGCCTCGCTCGGTGAGCGCGTCCCGCTCGCCGAGCAGGGCCTCAGCCGACCGCCGGCACCATGGGCCAGTGCGGCATCACCTCCTCCAAGACCGTGCTGGTGTTTCTCAACCTCATCTTCTGGGTGAGCGTGGCCGGCGGGCGGGAGAGGGCGGGGGCCCGGCGGTGCGGCCCGAAGGAGGCCTCGGCTGAAGCGCCTGTGGGGCCCAGCGGGGACCCAGGCTGGGCCGGGGCTGGCGCTGAGGGAGCCAGGGGGCCCTGTGGCGGAGGCGCGAGGGGAGGGGCCCGGGCCGGCCCCGGGGGCCTCTTCGTTAGGTCCCTCACTGGTCGGGACGAAGGCTCCGGGCGTAGATGGCGGTGAGAGGAAGCCCTCGGGGGCTTCTTGCGGCCTCCGCGCTCGGGCCCGGTGCCCCCGCCGACGAGCTGTGTGCCAGGGGCCGGCGCTGAGAGGCCCCCCGGCCTCCCCCCTCCCCGGAGCAGTCTGCTGGACGGAGAGCTCTCATTGCAGATTCTTTCAGGACACCAGGCTCGAAATAGGATATTCCCCAAAGGGTCGGGCTGTGCTTTCTTTGTCGGGGCCCGGAGCCCTGGCAGCTCCAGTGGCAGCCCCGAGGCGTGCGAGCAAACGGTGCAGAAGTGCGGGGACGCTACCGACTCAGGGGTGAGGGATTTTGCCTTAGAGCTTTTTGTGTATGGAGAACTGGTTGACTGGTTACCAGCCCAGAAAATGGAACGGTTTCAATTTGAGAAGCCAAATAATCCTGTAACCAGAAAATTAGTCTGTTTGTTTGGTCCTGGGGATGCGTAGCCTGAGATTATAAACCTTGGTTAAATATGACTCGGATGTCACAAGATCTTGAAAGCGATGAGTTAGTTCACTTTCAATAAAGGGTGGCTTACACATTTTTTGGACACGCCCTCAAAGAAAGGGGTGTTTATAGCCCCTTCATCTTACTTCAGGTCCTTATCTCGCCAAGGACTTTTGTAATAACCTGTGTTATTCCTGTCAGTCTCTCCACCCTCTAGTTCATCTGGACCTTGCACCCGGATAAATCTTATTAAGCATTTCTTTCCTCACATCACTTTATTTCATTTAAAAAATAAACACCCGCCCACACCCCAAAAGCTTTAGCAGTAGATTAAGGTTCAACCTCCTCTTGGTATTGCAATTAAAGTCCTCAGTCACCTTTCCTTCCTCACCATTGACCATGTTCTTAAACACTTGCTGTCCTGGACACACTTCCCTGTCCCCAGTCCCCAGGACACTTCTTGAACATTCCCACTTCCCATACTTTTGTGTGTCCCCATTCAACTCTTTCCCACAAACATACCTAAATTAGGAGGAATCCTTTCCTTCTTACAACACATTCCCCCCTCCCCCAACAAAGGAGGAAACTTTTCATATCCTGACTGCTCTAGCATAAAAGGATAATTACATATAATAAGGCACTTACTACACACATGTATTGCCATAGAGTCTTTCAGGATATTTATGGTGTGATGGAAAGAATCCTGACTGGTAGGGCCGATAGTACTGTTCAGAATCACCCACATGTCATTGATGTTTCCATGATTTCTTCTTTTCCAATTAGAGCAGTGTTTCTTATACTTTAGTTTGACTTACAAGCCTTTTTAAAAGCTAAAAGAGTTTCCAGGGCTCTCCAGATGAGAAACACTATTAGATAAGAAGATTCTTAGGTATAGACTTAGCTTTGTAGCCTTTACAGTTCCTTGTGATTTTTATGGGCATAACAGTTTCATTTTGGAGAAGAGTCTGTGTACTGTCAGGTGAGTTCTAGGCTATTCAAGCTCAGGGACTGGAATTGCTAATGAAACAAAATATTCGAAATACAGGAGCCATTTTCTTTAAATAATTAAATTTTCATTTAAAATAGCAGTTAATTCAAAGGTTCATTAATCTTTGGAAACTATGTAAGTATAGGTACTGTTGGCACTTAGTGAAGAAGGTTATGATGAACTTCAGTTGTGCTTTTCATAGTGGCTTCTTGCCAAGACTGAAGTTAAACTGTGGTAAAAACACTCTTTATCTAGGTTAGTAGGATAATAAAACATTTGTGAGCTGTGATGAGGAAGTTAAGCAGACATGCAGGGAAAAAACCTGTGGCGTACAGCAGGATTAGTGCAACATAACTAAGGAAGAAACAATATTAGATATGTCTTGTGCCAGAGTATTAGTTTAAGGACCAACTGTTGGAATCTGACGCTGTTGGTAATCATAGCTAATATTTGAGTGCTTTTAAGACCCAGGCACTGTGCTAAGCACTTTACATGGAGTATCCTCATAACAACTCCTTCTGGCAGGGCATATCGTGCTGCTTTTACAGATGAGGACATTACAGTTTACTTAAAGGGGCACACGCAAGGTGGGGCAGAGCCAGCCTTCACACCTAGGTTGTCCTGTGCTCTAGAGCCGGTGGTGGTAGAGCAAAGTGGAATTTCAAAAGATTTGGAAAGGGGAAGGAACTCTTTAGGCTGTGTTAGACTCACTTGCTCTAAAACACTGATTTTAACCTTGTTTAGAACCTGCCCCAGCATTTAAACTACACTATTTAACTTGTCAGTTTAAAAAATTAGGTCATTATGAGGAAGTACATAAAACAGATGTTAACCTGTTCTTCCTGGGAATTTCTAATGCATTCTTCAGTTCTAATAAGTATATTCTTATATAGTGGCCCCTTCCTCCTTTTAATGCCTTAATCTATAAGTGGAAGAATAAGCATTCCCTACACAGAGCATCTCTAAAGTTTACCTAGTTTCCCTTGGGCAACTTCAGCAAAGTTGCCCAGGCTCTGTTGCACTGGCTCTTCACTATCGGATGGTAATGACTGATTGTCGATAAGTGTTAAAGTTTAATTGCTTTGTCAACATCTTTAAACTACACCTCTCTATATCATGATATCCTGGTTCCACTGGCAGCTTGTTCAAAGAGCTGTGATGTGCAAATAGATATGTACTTGAAATACTTAGGATCGGTATTAAATGATCTGACAGCCAAAGCTGTTAATGTTGACTTGGTGTAGATTATTTTGAACAGTGCAGTCTAAGGAAGTTACTATGGAAAGGCTCAGACAAAGGGGAAACAGTGGGTTCTAAAATCCTGAAGGTTGTCTTAGTGGAAATTGAGAGTGCCTCACCAAATTCCAAAATATTAGGGCCTATAGCATGAAAGGTAATTTTGGACTAGTGAAGGGTTGTACAACTTGGATCTCTTTGTTTTTTATGGAGTGGCATAGCTTTAAATGTAAGCGTATTAGTTCTAGACCCATGATAATTTTTGGAAGACAGGAGTGTTTGAGTTACATGACTAAATTTTGAAGGCTATTGGAACAGTCATTAACCTCTTCTCTAAACTGCACTTTTGCACCAAGGTCAGACAAGGGTCTTAATTCAGTGGGTCATTTGATCTGACCCAGGAGGCCTCGTCTAAAACAAGTTTAAATCAGTACTTTATAATTTCAGGGTTTTATTCTGGCAAGTTAATTGAATACTTAATGAAGACCCATGTTATACAAATTACTTTTACTTTTTCTACCCTGTGAGAAAAACCAATTGGCTAGTATTTATTTTGCTCATATGTGTCTCAGGCATTATAGGGACTACAAGAGAAAGCTTTGTCCATGCTTGCAGAATTTATAGTCTGGCACATCTGCTTAGGGTGTTGTTTTTCATCAGTATGAAAGGCCATAGTAACACTAACACAGCTGTGGAGTGGGAAATACCACAAGGTTAAACACCTTTTAAATGCTTTTGGAAACAACTTTGGAATGTGGCACCTTCACTAGTCATCATTCACTCATATGAAATACCCTTTACATACAAATCATATTTAAAAGCCTTATATAAGCGTTAAAATTTACCTTATCTTAAAAAAGTTTCATATTACCCTTCCCTCTGTGAATACATATAATTAAGGAAAATTGCTTTGTTAAACAAATACAAATGTTTAAATACCTACTTTGTGCTTATATTACTGATAGAATGGTGGAAAAATGAATCTCTCTGTTCTTACAGAACTTTTTTTTTTGGTGGAGCAAGGCAATTAAAAATAAGCAAGGAGGGCTTCCCTGGTGGCGCAGTGGTTGAGAGTCCGCCTGCCAATGCAGGGGACACCGGTTCGTGCCCCGGTCCGGGAAGATCCCACATGCCGCGGAGCGGCTAGGCCCGTGAGCTATGGCCGCTGAGCCTGCGCATCCGGAACCTGTGCTCCGCAACGGGAGAGGCCACAACAGTGAGAGGCCCGCGTACCGCAAAAAAATAAAAAATAAAAAAATAAGCAAGGGAAATATCAGATAGTGATGTGTTATGCAGAGACTTAGAACAGGGTGATGTGATAGAGTGATTGGGTGGCTGCTTTAGGTTGGCAAAGAAGTCTTCTCCAAGGAGGTGAAATTTAATCTGGAATATGTGAAGGAACAGATTTTGGGGTGATCTGGAGGAGATGGGGGACATTTAAGACAAGGAACAGCCTACGGGCTCTAAGGCAAGAATATACTTGGTGTGTTCAAATTACCAAAAGAAAGCTTAACTATACTTTCATGCTTTTGTTTAAAAGATAAAAATTTATAATGAAATATTTAAAGGAAGACTTCTTCTTCACAAATCTCCATATACATATTTTGTCTTTTCTAGCACATCTTGCACATTTGAGTTGAGGATATGATACTTTTAAACCGGAACCTTCATCAAACATCCTGGAATTTGTTTCTCCACCTCCTGTATTCCTATCATCATGAATGACTGCTCTGACAAAGAATATGTCATTGGAACACACCTTCAGCTAACATTTCTTTTTTCATAGTTATTTTTCAATTCACTAGAAGAAAAGCAAGTTATGGTGTATATTAGGAGACCGGTTTCTTAACTTTGACAGTTAAGAAAATGAATGCTTCCAGTCTTACTACATTCTCAGTCAGCTGTCCACCATACCAAGAGCCTTGTGGCTCTGAGTAATCATTAACTGGAAGAGCGCATCGCATTGGGAACTTAGTCAGGAAAGCTCTCTTTAGTTGACAGTTTAAGGAAGAGGTTGTTTAGTAGCTCTTTAGGATATTTATCATGCTTTGAAATATTTTAATGAATTTTATTCCATAAGATCCAATTTAGCTTAGGATTTTTGCAGAAATTTTATTCCATAAAATTTATACTTGCATCAAACAAGTATATTCTAAGAATCATTCACTTAGTAAATACTTGTTGAATATCTGTGCTTTACATGTTTCTGAGAAATGCAAAAAGGTACAGTTCCTGCTCTCTGACAGCTTATAGGAAGAGGGGTCAGACAGGCAAAATCATTTAATATTCTATTGAATTTAATTTCTAGCTGCTCCTCCCCCTCCTCCTTCCCCTTATACTCACGGAGAGTCTCAAGTCTTCCTTATTAAAATATCATCTCTTTCCTCCTTCCCCCTCCTTAATAGTTTTGTAGAGTCAGTAGATGAGAACAATTATTTGCATTGATGTATTTGTTCTTGATTTACTAAAAGGGAATCTATAGTAAATGCTGACATACTGTATTTTACATTGTTGCTGCTACCGATTAAACACATAACCCAAGCAAGGACAAACTCTACTATTATAAAGCTTAAGGACCTCAGGCTCCAGTAGTAATAACTGACTCTTTTTACAGTTAGAGTAGGGTGTGAGGACAGAGGGTCTCAAAGAAAAATGCATGTTTAAATTACGTGCTTCTCAGATGACCCCTGGAGCCCTGCAATCTGAAAATATTTAATTTCCATGCTGTTAAAATAATTTGGCTGTGGCAGTTGCGGATCTCCAATTTCATTGCAACCTGAACGTTTGGGGTCTTTCAACTCGTGGATATAAATTGGATTAAATAGAACAACTTTGTTAAGCTAGATGAACAGTGATCATAAAAAGCAAATACAGAAACAGTGAAAATAGGACAAAATTGAGGAACATGACCTTTGGAATATCATCTGAGTAATACTGGTTTAAAGGATTAAAATACTTTTTCTTTAAGAATAATGGCAATAATGATGGTGATACTGATAATGATGGCAGAAGTGGCTTACTGTCAAAATTTTACCCCTCCAAGTAGGGTTGGTTTGTTTGTTTGTTTTTTACTTGTCTCCTTAATAGGTAACATTTATGGGGGGAAAAAAAGGATGTGTACTGAAAGGATCAGAATTGTGTTAGATAGTCAGAAAACATCTAAAGATGAGTCAAAGCCAGGCAGACCCAAGAAAAGTGATAAACAGGGAAGATTTGCAGAAGTAACTAAAATATTTGGGATTGAAGAGATACCTGTTTTATGTTGGTGGTTAAGGACAGATCTAAGAACTTGTTTGTGAAAGAACAACAAAGTCTCAATTTCAGATATAATTTTAAATATTTACCTTTATGATTATGCAGATAATATATTTGCTTTTTAAAGAAGACACTAAAAAGTATTTTAAGCTAATGTTACCATAATTCCACCACTCAGAGACAACCAGTATTAACATTTTGGTGGGTTTTTTTCCTTTTTTTTTTAATGTCTGCATGTAAGTGTGTTTTTCCCCTAACACACCACAAACATATTAGTAAATTATGCTTTAACATATTTAAGGGCTATAATGCAAATATACCTCTGGATGCTAGGGTTTTTTCTTTTGTTTTCGCTATTATAATTTTGTTATAATATTATAACATTTTGATGAACATACCTTATACAAATCTTTGTTTTCATCTGACTTATTAAGAATAGACTCCTAGAAGTGCAGTTAGTAGGTACAAAAGTATAAATGCTGAGGCTACTAATGTGTTGCCAGATAGCTCTCCAGAAAGATTATTCTATATTATTCTATACTTCTGTGGGCTCTTCTCTCTGTACCCTTACATATCTTTGAATACTGCTTGCCTTTATTATTGACCAGTTTGTTAGGTTGAAAATGGTATATTTTAATAGCTTCAGAAATTCTTGGTTAGAGTAGCTTTAATTTCTGAAACAGGATTTGAAATCTTTTTTTTTTTTTTTTTTGCGGTACGCGGGCCTCTCACTGTTGTGGCCTCTCCCGCTGCGGAGCACAGGCTCCGGACGCGCAGGCTCAGCGGCCATGGCTCACGGGCCTAGCCACTCTGCGGCATGTGGGATCTTCCCGGACCGGGGCACGAACCCATGTCCCCTGCATCGGCAGGCGGACTCTCAACCACTGCGCCACCAGGGAAGCCCGGATTTGAAATCTTTGGGATAGTTTTTTTTCTTGAGTGATAAGAGAGTAAATGAAATATGTAGGTATTGGACTTGGTAAGAGTAATTATATTTAATGATATGAAGTATTTCGTCAGAGTAAGTCAGAATTGAAACAAATAGGTTTGACTAGAGAATATTATGGTAAGTAGAATGCTGAAAGATTTGAGGTGATTTTAAGACAGTTGTAATGGCACGAGGAGGGATGGAGTTTGGAAAAGCTTTCAGAAATGCACTGCATAGAATTACTAATGGGTTCTTTGTAGGAGAGAAGCGAGGTACATGAAAAACTAATATGACCGTACAGGAGACTCTGAATTAAATGTTAAAAGATAGGTACATAAGATGGATTTCTGCTGCTGTTTTTCCCCTCTTTACTTTTTGAAATCTGCATTCTTATGAAGTCTAGAATACATGGTGGTTTTTGCCAGGTCTTTCTACTCTTTCTTCCAACATTCCAGTCGCTTCTGCTTTACCAATTGATTGTTGGAGGCAAAAATCACACTGAAGAAGTAGTTCTTGCAGGCAACAAGAACTTGTGAGACACTGTGCTTTTTAGCTGAATGACTTCAGACGGTCCCCTCATCTTTACACTGTCCTCATTCTTTCCCTTCTACAAATGAATCCATGACTACTGTATACCACTGCAAGAAAATCACTCCTGTTCTTCTTTGCTTTATCTTCACCCATATGCTCTGTGGGATGTGGGATGCACCTTCACATTTCTAAATTTCCATATAGATGCACTTTTCACAACAGGGGTGTTTTACCTCCTGGCTTGTAACAAGGCTGTTTTGTTTTTAATGTTCCCTGATTGCAGTGGCAAGTTTCACTGTGGTTGATGTGCTCCCTTTCATTTCATATTCCTTCTTCCTTAGAAAAGTAAAGAATTTAGGAGTTTTGTGGATTTTAGCATTTCATCATCTTTCACAGAGGATTTCAAAAGTACAAAAACAAAACAATTAGTTTGTAAAACCAAAACACTGGTTTCTAAACCGTAGAAAAATCAATCTTACATAACATTGAAATTTCTAATTTTAAAGGGGCTTCACATTTGTATGTGTTGAATATGTAGTGGAAGGGTAAAAGGATAAAGTGAAGTGTCATATTTCTGGAACTCATACTTCTAAAGTTTTCTGACAGATAGCTTTATTTCTGGAGGAACAGCTTGGGGTTGTGCAAAAGCACTGGCTTTCCTAAAGTTTTAAAATTTTGTGACTTAATTTAGAACATGAGTTTATTAAAAGGTAAAGAAGAATGGTTTTCAAAAAATTCTTTTTTCCATAGTTTCAGCTCTCAGCCTTTCCATTAAATTTCCCTTCACTTATTTGTAAAAAGGATGAGTATTTTTAGTATACTGTCCTGGCACTAATCCTCCTTATAGGCTCAGATTTTCTCAGCGATGACTAATGCAGTTCAGCTGCTTCCAAGTTCTACATTTCATTCTCTCTTCTGCTGCACCTCCTCTTCCCCCCCTGCAGCTGGTTTGTTGGCAAAGCCCAGATCCTTTGATACATCTCAGTCCCAGCATTACCCTTCAGAAGGATTTAACCCTGCTTACCTTTTAGGCTTTCTAATAGCCACAACTCCTATATCAAAAATCTGCATGACTACAAAGTCCCTAGTTAGGAATTACTTATAACCTTCTTCCGTTTACCGTATAAACTCTACCTATGTTTTTCATACTGATGGTTGGATGTCATTAAAGCAGTTGTTTATTGCTGTTTTTAGGTCTTCAGCTGTTGTAGGGACACCTTCTCTATATTTTCAGAGTAACTGATGTCATTTCATAGATTGTTTACTATACAACTTACATTAAGCACTATATACACATGTTGTTAAAAGAAGAAATTTTTGAAGTTACCTTCAATTTAGGAGACAGTCTCTGTCAGTAATTTGATTTATATAGTTTCATATCAGCAATCAGTGCAGTTTCTGCTTTGGTGTGTGCAACTGCTAAGTTGCTTCCCACTGTATGTTGTCAAAACAGAAGTGTTATGTTTTCAACTCTGCTGTGTGATTTGGATGTTGACTAGTTTGCAGCCTGGGAAAAGAAACTGCTTTCAAGTCTATTAGAAAAGAACAGGTGGCTTTACAAATGGCATTTCCTCCTAGCCTTCCATTGCATTCGTTATCTGTATGGGTGGAGGATGGCTGCACTGGAAGCATTTCACTTGGCCCACTCCCAGGCAGCACCAAGTGTGAGCCTTATAGGGATCTCTTTAGGTTGAAAACTCATCATTTCATGTTTAAAATGCAGATGGTTCTTCACTTTCCCATGCTTCAGATTAATTGTTGAGCACATATATCTTCCAGTTTTATCCTGTTTTTATTCTTTTTTTTTTTTTTTTTTTTTTTTTTTGTGGTATGCGTGCCTCTCACTTTCGTGGCCTCTCCCGTTGCGGAGCACATGCTCCAGATGCGCAGGCTCAGCGGCCATGGCTCACGGGCCCAGCCGCTCCACGGCATGTGGGATCTTCCCAGACCGGGGCACGAACGCGTGTCCCTTACATCGGCAGGCGGACTCTCAACCACTGTGCCACCAGGGAAGCCCTATTCAAATTTATGTGGTCTTAAATTTCATTTACTAGCAGCTCAAAGATGGAATTCATTTTAATTTAAGCCGTTTAAGAAATGAAGATTGCCTATTAGAGTAAGAAAAGCTAAGAGTCCAAAGGATAGAGAGATGACTAGTGAAGACAAACTGGACAGTATTTGATTGCTTCATATTTAGTATTCTTCTAATTCTGTTTGGGGACTAAAAGTATTTACTGTAACAAAATGTGTGTGTGTATACACGTGTGTGTTTGTATATCACACATATGTAGTCAAGAAAAAGTAATGTTTGGTAAGAGTGTTAAGTATTCCATGTACTTCGGTAGTTAATGCACCCAGACTATTAAGCTGTTTCTCCTCTCTCCCCTCTCCTATGCCTTCCATCATCCCATAATAATATGTCACCAAAGTAAGTATGTCAGTGAACTGAGGGCCTTTGAACAGGTACAGTTGCTGTAGGTGAAGCATTTATAAACTAATGTATTCCAGATGTCATGGCCATCAGGAATTAATAGTAAGCTGGATTAAGTTGCCAAATCTTGTTTGAATGGTGGACTAAAAACTATAAGCATTAGACTGAAGAGAAACAAAGCAAATTCAAACCAAAGCTTTATGATTGAGATAGGAGGGCAATTTCAAGGGACTGGATGAAATGAAGTGTACTCAATGAATTTTGACGAATACCTTCTATGTGCCAGGCACCATTCTAGGTGCTGGATGGTGGTACAGGGCTGAAAGACTGACAGGCAAAGTTTGTGCCCTAATGGCATGCTGAGACATATATAGTTATAATTGCAACAGTTGTAATAAATGCTCTGTTAGAGCTGTGTAGGGGGTGGTATGTGACCAAGTGCACCTAATCCAACCTGAAATGGTCGAGAATGGCTTCCAAAAGGAAGAGGTGATATTTAAACTGCATTTTAATGGGTGACAAGGAGTTCCCAGGCAGATGAAGAGAGGGCATTCCAAAGAGAACAGCAGAAGCAAAGAAGTAAGAGGATATGTGGTACATTTGGAAATAACAGCTTTCTGTTGTTCAGGGTACATGAGAGGTAATGGAGTCTGAGCCTGAAAAGCAGGGAGGAACAGCTTAGTTTATCAGGGGCCTTATTTGCCTCATCTTGATTTTAAACATGCTAATGCCTTGATCTGTTTTATATTTTTACAAAAATAACTGATCATATGAAGAACATATTATTAAGGGACAGGGAGGGTCAGCAAGTAAGGTTTAGGGTGAACAATGGTAAGGCCCACATTAAGACAGAAGCACTGCAGAGGGTTGAAGAGAAGTTACGGTATTCAGGTAGTGTTTGGAAAGTAAATCTGAAGGAGTTTGGTGATTGATGGGATGTAGAGGTAGGACAAAGAAAGAAAATAGAGTAACTCTCAGGCATTTGACTAGAAAAAAATAACTGTCTGGTGCCATTTGCTCTGAAATACAGAATATGAGGGAAGGTTTAATGGAGTGGGCAGGAAGGCAGAGAGGGTTTGAGGTAAGTTGAGGGCAAGGTGTCTGTGGGGCTTCCAGATGGGGATGTGTAGTCCTGAGATGATGGCTTAGGTAGAGAGCTGCAGTGGCTGGTGAAGCCATGGCTAATATAGCCCAAGGAGAGCCTACAAAATGAGAACTATTTAAATAGGGCCGAAGGTAGAACCCTGGAGATCACTAACATTTGTCTGGTAAAGAAGAGTCCATGAAGAGAATGAGAGAGCAAGCAGTGAGAGAAATAGGAAGAAAGCCAGCAGTGGGGCCTCTTGAAAGCCAGAGGAGAGTTTTAAAAGAATATGGTTTTTTGGACTTCCCTGGTGGCGCAGTGGTTAAGAATCCACCTGCCAATGCAGGGGACATGGGTTCGAGCCCTGGTCTGGGAAGATTCCACGTGCTGTGGAGCAGCTAAGCCCGTGCGCCACAACTACTGAGCCTGCGCTCTAGAGCCTGCAAGCCACAACCACTGAGCCCGCGAGCCGCAACTACTGAAGCCCACGCACCTAGAGCCCGTGCTCCGCGACAAGAGAAGCCACCGCAATGAGAAGCCTGTGCACCGCAACGAAGAGTAGCCCCCGCTCGCTGCAACTAGAGAAAGCCCGCATGCAGCAACAAAGACCCAATGCAGCCAAAAATAAATAAAATAAAATAAATAAAAATTTTAAAAAAGCTTTAAATAAAAAGATTATGGTTTTTTAAATTGCCTCCATTACTCTAGTCTTGTCTTCTCTTTTTAAAAGTTCATTATTATTTTTTTTAAAAATCAACTTACTTTCTCAACTTTCCATAAATGGGGTCTTTTTCTTCCAGATCTGAATGATTCTGTTGGCCTGGTATATGAAAATATACTGATGACGCCCCAGCTTACAGGGTCCCACAGACTTAAGAAATAAACTGAGGGCTTCCCCCGTGGCACAGTGGTTGAGAGTCCGCCTGCCGATGCGGGGGTCACGGGTTCGAGCCCTGGTCCGGGGGGATCCCACATGCCGCGGAGCAGCTAAGCCTGAGCGCCACAGCTGCTGAGCCTGCGCTCTGGAGCCCGCACCCTGGAGCCCGCACCACAACTACTGAGCCCGCGTGCCTGGGACTGGTGCTCCGCAACAAGAGAAGCCACCGCGATGAGACTGTGCGCCGCAACGAAGAGTGGCCCCCTGCTCGCTGCAGCTAGAGGAAAGCCCGTGCACAGCAACGAAGACCCAACGCAGCCAAAAATAAATGAATAAACTTATTAAAAAAAAAAAAAAAGAAACTGAGTTTCCAGGTTGAGAGGAGTTAACAATATTTCCAGTATCATTGTGGAGGCTCTTTTCTAGTTTGAAGATTAATGATTTATGTGTTAAAATTTTGAAGAATGGTGAAATAATTCTTTTCACGTGAATGTCTCAAAGTGCTCTGTAAATGATAATTCATTAAACCAAATGTTTTAACACTTAAACTCACACTGTATTTGCTCATTCACATAAAAGCAAGCAGCATTGGGCTGTCAGTATTGTGCTGGTACACAATGATAGCAAAATTGACAATGATAAGAGGAAAATGTATGTAAAACTCTGTAACTGGAGCATTGTGTCTGGAGCAGCAGCTGTTCCATGACTTTCTGCATTGTTTGCCTTTAGGTGCTCTAAAACCTTGTTACTCAAAGTGTAGTTCAAGAATCAGCAGCATCAGCATCACCTGGGAGCTTGTTGGAAATGCAGAATCTCAGGCCCCACCCCCAGACCTACTGAATCAGTCTGCAGTTTAATAAGATCTTCAGGTGATTCCTATTCATGTAGTTTGAGAAACACGATTCTAAAGAATAAATAGACCTAAAGGGTTTGTACAGTTCTTTAGTAACGTAGCCCTCTAGCTATGAAAATGGTAAATTTCATAGTCTCAACTAGGACAGCAAATGTTTTAGATATGGGTATCATGGTTATTAGTTGCTATTGTATTTTCTTTCCCCAAGTCATTAGATGGAGATTATAAATGCAGATTCTGGAGTCAGATCGCCTGGGTTCAAATCCTGCCTTTGCCACTTGTACCCGATTTCCCCATTTGCTGGGGGCAGTCCCCACCTCCACACTGACCCTTATTGGACATGTAATTGAGCTACAGAAGCGCTTTGGGATGTGTGTGTGTTTTCATTCTTGTCATCAGTCTTACTTACTGGATTCATGGTTTCTTGGTCCTCGATGAACCAGCAGTTATTGAAAAGTAGATGGAGCTTGGAAAACTTTACAACTTTAGTAACGAAATGCTCTTACTAATGAATAATTTTCAGCTTCACAGAAAAAACGTCTACAAAGATTTAAAAGTGGTGGAAAATCTCATTGAGTTATAACATGCTAAGAAATAGTGGGGATTTTTACCAGCAGGGGTTGGAGAATTTTACCAGCGCTCTGACCTTGTTTTCTACAGGGAGCAGCTGGCATTTTATGCTATGTGGGAGCCTATGTCTTCATCACTTATGACGACTATGACCACTTCTTTGAAGATGTGTACACTCTCATCCCTGCTGTGGTGATCATAGCTGTAGGAGCCCTGCTCTTCATTATTGGGCTAATTGGCTGCTGTGCCACAATCCGGGAAAGCCGCTGTGGACTTGCCACGGTAAGTTAGCTCTTCACTGATCGCATGTGTCGTCATAGTATGTGGGAATATTCATTTGTGTTACTTGCTTGAATTGAGCATGAAACTCCATTTTCTATTTGACTCTCTTTATAATTGGAACAGAATTAGCACTTGTCTTAAACTTCCAGCAGTTATCTCAGATAATTGCTTTTTATCAAGAGAGTATTTAGAGTTATTTTTTCATTTGTATTTAATTTTTGACAATGTTTCCTTACATTTTCCTTACAGTTTGTCATCATCCTACTCTTGGTTTTTGTCACAGAAGTTGTTGTAGTGGTTTTGGGATATGTTTACAGAGCAAAGGTATGTTGTCTACTGGAATGTATATGTTTTAAAAGGTGGCTTAAGTGTTTCAAGTGAAATAGAACAAACTCATTTTGAGAGTAAACATTTTCTTTTGCCTGACTTCACTTTAGCCACTGCTTTGAAAATGTAAGGATAATTAGAAATTATATGTCAGGACTTCTAGTTTCATTTAATATAGCAAAGTGTTAATTCTACTACTGTCCTAGTTTGTAGGTAGTTTTCTTTAAATGACCATAGGATGATCTGCAAATGAATAGTTGGTCAGCTGAGAAATTGATTCAAATTTCCTCAGCTTATAGATTCCCTATATAGATTCCCAGATTTCTGTTTAGAAGAACTAAACTGAGGATTTCATTTTCCATTGCCTCTTTTTTAAAAAAATGCATTGGTTCTGGACATAGAAAAAGGTGATTGGGAGTTGTAATCCTGCAATTTGTTCCTGAGGAAAAGGGGGTCCTACCAACTCAAACACTAAGGCAACTGTTGCCAGCCACTCCCTTCTTGCCCCTCTTTCCTCTTTTCTGGTCATTCTTCTTTTCTTTCCCCTTTCCTTTCTATTTTTCCTGCTTTTGCTTTCCATCTACAGTACCATTTAAGGCTAAACAGGCCGCTTTAAATTAATTTGGGGATAACTGTAGAGCTGTTATAAAGGCGTAGTAGGGTTATTCTCATAGTAGGGTTATTCTCTTATGATTTTGAGTCAAAGGCATGATATGCCAATTTAATATTCAACCATTGCTACATAAGGTACCAGAGAGCTATGCCAAAAAAAGAATGCAGTGGATTATGCCCCTACCTATGATCTGGTTATCAATTTTATAGTCTTACCACATCACTGATAAAATTACCAAATAGGTCTAATCATCTTAGAAGGGTAAGGAGAATCTGGTACAAGCAAACTTTATTGAATGACACTTTAGTTGCCACTTGGCAATACATCATGGAGAGTTTATTTCCTGTCTTCTCATTCACATACATTGAACTGCAGCTCTTCATAAGGTGCCACTTTTAAGGACTGATTTTTTTTTTTAACCTGCTGATTACTTTTACATATTTGCCCAAGTCTAATTAAACGTTAAATAAGTAAAATGGAAATAATGTTGGTATTTGTCCCAGAAGTATCTTGTGGGGGCTTTTTAAGTTGTTTAATTTTTACCTCCTTTAGGAAAGGAAAATGAGTAGGTCTTCTGAGAACCCACTGAAAACTTATTTGAAAAAGAAGGTGGTCTGTTTATAAGTTAGGACACCTATCTCAAGGCTCAACTGCTTTCTCCCTCTTGAATAAATTGGTAGCCTGCCATCTTGCACACAATCTTCTCTGTGATTGCTTTTCATCTGTGTGATATAATATGTCTGAAGTTTTACCTGAATCTACATGGAGGCAGGAAGGGAGAAAACTTTTTTCTTACAAGAAATTCATGGAAATATCTTGCCACTTTGCACACATGCCATTAGGGCATTTTAGCTGGAGCCTTGACTAATGTTACTTTTATCAGTATTTTTGAGGGACTGAATTCTTTGTTTTAATTCAGGTGGAAAATGAGGTTGATCGCAGCATTCAGAAAGTATATAAGACCTACAATGGAACCAACCCTGATGCTGCTAGCCGGGCTATTGATTATGTACAGAGACAGGTGAGTTCTTCTGAGGCTAATTTGTTTTTGAGGACCAATCACCGTTGAGCAAACATTAAACTTAACTCTGTTACTGTGTAAATTAGCAGTATACATTTACAGCTATGGTTAGCTTCGTGATGAGTCCAATAACCTTTTTTTTTCAAATGCAGCTACACATGAGTTGTTAAACTAAACGATCAATGCTATTTTTTTTAAATATAAATTTGTTTATTTTTTGGCTGCCTTGGGTCTTTGTTGCTGTGCATGGGCTTTCTCTAGTTGCAGCGAGCAGGGGCTACTCTTCCTTGAGGAGCACGGCTTCTCACTGAGGTGGCTTCTCTTATTGCGGAGCACGGGCTCTAGGCACTCGGGCTTCAGTAGTCGTGGCACGTGGGCTCAGTAGTTGTGGCTCACAGGCTCAGTAGTTGTGGCTCGCAGGCTTTAGAGCGCAGGCTCAGTAGTTGTGGCGCACAGGCTTAGTTGCTCCATGGCATGTGGGATCTTCCTGGACCAGGGCTCGAACCCATGTCCCCTGCATTGGCAAGCGGATTCTTAACCTCTGCGCCACCAGCGAAGTCCAAGTCCGATAATCTTACCTTCACCCTTGGAAAGTTTTTTTTCCCACCATTACCTAGTCACAGCCAGATAAGAAGCATCTGACTTTCCCTTAAAAAAAATTAGCTAAAGAGGTGATAATGGAAGAGAGGTACGTGTCACGGGAAAGTTCAGCGTCCAGATGGACTTTAGAGGAGGTGAGAAGTCTTTATATACCTTGAGAAAGCAAGACCAGAAAGGATAACAGACAAAACCATTAAAAAAAAATTATTGTAGACAATTTGAAACATACCTGAAGGTAGAGAGAATCGTATAGTAGATCTTTGTATCCATAAACCCGCCTCAAAATTGTCAGCTTTTTGTCAATCTTGTTTCATCTATTACTCCCACATATCGTTTGCCAGATTAACTTAAAGTAAGTCCCAGACATTTCAGACAAAATATTTTAAATACTTTGTCATTGGAAATAATATTTAACTCAGGATTAGATGTTTAACAGGCAAAGTGTAAAGATTTTTCTTAGCTGTAAACTACCCCTTGTGGGCAATATGATTTCTCAAATGGAGGTTCTAGAGCCACTATTTAATTACATGTGGCTATTTAAATTAAAATTAAAAATTCAGTTCCTTAGTCACACTAGCCACATTTTAATTGCTCAATAGCCCCATGTGGCTGGGTGCTACCATACTGAGCATACAGACACAGAACATTTCTATCATTGCAGAAAGTTCTGTTGGACATCACTGGTCTAAAAGTAGCTTAAAGCTCTTCAGTGCATGGAACTCTAAAGTTCAGCACAGGGGTATGTGTTCTGTGACAAGTAATATCTCTGTTCTCTTCTCTGTTAGCTGCATTGTTGTGGAATTCACAACTATTCAGACTGGGAAAATACAGACTGGTTCAAAGAAACCAAAAACCAGAGTGTCCCTCTTAGCTGTTGCAGAGAGACCGCCAGCAGCTGTAATGGCAGTCTGGCCCACCCCTCTGACCTCTATGCCGAGGTAAGTTCAGTTTCTTGGCCAACACTTGAATCTAGCCTGGTAGCTTTTTTTCTTGGTGAATTATCTCTACCTGGAACTTCTTTTCTACCTTCTTTTACTTGTCTTTAATGCCATTTAGTTTTAATATAAATTATTTTCAAATGCATTATCTTTTTTCCCTCTTTTAGTTTCTGTCATTTCCATTTCTGCCAGTGAGTAGTAATATGTGACCTTGCAGCTTTCGCTTTTTAAAAATACTAATGAGGATGACTTTGGGTGTTTTAGGGGTGTGAGGCTCTAGTTGTGAAGAAGCTACAAGAAATCATGATGCACGTTATCTGGGCAGCACTGGCATTTGCAGCTATTCAGGTAAGCACAGCTAGCCAAGGAGTTTTCAGAGTGCACCGATTCTCTGGTGGCAGCCCTGAATGGTTTTAATCACTAAGTACAGTTAAGCTTTGTGTATATAGATAACTTGGAAGTGATTGAGGTACCAGACACCAGTTTCCAGCATCTTCCATTTCCTGTCTCTAGACATAGACCCAGAATGGTCCCAGAAACCAGAGATCTGGATGGGGGAACCATGTGCGAGGGGACTCCTTATCTTATTTTCTTGACTTGATTAGTGAGTGACCTGTTCAAAATACAAACTGTTGTCATAATGTATTCTTGGGAGGTACTTCAGTAGAACTTCACAGAATTAAAAAAAAATCAAACTGCTGTATTTCAGCTTGGAAGTGGAAAGTTCTATTTTAATCTTTTTAAAATTTCTCCTTCCATTTCTTGCTTTTCTGTCGTCAAGGGTTTTATATGTTCATATACATAAATCAAGACTAGTGGCACTACACTAGTCTCTTACAGTAACGGGAGCAATTTTATCACTTTACAGGAAAGACCTTTAATTAAAAACTGAGATTCTAACCTCCCTTGTATTTGTGGACTTAGTTTTTTTAGAAGGACTGTCATCAAGAAGTCTCTTATACCACTTGGCATATTTGGAAATGTACCATGTCTTTCTGGTAGCTGAGGGGACTTGTCCCAGCTCCTACCAGTGAAAACAGTCTTTTTCCCCCTTAATAAGAGCTTGTACAAAGTAGCTGGTAATTGTTTTAATTACCTGTCACTTTATCAAAAAAAAACCCATACACATCCTTTATCCCTCATACCCACATAAAAAACAAGTAAGAAAGATGGCTATTTTTCTGCCCAGTATAATCTACATTCCTAGTTTCTTGGGTATATACATTATATCTTAGAGATTCTGTTAGAGGATATTACAACTATTTGAAAATCCTTTGCATCAGATCTAGTTCTCAGAGTGTTCTTTAGTGTTCTTTTAGTATGTTCTTGAAACATGCTTCAGGTCTAGAGAATCTACTTGAAGAAAGTTTTGATATCATTTAATTGTTAGAAAAACCAACATAATTGCTAGTTTATATGTAAGTTGCTTGGCTTGTCTGCTCTCTGTATATTTGAACAGAAACTAGTGTATTGAACAGGAAGTGCCTTATAAAATGGCAAAAGGGTGAATGTTTACTTTGCTGATAACTCAAAGAGCTCTGAAATGATTCATTGAAAAGCCGAGCTCTACTTGCTATGGTCTCTGCCCTTCTAAGCGTTTACTTTTTGGCTCAGCATAGCAGTAATCTGTTGATCAGCAGGGGTGTACTTCATATTTTCTTTGTGTAAACACATTCATTTAGCTAAAAATAATGAAACGTGAGAGAGGTCTCTTTTCCCAAGTGAAATCCTGATATGTGCATTTTTAATGATTTTATGTGTGGTAATAAAGCTGCATGTATTAGCATGCAGCAAAAAAACTTTAGAACTGTATGGTGCTTTTGATCATGAAATGTGCAACACGTATATAGAAGACTGATGAAATCAACACTTTAGATATGTCCCTCATCTAGTTAAGCTTATTAACCAGTCAGATATTTCTTCATTAAATATTTTTTAATGGGGGCTAATAAATATTCTAACTAGTCTTTTAAGTATGCCTTCTCATATGCATTTTATACTTAAATCACCCTGACTTAAATAATGGCTGATGAAGCTTTGATGTTTTCAGTTCAGCAAAACTAAGTCAGGGATTCAGAGCTTTTACAGCCTCAAAACCTAGTGGTTTTGAAAATTTAAAAACTGGTTTTAAAGGGAAAAACATCCATTTGAAATAAAAGAATTTTCTACTTTTTTTTTTAAGAGTACCTATAAATGTTTAAACTTTTGATATTCAAAATCTGATGTAGATTGGTGCCATGTGTGTGGAAAACCTGAATGAAGACAGAAACAACTCAAAGAGCAGGGAGACTTTATGCTTGTATACTTATCCTGATAGAGAAAGAGCTAGAAGGATGCTTGGAGATTCTGCAGTCCATGGTTTTAAAGGCCATGAAAATGAGGGAGAGCAAGGATAGCATGACTTACGACCATCACTAAAGCTTGAACCCCGTCTCCATGTGTACTCTGCCTCCAATTACAAATTGAAGAATTAAGATTCTCAGAAGATTAAATTCCTAAATTCTGTTAATGAAATCTGACAGCAAATTGACACTTAAACTGGTTAGAATACACAATGTAATAGCATTGAAAAATGATTAGCACTTTTCTTCAGGTTCTAAAGTGGGGAAGCTCTAAGAGCTATCACAGAAAATTCAGTTTTAAATAATGGGAAAAATTGATTGATTTTTGGTAGTGTTGTGAGTATCAAAAATATTTAAGCGTTGTCTCCTTTGATTTTGAGTGTGATTTGTGGTACTATTAAACTACATTTCATTGATGTTCTAAGGCATAAAGGTGAATTTAAGAAGAAATTTTCCCATAAACTTAATTTACCAGTAAAAGCCTCTCGTTTGAGTGTTGGTCATCCGTGGGCCAGTCTAGCCCACCACCTCGTTTTGTGTGAGCCCCACACATTTTATGTATTGCCCATGACTGCTTTTGTGTTATGGTGACAGAGTTGAATAGTTGCAGCAGAGACCAATTTTGTCTCTTGGTTCACAAAGCCTAAGATATTTACTGTATTGCCCTTTATGAAACATCTGCCCACCCTTGTTCTAGTCTTGTTAAGTGGTCTAGGTTTGGGTAGGACCAAAATTACCAAGAAAGAAAAACCTGAAAACTATAAGAGAATGAGATTTTAAAAATTTTGCTACACCCATTATACTGTTAGTTTCTTAATGAGCAAGGTATTTCACTTCTTTGAGAGTAGCCAGCCTCTTAAATGAACAAATGATCAGCTATAAATTTTATATTTCAACAGTCTGGTGATAATAATAAAATCTAGGTTTTGATTTGGCAAGCTCTTAAGTTTCAGCTGTGTGTAAGGCTCACTGCAAAGGCAGTATGGGGAAAATGGGAATTGTCAGTCTTTGGAGTCTCACAATGTTGGCATGTCCTTAAGATGGAATGATGGAAAGCAAAATTTCACAGAGAACTGGTTCCCAAGGCCTTTTTTCTGGTCTGTATGCCAAGTGTGAAGGAGGTTGAGACTGTCATTTCCTTCCTGCCTCTTCTGACTTCTATTTTAATTCATTAAAATGAGTTAAAATACATAAATGAATAGCACTTCAGATTGGGCCCCCAGATAGTTAAAATTGAGTGGCTTGATTCTGACAGTCATTTTAAAAGAGTATTTCAAGTAATTCTTCCTTAAAAACTTAAAACCAAAGCTTGGGAAGCTAATTCTTGAGTGGCTAAGATTTTTTTTTTAATTTTGGGGAAATTAATCTTAATTGTTAACTTCTTGAAAATTTCTTAATTGAAAAACCCATTTGATAAAATTTTCTTCAAAGATACAAATTTAGTAAGAGGTAAGCCTCCCTCTCAAGTCTTGACCCCAGCTCTCGAGTCCCCCCTTGCAGAGGCAACCACTGTTCCCAGTTTCCTGTATATCCTTCCAGAAGTAGTTTGTGGTTAGACAAGCACATAAATATTTTTTATGCAAATAGAAGCTTGTAGGATGCCATTTTCTACCTTTCTTTCTTAAGATAATTGTATGCAACCTCCAGTTTTGAGAAACAATGCAGACAGAATCCTGTATGCCTTGCTCAGTTTCCTTTAGTGGTTAACATTTTGCAAAACTATTACATATCACAACCAGGATATTGGCCTTGATACAATCCACTGATTTTTTTTAGATTTCTCATTTCTATGTGTGTATTCAATTCTGTACAACTTTATGACCTGTTTGGTTCTTGTATCCATCACCATAGCCAAAATACTGAACAGTTGCAACACTACAAGTGTCTGCCTGATAACTCTTATAATTGCACCCACCTCTGTCCTATGCCCCCTCCCCCATACCCTGGTAACCACTAATCTGTCCTCCATATCTAAAATTTTATTTTATCATTTCAAAAGTATCATAAAAGGTACAAAAGGTTACATATAATATATGATATGTAACCTTTTGTACCTTGTTAAAAACAAATTAATATGCTACTGTGGCAATATAGTATTCCATTTTTTGGACATACTTCATAATTTAATCTGCATTAATGGGCACTTATGGAAGTGTTGCTATTACAGAAATGCAAGTAGTGAATTTCCTCTGTATATATGGGCAAAGTCTGTAGCAAAAAATTTGTAGTCATGAAATTGAGGGGTCAGAGAATATGGATGACTTTTTGATAGGTATTTCTAAATTTTTCTCAGAAAAGAGTGTTTTCAGTGTGCAGTTCTAATCACCTTATATAAAATACCTACTTCCCCATAATGCCACCTACCTAGTGTATCATAGAGCATTTTAGTCCTTGGCAGTTTTTTTAATCACCACTTGCCTATGTATTTACTAATCATTTTTTGTAGTCGCTGGGTGTTATATTTGGACTAAGTGTAGATTAGTTCTCATGATGTGACTACTACAGGGGAAAGTTTCGTTGCAAGAAATCACACTGGAGCTAAAATATTTGTGTGATATTTTAAAATCTGTTTTTGGAAAATTTCAATAATTGATGAGATTTTAGTATAACAAAGCTTTGGAAATGGACCTGTAATACTTAGTGATGAGGTTTGCACTATAAGAAGTTATTGTGTAGTGCTTAATGTTTTTTTTTAAATTGTAGTATTTAATGTTCTTAAACAGACTCATTTCCAAGCATGAGTAGGGTTTTATCAAGTTTATTTAATTGTTTTAAAATCAGTGCAAGTTGATTTAATTGAAATTAAAGTCAGGAAAAAAAGGATACTTATTTCAGACCCCATTTTGAGAATGCTGACTGCTTCGGTAGAAGTTAACCAACTGAAAGGAATGTGAGGAAGTGGGGATGGGAAGAGATCTTTTCCCCAAGCTAATCAGTAACTTCAGAGCTTAGCATTTTTATTGCTCAATTTAACATTGCCTGGGAACATAATTGTGTTTGATCTTATAGCTGTTCTAAGAATGTTTTGCTGTACAGTGAATGAAAATGTATTTCTTTAGGAATTAGATACTAAACATGTCTAGAATTGGCTTAAGATATTTAGTAAACTTTCAACAATATCCACTTTTAAAATGTCTTTAAGGTGCTTTGCGCTAGTAAGCACTCAGCAAATATTGATATAATGAAACTGGTGAATTCAAGCAGCAAGTATATATCCTGAATGGGTAGAATAGAGGCTAATAAATAAATAAGGGCAGAAATTGGAGAGTGTGACTTTATCATGGAGAAGTCAGTTTGAGGACATCCTTTTTCTCTGTACATGTGTCTCATTAGTAATCTTCCACTTCAGACTTTGAGAGTCTTGTTTATGGATCAGGTACACTTTGTTGAAATTAGATTGACCCCATATGTACAGAGGGCCCTGCCTTTTAAAAATCAAATAACTGAGACCTTTCACTGTCTATGAAAAGTTAGAGCAGCAAATTAGTTTATTTAGCTCTTTAGTACCTGTTTATATTTTGTAAGAAGCCAGGTCGAAAATTCTAGAATCGTTTCTTTTTTTTTTTTTTTCTTTTTGCGGTACGCGGGCCTCTCACTGTTGTGGCCTCTCCCGTTGCGGAGCACAGGCTCCGGACGCGCAGGCTCAGCGGCCATGGCTCATGGGCCTAGCCGCTCTGCGGCATGTGGGATCTTCCCGGACCGGGGCACGAACCCGCGTCCCCTGCATCGGCAGGCGGACTCTCAACCACTGCGCCACCAGGGAAGCCCTAGAATCGTTTCTTTTTAATCCACCTTAATCCTCTCGCTTATCCAAAATAACATGGTACTACTATTCCAGTTTGCTACCACAGAAGGATTAGGCCTTATTAAAATAAAATGATGAAGGAAAAGTGACCTTTAAAAAGTAATATGTATATAATACCACAGAGCCAAACCTAGATTTCAAAAATAGTAAATAATTGTGGAACAAAAACCTTTGAACTATACTTTTTAGTATCAGGATTGGTTTTCCCCCATAGGGCTTTTGGGCTACTCATTTATTGGGCTTTTCACTTTGTGGTTTGTTATAAAGTTTATCTCCCTCAAACCCAGATGCTTAAAAACACCACCATTAGGGCTTCCCTGGTGGCGCAGTGGTTGAGAGTCCGCTTGCCAGTGCAGGAGACACGGGTTCATGCCCCGGTCCGGGAAGATCCCACATGCCGCGGAGCAGCTGGGCCCATGAGCCATGGCCGCTGAGCCTGTGCGTCCGGAGCCTGTGCCCTGCAACGGGAGAGGCCGCAGCAGTGAGAGGCCCGTGTACCGCAAAAAAAAAAAAAACCCACCACCAGTAAATTTGCTCACCATACATAGTCTTGATCATTCCGCTCCCTAGACCTTTGCTGTTCAGTATTGTAGCCACTAGCCACATATGTCTAAATTTAAATTAATTTTAATAAAATAAAAATTGCAATGCCTTAGTTGCGCTAGTTACATTTCAAGTGCTCAGTAGCCACACGTGGCTAGTGGCTGCCATATTTGACAGCTCAGTATAGACTGTTTGCATCACTGCAGAAAGTTCTTTCATACAGCACTGCTGTAGATTGAGACGGGAAAGGCACTAGGAGAGACTTGATTCTCTGCTGGCTTCACAAATTGTTCTTAGGTGTGAAGCAGGGAAACTAAAACTTGGTACTTAGATCCTAAAAAGATAATGTATTCATTTGAAATTGCTTCCGTTACTGTTAGTGCTTTTTTGATGATTTGAGATCTTTGAACTTAGTTCCATTGCCAACAAAGAAATACGCACTTGCTGTAAGAGGGTTTTCAGCCTTTTTTTTTTCCCATTGTTTTCTTCCCACAGCTGCTGGGCATGCTGTGTGCATGCATCGTATTGTGCAGAAGGAGTAGAGATCCTGCTTATGAGCTGCTCATCACCGGTGGAACCTATGCATAGTAGAAAACTCAAACCTGAGCTTTTTCAGTCTTGTTCTGATTTGGAAGGTGAATTGAGCAGGTACACTGCTATTGGCCTCCTGAGTTCATTTAGTTAAAGCACACGTACACAGGTGTCGGACAGAGCAGTTTGGCTCTTCACGTGTCCACCTTCTTACCTACCCACCTGTGAGTTTCTTTTCCCCTGTTCTAGCTGACTCTCCATGTCCGTAAGTGTTTAAGTACAGTGGTAAATGTTCTAATCTCAGAACCATTTGCGAGTTGCGTAGTGTGGTAGAATTAAAGGCGGACATGAGCCTGCTTCTGTTACCTCCAAGCAGTAATGGGACTGCTGCTGAAGTATCACCGGGTCCTTTCAGTCTTCACAATGGAGAACTCTTGGCCAAAGGTTTTTGCGGGGAGGGGGAGACAGTCAGCTGTCTGGTTAAAGTTAATACCAGATGGTGCCCCTCATCAGTGTCCTTTTAAAAAATATATACTATAGTTCAGTAAGATAGCAACTGTACAAAATGGCTAAAATAGATTTTAGAATCATACAGCGTGTATCTTGGTTCATCTTCAAAATCAGACTGATCTTTGAAACTAGCGGTTTTTAATCAAAGCTGGCTTTATAGGAGGAGTGTAATGTATGCACTACTGTTTTAAAACAATTAGTGTGAGTGTGTGCGTGTGTTTTTTTGTATGATTGAGCCCATTCATTGTAAGTCTAAACTCGTTAGAAATAATGTACCCATGTAGACTAGCAAAATAGTATGTAGATGTGATCTCAGTTGTAAATAGAAAAATCTAATTCAATAAACTCTGTATCACCCCCTCAACATGTAGGTTTTAATTATTTGGAGATACTTCAATTCCAGAGCAGCAGTATGTTTTGAATGTTGGTGCTATCTGCAGTTCATTATGCTTTGCATGTGTTTTAATTATATCTGTTGCTAAATTCTAAAGGCCTTGATATTCAAAAAACTACAGATGCTTTTCAGTCCAGTATATCCCACAAATATGGAGCACCTACTGTGTGCATGGCATTGGGGATACAGTGATGGTGCTGTCCTCTTCAAGGAATGTGGAATGCTAGTATCAGAGACACATACAGAAGCAGATAATTTCCATACAGTGCAGTGATTGTAGTGGTAAAAGAATGGGAGCCCAAAGGAGGTGCCTGGAGAGGTCAGAGGCAACTTCCTGGAGGAGAGGCCC
Source organism: Delphinapterus leucas (assembly GCF_059928025.1). Taxonomy (NCBI): domain Eukaryota; kingdom Metazoa; phylum Chordata; class Mammalia; order Artiodactyla; family Monodontidae; genus Delphinapterus; species Delphinapterus leucas. The sequence continues at coordinate 62,744,234 of NC_143130.1, read as the reverse complement.
AAGCCCAGAGGCTGAATAGGCTTTGTGGGAGAGGGTATACAGGAATGTGAAATGGGATGGAAAGTGCAGGGAGCTACAAGTAACTCATTGTGCCTGGGGCTTAAAATAAAACGAAAAGAAGTTAAATTGGCAAAGCCCAGGTCCTCTAGGGTCTTATATGACATCCTGTGGAAGTCAGATTTTACTTGAAGGTAGAAGCAGCCATGTGTGAACGTGGTAGTGGTGCAGGCGGACCTGTCATAGGCGTCCCTGTAGCTGTGGGGATGGGCTAAAGGGGCCATGCGAGGCCTCAGTGAGGTGGATGTAGTAGTTTAGGAGAGAGCTCGAAGGCTCTTTGGAGTGGCGCCCTGTTGGTGGAGATGGTGTGGGGCGTGGACTCAGGAGGAATTAGGAGTCACGGAGAATGGCAGGATTTGATCATTGATTGGCCATGGGGCAGAGAGAAGGGGGAGGAAGGAAGGAATCTAGGATGAGTCCCAGGTTTCTGGCTCAGTCAACTGGGGAAGCAGAATTGTTGCAGAGATATGGAGCCAGTAAGGACCACATCTAGGGACATGAGTTCATGTTTAGTTTTGGATCCATCAGTTTTGAGATGCCTAAATATTGTACAAATCTGTCCTGCCTGAAAATGGAGATGATGTGAGAAAGGAGAGGAGTAAAAACTAACTTCTGTTCACAAAGTGGAAGTTAACCAAAACATGCCTGATTTTAGAGAACTGTAGGAGATTTGCTATGTTCTCTTGACCCATCGCATCTCTTGTTCCTACCCATTGCACGTTGGGCAAGAATGTTTTGCTTGTCTTTGTGGCCTTTGACTACCACCTTCCCCATTCCCCAGTCCTGTCTCTCCCCAGCCTTGCTTCCAGTTTTCCATATGTAGCATTCTATGGCTACCCTATCACAGGTTGGAGCTGAGGTGAGCAATAGCTGGACTGTGATCGTTGGTTGCCCTCAGCTCTTTCTGCGTTGACCTACCTAGCTGAGCCTCCACGGTAGGAAAATGCTTTGGGAAAATATGCCAATTGGTAACCCACTCCTTGAACTTCCCAAGAGGCTAATTCCACACCGCTGTCCTTCACTCATTCCCTGGCTTGCCTGATGAGAGAGAGCAGCATCCTCTCCTGTGCTCTGTCAGCCGGACCCAGATTGACCATGCTAACAGTGCAACCAAAAAGACAAGGGGAGATGGTAGCTCTGGGGCCATTTAAACCATTCTAATTCCTGCCAGCTTTAAATTGTGCTTAATACCTGTCATAGTCATGGAAATGCCTTTTTCCTTTGGAACCTCTGGATGGGTGATCTCTCCATGTTGACCAGGGCCATACAAATTCACCTTCTACCTGCTTCAGGGTCTTCAGGGTCTCTGCCATACCACATGGTGCTGAGACTAGGAGTTTGTGTTACCCTGAGACCCTAATCCCCAGGGCTATTCTCTAGAGCAGGGGTCCCCAACCCCTGGGCCACGGACCAGTAGCCGTCCATGGCCTGTTAGGAACCAGGCCGCACAGCAGGATTTGAGCCGCAGGCAAGTGAACGAAGCTTCATCTGTATTTACAGACTCTCCCCATCGCTAGCATTACCGCCTGAGCTCCACCTCTTGCCAGATCAGCGCGGCATTAGATTCTCATAGGAGCGCGAACCCTCCTGTGAGCTGCACATGCGAGGGATCTAGGCTGCGTGCTCCTTATGAGCATCTAATGCCTGATGATCTGAGATGGAGCTGAGACGGTGATGCTAGCGGCTGCAAGTACAGGTTATCATTAGCAGAGAGGTTTGACTGCACAGAGACCATAATAAATTAATTGCCTGCAGACTTATGCCAAAACCCTATCAGTGAGTGGCAAGTGAAAACAAGCTCAGGGCTCCCGCTGATTCTGCATTTTGGTGAGTTGTATAATTATTTCATTATATATTACAATGTAATAATAATAGAAATAAAGTGTACAGTAAATGGAATGCGCTTGAATCATCCTGAAACCATTCCCCTCTGCCCCCGGTCCATGGAAAAATTATCTTCCACAAAAGTGGTCCCTGGTGCCACAAAGGTTGGGGACTGCTGCTCTGGAGGGCAAAAGAGCCACTTTTTATGTCTGAATTTAATGAGTGGGCTCCCCCACTGCACCAGTATTTCCCACCCTTGTCTGCACATTGGAATCACCCAGGGAACTTGGAGAATACAGATGCCTGGGTCCCAGAGCTTCGGAAGTGGCTTGGGGTGTCCAGAGTGCAGTGAAGGCTGAGAGCTACTGCTGTAACCTGTTGCCTTTTTTTTAAAGTTAATTTTATTTGGAAATGCGGAGTTACAAAAGAGTTGCAGGAATAAGAATTGTACATACGAGGCCCAAATATCCTTTACTTAGATCCACTGAGTGACATTTACCCCATTTGATTTGTCATTTGTATTCTTGCATATGCTCTCTCTCTCTGCGCATGCATCATGGCCCTTTAACTCTAATACTTCAGCGGGTATTCCCTAAGAATAAAGATACTCTGTAACAACCCCAATACAGTTATCAAATTCAGTACATTTAACACTGATAAAATAGTTTAAAATACGATTCACATTCTAATTGATCTCATAATGTCCTTTGTAGAAGCTCACCCCCACCCAGTTCTAGATCTGGTCTAAGATCAAGTATTATAGGTAGTTGTCATGTCTCTTTGGTCTCCTTTAATCTGGAGCATTTCCATAGTTTTGTCACTTATGACATTGACATTTTGGAAGAATACAGTTTCTCCTTTTAAATGATGCCGCTCATTTTGGGTTTATCCGATGTTTCCTCTTGATTAGATTAGATTGAGTTTTGCATTCCAGGTGGCTGGAACACTGTGTCATATGTCCTCTCAGGAAGCACAATGTCATCTGCCCCTCAGTGGTGATCTTAATTTTGATCACCTGGTGTATCATTCAGAGTCCAGTGAGGGGGAAAAAGTAAATAGGAAAACTTTAATATAAATAATTGTTAACTGAGTAAGAGGTAGTTAATGACTAAAAGGGAAAGAAGAGAGCCCTAAAGCATCTGAACAGAAAACAGCTACCACACCGAGGATCAAGGGACGAGAAGACAAGGAAGGAACTTAGAACCTCAGAGGAGGGCCCTGTAAGCCTGACCAACAGGAACATGCTGCCTGCCCTGTGCTGCAGAATCAACTCCCTGGAGGTGCCTGTCGAGACATGAGAGCAAAGAACAATCGCTGTGGAGGATGCTGCTGGGATCCAGGCCAGACTGAAACACTTATGGTCTCTTCCAGCCCCGCTTTCCCCTTCAGAGGCCGCTGTTGGCCAGCTGGCGAAGAGAAATGTAGTTTGCAGAGTCCCAGCTTCAGTGTGGCACGGAAGGGAAAGGAAGGCAAGTTTGGAGCTAAGAGGCAACAAACTCATACCTAGCAGACCTGGACAGGATGTTTTCCACTTTCTCCATGGTGTAGTTATTGTTTTTCCCCTTCCAACTCAAGCAATCTCTGGAGGTATAAGACCATGTAAATATTCCGCTCCTCACCAAACTTCTGCCTAGATTTAGCAAATATTGCTGACTCTGGCCTGATTCAATCTTTCCTATGATGATTGTTGTTTTAGATTCCATCTTAAAATGATGATTGTGAAATACTTTTTTCCAATTCAGCACTCCTTCCTCATTTACCAGTCTGCCCTCCCTCTCTCTTCCCCAATTATTTATTTTTATATATCTTATTTATATTCATTGTGAACTGATGGATTCTTCTTTTTTCAATGGTCTGTACTTCATTATTGTCCTTTTGTTTTTTGTTTTGTTTTTGGTTCTTAAATAGTTCCAGATGTGACCAGTGGGAGCCCCTTTAAGTTGTCTCCTACATCCCAGCATTTTTTTTTAACACTTCTATTACTTCTGACATAACGAGATGTTCCAGATTCATCTTGTCCCCACCTCCCCTCAGCCCTGGAATCATTGCTTCTCCAAGGAGCCCTGGTCCCTGGCTCTAGCTGTACTCATCACTACGGGGGTGTCTTTGCTTCTCATTCTATCAGAGTTATCCTACTGCCTCTTAAGAGTTGTTCCTAATTGTTGTAACAAAAGTAATAGTGCTTTAAAAAATGTAAACCATACAGACACGGATAAGGAAAATGTGCCCACAGGTAAGCAAGTTTAGCAGTGATATGTACCCTTCTAAACTGTTTTCTCTACATATAGAAGAATAGACTTGGGGGGCTCCCCTGGTGGCGCAGTGGTTGAGAGTCCGCCTGCCGATGCAGGGGACACGGGTTCGTGCCCCGGTCCGGGAAGATCCCACATGCCGCAGAGCGGCTGGGCCCGTGAGCCATGGCCGCTGAGCCTGCACGTCCGGAGCCTGTGCTCCGCAACGGGAGAGGCCACAACAGTGAGAGGCCCGCGTACCGCAAAAAAAAAAAGCAAAAAAAACAGACTTGGTCATGGTTTGTGGTTTTGCTTTTTGCTATTATATGAATTCTATTCTATAGGTGCTCTTTTTTTCTTCTCAGCAAAATGTGTACTATTACCTGTATCAGTCTGTAGAATTTGTTCTTGCATTTTGTTAGCTGCATAGATATAGTAATAGTATGATTAACCAATGTACAGTGGACAGGCACTCGTTGATTCCAGCCTCACTGCAGTGAACACCTTCGTACACATGCTGTCAGGCATTTAGAATGTTTTTTTGATTTTAAAAAACTTTATTGAGGTGAAATTCACACAGCATAAAGTTAACATTTTAAAGTGAACAACTCAGTGGCGTTTAGTACGTTCACAGTATTGTGCGGCCACCCCCTCTATCTAGTTCCGAAGCATTTTCATTACCCTGTGTTCTACATCTTTGCGTGGACTCAAGGATAGATTCTTAGTAGTGGTTTACTTTGTACTTTTAGATACATCCAGTTACCCTCAGAAAAGTTATACCAGTTTATATTCCCACTAGCAGTATATGAAATTCTGCATTTTCTGACAGCCTTGTTGATACTTTGGGTATTGGAAGATTGTATGTTTCTAGAAATTTGTCTATTTCTTCTAGGTTGTCCAGTTTGTTGTCATATAACTATTCATAGTATTCTCTTACGATTTTTTGTATCTCTGTGATTTTGGGGGTTATTTATCCTTTTTCATTTCTTACTTTGTTTGAGACCTCTCTCTTTTTTTCTTGATGAGCCTGACTGAAGGTTTTTCAATTATGTTTATCTTTTCAAGAAAACGGCTCTTGGTTTCATTGATCATTTCTGATGTTCGTTTGTTATGTTTTGGTCTCTATTTTATTTATTTCCTCTCTGATCTTTATTAGGCCCTTCCTGCTGCCGACTTTGGGCTTTCTTTATTCTTTTTCTAATTTATTTGGATGGTTGGTTAGGTTAGAAACAAGGCTTTTCTTGTTTCTTGAGGAAGGCCTGTATCATTATTAACTTCCCTCTTAGAACTGCTTTTGCTGCATCCCATGGATTTTGGAAAGTTGTGTTTCCATTTTTATTTGTCTCAAAGCATTTTCTGATTGTCTCTTTGATTTCTTCTTTGACCCATTGTATTTTTAGTAGCATGTTGCTTAGTCTCCATGTGTTTGTGCTTTTCCCGTTTTTCTTCCCGTAATTGATTTCTAGTTTCAGACTGTTATGGTTGGAAAAAAATGCTTGATGTAATTTCTATCCTCTTAAATTTGTTGAGACTTGTTTTGTGATCTATCCTGGAAAACACTCCATGTGTACTTGAAAAGAATGTGTATTCTGCTTTTTTTGGATGTAGGGTCCTGTAGCTATCTATTAAATCCAACTGGCCTAATGTGTTACGGCCACTCTTTCCTTACTGATTTTCTGTGTGGCTGATCTCTCCGTTGATGTAAGTGGGGTCTTAAAGTCCCCTACTATTATTGTATTATTGTCAGTTTCTCCTTTTATGTCTGTTGATATTTGCTTTATGTATTTAGGTGCTCCTGTAATAGGTGCATATATGTTAATGAGTGTTATATCCTCTTGTATTGATCCCTTTATCATTATATAGAGTCCTTCTTTGTCTTTTGTTACAGACTTTGTTTTAAAGTCTGTTTTGTCTGATACGAGTATTGCTACCTCTGCTTTCTTGTCATTTCCATTTGCATGAAATATCTTTTTCCATTTCCTCACTTACAGTCTTTGTGTGTCTTTAGCTCTGAAGGGAGTCTCTTATAAGCAGGATATAGTTGAGTTTTGTATTTTCGTCCAGTCAGCCACTCTGTGTATTTTGATTGGAGCATTTAGTCCATTGACATTTAAAGTGATTATTGGTAGGTATGTACTTACTGCTATTTTATTACTTGTTTTTGTAGCTCTTCTGTGTTCTTTTAGTCTCTTCCCTTGTGATTTGATGACTTTCTTTACTGGTATGCTTGTGTGCCTTTCTCTCTAGTTTTTGTGTGTCTATTTTAGGGTTTTGATTCGTGGTTACCATGGGGTTTATATATGCTGATCTATAACTATATCTGCCTATTTCAAACAGGTAGTCATTTACATTCAAACACATTCCAAAAGGTGTATATTTTCTACTCCCCTTCTCCATATTTTGTTTTTGATGTCCTATTTTGCATCTTCGTGTTTATCCCTTTACTGATTGTTGTAGTTATAGTTGTTTTTACGGTTTTTTTGTTTGTTTTTTAATCTTCGTACTAGCTTATTTAAGTGGTTGATCCTCAGCCTTTACTATATATTTGCTTTTACTAGTGGGATTTCTCCTTTCCTGTAGATACTTCTTGTTATAGCCTCTTCCTTTACACTTAGGGAAGACCATTTAACATTTCTTTTAGGGTTGGTTTAGTATTGATGAACTCTTAGTTTCTGCTTGTCTGACGAGTTCTTTCTCTCTCCTTCAATTCTAAATGATTATTTTGCTGGGTATGTGAGGTTGCAGATTTTTCCCTTTTTCGGTGCCTTTTTTTTTTCTTTGCGGTACACGGGCCTCTCACTGCTGTGGCCTCTCCCGTTGCGGAGCACAGGCTCTGGACGCACAGGCTCAGCGGCCATGGCTCATGGGCCTAGCTGCTCCACGGCATGTGGGATCTTCCCGGACCGGGGCACGAACCCGTGTCCCCTGCATCGGCAGGCGGACTCTCAACCACTGCGCCACCAGGGAAGCCCTTTTTCGGCGCTTTGAATATTTAATCCCGTCTGGTCTGCAAGCTTTCTATAGAAAAATCAGCTGATAGCCTTATGGGGGTTCCCTTGTATATGACTCTTTATTTTTCTCTTGTTGCCTTTAGAATTTTCTCTTTAACTTTTGCCATTTTAATCATGATATGTTTTGGTGTGGGTTTGTTTGGGTTCATCTTGTTTGGGACCCTGTGGGCTTCCTATATCTGGTTATCTGTTTCCTTCTTCAGGTTTGGAAAGTTTTCATACATAATTTCATCAAATACCTTTTTGACCTTTTTCTTTCTCTCTTCTTCAGCGACCCCTGTAACGTGAATGTCGGTATGATTGATATTGTCTCAGAGATGCCTTAAACTGTTCTCATTTTTTACTGTTTTTTGTTTTTTGTGTTTTTTTTTGCTGTTCTGATTGGGTGATTTCCATTATTCTCTCTTGCAGATCACTTTCACATTCTTCTGTATCACCTAACCTGCTGTTAATTCCTTCTAGTGTGTTATTCATTTCTGTTATTGCATTCTTCAGTACTGACTGGTTCTTTTTTATATTTTCTAGTTCCTTGTTAAAATTCCCACTGTGTGTATGTATTCTTTTTGCTAATTCAGTTAGCATTCTTATTACTAATGCTTTGAACTCTTTATCTGGTAAATTGTTTATTTCTGTTTCATTAGTTGTTTTTTTCAGAGGTTTTCGCTTGCTCTTCCAATTGAAACAAACTCCTCTGTCTTCTCATTTTAACTTTCTCTGTCTCTGTGAAATTAGGTGAAACAGTTACCTACTGCAGTCTTGAAAAGGGGTATCCTTGTGTGGGAGCAACCCTATACAGTCTGCACAATGCCCAGTGGCTTTGGTGGGGAAGCTAGATCTGACGTGAACACAAGTCACATCTTTCTCCAGGGCATGCTGGCAGCTGTCACCTTGGTAGAAGGTGGGACTGCAGAGAGAGGGGCTAGGGCCAGAGCCAGGTGTGAGAGGTGATGTGCCTTATTCTCAATGGCTGTCACCATGCTATTAGGGGCAGGTTGGGTCTCAAGTTGCTGGAGCAGAAGTTCTGAGGGTCAGGTCCAAGCTAGCTCTGTTCCTTTTAAAGTGTGTGCCCTCTGATGCCATCGCTGGCACACTCACCCCAGAGCGGAGCAGTGCTGGCGCAGGCTGCGGCAGTTTGGCCACAGTCAGGGATCTAGACTGCTTCTGACGTGCTGCCTGTGTAAGCAACAGTAATGGCTGCCTCTCCCCTGTTCAGATGCTGCTCCACATCTGAGCCTCCTTTGTCTCTTCACTCAGCCGCTGCCATGCTCACCCTGGTGTGCAGCTGCACCTTAGAGCAAGTGGGGCGTGTGTGGGCACTCGGTGTGGGTCGGGCCTGGGCTGTGGAGGTCTGGCCATAGTCAGCAGACAGCTTCTGAATGGGCTGCCTGTGTAAGCGCCAGTCATGGCTGCCCCTGCCCTACTTAGACACTGCTCTGGGTCTGGGCTACCTTTGTGCCTCACAGACGAGCTTTCCTCTTGGCCAAGACAGCCCTTGCCCCAGTGTGGAGCTGCTTTTTGGAACAAGTGAGGCCAGAGCTGTTGCTCGGCTCAGGCTGGGTGCATGCCAGGGCAGTGGTGGGAAACCGGTCAGAGACCTGTGTAGTTTCAGTCTGCCCTGTTTCAAGAGTAAGCAAGTCTGTGCTTGTTCCTCATGAGTCGAGTCCAGGCTTCCCCCAGCCCTTCTGTTAGTGCCATCGGCCCTCCAGCCAACCGAGGGGTCTCATCTTCCTGGGGCACCCAATATGTGGCTGGAACCGCTCACTCCACAGGAAGGATCTCTGCCCGTGTAATCTCCGTGCTCGTTTGAGTCCCTTCCCGAGGGCACAGGTCCCAACCTGATCACTTCTCTTACCATCCTGCCTGATTCTTTGTGCATCTTTCTTACAGCCTTGGTTGCACAGGAGTCTTTCTGCCAGTCTCCAGTTAGTTTTCAGTGAGCATTGTTCCACATGTAGATGTATTTGTGATGTGTTCACTGGGGGAGGTGAGTCCCCCATCCTACTCCACCATCTTGATCTGTTTTTGACACTTTGGATATTATCAGCCTTTACCTTTTCTTCCCATCCAGTAGATGAAAATATGTATGTCTTTGACTCTTAGCTAGGACTCTTAAAGCTGTTTCAGCCATTTGTATCTCCTGGATTTCCAGTTTGTATCATCTGCCCAGTTTGATAGGTTTTTTTTGTTGTTTTTTTTTTTGCAGTACGTGGGCCTCTCACTGTTGTGGCCTCTCCCGTTGCGGAGCACAGGCTCCGGACGCACAGGCTCAGCGGCCATGGCTCACGGGCCCAGCTGCTCCGCGGCATGTGGGATCTTCCCGGACCGGGGCATGAACCCGTGTCCCCTGCATCGGCAGGCGGACTCTCAACCACTGCGCCACCAGGGAAGTCCTGATAGGTTGTTTTTGTTTTTCTTATAGATTTGAACAGAGTTAAGTTTACTTGGGAAACTTTTCTGTGAAACTCAATGTCTGTTGCTACTGTGAATGGGGTAATGTTGCTGATACATTTGCTAATTGGTTACTGTTGGTGCGTAGGAGCCCCTACTTTTTGGGTACTTGATCTTATATGCAGCATCCTTGCAGTTCTTGAAAATAATTTGCATGTTCTGTGTGGTTCTTTATTGCAGTGTCCCTGAGATTTCCTGAGGGTACTGTGCAGTGCCTTGCAGAAATTTTCTGAGTTTACCTACTGAATACCTTTTTGGACAGTGCTGAGTACGTGGCTAGTCGTGGGGGAAATTAACTCATACACAGGTCCTGGTCTCTTGAGTTTATCCACTGAAAGTAAAATAGATACAGAATTTATAATAGGATAGAAAAGAGACTTGTTTATGTTTGTATCCCCAGCACCATAGTGGGACACTCAGTGTCTGAAATGTCACTATGGTGCCATAAGAAGATGGTTTTCAAACTTTATTTTTTCAGCTGAAGAGCCCATTAGCTAGAAGAGTTCTCAGTGTTCGAAATATTTATGCTCAAGCTCAGCTGGCAGAGAATTGGATTCAGTTCGTCTAAGGTGTGACCAAAGCATCAACATTAAAAAAAAACTTGTTAGGTGATTCCATTGAGCAGCCAGGGATGAGAACCACTGCTGGTCCAATAGGTAAACTCTACAAGTAGAGCTTGAAATGGAGTGGGAGCGCTGCTTCTCCTCCCTTTGGCCCCTGCTAGGGCTTTGTAGAGCACAGTTTGAAAGCCACATCCCTGTGGTCTTGAGAATCCTGTGAGGGTGCTGAGGGTGGGGTGCCCACTTGCTGGTGGTGACCTTGTTCTGGGCTTGTGCTGCTGCTTCACATGCCAGTATGGGAAATAGGCGGATATTCTGGTTCAGCCAGACAGAGCCTAACAGCTACCCCTGTGCTGAGGTTGCCAGGCCTGAGAATAGCTGTGGGAACGTGGTTGGAGTTAAGTGTTAGACCCCAGTGGTGCATGTGTCCAGTTCGGTCAAATAGTGCATTGCTTCTCCTTTCCTCCTTGTCACCTTTGGGAAGGAATTACCGACATAACCAGCACTCTCCAGAGGGCACGTTAAGTGAGGATGCTATACCAAGCGCAAAGTTACTGTTGATTATAGCCAAGATTTGGAGGTGGTGGACTTTTTTATTAAAAATGATCATCTCATGCTTTTAATTAGCGCTTATATCTAATTTTGAACTTTACAAGGATAGCAACTTACACAGGGGCTTATTGCACCCATCTTACTGATGATGATACTGAGGTCCAGAGAAGTTGTACCTTGCCTAAGACCACACAAGGAAGCATGAGCGTGGATTCAGACCCTGATAGTCTGACTTCAGAGGCCATGCTTTTCCTCCTGCTCCATTCTGGCTTTGAGCAGCCCTCTGTCAAGAAGTGGGCCGCAGTTATTTATACACCCAATTACACACACACCAACAACCTCTTTATCTGTCACCATCTCCTCTGCTGGGAAGGCTGTCTGTCCAGCTGAGGTTGTGACCTGGTGCACAGAGATTGGAGAAGGCTGCAGAGGCAATGAATCTGACTTAGATTCATTCGTGGGTTTCTTTTTTCCTGGTATAAATTGTGACCCCAGAGTTGCTTTCAATTCTATTCTCTGGCTGCCTAAATGACCGGAGTGCAGGCTCTGTTATCTAACACTCATTACCCATCACCCTCCAGGACTGTAGACACTGCGGCACCTATCAGAGATGATGATAAATATCTAGGCCAAAGGTTTTTAAAAAAATCTTTGCAGTTGAATGGAATGCTCAATCAAGATGACAAGGTATTTTCAAGGAATAAATAAAGCACTGATAACGTAACTTTCTCCTCTTTTCTTTCCTCTTGGCTGCCCATATATGATCTGATGCCAGTGGTCAGTCTACTTGGCTGTCCTGCCTCTTCTGGGCCTTTGCACAGACTTTGTCCCTGCTGCTACTCCTCCTCCACCTTCTAGTCCACCTGGGAAGGGGAATCTCTTCTCATCTCCTTCCTTTCCACTCTTTCCATTCCTGGCTCACATCCTGTAAGTTACCAAGTCCTGTTGATCTATTTCCCTCGTTCTTCCAGAATTGCTCTCCAGCCCAGCTGCCACTTCCTGGAGAAGCCACCATCATCTCTGTGTTGGACGGCCTGCACCTGGTCTCCCAGTCCTACTCTTGCCCTACTCACTGTCTACCTTGTATCAGAGGGGCAGTAGTGTCTCTGTTCTACTTCTGGGGTGAGTGAGCTCTTTGACAGCACCCCCTTATCTTAGTACCCACCCCCCCATTTTCAAATACAGTGTCATTCACACAGAAGCCATCAAAATACCTTGCTTGATTGAATTACTTCTGACAGCTCTCATATCTGGCTGTCCTGGGCAACGTTTCTGGGCCAGGCAAGCATTTGTGTAAGCAGGGCTTTAGTCACTGACTTCTCTCTCTCTCCTTCAGGGAGCATAAAACCAAGCACAAGTTTACATTTTTCTTTCCAAACATCCCTAGTTATAAACCTCAGCTGTGTCAGGGACAGGTATGGTCATTTGGTCAGTTCACTTGTACAATATGCTTTATAAAAGACAATTTATTTACATTTCAGGAAGGATTTAAGCCTCCGTCTGATTTTTTCCAGAGGCCCAAAGCCCCTTCCCACCCCGTCCGCCACACACCCTCTGGCGGAAGCAGTGGTGGGTGGCATCTAGCGGAGGGTAGTTGGAGCCGTGCTTCCAGGACCCTACCCTGCGCCCAGGGGCTGCCCTGTGCCTTTTCACCTCTGCCTGGCCCCAGCATGAATAACACTGGGTGGAAACAACCCTTTCATGCTTTGTAGACTTTCGAGGTGTTCTCACACCTGAGTCTGAGGTCAGAGGCCACAGTCCGGCCATCCCCCTCCTTGACCAGGTGTCATGTTTGCTTAATCAAACCCACTTTTTTGCTTAAGTGATGAAGATGAGGGCATAAAGATGGACGTCTGCAATAAACAGAGGAACAGCCCTCTTTACCAGCCCCTCCTGGTCATCTTCCTAGGGCAGAGCTTGGTCAAAGGCCTCATTTTTGCTACTGTGGCATCTGATGTTTGCCTGAGCACGTGGAATGTTCCTCCGTACGGCTGCCAGGTGGACGGCTGGCCAGGCAGAGCCAGGACCCGTGGGAAGCCACAGGTCCACGGCAGGCTTCCGTGGGTGCCATGAGCTCCCAGTCACAGAGATGTTGAAGCTGACAGGAGTGCCTGGTGCCCAGTCGTGCAGGACGTCAGATTAGATTCCCCCAGAGTCTCTTCTAGTTCTAAATCCTGGAGAATTCAGTGATGCCCCTCACTCCCTTCTCTGTCCCTGCCATCACAGGCAGGCAGGAGCAGAAAGGAACCCCCTCTTTCCTTTCCTGGAACAACTTCCCCTTTTCCTTGGCTTATCTTGGTCACTTGTTCCCAGAAGCCTCAGGACTGCTTGGCACATCAGGACGTTTCCTGTACTGCCGCCAGCTTTCTGGTCTATCTGTTCCCCTCCACCAGGTCAAGGGCCCCTTGAGTAAAGCCAGTGTCTGAGGCATTCCTCCTCTTGAGCTCACAGGGGGTGGGCCACAAAGGTTAATGAACGAGCAAGCGAAGTGATGAAGTCCCAGGGAAGGTGGTCTACGGGGATAGTAACAGGCTCACTCAAGGTGTGCCTGGTGGAGGAGGCCCCCCCGCATGTCTGGCCCTGAGTCGGGGCGGGCTGCTGGCCTGCTGTGCTGGCAGAGTGTTGGGGCTCCCACAGGCGAGCACTGGGGAGGCCTAGGACTGCGGAGCGGCTGGTTCCCACTGGCTCTCCCCCCCGCAGTCACTCCCCAGGCCCTTGGCATGGCTGGAGCAGGGCCGTGGCAGGCCTTGGGCAGCAGTAGAAGTTACATTTCTGGGGCCAAAAAGACAAAGGCTGGAGAGCACCAAGAGTGGAAGAAAAGCTTGGCCACCTCTGTGCCCAGGTCAGCCCGCATAGACTCCAGGCCTGCCTAAGCAACAATGCCACAGCCCCTCCGCCTCGGCAGACCTGTCACCTGTTTCCTGCCTGGAACTAAGCTTGGCTCATCCCCAGAACGTTCCAGGTGTCCCTCCTCCCTGTGCTCACACACCTGCCCTGTCCTGCTGCTCTTGCCTTCCCTGTGTTCTGTCTGCTGCTGCCCTGGTCTAGTCCCTCTGCCCCAGGAAGCCTGGTCTCCCCATCCCAGCTGTCCCGAACGTCTCCTTGCCCCTACCCCATCCTCCCTGACCGCTGCGGCCTTCTCCCATTGCCCGCTGTGAACGTGTCTGCCTGGCAGTTCCCCGGGACCCAGGGCTAGGGTACCTCCCCATCCCCAGCAGACCAGGGACAGACCTGAGCTGGGGCCTCAGTGACAACACTGCAGGTGGGGAGCTCTGCTCTCCTGGGCTTCTCCCCTCCTTTGCCTCCTCCGAATTGAGCACTTGGACACGGGTGCAAGGAGGAAAAAGAGCGCTCCTTTATTCCCTGTGGGAAGGACTGCTCGGGAGCAGCCGGTACCTTTCCTGAGGGTAGGCTCTGTCTTGAGGCCCCTGCGAGGCCAGGGCAGCGGTGGGGGCACTGCTGGCCCCGTGGACAGGACAGGTCCAGGCGGGGGCTACTGCCCCTTCCTTAAAGCTTCTCCAGGTAGGAGCCAGGGACAAAGCCACGCTGCCCATTCCGTTGCACTGTCCACCAGCCATCCTCCCCTTCCTGGATGACCTCCAGGATGTCCCCCGCAGAGATGTTCAGCTCATCGGAATTCTGGGCAAGAGAATGAAAACGCATCAGGCTGAAGGGGGCCTGCTGGGAGGGCCTCTGGTCAGGCGTTCCCCCAACCCCAGGCGGTAAATGCCAGCCTGTCTCCCAGATGGGCTGTCAGCTGAGACATGCCGGCCTCCTGGGGCTGCAAGACAAGGCCACTCTGGGCTAAGGCAGCCCTGGAGACATAGGGTGTGGGGTGCCTCGTGGGGCTCAGCCTCTTGTCCCCTCTGGTTTGTCATTGTGGGCCTCCCACACAACCTGGGGCTTCTTCCCCTGCTTCACCTCCCTGCCAATCCCTTCTTCCCCTCCCTGCTTCAGACGCTGCAACCTAGCAAGTCAGGTGTGTTTGCCACGCCCGCACCTCTGCTAGCCCTTGTCACACAGGCACACCGTCATTCTCCTGGGCTGTCTCCCTGTCCAGGGACCAGGCTTCGGGAGTCAGTGCAGCCCGCCGAGCCCCGAGGAGATGCTTGGCCTCAGTCCCAGTGGATCTGGAGTCCAGCTCTGTACTCCCTCACCTCAAACTGGGAGCAGATTAGACTCTTTGGGGATCTGGGCACAGCTGCCCTGTGGCTCCTTTACTCATCCTCCCCTTGTGGGCTTCAGAAAATCAACCCCGGCACAGCTGAGGGCCTCGTTCCGACCATGGCTTGTTCTGGGTGCCCGTGGTCACGGAGAACAAGGCCCTCACCCGTGGGTGCAGAGCCTGATCCTCAGACCGCTTCCTCAGATAGCTGCAGCTCTGCCAGCTGCTGCACACGCGCACACCTGCCTGTACACCGCGTGTGCTTGTGACCAAGGCCCTCGTGCCGTTTATCTTTCACTCAGCACGTCCACACTGGGCCCCGCCCAAGGGCCAGGTGCTGTTCTAAGGGCACCCACCCCAGCCCACTCAGTGCATGTGCCTACGTGCGAGCACACCCTTGGGCATGCTGGTGCCCTCCCAAGGAGGGGAGGGCGGGGCCTCACCTGGGCTGTGTAGTCATAGAGCGCCCTGTAATCCTGGGCTGGCAGGGTGTGGGGTCCTGGCACCTCCTGCACGGCGATGGCGGCATAGACACCCTCATTCCGATCAGAGGTGGGAGTCAGGGTCTCTGTGGAGGCTGAGAGCAGGGTGAGGCCTGGCACCCGCCCCTTACAAAGAACAGTGGTCCCTGGAGGCCCCCCTGATGTGGAGCTTCCCCAGACTTGGCCCAGCCTCTTCCCAACCCCTAACCTCCCAGCTGTTGGAAGGCCCATCTGTGCCAAGTAGGCATCCTCCCCTTCACCCCAGGTTGACAGTTGTCACCCCCAATTACCCGCAGAAGCTGCTGACGATGTTGTTTTGGGACTTCCATGCAGCAGCCCAGAGAACCTGGGGACAGGGAGGAAAGCAGGTGAGTCGGGGTGGGATGGGGGGAGTAGATGAGGCAGGGAGCCCACAGGGCTCCAGGGCTGGGGTTGCCCCTAGCCTCCAGGCACAGATGTGATTTATGGGCTGCCCCTCACCACGAGGGCTCCCTAAAGAGTGGTCCAGTGGCTCTTGCCCAGCCGCACTCTCCCAGTCCCTCACCCTGTAGACATCTTCTCAGTACCTGCTCCCTGCAGGGCCTAACTGGGGGCTCTAAGACCTCTGTGCTCCAGGGCCCAGGCCCTACACCCACCAGGCCCCTGCTCCAGCCTCCCCTGTGGGCAAAGGAGCTGCCCCCTAGAGCTTGGCCCACTCACACCTCGCTAGGACCTTCACCAGCCTGGGCAGCCCAGCCGCTCCCCGACCACACAAAGTGAGGTCCAGGAGGCAGTCCTGGGCTAGTTCACCCCTTACCTCGTGCCTGGCTCAGACCTGGACTGAGCTGGAGTCATGGAAGTTTGTTGAATAAAAGAGAGAAAAAAAAGGCAAGAATCAAGAGGCAGAGGCAGACACTGGGGTACCTAGTAAGGAACCAGATGTGGGTGCCCCGAAGCAGACAGTGCTAAGGGCTAAACGAGTAGAGGCTGATGCTACTTCCCCCGCTCAGGAAAGGCTTCCTGGCCTGGTGGGGTCAAGCCAAGTCTGCAAAGACTCAACTTTATCAGGTAGAGACTGGAGTGCAAGGCATTGCTGGTGAATGGGAGAGGAGTGCAAAGGTGCAGATTGTACAGACAGAGGAATTTGGGAAGTGGAGTGGACCAGTTTGGGGTGTACAGGAGATAAGACTGAAATAGGGACCAGGCCAGACCCCCAGGGGTCTTGAGTGCCCAGTAAGGGGCTGGGCCCATAGGAGGCTGTTCTGTAGTGCCAGGTGGGACACAGAGACCTTTCCCAGGGTGGGAGAATCCGGGACCCCCGCCCCCTTGCAGGGTTTGTGGAGCTGAGGGCCCAGGATGGAAACACATGGACAGGCATGCGTGGACTTGGCACACGTGGGAAGGCCTGATGCTAACTTGGGCCCTGCAGACTTAGTGCCTGTGGCACTCCTGCCCCTGCCAGATAGGGTTAACCCAGCAGGGCTGGGGCTGGAGGAGCAGCTCGTCGAGGCTGTGTGTGCCAGGGCTGTCTGCGCTTTTGACTCCGTTCCTCTGTCCACTCACTTCCTAGCCAGTGGCCCCTGCCCGTCCCCAGCCCTGCCTGGCTTCTGGTCCCCACACGGTGGTCCCTGCCTGTCCACTGCAACAGCCAGGCCTCTGCCTGTGCGACCTCTTTCTCTCTTTACCTTTCATGCTCATCAGACCCCTTTCTGTCCTTTCTTGATACTGCCCCAGGTGAGCTCTTCTGTCCCGCTGTTTAAGTGACCACGTGTGTTGGGATCTGGGTCCTCACTGGGAGTGCAGGGAGGTCTGAGTCCCCTAAGATTTTGGAATGATAGCGAGGGTAGGAATGCCCTCCTCCTGGGGTTCTTACTTTCTCAGGGTTCCCAGAGGAGCATGCCATGGTGCCCACAAGCCTCTGCCTCCCAGGAGCCTTCCTGCAGGGCGGCTCCAGAGGCCTCAGAAATGAGCTGTCCTCAGAGGACTGGGAGCCTGTCACCTCCACCCCACCCACCTCTCAAAGGCAGGGCCTTCTCTGCAGTGGGTTGGAGGGAGGGAGGAGGTCACGGAGGCCTGGGGGTGGGGGTGGGGCGCAGGCACCATGTGAAGCCCATGGATGCTCCTAGATGTGTACAGATGGGGAGCTCAGGGAACTGGCTCCTGGGTAGGGGGGCTCCCTGAGCAGGCCATGGCGCTCCCAGTGGGCTGTCACCGTCGTCACCCAAGGCCTGAACCAAGAGGGTCCTTAGGTCTGAGTCTGACCCCAACACGCATAGGCCCCGGGCCTAGAGGAGGTGTGTGACTTGTGCAAGTGACACGCTGGGGCCTGACACCAGGACCCTGGCACCTACCACAGCCAGGCCAGGGAAGGGGCCCTGGAAAAACCTGGAGAATTCTCCAAGAGTACTGGCTGTAGGGCCTTCTCCTATGCCCTGATCCCGTGCCAGTGGGAGACGGTTGCCACTGCAGCCTGACTGTCCAAGGCTCCAACCAGGCTAGCAGCAGAGCCCAAGGGGTCAGCCAGCCTGGGGTCTCCCTGGAGCTCTGAGCATAGTCGCTAGTGAATAAGGGAGCTGTGATTCTTTAATGCTTAGGTCCCCTCGGGCTGAGGGTGTCATGAGATTAGATTGAACCTGTCTTGTCCCCGAAGAGTGCCCAGCACCTAAACCCTGGCACCAGGCACATAATAGATGCCCAATAAATACATGTGGAAGAGCCAGTTGCAGGAGGAGAGGCTGGCCTCCCTCCCTGGCAGCCCCCGTTCCCCACCCCGGCCCCACCCTCTGTATCCCGTCCGGCTGGCACCCAGCAGGCGGCTCACCTCTTTATCATGCCACAGGACGGCTGAACACCAGGGCTGCTGGACAACGGGGCAACCTCCCGATCATAGTAGTTCTGGTAGGGCACCGGAGCTGCAGGCAGCAAGCGCATGAGGCCGAGGGTGGCAAGGGCAGGGCAGGCAGGACCTGTGCCACTCGGCACCCCATCCTCTCCCCATCCGGAGACCCAGACTGGGGCCCCACCTTACCATCCTTGCCCTGGCCACCTAGGTGCTTGAGGACAGGGCCTGCTCCCTTCCTAGAGATATCTCACTGTGGGTACCACCAAGACCGAATAGTCTAGACTCAAGATTTAGTGGTACCAAGCAGGCTGGAGCAGGTGCTCTGGAGAGGCTTCCTGCCTCTGTCCCTATCCTCATCTCCCCATCCAGTGTCAGTGTTCTTAAGCTCTGCTCATCCTCTATCTTGGATGAGGCGGCAGGCTAAGGACCCAACCAGGGGACTGCACTGTCCCTGACCCCTTCCCCGGGCCTGGCCAAGGCTTCTCCACCCAGAAAGGAGCTGTGAGCCACCCCAGTTCTGTCCTGGCAGTTGAGGCTCAGAGAACCTGGGCCAGGCCTAGGGAAGGCGGGCCTGGACCCAGAGGCTGTGCTGCCCGTACGTGGGCCTCACCTGGGGGCTCAGTGCCCGTGCTCTTGGCCTGGATGAAGCTGTCTATGTCGGCATCCACACTGCAGCCTTCTAGCGTCACTCGCACCTCTTCGTAGAGCTGGGGGCAGGAAAAAGCAGAGGCTGAGGGGCCAGGCCTCACCTCCATGCCCACATTGTCAAGCCTGCCCCCACTTCAGGTCTGAACTCTGACCAGGGGCCTTGAGGTGTAACTGCCCCAGGCCTGCCTGAGGGGTTAGAGCCCTGGCTGACAGCTTCGCCTGTTTCCGGAACACCTACTGTGCACAAGTTCCTTTGCAAGGGATTTACCCCACTCCTGTTCTCTGAGGTAGACACTGCTTCCTCATTTTACAGATGAGGAAATTCAGAGGAGAGTGACTTGCCCAAGGTCACAAAGCAGGAATTCAGTGTGCTGGGCTTTGGATCCGGTATGAGAGGATTCAGAGCCCACACTCCTTCCTCCGCTATAAGTAGGTCACCAGGTGGGCTCAAGTCATTTGGGGAGAAAACCCCCAAAACTCCTCACCCCATAGGCAGAAGGGGTTAGGCAAGTAACAACAGCGGGCATCAGGGAGTCAGGGCTGCCATGAGAGAGGGAACTTATGGCTCTAGGACTGCAAGGCCCCTGGCAAGGGAGGTGGTGGCCCCTCTCTGCTGAGGAGGACCCACCCAGCCCACCGGGCATGTAGAGCTCAGTAAGGGGGAACCAGGAGACCCTGGAGATGTCTAGAGACAGAAGAGGGACTGGACCTTGGCTCCTGCAAGCGCCAGGCCTGGAGCAGGGCAACCGAGGGTCCCCCAGCCTCTCTGCAAACCTCTGAGGTGCTGTGTCCACCTCCCTTCCCCATCCCAGCAGAGGGAGCATGTGCTCTGTGGCTCTGATAGCAGAGCCAAGGCCTTGGAGCAGGGGTGAGCAGAGAGGGCAGATGCCAGGGTAACCACAAAGCCCAGTCTGCAGGCAGAGAGGCTGTGGCCCTTTGTGGTACTGAGCTCCCTGTACTCGGGGGCCTGGGGCAGTGGCTCAGCACTGAGGTCGGAGACCCCTGAGGCCAGGGCTCGGACCACAGAGGACTAGGTATTTGCTGACAGGCTCAGGTGGACCTGGGTGCGCCATTGCTAGGAGGCTGCCCTCTCCTCACGCCCCCCTCCCACTCCCTACCCCTCCCTGCCCTCAGCCCCTACCTCATCATCCTTGACGCACTGCATGGAGAGCTGGTTGCAGTGCACCCACAGAGCATTGCGGAGGATGGTCAGCCGGTCAAACTCTTGCAGCTGAAAGGCCTGGGGGAGAAGCAGGGGCGGGGCGGGGGCTGCTGCAGGGCTGGGCCAGGCCAGGCCCCACTCAGCTCAGCTGGGACTGACCAGCCAGACCCCTTCTGCTGAAGCCAAGCCGAAAGGAAAGACTCTTCCTGGGCATCCCCACCCCCACCTCTGTGCCAGCTCCTGAGGCTTCTGGGGAGGGAAGTTGAACTGCCTGTGGGCTTCCTGCCCCGTCCTTCCTCCAGGCGTGGGGGAGTGTAACCCTGGGGAGCGTCTTAAGAGGAGCCCTGGACCCTGGATCCTGAGGCCTGTGTCCCAGGCCCTGCTCATCAGCAGAGCCCAGGGAAGCTATGGGTTTTGTCTGAGCCTCAGTTTCGGCTTCAGCCAAAAGGGGCGAAGGATGCCTGCCTGCAGAAGGGGACCCAGAGCACAAAGCCAGGCGGTGAGCTCCCCAGGGGCAGGGACTCAGCACAGGGCCTGTGGAGTGAGTGGATGAGTGAATGAAGGAAGGAATGATGCCTTTCCCGCAGCACTGCCTCTTTTCCCCCCGTGAAGCGGTGGGAGCGGGGATGGGCGTCCCTCCCATTTCGTAGCTCGGGAGCAGCCTCCACGCCGGGAGTGTCTCACCTCACAGGTGGCCCGGTGCTCCTGCTCCCACTCGCCCCGCACCTTCTCCAGCTGCTCGATGTTCTGCCTATACACGCGCTCTGGAAGCACAGGCAGTCCTTGGGGAGGCCAGCGGCCTAGACACCCCCCACAGGCCACCCCTTTGCTCCTGCAGTGCCCCTGCCCAGAGTGCCCTCCCCCTCCTTAGAGATACCTGCCCTGGCTGCTGGTGCTACATCTGAACGCTCGTAAGGGCCACCCACTGTGGTACTGCCCTTAGGGTGACTCTCAGCTCCCCCTGTGGTCCAGCTGCCTGGGGCTGGAGCAGAGCCTCATGCACCCAAAGTCAGAATCTGGGCCTCTCACCATCCCCAGGTCCCACCGTCTCACTTTCCAGATGGGAAACAGGCTCAGAGAGGGCAGCCCTGGAGGAGGGGTGAAGGGGAGCATTGGGAGCTATCGGGCTGGGAAGCCAGCAAGCTTGGACCATGACCTCTGTGGCCCCAGCCAAGGGAGCAGCTGGGTCCTGGGAAAGGCAGTGCTAGCAGGAGGGAGAGCCTTCCCAGGGAAAGGGAGCAACGGTAAGCTCTCTGTCCTAGGAGTTGTGTCAGCAGAGATAGGGGTGTTGGGGTCTTCTGGCATCAGGAGAAGGATAGAGGAGACAGAAGCCCAGAGAAGGCTCTGATGGGTTTCAGTGTATGTAAGAGAGAGAGAGGTGTGTGCGATGAGTGGGCCTGTCTCCCTTGATTGTGGCTGTGAAAGTCCTGGGCCCTGGAGCCAGATGGCTTGCGTTCAAATACAGTTACTACCACTTATTGGCTGTGTGACCTTGGGCAAGTTAATTAACCTCTCTGTGCCACAGTTTCCTTGTCTGTTAAAAAAAAGGGGATAGTAATAATGACCACCTTGCAGGATTGTTTTGAGTGTTAGTTAAAACATGCAAAGCACCAAGAACAGTCTTGGCAAATGTGAGAAAACGAATGGTTTCGTTTTACTTGCATAAGTATGGAAATGAGAGTGGTGAGCGTGACTGTGTCCCCAGGGTGAAGGAAGTGTGCTGTGGGGGAAGGGATGTCCAAGCCACCCTACCCCCTAAGCTGAGGAGGCGGGCTAGCCACGTACCTGCCTCCATGGCTGAGTCCTTGCACTGCTTGGCTTTGTTCTGGCTCTGAAGAGACAGAGGGAAAGCAGCATTGAAGCCCCGCCCCCGGGAACCCCCCAGCCCAGCCCTTGGGCTCCGAGTTTCCCTGGGCAGCCCTGAAGGGACTCTGTCACCCCCTCTCTGGCCACACAGGGGGACACTCAGGAGCCAACTGTGGGCAAGTTCTATCATTAACTCCAGCCTCACCCTACAAGGGCCCACAGCCTGGTTCCAGTAAAAAAGGAATAAAACAGAAACCTGCACTTCATGCAGGTACATGTGAAAACTAGATGTTGAGACCTAGAGGGAGAAATGTAGACCAGGGGCCGGGCCCTGGGGCCCCACGCCCACTGCTGAACCCACTGGCTGAGGCTGGGGCTCTGTCCCTGACTTGCTGCCACCAACTCACCTGCAGGCCCCTGCCCTGTCTGGGCCTCAGCTTTCCTGTCTGTGCAATGGGCAAAATGTGTTCTTGAGCCCTGGCATCTCTGACACTCCCACCCTGGCCAAGAGGCCAGAGCAGTCAGGAGCTTGGGTTCTGGACAACCTGGGTTTGGGTCCTTTCTCTGTTTCTGCCTGGCCCTCAGACCTTGAACAAGTCACTTACCATCTCTGGGCCTGTTTCCTCTCTGTGACATGGGCCTACTGAGCCCTTCTCCAAAGGGTTGTGTGAGGGTTAGCATCTGCTCTCATTGCCCTGTGAGCTCTGGGCCTGGGCTGCAGTGGGCCTGCTCTGAGGAATGGGTCCTTGGGTGCAGCCTGGAGATGGCAAAGGGGATCGAGCTGACTGTCTATCTAGACCCTGAGATTCTAGGAAACCCATTTCACAGACAGAGGGATGAAGGTTCAGAGCGAGGTGAGCAGCCAGGATATCCCAGATGCAGACCTTGCCTTGGAGTGTCTGTGGCACCCCTTCCCTCCCTCCCCACCCTGCCCCAGCCCTGTGACACCACATGGCCTCAGGGGCTCCACGCACCTTCTCCACCTGCTTCTGTTGACCATTGGTGCTAATGCGCTCGAAGGCCTGCTCGGCGTCGTCTGCATCTCGGCACTTCTGCTCATATGTCTTCTTGGACTGGGGGGTGTGTGTGGAGGGGCGTGACTTGGGGGCCCCAAGTGAGGCTCCTGAGCCCAACCTCCCTTCTCCCTGTTGGGGGCTGTGGATGGGTTGGGGGCCTCCTCACCAGGGACAAGGATTTGGGGATCCAGAATGGAGATGGAGAAGGGAGTCTTGTTCCCAGGCCCCTTCCCAGTGGGGACAATGTAGCCCTGCCCACAGCCCCGGCCTCTTCACAGGTGTGGTCACATCAAACCGCCAGCAGGGGCCTTAAAACGCCATGCATCATCACGATGCCAGCCTCTGCACACGTGGTGGAGCTATTTTTCTCCTTACTCAGTGAACTAGGAGACGCACCTCAGGGGTCCCTTCTCCCTCCGCCCCTGGAGTCCCCAGCTGACAGCCTGGATGACCCCTGTAGACCGCTGTCCGGGACTGGCTGCTTGCCCATCAGTCAGGAGCCCCCCAAGGTCAGGCCGTGGGCCAATCTGCATGGCACCCTGGGAGCAAGTGCAACACCAAGAACCCAACAGGCCACTGTGCCTGTTGCTGGATGGAGGCCTGAGGCAAGCCCTGTCCCAGGTGCCCAGTCCAGGGCTCCTGGGATCCACACCCTGACCCCTGCCACCCCTCCAGGCCTAAGACCCTTGCACTCACCTCCATGGCCTTCTTGTGGAGCAACAGCTTGCTCTTCTGGACACGGTCCATGATGGCCTCATACTGCAGGGGACACGAGGCTCTGAGCTTGGGGCCGTGGCCTCAGGACACTCCCTTAGGCCCAGAGGACGGGGTGTCCTTGGGATGAGGCCCAGCATTCCTTCCTGGCTCTGAAGGGGGTGGTGACAAGATGCCCTCCCTCTCCCTCAGCCTGCTCTTTCACAACTACTGCTCAGAACAGAAAGCTAGAGGAGCCCGGGGCATGGATACACATGGTGTTTCCTCTCCCTGCAGACCCCAGCCAGGACTTGGTCTCTAGCCCGGGAATACCCAGCCTACCTACGTGCACATGTGCACACACACGCATGCTGTCCTTCACTCACAAGCCTCTGTACCCACTCAAACCCATCATACCCCGTGTACACACGCTGGCACACACGCACACACATAAGTAAACGTTAACAGGCCCCCACACTCCCCCTTGCATATACACAAGGCCTTCACAGAGCAACCTCAGACACCGCTCACAAGTACACATACGTACACTCTCCCATGTCCGCCACACACAGCCATGGGCCCTGTGTACACACCCCAGACTTGGTCATGGTCACCCGCTGGTGCACACGGGGCCCCTGCACCTCCACCTCGCCTCCCAGGCTCCTTGTACAGACGGAGAGGATGGAACTCGGCCTGGACAGAGATTGACTCTAAGGATAATGGGAAATGAAACACCTCTCGTGTTGGGGCTGGAGCCGGTTCGTGCCTGGGGTCTCAGTGGGGCCGGTGCCAGCGGGGAGACCTCGAGAAGCCACCTGGTCACACACACACACACACACACACACTGAAACACATGCCCATGCTCACAGGTGTGTAGAGGTGTCCTCTCGTTCTCCTGGGTGCACACCCATGTCCATACATGCACACGTGTGCACACACACCCAGGCAGCCTTCCCCGCACACTACATCACGGCTGTCCTTCGCTTGTGGGAGCCCTGATCACACTCTGGAACTGTCCCTCTGTCCAGAACAGCTTTTTCAGACATCACAGCCCCACTGACCACAGGAAAGCTCAAAACGGCCATCCTGGGGCCTCGCTGTCACAGTAGATGCTCTGCAAGCAAGTCCCAACTCAGAGGGGTCGCCTGCTGCAGCTCCTTAAGGCTGGGCCAACTTCTGGGGCTGGCTTGAAGGACCCATCGTCTGCTCAGGAACCCAAATTTAGAATCGTGAAAGCCTGAGGCCCCAGCTGGCCAGATGGGCAGACAGGGAGTACAGCCACACTAAATTTCTGTGGCCAGAGCTACTAATCGGAGCCAGCACCCTGCCTGTGAAGGCTGCAAGGGGCCTAGTTCTGGGCTGGGTCCCCCAAAGCTTGGCAGGTGGATGTAAGTGTCCCATCCCACAAGAGGGAAACAGGCACAGAGAGGGTAAGTGGCTTGGCCGGGACACCCAGTCCCAGCCTGGCCCCAGCCATGAACTGTTGCCTTCTGTCCCTTCACAGCTCAGTTGTGTGGAATTTTCCATTTTCAGTTCTTTGGACAGTTTACAATAATGCTTCCTCTCCAAGCAAGAAGTGCTCCTGTGCCCTGGCCCCTCCCACCCTGTCCAAGGCACCACGCTCATCACTAAGGCCCTGAGAGGCTGATCATGTGTCCGTACCTGCCTTCCCAGAGGGCCACGTGCTCAGCCAGTCAGAGAGTCTCAGGCTTGGGAGGGGGCCCTGGGACACAGGGGTCACCAAGCCCACCTCCCATCCAACCTCTGCAGCTTCCCTGACAAGTAGCCTCCAGCCTCTGTTTGTATACCTCCCATGATGGGGACCTCACTTCCTCTCCATGCAATCCCTCCATCTAGGGACAGCCACACCCTACAGATGGGTGAACAGTACCTTTGGATGCTGAGGTAGGCTCGGCAGCCCCCACTCCCCACAAGCTCTGTCTGTTCCCCTCAGCCTCAGGCAGCCCTGCAGAGTGGCTGCAGTGACTGACTCCCAAGTCTTCCTTTCTCCCAGGTAAACAGCCCTGATCCTTGGGCTCAGGACCAGTTTCTGGTGACTCCCCAACTTAGGTTGCCTCCTTTGGATACCCCCAAGCTGTCATGGACCCTCTACAGCCTGTTGTAGTAGGATGATCAAAAAGACCAAGGTCTTTCCCTCTTCCTGGCCTGAGACAGCGCAGGGGGAAGACCCCCAGTGGGGCTTTCAGGCCCAAGAGCTGGGCCCTGGTCCCAGTACCAGGCGTCTGTCCACAGCCCCCTCTCCTCCTTCAAATCGCCATCACCCGCAAGCCTGGGGTGCTGCCCATCGGGAGAGCCCGTCCCCTACTGCCTCCACAGCGACAACAGCCACCGCCCACTCGAGGCCCATCCCCGCGCCCCCTTACCTTCCTCCTCTGCTCCTTTTGCCTCTCACGAAACTCCTCCAGGCTCCGCAACTCCTCACGCAGGGCCAGGGCCAGCTGGATGTGGGCGCTGCCCACGTTCTCCATTTCTGGGGGTGGAGTAAGGACAGTGGTCCCCGGTGTCAGACCTGGTGGGCCCCAGCCACTCACATATTTGCCCCTGTCTGGGCCAGCCCACCCCAACCCCACAGCTCATCTCTGTCACCCCCAAGTCCTCCACCAGCCTCGACTCCCGGCCAGCATCCATCCATCCCCAACGGTGGGGGATCTGGCGTTCCCAGAAGGTCCTGTCACCCTGCAGCCTGGAGTGGGGAGCAGGTGGGACTTACGCTGCTTCAGAGAGTCAAAGGAGGCCCTCAGGGAGCTGCAAAACAGAAAGACCAGGGTCAGCAGGAGGACAGTGCAGGGGAACCTGAAGTCCTGGCTGGGCCAGGGGACTTTTATTTTGGTGGGAGGGCCCTGGCTTACTCACACACACTGACCTAGATCCCAGGGACCCTCTAGCCAGACTGTGACCATCCGCTCAGAAATCAAACCTCCCACTGTGACAGAATGCTCTTGGCTTCTGCACATCTTCAGGGCCCTGCCTCGAAGCAGGAGAGGGTGGGCTTCAGAACTGGCAGGTGGCCTGAGGACATTTTGGAGGGGGCTGTGGGGGAAGAAGGGGACAAGCAGGGCAGAGGTGATGGAGGGGAGAGATGTAGGGGTCTTCGGACAGGATGAATAGGAGGTACAGGTGAGGACAGTGAGAAACTGAGGGGCTCCCTGGTCCCTGGCTAGGTGGCTGGGTGGATGGTGGTGACACCTCTGAGAGGGGCCAAGGAGGGAAAATGGGGAGTTATTTTAGGGTGCACTAAGCTTGGGGTGCCTGAGAAAACCCAGCAGGAGGAGTTAGGAGGCACCAGGTGTCCAGTCTGAAGCAGACATGCAGACACTGCCCACTCCAGAGAGGGCACCAAGGAGAAAGGAAAGGGAAGGGGCTGGCTGGGCATAGGAGGTGTGAGGGGGTTATGCCCAAGGGTAGGGTTGCCAGATGGAGCAAATAAAAATACAGGCCACCCAGTTAAGTTCAAATTTCAGATAAACAACAAATAGTTTTTGAATGTCAACATGCCCCATGTAATATTTGGAACACACTTAAATTTTAAAAATATTTGTTGTCTATCTGAAATTTAACGGGGCATTCTATATTTTATCTGGCAGTCCTGCCAGGGGGCTGTTTCCCAGAGCTACCAACGGAGTTGAGATCTGAGCAAACATGTCGGAGCCCACTCGGGGCCCAGTCTTGTCTGCTGCTTAGAGCGGGACTGACGGTAAGTGCCTCGCCCCAGCCCATCAGCTCTCAGGGGCAGGGGCCTCTCAGAGGAGTGAGCTCCCCCTCCTGGCAGAGGAGGGAGGTGACTTGGAATCCCAGGCTAGGAACCTGGGTAGGGGCTTCCTGCTCTGGACTCCCAGGTGCGTTAGAAGCAGACCCTGGAGCCAGACGGCCTGAGTTCAATCCAGGCTCTGCCACTGACTCTTTGTATGACCTTGGGCAAGTTACCTAGCCTCTCTGTGCCTCAGTTTCCCCTTCTGTAAAATGGGGATAATAGCACAAACAGAATGGTTATGAGGATTAAATGAATGTATATGTATAAAGCACCTCTGAGCTGGTGCAAAGAAGATGCTTTACAAGGGTTGCTGTTGTGCCACCCTCCCCTGAGCCCACTACTGCACACCCTGACCTGGGGGTCCCCCAGGCCTCTTAACCTGACCTGAGCTGTAGCTCCAAAATGCCCCACCTAAGGGCTTACTGCATGCCCCCTCTTATCAGAAACCCCCACTGGATTTGTCTTCAGGTAGGGGGTCCCCTTGAGGCAGCCGCATAGATTGGGCACCTTTCACCTCCACTCCCTGCAGCCCTGTGGGTACCAAGACTCCAAGTGCACAGAGACGGTGTGTGGAGGTTGCAGATTGGCCCTGAAGTGAGGCTTGTCTATCTCAAGGGTAAAATTCTCTGCCTGTGTTTATGGCCCCTTAACTCCCCCCTCACCAGGACGCCTGAGGAGCCACAGTCAGTCGAGGCCGATAGGGGAACTGAGGCCCGAGTGTGGCCAGGCTTGCTGGGGTCACACACAGGCAGCGGCGGGGATCCTGTTGCTGGCCGCATCCTGCTGCAGCCCATCCAGCCTCTCTGCGGGGCAGCGCTCCCGCCCACTGGTGGCCATATGGCCACATGACACCCAGTGAGACAGCCCTGCCCACCCGCCTGCATTTCCCCTCAATCCTTGCAAGGCAGGCTTCACAGGGGGGGCTCCCTCCTCCCATGGGGACAGTTAGGGAAACTGAGGCCATGGAGGAGCAGCAGACCAGCAGCAGCAGCATCACCTGGGAGTTTGTTAGAAACGCAGATTTCAGGCTCCACCCCAGTCCTCCTGAAGAGGAAGCTTGGAAGAGGGGCCCAGCACACTGTGTTTCAACAAATCTCCAGGGGCTGCTGATGTACGTTCAAATGCTGGCCTAAATTATGTAATCCTCACACCTCTGCCAGGCGGGGAGGGTACCATCATTATCCACATTTTACAGATGAGAAAAACACGGGTCAGAGAGGTAAAGAAACTGACCATGGCCACACAAGTGGAGAGAGCTGGAGCCTTCTGCTTCTTACCAGAGGAAGGAAGGGGCGATTGCCATGGTGACCCCACCTGCCCTGGCGGGGGGTGGAGAGGTCAGGACTCTTCTCTGACAGAATTGACACCTTGCCAGCGGTTACACCTCCTTCTCACACACTCATCTCCTGCCTCAGTCTCCCCATCCATGGTTAGAGCCTCTCTAGGTCCAGTATGGCCACTTCTCCATGCCCCATCATGACCCACAGCATGACCACACCCTGCCCAGACCCCTCCCACAGGCTGGGGCTTGCACACCCACTGCTTGGTCCTCACCTCCTTTTAGACTGCACGTCTCACAGACACCTCAAACTCAGAGTGTCCGAAACCGGACTCATCGCCCTACAAACCTGCTCCTCCTGCAGGGCTCCCTTCTCAGCAAAGGCACCACTGTCTACCAGGTTATGCACACCAGAAACTTACGAGCCGCCCTTGACTCCACCCTCCTCCCCCTCTGTTACCTTCTTTTTCACTTCCCAAATCTCCTATGTGTCCACCTCTCACTGCCACCACCCTAGCCCCTGCCCCATCACCTCCAACCCTCCAGCTTCACTTCTCACCTGTTATCCCCTGTTCTTTGGCCACCTACCAGTTCCTTCTATATGCCATGTTCCTTCTTGCGCAGGGCCTTTGTACATGCTAATGCCCTATGTGCAGCATCTTTGCCTGGTTTCCTCTTCTGTCCCTTCGGAGCACTTGTTCCTATTGTCATCTTGGGTTGATACCTTGAGTGTCTGTCACAGCACTGAACTGTGAGGCCACTGAACAGCGGCAATGCCTGGTTCTCCTCCCCATTGTCCCTAGGATTACAGCCCAGAGCGATAAGTTCCAAGGCCTTTCTCAACTCCAAACCACTCAGGGAAACCATGACCCAGATTTCCCAGAGCTCTCCTCTACCGTGTCTCCATCACATGTCAAGGATGGGGACCCCTGGCAAGCCTCTGACCTCTGTTATCAGTCACCAGTGTCGTCATGTGTAACTCATCCCATTGCCCCTTTCAATCCTGCTCTCAGGACACTCAGCCTGGAATTCTGTTCCAAACAGTCTGAATTTCCAGTGTAAATGTCTCCTTCTGTACTTCTGTACCACCATGTGACACGCATCATCTCGTGGTCCCTGCTTTGCCATCCCACCCCCTGTGCACCAGCCAGCCAGGAGGCCCCTGCCTCCCAGCTCACAGGAGATGGGCCTCTTGCTCCCCTTGCTGGAGGCTGGGCCTGAGTGAGCTGACCCCAGAGGAGCCCTGATGGGAACAGGGCCCGCCTCTCTCCCTCCAATATCCTCAGTGATACCTTCATGCTCTGAGCTCAGAGGAAGAGAGATCATGAAAAAAATCCCTCTCTTTTGACAGGAAAACACAGCGTTTTAGGCTGTGACAAGTGGGGGTGAAGCAGGGACGAGAGGGTGTGAGGACTCAGGTGGGGGCCGTCCTTGCTCGCGGCTACTGCAAAGGGGCTCGCAGGAAGCTGCCCCCAGCCCTGCCTCAAATCCCCTTTATTTCCTGAACCCCTGCCCCATGCAGCTTCTACAGCTTGTGACACCCGGCACCCTACGTGGCACAGGATGAACGAGAGGTGGGGGGAGGTGACAGCTTTCCGGGGGAGGTGGTATTTCAGCTAGACCTCGCAGGGGAGAAATGAGGGCAACAGCCAGAGCAAAGGCCCCAAGGTTGGAAGGAGAGTCAAGGTGAACTTTCTGTAAGGGCTGGATGTGTGGTTTAGATGTTATGGGTAAGCCCCTGCACCCACCTAGCGCTTCTTTAAGATGCATTTGAAAGGGCTTGTGGGGATCCCTCGAGTTGGGGACCAGGTCTTATCTGTGTGTCCTCCATTGCCACTGCCCAGCAGATGCTTGCTGAGTTAATGTGTGAAGGAGGAGAATGCTAAGCATCACTTGAAGGTGGGAGTAACCTTGTTTTAATATATGTG
Organism: Delphinapterus leucas; assembly: GCF_059928025.1. Lineage (NCBI taxonomy): Eukaryota > Metazoa > Chordata > Mammalia > Artiodactyla > Monodontidae > Delphinapterus > Delphinapterus leucas. Next base: position 62,713,779 of record NC_143130.1, on the reverse strand, counting down.
GCTGAGTCTCCGGCCTTCTGGCCAGTCTGAGGTCAGGGGATGACACAGAAATGCTCTATTTCAGGCAGCAGGGGTGGGGAGGCTGGCCTGCTTCACCCTCTCAGCTCTCGCTGGGCTATTTCTGGGGTCACTTCACCCCTTGGCTTTTGTCCTCCTCGTTCACCGCATCCAGCCTATGCACCCCCAGCCCTCCGCCCACCCTCCCAGGGGCTGAGAATGAGCATCCCACGAGACACAGGGGCCTTGGCCATGGGGAGGCAGGGGGCTCCCCCTGACCAGGAGATGGGCCCTGGAGGATGAGCTACCAGTCCCCACATGGAGTGGCCAGGCCAGCTTTGCCAGGTGCCAACCCCACAAGTCTCCACGGCGACAAGGAAGCGACCCATGTTGTCATGGTTGCCACTCACCCTACCCACAAAGAGCCCTCCCTCCGCGTTGGTGTGGGATGGGGCAACCCGGTCTAAGCCAAGACCCTGACAGGCAGGCAAGGCCAGAGTGTCTGGGAGAGCTTCCTGGAGGAGGTGGGGCATGAGAGGGCCCTTGGAGTGATGTTCTGATGCAAAGGACTGGGGACGAGAGTGAAGTTACCCTCAGTGTGCTAGACCCTGGCTTCAGAACAGTGAGGCCCTTTGTTTTAAAAATTCTGAATCCCTCCCAACTCAGCCTAGGGCATGGCACATAGTAGGTGCTCCAAACATGCTTGGCTGGATGATGGATGCTTGGCCCACGGTTAAAGAAAGGAATGACTTAATGGTGTCACCAACCCTAGTACATGCCTTGTGGATCAACAGCAATAATTGTGAAGTACCTACTGTGCATAGTCAGCTGAGCTGGGAGCTGCAAGGGGCACAGCCCTACGGGAAGCAGCAGGTGAGCTGGGATGGTCTGCCTCCTGCCTCCTGACTCTCTGGTTCTGAATGTGCCCTGAGCTTTCCAACCTCCAGCCTTTGTCCGTGCCGGTCCTCTGTCAGGAAGGTGCCTTCCCTTCCCCTCCACCTCTCCCAGGAGGTGCCCTCTGCTCTGCCCTGCTCCTCTGGCCACCCCAGCTCGATGGGGAACTCGGGGCAATGCTGGTATGCATGCACTGCTCCCAGCCTGCTCTGGAACCCGTGTGGCTGTGCAGAGGTGCCCCTGTGGGTTTTGTTCCTGCCTCTCCTTCCACTGGTTAGGCTGAGCCTTAGGGCCTGGCCCTCCCAGCCCAGGCACCAGCTCCTCCTTGGTAGGCAGCAAGGTGGACCCTGACTCTCCTCCCTTCCCTGGCCTGGGGCCCCACCCTGGTGCTCCCACCTTGGATGGAAGCTGTGTCTCTAAGGATAGGGCCAGGGCCAGGGAGGGGCTGGGCCTCAGAGGAAATGGTCTGGGCTGGCCAGGCAGGCTCCTTAGCGTTAAACTAAACCGGGTGACCCCAATTTATCTTACTTATAGAGGGGCCCATGAGATCGTAAAGACTCCTGCTGTTTACTGAGCATCGCTGTGGCTTGGCACTCTCTGCTTGACATTGTGACTGTCCAGAGCAACTCTTGGGAGTGATTGTCCCCTTTCACAGCTGAGGACCCAGGGCTCAGAGAGGGGGAGTGACCATCCCAGGGTCACACAGCATATAGGGTAGGGCAGACCTTGACCCACTCGGCCTCCTATAACCACGCAGGGAATCAGTGCTGCCCACAGCCTCGCCCTGGCCACTTCTGTGCACCTCTCCACCCTTCCCACCGCTCACCTGGCTCCATTCCCACTTTATTCTCTTCATTGGTGGCTTCTCCTTCCTTATTTTAAGTCCCCTGTGACTCACAGCCCCCTGAGTGTGCTTCACGCAGTCCATCTCCAGCCTGACCTGCCACCGTGACCCTGCCTGGAGCACTTCCCCCAGGAGGTCTCCTCTCTTGTTGGGAAAGTTCTCCTTTTCCAGCAGGCCTGGGAGGGCAGGAGGTGGGCAGGGACTCCCCCTGGGTCATGCTCCCTTGATTCCACCCCCTGCCTGGAAGACAAAGAAGGTCCCCACAGATTTCCATTCGTTCCTCACCATGTCCTGAGCCCTCCTCTGCGCTGGCATTCAACCTCGGCCCTGCCATCTTTATCTGCTCAACAGCCCACGGGAGTGGGCAGATGAGAACCCGGTTCAGAGAGGTTAAGTCACTTGCTCCCAGTCACACAGCTCACAAAGGTCAAGTGGGGACTGGGGCTCCTGCGTTCGTACTCCTGAAGCTGCCGTTCACACACTGTGGTCCAGCACAGGACCCTTGGGCCTTGAGCATTCAACTCCCCTGGCTCACACCACTCTTCAACCTTCCTCTAGCCCTCCCTAAGTTTTCCCTGACTCCAGGTTGGAAGCAGGGACCAGCCAGGGTTGCCTATGTCTTTAGGAGACTTAGAGCGTGTTGTTTATTCAGACAGTCAAACAAGGGGACCCGGTTCTGGGCTTTGCAGCTGACGGGGTCCAGGGCCACTTTCCTTGGGCAGAGTCAGACGCTCACAGGCCTGACCCCTGTGGGAGCAGGGGCAGGGGGCAGGGGTTGCTATGGCAGCCGTAGGCTGAGTGAGGTCTTGCGGCTCTGGGGTAGGAGGAGAAGGACTCATCAGAGCCCTACCAGGACTTGGAGTCCAGGGTCCTGTCTGCCCCTCAGCCTGGCTCGGTCCTCATGCAGTAGGGAGAGTCCACACGTCCCGAGGCAGCCCCTCCACTCCACTGTTAGAAAGTTCTCCTTAGCTGCCCTCAAATCGTCATTCTGTCTCCACCTGCGTCCCCGCCTGACAGTCCGCACACAGAGGCCCAGGCCCCAGGGCCAGAGAGGCCCAGCGGCTTCACAGCAGCAAGTGCCCTTACTACCTTCCCTCCCAGCCAGGCCTGAGCCAGCCCTGGACTCACATACTCCTCTGAGGAAGGTCGTACTGCCATCTGCTCACCGATGAGGAAATGGAGGCACAGAGTGTCAGTGACCCCCCCACCAAGGTCCCAGGGCTAACGGGTGAGGAACTGGCACCCCCACCTGTGGCCACACAGTCCCTCCTGGAAGCCTGAGCCGATGCTGCGGGGTCTCGGGCAGCCAGTGGGGTCCTGTCACCTCCCCTCAGGGGTCTCAGGACTTAGATGGAGGCCGCCCAGAGGGTGCGGGCTGTGTGCAGGCACCTGAGGACAGATGACCTCACCCCCTGCCCAGGGCCTCCTTGGTGCTCAGACTGCTGGCTTTCTTCCCACACACAGAACCTGACCTCACCCAGAATGCCTGACTCCCAAGAGAGATGCCCTCCAGGCACCCTGCCCTGGGAGCCATCCAGACCCTCGCCGGCCCTCCCCAGTCCACCCCACACGGGGAGGCCCTACACCCTGTGGAAAGTGCCTGGCGAAGCAGGAGGGGCCCTCTTACTTGATCTCTGTCTGGCCGCCTGCCTTCCGGGCGATCTGCACCAGGTCCTTCCCATACCGTTCCTCTGCCTGGGCCCTGCAATGACAACCCATGGGCGCTGCGTCTCCTCCACTTCCGCCGCCCGCGGCTCAGACTCCGCCGGCGGTGGCAGGAGGACCTGACGGTCCACCCGCTCAGCCTCTGGGGGCCAGCTGGCCGGCGGGCTCCTCCTTGAGAAGGATAAGCCTCCAGCCCTTCGTCTAAATAAGTGTTGGCTAAATTCAAGGACATCTGGAGGAACATTAGATTATTTGCCCACTTGGGGGAGGCCCAGGCCGGGACAAACAGGAGAGTCGCGCTCCTGGCTTCTTACAGCGGGGCGTGGGGTGGGGCGCAGCCAGGACGGGGGCTCGGCCGCTTCCCAGGGGCTGGGGGAGGGGCTCACCTCTGCCTCAGCAGCTCCTCCACGTCCTTGCAGGTCCTCCTGCCGTCCAGCAGCCGCTGCAGCAGCACCTCGTAGCCCGTGTGGGCCGTGAAGTCCCTGCACTGGAGCACAGGACAGAGAGGCGCGTGAGGGCCGCAGCCAGGCTGCGTGGGTCGGGGCAATGCAGACGGCAGCCTGGCGAGGACGCTGCTGACCTCCTCCAGCCTGGCCTCCCCGTCTGCCCTATCCAAGAACGAGCTCTTGGGACTCAGGACCTGGCTTTGAGACAGGCTGGGACCTGGGCCCCTTTGCAGCAGTGCTGCGGTGCTGGCACCTGGACACACCTCTCCTCAAGCTACAGAATACAAAGAAATTATACGGGACTAAAAATAACGGCGTGCGTGTGCATTTGGGGCAAATTCTGGACCCAAAGATACAAAAGACCGAGAAAACCTCAACTGCCACTTCTGAAGAGCCGGGGGAGCAAAAGCTCCTTGCACACAATACCAGCTAAAGGGTGGGCAAACCACCTAAGCTACCCCTCCAGCCCGACCCCTGGACACACCCCAACCCTCACCCCGTATAAAGAACAAGTTCTCCCCCCTTGAGCAAGCGGGCAAACAAGGGAACGTGTTGTTTGTTCTCGCTCCCCGGTGCTGCGGCAGGGGCCCCAATAAAACCTTGCCTGAATTTCTTGTCTGGCCTCTGATCAATTTCTATTTATTAAGGAAGCCAAGAACGCTGGTTGGTAACAGCTTCACACAGGCACACAGTAGGTCCCCCATCTGTGGAGGTACCAGGTGTAGGTGAGCCCCTTGTGGATCAGAGCTCATAGTCAGGACACAGCAACTCTAATCTAAGACAGCCATGGGAAGGGTCCCCACCAAGGCTCCGTGATGACAGCCTTTATGGGGTGCCCCACACTGCTCACTCCTGTCACCTTCTCAATTACCCTCTTATCTCAGGGGTCCAAGTGAGAAAACTGAGGCACAGATGGGTGAAGTGTACCCAGGGTGACAGATTGAAAGCAGCAGGTGTGGCATTGAACCCAGGCTGTCTTATTCGGGTCCGTGCCCTTCACCCCCCTGCACTCTACAGCCTCTGCAGAGACAAGAGCAACTTCTGTTCCCTGATCATCCACTGTGTACCGGATGCCACGCCGGGCTCCTGCACCCATCTGCTGAGGTGGGCCTTGAGGTGGGCCTTGAGGGTCAGGGCTAGGGCACATCCTAGCACACACTTAGGACACACCTAGTAGCCCAGGACACCCAGCACCCCCTAGGTCCGCCTCTTAGCCAGGATGGTGGGGAGAGGGCCATCTTGGAGAATTCACAGGACACAGCTGCCTCTCTGCCACCCGTCCTGCTGTTGATCTGACTCTCACCCCTGGAGTGGGTTCTGAGCTGCTGGTGTAGGAAGCTGGGGGCGGGAGGTAGTACTTGAGGAGAGGGTGTTTTTCTTCAAGGTCTAAGGAGAATCAGACGTGGTAGAGAAGGGCAGAGATGCCACAGATTGCTCCAGATGGCCCCGTGCCAGGCCCAGCCCACCTTCAGCAAACTCAGAATAATGGAATCTGCAGGCCTGTAGGATGGTTAGGATCCCAAGCTCACACCCTCCTCCTTAAGCAGCACTAGAAATTCCTGAGACTCAGGTTCAGCTGCCCACTGGGTGACAAGCAGCGGGCCTGGGCCTTGGCTGACTACTCAGAACCCCAGCAGGAGGGAGGCAACCCCCCAACTCCTGCAGGCCGGTCCACCACAATGTCCAGGCTAGTGTGCACCAGGCTTCCATTTCTGTAGCTTTCATGGGCCACTTGCCTACTAACCAGGCAGCAGACCACGGCTTCCTGCCCCTCAGCCTCTGTCCTCCCTCCGGACCCCCAGGACTAAAGCCTGTGGCAGCCAGCGAGGAAAATGGATCTGCCCTCCCCCCTAAGGGGGTCACTCTGAGCTGGACACCAGTATTCAGGGCCAAATTCCATAGACCACCAGAACTGGGAAGCATCTTGTCCAGTGCCCCTCAGTCCTTGGGGAAACTGAGACCCAGAGAAGGGAAGGACCTGCCTGAGGTCCTACTGGCGGAGGCAGGACAAGTATTTGGACTTGCAGGGCACCTGCTGTTACTCCCCGATGCCTCTGGGAGGGGGGCCTGAGCAGGGAGACGCTGACCAAGCCCAGCCCTGCAGCGGACACTCTGCTTTTCCCTCCCAGCCCCATGCCCAGTTCCCACTCCCCAGGGAAACCCCACTGTCCTTCCTGAGACCCCCAGAGTGGAAAGAGAAGCAAAAGCAAACCTACATTGGCCATTCTGGAGGAGGTGGCAGGCAGAGGGGTCCTGCAGACTGGGTCCTCAGGAGCTCAAGTCCCCAAAGCACTCCAGATTTGAGAGTCTGGTCCAGCCCCTGCTCAGAGCGCGCTGGTGCCGGCAGGGGCTTTGGCCAAGTGAGCCACCGTCACAAGTGACTAGATTGTTCCAAGGAAGTGCCTGAGTCCCTGGGGCCTGCTCCCTGCCAGTCTGTACCCCTCCTCCACCCCACCACTGCCTCTTCCTCCAGGGCTTCTGACTCATGGTTCAGAGCTGGGCACAGCTGGGCTCAGGAAGCTGCTGAGGAAATGAACTAACCAATCATTCAATCAGTTAATCAATCAGTCCTGCAGGCTTACTGTCTAAGGCCCAGCACCAGAGTCACCTCCTCCAGGGGGCCCATCCTGGCCTTTCCTCCCTGCACCTACCCAGCTCCATCCTCTAGGCGTCCAGGGCTCCCTTTCAGGGCCCTTGCTGACAGGCTCAGGCTGCCATTTCCACAGTGCAGAAGCTACTAGAAGGCAGGGCCTCCCATCTCCTTCTGTCTACCTGCAGCCTCTGTCACCTGAGACCTGCCTGTGGCCTTGCCCTCTGTGAAATTGCTATTTATTGAGTCCACTTACCACACACCATACCAAGAATATCACAGCTGTTTTCTTATTGAAAACACCACACACCCAGGGAGGTAAGGACGGTGATAAGGAGGAAAAGAGGGGAAGTGACTGCCCAAGTCCCTCAGCTGGTAAAGATCAGAATCTGGGATGTGAACCCAGGTCAGCTTGTCCCCAAACTCACATACCGACATCAGTCATTCAGTAGACAGTCCAGCAGCTCTTTTACATTTTGAAACATCAAAAAATGATTAAAGGGGCTTCCCTGGTGGCCCAGTGGTTGAGAGTCCGCCTGCCAATGCAGGGGACACGGGTTCGTGCCCCGGTACGGGAAGATCCCACATGCCACGGAGCGGCTGGGCCCGTGAGCCATGGCAGCTGAGCCTGCGCGTCCGGAGCCTGTGCTCCGCAACAGGAGAGGCCACAACAGTGAGAGGCCCGCGTACCGCAAAAAAAAAAAAAAAAAAACTTTTGAAAATGATTTCCCAAATTCTCTCTGCTTCAAACCAAAGCTGTGTTTCGGTCTGTCATTCAGTTACCATGGATTCACAGAGGCCAGCTCTGTGCCAGGCTGGGTCAGAGGAACGCTGCCCTGGAGAAGGGCCGTGCTGGCTCTGCAAATGAGCTGCTGAGAGCCGGCAAGCAGCCAGAGGCCCCGCCCTCACCATGTGGCACTAGGGCGATCCACCCCAGGGGAGGGTGCCAGGTGGCAGGCAGGTGCGGTCCCCTCTTTTGGGAGACCTCCCTCAAGCCAGATGTGGGACCCCAGGCCTTGCCACCCTCACTGTGTGGCCATTCTGGACCTCCTTTTCCCCATAGAGGGGTCAGATCGGGGCTGCAGGAGGAGGTGCTCAGGACAACTCTGGCAGGAGGAAGCATGGTCCTACCTCAGCCTGAAGGCAGCATGTGGGAGGCCTGGGTGCCGGGTTGTGCTCAGGGACAGCCCACCTGCTCCCTTCTCTGGGTGGCTCTGGCTGTGAGCCACTGTCCAGGCCCGCCAGCTGACCCCGGCCCTGCCATGCCCCCACTGGGTGGGTAGGGAGCTAGCCTTTGTACACACTGCCACTTCCTCCTTTTTATACCCATACAATTCTTGGTGGCTGCACGGGCTAGGCCACAGAGACCAGGGTGCCAAGCAAGCCACTTCCCTTCTCGGGACCTGGTTTCCTCATGGAGGAAGTGAGGGCAGAGGCCAACCTCTCCTAGCCCTGACAGCCCACCCTCTAGGGCACAGCCCTATCAGGGCAGATTGGCCGCCCAGTCAGGGAGGGGGCCCGGGCCTGGTCTGAGAGATTGGACAGAGTTCAGCAGACCAGATACAGGTTCACACCCCACCCTGTGGTCCTGGTCATTCTCAGCCTCTACTTCCCTCCCTGTAAAGAGAAGCCTAATTGTTCCCACCACCTAGGTTTGATCTGAGAAGCCAGTGAAATAATGTACACAAGTGAGAATAGTAAAAGCAAGGTCAGAGGTTGCCCTGAGCCGGGATTACCCCCATTTTACAGATGAGAAAAATGGAACCCAGAAAGGTTACCTAATCTGCTCAGGGGCCCTGAAGGGCACAGCAGGGATTTGAACCCAGCTCCCCCAGACCAGATCTTGGCTCATTCCCTCACCTCTCTGCAAAGCTCCAGGCTCAGTGGCTGTTCAGCAAGTGCTAGCTCCCCATATGCCCTACCCTGTCCCTGCCTGCCTCTCACCGCGCCTCCCCCCCCCCCCCGCCCCCACCACCACCAGACAGAACCCAGATGTGCCAGGCTGGAAAAAACAAGTTATCTCCCTACCACACACCCTCCCCCACCAGAGGGTCCATTTAAAAGGCTGCAGAAGCCTTTTCAAATTTTCCCTTATGTGGAATTCCAGAATATAAAGTCCCTCAGAGGACAGCTAAACCTCTAACCTTAGAGGGAGAGGCCTGGGTTTTGGTACCAGGTCTGATCTGCCAGGAAGAAGCTGGGTAGTCTTAGTAAAGTCCCTTGCCCTCTCTGGGGCCTCCTGACTGTGAAACAGGTTTAGGGACAGGAAGTGACCTTTAATTGCCCTTCCAGCAGGGAGGCTGCTGTCTGTCTGCTGGCTTTTGGAAGCCATGGCAACCATGGCTGCATCTTACCTAGAGAAGTCTGAAGTCTGGGGTGGGCTGGAGCTCCCTGAGGGGAGTGAGGCCTGGGGAGGGAGCAGTTGGGAACTGGCACCATGTGTTTCCTGGGAACCAAGTGGAGGCCGGGAAGGTGGCTGGGAAGAGCTGCCGGTAGTAAGCGAGGGAAGAGTCCCCGAAAGAAGCTGCCTGGAGTGGACAGTGGGGAGCAGCTGGGAGGGGTCAGACGTGGACAGCTGCAGGGGACAGAGCCCGCCGAGGCAGCCAGGAGAGGAAGAGCTGACCAGTGTGCGTTTGCTACCCGCCGCACCAGCTACAGCAGCACCAGGGAAATAAGGGGTGAAGTACCCCTTTAGAGCTTCCAAGCCCGCGCCCCACGCCATCTGTGGAGACACAGAAGCAGCAGGCAGTGGAGGTGGCAGAACACGGCGAGTGCAGAGACGGACCCGTTCTCTGTCCCCCGGCATCGGCTTCCAATCACAGGCCAAGTGGGGAGACTGGGAAACTTTCAAGTGAACAAGAGTGAGATTTTGATATGTGGTGGAACTGGAGGGAGTTAGACCTGAAAAGGACTAGAAATGCTCTAACACGTGCCCAGGGTAGAGGAAGGGAGAGCTACCAGTGGCTTTGGAAGGTGGAAGGAAAAACATTAAGTTTCCTGCTTGCACCCTAACCAAGTTCAGAAAACTTCTGTAAAATGCTAGCCATGCTTGTCAAAAACCTTTCTAATAACTGATGTGCTCTTGGGTTGCTAGGCGCTCTCTCTCTCTATATATATATGTATATATATATATTTTTTTTTTTTTTTTTGACTGCTCTGCACGGCATGCAGAACTTCCCCAATTGAACCCACACCCCCTGCAGTGGAAGCGTGGAATCTTAACCACTGGACCACCAGGGTAGCCCTATATATTTTTTCTAACATTTTTCTTTCTTTCTTTTTTTAAAAAAATCACCTTTTACTAGTGAAGAGGAGACAGAACAGGGAGACCGGACTTACTCCCTTCATCTCAGGAAGCCCCAGAAGCCAAGGACTGCGATTTTGAACACGGTTACAGGCCTCATGGTGCCCAGGCTGCTTTGTCCTCTCCTTCTACCGCAGTTTAACAGTTCTCTGCGGCCAAGGTGCCTACCATGGCTGGTTTATTAACAACTAGTCCACTGTTGCTTGTCTGCTGTGGGCTGAGAAACCAAACCACTGGGATTGTCAGCACACCTGAGGTAGTAAGCACTGAACTCTGGAGAAGGCAGCCCCCTGGAGGCAGAACGTGGGTCTGTTTGCCCACTGGGTCCTGGTGCCCTGGTCTGCACGGCAACACTCAGCAAATACACTGGACAACGGCTGAGGAAGCGTCTGAGGGAGGCCCTCGAGCTGACGTGGGTTTATGACAGCTCCTGAGCTGCCCCATGGAGAACACCAGACCATTTGTTTGCAATTCAATGACTCGTTATCCAGCACCTTTAAATAAGCCAGACAGACTTGTCCCCTCTACTTTGTACAATGTATTATTATCCCTGTTGTACAGATAAGGAAACTGAGGCTCAGAGAGGATAAGCCAATGAATAGCAGCTGGGCTCTTTCCACTGCCTCACAGCTGGTACCCCGCATCTCCACCATTATTGGCTGCTAAACTGAGGAAAAGCAAAGGACCAGACACCCATGTATGGCTTGGTTGGATGGATGGATGGATGGATGAATGGATGGATCAGAGACTTAAGTGAGCAAGCCGGTTGCTTACCCAGAGTACCCCAGGAGGAGGGTTGGGTAAAGAGAAGTTCCCTAGTCTCAGCCCTTGAGGAGCCATTGGAGAATGTGGTCATTTGCAGAGCTTTGTGGGGCCATCAGGAGCAGAGGGCGTGTCTGTGGTTGGTGCCCCCAGAGAGGCCAACTCCAAGAGCCGAAGTGGCCCCAAATGTGCAACACAGGTGAGCCGCTCTGATGCATGGAGAATGCCCCATCGCCGGGGTCTATAATCAGGTTAGGGATTCCGCAGAGAGGACTCGAGCCTCAGGTGATGTGCTGAACTAGGTGTTCTGGGTCTAGGTGTCCCCTGACTCAGAGACTGGAGGGGTCCATTCATAAGCAGACAAATAGGGGGGTGATTTACAGCTTTTCTAAGATGGCCCAGGATAGGTGGCAAAGGGAGAGAGCCAAGAAAGCTTCCTCTTAAGGAACAAAAGCACATTGAGTGTGGTTAGATGAGCTACTCTGGGTTCAGCTGGGCTGACAGGGGCTTGGGATTAGAAATGAGTTTCCAGAGGTCTCTAGCTCTCCACTGAGCCCCAGTCTGAGGCCTCCCCTGGGCCTTAGAGGGCCCCTTACTCAAGCAGCCCTGCTGGATGGGCCCCTGAGACATCCAGGCCCTTGACCTGGGGCCCAGCTGGGCCCCAAGATTTGGGGAATCTGTAGGCGGGGTGCTGATGGTTACCTGCGGCCTTCAGGGGGCCCCGTTGGAGCCCTGTGAATGTTCAGGAGCTCTCAGGAATCCCACGGAGCCGGGTGTGGGGGCCAGGGGAACAACACAAGCAACAGAAGGGGACCAACTGTGCATATCTGGGGCCTCTTATCTCAGTAATACCGACCCGGGGAGAATGCGAGGATGAGAGAGGTTATGTAACTTGTCCAGGCTCAAACAGCAATTGTGTGGGCGTGTGTGGCTTCCGACTTTCTTCTTTTAAATAGGCCTCTTCCAGTGTCAAGCAGGAAAGGCCTCCTCTACTGCACTGCCCTCCCCCATTCTGTGATGTACTTCTCACTTCCCCTCTGCTCTTAAAAGCCCAGCTCGATCCCCCACTTCTCCCTCCTGCTTTATGAAACCAAAACGTGTCGTAGTTAGCACAAGAGGTGGGGCAGGGAGTGAACACGAGTTGGGGCAGAGGCCTGGAGGTGGGGATGAGCCCCTCGGGTTTAGGAGACCGGAAGCTTGATGCTCAGAGCTGTGAGTGGCTACAAGCCCAGCAGAAAGCAGCAGTGAGGGGTCTGAGGGGCTGGAGCAGGTATCTGAAGAGGTAGCCTGAGGCCAGCTGAGGTGGAGCCCTGAGTCAGGCAGACCAAGTGGTGGGACCCTCCCTGGAGGTAACGAGGATCCAGGGCCAGGTTCCAAATTCAGGGGAAGGGAACAGGATGGATGGGATGTGGATGGGTAGAGGCCAGTGTTCTCCATGCCTCTAATTCCCAGAGAAGCCTGCAATGTCAGGACTGTGCCCTTACTGCCCCACGTCACAGATGAGCAACGGAGGCTCAGCAAGGTGAGTGACTTGCCCAGGTCACACAGCTCCTCTGTAGTGCCCCCCACTCAAGTTGATTAGGCAGGGAGTTTGTAGGATCCAGCAGTGGCCAGGGCTGAGGGCAGGCAGGGAACATGGTTGGAGGGCAGAAGGGAAATGAGCCACCCGATGCTGAGCCCCGGAGGAGACTCTGACCTGTCAGCAAGGGCAGGCACTGACCATCCCCTGCACGTGGCCAGCTGCACAGGGCTCCTTGCTGCACGGCCTCCAGCTTGTAAGTAACCGGCCAGGGACTGGGGACCGGCGTCTGTGGCCCAGGAGCTGTCTCTGCACGTCTCCTTCTGCCATTATCACCCCTCCCACACCTCCTACACCTGCCAGAGGATGGCCCACAGGGAACGCCTCGACAAGAGAAAGTCCAGGTAGGGGGTGTGGGAAGACCCCAGGCACTGCGTCCTCGTCCTGGCCAGTCCCATGCACACAAGTTGAGCAAGTTACTTAAGCTCCTGTGCACAGATTCCCTCCTCTGTAAAATGAGTGTGAACACGCTGTCCACTTTCCCTGGGACTCTGAGGACTAAATGATATAATATATGTAGGAGCCCAACAAAGGGCACCCTGAAACTTAAGGAGCTCCTGGAAAATGGTGGCCATGGTGATTAGTACATATCAAGTAAAAGTAAACCAAGAAAGGAAATAAAAAAGGAGAGCTGGGTTTGAATCCTAGCTGGTTGGAATCCAGTCGACTGCTTGCTTCCGATCTCTCAGCCTTAATTTTTTCACCCGTATAGTGGAACGCACACTGGACTCCAAGCCCTCACTGGGCTGACGTGGGGCGTCTTGCTTGGTAGCTGTGAATTGCTTCAGGGTGAGGACTGACAGCCTCCTCTGGGCTTGAGACTTGCTCAAGAGACAGAGATGGGCCCCTGGGGTGCAGGAGACCCCCACTCCTCACACCTTTCCCCAAAGGCAGGAACAGACACCCACAGCCCCTGGATTAGGTCCCTCAGCCTCCTCTGCTGGCCTTGGTAGGTTCTGGGCCTCAGAGCTGACCCTGGGCTCTGGCTCCAACGCCTTCCAAGCCCAGGGGCTTCCTGGGCTCCTGTACCTGCCGAGGGTCTATATGCGGGGCTTCTTGCCCTAGGCCATTAACATTCATTTCACCACGTCTATCTTTTAACCACAGTAATGGATTTAATACAGACAAGGAGCCAGAGGCTGAGAGAGTGGAGGGACTCACCAGGGCCACACCGTGAATGCAGTGGAATCCAAGCAGTGCATCGGGTTCTAAAGGCAGTGTGAGAGACAAAGACGGCGCCTTCCAAGCAAGGGTTCTGTGTTGGAGACTGGGAAATTGCTTCACCCTGCCCAACACAGCCAGTGTGCATCCGGCATAGCGCAGCACTGTGGGAAAATACATCTCTAAGTGGAGCAAGATGCCACCTCCAGGGTTCTGGGGCACTGGGGCTGCCTGAGGGAAGCCTGTGCTCTCTGGAACCATTCACTGCTTACCTTTCCCACTCAGGCCCTCACTTGCACCCGTACGTTGGTAGGACTCAAACCAAGACCTTTGGACCCTGGAATGCAAACTCCTCCCCTCAATGAATCTGCAGTCCCTCTAAGGTTGGGGGTGATCTGAGGACTAAAATAAAATTCCAGCAGCCTCATGGCAGCTCCCGCCCTGACCCAAGACCTAGTCTCCCCTGCTGGTCTTCCCCTGGCCCTGGAATTAGCCGCACTGTTCCTTTGGTTCCAGTGTCAATTTGCATCCTCTTCTGGGTCAGACTGAGAACAACTGCAGACGCCAACACAGCACCTACCACGGTGCTGCTCTACGCTGTGCAGACCCCCACAGCCCAAGCTGTTAGTATTCATGACAGCTCCAGAGACACTGATCCAGACTTCTGTGTTGATCCCCTGCCTACCACCTCAACCCTGCTTGCATGGACTGACCCCAGCTGACCTCCTGGACCTTCCTACCACCTGCAGTCTGGGGGCCCCAGGCCTGGGAGAGTGGGCTCAGAGCTGGTCCAAATGAAGGGAAAACATTCAAGAGGTGACAAAGAAGAGGACCCCTTCTGCTTCAGTGGCTGCCATCTGGGCAGTTGGGGGTAGAAGTCCTGGTTTTCAAAGACCCCTCAGGTCTAGGCAGGCCCAGGCCAGGGTGGACATCAATTCCCTCAGGGCCGTCTCATGATCCACTGAAGAAGTCGGTGACCCCAGCCTGTGGGACAATCCTCCTTGAAGAGTGAGAGCTGGTGGGGCCTCAAGGAAGCTCAGAAGTCATGGGCCTTCTCAGGGGGGCAGAGGTAGGGCAACTGTAAGGAGGAGCCCACCATCCCCAGGGGATTCTCTCTAAGGACGGTGTCTCTCCAAGTATGTCCAGGTTTGGGAGAGTTATAGGGGGTTTGTCATAGACTGGTGGCCAGTCCAGGTTGGCAACCTCAGGAAGGCTCAAACCTCAGTTTCCTCACCTATAAGAACATCTCTAGTGTGGAGAAAAAGGAACTCTCCTACACTGTTGGTGGAAATGTAAATTGGTGCAGCCACTATGGAGAACAGTATGGAGGTTCCTTAAAAAACTAAAAACAGAACTACCACATGACACAGCAATCCCACTTCTGGGCATATATTCAGAGAAAACCGTAATTCAAAAAGAACACACACCCCAATGTTCATAGCAGCACTGTTTACAATAGTCAGGATGTGGAAGCAACCTAAATGTCCATCGACAGATGAATGGATAAAGAAGGTATGATACATATATATAATGGAATACTATTCAGCCATGAAAAAGAATGAAATAATGCCAATTGCAACAACATGGATGGACCTAGAGATTATCATACTATGTGAAGTAAGCCAGACAGAGAAAGACAAATACCATATGATATCGCTTATATGTGGAATCTAAAAAAAAAAGATACAAATGAACTTATTTACAAAACAGAAATAGATCTGCAGACATAGAAAACAAACTATGGTTACCAAAGGGGAAAAGGGGGGAAGGGATAAATTAGGAGTTTGGGATTATCAGATAGATATACATTACTATATATAAAATAGATAACCAACAAGGATCTACCATATAGCACAGGGAACTACACTCAATATTTTGTATAACCTATAATGGAAAAGAATCTGAAAAAGAATATATCAATATATAATATGTATAACTGAATCACTTTGCTGTATACCTGAAACTAATACAACATTGTAAATCAACTATATTTTAAAAAATTAAAAATAAATTAAAAAAATAAAAACACCTCAACTCAGGACCTCAATAGCTGATAATTTTGAAAAAAAAAAAAAGAACAAAGTTGGAAGACTCACAATTCCTGGTTTCAAAACTTACTACAAAGCTACAGTAATTAATATAGTGTGGTACTGCCATAAGGACAGACATGCAGACCAATGGAATGGAACAGAGAGCAAGAAATAAGCACTCACATATATGGTCAACTGATTTTCAACAAGGATGGCAAGACCATTCAATGTGGAAAAGACAGTCTTTTCAACAAATAGTGCTGGAGAAACTGGATATGCACATGCAAAAGAATGGAATTGGACTCCTAACACCATATACAAAAACTAACTCTTAAAACTGAACAACAAAAAGATAAACAACCCAATTCAAAAGTAGGCAAAGGACTTGAATAAACATTTCTCTAAAGAAGATATACAGATGGCCAATAAATATAAAAAAATATGCTCAACATCATTGGTCACTAGGGAAATACAAATCAAAACACCAATGAGGGACTTCCCTGGCAGTCCAGTGGTTAAGGCTCAGAGCTTCCACTGCAAGGGGCACGGTTCAATCCCTGGAAGGGGAACTAAGATCTCGCATGCAGCGTGGCACGGCCATATAAATAAATTTTTAAAAAATAAAATAAAAAGGCAAAGTTTAAAAAAAAACAAACACCAAAGAGATACCACTTCATACCTACTAGGATGGCTATGATTGGGGGAAAAAACACACAGAAAATAACAAGTGTTGGTGAAGATGTGGAGAAATCAGAACCCTGTGCATTGTTTTGTTTGGGGTTTTTTTTTTGTCTGTTTGTTTGAAACCTTCGTGCATTGCTGATGGGAATGTAAATGGAGCAGCTGCTGGGGAAAATAATTTAGCAGTTACTCAACATGTTAAACATAGGATTACCATATGATCCAGCAACTCCACTCCTAGGTATATACCCAAAAGAGTTGAAAGCAGGGATTCAAACCAGTATAAGTACACCTGTGTTCACAGCGGCATTATTCACAATATTCAAAGTGAGGGAACAACCCAAGTGCCCAATAACAGATAAATGGATAAACAAAATGAGGTATATACGTAGAATGGAATATTTTTCAGCCATAAAAAGGAATGAAATTCTGACACATGCTAAAATATGGATGAACCTTAAAGACATTATGCTAAATGAAATAGGACAAATACTGTCTGATTCTACTTATATGTGGTCCCTAGCACGGCAAATTCATAGAGACAGAAAGCAGAGTAGGAGGTGAGAAGAGGGATATAGGGAGTAATTATTTAAGGGGTACAGAATTTCTGTTTGAAATTTGAAAAAGTTCTGGAAATAGATAGTGGTGATGGTTGTACAACATTGTGAATGTACTAATGCCACTTAATTGCACACTTAAAAATGGTTAAGATGGTAAATTTTACATTACGTATACTGACCACAAAAAAAGTAATTGTATAAGGTTATAAGGTTAAAAAAAAAACCAACCCTCTACCCTCTACTCATTCACAAGTGAGTCAGATGAGGTCACGTAAATGGTAAAAGCCAGATATATGCTCATTGTCAGCAACAGCGATGCATCCGAAACACCAAAGTTATCTACACCAATGGTTCTCAGCCTTGGCTGCACTTTGGAAACTGGAGAACTTTGAAAAATACTGCTCCTCCACCCCGAAATTTGCATGCAATTGACCTGTGGCAGTGCCTGGGCATTGGTATTTTTGATCCCTGTCACATTTCTGATCTTATCTCCAACTACTTTCTACCTCTGTCACTCTGCCCCAGCCACACAGGCCTCCTTGTCCCTTGAAGAGGTCAAGCATTCTCCTGACTCAGCCCATCACCCCCTTTTCCTCTCCAGTATAGCTCAGCTTCCGCTTTTCCATTTCTGCAGTTGGGAAGCCCTGATCCCATCTGGCTGCCCCATCCCCACCCAGGCTGCTAGTCTCTGGAGCACCAGCAGACACTTCCTGTTGCCCAATAGTGGGTGGCCTGTCAACACCAGCAGAAGAGGATGTCACTCACCCGCCTCCTCTGTCACTCATTGCTCAGGGTACCAGGTCTCGGCAAACCACCACACACTCTCACTGACGCCAAGGGCTTTCTGAACTGGCCTGGGAAGGTAGCAGTCAGGCCTAGCCCAGCAGCCCCAAAGTCCAACGGGGTGGTATCCCCAGGCCCACATCCCCTCTATAAGCCTCAGTCTTCTCTATAAAGCAGGAATAAGAATACCAACCTCATGGGGCTATTGCATCTTGTCACCTGAAGCCATAGGAGTGACTCTCTAATGGTGGAATTTAATATGCAACGGTGAACAGAGTTGGGGAGGCATCCTGAGACTGGGAGGATCCACATATGAGGCTCACCCTGTAGGTGCCTATCCAATTATAGGGGATTGGGGATCCCTTGGGATCTGTTACTGGTCTGCTAACTCCTGATGCTGAGCAGAAGAATGTGGTCCCCTGAGCCTCTCTATCTTCAAAGCCTTTATCTTAGGTGAGAATCACTCTGACATCCTACAGATGAGGTAACTGAAGTTCAGAGAGGGGAAAGGATTCTCCAGGTTCCCCTCAGCGAGTGAGGGTGGAAGCTTCACAGAGGCCTATTCCCCATTCTGAGACTGGAAGACAGGGAGTGACTGAGCCCATGAGCGAGGGACCTTCCGGAGCTAGCACAGCAGGGAGCCCTAGCATGGGCAGCCCCCAGGGCACAGGGTACCACTCTCTCTAGCTGGACGTGAGGCAGTTTCACTTTCCACAAGTTCCCTCCATCTTGTGGTTTGCAGCGTCAGCCAGGCTCTAGGCAAGGTGGGCGGGCATCCTACCCACAGCCTGCCGCCTCCAAGCCTCTGCATGAGTGGAAACATCCATCCCTGGAGAGGGTGCAAAAAGGAAGAAAGCATCTTTGCCTTCACTCAAGGTTGGTCAAGACCTTTCACAAGCCGGCAAGGGCCTTCCCTTCCTACCAGTCACCCTGCACAGTCCTCTGGGCCAGAAAACCATCTTGCAAACCCACTGTGCCCTCTCCCCCTTCCACACCTTTGCCTGCACCGTTCCTTCCACCTGGAGCACCCTCTGCCCTCCTGCCACCTCCCAAATCCTCACCAACCCTTCCAAACCCAAGCAAGGCTCTCCCTCTCCATCCCAGGAGCTGGCAACCCCGGCTGGGGGGAGGTGCCAGGAGCAGCTAGGAAAAGTCCATGAGTTCCTGGGAATTGGATCAAAAAGAGGGTCTGGAGAAGCAGATCTTGTTTTCCACCAATAATAAAATCAAAGGTGTGGGTTATGTTCTTGGCTCAGGACACCGCCTCCAGGAAATCCTACAGGAGAGCATCTGCAGGCATCGCAACGGCAGGGCAAACACAACCACAGACCTCTGCAGTTACCTATTGCCATTAGACAGCCAGCCGTGTCCTGTGGAGTGGGCGCTGAGGAACCAAGTTCTCAGGTCCCAGCGGGCACACGCGCCACAGAGTGTGCACAGAGTACGTGGAAGAGTTCATGCTATTGAGCTACAAATGTCGCCTAAAAACACCATCTTGGCCTTGAAAACAGGAATTGCTTAGCTGTGTTTTTAAATATTTTCCTTTTAATGAAATACGTAATCCGTGATCACTTGCAGAAAATTATGGAGAGAAAAATCACATTACTTCCAAAACCATGGAAACCAGTGTTAACCTATAGGGAGCCGCCCTTATATCCAACAGGAGTTATAATTGAACCAAGAACTGGTCAATCTCCTTGGAGTCAGGGGCAGAACGGGATGGGGTCCGACAGAGCTAGGTGGGTGCCCCTGCTTTGTCCTGGACATATGACCATGAACTAGGCCCTTGACCTGCCCATGCCTCCGTTCTGCAGACAGGAGGACTTTGGCAAGTAATTCCCTGCAGGGTGGGTTTGGGGACACACATGGAATGACTGTCGCAGTGCTTGGCGCCTAATAGGCACTGTTGCCGCTCCTCTGGGGATGATTTAAGTAGCTGGGACTCAGAGAAAAAAATCTTCACAGAACAGGAAATAAACATTGTCTTTTTCATTTTTAGTTGTGTAATTTAATTTTTCAATAGGTAATACATTTGCATGGTTCAAAAATTAAAAACTATAAAAAGATACATAGTGACAACGCTCACTGCCACCCAGCCCTGTAACCCATCAATCGCTTTTCTCTGACTCCCTGCAAGGTCATCAATTTAATTAGTTCTCTGTGTGTCTTTCCAGAGACTCTCGTTGTTAATACAAGCCTGTGCCGACATAAATGCTTATTTCCCCCATTTTTCACAACAGGTTGCATACAAGACACACCGCTTGGCTCTATGCTTTTTACACAGAGCACCATGCCTTGAAGAGCTTTGCAACCAGCACAGAAAGAGAGTCCATCCTCACCCCTTCTGACAGCCATGGCCAGGGAGACATTGGGAAGGCAGTAGGTGGCGGCAAAGGAAGGACAGCCAGGGGCCTCCCTCTCCCACCTCCTGCCTCTACAATCCCCTGTTTCTCGGGAGGACCCCCTCCTCAGCCACTGGCCCCCTCAGCCTTCAAGGCCACAGGGCCCTGCCCTGCTGCAAGTCCACCCACAAAGCCTGAGCGGCCTTAGGTTCCCAGCAGAGCCCCTCCAGGCCCAGTCTTCCCAGCCCCTTCCAGGTCCCTCTGGTCCCTCTTTCCTGGATGAAAAGGCTCCTGCCCAGCCAGAGGACTATGAAGGGTCCCAAAGTGACGGCTAGTGCCAAATGCTAGAGAACTAGGCCCACTCTCTCACCCAGGAATGCCTCCTCTTCTGGGAAGCTACCCAAAGACGTAGTCCTCAAGTGCAAAACCTTGATACACAAAGATCTACCCAGTACATCACTGTCCAGAATAATAAATAATTGGTAGTAACCTAAATGTCCAACAATAGGGGATTGGATAAATAAATCACAGCATGTCCACCAAATCCACAAGCCGGAGGACCATGCAGTCATTAACAATGGTGTTTTGAAGATGAGGAAATCATACCCAGGCCCACACACATTCAAAACAGAATTATGCTGAAAAGAGGGTCGTCCCCACCTCAGTCTCCTCCTCTGTGGGGAACCTCAGAGTCTCAGAACTGGGAAGGAGAAGAGGCAACAGTAGCTGATCAGACACACGGGGCCTGAGTCCCCTCTCCCCACCCTCACCCGGTGCATCCTGGGTGAGTCATTCCCCCACCCAAGGATGTGGTACCTCCGTCTGTCCTCTGTTGGGGAGCTCAGCTCCTCCCAGCTTGGCACAGAGGTTTCCAGATGAAGCTGGAGCCCAGCCTCAAAGGGGAGAGATGTGATCTCAGGTCAGAGGGAAAAGTTCAGGCCTGTTCTCTCTGTCCCCATTGATGGTTCCTGCCCAAAGCCGGGCGGCAGGGAGGGAAGGGCAGGGAGTGAGAGGTAGTATATGCGGCCCTTACTTTTCCTTTTAACAACCCCAAGTGGGACAGGATGTGGATCTTAATAACACCTGGTCCAGACGTAGATTTTCCCTCTTGAAGCAATATCCAGTGACTTCTTTGCAAAGGCAGTTGGACATATAGGTCTGGGAGGCAATGAGTGGGTAGGAGGGGAAAGCGCAGCTCGGAGCACCCCTCTGGGTATGCCCCGTGCCTGGCCGTGTTATCAGAGAAGCTCAGTCTCCAGCACTGGATTCTGGCCTCCTTGAGGGCAAGACAGTCTCATTCATCTGATTGGACGTGGGGGTGGGAGGCCCAGCTTAGGCTACCTGGTAGTGAACCCTTCTCAACAAACATTTGCAGAATGTAACTAAAGTAAAATGAAGGAGAAGATAGGTTCAGGAAGGCATTAGGACCGTGGATGTATTTACTGTTCATTCACTTATTCTATAAACATTGACTGAACACATACCCCACTCGCCAGCCCTATACTGAGGAGGCAGACAGGTGTTTCTTGCAATACAGTTTGGCAAGGAAAGCTGTGTGTACTGGGGAAGGGGGGTGGTATCCCCGCATTCTGGGGGCTTCTGTGCTGCGCGGTGCTGAGTCAGGTTATATGAGCCTTAAGTCCCCTTCGGCTCGAGCACCTGGCATTCTCATCCTCAGCCTCGTCTCACCAACAGCCCCTGCTCTGCGGCCCAGCCGCAAACTTCCTGCAAAGCCGTGATGTTCTGTATCACTGTGCGTGTATAACAGACATCAAATGATCCCTTCCCTCCCCCTGTGGCTAGGCCCGCCCCTGCCTCACTCCCACAGCAGCCTGCCTCTGAACGTTCTGCTGAAGATAAACGCAGGCTATAAATAAATACCGTGTGGCCACACTGGCAAAAGTTGCAAATATCGGCGTACTGAGGGACGGGACCGGTCTGTTCCCATGCTGAATGTTCCCACCACTTCTGAACCACTATGTCTGCCTTTTATAATTTTTGTGTCTCCTCTTGCTATCAGGCTACCAGCTATCTGTGAAACCGTCTCTAACAGTTCAGGCCCACCAGTATTTAACCAAATGTAGATCCCTACTATTTGCTGTATCTATAGGTTAAAAGACCACACGACCAAGCTTGTTATAACTGTGGGTAAAATCAGAGTTCATGGGCCCTAACCACTATAGGGCATCTCGTATGAGTAAAGTGTATAAGCTTCAATGCAAGCTCTTAGCTCCTCAGAAAACACTTCTGTTTCCCTCCTCACAACGGAGCTGGTGCGCCTTGGACTGGGGTGGGGGAAAGCCAGGGGGAGGGGCAGGCAGGCCCCTGTCCCTAACACCCCCATGACAGTTAGATCATTAAGTCTTTTCCATTTAACAGATTTGTCTGTAAATTGGGCTTTAAAAGACTTCTATGGACCTCATCTGATCTTACTTCTCTGGGAGGTGAGAAGGACAGTTTTTCTCCCTCCTCCACCAACGTGGCCCAAAGATCCAGTGATGGGCCCTGTTGCTAGAAGAGCAATGAAGCACCTGGGCGAGAGTCCACACACTGGGGCCAACCTGTCCGGTTTCATCCCAGCTACATGACCTTGGGCAAATGACTTAGGCTCTCTGTGCCTCAGCCTTCTCTTGTGAATAATAGGGATAACAATAGCATCTACCTCCTTGGTTTAAATGGGTGAATAGATACATAGTCCTGAGAACGGGCGGCTGGCACATCTTTAAGGCTCAGTAACTGTTAGCTGTCCTCGTGGGCTGGGTGGGGCTGAGCTCCCGTGAGAGGTGTTAGAATTCAGAGCCCTGGGGGCAGTGGTGCTGCCACCGACCTTCTGGGGCATCTGCCCAGGCTCAGTGTGAGAGGCTCCCACTGGCCACTTCTCCCGTTCTGCTCCAGCCTTCCCTAGGGAAGCTGCACCCTCACCCCAGGCCCAGGAAGCGAGCACTGGCGGAGAGGGGGCACCTGTAGGCCGTGAAGCCCGCAGCAGCTCAGAGGTGGGGAGAGCACAGAGCGTGGGCGGGATACCGCTCAGGAAGCTGCCACAGGTGGGCTGCTGCCACCATACCCTGCTCTCCCTCATGTACCATCCCCCGCTGCCCAGATCCTGCTTTAGGGCTATTCCTTGGCCCAGCTCTGTCCTAGGGAAGGTGGACCCAGGGGCTCTGGGCTGGGACAGATGTCCTGGAGCTAAAATATAGTCAAGATGTCCTGGCCTGCCTTGGGCTACTAAGCACCTGGATTTTCAGGCCCTGTCCTTTCCCCAGACTTTGCACTCCAAGTCAGAGCAGTGATGTAGTGACCCACTGTCCGGCCTGTCACCCCACCCCTGCAGCCCCTCGCCCCTTGCCCCTTGCACGGGCCCCATTTGCCAGCCTGGTGCTTGGAATGGGCCGAGCCAGGTCTGCCTGCCTTGGCTTCTCTGGGCCGGTCCCAGCCCCTCTTTGTAGATATGGGGAAACGGAGGCCCAGAGAGGCATCCCTCTGCCCACTGTGCAGTCAGTGCCGGCGGGAAGCAGGCCACTCACACGCTGGCCACGGGCCCCAAGCGGAGCGTAGTCTGGAAGGCAAGGAAGACCTGGCTCGTTAGCTTTCGTCCTCCTGGCCGGAGGCCCCAGGAAAGAGCCCAGGGAGGCCAGGCTGTTGACTGAGGCCGTGCGAAGTGAGCAAAGAGCCAGGTGTCCTCTGCAGGGCTGGAGGGGTTCCCTCAGGACAGCCACATTCCCCAGCGCTAACCAGAGAGGTCTCAGCTTTTTCCTGTGAGCCACTGGGAACAGCCAGAGCTTGGGGAGCAGAGGGAGAGGTTGAGAGACAGCTGGAAAAAAGCTGAAGGGATCTGGGGTCCAAACTGGGCTTGCGGGCTGTGTGGCCTGGGCCAAGCATTTCACCCCCACGAGCCAGCTGGGTGCTGGAATTTCACAAGGAAAAGGCTTGATTTATATGTGCACTGGATTTAAGAAAGCCAGCAAGGAATTGCCCAGCCCTGTTGCCTCTTCAAAGGACCCCTGAGGTCTGCAAGGAAGAGGGGTTGGGTGAGGGGAAGAGAATTCCCATTTGGCGCTCCAGCAAGGTGCGGGGAGTTTGTTACCTCACCTTGTTTTAACCCTCCCATCCAGTTGGTGCGTTTATTAATATCTCTCTCTACTATATAGATGGGGGAAAATGGAACTCAGATAGGTTAAATGACTTGTCCAGCCTCTAAATAGCAGAGCCAACATCCAAAGTCAAGTTTTTCTGGTCCCCAAACCTGACCCCCTCCCTCCTTTGCCTCACAAGACCTCCTCGAGCTCCCACCCATATATCAGACACTCCTAAAAAGTTCCTGCTGTGGGGAGAGGGTCACTCAGGGGAAAAACCAGCCCTGGGAGCACAGAGACTATCCCCCACTCATTGTGTTGAAGTTTGCAGAGAAATCAGTACCCCAGACTGAGGATCCCCTTCATCTTCTGACTCAGAAGCAGCCCAAGTCACCTCCACGATGATAAAGACCAAAAATCAACCACTATTTTTATGAGAAATCCCCCTCTTGGAGCCGCATCCCCACCCACCACCCCCGGGGAAACTTCGGCCGGACTGGCCTCCCCGGGGCTCACACCACTGGCTCAAACCGGCAGCCGTCTTCACTCACCCAAAAGGCATCTTTGAACTGAAGCTGGGGCATCTTCCTCAGCCGACTGCCACGGCAAAGCTTCCTCTCCTGCCACAGACAGGGCTGAGCGAGGGCCAGGAGGCAGGCGCACCGTCCCCGTCCTGGCAGCGCTGGCCCAGGGCCCCCCTTCCAGGCCGGCGCCGTCTGCAGTGCCTCAGAAGGCAGCTGTAAGCCAGAGACTGCTGGAGGGAGGAAAAGGGCTCAACCTGTTTTGTTTGGGGCTAGAATCAGCAGCAAAATGAGGAAGGGCTGGTGCCCAGTGATGGGAGGGCGGGTCCCAGTGTCCGGCCCGGCCCCTCACCAGCCCCGTGGAGACGGAGGACACAGCCCAGGCTTCAGGACTGAGAGCAGGGATGCCAGCCCCGGGCTGTAGGGAGGCAGGGGCCAGTGGGAGACGCAGCCCGGGGCCTGTGCAGGTAGGTTTGTGCAACCTCCCCCAGGGCAGGCTCCAGGGCCGTCGCCCCACAGGAAGTGGAGCTGCCGTGCTCCCCTGTGCAGCCCCGCCTGCCATCTGCCACCCAGCTACTTGCCTCCACTTGCCTCCTTCCGATGCCCTAGCTGGGCCATTCTCAGAGGCCATAAACTTAGGGAGCCTGAGGCCCACTGAAGCTGTGGGTAAGGAGGAGGGCAGGATCCCAGGTGCTGTCACCTACCACCCCAAGCCTCACCCCAGACTGGGTCCACAGACGCTAGACTCTCCACCCCTCACCAGCAAACCAAGAACATCATCAAACCCTGGGTGAACGTTGCCCCAATCCACATCCTGAACTCAAGGAGCTCACGGTCTGGGTGCAGACAGAGCTTTGTGCTGGGGGGAGCCGTAAAAGCACAGAAGTGGGGTGAGCAGGTAACTAGCCAAGGGGTAACAGCCTATGGATACTGCCTTCCCTCCAAGTCCCCAGGTTAGGCACTCTCTGGGGCAGGAAGCCCCCCTCTGAAGATGGCGTCTTCAGGCTGGAAGAATGTGGTTGGACCGAGAGACACAGGATTACAAAGGCATAAACGTGGAAGTTTGAAAAGCCAGGTTGAGGCCCCAGTTTCTGTTCTGTCTGGGCCTTACCCTTCAGAGGACCTTAATCCACCCTCCAACTCTCTGAGCCTCAGTTTCCCCATCTGTCACCCCCAGTCTTTGGAAAAGACACAAAGTAATGTTGAGAACATTACTGGAGTTTCTGGTTTTGATGGGGCAGGTGCTGGGGGCTCTGTCTGGTATCAACTTGGGAAGAGCCCTGGGCTGGAGCTCCAGATACTGCCCTGGGGAGCCAGGGCCTGCCCACTCAGCAGAAGACATCAGCAGGGGGGCCGGAGCCCAGGGTGGGTTGGCAAGAAGGGATGAATCAGGCTCGTCCACAAATCACCACCCTTGGCGATGCCTCCCTTACCATTGACTGGTGGTGATTAGATGGATGAGAGCTGCCGCAGGAGAGAACTAAGAGCCCAAGTGCCAGTTAAGTAAGCCCAGGGTTAGAGATGGGGCACACCCACACTTCTGCAATAACCACCCAAGAGAGAACATGTCAGGGAGAGCTGCAGGGCAGTGGGGCTACCGTGGTAGCCCCCTACCTCCAGAATCCTTGGGGTCAAGCTAATAAACATCTCCAGCATTGAAGGCATCCCAGTCAGGCTGTCTGCTGCTTGCAGCTGAAGACAGCTAATGTAAATATAACTCTGAACCCCGAAGGCCAAGTGCTGAGGTTGTTCCTCATCCCAATGGTATCACCACCTCTGATAGCACCGACTCAGCCTCCCTGGCCTTGGTTTTTCCATCTACCAAATGGGGTGACGCTTCTAGTTCTGGAGGCGGACTAGAAACTTTCTGTCGATAGACGGCTCTTACCCTCTTATCAGCAGGAAACTTCATAGCCAGGCTCTTTCCCCTGCCTCTCCAGGGGCTCCTCCCATCACCCCTCACAAAGTTCTGCTCCAAACAGGCCTCTTCCCTCTCCCCAAAGGCACACTCTCTACTTCTACCTCCACAGCTTTGCCTCTCTGCTCCCCAGCCTCCCTCCTGACATGCCTTCCTTCATCTTCCTTCCCTGGGCCAATCCTCCCATCCCCCAAGATGGTCAAGGCTCCCACACATGAGGCCTTCCTTTCCCAGCTGCTCTGGTCCAGTCAGGGCAGCCCCAGATGGATGGCCATGCTGGTTGTGGGGTGAAGCAACTGGGGAAGGAAGTAACAGGAGACATCAATCTAAAGTACTCTGCTGCAGAGAGGTCTTCTCCCTCCCCACACCTCACCTTTTGCGGCTCCCAAGTTTGGGCCACCAGGACAGCCAGCTCGGCTTTGGAGCACTTGCTGAAGCTTTTTACATGGACAACCTCACTTAGTCCTCACCCCATCCTGTGGGGCACACATTATCATCATCCTTGCTTCACAGAGGAGCAAACTGAAGAGTTTATGCAACTTGCCCAAGGCCAGTAAGTAAAGCGCTAGGCTTCAGACCCAGGTCTGCCTGATGCCAAAGCCCATGTCTTAACCTTCACAGGTGCCTGTAATCAACAGCCCTCTCGTAACAATGGGTTTCATCCTTCCTTTCTCCAATTCTGCCTCCAGAACCTGTCACCCTGATCCGTATCAGGAAAAGCTGAGTCCAGGGAGGCTGCTGGGGCTGGTGGTGACACTGGGTGAGAGTCCAGCCCTGGCACGTGATCTTCCAGGTTCACTTTGTTATTTGCACCCATTGAGGATGGCGTGGCCACAAGGAACATAAAACCAGAGGGTCTGACATGGAGGACATGTGTTATCACCCACACAAGGGGTTTGGAGGCAGCATGGCCTCCAGGTGAAGTGCATTAGGGCCCCAGCTCAGTTTCTCTGTGATTCTCCTCATTGACTGTCTCCCTCCTCCATCTGCAACGGCTCTGGTCTACAACTCGACACAGCCACAGAGGAAGAAACGGGACCCCTCTCCTTGTCTCATTTTCTCCAAAGTCCTCCCCACCCAGTCTCCCGGGAGACCTCCCCATGTGTCTCACTGGCCAGAAGGAGACTGAGTCACATGCTCATATACCACCATCACTGGCCTCAGGAAGGGGATGCCTTGATTGGGGTGTTAGGGGTGTTGGGAGCCAACCACCGTGACCACTACAGCGTTCTCCCAATCAGGTCCATGAACACTGCTGGGTACCAACTCCTGGCAGGCCCTGCTGGGACTGGGGCTCAGAGAGGACACAGACCTGGTCTCTGCCCTGGAGGACACACAGACATGTTCTAGAAAGATGTCTCCAGAGGGGAAGTGGTTGGGAGGGGGTGAGACAAGAAGAGGGCGTTGTTGTAACTCTGAGAGAGGGATGAGGCCTAGATGGGCAGGCAGGGAGGAGGGGATGGGTTGGTGGGACATCAGGGAGGTGGAAGAGGGAGACGGAGTCATCTGAGCTCCCCTCAGAAAAGGGAGCTGCCCTCAGGACTCCCTTCATCACCAGCTCCCCCAGGGAGGGGGATCCAGTCCTGAAAATCACTATCACAATTGCCTCAAAACGCAATTTGCCTTAAGGTCTGGGCAGCTGTGCTTGAGGCAAGCTTTGCTCCTTTTTTTTAAAGGGGGAGTCCCCCTGTGCAGACAGAGCCCCATCCTGTTTTGCATGACATTTGAACACATCTACTTGAAGAATTTAAGAGGTAGTAGGTCTGAGGATTGAGAATAAAATGCAAACTCAGTTATTACAACATTGATTGCCACAGCAAGCCCTCTGGCGGGGTTCGGCTCCTGAAGCCACTTCATCCATCCTTTTGAGCCAAAGAAACAACAAAAACAATAATACTAGCCAGCACCAAGGGAGTATTACTGCCTGCAGGGCCTGCATGTATTTTACATGCTTGATCTCACTGAATGCTCTCTACCAGGACCAGCCATGTAGTTTGCAGCATCAATGTAAAATGAAAGTATGGGGCCTATTATTAAAAAGGTAAGGGAAAAATTGCCATTCAAGGTCCTAAAATATAAAGTCTTTTCCTCTCCCATGTTCTCTCAACCTGTCCTGGTGCTTCACTTGCTATTTAATGTTACACTCCCTTGGGCATAGGAATACGTGAAGGACAAGCACCCTCCATCTCTTGACTCACTTCCGTAGGAGACCCAAGCTGCTGGGTTTTCCATCCTGCCAGTTACCAGACTGCATTCCCCAGCGGCGGTGGTGGGGGGGGGGCAGAGAAGTCAAGGCGGAGGGTGATCCCCAAGAATATTGCAAACTCATGCCAGGATGCCCTAGGCACCCGGAGCAGAAGTGAGCAGGAGACCCACCGTCCTGAGTCACCTGCTGAATGCGCCATGGTGCTGTCAGCACGGCACAGGGACAACCACTGCAGTGCCCCGTCCTGATATGCCACCAGTCAACGCTGAGCCTCCCCACACCTGCACCAGGTTCCTGCTGGGGGCAGAGGGTGGCAGTGGTTGCTAGGCAGGAGTGGGGAGGGGAAAGCTGAGAACCCATCAGGGGTGGTAGTAGGAGACAGGACCACGCATGAGCCGAGGCTCCGAGCCCTGAATCCATGCTTCATTGTCCCATCAGACTTCACTTAAAAATACAAATCCAAAGATAATATTATTAGGAATTTCAAGATGCACATCCCTGTAGCCAACCCTGCTCACTATTGTCAGTTCTCCACACAGCAGGGTGACATTTTCAGACCCAAATCTAATCATCACCTTCCCGTTGTCACCTTGCTATGATTTTCCATTGCTCTTAGAACAATGGTCATTGTCCTTACATGGCCTGCATGATCTGCCCCCAGGCTACCCTTCAACCTCATCTCATACAGGAAGAATCTTAAAGCAATAGCTTGGAGCCTTCTGGAAAGGGGAAGGGGCTGTAGAAACAGAGCATTTCAAAGCTCCTTGGTGACATCAGGCATCCGGAAGGCCCTTACCACGAATTTCATTTGGAAACAGCATCACCACTGGTCCAAGGGACAATTTGTTTTGGCCCTTTCATTGCTAACATGCTGTCTTGATAATATCTGCCATTCTCTAGGCAGGCCAGGTGACACATGTATCTCCTTCCTTCCTGGAGGAGCAGAGTGCACTGCCATGATGCTGGCATGGCTGTGGCGTGCCCTCCCACCCCACCTACCCCATGGTTGAACTGGAATGTTCATGTACCCAGCTACTGTGGTCCACTGTTCCTGGGGGAAATGCCTGTAGGGTCCCTCCAGGGGGCCAGGTCCACTGGGCTGGGGCTCCCACTCTCGACCGCAGCTACCCTGGCCCAGAATAGAACAAGCTCCGCTGCAGGGCACCCACCAGCATTTACTGAGCCTTCTTGTCTGGAGACCTGGAAACAAACAAGGCAGGGCTTCTGCCTGTCTCGGCGGGGAGGCAGCCCAGGTGGGGAAATGTGCCGAACGGCAGGACAGCAGTGGGTGCAAGGAGAGAGGGGCTCTGCCTGGGAAGTTCTCCCTCAGGAGGGGAGCTGGGGCCTGATTAACCAGAACAAGCTCACTGGTGAGACCAGGCAACAGGGAGTTCCAGGACGACAGCGGTAAGCCTGCTGGGGTCTCACTGCCCAGGGCCCTGTGCTAAGCACGTCACATGCCTGAGGTCTCACCTAATCCAACAGATAAGGAAACTGAGGCTCAGAGAGTTCAGTTAACTTGTCAGAGTTCCATCCTAAGCGGAGTCTTTCCTTCCTAGAGTGTGGGGCTGGAGGTGAGGGGCCAGGGCAGGGTCTGGAGCAGAAGCATGATGAGGAGGAAGGGGAGAGAAGAGAAGTCAGTAGCAGAGGAGGAAGTATGGGGACAAGGAGCCATGCGGGATGGGGGCCAGGGCTCCCAGAAAGTATGTCTGCCGCCTGGAGACGTCCTGGCCCCAGATCTTCGGAGGGGACTGAGGGTGTGGCTCTTGGCCCTCAGGATGTGATATAGATTCTGTTTTTCAGTTTGCCCCAGGAAAGCAGTTGCAAAAAATAAAGCTTCTTCCCGCTCACACAGCTTTTCTGAGTTGACAAGGTGCTTTCAGATTTACTAATGTGAAGCAACCAGGGTGTGACTCTGAGTTTCCAATCATCGTTGGTCTTCAGAAGCGGGGTGTTGTTGGCCAGGATCCTTAAAAGGCATCAAAGAAGTGCAAAGTGGCCAGTGGGCAGCCAGCAGAGTAATCAGGACCCCCTGCCCAGCCCGGTAGACATGGGGGAAGGGCTCCTTCAGTGAGGGCTGAGAACCACCACCGCTCACTGGTCAGAGGGTGGAGGACTGCAGTGGTGGAAGGGCCCGCAGAGACAATCTGGAGGTTCTCAAATGGAGGAAGGGTGCCTATCAGAAGCCCTGTGGGACTTTGTTAGAAAACGTAAGGCCAGGCTCCAACTTAGACCGCCTGACTGGGTCGGGGACACGGACTCCGCCTAGTTTCTAGTCACAGTCCGCAAGTCAGACATACACGCTTGGATGGGAACTCCTTCTATCGTCTTACTGCTTCATTTTACAGATGGGGAAACTGAGGCCCAGTGGGACAGAACAACTGACCTGATTCTAACAGGGAAGGCATGGTATAACCACCTCCCACGCCAACACCTGCCCCCGTCCTTTCCAGCCTGCTTTGTTTTGTGTTTTCCATCATAGCTCTTTTCTGTCTCAAAACAGAGCATCAAAACAGTTTTTCGGCATCCTCTCCTCTCCTCAGTTGGGCTGGTCTTAATTTAGTCAGAAAATGCCTTGTTCACAGTAAGGCAAAGCTTGATTGTGGCCCAGCTGGTGTTCAATTATCACTGAGAACCTGGGATTCAGAGGTAGGAGACCTGGACTTCAGTCTTGGCTGGGCCAGAAAATCACTAAGTTGAGAAATGGGGAAGGGAGCACGGATGCAGGCAAACGAGACAGCATGGGCCAAAGTGCGGAAACAGGAGGGTTCCAGGCATGTCCAGCCGGGGCGGGGATGGGGGAGCAGGGAGAGCACTAGACTGGGAGTCCGAAGAGCGGGGTTTGAATCCCGGCTCCAGCCTCACCTCACCGAGACTGAGTTCCTCATCTGGAACACAGGGATGATAAGTCTATGTATTTAATAGGGTTGCTCTAAAATTTAAATAAGATGTTTCTAACGTGCCTAGCCCAGTGCTTGAGAACATGAAAAGACATCTAGCTCAGATTCCGCGCAGAGCGGGCTTTCAGCCCACAGTGATGATGCACCCACAGACCTGGCATTGTTGCTGCTGAGGCCCTGTCCTCTCAGGATCGACTGGAAAAGCCTCATTCCCAGGACTTCAAACAGCAGAACAAAGCCGAGGAGTGACTGGTAGCTGGAGCATCATGGACGGCGTGACAGTAGACTCTCACCAGACGGTGAGACCCCACATTCCTGGGGTGCAGGTGCCCATCTCCCTAGTTTCCTCCTAAGCCCTGTCCTCACCAGCACTCTGCTATGGTGGTCAGTAAAAGGCACATTTTCTCATGTTTTGGTTTGGCTTTTAAAATTTTTACATTTTTATTTTGATATAATTTTAAAAGTAAAGAGTACAAAGAACTCTTGTCCTCTTTCCCCAGATTCAGCAGATTATTTAAATTTTACCCACTTGCTTTA
This sequence comes from Delphinapterus leucas, assembly GCF_059928025.1. NCBI lineage: Eukaryota > Metazoa > Chordata > Mammalia > Artiodactyla > Monodontidae > Delphinapterus > Delphinapterus leucas. The sequence goes on along the minus strand of NC_143130.1, from coordinate 62,681,986 downwards.
TTATTATGTCTCTCTATATACTTACATATGCATATTAATTAATTATATATGTTTAATAATATAGTATATATTATCTGAGTAAGCTGGAGACATGGAACTCTTCACCCCTAAATTCTTTAGTGTATATTTCCTGAGAAAAAGGACATTCTCTTACATAACCACAGCACAATTTAACATTGATACAATGCTCTTGTCTAGTCTGCACTTCTCATTCAAATTTAACTCCATCAATTGTAATGTCCCTTAAGTCTATTTTTCCCTCCTGGTCTCCTTCAATCTCTGACGGTTCCTCTATTTTCCCTTGACATTCATGACATTGACACTTCGGAAAGCAGCAGGCTGGTCATTTTGTAGAATGTCTCAACATTTTGGGACTTCCCTGCTGGCACAGTGGTTAAGAATCTGCCTGCCACCGCAGGGGACAGGGGTTCGAGCCCTGGTCCGCAAAGTTCCCACATGCCGCAGAGCAACTAAGCCTGTGTGCCACAACTACTGAGCCTGCGCTCTAGATCCTGTGAGCCACAACTGCTGAGCCTTTGTGCTACAACTACGGAAGCCCGCACACCTAGAGCCCATTCTCTGCAACAAGAGAAGCCACTGCAGTGAGAAGGGCCCACGCACCACAACGAAGAGTAGCCCCCACTCGCTGCAACTAGAGAAAGCCTGTGTGCAGCAATGAAGACCCAACATGGTCAAAAATAAATAAGTAAATAAATTAATTAAAAAAAAAGAATGTCTCAGCATTTGGATTTGTGTCTGGTTCTTCCCTCATGATTAGATTCAGATCGTGCTCTTTTGGTAGGAACACCACATGAGTGCTTCTGTGTTCTTCTCAGTGCATCACATCAGGAGGCACATGATGTCAACTTGTCCCATTGTTGGTGATGTTAACTTTGGTCACTCGATTTCAGTGGTGTCTACCAGTTTTCTTCACCATAGAGTTACTGTTTTCCCCTTTGTGATTAATAAGTATCTTATAGGAAAATTCTTTGAGGCTATGTAAATACATGTATCCTGTTCCTCATCACATCTTCACCCACTAGTTTTTTTTGTTGTTGTTTTTTTTGCGGCACGCGGGCCTCTCACTGTTGTGGCTTCTCCCGTTGCGGAGCACAGGCTCCGGACGTGCAGGCTCAGCGGCCATGGCTCACGGGCCCAGCCGCCCCGCGGCATGTGGGATCTTCCCAGACCAGGGCACGAACCCGTGTCCCCTGCATCGGCAGGCGGACTCTCAACCACTGTGCCGCCAGGGAAGCCCCACACCCACTAGTTTTGATATTCATTGATGTCACCCAACTCCACCCTTCCATCTATGTGTATTAGTTGACATCCTACTGAACAGAAGAATGTTCCCTTTTCCTCATGTATTTATTCATTTACTTATATTAATGAGGACTCGAGAATTTCTCTTTCAACGGGTTATAATCTGTTGTTATTGTTATTTATTTTGATGCTCAAACTGTCCCAGATTGGCTAGTGTGAGCCCCTTTAGGGTGGCTTGTGTTTCCTTTTGATGTGGCACTATTAGTTTTTGAGCACTTCCTTACTTTCTGGCATGAGATTTTTCAGACTCATCTTATATATTACCTGTCCCCAGCTCTGGAATCAAGCTTTCTCCAAGGATCCTGGTTCCTTCCAAGGGTGAGTCCAAAGTTTTTGCCCTTAACTCACTGCTCTTTACCTCTTGTCTCCCAGAAACGGTTGGAATAGATTTTAAGGAGAGAGTCAGAATTTTGTATGAGCAGGTGAGCCAAGAATTTTTCGGTCATTGCTGATCTGAGCCCCGAGGAGTGCACATGGTTTGATGGAGCCTAGAGGAACGTGAGTTCTTTTATCATCATCATCTTTATCATCACTATTAATAAAAATAAAAAGTTCCATTCATTCAGTGATGCTCTGTGCCAGGCTGGGAAGAGGCAGGGCCAGCTCATGCAGGCGTTACATGCCATTTTGAGGGTTTGGACTTCAAACTAAGAGCACTAAGGGGCCACTGAAGACCTTGGAGCCAGAGAATTCCATCTCCCTTCTTCTTGTGAAGGTCGCGTCTCTTTCTAGGGCTGCCTCCTCACTCCCTGATGTCAAGAACTTGTGGCCAAATCACACAGAAAGGGGAAAAGGAGAGAAATGGAAGAATGATCTGACACACTTTCCCAGCAGAAAGCGTATTACGAGGCCCAGGAGCTAGTGCAGGGGGAGGGCAGGAAGTGGTGAGATAAGACAACCGGACATTTCAAAACTTCTAGGCCAGAAAATCAGGAACCAGCATGCTCAGAGGATGTAACTCTCCTGACAGGGACTCCCTTAGTACAAAGACAATGATGTGTTATTTGATTTTCTTTTCCTCCTTCCACACTTTTCAAAGCATCTAGACAAGGCACAGGTTTGTATCCTCTAAAATTTCTCTCCCACAGGGCTGCCATGTACAGTTGAGCAGGTGATTCACTGCCCAAGCTGTGAAAGACATGAAGCTGTGCTGCCCAGATCCCCCCCGCTTCAAAGAGAGTGAAGGGAGGGAGAGTGCTCAGCACACAACCTCCTGTCAATTCCTTCCGAGCTCATCGCAGCTGCAGGGGGCCGCCTTACCTGAGATCACAGCTGTCCTGGGGCAGCTCAAATCTGGTGACTGATGGAGACAAGAGGATAGAGGCCCCTCCATTTAGGTCTGATGCTGGACAACTCAGATGACCTGGTGCTGGGTTTGCTGAGACTTGATTGAGCCTAGAACACAGGTTGACTTCTCTCTGCCCAGTCCTGCTTTCTCCCCCTTCCTTTCATAGTTGTGGGTCTCTAGTACACACCACGTGCTCCAAACTCTGCCTCAGTGTCTGCTCTTGCAGAACTCAACCTGCAACACAGAGTATCAAGTCAAGGGGATGAGTGAGGGCTGAAAACCAGAGCTGGTTTCTCTAGCCAAGCAGTATGAACATGGGACTTCACCCACCAAAACAGGCGTTTTCTAATTCTCCTCGAGCCTGACTTGGGGCTGCCCTGTCCACTCTGCTCTGGCTGTGGTCACTCTCTCTAAGCGAGCCCTTTCCCTCTGACCTCTGCCCTTCCCCTTTCCAATAATCCTTCAGAAAAGTCTTCCCACTGATCCAAGAGACCCAGGGCAGTTCTGTCTCCTGTCTGAAGCAGAAAAACTGTTTGGTAGGTATTTACACTTACTCAGAGGGCCAGATGGGAAGTCATTCATCTCTTCAGGGCATTGCCAGGCCAGAGGATGTCAGAGACAGAAGGACACCAGAGACTTCTGCAGATGGGTGCGTCAGTGCCCGGCAAGGGTCAGGTTCTTGTCCAGGGGCACTCAGTGAGCTAGTCATAGAATCAGGTGCTGGGCAGCCTATCAGAGCCCCCTGGTGCCCACCCCTGCCCTTGGGCCAGCCTCTGGGGACCTGGTTGGTACCTGGATTCACCTTACATCCTGGCATTGAACCAGCCCTTCCCTTTGGCTCTCATCACCTTGGTCCTGCCTTTTCCTGTGGCCCCTGAGACCTCTACCCCTCCCTCTTCCCTCTCCCTCTTCCCTCTCCTTCCCAGCTCCCCTCCTCAGTCAGCCTGGAAATCACTTCCTCCCTCTGTTTTGCCCCCAGAGCCCTTTGTTCACTTTCTCTAGACTCCGGTCTTGGCCTTTGCCTTCTGCCCCGCTGCCTGCAGCGCTCCTGGGGGCCCTGGCCTGGTCAGTGTAGGGGCACCTGGGCCTGGGCCAGCGGAGGCTGGAGCTGAGGCCTCACCCTGCAGCCTCAGCTTCCAGAGGGCATGACTTCACCCCAGGCCCGACCAGGAGGCTGTCATTCCATAGCAGTAACCAGTTACTGTGCTCCTGCTGTGTGCCAGGCACTGAGCTGTGTGCTTCACATCCACCATCTCTCATCTGCAGAAAACTGGTCAAGGGTAGTGTTACCACACCTGTCATGGGAGAACCGACGTGGCCAGGGCTATGGGATGCGTAAGTGAAGGGGCTGGGACTGGAACCTCCAAGTCTGTATGCTTCAAACCCCCACCCCAACCTATCTTCCTACGATAATCCCCTACCTCTATACAGACTTAAGTCTAAACAGTGCCACAGTTGCTCTAGGGTGCACCCGAAACACCGACTCAGAAAGACATTTTGCAGTAGGTATCAAGGAATTACTGAGGGATTTTAAAAATTTGATATAACATGTCCAGGAATTCCATGACTAGAAATCTACCCCAAGGAAATAACAAGGAACATGGGAAATAATTTATGTACAAAGATGTTTGTAACAGTACTATTTATCACAGGAAAAGAAACAACCCAAAACAATCTACACGTCCAAGCCTAGTTAAATTAGGGCATCGCTCTACTGAAAGTACACCGCAGCCATTGAAAATATTCATAAAGAGTTCAATTGGGGCTTCCCTGGTGGTGCGGTGGTTAAGAATCCACCTGCCAGGGCAGGGAACATGGGTTCGAGCCCTGGTCTGGGAAGCTCCCACATGCCGCGGAGCAACTAAGCCCGTGCGCCACAACTACTGAACCCGCTCTCTGCAACAACAGAAGCCACCACAATGAGAAGCCCGCGCACCGCAAAGAAGAGTAGCCCCCGCTCGATGCAACTAGAGAAAGCCCGCGCACGGCAATGAAGACCCAACGCAGCCAAAAATAAATAAATAAAATAAATAAATTAAAAACAATAAAAAATAAAGAGTTCAATAATCACAGGGAGGAAATATTTATAACATAATGCCAAATGAAAATAGCAGGTTATAAAATTATACAGCTCGATCTCAACCACGAAAATGTGCTCTGCGATTAAAATGAGAAAAAAAGGAAGTGTGAGTCTTCCGCAGCTCCACTACCTCGGTATCCCCTGCCTTGTGCACATAACTCCCATAGCAATCCCACTCTCATTGTGTCTCCTTGCTTTGTCTCTCTCCCCACTGGAACGTGAGCATTTTGGGTGGGGAGCATCTGGGTCTTCGTCCTCCCTGATGGAGCAGCAGCCAGGACAGAATCTGTTCCTGAGTGCACAGTCAATCCATATCTGCGGAATGAATGAGCAAATGAAGGAAAGGAAGGGTGGGAAAGGTGTCCCAGGCCCTAAGCCGCTCACTTCCTCAGAATCAGTCTCCTGGCTTGCAGAATCTTAGACCTGCCACCTCCTGTCCTGGGTCCAAAGCCGACCTGATTCTCTCCTAAAGCCTTTGGCAGCCTTGTCACCTGAGAAACGGGGAGATATTGGCCCAGAGCAGTGCAGGATGTCCAGGAGGGATCATCCCCATCACCCTGGGGAATGGAGCCAGATGCCTGAGCTGCCACCGGGAATGGGCACCTTATACACATCATTCCCTCCAATCCTCATAGCTCTACAACATTAGAATTGTAGGCCCCCATTAACATTTATGGAACCTGAGACTCAGGGTTGTAATTTGCTCCAGCTCTTACAGGAGTAAGTGGCAGAGCTAAGATTCAATTGTCTCTGTCTCTAAAATCCACACCAGGACGGTAAAAGTGACCTCAGCAAGTCCCTTCTCCAGTGTGAACCTCGGCTTCCCCTCTGGACAGATAGCCCATGATGATAAAACGCCCCGACTCAAACCCCCGCTTCCTTTGCACACCCCACCCCAGGTCACTGGAGGCAGTCTGGAGCCTTGAGGACCATAGGACTGCAAGCAGGCCAAGTGAGGTCATGCCCACTGACCCTTCACAGGCAGTCTGGGGCTGGAGAAGAGCTCCTGCCTGCCCCCCTCCCAGGATACTGGCAGAGAGCCCTGGAGCATCCATGCCTCAGAAAGACACACGTGCACCAAGTCGCTGGTCATTTTCCCTGCCGTAACCCCCGGGACTGGCATCTGAGGGTCCTGGGAGGGGCCTCCTGCTGTCTTTGCTCAACTCAGCTCTTATGGCTAAAGGGCTCCAAGAAACACAATCATCTCCCTCCACCCTCAACACACACCCTGCCTGTGGGAGAAACCATCGTAATAACAGCCGACACCTGCATAGTCTCCCACCCACCCCAGCCTAGTAAGGTGGTCAGGACAGGATGGTAGTTCCATTTTACAGATGGGCATCCTGAGGCCCAGAGAAGGACAGTAGCTCTCCTCAAGCCACACTAGGAAGTGGCAGAGGTGGGACTAAGCTCTAGCCTCTCAAGCCAGTGTTTTTAGTGCTTTCCTGCCAGAGCCTGTGTTTGTCCCATTCAAGCAACACACATTTATTAACCCCTGTCACAGGAGCTGCAAAATGGGTGAGACCCTTGAAGGGTCTCTGCCCTTGAAGGATTTGCAGTTGAGTGGAGCAGGGGAAGAAGGATGTCTCATGCAGGAGGTTAATACGAGAGGGTTAAAGAGATCACAGTACAAGGGATGAGGTGTCAGAGCTGCGGGTCGGTGAAGCTGCCCGGAATGTCAGGAGCAGAGCGAGACTCCTGGAATACCTGTTGAAGGAAAGGTGGACAGACTGAAGGAGTGAATTGTCAATATTAACAATGGAGAGGGGAGGGCAGGGATGGCAGACATCACCTGAGCCAAGGAGTAGCAGTAGGAATAGCACACACAGTTTGACACACATGCAGGGTATGCATCTGAAAGAAAGGAGAAACAAAGTTGAAAAAGTTCAGTAAGGCCACATTTTGAACCACTGTAAATGCCAGGCCAAGAAGTTTCAAAGATCTTCTGTAGATAAAGGTTGCCGTTTTAAAACATGCTTTTGGACCATTCATTTGGCAACAAGATGGTGAACAATCAGGCAAACAATGGCAGCTCTGGTGGATAAGGGTGAGGGGTAAGGCTGGAGGCAGAGAGGCAGGGGAGGAGTCTGGAGAGACATGAGGAGGCTGGCCCAGGTCTGGGATGGGATGGATGTGGGAGAAAGGCGTGTGGGCCTGGCTCTGACACTGCCTTCCTCTGCTCCTAACAGCTGGGGTTCCCTGCTGGCCAGCCTCAGCCTCACGCCACCACAGGGGTCAGTCTTGACTCAGGAAAGGAGGATAAGAAGGTATCCAGCAGTAGGTCTCATCAGCTCTGGCTGGTAGTCAGTTTCTTATCTGGATGAAACACAGTAACACACAGTGGGCACTCAGCCCATGGTGGTAACCCTAGACTCTGAGCTGCACTTTCCAGACCCCATAGATGTCACTTTCTCTGAATGTGGGACTGCCCTGCCCACAGCCTGCCAGAGCTGGAGTTAAATGGCCCTGAATCCCAGGTCAAGCTGCCTATAGCCACAATGCTAGGGGCCACCTGCCTGCCGGGCCATGCCACGCCCTAGACTGGAGTAGTAGAAAGGGGGAGGAAGATTTGAAGCCAGACAAACTGGGGCGTGAATTCAGCTCTGTCCCTGACCAGCTCTGTGTTCTTGGCAAGTTACTCAAACTCTCTGAGCCTCATTTTCTTCATTTATAGAAATGAGCCAACAATACTCACAAAACAGGATGTTAAAAATGGGGCTTTGCTGCTCTCTCAGAGTTTTGGCTGATGTCCAAAGGTGAAGATGAGAAAAGACATCAGGAAACTACCTGTGTTTGCAGGACCTGCCAAAAGGGGGCTCCAAACAGACCCTGCACTGCTGCCCACTACCTGCCTCCAGCTTCTTACAGAGTTGAGGGCAGAGAGAAGGCTGGTGGAGAAGATGATTTTGAAGAGAGCTTTGGGGAATGCTGATGTTTCCTTTCCTCTTCCCTCCTGCAGATTCAGATAATCAAAAGTAGCATTAGGGCTTCGTCAACAGATCTCTCTCTCCCTCCCTCACCAATTCTCAGCTCTGCTTTCCTTGGGGTTGGCTCTATTCTCAGGCAGGCTCTTTCTATGTGGCCACTCATGGCTGTTCAAGGCTTATATCCTTGTTTAGCATCCTCCGACGAAAAGAGACAGCTTCTTATCCAATGGTCCAGCCAAAGTTTCCAGCCTGACTCTCCTTTGACTGATTTGGGTCATGGGTCCATCGCTGAACCAATCACTGTGGCCAGTGTGGGATGGGTTGCCCTGATTGGCCAGATCTGGGTCACATGTCCTCTCCAGGAGCCCTTGTGGATCAAGAGTAGAGAAGGGAACTGAGAGGGCTGTATAAGAAGAGGGAAAGGGATCCTGGGCAGGGGAAAACCTCCATAATCACTGCTTCATCCTCTGTGCCTCCTTTCCTGATCAGCACATGAGGCCAAGTGAGGTCATGCTTACTGTCCTGGCCGACCTCGAAGGCCTTGAGTTCTAAAGTAGCTCCCTCCTCCCCATTATTCTCCATCTCAACACCCTCCCAACTTCCCTCTGGACAGATAGCTCATGATGATAAAACGCCCCGACTCAAACCCCCCTTTCCTTTGCACACCCCACCCCAGGTCACTGGAGGCAGTCTGGAGCCTTGAGGACCATAGGACTGCAAGCATTGTTCGCATTGCTATTTAGAATTATGTATTTGCTTACTTACTGTTTGTTTGACTCCTCTGCTCTCTAGTGTCAGATCCAGATCACTGGAACCACACAGCTCTTGTTCACAGCAGTATCCTGCAACTAGCCCAGCGCCTGACACATAAGAGATGCTTAGAGAATAGTTGTGGCACAAATGGTTGTTACCCTCATAGCGAGTGCCCTTTCTCCGGGCAGGGACCATGCTTATTTCCTATGAGTCTGCCACCCACTCCCACCCTAGGCTGCCCCAGAAGGTCTCACACCCCATGGGCTCCTACTCACCTCCCCACTCTCCCACCCCAATCTCACTGGCCTTGCCCCAGGCTGTCCTTAACTGAAAGTCATGCCCATGGGACAAGGGTCCAGAGGGCCAAGAAAAGTCCTCCCCTACACTGTCTTCCTACTATTTGCTGTGTGCCTGTCGTACACAGAAGTTGTGGTTGTGTCCTCCTGGAGAAGGCCATCCTCGGGTCCTGCCGGGGAAGGTCCCTGCTCTCCTGCTAGGGAGGAGAGGAGGCAGGATATGGAACTGCAGGACAGAGCAGTGTGGAGGGAGGGCTCAGCCTCTTTCGGTCTGCATTTGGAAGCGTCTGGATGAATAGGAGGGTCTCCTGGAGCAAGGAGGAAAAGGCAGTGCTAGTTGTCAGGTTTCTGCCTGAGCCAATTTCCCTTCATTCTCCCCAAGGCTTTGTCTGAGAGGTCTTTACCATCAATGTGAGGCACCACTGAGCTGTCACCTGAGAGCTGCCCTTGGTTCTGGCTCAGAACCTCTAATGTTAGAGAAACAGCGCCCCCCGAAGGCTGGCAGGGTCGGGCAGTGCAAATCAGCAAGAGCCCATAGGCCCCATCTTAGGGCTGGAAGAGCTTCTTGCTGGAGTCAATCTGGGTGTTTCTGAATTTTGTTTAGTGCCAGAAGCCTGAGCTTCTTGGACTATGGCTTCAGTCCAATAGTTAGAGAAGCTGCTCCCCAAAGGCTCGCCCGGGGGCAGGGGCAGGTGCAGGGGTGCCTACTGATCCCAGGGTGTTCCTGCTCAAGTCTTCTGCCTGCCCGGGCCTGGCCCCAGTCACTTCCCAGCCTTGGGGTGAGGGCTGGCTGTCCCCCTACCCTGAGCTGTGCAGGAGGGGCCAGCTCAGCGTTCAGGGCTTGCCAGCAAATTCTTTGGCGATGTTGGGCCTCTCACCTGGACCCCGGGATGTCTTCTCCTGGCGCAGAGGAGGGCAGAAAGGCTGCTCCTCAAATCCAGCTTTCCTACCTCAAATCCTGCAGTTTTAGGAGTTAAGCCCAGTGCTACAGGGAGGATGCGAGGCGTGGTGGCTCTTCAGACTTCCAAAACATCTCTTCCAGGCACAAGAAAGGGGTTTTGGCACTTGCTGTGCTAATAGGTTTCCAGACTAAAGCCTCCATCTCAGTTCTATGACCCAGAAATTCTGTTCCTGTGCCCATGATGGATGAGGGAGGGGCAGCCTGAGAGTCCACCAGCCGGGGAGTGGATGAGTAAAACGTGGCCCAGGAGCTGCGGGCACACTCAGCAACGTGGATGCATCTTAAAATCAGAGTGCTTAGTGAAAAAAGTGAAAAAAGTGATTATCATAAAGGTGATTTTCTCTGCATACTCCAGTGAATGGCAGCCTAGGGATGGAGATGAGTTAACTCCGACAGTTTTGGAGTTCTTATGAATGGGTAAAACATTGAGTAGTCACCACTTCCCCTGTCACTACTGTTGCAGAATCAGAAAATTACCGCATGCATTTATTCATCAATGCGTTCAGTCAGGAAACCAGATGAGATTTTATAACAGAATGCAATTTCCATACATTAATAATACAGGCATAGGTGCATGCTTATTTTTAGCATTGTACTATTGCCTCTGGTGTGAGTAAAATAAACACGACTATCTAATACCAGTGTGTAAAAGATTTCAAAGACTTTGCTTATTTTTAGGATACTAGGGGAACATATTTTCATCCAAAATCTGGACGCTAACATTGTAAGCCAGCACAACAGTATAACATTTCTCCTATGTTAATTTTTTTTTTAATTTTGCAATTTTCCATACTTCACATAGTTGAAAGGTATTTCAGTGGTTACTCTCAATAAGTCAGTACTATTTCAAACGTACCAAAATACTATAAACTGACTTTGGCATAATATACCTAAATGGAAATGGAAATGTATGTGTTATTCACAATGTATTTTTGTGCCCCCAATTATTTTTCATTTTCACATCACCTGGGCCCTGAATTTGGAATAACATGCTTATTCTACATTTGCGTAAAGTCCTGATAAGGTATTAGTGCTTCTAATTTCCCCTTACATTTAAGAAAAATAAATTATTTTCCGAGTTAGAAAATATATACTCACACAAAATACATGCAAGGACACACGCAAATAATAAGATGTGCATTAAGCCCATTAGTGTGCTTACCTATAGAGGAGAGGGGGATGGGAGGGAACTACGGGATAAGAGGGAATTCATTAATTCAAAATCAAGGAAGGGGCCTTGCTCAAAGATGATAATGGATCATGAGGCTAAGTAACTCAACCTTCCTATCCATACCTAAGGGCGAAACAAAGGAAAAACCCTGCAAAGTTCCTGTCTCCAGGTTCCAGGCCAAGTTCATCTGCTTCAGCTCTGGGGCCCAAGGTCTTCCAAGAGTTTGAGTCAAAAGCACAGCGGCGGGCTTCCGTGGTGGCGCAGTGGTTGAGAGTCCGCCTGCCGATGCAGGGGACACGGGTTCGTGCCCCGGTACGGGAAGATCCCACATGCCGCGGAGCGGCTGGGCCCGTGAGCCATGGCCGCTGAGCCTGCGCGTCTGGAGCCTTGTGCTCCGCAACGGGAGGGGCCACAACAGTGAGAGGCCCGCGTACCGGAAAAAAAAAAAAGCACAGTGGCCTGTGGTTTATCACCCACCCATCCAGAAAATTCCTAGAAGCTTGTGGTCAAGGCTCAAGAAATTTCACCCTAAAAAAGACTGTGAGACTGAGAAACGTGCCCCCTAGAGGCCAGAAATGTGGTCAGAGGTCTATTTGAGTTGAACCAAAATTTCAGGAGAACGGAGCCTAGGCAGTCTGTCCTGGCCTACCTCGAAGTCCTTGACTGCCCAACAGCTCTAGCTCCCAGCAGTGTTCAGGCTGCCGTGGCTGTGAGGGCAGGAACTGGCTAGGCAGGGCCTGGCAGAGCACTAGTCAACCCGAAGCCTGCTGTGCTTTTGGCCCTGTCCATCCAGCTCCCACATCAGCCAGGATTCCAAGGACACAAGCCTCAAGAGCGCTGCCTTGCTTAAAGAACCCTGAAGAAGTACTGACCTTTTATGTCTGTGATACATTCTGTATCACATCCTTCCATGGTATAGGAGCCCTCAGCAAAATTATAAAGACAAACTTGGGTGGAAATCTGTACCGTTTCTAAAGTCCTGTGCTCATTCTTCAGCCCTTCCATGCAGGGGTCAGGGGCTCTCTGGCTGCCCCGGCCCTCCCTGTGGGAAAAGCTGATGAACTTGTTCTCAGTAAGGTATAAGGATCTGAAAGGTTTCCCTTCCTAGAACAAGTTGCATGCTGCTTTAAGAGCCTGGCATGTACTGTGAAAGGAAAATTAAAATGGAGTCGGTATTGCTAATTCTCTAAAATGGAGCCAGGAGGCACTGGGTGAGTGTGATTTATGCACACCGCAGCCCAGACGGAATCTGGCCTTTGATCACTTATGTCTCAACTCAGGCATCCAGAACATCTGCCCAATGTTCCAGACACTCAAGATATCATATGGACCCTTACCCTAAATAACTCGTGACAGCCTATCCCTTTAGGAGAAATATTTCCTTTCCTGTATCAGAGCCAATCATAATTCCTGCCAGACAAGTTTAACAACCTTATGGTCTTTGCCTTTCTAAACCCCTGACTCTTTTTCTTCCCTGGAACACTCTTTCCCTTCTACCCAAATCTGTGTATCCTAAATTACAATTCTCTTGGTGTGCAGGCTTCTCATCGCGGTGGCTTCACTTGTTGCGGAGCACGGGCTCTAGGCGCGCAGGCTTCAGTAGTTGTGGCACGTGGGCTCAGTAGTTGTGGCACAAAAGCTTTGTTGCTCCGCGACATGTGGGATCTTCCTGGACGAGGGCTCGAACCCGTGTCCCCTGTATTAGGCAGGCGGATTCTTAACCACTGCACCACCAGGGAAGCCCCGAAATTGCAATTCTTAAGACGCACATAAAGCTCTTTGTTCTTTACAGCCTGGATGCTGATTACTGTTTGACAGTATTGCTGCTAATGCCAAGGGAACAAGTACTGAGGGTGGGACTTTAGGCAGCTGAAAAGCAAAGATTGTTCAAATGAGCCTGAGAGACAACCACCTGACCAGCCATACCAACAACTCTTGGGGGGCAACTTCCCCTGCTGTTTGGTCTTGGAAAGTATGCCAGTTTCATCTTGGAGGCATGATATGAATTCAGTTTCAATAAGCACTGTGACTTTCTCGACGGTAAGATGTGTATAATTGATCTTGTATTTTTCCCAAACCAAAATAATTGTATTATTATAATGTTACTCCAAACTGTCAGGTTTTTAATCCTAAAGGATAAATCAGTCCCTTTAAGATGTCTTCTAGGACACCCTCTCCAACCATAGGCCTTGATTTCTCTGTGGCTTGTCATCTTGCTGTGGGGTTAGGGCTGGGGGCCAAGGAAATTATCCTCTTTCCATCATCCTTTAGGTGAAAGTCATGTATTTAAATTGGGATTTTGAAAACTCCAAGGGCCTCCGAATTTTGCTTCATCTGAGATAAAATTCCCATCCTCCCACCAGCCATCGCTGGTGTCACCCTGGGGACTCGTGGACCCTGAGCCCCACTATGGCCCTCCCTCAACCATACCCTTTTCCACAGCATAAGGAGTCAACAGAACCAAGGAGATGTAACCACACAGAGCTGTGTCTCCTTTCTAGAACAAATTTCAGATCCCTGAGACTCTGGAATAGCATGCCCACATGGCCCCAAATCTTTCAAGGGCCTCTTCCTCACAATTCTGTCCCCCTAAGTGTAAACTGAACTGTTGGTGTGTGCAGCCCTAGGCCCAAAGGATGGCCAAGGGGCAGCTTTGGCAGAGGATGTGGACAGAGCTTGGACATGTGACCTGGGATGTATACACACATGTACACAATGTTCTTTACAACGTGAGACAAAGTTGGGGGCGGGGGGTGGGAGAAAAAAGGGACTCCTTTTCCAGATTCCATGTTCCAGCACAGAATTCAAGAATTTTTAACTCAAACCTGGTGTTCCAGGTCTGTAGGCAAATATATTTTCCAGGGTAAGAGGATAAAACATATTTTACTTAGCAATTTGTTAGCTTGATTTATAACTTTTATTATTTAGATGTCCCATGGCATGTGACTTACATTTGTACTCTTATCTTGAGCCCTGCAAATATTGGGGGCAGGCCTAACCAGGCCTTCTCTTGTGAGGTTGATGTACAATCAGCCGTTCTCTTGTTCTATTGGGTTGGCCAAAAAGTTCGTTCGGGATTTTCTGTCAGATGTTATGGAATATGAGGCGTGGGAGTAGAGAAGCAGATGCAAAAGGGTCTTGAGAAGAGGGTAGAGGAAAATCAGCGCCCTTAAATATTCCCTCCAGTCCATCTTTCACAGGTTGCTGCAGGGATCATTCTTTTCGGCTTCATTGCTTTGTATTTATGTTTTTAAACATTTGATTGTGGAAAATCTCAAACGTATCCAAAAGTAGAATAGAAGAATGAACTCTCATGTCCCCATCACCCACCTGAGTCATTGTCAACTCATGGCTAAACTTGTTCCTTCTCCATCCCCACCCACATCCCGCCCCTCCTCTATTATTCCGAAGCAAATCTCAGATATCGCATTTTATATGTAACTATTTCTGTGTATATTTCTAAAAGATAAGGATTCTTGGAGAAAAACATAACTACCATAACATCACACCTAAAAACAATTAATAATGTTAATGTCATCAAATATCCAGCCAGCTTTCAAATTTCCAACCGTTTTTAAATGTCACAAAATTTTTATTTTATTTTTTTAGTTTGTTTGAATCTTGATCTAAATAAATAAGTCCTGTACACAGTAATTGGTGATATGTTTCTTAAGTTTTTTTCTTTTTATTAATTTTTATTGGAGTATGGTTGCTTTACAATGTTGTGTTAACCTCCACTGCCCAACAAAATGAATCAGCCATATGCATACAGATATCTCCTCCCTTTTGGACTTCCCTCCCATTTAGGTTACCACAGTGTATTAGGTAGAATTCCCTGTGCTATACAGCAATGTTCCCATCCGTTGTCTATTTTATACATTGTGTCAATAGTGTATATGTGTCAATCCCAGTCTTCCAATTCCTCTCATCCCACCCTTTTCCCCCTTGTATCCATACATTTGTCGTCTACCTTAAGTTTCTTTTAAATATCAGTTTCCTCCTCTATTTTTTCCTTGCAATTTATTTGCCAGGAAACTAGATCATTTATCCTATAGAGGTTTCCACAATATAGATTTTACTGATTGCATCTCCATGGTGTCTTTTAATATTTTCTTCCGTCCCATGTATTTCCTGTAAATTGCTACTTGAATCTAGATTTAGGTTGAAATTTTTGGCAAGAATACTTCACAGGAGCCATGTGATATCTGGTTGTCTTTGTGATATTAGCAGATGTTGCTCATCCAGTGTCACTACCCATTAATTAATTAGGAGTTGCCAAATGGTGATATTCCAATTCTATAATTCCTTCTTCGTTTATGAACTGAATTACTTCTATAAAGAGAAACTTCCCCTCATCTACTATTTGGTTACCCAGTAGTACAGCCTGTATAGGAAAGACAGATAAATGCTCAAAGATAATTATATGTCTTTATTAATTTTCAAAATAATGAATTTGCTCATGACCATACTCCAAAAGTGACCAATTAAATTTGTTTTAGTATCATTATGAACTCATGGAATTAAACATATTTGATGTATTCAATCCATTGAAGTTTTGCCGTTATCGATGCTAAAAGTGTCCATCTTTGGCCAGAAGGAGCCTCTTCAAGTTGACTTCTGAGTCCTTCTGACACTATCCTAGCCGTCTTTGAGGACTTCCTTCCCATCTGGTATGATAGGCTCCTCATGTTCATTTCCTATCCCAGCCCTGGAACTAACATTTCTTCATGGAGCTCTAGTCTTTTGTCGGGAAATGGAATTTCAAGACTAGGATCTGGGCACCGAGGGTGTTCACTGCTACAGGATTGATTACTATTCCTAGGTCTTTTCAGAGATCAGAGCTAGGGAATAATGTTTTATTATAAAACATATAAGTTCGTACTGATACTTTCAACTCAAATTCAGGGCTACGGGGCTTTTACATAACCTCTTATTTCTTCCACCCGCATCTCCTTTCTTCCATGCTAAGAATCTCATTTCTCAAATACACCAAGAAAGGGACTTCCCTGGTGGTGCAGTGGTTAAGAATCTGCCAGCCAATGCAGGGGACACGGGTTCAATCCCTGGTCTGGGAAGATCCCACATGCCACAGAGCAACTAAGCCTGTGTGCCACAAATACTGAGCCTGTGAGCCACAACTACTGAGCCCACACCCACAACTACTGAGCCTGCACATCACAACAACTGAGCCCACATGCTGCAACTACTGAAGCCCGCACGCCTAGAGCCCATGCTCCACAACAAGAGAAGTCACCACAATGAGAAGCCCGCGCACGGCAACGAAGAGTAGCCCCTGCTCGCTGCAACTATAGAAAGCCCGCGCTCAGCAACGAAAACCCAACGCAGCCAAAAAAGAAGACAGCAAGAAATATATAATTAGAATTTCACATAATTTCTCATTGGCTTCATCCCACATTGCACACACAACAGTCTCAGAACACCAATACCAATTCTCTCACCAGGCAAATGATTGCTGAAAACAAGTTAAGATTGTTTGTTTGCAGTCCTTTTTGTCCTTAAGTCATATCTCTCTATAGGTGTACAGTCAAATTACTGTGTTTGGAACAGTTCCCCTGTGTGCTTACCCCACTAACCATATGCACACTTATGCTCATTTGTTCCATTTTACTTTTAGGAATTCTTTCTTTCTTTCTTTCTTTTTATTTTATTTTTTTTGCGGTACGCAGGCCTCTCACTGTTGTGGCCTCTCCCATTGCGGAGCACAGGCTCCGGACGCGCAGGCTTAGCAGCCATGGCTCACGGGCCTAGCCGCTCCGCGGCATGTGGGATCTTCCCGGACCGGGGCACAAACCCGCGTCCCCTGCATCGGCGGGCGGACTCTCAACCACTGCGCCACCAGGGAAGCCCTATAATTTTGTTTTTTACATGAAATTTTTACTTGGTTCCAAAGTCAAATACACAAGCCAAGCTTTATTCAAAGAAGTCCAGCTTTTCTCCCCATCTCCTCCACACTGTACTCTCCCTCCCCCTATAGGTAACCACTTTTCATTGGTTTATCCATTGCTTGTCTGTTTAAATATAAGTAGATACATTTGTATGTTTATATATTTGTATCCCTGCCTTTCTTAGATAAATACTATACACACATTCCTTTTTGGTTTTTTTAATTTTCTCTGTTTTATTTACTTTTATTTTATTTATTTATTTTGGCCGGGCCGTGTGGCATGCAGGATCTAAGTTCCCCGACAAGGGATCGAGTCTGTGACCCCTGCATTGGGAGCACAGAGTCTTAACCACTGGACCACCGGGGAAGTCCCACACATTCCTTTTTTACTCAGAAATATATCATAAGTGGAGATATCCCTCATTCCCTTCTACAGCTGCCTAGTACTTCTTTATTCGACCAGCCTTTTGATAGACAAGTGGGCTGTTTCCCATTACAAAGTCCTGCAATTAATTGATTTTTGTATTTTGGTCTGAGGTCATTTGGATGCAAATCCTAGACATTATCTTTTCACAGAGAAATCTTTCGAAAGTACAGATGTGGTCAGGACTCTCCTCTGCGTAGAATCCATCAATGGTTCCTCCTCACTCTTAAGATAAAGTCCAAATTCCCTAGCTCAGCAGACAGTGCCCTACCAGATCCTACCTTGCCCAGCTCACCAAGCCACCTGCTGCTGCTCTCTCCCTAGCACCTCTCATGCCCCTCTCCACCCAGGAGGACAGGTCCATACTTCTGTAACCAAGCAAGAAGGGCTTGTGCGTCCACAGCGCAGAAAGTCAAACTCCTGACAGTGTGTGTTAGTGGCAAAGTGAGAGTTTATTGCAGGGCGCCAAGCAAGGGAGTGGGAGACACGCCCCAGATTCACTCCCACTCGGTCTTTGAATTAGAGGGTTTTTTAAGGGGAAGAACAAAGAAGCTGGGGTTAATCACGGTCTTGTGATATTTCTTAATCGTAGTTTCAGGAGTCAGGATGTCTCTGGTTTACTATCTCTGGCCAGGTGGTCCATGGCTTGGGGGTCTGTTAGCTCATCTAGTCCTGGAGAAAAAACCTGAATTTGTAGCTTAACGATGTTATCGACAACAGCAGTTTTAGTCATCTGACTCTGGTTGATTAGTGTTCAGTTAGCACAGGATTGAGGTCAGAAGGAGCAAGAAAGGGAATAATTTTAGACAGAGAGGTTAATCAAACTCAGCAGGGGAACTCGGTTTTAGGGGTCTTGGTTTCACTACCCCTGACTTCATGCTGCTTACACATTATCTATTGTCTGCTTAGAAGGCTTTTTGTTCTTCTTTTATTCACCTTCTTTTATTCAGCCTGTGTAAACCAGTTGCTATCAGTACATGGATGCCTGAACTGTGATTTTTCCCATGTTTATCCCCTCACCTCATGGTTCCTTCAGAGCTGGAGCTGACAATATGCCCAACGCCAAGCAGAAGCCCAGCAGCTCTATGTGTTTAGTAAATGTTTGCTGAGTGAATGAACAACTGTCTTTCCTTTCAAATAAACAAAATCAGCTTCAGGTCACAGTCATGCCTCTCGTCAACCAGAGAAGAAGCTGCACTATAATGAAATCTCCTTGGTGTTTTCTTTTTGTTATTCTTCTGAAGGAGAAAATTTCTGCCCATTAGGTGTTTACAAGAGAGGCCAAAGCTATCATCACTGTGAAAAAAAAAAAAAAAAAAAAAGGACATTATAATCCAGAAGCTCAAGTAGTCCAAGAATTTTATGACAAAAAATCTGGTTCTGTTGGAAAAAAACAGACTCAGAGCCAACAATGTTGGGCAGAGAAGGGAAGGCCCTGGCTGACAGCCCTCCCTACCACGGGTCCGGGGTCCATCTCACATTTGGTCCCTTCAGAGTTCAGGAGGGCCCCCTCTTCACTTCTGAGACCCCCACCAGGGCAGGCCCAGACAGCATCTGGGCCACTTTCAAGGTGGGTCTCTCACAGCTTGGAAAACCCATTCCATTTAGGTCTACCTGTTGGCTCAGGCTTTAGTCTGCCTGCCTTTTTTCCTGTCTGCACTGAAGGTGGCTAAAGACAGGCGTGTCCTGCTCGGGGCCTCTGCCCTCGCATGCCACTAGGAATCAAGCCTCAGCATGCAAAGTCCTCACTGTGCACCATCCCTGGGGAGGGGCGTGTGAGGCGTGTGGCTGCATGCACTCTTAGGTTTGTCTCATCTTCTGTAACCATTGCTATTTTGGTGACACACATCCAAGGAAGCTCGTGGGCAGCTCAAGAGAAGCCTGGGGAGAAGAGAGAGAAGTTCTGGTTTGAAAAGAGGTCAAAGAACCACAGAATCAGAGGAGCTCATATTGCAAGGGATTTTGGTACTCACCTAGGACGTTCCAAAGAGGATGTGTCCCAGGGATCACAAAAGAGGCCCCTGTTTAATCTGTTTTATAAATTTAAGTACCAAGGGGTACTATCTCACTTGAAGAAAGAGTTCTGATTTTTTTTAAATCTGCAAAATATTGACCCTCGTGCAGCTTCTTGCCTGATACAAGAATTTCCTTTATTATGGCATCTCTGTTACAGGGTCACCTAGACTTACGTGTTCCCGGAGCCAGTGGGCTCCCTATCGCCCCTAAGATGCCATCCCATTGTCTGGCAGCTTTAATGATCAAAAGGATCCCCGCACACCTCTCCGTGGTTTTCTGCATTGGTCCTGTTCCTGGTCAACTTCCCCAGGTCCAAGCTGTGGCCTGTTGAAGGCGGAACTCACCTCCTCCTCCCTCTCCGCACCTCACTTCTCCCTATTAAATGTCCTAGGGTCCTTGGTCTGCTCCTTTGATATTTAACAGATCATTACCTGCCCTAAAGGGATTCTCTTGTCAGAAGTAAAAATGTTTTATGGCTATCACTTCAATTTGCTGTGTTACTGATTCAAAATAGCAGCTGTGTGTCCCTTTAATGGGTTTTATTTTTTTTCCCAGTTGTTGAGTGCTCTCCCTTTTCAAAGGTGTGAAGATTCAAAGCAGACTCTGGCAGGTCTGAGAGTTCCTCGCCAGGCATTTGTTTCACAGCACTCACCTCCCTCTCCCCCTCCTGTCATGGAGGCTGTGGCTGTCAGAGAGTAACTGCAGCCCTTACAACGAGGCGAATTCAGATGCACAGAAACACAAAGCCGACTTTCTAAACTATTATTAGCAAAGCAATTTGAGGACCACACCAATAGAACAGCAGGCCAGATACATGGTTCTCACACTTGACCCCTAGAATTACCTGGAGGGCTTGTTAAAACACACTCCTGAGTTTCTGATTCAGAAGCCCTGGGTGGGGCCTGAGAGTGTGCATTTCTTACCTGTTCCCAGGTGATACTGATGCTGCTGGTCTCAGAACTACACTTTGAGAACCACTGGATTAAATGGAGAAATACCCCAAAGAAAGCAAGATTTCAAAAAATGGAAGTGTTTCTAAGTGCCCCGTAGGAAAGCGTGCAGCGGGATCCGCATGCTCCACAGGTGCCTGAGTTCATCGAGGTTCCTTCCTCAGGTGCCTCATCTCCCCCACCAGCATCACCTCCATGTGCAGTCTCGCAGGGCTGGAAGTGGAGCAACGGACACGTTAGCCTTGTTTGCTGACCATTTCATCTCAGAGCCCAAGGGAAACTGCTCTTGTGGACCCAGTTTTGGCCCTTAGGGAAAAATGGGCAAGAAAACAGCCATTTCCTCTTGGAGGCGGCAATAATCAAGAGAATGGCCCTTGAGCATTTCAACAACACTCCCGTGTATGCCTGAGGGCCCTGCAGATGTGTCCCAGGGACCTGAACAAGGAAATTTTCAAAATTCTGAGAAATATGGTTCCCAGGAGATGTGGTTCCTAAGAGATGAGAAACACTTTAAAATAACAGTAACAGCGACCTGACTTTGCAACCCTAGAGGGTGCTAGAAAGGAAGAGAAGCTGAGCAGGGAAACAAAGTAGGAGGCTGGGCTGTCATCAGGGCAAAGAGGTGTTAGAGTCTGGGGAATTTGTTTTGTTGGTTTTTAAAATATTTAACACCACCTGAGCATCAAAGACTGACAACAGACTGTGAAATCTCCTAGTCCCAAAGAGAGCGGGCAATTAAGTTTAAAGGGCAGAAGCTGTCAATTGGTGGCCAATATATATATAAAAGGAACCTTCATCTCTGGCATCTCACCTTGCAGCCTTATCAAAGGTTTGCCCTTCTGTTGCTTCGAAAGTCACCTTATTGAGATTTTGAAATGCCAGGGTTTTCAAACCTGCAGCAGCAGCTATCCGAACTTAAAGGAGTTTAATCAGGTGTGTATTTCCTGTTTTAACTTCTGAGAGAAACTGCTACAGTACTCACTGAGGTTTGACAAGAACTGTTTCACAACAGTGGGTACCAGAGCTTTCCTTCATGTTGTATTTTGGCCACGCTTGCTTCATCTCTCTATTATTACCTAGCAAGGAAAGAATTTCCTTTTTTTTTTTCTAGTCTAATCATTCCCCATGAGAAAAACAGTCTGCTTCTCTGTTGAATAATAGGCCCCAAAGCCTGTTAATAAAAATCAAAGTCTGTTTAGAAATTAACGGTAGGTAAGAATCACATCATTCATGTTAATCGTATTTCTGCTACCTGATAGAGCATAAAAAGTAGATTCTCTTTCTGAGTTTGCTTTGAAGGAGTTGGTTCTGTCTCCAAAACGTCTCTACCATCTGTTGCAACCACAGTTGTCTTCCCTAGGGCTCGTTATTGCTTCCTAGATGAGTCAACCCCCTCTTACATGATCTCCCCACTTCCACTCCCCTTCCCTTCTCATCTTGCTAATGATCATTCTCCACACACTCCCCCAAACACAGATCCTCTCCTAGGGCCCACAGATCAGCTCCACACACCTCTTGGGGGAGTGGAGGAAGTGCACCAGGGCAGCACCCTGAGCTACCTTCAAGGTGCGTTTCCTGTACCTGACCTGCCTTTCCAGCTCCACCTTGCCCAGTCTCACAGTTCAGCTCTTGCCTCAGACGCATTGCTTATTAAGTCATGCAACCAGGAGCGCATTCATTCGTCGGCACACACTACACCCTGATTTTGATCTTGGGCGACAGGTTAATAATAACAATAAGAACAGCCAATATTTACTGAGGACTCTTTGTATGCCAGGCACTGTGCTAAGTCCTTTCAGGTAAGAACTCATTTGATTCACACATGACTCTACTAGGTAAATACAGCAACTCATCAACTCCATTTAACAGTCATGAGACAGAGACTCAGAGAAGTTAAGCAACTTGCCCAAGTTCAGGTTTCATGGTTCATTCATTCATTCATTCCTTCATTCATTCAAATAGTTTTTGGAGCACCTATTATGTTCCAGGCATTGTCCTAGATGCTCAGAAAACATGAGAGAAGAAAACAAAGAACTCTGCCCTCATGGAGCTTACATTCTGGTGGAGGGAAATGGACACGAGAACAGACATTATAAGTAAATTATATAGTGTGTTCGAAGGTGATGAGTACTATGGGAACAAAAGAGGAGCAGAACTTAGAGAATGACGAGTCAGTATGTGGGCGGCAGGTTACGGTATTAAATAGGGTGGTCAGGGTGGCTGCATTAAGCAGGTGACTTTTTACCAAGACCTGAAGGAAATAAAAGGAGTTACCCTATGCTATCTGGGGGAAGAGCATCCTTGTGAGAGGGAAGAGCAAGTGCAAAAGTCCTGAGACTGGAACGTGCCAAGTGCCTGGTGTGTTTAGGAATTGTAATGGTGTCCAATGTGGAGGGAGAGGAGTGAATAAAGGAAAAGGGCAGGGGATGAGGTCAGAAAGATACGTGAGAAGCCAGATCGTGTAGAATCCTGTAGCTATTTGGTTTTTACTCTGAGTAAAATGGTAAAGTGGTGGGGTGGGCAGGACCAAGTCTATTCTCTGGTCGCCTAGTAGGAAAGAGATTATGGAGAAGGGGAGTCAAAGATGGAAGCAAGGAATAAGAGGCAATTACATGAATCCAGGCAGTAGTAGTGGAGGGGTGACAAGCGTCTGGATTGGACTCTAAAAGTTTTGGGCTTTGGAGAGTGATTTAGAGAACTAAGTGCCTAACCCCGCCTTCCTCTAATTCTACTCTGCCTCCTTGCAGGTACACAGGAGTCTCTTTAAATTATCACAGATTCATTTGAAATCACACACCCCAAAGAGGAAATAGTTCATTTAACTTCATTTAATACTAGCATTACAGTTTCTAAAAATAACTTTCACCTTTTAAATTTCCTACAGACACTTTTTGAAAGTTAAATCCATCATCTCCACTTTTAAATTCCTCTCATAAAAAGGCTGTGTTTCTTCCTGTCTGTTTAAATCATATTCCACACTGAAATTGGTTATGTAACTTAGGAATGAAAACAATGTCATGCCTTACTTTTCGTATGTCTCCTGGGAGATTGCTACAGGAGGTGGAGTGGGGAATCAGTAAAGTCATAACCATAAAGCAATTTAATCTACTTTTTCTTAATTAAATGGGAAATATAAAATTCTTTTCAGTAAATGTATTAAATATAAAACACACTCCATTTCCAACTGGTTGCTAGGTAAAGCAGCAAAGACAAAGCGTCAGAGCTGGAAGGAAATATAAAGATCGACTCCTCTGATCTCTTCCATAGCCCTCTGATGAGAAACCAGACCTGGGAAGGAAGAGAGCTGCCTGGATTGCACTGAGGTTAAGTGGCTGAAGCTCAGGTCCACCTTCAGACACCAGCCTAGTGCTTTACCCATACACAGTCTTTTCTGTGTCAGAAAAGACACAGCAAACAAAATTATGGGCTTTCAAACCTAGACTCTTAAAGCAATATGCACAGCAACTAGACCAGTGTTTCTAAGTGGGGCGATTTTGCCCTTGGGGGGACTTCTGGCAACGTCTGGAGACTTTTTTTTTTTTTTACCTGTTACAGCTGAAGTGAGGGTGCTACTGGCATCTCACAAGTAGAGGCCAAGGATGCTGCTAAACATCCTACCGTGTACAGCCCTTCCTTGTCCCCAACAAAGAATAATTCAGTCCCCAAAGTCAACAGTGCCAAGATGAAGAAACCCTGAACTAGAACCAGTTTGTCAACGCTCAGCTGCATTTTAGAATCACCTGGGTGTCCGCAGACCAATGAATCAGAATCTCTAGGAGAGGGGGTCGAGCATCAATGTTTTTGGAAAGCTCTCCAGGTGATCATAATGTACCCAAAGTTTGAAAATCACTGGTTCAACCCCTACAAATTGGAAAATGAATCACACCACCAACCGAAGAAGGTATTTAGCCCTTACTATGTGTCCACCAGAAACTGGAGGAGATATAAAGCACTTCACAGCACAGTCCTTGCCTTAGGGAGCTCACAGTCTGGATGAAGAACAGACCAGGAATCACTATCATTTGTTGTGGGTTATTTAGGTGCCGAATGAAGATCCACTCCTTCGGGATCTTCATTCCCAAAGAATGAAGAGGAGGAAGGGCTTTAGCAAAGAGAAGGCAGCAAAGAGCCGTGAGAAATCAGAGGGCTCCTGAGTTGTCACCAAAGCTGAGTTTATTGGTGGGACTACTTCACTCATTTTGCATCTTTGTATACATTTACTTCTATGATCAGAAAAAGCCTTATTTTTTTCAGTCTGCTAGAATTGGGTTAACCTTTTAAGGTATGTTACTTTACCCTCCAAATTATAATTATACATGATTTAATAATATTATATATAATGTATGTGCGTTACTAAGCCCAGAGAGACTGCTTTATTGCTTTTTAAAAAAAATTATACATGCAATTCGGTGTAACTGATACATTAAGAATATAATTGTCCCCTTACAGTTATTGGGTTAATTAAACCCATCTTTCCCATTGGGAATTGTGTCCCTTAAGGATATCTTGTTCAGATTCTTTAACTTGCCTGTCATTTTTGTGGTTACAACTCCTTCACTTCACAGTATAGGACACAGTATTTAAGACATAGTCTTTTTTATTTTTAAACTAGTGTCTATTCAAAACCTGTTTCCCCTCCTCCCTAGAGGCACTGGTGGCTATAGGCAGTAGTTTTCAACTCTAAACAGACCCAACGCTGCTTGTAATAACAATTATGTGGTTAATAGCTGCTTTACTGTGTTGAAATAGAATTCATATGTAGTATAACTTATCTACATATAAAATTTTTAAAAATCAATATATATTGATTGTCCCTTCTCCCCCCATGTATTCTCCATGCTCCTATGGCCTGCTCTGGGCCCAGAGAGGCAACCTCCACAGACTGTATCCACCAGGGGTTCCTGTTGCATTAGGCCAATAGGAGGCACTGATACAAAGGCCACAGCAAAAGGAGAGAGGTGAGGGTATTTATTCCCTGCCCCACTGAGGTACCAACAGTGTTGACATATCTCTGTAGACATATAGTCACAGCTCATGTGTGTGGGGGTTAAACTAGCCTGCTAAGGCTGCCATAACCACAGGCTGTGTGGCTTCAACAACAGACATTTATTTTCTCACAGTTCTGGAGGCTGGAAGTCCAAGGTCAAGGTGCCTACAGGGTTGATTTTTGGTAAGGCCTTTCTCCTTGGCTTGAAGACAGCTACCTTCTCTGTGTCTTCACATGGCCTTTCCTCTGTCCCTGGTGTCTCCCTCTCTTCTTATATGGACACCAATCCTATTGGATTAGCGTCGCACCCTTTCATCTTTAAAGGTCCTGTCTCCAAATGCAGTCACATCCTGAGGTACTGGGGGTTTAGGACTTCAGAGTATGAATTTGGGGAGGGTATTATCTCAACATGTAAATACTTGGGAATGACTGTCCCCAGAAGACATCTTGAAGTACTGCTGTCAGCTCTTTGCACCATGAATGGGCTTGGGTACAAACGCAGATGGATACCGGGGTTTTTATCAGAGACTCAAATACCGCTAGTGGCCGTGTCATTTGGGACCTGGTTTTCTGCAATGGTGAACAACTCCTGGAAAAGTTCTAAATAAAAGGAAGCCCAACCTTCCTTTGATTTACATAGTAGTTGAATTTCTGGAAATGCAGTGTACATTAAAACCATGTAAAAACTACTTTGTTTAAAATGGAGTTTGCTTCTAGGCTCAGGTGATCATATGCAGGTCTTTTACCTACATGAATGTCCACTGGGACATTCTAAAACCATGTGGGACAAAGGACACTTATTTCTTGTGCAGAACTGTCCCAAAAATGGCAGGGCACCTAGGACCCCTGACCCTGCCCTTCAAGTGCTCCCAAAGTGCCCCCAGGGTGTGCCCCCCAAGCACAAAATTCCAGGGGATTGCAAGTGGGGTGGGGTAGTTGTGGCCTCTGCTTGCCCTCTGCTCCTTTCTGGCGTTGGAGTCTGGGAGGAGAGGTGGGATGGCAGGGGGTGAGGAGAGATCACTGTCTGTAGTGAGGATTCTCTCCTCTCTCAGGTGGTTATCATGATTCTGTGGCTCGCAGTGACGGATTAGGCAAGCCTTCTGTGGAACTCATGTGAGTTTGATGTTTTCTTTTTAAAATGATCTTTTTGAGATATAATTCACATACCAGAAAATTAAAGTGTACAACTCAACAATTTTTAGAGAGTTCTGCAACTGTCACCTCAATCTAATTTTAGAACATTTTCATCACCCCCAAATAAATCAGGGACTCAATAGCAGTCGTTATTCATACTGCACCCCCAGCCCCAGGCAACCACTAATCTACTTTCTGTCTCTGAAGATTTTGGAATCATACAATATGTGGTCTTTTGTGACTGGCTTCTTTCACTTAGCAGATTATATACAGGTTCATCCATGTTGTAGTTTGTTATCAGTACTTCATTCCCTTCTACAGCCAGATAATATTCCATTATATGAATATACCACCTTTTATTTATCCATTCATCAGTGGATGCACATTTGGATTGATTCCATGCTTTTGACTATTATGAGTAATGCTGCTGTGAACATATTATACAAGTTTTTGTGTGTATGTATGTTTTCATTTCCTCTGGGTATAGACCTAGGAGTGGAATTGCTGGGACATATATATTTCTATGTTTAACCTTTTAAGGAACTGCTAGACTGTTTTTCAAAGCAGCTCCATAATTTTACATTCCCACCAGCAGTGTATAAGGGTTTAAATTTCTCCACTTCTGCACAAATGCTTGTTATTATCTGCCTTTTTGATTATATACATACTGAGTAGGTGCGACGTGATATTTCACCGTGGCTAATGATTAGTGATGTTGAGCATCTTTTCAAGTGCTTGTTGGCCATTTGTATATATTCTCTGGATAAATGTTTATTCAGATAATTTGTCCATGTTTTAACTGGATAATTTATTTTTATAAGTAGTTTTATAAGTAGTTTTTATAAGTAGTTTTTTATAAGTAGTTTCTCAGGTATGATTCACAAGTATTTTCTCTTATTCTGTGGGTTGTCTTTTCACTTTCTTAATGGTGTCTTTGAAGCACAAAAGTTTTAAATTTTGATGCAATTCAGTTTATCTATTTTTTCTTTTGTTACTTATGCTTTGGTGTCATATCTAAGAAGGCTTTGCCCAAACCAAGGTCACAAAGATTTACTCATACAATTTCTTCTAAGAGTTTTATAGTTTCAGATCTTACACTTAGGCCTATGATCCATTTTGAGTTAATTTTTGTATATGGCTTGAGGAAGGGGTCCAACTTCATTCTTTTGCATATGGCTATCCAGTTGTCCCAGCACCATTTGTTGAAGAGACTATTCTTTCCCCACTGAATTGTCTTGGCACCCTTGTCTGTCAACATGGTTTTATTTCTGGACTCTCAATTCTACTCACTGATCTATAAGCCTATACTTATGTCAGTGCCACACTACTTGATTACTATACACATATGGGTTCTAAAATGGACCTTCCAAGGGCCTCCCCCATTTCATACTTCCCCTGATATGGGAGATCCAGCTCCTTTTCAACCTCTCTCATTTGCTCCATTGCAAACACCACAGGGATTTACCCCATATCCTCTTACTGCTGGCCCACAAAGCAAACAGTCCTCACAGATGAGATAACGAGCCCATTTTCAAGGACTTCTCAACTCATGAAAAGCTCAAGTATTCATATATGCCAAAAGATGGATGTGCAGGCTCCTTCAACACTGAGATATGGATTTGGGAGTCTCAGAAAAGTTCTCCAAGTTATGGGGGTAGTGGAAATAGTCTGGGCAAAGTGTGTAAAGAGAGAAAGCCATGGATAAAACCCCAGGTGGTGGACGAAAAGCCAATAAAAGAGTCTGAGAAGTAGTGATCAAACAGGAAGGAGAAAAATTAGAAAAGCATGGCATCATGAAAACCAAAAGAAAAAAAGCATTTTTCAGGAGGCTGCAATCAGGAGACATATGCTCAAGAAACCTTATGTAAACTCCATAGTTGAGCTTCTGTTTGGACTGTGTTGCCATAGGAATGCCAACCCAGGTGAGCAAGCAGGAAAGGGGATCCAGTTTCTCTAGTTGGAGCCAGCAATGGTTTGGATTCAAGGTTTCTGTCATCAAAACTAGATGTTTACTCTCCTGTGATCCTGTTTGCCTAGGATACTATCCTATCCCTATCATTGGTGAACTCTATTCTCTCACGCAGTTTTGAATAGAGTCACTGTACACCAAAGTGTTTCTGGTCCCTTTCTCTTCTGCCAACCTGTTCAGTTATAATGTAAACTTCATGTGATACAAATACAATTGAAAGAGAAAATATTTTTTCTGTTTTAAAAGCTCTCAAGAGGGTAGGGACAGAAACCAACAGGTAAGATAATATTGATGGGTATGGAAATTTACAAGGCAGGTTAGTAGTGGGAAGGAAGGGATTGAGAGCACAAGATGTCATCAGAATACTGAGTATCTGGAGGAGGATGGGATGGGGGTTAGGACTCAGAAAGGCAGAGACAAACTCTGGTGGCCCTACACTTTTGCTACACATGCCTATTCTAGATCATTTTATCGCCAGAACCAAAATGATCTTCTCAAAGTCAACCCGACAATCTCATACACTTGGTGGCATTACCCACTAAACTCTGAAGTGACCCACCTGGCTTCCTGCCATTACCTCCTAATTAAATCCATCTGCAGAACCAACAGTTGCTGAACGGTGTACAATCAATCTTATTGTGAGAAGGTATTTTAGGTATTTTAGGGAAGGTATTTTAATACATCTTAAATTTTGATGTATTATTGAAACTCTTCTTAAGTTTGAAATTATAACTTTGATTTAGATTCACCAATTGTTTATATCTTGCCCCATTTGCAGCCTTATTCTCTCTGTTTCCCCTCCCTCCTCCTCTCTATGCATGAACACAGACCTTTTTTCTTTTCTGAACTATTTGAAAGTAAGTTGCAGACATCATACTCCTTTCTCTTCTAAAAATACTTTGCTAAGGACAAGGACATTCTCATAAATACCCACTGTTCAACTGTCAAAATAAGGACATTTATCATTGATACAATATTAACCACAGAACATTTTCAAATGTCAGGATTGCTCCATTAACAACATTAATACCTATTTTTCCTTTCTTCAGGATCCAGTCCAGGATCACATGCTGTATCTAGCTGTCATAGTTTTTTAGTCTCTTTTAAACTAGAAGAGCTCTTTGGCCTTTTTTGTCTTTCTTGACCTTGTCATTTTTGAAGAACATAGGTCAACTAGTTTGTGGAATGTCCCTCACTTTGTTTCTGTGAGTTTCCTGTGGTTAGATTCAGACTATGTAGTGTTGACCCTTGAACAACGAGGAGGGTTAGGGGTGCCAACTCTCTGCACAGTGGAAAATCTGAGTATAATTTTCACATGGCCCTGTCTGTCAGCGGTTCCTCTGCACCCCCGGATTCAACCAACAGCGGATCATGTAGTACTGTAGTGTTCACTACTGGGAAAAAAGTCCATGTGTAAGTGGACCCCCGCAGTTCAAGTCCATGTTGTTCAAGGGTCAGCTGTATTTTTTCAGGAATACCACAAAAGTGATGGTGTGTCCTTCTCAATGACCATATCAGAAACACAATGTTGGTTTGTTCCAGTATTGGTGATGTTAACTTGGACTACTTGGTTAAGGTGGTGTCCACCAGGTTTCTCAGCTATAGTTACTATCTTTCTCTTTATAATGAAAAAGTAGGGCTTCCCTGGTGGCGCGGTGCTTGAGAGTCTGCCTGCTAATGCAGGGGATGAGGGTTTGAGCCCTGCTCTGGGAGGATCCCACATGCCGCGGAGCAACTGGGCCTGTGAGCCACCACTACTGAGCCTGCGTGTCTGGAGCCTGTGCCCCACAATAGGGGGGGGCCACGTCAGTGAGAGGCCCGCGCACAGCGATGAAGAGTGGCCCCCGCTTGCCAAAACTGGAGGAAGCCCTTGCACAGAAACGAAGACCCAACGCAGCCAAAAATAAAAATAATTAAAAGAAGCCTCAACATTAAAAAAAAAAAAAGTAATTTGTGTGAAGATACTTTGAAACTGTAAATATAATGTTCCTCATCAAACTTTCACCTACTAGTGTTGGCATCCCTTGATGATTTTCTAACTCCAGCATTGTTTTACATTTATAAGTTGGCATTCTACTGTATGGAAGAGCGTTCCCTTCTCCCCCATTTATTTTTTAATTCATTACTTTATTTCACCATGGACTCATAGATTTTTATTTTATTCGAATGTTATAATCTATTATCATGATTTATTTTGATGCTTAAATTATACCATATTTGGCCAGTGGGAACCCCTATAAGCTGAGTCCAGCATCGTTTTGATATGTCCCCCTCATTCTTCTTTAAAGGAATTTTAAGAATTCCAGTTTAGTCATTTAGTTGACTCAACTGGCCTCTGGGTTTGCTCAGACCTCATGGCTAAGTCTAAGAAACAAAATGCAAATGAGATCTAACTAGCAGTAGGACTTTTCTCACAATCTGCACATTGCATTTATTTTTAAAGCATTTAAGATTGCATTATATACTTTGCATTATTTTATGCTACTAGCTTATAGTCACATTAAAAATCCAGCTCTTTCAGTATAAATTAACAGTAAAGCTTCTTAGTCATCATGGCGATTGAAATCCTGCTCCAAACTAACTTTAAGTGCTAGACAAAATACAATCCAAAACATTTAAGAATATAAATCAGAGTATAAGAGCAAGAAAGAGAAATCTCCAGGTACTAGAACAAAGAAGGAATAAAAACAAAGGAATGAACAAGGGCACGATGGTTCACAGGGGAATCACATACGGCACCTGAATATGGGCCTTAACCACTGGGGCTGAGGTCTTAATGTCAAAGAAAAGGAAAGGAGATGATGCTTCTACAGTGGGGAGCTGGCCAGGACCATGAAGGAGGCTCTCTTTGAAATGAAGACTAGAAAAACCCACTCACTGGTCTAAAAAGGAACAAGGAAGTACAGTATCTGCCAATCATGGGTAGATAAGGTCACTGATGAGAAATCAGACACCAAAACTGTGCCCATGCAGATATATGGAGTCCAAATTCACACTACTGTGAGGTACAGAAACTTCAGGCTAAGAAATTTAACACAGAAACCTGTCTAGAACTTGATAAAACCCACAGGACCTAACAAATGACATTTCTACAACCTTGGACACATGAGACTCTATGCAAACAGCTCTCACTAAATGTGAATTCAGTCAAAAGTTGCAAACCATGAGGGACAGTCAGTGGACTGACAAGTGGGAGTACACCTAGAACTAACAGAATAATCTCAAAGATACTTAAACAATATATTTAAACATCCAAAGAATTTTTTTTTAAAGAGAGACCACAAGACAAGAACAGGCTGAGACATTTAAAAAATTAGTCATTGAAACAAACTGATATTATGTCAGCTTTCTCTCCTCTTGTGTCACTAGTAACTTCAATCAGTAAATATCTACTATGTGCTAATCACATACTGGCACTGGAAACACAATGATAAAGATACAGCTGCAGTCCTCAAGAAACTTACATTCCATTCTTTTAACTTTAAGGGAGGATAACACATTGATTTCCAGATAAACTGTTATATTTTTTCTCTTTGTCATACAGGAAATTTTATAAATAAATGTTTATCATGTCTTTAAATTGAGTAGGAAAGTGGCATTAATACAAATCACCCTCATCTCTTTTCTAAGCTCGCAGTATTTGCTGTTTTGCTTTGGTGGGTTGTTTGGGAGTTAGGAGCTTTGCTGCGGTGCTGGGGTTTAAAAAGTGGAAGGGCTGCGGGCTTCCCTGGTGGCGCAGTGGTTGAGAGTCCGCCTGCCGATGCGGGGGACGCGGGTTCGTGCCCCGGTCCGGGAAAATCCCACATGCCACGAAATGGCTGGGCCTGTGCATGAGCCATGGCCGCTGAGCCTGCACGTCCGGAGCCTGTGCTCCGCCAACGGGAGAGGCCACAACAGTGAGAGGCCCGCGTACCGCAAAAAAAAAAAAAAAAAAGAAGGGTTGAAGGAGCACAGGTGGAAGACTAATTGCTATATGCCGGTGAGGTGAAATACCTGTAAACAGCTTAGTCACAGCTCAGCCTCAGCTTAGCCCAGCTTCCCTTTCCTTACCACCACGAAGGCAAGTCTACAATTAAATATAATCAAGTTTTTTTATTACAGAGTACTCTTACAAAATCAATCACTTGTATGAGGTCATTTGTTGTTAGAACAACAAAACATCAATTCAGGCAGGCCAGCAGCTGGCACAAAAAAACACCTTTGTTCATGCTTTTAGTGTATCCTTGTAGTGAGATGGTCTCTTTACCTGTGTTACCAATCACTGCTAATGGTACTACACAGCAAAAGAACGATGCTTTAAGTTCATTGGATCCTGGCCTCAGAAGAAAAGAAAAATAGAACAAAACAGAACTAGGATGATTTTTTTCGTCTAGGGTACATAAAACCAAGACTAAAGGCTATGTGATTTTTAAACAATCTCTTTAACCATTTTTAAAGTTTTATAAGTTCAAGTGGTTTACTTTCGACAGCTCATGAACTAATTTTAGTTAATTTGAAATAAAGATATGGCGAACTCTAGGTATTTCACCATACTTGTTTTCCTCTGTACTTGAATTGTCTTTTTTTCCAAATCAAATTGAGACATTTTAGTAGCTGTTCTGGTGGCTCTTAAGTAGTTGAGCTACTCACTGATATCAGTTGTAAAAAATTTCATAGCAGCCAGGAAATCTGGCCAAATATTAGACAAAAACTCAATGTTGAAATGAAGCACACTAGTTGTTATACTTGTTTCAAAAATTCGACTCTTACTGGCTTTCCCAAATCATTTTCCAAAGTTGAAAAGATCTTATGGAAGTTTAGGTAGAAATTTCTCACTTAAAAGGAAATATGGTAACACAAAAACCTAGAGCAACAATGGTGTACATTCAAAACTGCAAAGTAACCTTAAAAGGCTATATATTGTATAATTCTAACTATACGATGTTCTGGAAAAGGCAAAACTAAGGAGACAGTAAGTTTAGTGTTTGCCAGGGGTTTGGTGCAGGAGGAATGAATAAAGGCAGAGCACAGAGGATTTTAGGGCAGTGAAACTACTCTGTATAAAGGTGGATTTGTCCAAACCCACAGAATATACAAGGCCAAGAGTGAATCCTAATGTAAACTGTGGCCTTTGGGTGATAATAATGTGTCAATGTAGGCTCATCAATTGTAACAAATATACCACTCCGGTGCAGGATTTTGATAGTGCAGGGGGTTGTGCATATGCAAAGAGCAGAGTGTATGGGAAATAACTACCTTTTTGCTCAATTTTGCTGTGAATCTAAGACTGCTCGAAAAATAAATTCTGTTTAAAAAAAAACAAAACTGCAAAGGAAAGAACTAATAAGTAAGGCAAACGTGACATCATGGCTTTTACTATGAATATCCTGGCTTCCTTTAAGTTCATACCACAAACTAGAAAGTCATTTTCTGTCCTGTATATTTGCCCAATCAGAGCCACATGTGAACTGATTTGTGCAAATACTGCCAACTTTTCCATTTTGAAGTAGTACCTGAAGTCAAACAATGGAAGTAATTAAGTCCTTCAGCCAGAATCAGCTTATTCAAAAAGCCTCATTCTATCTTTACTCTCATTCCATAAGAATAAATTCAAATTATCCTAATTCTATTAAATTTTTTTTTTTTTTATATATTTTTTTTTTGCGCGGTACGCGGGCCTCTCACTGTTGTGGCCTCTCCCGTTGCGGAGCACGGGCTCCGGACGCGCAGGCTCAGCGGCCATGGCTCACGGGCCCAGTCGCTCCACATGTGGGATCTTCCCGGACCGGGGCACGAACCCGCGTCCCCTGCATCAGCAGGCGGACTCCCAACCACTGCGCCACCAGGGAAGCCCTAAAGTTTTATTTTTAAAGAGGCTTATTTAAAATTTAAATCCAAATAAAAGCCTTAAAAATAAACTTTTCTATTTTGAATTAGCAGAAGATATAGAAACTCCGTGCAAGTAGATGATGATTCTTCTCTATATGCTTATAAAAGCCAATTGTTTAATACTAAATCTTCACTTAGTAAGGATAGGCTGGGCTCTGCTGTAGTTTAAAAAACAAAAAACCAAAACACACACACCAAAATCTTAGTAGCTTAACATAATAAAAGTCTATTTTTTGATCATGCAAAGTCCACTGATGGTCCAACTGACCTCCATGTGGTCACTCAGAAATCAAGACTACTTTGATCTTGTGGCTTCACCATTTCAAGTGAGGCATCCTCTACAATGCCATGGCAAAGGTTTGTCACTGGCCTGGTCTGGGAGTGACACATACTACTTCTACTCACATTTAACTGGTCAGAACTAGCCCTTGCTCACCCACATGGGGGCTGGAAAGTGTAATTTTCTTTATGCCAGGAACTGAAGGAGTACAGATATTTGTGACCGCTAATAATGTCACCAAAATTCTTATATCTGCATGAAATCAAGACAATGTAGAATGCTAACTCTTAACTCATTAAGATTAAAAATAAAAGCCATATCCAATGATCTAACAATTCTGGTATAGATTTTGGAGAATCTAGTGAGAAAAACAAATGGTTAGTATGCTAATCAAACTGGTTATTCCAAATATCCCAACTTCAATAAGTCTGACAAGTAGCAGATGAGTGATAATAGTATATCTTTAATTCTTAAAAGGCTAGACAGGTATTGTGTAAGTAAGTTAAAATGAAAACCATATACTTTAGATACCAGGGTAAGCAAGCTATCACTAAAGTGTGAGAGGCTACAATTTGCATTCGCGACTCACATCAGCAGAGGTGGGAGCAGTAGAAAGGTAAGCTGATGCAGTTAATTCTATTAGAAAAGGGCTTCAGATTTTCTCTAATAACTCATAAAGACTGGCTGAGCCCTCCAGTGCTGTGTGTGCTATAAAGGAGACAACTTTAGATTGGGAAAAGATTAATAGAATGCATAGCTGACCTCTTCACCCACAAATAAAAGTAATTTAAGAAAACAGAAAAACTATCTGTGAGTCAAAGCTATGAAAAAATGAATTTCTCACCTTCTCACTTTTCTTACTCCCCACAAAGGTAATAAGTTGACTTCCTGAATAAGGTTAAAACTGACCATTTAGGTGTGGACAAATGCTTATCAAGTATGATTTTAATTTCAGTATGACTGATCTTGAGTTCTACTGCTGGTAACTAACCAGCTCTACTGGTGATTTCAACCTGTGTAGTTCTTATGATTATTTCTAGCCCCAAATAGCAAGACCACATTTGCCACAATAGCAACTGAAATGTGTCAGGTGCACATTCAATTATAATGATTCTTTTATCTAGAAAAAAAAAAGGCAAAATAAGAATATGCAGCAAGAATATAATTTAACAGAGTTTTGAGAACATTCACTCCCCAAATAAAATACAGGAATGGATGAGGTGAAGTAATGTATAATACAACAAAACTTTTGCTAAATTCAAGGTTTACGTGAAAGATTAAAGAAAAACAAACACACATATAAAAAGATAGGACATTTCATTTTTAATCAGTCAAAAAAAAGAAAAGAGTTCTGGACAATGTCAAATTCCACACACCATAATGCTATAGTTACACATTAAATATAATTACTATCTATACATATGCAAAAATATAAAGTTCTATTTCATACAATAAAACCTTTTATAGAAACCATTTTAAAATTAAGCAGAACTTCTCAACATTAACATGTGAGGCATAAGTCCTTCTAAGGTTCCTTTAAAGGTTTTAAAACAAAAATGCTAAAACTAAACACAATGTCCTTCTGTCAGTTCCCAAATTAAATCTACTTAAAACAAAAATTGATAGCTCAGTCATATACTACTTAAATAACATTGTTCAGCCACCTCTAGAATCCTCCATTTTTTCAAGTATGGAAACAGAACTCAAATATTCCATAATACAGTACTAAACAAATGGAATATTTAGGAAAGACTATGTTGTCATATGGCACGATATTATTTCATTTCTTCAATATGTTTTGAAATAAATATCAGGTTTTTGTTTTACGTTTCTTCTAAAAGGCCAAAATTTTAGTGTACATTAATCTTGACTGTGGTAAGACGTAAGAATGTAAAATATAACATCAACATTTTATCACAAAAGTAAAGCTGGTAACAAACTATAAAAGGAGCCAGTACTCTACTCAGATATACCCAGGGATTAAAGCTCATCGTGATAGAAATATTCATCCTGAAGCTGTCTGCCATAATCTGTGGCTTCGCTGGTAAGAAACAAGTCCTGGTTCTCCAGAATCTCTGCTTCAGACAGCTTTCTGTCACTATTCAAATCCACTTCATCAATTAGATGAAGAGCCTTTAAAATAAAACAAAACAAAAAGGTGTCAAGTGTAATAAGCATTTTCGGCAAGATGTTCACATTTTAATGTGATTTGATTTGTCAAAACCATTCAGGTATGCCAAGTACTCATTATTGTCTAAGTATCTAAAAATATTAACCATTGTGACCAGGTCTGTCTACGGAGTCTCTCATTACCTCCTTCCTTAATTTCTGCTGGGTTCTGCCTCCTCCCAACTCAAATCCAATTCAGGATATCTCAAAGTAAAGCAAAATTAATATAACTCATTTTGAGCCCCTATAGGTAAATACAAATTTTTATTATTCTATTGTGCTATCAGATTAATACATGATACAATCTTAACTTCTTTGTGCCCTTGAAAATCTAAAACAGATCATAGATTTAAATCAATAAATAGCAATGCATTATTCCTAAATAAATAACTCCACTACTTCTTTCTTTGGCTTAAGATTTTGAATTTCCTTTACTACCAGTACCGCCAATTTGGGGATGAGAGAGTAATTCTGTAACACTTACCTCTTCTTGTGCAATGCCTTGATTGTTGGGTACTACCCAAGACAACAGCTCTTGGGGATCAAGCCTGCCGTCAGCATCTTTGTCATAATCATTCAGGAATCTATCTTTCTCAACGAGTATCCACTCTGGATCTTCATTTGCTGCTTAATATATTAAAAAAAAACCCCAAGAACATAAACATGCATATGCAAGAATATCACATGTATCCAATAAGAAGTTTGGTATACCCCTAGAATAAAGGAAATGAATTTAAAGCTCACCAGATAAAGGAGGCCCAAAGAAACAGAGGTACTTAACTGAAAAGTCCTGAATTAAGTATAAACTCTATAGTAATTTTCAAAAGTGATACTCAGAGTTTTAAAATTGTTGCTTATTATCACAAACTAGTAATTTTGGTAACTGCTGCTACTTGTTCGGATACAGTTTTCCCAAGTTTGAGCTAGGTAATGTTTTTACGTACATCATGTGACTAAAGCTTCCTGCGTGCTCTTACAAAGCAATGCCATGTGTAATTTTAAAGTGACATTCACAATAAGTGATGCTTTTAAGCAACAATTCTGAAAAGACAGCTGCTTTCAGAAAAGGCTGCATTTAAAAACTCCTCAAATTTCAAACACTCAGTAAGCCACCTTCCAGTCTTACTGCAGTATTTATAGGATTCTATATTTTCTTCTCTTTCAAGATCTACATGCAAGGGTACAGAAGTCTATTTAAAAATATCAACCTTTACTTCCTCACCCATTTGGATTAATGATTACATTGTATTTGTTTGAAAAGGAATAAAAATGCTTGGATCTAGATGTGGAACTAAAAGTAAGTAAAAACAGCATTCTCAGATAAGCTTTAAGTTCCTTTGTTTCCCTCGTATTTTACTGAACTTGGCAGAACAAGGAGGAATCAGGCCTAGTTCTTCTTCCATTTTCCTCTGTCAAACAGAACTCTCAATGAGCAAGACTGTCTTTCAATTTCTTTCTTCTTCCCCACCCCCTTCCACACATCCCCAAGCTACTTACTTGGGTCCCGCCTGTAGTCACCAAGAAATTCTTCCAAACTAACAAATCCATCACCATTTTTGTCATGTTCTTCTAAAGCCTCTTGAATGACAAATTCCTATTGCGTGTCCGTTCACACACACACACACACACACACAAAAAATTAGTCACAAAAGTTTCAATCCCACCACCATCTGAATCAATGCTACTACAGAACTTATTTAGGAATAATTATTTTGGTTGTCCATAGTTGCAAGACAATCTTTCTAAACACTGGAATTTAGAAGCAGGAATAAAACCCCAAACATTAAGTAGCTTAAAATTCAACATCCTTAAGTTTCTATTATTGAGCACTCCACTTCACCCTCCTGAACAGCCTCGGCACTAAACTCACACTCCTATTTTCTGCACATTACCCTCCTGAAGAATGACGTATCTTACTACCTTTGTGCTTTAATTCCACTTTCCCTCAAATCTATTAACAACCCCAAAAGAACCGTTGTCTCAGATGTCTTTGAATAGAGCTGCTGTTCTACCCCCAGACCTGAAATGGGGCAGTCCCCTATAAAACCTCAACTTCCCTGCTTCTTCTTCTACCAATCTACCCTATCCACACCAGATTGCCCCCAAATCTGTTCCTCACGCTTACCAAGGCTTCTTACCAACCACTCTCCTCTGACCCAGAGACCACACCCTTTCTCCTTATACTTGACCCAAGATGACCCATTTAATGGCCAGCTGCTTCAGTACTTCCCTTATTATATTCCTATATCCCCTTGTACCCTCTTCTTATTATGCCAATCCCCATCTAGTATCAGACTCACTTCACTTTCTCCTTTATTCCAGAATCAGAGAAAGATACAAAAATAGAAACTAGTCCTTGTAAATTAATTTGCCATTTTGGTGGGGTCTCACTGCAGCTTGGAAGTCTATCTCTGCCTCACCTTCCCTAACATACACTCTACAGCTGTTTTTTGAAACCTCCATTTTCCTTGGGCCTCACCCTAACTCTCTCCAATACACTCTTGACAAAGACCCTCCTGTTTTTCTAAACATGGTACAGGTCTTCTGAAATGCTTCCTTGTTTCCCAGTATTGCATCCTCACCTTTAATTACCTCTATATATGCCTTTTCCTCTCATCATTTTAGGCCTTTGATCTCAGCAGTTAAAGCTCTCTCCCCCTCTTCTCTAGGGTGAAGCCCTCAACTGTCTTCCTAGATCCCATACTGCCCCATTTCCTGAGTGCTTTCTTTCACTCTTAACTCCAGCCTCTCCCAAGGCTCCAATCTCTTTTTCACTAGCTCCTTCTTCTATGCCTTTAAAAACATTCAAGTCCCCAATGACTATGCTGCACTCTTTAGCTACCATCCTGGTTTTTCTTTTCCTCTCATAGGTTATACCTTACTGTTCTCGTTTCCTCATTACCTACTGCCACCCAAATACCTTTCAATCTGGATTCTAGCATCACAACTATAATGAAATGTATTCTCAAAAGTCTACCATTCTAGTCAAACCCAGGGGCTTTATCTACATCTGTATGAAATAACACTGAAATACAAGTTGTTGGCGTTTTTTAAAATCAAATATTACAGATTTTATATATAGAAACCAGGGGATCTTAACCTGGATATCCAAAGATTGGTTTTAGAGAGAGGATCTGAGAATCTCTTGAAATTATAATCCAATACTTCACGTGTATGAGCATGGACATACATAGGATTTTTCTGGGACACAGTATATAGTTTGCATCATTATTTCTTAAGGAGTCTGTGACCCAGTAGAAGAATCACTGATCAAAATGATTATTCCTCCATTCAAGTAATCCTCTTGGGAAACAATAGTTTGCATCATATTTTTTAAGAAGTCTGTGACCCAGTGAAAGAATCACTGATCAAAATGATTATTCCTCCATTCAAGTAATCCTCTTGGGAAACAATAGACTTATTACAATAATGTTGCCTTGGTTAAAATAATTTTTGGAACTACGTGAATGAAAATATCTTTAAATTCCAAATTTTAATCCAAAGTAGAATCACTTAGTTGATCTTGTACTCCTGCCTTTTCCTATATCAAACATATCCTTAAAGGGAAAAAGGGATACGCAAAAACAATTAAGGTAAATAGGAATTAATGAAGCTGCTCTGAATGAGACACCAATTTATGGTCACACACCTTATATGCTGCCATCAAGGCCAACTCAGCACAAAGAACATACTTCCCCATACTGACACACCCCATTCTGCAATGGGCTTTCATTGTTACGCCAGCCCCAAACCTCACAGTCATCTCTGACTCTTGCCCCCCTCCCTTCCCGTGCTTAGTCAGTCAACAATCCTGTCTATGCTTTCTTCAAAATGTTGGTCAAGTCTAATTCATTCCATTGCCACCTTGTATTCCGGGGCCATAACATATAATGCCTAAATTATTTCATTGCTTTCATTGGTCATTTCCCTCCTCAGTCTTCAACTGTTCCTTATTCCTCAATCAAGATCCAACATCCTCTGCCTACCATGCTAGGGCTCAATTTTTGGCCCTAATTGGCCCTAATTAAACAAATTGTGCCAATGTTCTTAAACTAGGTCATGAAAAACATATCTGCAGCCTGGCTAACAAGGTAGCAGCATCTGACCATGACCCATTAAACAAAAAGCTACATCTCCCCTCACTGAAATGTCCAGGGAACTAAGCCACATGGCTGGAGGCTGATGCCAGGCAACAGACCTCAATATAAATGTTTAGCCTATTTTTTAAAAGCCATGTCTTATATTAATCTTTACCCTCCAATACGATAGTTTCTGTTCTCAAGAAGCTTATCAAGTCATAGGAGGGACTTAATCAGTGTTAAATTAAACCTAGAGTCCAACAAAATTTTGAAGAGCTGGTACTTCTTTTAAGCACTAAAGGGATGAGAGGACTCATTATGCCTAAAGTTGCAAAAACATCATTAGTCATTAGCAGCTGTACTCCCTACCCTACCCCCATACACCCTATGAAAGGGGATCCAAATGTGATACATTTTCCCAGACCAAAAGTTTTCACAAGTGATGCTGTAAACTAAATAGGAGGTTCTAGTGTTACTAATACTGAAACACCAGAGGAAAGTCGGAAAACTACAAAAAGACAAGGAAGGCACTGAAGATACTGTGGTTATGAAACAGAAACTAGCCAGGGAAAGACTGATGCTCATATATGTTACAGAGATTAAAGAAAACTCATTCCTTACCTTCTTCCTCCCAATAAGCACACCCCACCAGAAAACCTCCTTCTTCCCACTCCTTATCTTAAGCAGGGAAAACTAGATCTTCCTGTCTCTCAAAATTCTGTTTGCCATACAATTCATTTTAATTACTTTGTAAAAGCAAGTTTTAAAGTTCTGGTCATTCAATAGTCATCTTGAAATGTTTCTTCCTTACCGTCATGTAATCAACTTCTTCAGGATGCTCAAAAGCAATAAATTCTTCAAGATTCAAACCAGGACCTGAATCCTGGTTAGCTTTTTCAAATCTCTTCTTGTCCTTTAAATGAAGCTTTGAAAATTAAATATTGAACACGTTTAAAGGTCTCATCCATACCATAACATCATTAAAAATACTTCGAAAAATACAACTATGTGAAATCTAAAGTACATTTACACCCATTATCATATTTTATCTTCACATCATCCCTCTGAAGGTAAGTTGGGCAAATAACAAACATTTATTAGAAGCAGTACAGAGACACAGGCTCTAGAGTCAGAGAAACTCAGATCTGAATTCCAGCAATGCCACTCACTAGCTTATTACTTAGGGCAAATTGCTTAAC
This sequence comes from Delphinapterus leucas, assembly GCF_059928025.1. NCBI lineage: Eukaryota > Metazoa > Chordata > Mammalia > Artiodactyla > Monodontidae > Delphinapterus > Delphinapterus leucas. Next base: position 62,640,207 of record NC_143130.1, on the reverse strand, counting down.
CTCTCTGGTCTCCTCACCTATACAACTGGGATAATCTGACACCAAAAGCAAAAATAAACAAGTGGGACTACATCAAACTAAAAGGCTTCTGCACAGCAAAAGAAACCATCGATAAAATGAAAGCTACTGAATGGGAGAAAATATTTGCAAATCATATATATGATAAGAGGCTGATATCCAAAATATATAAAAAACTTGTACAACTCAATAGAAAAAAACCCAAACAGTCCAACTAAAAAAATGGGCAGATCTGAATAGACATTTTCCAAATACATACAGATGGCCAACAGGTAAATGAAAAGATGCTCAACATCATAAATCAGGGAAATGCAAATCAAAACCACAATGAGATGTCACACCTGGCTGTTACAAAAAAGACAAGAAATAACAGGTGTTGGTAAGGATATGGAGAAAAGAGAACTCTTGTGCACTGTTGGTGGGAATGTAAATTGATGCAGCTACTACGGAAAACAGTATAGAGATTCCTCAAAAAATTAAAAATAGAACTACCATCTGATCCAGGAATTCCACTTCTGGGTATTCATCCAAAGAAGGTGAAAACACTAACTCAAAAAGATATATGAGCCTCTATGTTCACTGCAGCATTATTTACAATAGCCAATATATAGTATGTCCAATCACGTAAGTTAGTTTACATGACGGGCATACACTGTCACGTGCGTGCATCCTCTACAAGTGGTTGTGCTTTTGTGTACTTTATTGTACAATACTGTATACAGTACAGTAGTACAGTATCTTTATTTCAAGCCCAGGATGTCCGGAAGCAAGCGTAAAAGCAGTGGTAATGTAGCTGGTACTGCTAAGAAGCACCAAGCGATAACAATAGAAACAAAAGTGAAAATAATTGAGAGAGTGGAACGAGGCGAAAAGATGGAATTGGAGGCCCAGAGAAAGGATGAAGAGAGACAAAAAGAAGTAACTAAAGAACTGAAGAGATTCACGATACAGGAAATGGCAAGGGGATTTTCATTATTTGAGGAGGCACTGTTACTTTTCGAGGCACAAGACCCAAACGTAGAATGGTACACGAATGGTACACGAATGGTACATCAATTTGCAGTAGCCGTTCAGAGTGCAACCCAGTGCTACCGTGTCATCTGTGACAAGAAAGAAAGAGCTACTACCCAGGTATCACTGGATCGTTTTTTCAAGACGGTAGATAGAATTGAATCCAGAAAGCAACCAGAACCTGTGGCATCAGCGTCAGGCGTGAGTGAAATTGCAGCTTGCCCTCCATCTCCTATTGCTGACGATCCTTCAGCTCTACCATCTCCCACCTCCTCTCCCTCCTCCAGTCAGTAACTCTTCTTGCCTGTTCACTCGATGCCAGCCCCAGTATGCCAGCTGTTGTACTGCACTACTGTACTTTTCAAGGTACTGTACTGTAAGATTAAAAATGTTCTCTTGTTTGTGTTTATGTATTATTTGTGTGAAAAGTATTATAAACCTATTACAGTACAGTACTATATAGCCAATTGTGTTAGTTGGGTACCCAGGCTAACTTTGTTGAACTTAACGAACAAAACAAATCGGACTTACAAATGGAACTCATTCGAATGTAGGGGACTTATTATTCAGCCATAAAAAAGAATAAAATCTTGCCATTTGAGACAATATGGATGTACCTTGAGGGCATTATGCTAAATGAAATAAGTCAGAGAAAGACAAATACTGTATGATCTCTTATATGTGGAATCTAAAAACAAACAAACAAAAAACTCCCCCCAAACCAAGCTCAAGACACAGAGAACAGACTGGTGGTTGCCAGAGGTGGGGAGGTGGGGAGATGACAGAAATGGGTGAACTGTTTTTTTTTTAGTTTAAATAAATTGAACAATTTATAATAAATAAGAAAAAAAATCTCTGTTAAGCAACTGGGATGAGAATTCCTATCAAGCAATTAGAAACCTTAAGTATTAGGTATTAAACAAATGTTACATATTACTATTATTGATAGAAAAACTGAGATTAAAATAAAATGATTTATTGAAAGGGATGTCAGGAAAACAGCTAAAATATGTTGAACTTGGATCCTCCCTGTTCTTTCTACAGTACTACACACTATCTTCTTTAACAGTCTCAATAATTTTTTTAATGTCCCCAAAGCAATAAATTTAGACTATGTATTAATTCTTGGTATGTCTATTTCTAACTATTTCTGGTCTTCAAAATGACTTTTCAAAAACAGGTTAACAGGTTTCAAAAAATAGTCCTTTAATGAGAATACTTTTGATAAATGTACATAATATTTGGAAGTCTACTCTTTGTAGGCTCTTTACAGTGCTAATTCTGTATGTCCAGCTAAAACACATCAAAAGCTGAAAAGGGCCTATCTTGAGGTCGAGGTTAAATAATCATACCCTCTTCTACTTTCTCACACCCATCTTCCTTTTTTTCCCCCAAGTACACTCTGATAGGAAATCAAGAAGTAGCAGCTATTAGGGACAAGGCTGCTTTTAATGAATTTCTCAAAGGTAATTCTGTGATTAAGAGCCTTGGAAGCCAATAGTGGCATATTGCTAATCCTGCATAAATTCTATTTTGAGAATTTCTGGGAATAACTTTCTATAAACTTAAAGTGTATTAAACTGCACATTTTTGAAAAAGTACAATTTCAAATATTTTAGAAGCTCTTAACTTATGTGATTCACTGTTGAAAAGAAATACTCTTTTCGGTTTTTTGGAATACTAGAGGTTAGGTAGCAGTCATTTACTGAAACACTAGTTCTTTTACGATGATTGATTTACAGTGGAGAGGCTCATTTCTTTCCCCAAAGAATTTGTCTTTTAAACATCCAGATTCCACTAGCCAGTTATATCCACCCAGTCACGACAGGGGGAAAACACTGTTTCCAAATAGCTGTTTTAACTTAACATTTCATAATGAGGTACTTTGTTGAGTCAATCAAGTTCTTTTTGAATAAATCACTATTCAAAATACTAAGTGCTTAGATTTCCTTATGAAAGAACCCTTCAATTCAGAGCAAGAGGTCCATGTTTCAGCAGAGGGAGCGGAATTTGGCCAAATTTGCCTATGGAAAGAAAGGATCTCTTTCAACAGCTAAGATTTCTTTAAAAAAAAAAAAAAGGTATTTTCTGGTTTACATTTCTCAGTTTTAAAAATAAAATGAAATAATGTGATTTTTAAAAGTTTTAGTCATTTGAGGAACACAATTTAAGAGACTCATATTAAAGAAGCCAATACACTGAAAGACGTTTTTCAAAGTGGCAAATTTCTAAAAGAGAACAACAAAAGACTATCAGTTTCATAAAACCTCAACACTTTTCTCTTCTGTATAAAGACCTTGTATTTTAGTCGAGAGTAGGAAGTACTATACACAGTAGTAAAAAGATAGAAACTACCATACTCGTTTATTTTATATTGTAATAGAAACTTGTGAAGAACAAAACTGCCATCTTTTGGTAGACTAAAAATTTTACATGAGTAAATATGTAACCTGTGATACCAGAAAAAAAGCCTAGGTCTTATTCTGATTAACCACATGCAAGATAATATCTTATATAAATAAATGTTGCTTATACATGCACATTCAGCAGCTGGCTTTAGAAGTTAGAGCAATTGAGCTTCTGCCAGGTTGGTCCTCAAACTTTAATTATCCTGCTTAAAAGTGCTGACTATACTTGTTCATCAGATCATAAAGAAATGCTTTTTCAGACATTTCACAGCCTGAGAGGGTCATTATTCCAGGCTATCTGTATTCTCTATATGAAACATCAAAAATAAGATAAAACTCAGGTATCAAGTTGATTTTTGTTTATTATTAGGCTTCCATATAGAAACATTTTATTTTATTTAGATATCCAATTACTTTTTATGATTATTTTATGGTATAATGTTTAGTCTGTTACTTCGATTAAGACCGATTCATTCTTCATCCTTGATTTTTTATTTTGAATAATAATGCAGCTGTGTCTGGGTTCATCTTTACACCCCACATCCACTTTTAGTGGGTTATATCTATATATATCAAAATCTAATAAAGTATTATAAATAGAACTTCATGCAGAGACATATTCCTGTGTTGTCAAAGAATAACCATTAGGACTCCCATTGAGAAGTGTTCATTTTAGGGATCCATAAATTCCTTTAGGCTATTAAGGTCCATCTAATTCATTCTTTAAAAGTAGAGTCTTATAATCAACATGTACTGAGTACCTGGGTGGGGAACATAGCATTAGAACTAGACATCTTTTAAAAGAAAAACTGTTTATAAATACTTTATATTAACAAGTCATGTACCTCTTCAAAGTGAAGATTTTCTCCTCAACATCATGTATTATTTCATCCCACACCCCCAACCCCCAAAAGAATACAGATTTTAAAAACCACACACGTTTCTTATTTTTGATGGGATGCTAATTGAATCTTTTGAGTGAAAAAAAAAAAAAGGACAGAATCTAATTCTAGTAAGATTTTAAAATACTGTATTTAACTTCTGTATTATTCTCTGGAAGGGAAGTCATAGTATCATACCATGGTCTGGTTTTAGAAAAGTCTTGGAATGCGAATGATGCTTTTAAGATGAGTTAATTCCTATAGTAAAGGAGAATAACTAGTAGACAAATCCCAGATCTCATTATTATCATTTGTTTTCTTTTTAGCACTAAGTAGTGAAAAGACTGATTTGCACTCTTTTCAGTCTGCTGTAAGATGAAGACCCAAATAAGGAGAAAAAAAGGAGCAAAGACATTTTTCCCCTATATATTAAATCCTAACTAATCTAAAGCTGATATAGTTAACAAATGCTTAAACAACTTTCAAAAGCTGATTGTATATAAATATTAAAGATAAACATGTGAATCACACCTGCTTTCTTCAACAGTATTCTTTCAAACCAACACAGAAGAGTTTACCAGTCCAACTGCTACTCTCAATATTTATTACTGTTTCTCCATACTATTATCATTCCCATTTTTAGATATGAGGAAACTGAGGCATAAGGAGGTCTGACTTAACCTAAAGCTGCACCACTGTTAAGTGGTCTGCCTGAATGTGAAGCCAAGCAGACTGGCCCCAAAGCTGGAGCTCTTAACCTCCACACCAGTGGTGTATGCATAGCATATGCATAATCATTAGCAGAGAAACAACCAATTTTGAGTTAGTGACGGCCTACAGAGTCCAAGTGGACAACATGATTCTAAAATACATAGCATATACACTGATAAAATATGGCCATGGTAAAAACTAAAAGGTAGATACTAATAATGGGATAGGTAAGTTAAGGAATAGAGGAGCCTCAAATGTTTTCCAAGCACCCTTGATTAATATTTTGGGACACAACATTTGCAACAAGGTGTTTGGTTTTATTTTTTCCACATACAAAAAACTCTTTTAAAAAAAGTCTTTACGGCTCCCCTGGTGGCGCAGTGGTTGAGAGTCCGCCTGCCGATGCAGGGAACACGGGTTCGTGCCCCGGTCTGGGAAGATCCCACATGCCGCGGAGCGGCTTGGCCCATGAGCCATGGCCACCGAGCCTGCGCGTCCGGAGCCTGTGCTCCGCAACGGGAGAGGCCACAACAGTGAGAGGCCCGCGTACCGCAAAAAAAAAAAAGTCTTTAAAATTACCTCTGAAGTACAACAGTATTTGAAATAGTAATTTCTCAAGCTTATAGTAATTTGTCTTAAAAAGTTCCTAGTAATTACTAAGTAAAAAGTCTTTAAAAGTTCCTACTGATTCCTAAATACTGTCTTCCTCAACTCTGCTTAAGAAATATATTTCAACAAATTAAACAATGAGACACAACAGAGCTCACAGTGATACTGAATCTTCAAAAATAAGTTATTTTAAATGGTGCAGCCACTATAGAAGACAGTATTGTAGTTCCTCAGAAAATTAGAAATAGAATTACCATATGATCTAGCAATTCCACTTCTGGATATATACCCAAAAGAATTAAAGGCAGGGTCACGAAGACATATTTGTACACCCATGTTCACAGCAACATTACTCACAACAGCCAAAAAGCTGAAGCAACTCAACTGTCCATTGATTGATGAATGGATAAACAAAATGTGATATATACATATAATGGAATATTATTGTCTTTAAAAGGAAATTCCAACACATACTACAACATGGACGAACCTTGAGAACGTTAAGTTAAATAAGCTAGTCACACACACACAAAAATGTATGATTCCACTTATACGAGGTACCCTGAATAGTTGAATTCAGAGACAGAAAGTCGAGTGGTGGTTGCCTAACAATGTGAATGTACTAAACAATACTGAACTGCACACTTAAAAGTAGTTAAAATGTAAATTTTGTTATGTGTACCTTACCACAATTTAAAAAAATTTTAGTTATTTTATATAAAACTACGTGCTTAAAAATGGGAATAGGCCTCTACAGTCTTCTTAATATAATAATAAAACCAATTGTTCAATAACAAAAAAAGTAAAATATTGAGATACATATTCAAATTACACTAAAAAAGCAACCCTGGAAATGGGGACAAATGATGCAGCTGAGAAATACAGATGCAAGGATAACTGAAGTAGTCCAGAGTAAGAGTCCTAAATCTGGCTAGAAAGGAAACCATCAAAATGACCACTGAAGTGAAACAGGTGATTGCCTAGAGAACAAAGCAATCAATCTATGACCTCAGGCCTCTTGTGCTCACTCATGCAGGAAGGTAAAGTGAACTGATAGGATCAAAAGCTTGTGCACTTGTACTCACCTGCCTAAAAGACTCCTCTTCTGTATCATCCAGAGCAGTGTTCTCATCAAAGTCGATTACGCGATCATACATCTGAATATTGTATTCATCCCACGACACACTACCATCACTGTTTTTATCATATTCAACAAACTGTTGTTTCGCTTCTTGCATAGCATAATGTTTAAAAGACATTTGAATCCATGAACTGAGTTCACCTATGAGAATTTCCCAGAACACAATGAATGTGATAGTAATTCTGATACTTAAAACGAGTGAGAATTTCTAAACATTCTTTAAAAGAAGAAAAAAATCTTTAATGTATATAAATAGTGGGTGAGAACTGGCCTAGTTGTATTCATAGAAATAGGAGTAGGAGGTGGGGAGAGCGGTTTGGAGTCTTAAGAATGTTATAATATGTGATCTACACAGAATGTAAGCTCTTTGAGTACAGAGAGTTTTGGTATGTTTTGGTATGTTTTGGAGGTACTCCAAATGCCTAGAAAGCACCTGGCTCAACAAGTATTTATTAAATAAACTACCAATTGGCCAAAATAGCACTTGACTTTTAAAACATATTATCCAAAAAATTGTAGATAACTTTTGCTAATTATCACAGATATCTCAGGAAGCACAAATATTTGAATAACTGCCCATTTATTTTAATATGTATTGGAAAAAATAGTGTTCTTCATTTATGAAATATAAAGTTTTCCTTTAAAATACATTTTACATTAACTTGAATCAAGACTATATTAAGGAAATAATAGATAAGTAAATAGGGCCTAAATTGTGAAAAATGTACTCAAGTGACTGAAGTTTGAGAAATATTGTTACAGTACATTCCCTTTAACTATGTCATAAAGCATCTGGAGGAAATTTTAAAAAGTTATGGGTAGCAATTATGATTTATGCCCTTCTTATAACAGCTGTCTGTCTTAACTGGGTACCTGAAGACATAGGGGAAAAGTTTCTAAATCGCAAATGTCCACTTTCAGATCAACTTTTAAAAATCTATCATAGGAATATTTACTATACTGCGTTATAGAAAAAAGGGGAGGGGAAGAAAAACATGAATATTTGCAAGGAAGCAAGAGTACCCATTTGGTTTAAAGATAATACACCATTTGGTTTAAAGAGTGGTACTCCTCTATTGGTTTGGGGGAGGTCAGGTGAATAGAAAAGTAAAGACACGTTGTCTCTCCTGAAACTCTAAATCAGGGCAGAATAATTATGGCAACCATGTATTGAACAATTATTATATATCAAGTCCTCTATATACTTTGTCTCTAATCTTCAAAACAAGGCAATTATAATAATTGTTTTACAGTTCAGGAAATTGAGGTTAGGAATTGAGGACTCACGGCTAGTAAGTAGCAGAGTCTAGATTCAAACCTATGTTTGGCTTCAAAGCCCAAACTGAACTTAGCTGTTTCTCAAGAACCTGAGTCCAGTCCTGGCCCTTAAAGTGCAAATAAGCAAAATTCCCTGAACAGTCCTCAAGTGGAATGATCATCATGGCTTAACAGAATACAGAACGAAACAGAGGTCAGAAACAGGGGTTCATACTTCAGCTCTGCCGTAAGGAATAAGTTTACCCTCTCTAGGTTTTGTTTTCTCATCTATAAAATGAAGATTTGGACTAAGTTCCTTTTAATTTTAACTTTTTAAAAAGCTTACTATTAAATATTTGAACACATGTAGGCCCTTACAGATAAATAGCACCAAGTCTTCCAAATCAACTTGTTTTATGTGCTCTCTAGTGTAACAAAAGATGGGCCTATTCTTATTGGATAATTAATCTAAAGGTTCTGTTGTTTGTTTTAAGTACAAGGAACAAAACCTTAATATTCCTGAGGGCACCAATGTGAATACTTCATTGACAACACATCTTGAATTTACTAATCAGCTTATAATTCTCTCTCCAGCAACTTCATTCTTCAGATGCTGAACAGCATTTAAATAAGAGTTATAAGAAAACAGCTCCTGAATTTTTGTTGAGGATCAACTTCGAAAGTTGATCGGGTTCATCACATGAATTAAGCAATGAGGTGAGGCAGATGCACAGCAATTTATTTGGAATATTCTTTTAAGAATCTGTGCATTTCATTTCTGACTCTAGAATCTACCTAAGAGCACTCACTTTGGTTTTTGTTTCTTTGTTTTTTTAAGTGAAGGATATTAAAGACTGAATTAAGTGCAGGAGATATGGGTTCTAATCCTGGCTTTGCCACTCATTGGAGCAAGGCACTTAATGCCTCTGGGCTTCAGTTTCTTACAAAAAGAGGTGGACATAATGATTCTAAGGCCTCTATCAGTTATAATAATTTGTGATAAACATAATTCACATGCAACAGGTCCTTTTCTACTTGCTTATAGAAAGAAGCAAGTTGTTAAGATTCTAGTGAAGCATATATCAAAAGAGCTATAAACCACTTAATGCCTTAAGAAGGTTTTTAGCATGTTTCTCTAAAGTGAATCATGTTGATATTGATAAAAAGTCATGTGAGGAGCAGGGCGTTTGCTCTAGGTATGACTTGCCCATGCCATGTAGGGTCAGTGATGTTTATATATTACTGGAGAAAGCACTGAGTGTTAGTTGGTATCCTATGTCTAAAGATTTCCAGGTATAAAACCTACTCACCATGTCCTTTTTTCCCTCTCACACAGTACCTGTAATTGATTGGAACACTAGAAATCTACACTCAACAGACACCCTGCTTAAATGTTTGTACTTCTGGCTCCTACAAAGGGCTGTCTCCATTGTTAGTTGTGTAGGACGTCCTTACTTTCGGTGAGAAAGCCATCTGAGTCCAAGTCAATTTTCTTTATGATTGACTTCAGTCTTTTGTGTTGCTCTTCGGGGGTGAGTTTAACATATTCATCGACTTCTTCCTTTGGGGGGTAAGCGATATACAGGGGGTGGTCAAGCATTACTATCAGGAGGGCAAAATGGTGGAGAAAAATAGAGCTACCCTTGCCGAGGGCTTTTGGGGTGACCCACACCTGCTCTCCAAGGCCCCTGCCCCCTACACAACCTCAGTGATTCTGCCTCTTGTAGGGAGGGTAGAAGGGATCCGGCTCCTCGGCCGCGCTATTTTCTCAGCCTTACAGCCCCCGGGGTCCACGGGAGAGTGAGCTGCGCCCCGCCCGGCCCCCATTGTCAGGCTGCCCCGGCCAGGCCTCGCCCGGCCGCCCCCTTTGTCCCGGGACAAAGCCCGCGGCGGCCGCGCTGCGAGGCCCGGCCCTCCCAGCCCCCGGCCTGGCCGCCTCACCTTGCCGCCCAGCAGCGCCTCGCGGTCGTAGTCGGCGCGGTGTTCTCCCTGTGGGTAGTGCAACTCCTCGGCCTCCCCGGCGCCGGCTGCCGCGGCGCACAGCAGGAGCAGCCCCAGCGTGGCGGGCCTCGGGCCCAGCCGCATCGCGCCGGCCAGCTGCGGACACATAGAGAGGTGAGGAGGGAGGCGGGAGGGGGCTCAGGCCGGCGACGGCGCTCAGCGGGCGGCCGCAGAGAGGCGGCGCGCGGTACGTGGGGAGGGTGGAACCGAACGCGAACAGGGCCGTGGCCTCCGTTCCTCGGGTGATCCTTGGTTGAAGCCCGAGCGACAACTGCGGTGATGCACCAGGCGAGGCCGAGGCCTATATAGCCCCGGCGGAGGGGCGGGGCGCCAGGCCGCGCCGATGATTGGACCGCACGGCGCTGGGGCCGGGCCGCGGCGATGTGGCGGTCTGCTGCGGGCCCAGAGGCTACAGGAGCCTGGCGGTCGGGGCCGGGAGGGGAGACCCCCGGAGGAGCTTTTCCTTGCGCCACGACGCCCTCTAAAAGACACGCCCCCACCCCACCCCCGCCCTGTCTCTTTCCGTCAGCCTCGTTCCTACCAGAAGCCCCCTGTCCACTCCGTGTGTCCGACCCGGTTTCCATCAATAAGAAAGGCTGGAGATTTGGGTGAAAATAATACAGTACCTAGGAAAATCTTTGTTTTTGCCAGTCTTTAATGTATCAGTACTTATTTATTTGACCAGAGAAGGACGAACGAACCCAAGTACTTAAGCCAGATGTTTGTATGTGATGCTCAATTTCGCGACTTACAAGTTCTGTGAACTTCGCCAAGTTACTTGGCCTTTGAAAACCTGTTTGCTCATTTATAAAATGATCATAGTAATAAGACTACCTTAAAGGGTTATTATGAAGATTAAATTAAAATAATACGCGTTTAGAACAGTACCTGGCACATATGGTAAAGTGTTCAAGAAATGTAAGCTTACATCATGCTGCTAGAAAAGCAAAAGATGGTTGCGCAGAAGGAATAGTTTAGTAAGTACCTAGGAAATCCTTTGCAGATAGAATGCATGTGCACGTGGTTTTTATTCCATGTCTACCTACAGTTCTGTGTGATTTCTGCACCTCATCCCAAGCACAGTAAACTCAAAGTAATTTGTAGGCTGCAGCTTGAGCCCTTTTCTTTCATTGATTGGTCCACTTAAGATCAGGCCTTTTCACACAGAAGAAAAGGCTTTCTGGGTCCTCTCACTTCTCACAGTCTCTGTTTGGATTGGGTGCAAGAATTCTGCTCCAGACTGAAAAACTGAATGGGCACAGGTTGGACAAATTTCCTGGGTCAGGCTGGAATTTTATTTTTTTAATCAGAGACCATTGAAAAGTTTAGAGAACAAAGAGTAAGTTCAGTGGGATCTTTCCAGTGTTATAAAGATCAGCACAGAATAAAGTTTTAAGTTTCAGAGTGTAAATATAGGCAACACTTCAGCGTTGATTTCTCTAAAACAAACAATTAAAAGACAAAAAAGAAAAGAAAAACTTTTATCTGTTTTTTTTTTTTTCGGTATGCGGGCCTCTCACTGTTGTGGCCTCTCCCGACGAGCAGGCTCAGCGGCCATGGCTCACGGGCCCAGCCGCTCCGCGGCATGTGGTATCTTCCCGGACCTGGGCACGAACCCGTGTCCCCTGCATCGGCCGGCGGACTCTCAACCACTGCGCCACCAGGGAAGCCCAAGAAAAACTTTTAACACTTTTATTACATTTTAATTTTAACTTTAGTTCTGGGCTTTGAGGTAGTCTGTGAAAAAAGAAGGACTAATGTCACAACTCAGTTTTGCACGTATTGTTCTCCAATAAGCACAAGGTAAAATTTGACCAGCTCCTGATGTGATTCCAATTACAAAGGGTAGGATACAAGATATTATGGAAGTTCTTCTGAACTCAGGATCTCCCCAGATAGAGGCTTTGGGACAAAGGAGATCTAATGATATCTAAAGAGGTGCTGTTGGAGTGAACAGTATAAATGTCTGAGCATCAGAATGTCTGGGTCCTGTCTTCCCTCAGCATCTAAACAGGCTCCTTTCCTTCCTTGGGCCTATTTTTTTTTCACCCGTAGGAAAATGACTGTGTTAGTTCAGAGAATCTTAATTTGAGATCTTTGGCTGCTAGGTGGGTCCTAAGTGGTGTGATAATCTCAAAATCCCATGCAAAATTTTGTGCATAGTACATTTTTGGGGAGGAGGTCTATAGTTTCGCGTTCATCAAAGTCTCAAAAAGACCCATGTGGCAACCCTTCTAGAAGCCTCTAAGCAGCTCTTCATCTCTTAAAATCCACAATTTTATTATCTTGGCAGTTAGGATAGTTAGGAAGCAGATTATAGTAAAGACCTATGTTTAAGAGAGGCAAGACTGATCCACTGTCATTACTTGTAATTAATCCATTTTATTTAGAGAAAAATAAGTATCTACAACAAGCAGCCTGTCAATAAAAAAGGCATTATGAGAATACAGAGATCAACTTTCTTGACCTATAAAAGCCAGAGCATGTAGCAAATACGTTTTCATGTAGATTTTTGAGGTGTAATTTACATAGAATAAAGTGCACAAATCTTACATGTACAGCTCAACGAATTTATACATATATAAACCTGTGAAGACTGTACACCAAAAGTCTCCCTCCTGCTCCCCAAATATCACCTCTGCCAAACATAGTTACTATTCTGACATCTTTCATCATAGCTAAGTTTTGCCTGTTCTTGAACTTTATGTAGATGGTGTCATACAGGATTTAGAACTACTAATCAGGGGACTTCCCTGGTGGTGCAGTGGTTAAGACTCCGCCTGCCAACGCGGGGGACATGGGTTCAATCCCTGGTCCAGGAAGATCCCACATGCCATGGAGCAACTAAGCCCGTGCACCACAACTACTGAGCCCGCGTGCCCTAGAACCCAGGTGCTGCAACTACTGAGCCCGAGTGCTGCAACTACTGAAGTCCGCATACCTAGAGCCCATGCTCTGCAACGAGAAGCCACCACAATGAGAAGCCCATGCACCGCAACAAAGAGTAGCCCCCACCTGCTGCAACTAGAGAAAGCCCGCGCACAGCAACAAAGACCCAACACAGCCAGAAAAAATAATAACAATAAAAAATAAATAAAATAAAAATTAAATAGAAACAAAACAAAACAAAAACCTACGAATCATATACCCTTCTGCCCTGCTGGGAAGCAGTATGGAAAGAGCATAGACAATTTTGGAATCAGACACACAGAACTTGAATCAGTCTCCATAGCTCACGCACTTTTGTAACATTGAACAGATGACTTAATCTTTTAAAAATTCTATTAAAAATGTAATAATAAAAACCTGTCTGATAAGTCTTATGAGAGTAGTATATTAAATACTCTATGTAAGGTGTCTGGCTCATAGAAGGGGCTCAAATTTTTTAATTTTTCTTTCTTTCCCCCTAGAAAATTTCCACTCCACCTTCCAGACCCAGCACAAGTGTTTCCTAAAGGAGGCCTTTTCTAACTCCCTACCAAGCAAAATTGTTGGTCTCTCAAGTCTCTTTGTTCCATTATTGTGCTTTGTATGTTCCTCTGCTACAGCATTTAGTACAGTCTACTGTAGCTATTTGTTGATATTACTACAAGAATTTGAGAGTCTTGAGGTCAGGAACTGTGTGTTTTCACCTGTATTTCATCAGTGCCCCTACTAATAAGAGGAACTCAATAAATTTTTGTGGAATGAATGAATTCTGCTCTGTTGGCATTCTTTGAAAAGTATGTACTACAGATAGCAGAGTTAGCTTTGAAACTATTAAAAGAGGGAATTTGTAGATTTTGAGTTTTTTAAAACGTGCATTACAATGAATAGTGGCTTAAGAAACAAAGCAATACTTACTGAGTATATTGGTATGGACACTGTGTTATAGGCCCATTTCCATGAGAATGAATGAGATTTGGCACAATACACAACTTATGTGGAAAGGCCAACAAACTGAATGAATTTGTAGCTTTTCCAAAGTCGGAAAACACAAGACAAAGGAATAGACTACAGGGCAGTGAATGAAGGAACAACTTAGACTGAATGATCACACAATTAGAGGGATTTTGTTGGTTGTTTAATCTTTTATTAGTCTTTTGAGAAGAGAAGGAGATATGAAAATTCCAGGGTTATAGTGGGGTCTTAGAAGATGACAGAAAATATGTAGGTGGGTGGGTGTGTCGTAATACCTAGAAAATATACTAAGGAGTATCCAATACTAAGGAGTATCCAAAAGTGTGTAGGGGGCTTCTCTGGTGGTGCAGTATTTGAGAGTCCGCCTGCTGATGCAGGGGACGCGGGTTCGTGCCCCGGTCTGGGAAGATCCCACATGCCACGGAGCGGCTGGGCCCGTGAGCCATGGCCACTGAGCCTGCGCGTCCGGAGCCTGTGCTCCGCAACGGGAGAGGCCACAACAGTGAGAGGCCCGCGTACCACAAAAACAAACAAGAAAAATGTGTGTAGGTAGTCATAAAATTGTAATAACCTATTAGAAATAATTCCAACAAATTCAGTTTGTTTCTTACTGAATGAGATTTCCCTAAATTAAACATGGATCTGTCCCAGTGATCAAATAATCAAATGTAATGATAGCTCCATCCTCAAATAGAAGCCATCCTCTACAACCGGCAATTCACATTTATGGCCCTAAGGCAGTTACACCCATCTCTGGCCCTAAAGGCAGCCCAAGTGGACAGATAATAGTCAGAGTGCCTTCCCTGACTTGCTCCCTATACCCATTGGGTGACCATACATCTTGGTTGACCTGGAATAATTATTAATCATGTCCCCATTCACACTTGAAAGTATCCCAGAGTGGGGTGATAAATTATAACATCACCTTACCTTTGGGCCTCACATGCAAAGTGTCCAGCCCCCTCCCAGCCCCCCTCCCCAAGTCCCAGGCTTTATTAAGCTTCAGAACCCTTTCCCACACTCTTTTCCCCAGGTTCTCAACAATAGGTCCTTGAAGTCTTAGTCAAACACATTAGCAGTAAAAACAAAGTATACAAAGAAGGAAGGGATGAAATTTAGTTAAAGAAGGTAGTGAAAGGAGTAAAAACTGGAGTAACATTGTATACTAATAAGGAATTTCTTACAAATTATAATGAAATTGATTTTCTTTTGGCATTACTAAACTAGCTCTGAAGACAATTTTGTGAGAGGAAATCCAAAACTGATACGAGCAGAGTGACTTCTTTGAAAGACACCACTTCCTGAACCTATACGTTTTGGAGTGTTTGTGGGAACCAGACGCAGGATTGCTTTATAGTCACACCAGGCCTTCAAGGCTTACATGTTGTTAGATCCAACTGACAAAGAGAAAACGTTCCTACGATTCCAACTCCATCACAAGACAGTGTTCAGGAACTTGGTGCTTCGAGTTTTTTGATTCAGGATCAACCTCAGGTCTGTGGGCTTTTGAGGTTGGTCGCTGTTAAAAAAAAAAAAAAAAAAAAAAAAAAAAGATTTGTCCTACAATGTAAGTGCAGAAAAAAAGGAGTTACACGAGTAATGCATGCTTACTTATTTACTTTAGCAAAATGAGTATATAAGCAAAAAGAAAAGAAATGATCATAAATCCCATTCTTATAAATGACTGCTATAAACACTGGTGTTGAACTTCACAGTTTTTCTGTATGCATTATGTACACTTTTAAAGGCAGATATGCCTTATGCAAAAAATAGGATTTAAAAGGAAGCTACTACTATCACTGAAATAGCCCAAGAAAGCAGAGGAGCATAGCCCAGAATGACCTACAAGGTCTGGGGAGCCCTTAAAACTCCTCAGCAAGTATTCACATTCCATCTCAGGAGTTTCTTTGTGTCAATTCACTTTTGCCTGATTTGCTTTTCCTTGTCTTCTATCTCCCTGGTTGTGTGTCTCCATCTCCCACCACAAGTGTGCTTTACCAGATCCATCTCATCTCTGGGAACATGTAATCTATTTTGGAATTGAGAGTAACAAGCTAGACCTTTGAGTCTCCTCCAAAGTATGACTCCTGGTCTCTACACTCACTTTTTTTTTTTTTTTTTGCGGTACGCAGGCCTCTCACTGTTGTGGCCTCTCCCGTTGCGGAGCACAGGCTCCGGACGCACACGCTCAGCGGCCATGGCTCACGGGCCCAGCCACTCCGCGGCATGTGGAATCTTCCTGGACCGGGGCACGAACCCGTGTCCCCTGCATCGGCAGGCGGACTCTCAACCTCTGCGCCACCAGGGAAGCCCTACGCTCACTTTTTACTCATAATACCCAAATGAGATGTGTCTCACATGCCCTGGCTAAACAAACTCCCACCTGGCACTCAATAGGAGAGTAGAATTAAAACACAAATCTGCAGGGAGGAAAGACGGACATGACTGTATCTGTTATTTATTCTATTAGAGAGGCTGGATCTCAGATTCCTGTTGCTCAGGAACTTCTGAAGAGTTCCCACCCATGTGCACTGGGGGAAAAATATCTGTATTCTGAAGTCATTGATTGCAGTTTTCTATATCTGTCAATTAGGTAACATCTGCTCATTGTGTGGTGTGAATCTTTTATATCTATACTGATATTTTGTCCACTTGTTTTATCAGTTACTGAGGGATATGTTTCATAATCTCCTACTATGGTTGTATATTTCTCTAC
The DNA here is from genome assembly GCF_059928025.1 of Delphinapterus leucas. NCBI lineage: Eukaryota > Metazoa > Chordata > Mammalia > Artiodactyla > Monodontidae > Delphinapterus > Delphinapterus leucas. The sequence goes on along the minus strand of NC_143130.1, from coordinate 62,623,554 downwards.
TTTTGGTTTTCTCAATTTTTGTTATGCATATTTTGAGGCTGTGTCATTAAGAACATACAAATTTATATTTTCCTGGTGGACTGATACTTTAACATTATGAAATGTTATCTTTACCTTTAATAAAGCCTTTCATCATAAGGTTGTTAGTATAACGACATCAGGGTTCTTTTGATTACTGGTTGCAAGTATACATTTTTCTATTCTATTCATTCACTTTCAGCCTCATTGTATTTTTATACTTAAGGTGTATTTCTTGAAATCAGCCTATAGTTGAAGTTTTACATTAAGTCTTAAAATCTTTGCCTTTCTAATAGGAGTATTTATTCTATTTATATTTGATAGAGTGACTGAGAGATTTGGGTTTAAACCAACTATCTTACTATTTGTTTTCTACCTGTCCAATACATTCTATGTTCCTTTTTCTCTCTTTTCTTTCCTTTTTAAAATAAAATTTAAATTAAAAATTTTTTTATTATTCTATTTTTTTCGTCTATTAACTTGCTAGTTGTACATTCTTTTACTGTCTTTTAGTGTTATAAAAGAGATTATAATATGCATCCTTGACTTAATGGAAATTTCTCTAATATAAATTAGTACTTTTCCCAATTCTTGAACAATGCAAGGATTTTAGAACCCTTTAATTACAATTTACTACCCACCGCATACCTTACTGCTATTGTTGTCAGGTATTATAATTCTTTCTATATGTTAAACTCTATAAGGTATTGTTAATATTATTATTTCATAAGTCAATATTTATTTAGAGTCATATTTATCCTAGCAATTCTAGTAGGAGAGTCATGGTGAAGACCGCTTGGGTTCTAGAGCAGAGTCATGACATCTGTAGCAGAGAATTTTATTGAAGCATAGAGTTAAACTCTATTTTAACCTTGAAAAGCAACTAAAATTATGCTATTGTGCCTTGGTAAGGAATGAACATCTGACTATGATGACATTTTGTGAGGATGGGTCTCTATCCTTCTTTACCTTAAACCAGCAATCATTGTGTGGTACTGTGTCCCCAGTCAGTACAATACATGGGTCTGAGAATCAAAGAGTGGAAGTTGGAGTGACTCCACTCACCATCGCTCTCAGAAAACTGCTTGAAGAATTTGTTCTTCCTAGCCCCACAATTTTTAGGTCCTGTGGTTCTGTAGATCCTAGTTTCCAGAAAGAGGACTCTTCCACCAGGGAACAAAGAATCCTACTTAACTTAATACTCTGACTGCCACCTTGCCACTTTGGGGTCTTTGTGCCAGTGAAAAGGAGCTACCACCTTGTGGGGGGAAACTGACTTTGATATCATGAGGAGGTAGGGCTACTGCTACATAATGGAGCAGGCAGAAACATTTGAAACTTTGGTGATCCACTAAGGAGTCTCTTGATATTCCATGGCCAGTTTTAACTGTAAATGGAAAAATTCAGCAACCATGACCTATTAATGGCATGGTAATCAGGAGCTCAGGATCCCCAGAGATGAGGATCTAGGTCATCCACTAGGCAAACCATATAGACCAGCACAAACACTACCTGAGGATGAGGGAAATCTAGATTGGGCAGTAGAGCTGAGAGATGATAAGTATCAATGATAGCCTAGGGTCTAACTGCAGCAACAGGGGCTATAGCTCATCTCACAAACCCTCCTGCCTTATGTTTTGCCAGAAATTATAACTGACCAGAATCCTGGAGAAGCTGTGATAGAATGGAGTGAAACTAATGTGAAAAACACATGGATCTGAATGGTGCAAGAGGTGGGCCTTGGCAGACATTGTTGATGCTCTACCCAGACCTTCTGAGATTCCTTTAACTACTTTAGTTTTTGTGTTCAGTGCCCAGCTGCCATATACTTGGGGTAAAGGGTCATACCTGCAACGTTCTCTGGAAGATTTCCCTTGTATGTTTGAAGCCTCTGGGGCTGGAGATTCCTGGGAGTTATACCAACTTCCTATTTCTTGGACCATGACTAATGTCTAGATGGGGTAGGGGTACAAAAATTCCACTCCCTTGCTTCAAGGCAAAATGGGCTTTGCAGTACACTTTATACTCCATAGCTTCTTGTAGGATGAGACTGAAGATAGATTTCATCTGAAACCCCATTCTTGCATAGTTCCTTTCCCATCCTGCTTCCTTCCCTCCCTTACCTGTCTGTTCTGAGTACATTCTCAATAAGTTACATGCAAAAAAATATCCATCTCAGGTTGCTTCTAGGGAATCTTACCAAAGACTTCTCCCAAAGAAACTACCTGCACCCAATTTCTTCTCCAAAATAAGAAGGAAATCATTCATTCAATGAATTTTAATAGCTGAGAAGACCACATAACCCTAAGTTATAATAGGGGAACTTCAACTATTATAAAAATCATTAAAATGGAATCACAGATTATCTTGGTATACATAACTATACGTTGTACTTTTAATGGATTTTAACAGACTTTGACTCACTTTCTGTATGGAAGATCAGGTGTGTTTGCAGAAATGTCACTAACAATGACATGAAAAACTTCAAGATGTGAAATTAGTTTCAATGGTGTAAACTTCAGTGAGAAGAAATTTCATTTAACACAAGGGAGAACTTGTAGCTATTAGGGCAGCCTCAGGTTGGGTTGAATTTCGTGTCATCTTAGATTTCCAAACACAAGCTGAACAATCACTTGGTGAAAACAAAACAAAGTGCTCTTCAGGCATCAGAAGCATTAAACTGGTAGCTAGTTGATGCAGGTGATTATAGTTATCATCTATATTCAGGAACTTAACTATGATATTTTGAGCCCTCTTTTTGTTGGAGATTCAACTGAGAAATTATTATTTCCAATAATTTACTTTTTCTATACGTTTTCTATTCTTTTTTTTTTGCTTTCTAGTAACCAGTATTAAGTTCATCATTTGTTCTATATACATTTCTCTTTAACCAAATCTCATTTTTATGGTAAAAACTGTTGTTCAAATATATAACCAACACTAGCCTATGGGATCCTTCAATGAGTTGTGCTGGGCAGTGACCGTGACTGAAGGTGTGGACTGAAAACCATGGGCTTTCTATACCTGTGGATGGTTGAAAACCAAATTTAAATTCCATTTGTTGAATTTAGGCACTTTTTGAAATAATAGCCTTTCTCTTATGTGAAAATTAGGGCATTGATTGGAAAGTAGGATGCCTAGAATTGAAGTAGGATATATGGGAGTGTTTGGATGACTGCTCTCTGATGGCATCATTCAACATCCCTGCCCACCATGCCTCAGACCATACCACCATCCATAGCCTTAAATATCTTATACACCATCATGGTATCCCATATAACATTGCTTCTGACTAAGAAAACTTTCTTTATGGTGAAAGAGTTAAGGCAATGAACTGATGTCTATGGAATTCACTGGTCTTATCATTTATTCCATCACCTGGAAATAGAAATATAGAGAAATATAGAGAGGTAGGATGGTCTACTGAAAACTCAGTTAAAATGCTAGTAGGGAGATTTTGCGAGGTTACGGTGCTATTCTACAAGATGTGCTATATGTTCTAAGTCAGCTACCAAGATATGGTCCTATTTTTTTTCCACTGCAAAAGTATAGTCTCCAAGATGGGAGTGGAAAGTGTACCTTTCACACGTAATGCAAACTGGAAAATGTTTTGTTTTCTACCCCTATGATTCTAGAGTGCTGGTGTAGAGGTGTTGGTAAGCATGAGAGGAATGCTTCTACCAGGGGACACACCATGGTTCCACTGACTGGAAATTAAGACTACCACCTGGATGCTTAAAGCTCTTCATGTCACCAGGAATACAGGCCAAAAAAGGTGCCAGCTGGGATGACTGATTCTCACTATCAAGAGGAGATAGTGTCACCGATAAACACAGAGGCTTAAAGGACTATGGCTGGGACTCACAGATCTCCTGGGGTTGACTCTTAGTACTGCCATGTCTGCTGGTAAAGTTAATGGAGGACTCCAACAGTCTCATAAGACCATCAAGGGCTCAGATCCCTTGGGAATGAGGGTTCGGGTTCTTCAACCCAAGTAATGAAGCCTGACCAGTTGCAGCTGGTGACTCTGGGCAGGAGAACATAAAATGTGTGGTAGGGGATGGAAGTTAGAAATATCAATTACAGGCCTGTGACTTCTTTTTTTTAATTTTCATTTTATTTTATTTTTATTGGAGTATAATTGTTTCACGATGTTGTGTTCGTTTCTGCTGTACAACAAAGTGAATCAGCTATATGTATACATATATCGCCTCCCTCTTGGACCTCCCGCCCAACTGCCACCCCCCAGCCCACCATTCTGCTCATCTAGGTCATCACAGAGCACTGAGCTGAGCTCCCTGTGCTATACAGCAGGTTCCCACTAGCTATCTATTTTACAGGGTAGTGTATTTATGCCAAACCTAAGCTCCCAATTCATCCCCCCACCCCCGTGTCCACACATCCATTCTCTACATCTGTGTCTCTATTCCTGCCCTTGAAATAGGTTTGTGAGTTCTTGCAGAAATAAAGATGATAGGATCTGCCTCATTTTCTCACTTGTTCTGCCATGCATATATTTAAACTAATTTTTCTTTTCTTTTCTATCCGTTTCTTCCAGGGCATGCTGACAGTGGTTAGCTTTATAATATTGTTCATGGGTTACAAAATTCTGAGACAGGGTCATGATGGAACCAGAAGAGGACTGAACATCATACAGAGATTCTATATAAGCTGGATTCAGCCACCAGTAAGATTCCAAGTTATCATCCCTTTAGGGAGAAAGCGAGCACGTTTTGATTTTATAAGGAACAGCTGCATTATGTTAACTGGCAGTATTTTTTCTTCTGGAGGATTAAGTATGGGAAGAAGGGTTTATGTTAATATTTGGCATGGGTAGCAAAGAAGTGCACTCTAGTGAATGTTGTCACTTTTTTTCAATCGAGTGTTTGCTTTCCTTTGGATGATTGCAGAATTTCCCACCTTAAAGTCTGTCTCTCACTCTAGAAGCTGAAAATGGCATATACTCACTTTCTCACCTTCCTTAGTGTGTGGGTACATTATCTAGGATCCACCACTAACTGGATACAGTCTCCCAAAACTATATCAGAAGTAAGCCACAGGAAGACTGCGAGGGACTCTTCAACAGCTACAACATTATAGAAAGATCAAGTTCTTTGAGCAGTAGTAGTGCTCTCACTGACAAATTCTGGGGTGTGAATTTTGGGTATTGTTCCTGGCTGGGTAGCCCTGAGCCTGAGATATTTCTAGCCCTCCTGGCAATTCAACATCACTTTTTTGGTTTACAAAGTTTAATTTTTATATAAATTCATACTTAGCAACACAACATTGCAAGAATAGTTAAGGAATCATATACCCTTGAGAAAGGAAGAGAGGGATACAGAGAGGGAGAGAGGGGATGAGAGGAACTGGGGGGGAGAATATTAAAGCAAGTGAGGCAAAGTGTAAACAACTGGTAAATTTAAATAAAGGGAATATGGGAGTTCCTTAACTATTCTTGCAACACACACACACATACACACACACACTTTTTTTCTGAGTCATTTGAGAGTAAGTTGCAAATATCATAGCTCTGTATTCGTAAATACTTCAGTGTATATTTTGTAAGAACATGGATATTCTCTTACATAGCACCATACAATTATCTAAATCAGAAAATGTAACATTGATATAAAACTATTATCTAATCCATACTTCATATTCAAATTCCTATATCACTTAAACAAATTTCTTTACTGCTTAAGTGAGTCAGTGTTAGCTTCTGTGAGCTCTAATTAATTTGCAATCTCAGAAATCACTTCCTCCAGCATATGTTCCTGGACCCCAACTTTGGGTTAGGCAACTCTCTTATGTACCCTGATAATACAGGGTACTTTACCTACCAGTGTATTTCTAACACTCTATCCCTGATTGTGTTGGCCTCTCCAACCTGAATCAAGCCACTTAAAAGGCAGGTATGTCTCTTTTTCACTGGTCTTTCTTCACTGACTAGAACTGTTTCTGACACATAGTAGATACTCATGAATATTTGTTGAACAACTAGATCTGCACACTTTAGCGGCAATTAAGATGAAATATGTTCTAAGTTGTATTTGTCATTTTCCCTCTTTCAGTTGACAGCTGTATCTGTCAAGGTTCAATGCAAAATAGAAACCACTCTAGGTATTTTTTACAGGAAGAGATTTATTGCAGGAAATTGACGCATGTAAGGTTTAGGAGAGAAAGATCTAGGCTGGACTACTAGAAATTATTCCCAGAAAAATACAGAATGGACCGTCACCAACACTCCAAGGTCATCATTTGAATTATTCAAGACATACCCCCCCATAGTTTTGATCCAGGGGTCAGGAAACTGTAATCAAGAAGCTGCTGCTATTGCCACCGTGGATAATTGCACTGTCTCTCAGCACTCAGAAAGATGGAAAATGGCTACTAGAATCCCACTACAGAAAAAAATTCACATTTTCCCAAGTTTTCTTGACAGTGTAAGGGGTAAAAAGATGGCTTTAGACTTTATCTCACTTCTGCCTTATGTTTCATGAGGTCATCCCATTATCAGAAATCAATTCACATTCAGAAACCCTGTTGCAAAGGAGTCAGGAATAGGTACTTTTCAGCTACCCAGTCTCTGTAATGCATCCTATGGAGACTGAGTTAATTCCCAGTATGTACCACACTGGCATCCCCATTCATGAGGTTGCTGCAGCTAGACACAGGTATGTAATCCTCAACTCCTCCCTGACACCAAGATTCTCCCCTTGGATGGAGGTGGTAGCACCTCTTCACCATGAGATTAAATTTAGAGGGTTAAATTTAGTACTCCCAGGGAATGGAATGAAGTATGCCTTGGTTGACTGCTTCAGAATCACTTACCCTCTGAGCAGTTTTCTGCCTGAGAAAATGGCAGTCACGTGACCAACTTGGATGTTCCTCCCTCTGGAGGTGGCAGTAACATGCTAACTCATTTTCCAGGTACCCTGTGACTTCTGGGGTCAATGTGGTGGAAGAAAAGTGGAGAAAACAAAGCCCAGAGAGATGAGGAGATGTGTGCAACATCATGGAAAGAGCATGAACTTTATTTTCACATGGCTTTAGATTTGAATCCAGATCGTGCCTCTTACTAAATGTAATACCTGGAGCAAGTTCCTTAGTCTCTCTATATCTTGGTTTCCTCATCTTTAAAATACCTATCTCATAGGATGGTCATGAGGATTAAATTAGATAACACATGTTAAGTGCAGGTACCTAAAAGTACACAAAGAAATGTTGGTTCTTGGGACTTCCCTGGTGGTCCAGTGGTAAAGAATCTGCCTTCCAATGCAGGGGACACAGGTTAGATCCCTGGTTGGAGAATTAAGATCCCACATACCACAGGGCAACTAAGCCCGCATGCCGCAACTACTGAGCTCGCGCCTCAACGAGAGAGTCCGTGAGCCACAAACTACAGAGCCCACACACTCTGGAGCCTGCACACCACAACTAGAGAAGAGAAAACCTGAACGCCACAACTAGAGAGAAGCCCACCCACTCCAACGAAGATCCCATGTGCCGCAACTAAGACCCGACACAGCCAAAAAAAAAAAAAAAAAAAGAAATCTATAAAAAGCAACTCTAATAAAAAAAGCAAGACTATATGATAACATGATATAATTATCATAATGATAATGCTAATTCAAAAAAATAATATAAAATTAAAAAAAAAGAAAGGGCTTCCCTGGTGGCGCAGTGGCTAAGAATCTGCCTGCCAGTGTAGGGGACATGGGTTCCAGCCCTGGTCTGGGAAGATCCCACATGCTGCGGAGACTAAGCCTGTGCGCCACAACTACTGAGCCCACGTGCCACAACTACTGAAGCCTGCGCACCTAGAGCCAGTGCTCCACAACAAGAGAAGCCACGGCAATGAGAAGCCCACTTGCTGGAAGCAGAGAAAGCCTGTGCGCAGCAAGGAAGACCCAACGCGGCCAAAAATAAATAAATAAATTTATTTTTTTAAAAAAAGAAATGTTGCTTCTTTTACTAGTTTCCTATGGCTGCTGTAATAAATTATGATAAACTTAGTGGCTTAAAACAACAACTTTAATTTAAAATTAATCTCTTACAGTTCTGGACATCAGAAATCCAACATCAGTTTCACTGGGCCAAAATCAAGGCATTGGCAGGGTTACACTCTTCCTGGAAGCTCTAGGGGAAAATCAGATTACTTGCCTTTTCCACTTTCTAGAGTTGCCTTCTTTGGCTGTTGGGCTCTTCCTCCACGTTTGAAGCCAGCAGTACAGTATCTTGCTCCAGTCCTCACAAAGCTAGGTCAAATCACACTCTCCTCTTACTTGTGATTTACAGTTAAGGTCTACTTGCATAATCTAGGATAATCTCTAAATCTTAAGATCCTTAACTTAATCATATCTGCAAATTCTGTTATCATATAAGGTAATATTCACAGACCCAGAGACCTGGATAACTTTGGGAGCTGTTATTCACCTGACCACAGTTCCTTTTATCACCAACCCTTACTATCTTTTTAAAGAACCCATTTGGTGTCTTGAGCAGTGTGTCCAACAGAAATATAATGTGATGCATATGTGTAAAATTTTCTAATATCCACATTAAAAATGAGTAAAAAGAAACAGGTGAAATTAACTTTAAGGAATTTTTAAACCAACATGCCCCCAAATACTATCATTTCAACATGCAGTTGGTATAAAAATTATTAATGCAATATATTACCTCCTTTCTTAAAATACTTTAAAAATCCAGTATACAATTTACACTTACTGCAAATCTCATTCAGACTAACCACATATCAATTGCTCTATGGCCACATGTGGCTAGTGGCTACTATATTGGATAGTGCAGATCTGGAGGGCTGTAAAATTAAAAGGGCCCAGGGTGGGTTGGACCGTATACTCTTCACATCAAACCCATGTTTCAGCAGCTATAGCCTACACCTCATTCTGCTTATATCCACTACCAAGTTGATGACAACTGCCTCAAATCCTTGTCAGTGTGCCAAGGCTGCCACCAGTGTGTTATAAACACCCCATAAAACCAGACTGAGCATGGGATTAACCTCAGGTTATGTATCAGTTAGGATACAGTCAAGAAAACATAATCTACCCTACGTTTTAAAAGAAGAGGGATTTTTAATTTTGGAAATTATACCAGTTGATGGAAGAGCTGAGAAATTCAACAATAGATAGTGAGACAAACCACAGATTGGCAACATTACACAGCTGCTACCACTTCTAATGATGGAAGGAGAATAGAAGGAGGTGGTGTTGTCTGAAATTGGCACCACCCAAGAGTTAGACCATGGCAAGGATTTTGGACCATGAATGAAGGGACCGTTTGGTGAGAGCTGGAGATATGGAGAAAACATAGCCACTATTGGAGATGTTGCCTGAGGAGGGGGGAGTAAGAGAGGGAAATACCCTGATTCTCCCTTCCTTCCACTCTCCAGTGTTCTGCCAGGGCCTCCCATTGGCCTAATCTATCTGGAAGCCCTTTGTCGAGGGATGCTAGGAAATGTATTTCTCTGAGAGTTAGAGTGGAGCAGGGGAAGATCAGGGAACAGACCAAGAGCAAACAGGCGAACAAAGTGTCACAGTCCACGCCTTTTGCTATTCATAATATTTACCACCTATATTACAACTTCATGCTTCTTTCTAGCAGGATGCAACTATGGTTCACAAAAATGAAGATGCCCTCATCATCTCTTCAGTATGGGTGAGGCAAGTCATCATTGCTCTTTTTAAGTCCAAGATCTCTAGGGAATTCACAGTCTTCCCCAGTAAACCATGGCTTCTCATGGTCTGGTGACATACGAACCAATTGGCAAAGTTAAATATCATTGACCTTTGTACAAAATAGCCTAGGAAAGGGAAAAAAGAAATAATCGGTAAATATTAATATATACATAACAAAAATATGCATAGCTGTTAATCATCTCTATAACCGGTCATAGGGCAGAGTTGATATTTATTACTTCCTTCTGTCACTATTTATTCCATGCTTCCCTTGTCCTTAGTCAATGATTTGGCTGGTGGTGGCTCTTTGCCTGGGTAGTGAGCCAAACCTTCATTCTTGAAGGATCCAAATCCTCAGTGGTCTTGACTTTATTGGGTTCTTCCTTTAATCATTTCTACTAGAGATGGAAAAACAAGGGATTCCCCAATGATTCCTTCTGGGTACCAGAATCCTCTCTGCCCTCATTGTGTGGCAGCAACTTAAATCGCCCTTGTTAGTTGGGACTGACCACTCCAACCAGTATTGTAACCTCTCCTCTGGCTATTGGTTTAGTGGCATGAGGACCCCAAAATAGTCAGGTATCAGTTTCAATTTCTCACTCAATTGGACCATTATTATGTCCACGCATGAAAGCACGCCTCCCTTGGGGCTGTAGCAGATGAGGTGGATGCCTCTGTCCATATCCCCTTGGTCCACCTGAGTCACCTGCAGCTGCAATAGAGGCTCCCTGCACAATGACAGCTTCCCCCCTTCTCTAGTCTCTTCCTGTGAGTTTTTTCTCACACTCTGCCAAAGGAAAACAGCCCAGAAATGCAAGGGAGTTAATGTCTTTAATTGGAGTTGGTGGGTATATGCCTTGCCTTCCTGTCCTCCAAAAGGACAATTCTGAAGCTTGTTCCATACTGTTTTTCAGAGGGATTTTGGTGAGATTGAGCTTCAGTTGCCCACAGCAATCACCTGCTCATCATCACACACCATACTGGCTTTTCTCCTTTCTCTGTCTCACTTTCCTCCCTTCACTACTTGTGCTTATTGGAATCATCTTCCAGGTAAACTGCCTGCACCCAAGACCCTGTCTTAGGGCAAGAACCCAAACTAAGACAGGAACCAAGGCCTCTAAACCAGAGGAATCTATGGCTGGGGAGAAGGGAAACTAAATTTTGTCAGAGGGTTATTCGGTGTAATAGCTTCCAGTACCTGGGTATTTTGGCTGTAAGAGAAACAGCACCATGTGTTGGTCACTGGCTCAAAACATAAACTCCATCCTGTTAAGATAGCACTGGACCTCACAGGGTGTGTTCCACAAGTAGTGCTGTAATTATGACTTCAGTAGGTTATTCCATCAATCTACCAGGTTAGATGTTCTCAGGTGATGGGGTATGTGATAATGTTAGTGAAATACAAGAGTCTGAGACAATTTCTCTTGTTTTCAAATGAGATCCTTGGTGAGAAGCAATCTTGTATAGGACATCATGATAATGAGTCATGGAATCAGGACATTCCATAAGTCCACAAATGGTGTTGCTGGCAGAACCATTTTGGATAGGGAAAGAAGAAAGAAGTATCTATTTCAGTGAGAACAAATTTCTGCCCCATTATGATGGAAGAGGTCCAATATAATTGGCATGCCCCCAGTGCCCTGAGGAATGGTGCGATAGCAAGGGTTCAATGTTGGCTTCTGCTCTTGGCAGTCTGAGCTTTCTGCCTGGGAGGGGGAAGTCCATGTTCTTGAGCCCTTATGCCTGCTGCCATGGCTACTAGTACACAAGCCCAGTGAACAAGGACTCAGTGGCTGAATAATGAAGCTGCCCAACATCCACAAGATGGGTCATCTCCCTGATTATTAAGAGCTTTCTCTCTTTTCAAAAATTAATTAATTGAAGTATAGTTGATTTACAATATTGTGTTAGTTTCAGGTGTACAACAAAGTGATTCAGTTACGTATATATATACATTTTTCAGGTTCTTTTGCATTGTAGGTTATTACAAGATATTGTATATAGTTTCCTGTGCTATACAGTAAATCCTTGTTGTTTATGGTATATCTACAAAGTAGTTTGTATCTGTATATGGTAGTTTGTATCTGCTAATCTCAAGCTCCTAATTTATCCTGCACCCCTCCCTTTCCCCTTTGGTAACCATGTTTCATTTTCTATGTCTGTATTTCTGTTTTGTAAATAAACTCATTTGTATTATTTTTTATATTCCACATATAAGTGATATCATATGATACTTGTCTTTCTTTGCCTGACTTACTTCACTTAGCATGATAATCTCTAGGCCCATCCATGTTGCTGCAAATGGCAATATTTCATTCTTTTTTATGGCGGAATAATATTCCATTGTATATACATACACCACATCTTCTTTATCCATTCATCTGTTGATGGACACTTAGGTTGCTTCCATGTCTTGGCTACTGTGAATAGTGCTGCTATGAACATTGGGGTGCATGTATTTCGAATTATAGTTTTGTCTGGATGTATGCCCAGGAGTGGAATTGCTGGATCATACGGCAACTCTATTTTTAGCTTTTTTGAGGAGCCTCCTTACTGTTTTCCATAATGGCTACACCAACTTACGTTCCCACCAACAGTGTAGGAGGGTTCCCTTCTCTACACACCCTCTCCAGCATTTGTTATTTGTAGACTTTTTAACCTGAATTTTTAAAAGTGAATTTTAAATAGATTCTTGACCTTGATCTTGACGTTTTGGGCTTGATAATTCTTGGTTGTGGGAGGTGTCCTGTGCATTTCAAGTTGTTTAGCAGTGTACTTGGCCTCTACCCACTAGATGTCAATAGCCACTAACTCCCTTACCTCCAGCTGTGACAACCAAAAACATCTCCAGATATTGCCTGCTAAATGTTCAGTAGGGGACAAAATTGCCTCTGGTTGAGAACCACTGCTATACAGGGATATCACAATATTCCTTCATGGAATTTTTGTGTCTCTGGCATTCTTATGTCTTACTAAGAATATTTGCTACTTTCTGTTCACCAAGCTAATCAACACGATATTATCAATGTAGTGGATCAGAGTGATGTTTTATGGGATGTCCAGATGATCAAGGTCCTTGTGGACTATACTGTGACAGAATTTGAGAGCTGACATGGCCCTGAAGTAAAACTGTAAAGGTCAGTCACTGTTCCTGACATATGAAAATCTGTGGCTTCTGATTTTCTTTGCTAATTGATTTGAGGGAAAAATGATTTGCCAGATCAAAAACTGCATGCTGCGTGGGCAGGATTATGTTGATTTGTCCCAGCAAAAATGCCATATCTGGATCAGAAGCTTCAAGTGAAGACACTGTCTCGTTTTTTTCTTTTTTTTCATTTGACAAATATTTATTGAGGCACCTATCACACATTCAACACTGTTCTAGGTACTAAGAATATATTTGTGAACAATCATGTATTTATATTTATCTATTAACAAGGGTTAGAAATCTCCTGAGTAGAAGCTTGAATAATCCCAATCACTGTCTAGTTTTGCCACTGTCAAACACAGGAATTAAACAGAGGTGAGAAGAGAGTCATCACTTCTGCATCTATCAAATCTTAGATGGTGGCACCGATCCCTGCAGTTCCCACAGGTCTGTGGTATTGCTTTTGGCTTACCATTTTGTTAGGGAAGGGCAGTTCCAGGGGCTACTTGGCTCTGCCTACCGAAATAGTCCTCTCTGCAAGTTACAGGGAGCTAGTGCAGGAGATCTGCCAGTTGCCAAGTATGTCTAGTCTAAATATACATTTAGGACCTGGTGAAATTACCTCAGCATGGGTCTACAGAACCCGCTGAGCCCTCTGTGTGATGGACTTGGATATAAATTTAATTTATTATCTGATTACCCAAAGCCCTCAATCTATCCGGGGGCCCCCAAGGATTAGCATAAATTCAGATCAGTGTCTAATAATCCTTCAAAGTCTGGGTATGTCCCTTCCCTCAGTGTATGCTCATTCTATTAATAGCCACAGGTCCTTTTGGGAAAGGCTTGGAGAAATATTTATGGTATACAGTCGTGACAATGTCACAGTGTCCTTCCTCAAGAGAGCCCAGTTTCTCCTTCAATCACTGGGCCCTGGGTATGTGCCGTAACTGGGAACCAAATGAGAGGCTATGACTTCCTTTTGTGGCTACTCAAGTCGGGTTTCTGTGTGCTAGAACTTTAGTTTTCCCAGTTGTGTCTATCAAGTAATACTTTAGTAGGTTACCCATCTATTTCATCCCTAGGGACCCTGTCATCAAGCTGGTACCCCCACAGACCCCTGAGGGCATTGCAGGGCTTTCAAGGATGCCCATGTTTCTCTCACTAATGTTTTCTCAGTGCGTTAGTGCCCTCTGTGCCCTTCCAGGAAGCATAGTCAGGAGGAGGGTGAGCAGGTTACACATAACACATTCACTCTAATATTCCCATCACCTTGACTCTTTCATATGTGACACTGTGGCTTGACCTTTTTGTACAAGACTCTTTACATTTCTTTCTCCCCATTATGTGAGTGAAGTTCTGGCATCTCAGCTTCATTGAATGTAGGCCACTACTGAATCTTACTTTCAGTCAACCAAATCAGGCAAGCTGTTAGAAAGGCTCAGTTTAGCACATTAAAAGAAGAAGGATACCTGTGTTTAAATTTAACCTGACTCATCATTTTATTCTATCTTTTCTCGTATAATACCGGTAGAATCTATTCGGGTATAGTTTTCCAGGTTATTGGTAATGTAAATATAAAAGACACTGTAATTGTTTGGGTGTATGAGTTTATTTATTTATTTATTTTCTGGAATATACCTTACAATTCTCTCCTGGGTCCCTGGATTTGAGTTTATTTTTTAATTAAAGATTTTTTTTTAATGTGGACCATTTTTAAAGTCTTTATTGAATTTGTTACAATATTGCTTCTGTTTTGGGTTTTTGGCCGGGACGCATGTGGGATCTTAGCTCCCTGACCAGGGATTGAACCCATGCCCCCTGCATTGGAAGGCAAAGTCTTAACCACCGGACCACCAGGGAAGTCCCCGGATTTAACTTTAGAATTGGGTTTGGAGGTAATGGGGCGGGGGGCTAGGATTTAAGGGAGACTAGATATCTCTTTGCAAGGCAACTGCTGCATGTAGAACCTTTAAACAAGGAAAGGTCAGTTTCCTTATAAAGGAGAGGGGCCACAGGGATATTTAGGGGGCTAGTTGGAAGTCACCTCCAATGTCCCCATCCTAAGTCACAGGGCCCCGCTAATTTCCAGCTGATGTCCTAACTTTAAGGCAGTGACTTAGAAAGGCTGTGAATTCAATGTCATTATACTCTAGCAACTTGGACAAATAAATTTGTTCTGATCCTCAGCCATGGTCTGTCCTTAAGTCATAAGAAATAAGAGATTCTCTACTACACTGTACAAGCTTTCTGGTTCTCTGGTCACACCTTGAGCTGAGAGTTTAACGTCCTGAATTTAACATTTTTGTTCTCTAAGCTGCCTAATGCTTGTGTCTAATGCTTGTCAGCCTACTCTGTAGTCCTTGTAATTATCATTACAGTAGCTCCAAATTTTCTAATTTCCTTACCTTCATCTGGCACTTTATTTCAAGCAACCACAGATACTAATTCAAGCAATTACAGTACAATTGTCTGCCATGGATTACTAGAATTTTATCTTCCACTCGTTGGAGGTGATAACAGCATTCAAATCAAACAGGTGAGCAAATTAATCTGCTGGTGAACAATGGAAAGATGTGATGTTATCAGAACCTCAAAGCCAAGGCTGTCAGGCAGAATCTAGAGCCATGGCAAGAGGTTCCCAGTTGGAGCTGGAGCCATGGAGAAGATGTATTAACCATTGGAGATGATGCCTGAGGGACAGCAAGCGAGGGGAAATCTCTTGGCTTCACCTCTCCTACTGCCAAAAACAGAAAGAAGCAGAGAAGCTAGGGAATCCACCTGAGAGAAGCAAGAGAGACTGGTTTCGAAGGCCTCCGCATTTCAATTCCAGTCTTACAGTAAACTCTACTTTTTACTGGGTTCTTGTTCCTAGTTTTCAAGGGGATCTAACTATCAGACTTTGAACAAAGTGCTTTGGAAGCCCAGTGGGGAGAGCAACCAAGCTTGCTGCAGCAGTGCAGGAAAGGATATCTGAGGTCCCAGAGGTGAGTGGGAGTCTGCCAGGTGGCAAAGAAGAGCAGGCGCATTCTGGAGGGAGTAGTGTGTCAGAAGTCAAGAGGTGGGAACGGACAGGGCAGCTGAAGGAAAGGGGACAGTTACATAATAGTACCAACCTCATGTATATTTGTTGCGAGGCTAGATGAGAAAATAAACACTATAGCTGATATAATTTGAGCTCTAACTATAGACTAAGCTATTCTAAGTGCTTTCTAAAAATTGATTCATTTAATACTCACAAAAACCCATTGAGGTACATCTTACTGCTACATTTTACAGATGAGGAAAATGAAGTTTAGAGAGTTTAGTAATTTTTTCAAGGTCACACAATTACATGATCTGACCCCAAAGTCAGAGTCTTAACTGCTATGGGATACCACAATTCTATACTTTTATTGCATGTGATTTCTTTACATGGGTTAAATTTAGTCCATGCAAAGTGCTTCAGTGTAATGCCTGCCACATGGTAAATGCTCAATAAAAGATAAATAACTCTATCTATTTTTATAGCATAATGATTCAAAGAGGAGTTTTGGAGTCAAACAGACCTGGGTTCAAATCCTGTCTCTGCCCCTTTCTAGCTGTTTGCTCTAGGAAAAGTAAGTCTAGGGACTTTGTTGATTTGTAAAGTGGGATAGATTACCTAATTCTCAGGGTTGCTGTCAGACAAAATGAGACCATATATAAATATTGTCTTGCACATAGAAAATACTCAGGGAAAGATAGATATTACTGTTATTCCAGTAGTAAGGAACAAATTGGACAAAGCTCCAGGATGGGGAGAGAAAGAGAGGAAGAAGTTAATTCCAGGGTCTCAACGTATTTTATTCTGTCTGGAGTATAGGGTGGTTGAGGGAATGGCCTGGAAATGAGCCTGGAGAGGTCAACAGGCCTGATCTTCATGGCCTGGTAGGCCATGTCAAGGAGGCTGGAGGGATAGTAGAGGCACTCACACAGCACATAGGACAGGTGTATCCTTTAGCACAGGCTAGGTTATGCTGCAGTAACAAATGTCCACACACATCTGAGTGGCTTACAAAGAAAAATGCTACAAGTCCTTTGGGGATCAGCTGTGGTTCTGTTCCATGTCATCTTCACTCTGGAACCCAGGCTGATGGAACAACTTCTCTCTGAAACAGATTGCTAGTCTTGTGGCATACAAAAAGGAGACACGGTGAACCCACCAGCTGGTGCTTAAAGCTTCTGCTTGGAGTTGATCCTTCTTCTCAAATTTTATTGGCCAAAGCAAGTCACATGGTCAAGCCTGCCACCAGTGGGGCTGAAGAAGGGGCATTTCATGGAGGGACACCAGAGTATTTGTCAGAACAATAATAGGAACAGATTTTGCGCAAAAAATAATGAGTGGTAACCCAATTTAAAAATAGGCAAAGGATTTGAATAGACATTTCTCTACAGACGTGCACAAATGGCCAATAAGCACATGAAAAGGTGCTGAACATCATTAGTCATTAGGGAAATACAAATCACAATCACAGTGAAATACCACTTCACACCTACTAGGTTGGCTGTAATAAAAAAGACAGGCAATTCAAGTGTTGGAGAGGATATCAAGAAATTGGAAACTTCGTATACTGCTGGTGGGAATGTAAAATGATACAGCTGGTTTTATAAATAGTCTGGCAGTTTTCCAAAAAGTTAAACAGAGTTACCATATGACCCAGCAATTCCACTCCTAGGCATTTATCCAAGAGAAATGAAAACATATGTCTACACAGAACTTGTACACAAATGTTCATAGCAGCATTATTCATAATAGCCCCCAAATGGAGGTAACCTAAATGTCCATCAACTGATGAATGGATAAATAATATGAGGTATATCCATACAATGGAATATTATTCAGCCATAAAAGGATTGACGTATTGATACATGTTATAATGTGGTTGTAGCTTGAAAAACATGCTAAGTGAAAGAAGCCAGTCACAAAATACCACATATTGCATGATTCCTTTTGCATAGAATGTCCAGAATAGGCAAACCTATATATGGAAAAAACAGATTAGTGGTTGTTTATGGCTGAGAGGAAGTGGGCAAGTGACTTTTAATGAGCATTGCGTTCGTTTTTGGGGTGATGAAAATGTCCTAAAATTGATTATAGTGACGGTTGCACAACTCTGTGAATGTACTAAAAACCATTGAACACTTTGAGTGAACTGTGTAATAAATAAAATATCTCAAGCTGTTTTATATGTATATAAGAAAGATGAGTGATTTTTGTTTTTGTCTTCTTGATTTTGAGAGGTTCAAGTGGAGATGACCAGGTAGTTAACCATGTGGCTCTGGAGCTCAAAGCAGAAATCAGGGCTGGAGATATATATTGGGAAATATAGGGGACAAAGATACTAACTGAATTTAAAAAGAAGCAATCACCAGAGAGAGTGTGTCCAGCTGGAAAAGAGAGGGCCTACACCTATCCCTGAGGGATACCAACATTTAAGGGGTGAGAGAAATAACAGGAGACTTCAAAAGAGGTGGAGAAGGAGTGGTTAGAGATGGAGAAGTGAGATCAAGAGAGTAAAAGTGGAAGGCAAGGAAAGAGTGTTTCCAAATGTAAGGAGTGTCAACTGATTCAGAGAAATTAAGTTAGGTCATGATGATAACGCCCATAGGATCTGCAGTAGGGAGATCCCTAGTGACTTTGAAGAGTGGTTTTCATGAGGTGGTGGGGCAGAAACCGGAGGGCAGTAACATGAGTATTTATTTATTTATTTATTTGGCTGCACTGGGTCTTCATTGCTGCATGCGGGCTTTCTCTAGTTACAGAGAGCGGGGACTACTCTTTGTTGTGGTGAGCAGGCTTCTCATTGTGGTGGCTTCTCTTGTTGTGGAGCACGGGCTCTAGGTGCACGGGCTTCAGTAGTTGCAGCATATGGGCTCAGTAGTTGCGGCACACAGGCTTAGTCGCTCCATGGCATGTTGGATCCTCCCAGAGTAGGGATTGAACCCGTGTCCCTTGCATTGGCAGGCGGATTCTTAACCACTGGACCACCAGGGAAGTCCCTAACATGAGTTTCTAGACATGAGTAGTAGTTGAGGAATTGGAGACGTCCTTGTGTAGGTAGTCAGAGAGATGTATCCGTGAACGGCAGACCTGTAAACAGAAGAAAGCAAGCAGAGGTTGAAGTGGGGTTTGGTGGGTTGGGTGGGAGATTTCAAGATGGGAGAGGTTATTTAAATGCTTATGGAAATGAAAGGGAGAGGAGAAAGGGGACAATTGATAAGAGGAATAACACCCTGACCACCTTTCAGGCATTATGTTGCCTCCTTATCCTACTCATTTTGTTTACTGTAGTGCTTATCATCTCATTATCATGGAACTTTATTATGTTCACTATTTATTGTCTGTTTCTACCTTGCTCCAGGAAGGCACGGATTTTTATCGCTTTTGTTTATTTCTTAAGTCCAAGCATCTAGAATAGCATCTGACATATAGTAGGTACTCAAAAAACACTTGTTAAATAAATGAACGAAAGAGCAAGTTTTCTAAGAAGGCAAGAGGGAAGAGGAGCCAGAACAGCCAACAATATGGTTCCTGCCCTCACAGTACTTACAGTCTAGTTGTGAAGTAGACTCCATTGGATTCCATAACTTCCTGCTTATTGTGGGAAGCAAAGGAGAGGGAAAGGTAAAGAGAGTTTCTCAGATGTATGAAAAGTGATGGGGGAATATTCATGTGATAATTATGGTCTGCATTGTTCAGAGCTCTAATTTAACACCGTTAAATTGTTAGGTCTTTGTACTTTGAGCCTTTCAAGCCTGGCGCCCAAGAGAAGCTGAATAAAGCTTTGCGGCAGAGAATAAACTGTGTTCAGCTTAGGGCTGCTGCTTTTCTGAAGCGCTTTCAGTCACAGATTTTTGAGGCATACTTCTAGGTCCTTTATCTATGGGACAGACTGTGGTGATAAGGGAGGCAGGGGGAAGGGGCTGATTCCGAAAGACAGAGAGAGAACCGTGTGGCCAAGAGCGCGTGCAATCGCACAGCCTAGGGGGTGGAACAGCCAGCCACCTACAAGCAGCCGTGACCGGGCCACGAAGGGCGCCCACGCCCTGCCTCCCGCTTCGGCGGCCCATAGGCGGGAACCAGGCTGCGCTTGCGCGCGGACTGCCGAAGAGTGGAGCGGGGAAAGGCGCGGCTGCAGCTGGAAGTCACGTGGTGCAGCGGCCAGCCGCCCCGCCCCTCTGCAGCCGCCCCGCCCCCGCCCCGCCCCTTTCCCGGCGGGACGCTCGGAGCCGCCCCGAACTGCGCAGGGCGGTCAGGGGTGAGTGTCCGCGAGGGGCGCGCGTTGCACAGAGCTGGGCGGGCCTGGGCTGGGGTGCGGGCCGGTGGAATGCTTAGCGGGGGCCAAGGGGACAAAATGGCGGCGGGGTACGCCCTTTCACCCCCTCCCCTCACCTGGGAGTGGGAGCGGAGAAGGGCAGGGAACACTGCTGGGGGAGGGGAGCCGCGGCTACTCGGGAGGGCCCTGGGGTCCTCTGAGGAGGCCTGGGGACGGGGGTGGGCAGGCTTTGGGCCTGCCCTGTGGACTCAGCTCGGGGTGTGAGCGGCAGGGGACTGCGCGCACCCCGCGGGCCGAGAGGTGGACAGGGGGGCTGCGTTACTCTTTAGAGGGGCGGCCCGGTCCGAGGTTTCTGGAATATCTAAACTGCGAAGGGCTAGCGGAGGAGCCGCCCTCCCAGCCTTTCGTTTGACAGGTGATCGTCATCATCTCATTCTCAGCGAGGTTTACCACGCTTTCCCTGCACAGTGACTCGGGTATTAGCTCTCCCCGGGAAGTAGGGCGGGAAAGGTCTCTCCATCATACAAATGCGTAAACTGAGGCCTGGAGGGGTAAAGAGTTTAACCAGGGCCTGGCACCTGGGTGTAGTAGAACCCAGCCTTCTGCCTGTTTTAGCGCTCTCTTCCCAGCACTTTATTCCCGCCTACCCTCCCCTACCAGTGAGGGACGGAGTGAGGGACGGGATTGTTTGAAAGCAGGCAGAAAACTGGTCCTCCAAGCAGCACCTGCGGCTGTCAAGTGGCTCTCGCTGAGGTGGGGCCTGCCCGCCTGAGAGCAACTTCCTGTCGTTTGTGAACTGTATTCCTCATTCTGTTTGTGCTAAGTTATTCTAACATGAAAATAGCTGTTCAGTATAGTCATCTTACTGAGTAGATAGTAGTTCCTTATGTGTATTATAGTTTGTTACAGTTTACATATTGATTTCACCAACATTAATTTCATTCTCATAAACAATCCGAGGTGGAAGGATGGGTTAAGCGTTATGGCCATTTTACCAGTGGGGAAACTGAGGTCATTACTTGCTCCAGATCACCCATTGGTGAATGGTTCATCTGGAATTAAGTTTTCAGACCTGAGGTTGGTATTCTGACCAGTGTCCCTGTCTGGTTTATATTGATGCTCTGGCCCTTGTATTTTTTTTTTTCCTCCAGGTAACTATGACTTTTCCTCAAAATGTAGTGGTGCAGATTGATTTATGCTGCATATTGAAATGATCTGAATAATATCGACTAAGGAATTAATATTTTAATTAATCAAAGAATTTTTAATATGATTTGGAAAGGTGTCTTTGTGGGAGGAAGTGTGGTATGATGGCCTTGAAGGCAAACTGATCTGAGTTTGAATCCCAGCTCTCCTACTTGTTCTTGGACAGATTAATTTTTCTGAGTCTTGGTTTCCTCATCTATAAAATATGGATATTATTATCCACCTCATAAATTTGTTGATAGCAAGTAAATGAGGTGTCTGTAAAGCGTTTAGAACTGCTCCTGGCCCATAGTAAGCACTCAGCAAATGCATGCTCCTTTCCTTCTTTCTCTCCACTCCACTGAGCTGCCATTCTTTATTCTCTAAAATTCTCTAAACCCTGGTGGTTTAGGTCAGTCTACCTGGTGGATTATGCATGGAAGCATAATCAGTGTTGCTATATGAATGCAGTTATGAATAATTTGTTGATTGGTCTCCAAAGGATCTAGTGTTTTAAACATAGACTTCAAAAATATTTGTCCTTACAGCTTCATAGATATTTAAGAATCACTAAAATGTTGATTTGATATTGACTTTATTAATTCCTTCATTTAACCACTTTAATGTTTTAAGGATAAGATTAAGGGGCTTGAGATTCTGTCTTTTCTTTCACCTTCATACCCAACCACAACCCAACCTAGTTTAAAGGAGAAGCAAAAATTCTTTGGGAATCACATGGGAACATTCTTTAAACACTTAGAAAGTGATGGTGGTATTTAGTGGGAAGTTAAATAGAATTTTCTTTAATGGTGCAATCTAATATCCATTGTGAAATTGGCATTTCTGAAATTGTAGAAGTGAAAACGGCAGATGGCATGTATAACAAAATAAGTCACTAATAGAAATCTGTTTCCAGTTTTATGCTGGGATGGTAACCTTTTTCACAAACGTGTTTGGCTTTGGCAGTAAGTCTTATGGAATATAAGCAAAAGATCTACAGTCCATTGGTGGAGACAACCTTAAAAAAATATTAGAAGGAAATGATTTATAGGCAGACTTTCCCCTCTGTGACATGAAACACTAAAGATTTCATGAAGCTTTGCTAAAATAATTACTACTTTTTAATGATAACTTCAAAAAATATATATGTTTATTTATTTATTTGTGGCTTCATTGGGTCTTCGTTGCTGTGCATGGGCTTTCTCTAGTTGCAGTGAGCGGAGGCTACTCGTCGTTGCGGTGCCTCTCATTGCGTTGGCTTCTCTTGTTGCGGAGCATGGGCTCTAGGTGCCCGGGCTTCAGTAGTTGTGGCGCGTGGGCTCAGTAGTTGTGGCTCATGGGCTCTAGAGTGCAGGCTCAGTAGTTGTGGTGCACGGGCTTAGTTGCTCCGCAGCATGTGGAATCTTCCCGGACCAGGGCTGGAACCTGTGTCCCCTGCATTGGCAGGTGGATTCTTAACCACTGTGCCACCAGGGAAGTCCCCTAACTTCTTAAAGCACTAAGTTTATTATATATTTAATATTATATATTTTGTGAAATGGAGAGAATAGAAAAATTAATTTCTATATACCAATTTATTTCAGCAGTTACCTATGCACGGACAGTCTTGTCCCATAAAAGCTATCACTCCCCATTGTTTTGAAGCAAATCTCAGACATCATATTTCATTTGTAAAGATTTCTGTATGTGTCAAGCCAGCTTTTAATATACTATTGGAAAGAGAAGTAATTTTGATATTTTCAAAGAGGCATGCCAGGTTCATGGGAGAAAATAAATGCCTTTTACTTGATGTTTTCATGGTAGTAAATATAGGTGTGATCAGAATTGAAAACCTCATTAAACAACTTGGACTTATAAAATGTCTGTGTTGCTCTTCAAAATACTACTTATTTTACTGTAATACACTTACTTTCCATTAGGAAACATGTGAAAAATTACTGATAGTTTTGGAGTATGCGGACATCAGCATTGTTTAAGTACCAGTCTCAGAAAGGTAAATACTAAGATTTTCTTATATTTCAGAAAAAGCAAAAACATGGGTGATAGATTTTATGAACATTGGAGAGGAACTGATTGAAATCCCGATTTTTCTAGAATTTATTGACAAACATGAGACAATTCATAGATGTACTGTCCTGACTTCAGTTAATTGGGCCTATAATTTTTAGAATAGTGCTACTAGCAGGCTTCTCACTATTTTGGGCCTGCCATTTGATTCTTGCCTTTTCAGAGCCTGGTGACCGAACTCAGAGAAGAGAGAAGCCTTTCCTGGCACTTGAGCCGGTCTTCACATTTTTATCTCTAGGACTCTCAGGTGTCTCTACATTCTGGGACTGCAGGGCAGGGTAGGACAAGTGAGACCTCAGTTCATCACAGGCAGCAGCTTGTTCAGAAACGTTGGGGCCAGTTAGTCCTAGTGTTCATTCCCTGTTTACTGACTTATTTTGTTTTTTTGTGCTCTATTTTCTACGTGGCCATTGTTTTGCCATAGCCTGGGTTCTCAAATTTAATTTGAGTAGCACTGCCAATATATTGCCATATCCATTTTTTTATATTAGCTGATTTTTCATTTAGGTTAGTGTTATAAATTTTCTTTTAAAATTTAAGTAGAAATGTATTTCTTTTTATAGAAAAATGTTTTGTAGATAATAGTATGGGTGGTAGTTATGGCAAATGTCATGAAACTAGTAACTGATTGAAATTTTGGAAATTTTAAGTTCTATTTTTAGAGAACAGCTTTATTGAGATATTTAACATACCATTAAATTCAGTCATTAAAGTGTACACTTCAGTGGTTTTTAGTGTATTCATGGAATTGTGCAACCATCACCACAATCAATTTTAGAACATTTCAGTATCCCACTATGAAGCCCCATAACTATTAGCATTCATTCCCTATTCCTGACTTCCCTCCCCACTTTTCCATCCTACTCCCTACCTCTGCCCCAGGCAACTACTAATCTACTTTCTTTCTCTATGAATTTGCTTATTTTGGCAAATAGAATCATGCAGTATGCGGATTTTTGTGTCTGATTTTTTCCATTTAACGTAACATTTACAAGGTTCCTCTATGTTGTAGCATGTATCAGCACCTTATTCCTTTTTTTAAAATATAAGTTTCAGGTGTACAGCATTATAAGTTACCATCTGTATACACTACGAAGTGACCACCACCATAATTATAGTTACCATCTATCACCATGTAGTTGCCCCCTCCTTCGTCCACTTCCCCCCCACCCCCCACCAATCCCCTACCCCTCTGGTAACTACTAATTTGTTCTCTGTATCTGCGAGTTTGTCATTGTTTTATTTTGTTTGTTTGGGTTTTTTTTCATTCCACATATGAATGAAATCATACAGTTTTTTCTCTTTCTCCTTCTAACGTATTTCACCTATCATAATACCTTCATGGTCCATCCATGTTGTTGAGAATGGTAGGATTTCATTCTTTTCTGTTACTGAATAATATTCCATTGTATATGTATATCACATCTTTATCCACTCATCCATCGATGGAGACTTAGGTGGTTTCCTTACCTTGGCTATTGTGAATAATGCTGCGGTGAACGTAGAGGTGCATGTATCTTTTTAAAATAGTGTTTTCTTGTTCTCCCAATAAATACCTGGAGGTGGAATAGCTGGGTCAAATGATAGTTTTATTCTTAATTTTTTGAGGAATCTCCATAGTGTTTTCCGTAGTGGCTGCACCAATTTACAGTCCCACCAATAGTGTATAAGAGTGCTCTTTTCTCAGCATCCTCTCCAACATTTGTTATTTCTTGCTTTTTTTGATAATGGCCATTCCAACAGGCATGAGGGGATATCTCATTGTGGTTTTGATTTGCATTTCCCTGATAATTAGTGATGTTGGACATTTTTTTTCATGTGCCTGTTGGCTATCTGTATTTCTTTTCTGGAAAAATGTCTATTCAGATCCTTTGCCCATTTTTAAATTGAGTTTTTTCTGTTGTTGTTCAGTTGTGTGAGTTCTTTATATGTTTTGGATATTAACCCCTTATCAGATATATCATTTGCAAATATCTTCTCCCATTTGGTAGGTTGCCTTTTTGTTTTATTGACGGTTTCCTTTGCTGTGCATAAACTTTTCAGTTTGATGTAGTCCCATTTGTTTATTTTTGCTTTTGTTTTCCTTGCCTTTGGAGTCAGATCCACAAAAACATCTAAAGACTGATCAGTGAGGTTACTGCCTATGTTTTCTTCTAAGAGTTTTATGGTTTCAGATCTTACATTCAAGCCTTTAATCTGTTTTGAGTTAATTTTTGTGTATGGTGTAAGATGGTGGTCTAGTTTCATTTTCTTGTGTGTGACTGTCCAGTTTCCCAACCACCATTTATTGAAGAGACAATCATTTGCTCCTTTGGTGTAAATTAATTGTCCATATATGAGTGGGTTTATTTCTGGACTGTGAATTCTGTTCCACTGATCTATGTCTCTGTTTCTGTGGCAATACCACACTGTTTTGATTGCTGTAGCTTTGTAGTATAGTTTGAAACCAGAGAGCATGATACCTCTAGCCTTCTTCTTCTTTCTCAGGATTTTTTTGGCTATTCAGGATTGTTTGTGGTTCCATACAAATTTTGGAAGTGTTTGTTTTAGTTCTGTAAACTTTGCCATTTGAATTTTGATAGGGATTGCATTGAATCTGTAGATCACATTGGGTCATATGGACATTTTAACAATATTAATTCTTCCAATCCAAGAGCATAGAGCATCTTTCCATTTATTTGTGTCTTTTTCATTTTCTTTCACCAGTGTCATATAGTTTTCAGTTTACAGGTCTTTCATCTCCTTGGTTAAATTTATTCCTAGGTATTTTATTCTTTTTGATGCAGTTATAAATGGGAATGTTTTCTTAATTTCTCTTTCTGATAGTTTATTATTGTGTAGAAATACCACAGATTTCTGTGTATTGATTTTGTATCCTGCAACTTTACTGAATTCATTTATTGGTCTTAACAGTTTATGGTGAAGTCTTCAGGGTTTTCTATGTATAGTATCATGCCATCTACAAATAGTGACAGTTTTACTTCTTCCTTTCCATTTTGGATGCCTTTTATTTCTTTTTCTTGCCTAATTGCTGTGGCTAGGATTTCCAATACCATGTTGAATAAGAGTGGTGAAGGTGGGCATTCTTGTCTTGTTCCTGTTCTTAGATGAAAAGTTTTCAATTTTTCACTGTTCAGTATGTTAGCTGTGGGTTTGTTGTATGTAGCCTTTATTATGTTGAGGTATGTTTGTTCTGTACCCTCTTTGTAGAGAGTTTTTATTATAAGGAGATGTTGACTTTTGTCAAATGCTTTTCTGCATCTATCAAAATGATCATGTGGTATTTATCCTTCCTTTTGTTATTGTGATGTATCACATTTATTGATTTGTGAATTTTGAACCATCCTTGCGACCATGGAATAAGTCCCACTTGATTGTGGTGTACTTGGTGTATGATCCTTTTACTGTATTGTTGGACACCATTTGCTAATGTTTTGTTGAGGATTTTTTAATCTGTGTTTATCAAAGATATTGACCTGTAAATTTTTTTTGTTTTTTTGGTCACATCCTTGTCTGGTTTTAGTATCAAGGTAATGCTGGCTTCGTAAAATGTGTTTAGAAGGTTTTCCTCCTCCTCAGTTTTTTGAAAGAGTTTGAAAAGGATAGGTGTTAAATTTTCTTTGACTGTTTTGTAGAATTCACCAGTGGTGCCATTTGGTCATGGACTTTTGTTTATTGGAAGGTTTTTTATTTCTGTGTCAGACTCCTTAATAGAAATCTGTCTATTCAGATTTTCTATTTTTTCATGATTGTCTTGAAAGATTATATATTTCTGGGAATTTATCCATTTCTTCTAGGTTGTCAAATTTGTTGGTGTATAATTATTTATAATAGTCTCTTTTGATCCTTTGTATTTCTGAGGTATCAATTTTAACATCTCCTCTTTCATTTATGATTTAATTTGAGTCCTCCTCCTTTTTTCTTGGTTAGTCCAGCTAAAAGTTTGTTGAATTTGTTTATCTTTTCAAAGAACCAGTACTTAGTTTCATTGATCTTTTCTGTTTTTTTTTTGTTTTAATTTCTATTTTATTTGTTTTCTTCCTATCTTTATTATTTCCTTCTACTAATTTGGGGCTTCATTTGTTCTTCTTTTTGTAGTTCCTTTAGGTGTTAGGTTAGATTGTTTATTTGGGATTTTTCTTGTTCCTTAAGGTAGGCCTGTATTGGTATGAACTTCCCTCTTAGAACTGCTTTTGCTTCATCCCACTGAATTAGGTATATCACATTTCTGTTTTCATTTGTCTCTGGGTATTAAATTCTCCTTTGATTTCTTCAGTGACCCATTGGTTGTTAAGTAACATGTTGTTTTACTGTCCATGTTTCTGTGATTTTTCCCATTTTTTTTCCCTTGCGATTGATTTCTAGTTTCATACTATTTGGTTGCAGAAGATACTTGACATGATTTCAGTCTTCTTGACTTATTTTGAGACTTGTCTTGTGACCTAACATGTGATCTGTCTTGGAGAATGTTCCATGTGCACTTGAGAAGAATGTGTAATCAGTTGCTTTTGATGGAATGTACTCTTATTTATCTATTAAATCTACTTAGTATAATTTGTTGTTTAAACCTGATGTTTC
Organism: Delphinapterus leucas; assembly: GCF_059928025.1. NCBI lineage: Eukaryota > Metazoa > Chordata > Mammalia > Artiodactyla > Monodontidae > Delphinapterus > Delphinapterus leucas. The sequence goes on along the minus strand of NC_143130.1, from coordinate 62,595,562 downwards.
CTTATTGATTTTCTGTCTGGATGATCTATCTATTGATGTAAGTGGGGTGTTAAATTCCCCTACTATTATTGTATTGCTTTCCATTTCTCCCTTTAAGTCTGTTAATATTTGCCTTATATATTTTGGTTCTCCCCTGTTAGGTGCATGTACATTTAGAAATGTTATACAGTCTTGCTAGATTGACCCCTTTATCCTTATATAATGTCTTTGTCTTTTAATACCATCTTTGTTTTAAAGTTTGTCTGAGTATAGCTATTCCAGCTTTCTTTTCATTTCTATTTCCATGGAATATCTTTTTCCATCCTTTTACTTTCAGTCTGTGTGTGTTCTTTCTTCTGAAGTGAGTCTCTTGTAGACAGCATATAGATTTTTTTTTTTTAAATCCCTTCAGCCACTCTGTGTCTTTGGATTTGTGAATTTAGTCCATTTACATTTAAAGTAATTATTGATGGGTACTTATTGCCATTTTGTTAACTGTTTACTGGATGTTATTGTAGTTCCTCCCTGTTGCTTATTTTCTTTCTCTCTTCCCTTGTGTGTTGGTGGTTTTCTTTAGAGTTACATTTAGATTCCTTTCTCATTTTCTTTTGTGTATTTACTATAAGTTTTTTCGTTGCTGTTACTCTGAAGTTCACATACAATATCCTACTTACTATGTAATTAGTACTATGTATTGGGTTGGTAGTAACTTAAATTTGAACAAATTCCAAAGGTTTATCTTTTTACTACCCCCAACATTTTATACTTTGATGACACATTTTACATCTTATTTTGTGTATCTCTTAACTAATTGCAGTTATAGTTGATTTTATTACTTTTTGTCTTTTAATTTTCATGCTTGCTTTCTGAGTGATTGATCCACTACCTTTGTTACTTATTTACCTTTTCCAGTGTGATGTTTCCTTCCATAAATTTTCTTATTAATTAGTGTCATTTCTTTTCAGCTTAAAGAAGTCCCTTTAATATTTCTCTTAGAGCCAGTATAGTGATGATGAGTTCTTTTAGCTTTTGCTTCTCTGGGAATCTCTTGATGTCTTACTGAATTCTGAATGACAACCTTGCTGGGTAGAGCATTCTTGGTTGGAAGTTTTTTCTCTTTACTTTGAATATGTTATGCCATTCCCTTCTGGCCTGTGAAGTTTCTGCTGAAAAATCTGCTGATAGCCTTTTGGGGTTTCCCTTCTATGTAACAAGTTGTTATTCTCTTGCTGCTTTTAGGATTTTCTCTTTACCTTTAACTTTCAGCATTTTAATCATAATGTGTCTTGTTATGTATCTCTTTTGATTCACCTTATTTGGAACTCTTGGGGCTTCCTGGACCTGGATGTCTGTTTCCTTCCCTAGATTAGGGAATTTCTGAGCCACTATTTAAATAATTTTTTTTGGCCCTTTCTCTGTCTCTTCTTCTTCTGGGACCCCTATAATGTGAATATTATGCTGCTTAATGTTGTCCGAAAGGTCCCTTATCATATCTTCACTTTTTAAAATTCTTTCTTCATTTTGCTGCTATGTCTGGGTGAATTCCATTCTTTAGTCTCCCAGCTTGATGATTGGTTCTACCTCATTAAGTCTGCTGTTGAACCCCTGTAGTGTATTTTTCAGTTCAGTTATAATTTCTGTTTGGTACTTTCTTATGTCTTCTATCTTTTTGTTGAAGGTCTCACTGTGTTTTTCCATTCTTCCAAGTTCGGTGAGCATTTTATTATTATTATTATTACTATTTTTTGCTGCATTGGGTCTTTGTTGTTGCACACGGGCTGTCTCTAGTGCAGTGAGCGGGGGCTACTCTTTGTTGTGGTGGCTCCTCTTGTTGCAGAGCACAGGCTCTAGGTGCATGGGCTTCATTAGTTGTGGCACGTGGGCTCAGTAGTTGTGGCGCATGGGCTTAGTTGCTCCATGGCATGTGGGATCTTCCTTGACCAGGGCTTGAACCTGTGCCACCTGCATTGGCAAGTGGATTCTTAACCACTGTGCCACCAAGGAAGTCCCTGGTGAGCATTTTTATGACATTACTTTTAACTCTTTATCAAGTAGATTGTTTATCTCTCTATGATCTAGTTCTTTTCTTGAGGTTTTTTCCCTTGGTTTTTCAGTTGGAACATATTTCTCTATTTCCTCATTTTGCCTAAGTCTCTGTGTTTGCTTCTGTGTATTAGCTGTATCAGCTGTTTCCCAATCCTGAAGGAGTGGTCTTATTTAGATGTTCTGTGGGGCTCAGAAGTGTAATTCTGCCTGGCCACCAGAGCCAGGTGTTCCTAGGTGGACTGCATGGGCCTCCTATTGTGGCAGGGCCACAGTGACTGTGGGGCACTGATGGGCAGGGCTATCACTCAGCTGGTTATGAGACCTGGATTAGGCACAGGGGTAGGCAGAGCTCTAAGTGGGGCATGGCCACTGGCACTAACAGGTTACATGGAGAATTTCAAATGCATGCCTGCCAGTGCTGGCATTAGCAAGGTAGCCTGACATCACAAAAATGGCTCCCACTGACACTTCCTAACTCACTTTGTGAGGCCAATATCACCTTGATACCAAACAAAGTAAATTACAGGCCAACATCTTTGATGAACATTTCAATACAAGCAAAAATCTGCAACAAAGTATTGTTGAGTCAGCAAAAAGTATTCAGACTGAATTCAACAGTACATTGAAAGGATCATTTACCATAATCAGGTGGGATTTATTCAACATTTACAAATCAGTAAATGTGGTATACCACATTAGCAAAATGAAGGCCCCAAATCATATGATTATCTCAATAGATGCAGAAGAAACATTTGACAAGATTTAATGCTAATTTATAATAAAAACTCTCAACATAGGAGGGACATACCTCAACATAATAAAGGCCATATATAAAACAAACCTTCAGATAACATCATACTTAATGGTGAAAAATTTAAAGCTATCTCTCTAAAATTGGGGCAAGACAAGCGTGCCAACTCTTGCCACTCTTATTCAGCATAGTATTGGAAGTCCTAGCCAGAGCACTTAGGCAAGAAAGAGAAGTAGAAGTCATCCAAATTGGAAAGAAGTAAATTCACCACTATTTGCAGATGACATGATTTTATAAATAGAAAACTCTTAAAGACTCCACCAAAAAGCTATTAGAAATAATAAATACAGGGGAATTCTCTGGTGGTCCATTTGTTGGCGCTTCATGCTTCCACTGTGGGGGTCACAGGTTTGATCCCTGGTTGGGGAACTAAGATTTTGCATGCTGCATGGCCAAAAAAGAAAGAAGAAAGAAAGAAAGAAAGAAGAAATACAGTAAAGTTGCAGGGTACAAAATCAAAATACAAAAATTTGTTGTGTTTCTATCTGCTAGCAATGAGCTAGCAGGAAGAGAAATTAGGAAAAGAATCCTATTTAAATTACAACAAAAAGAATAAAATATGTAGGAATAAACTTAACTACGGATTTGAAAGACCTTTACACTCAAAAGTGGAAGACATTGTTGAAAGAAATTGAAGAAGACATAAATAAATAGATATTCCATGCTTATGGATTGGAAGAAGTAATATTGTTAAAATGTCCATATTACCTAATGCAATCGCAGATTCAGTGCAATACCTATCAACATTCCAAGGACAATTTTCAGAGAAATAGAGCCAAAAATTATAAAATTTACATAATATTAAAATTTACATGGAACCACAAGATACTGAATAGCCAAGGCAATCCTGAGAAAAAAGAACAAAGCTGGAGGTATCACATGCCCTAATTTCAAACTATATTACAAAGCTATAGTAAGCAAAACAGCATGGTATTGGCAGAAAAATAGATAAACTGGTCAGTGGAAGAGATTTGCGAGGCCAGAAATAAACCCACTCATATATGGAGAATTGATTTATGACAAAGGAGCATAGAGCATACAATGAAGAAAGGCTGACTTCTTCAACAAATGGTGCTAGGAAAACTTGGCAGTCATGTGCAAAAAAATGAAACTCTAGCTCACATCATACACAAAAATCATTAGCTCACACCATACACAAAAATTAACTCAAAATGGATTAATGATTTGAATGTAAGACCTGAAACCATAAAACTCCAGAAGAAAACACAGGCAGTATGCTCTTTGACATTGGTCTTAGCAATATCTTTCTAGATTTGTCTCTTCAGGCAAGGGAAACAAAAGCAAAACTAAACAAATGGGACTACATCAAACTGAAAAGATTATGTGCAGCAAAGGAAACAGTCAGCAAAACAAAGACAACCTACTAAGGGGGAGAAGATACTTGCAAATGATGTATCTGATAAGGGGTTAGTATCCAAAATATATAAAGAATTCATACAACTTAATAACAAAAAGCAACAACCCAATTAAAAAATGGGCAGAGGATCTGAATAGACATTTTTCCAATGAAGACATACAGATGGCAATAGGCACATGAAGAGATGTTCAACATCATTAATAGGGAGATGCAAATCTAAACTATAACAAGATACCCCTCATGCCTGTTAGAATAACTATTCAGAAAGCCAAGAAATAACAAATGTTGGTGAGGATGTGGAAAAAAGGGAACCCTTATGCACTGTTGGTGGGACTGTAAATTGGTGCAGCCACTGTGGAAGACATTATGGAGATTCTTCAAAAAATTAGGAATAGATCTACCATATGATCCAGCTATCCCACTTCCTGGTATTTATCTAAAGAATATGAAAACACTAATCTGAAAAGATAGCTGTATCCCTATGTTCATCACAGAATTATTTGTTTTAAAATAATTTTTAAAAATTTTATTTATTTATTTATTTATTGGGTGCATTGGGTCTTTGTTGCTGCACGCAGGCTTTCTGTAGTTGCGGTGAGCGGGGCCTCCTCTTTCGTTGCAGTGCACGGGCTTCTCATTGCGGTAGCTTCTCCTATAGTGGAGCACAGGCTCTAGATGTGTGGGCTTCAGTAGTTGTAGCGCACGGGCTCAGTAGTTGTGGCTTGTGGGCTCTAGAGTGCAGGCTCAGTAGTTGTGGTGCACGGGCTTAGTTGATCCATGGCATGTGGGATCTTCCTGGACCAGGGCTCGAACCAAAGCCCCCTCCATTGGCAGGTGGGTTCTTAACCACTGTGCCACCAGGGAAGTCCCCGCAACATTATTTATAATCACTAAGATATGGAAACAACCTAAGTGCCCATCAACAGATGAATGGTTACAGAAGATGTGATACATATATATATGGATATGGATATGGATTTGTATACACACACACACAATGGAATACTACTCAGCCACAAAAAGATGAAATCTTGCCATTTACAACCACATGGATGGAACTTGAGTGTATTATGCTAAGTGAAATAAACCACATGGAGAAAGACAAATACTGTAAAATTTCACTTACGTGGAATATAAAAACAAACAAAAAATAAGTGAACAAACCAAATCAAAAGAAACGTGGATAAAGAGAACAGAATAGTGGTTACCAGAGGGGAAGGGACAGAAAGGAGTAGGGTGAAATGCATAAAGGAGATTAACTGTGTGTTGACACATGGAATCTAAATTTTTGGTGGTGAGCACACTGTAGGGTATACAAAAGTAGAAATATAATGTTGTATACACAAAATTATATAATGTTATGAACCAGGTTACCTCAAAAAATAAATCTTAAAAAAAAGTCTCCTGTCAGTGTCTCAGTCCCTGGGGAGTGTTCTAATTGGATTCTGCCTCTCTGGCAGATGCTTCAAGATAGTAAGTGGGTCCTCATTACTTAGGGTCCACGCTTTTTAATCAGGTGTTTTTATGCTGATTCTTGGGTTAAGTCTACCTATGAGCCCTTTAAGAGTGGGTTGTCCATACTCTGAAGTTCTGTAGGTTTCCTGGGCATATTTTCTATTGGTATTTGAAGACAATTTGGGGGGCTCATCTCTCCTGTGCAGGGTCTACGGGTTGGAGTGCTTGATGTGGAGCTCACATCCCTCACTTTTCAGGCAAAGATCCATACCTTTGTGGTCCCTCCCGATTGTGAATTGACACAGCTGGTGGGTGGGTTTTCCTTGGTGAAACTATCTCTGCCTCTCTGATCCTCTGCCTCTCCTATCTGTCTTGATGTTGTCCTTTTACCTTTTGTTGTGGAGGTTCTGTTTACCCAGTTTTCATGTCCCTTTCCAAGGAAATTATTCCATATGTAGTTTTAGATTCATTGTGTCTGTAGGAGGAGGTGAGTTCAGGATCTTCCTGCGGCACCACGTGAACGCTCCCGAACCTTTTTTTTTTTTTTTTAAAATAAAACTTTTTTCTTAGAGCGGTTTTAGAATTGCAGCAAAATTATGAGGCACATATAGAGACTTCCCATGTACTCCCTGTCTCCACTCATGCATAGCCTCCCCATTATCAACATCCCCTGCCAGAGTGGTACATTGGTTACAATTGATGAACCTACATTGACAAATGATTGTCAGCGAAAGTCCATAGTTTACATTACTGTTTAGTCTTGGTGTTTTACATTTTATGGGTTAGGACAAATGTGTAATGGCATGTATCCACCATTATAGTATCATACAGAGTACTTTCACTGACATAAAAATTCTCTGTGCTCTACCTATTCATTCCTCCTTCCCCTTGAATCTCTGGCAACCATTGATGTTTTTCTTGTCTTGGTAATTTTGACTTTTCCAGGAACTTCATTTCTTTTATGGATGTACCACATTTTATTTATTCATTCATCAGTTGATAGTCATTTGGGTTGTTGCACTTTTTGAATTCTATGGACAGTGCTGCTATGAATATCTGTGTATAAGCTTTTTTTTGTGGGGCTATATTTTCATTTCTCTTGGGTATGTTTCTAGGAGTGGAATTGCTGGGTTATACTGTAACCCTGTATTTAACCTTTTTAGGAACTGCCAGAATGTTTACAAAACCAGCTGCACTATATTGCATTCACAATCCGCAGTGTATGGTGGTTCCAGTTTTTTCACATCCTCTATAACACTGGTTTTGTCTGTCTTTTGGATTATAGTCATTCTGGTAGTTGTGAAGAGGTATCTCATTGTAGTTGTGAGGTTGTGATTTGTATTTCACTAATGACTAATGATGTTTAACATCTTTTGATGTTCTTATTAGCCATTTATTTATCTTTTTGGGAGAAATGAGAACATGGCCTTTTTAACCTGATGTAATGGTGGCATTTAACCTGATGTGGGCTCTTGGTGTCACTCATGTGCTTGCTTACTCTATTGGTTTTTTTTTATTCAAGTGGATTGCTCCCCAGAAATCCATTGTATTTAAATACTCTACTGTGACACACACATCCCTTATTTATGTTTATTAATCTACACATTATAGTTTACCCAAGTAAGTTAAATTAGGTCGCATTTGCTTATTTTTCCTTTGCCTTAGGAGGCAGATCCAAAAAAATATTGCTACAGTTTATATCAAAGAGTGTTCTGCCTGCACTTTCTTGTAGTTTTATGGTTTCCAGTCTTACACTTAGGTCTTTAATCCATTTTGAGTTTATTTTTATATTTTGAGTGAGAAAATGTTCTAATTTCATTCTTTTACATGTAGCCGTCCAGTTTTACCAGCAGCAGTTATTGAAGAGACTGGCTTTCTTCTATTATATATTCCTGCCTCCTTTGTTGTAGATTAATTGACTGCAAGTGCACGGGTTTATTTCTGGGCTCCCTATTCTCTTCAATTGATATATGTGTCTGTTTTTGTGTCATTGGTATATTGTTTTGATTTCTGTAGCTTTGTAGTATAGTCTGAAGTCAGGGAGTGTGAGTTCAGATTTGTTCTTTTTTCTAAAGATTGCCTTGGCTATTTAGTTTCTTTTGTGATTCCAAATGATTTTTAGGATTTTTTGTTCTAGTTTTGTGCAAAAATGTCATGGGTATTTTGATAGAGATTGCATTAAATATGTAGATTGCTTTGGGTTATATGGGCATATTAACAATATTAATTCTTCCAATCCATAAACATGGGTTATCTTTCCATCTCTCTGTATCATCTTCAGTTTCCTTCATCAGTATTTTATAGTTTTCAGAGTATAGGTCTTTCATCTCCTGGATTAAGTTTATTTCTAGATATTTTATTCTTTTTGATGTGATTTAAAATTTTTTTTTCTTTCCCTGATAGTTTATTATTAGTGTGTAGAACAACAACATATTTCTGTATATTAGCCTTATATCCTGAATCTTTGCTGAATTCACTTCTTAGTTCTAATGGTTTTTTGGTTGGGACTTTAGGGTTTTCTATATATAGCATCATGTCATTTGCAAATAGGGACAGTTTTACTTCTTTTCTTCCAATCTGGATGCGTTTCGTTTCTTTTTTTTTGTCCAATTGCTGTGGCTAGGATTTACAATATTTTGTTAAATAGAAGTGGTGGAGGTGGGAATCCTTGTTCCTGAGTTTAGAGGAAAAACTTTCAACTTTTCATCATTGAGTATGGTGTTAACTGTGGATTTGTCATAAATAGCCTTTATTATGTTCAGATATGTTCCTTCTAAACCAGCTTTGATGAAAGTTTTTGTCATAAATTGATGTTGAATTTTGTCAGATACTTTTTCTGCATCTATGATTGTGATTTTTATTGTTCCTTTTGTTAATGTTGCATATTACATTGATTTGCAGTTATCGAACTGTCCTTGTATCCTTGGAATAAATCTTGCTTGATCATGTGTATGATTCTTTTTATATATTGTTGAAATCAGTTTGCTAATATTTTGTTGAGCATTTTTGCATCTATATTCATCAGAGATATTGACCCATAATTTTCTTTTTTTGGAGTATCTGTGTCTCTTTTTGTTATCAGCGTAATGGTGGCATTGTAGGATGAATTTGGGAGTGTTTCCTCCTCTTCAACTTTTTGGAATAGTTTGAGAAGGATCGGTATTAGCCCTTCTTCATATGTTTTGTAGAATTTCTCTATGAAGCTGTGAGTCCCTGAACTTTTGTTTGCTGTCAGTTTTTTTTAATTATTAATTCAGTTTCACTGCTAGTTATCAGTCTGTTCAGATTATCCATTTCTTGTTGATTCCATCTTGGACGTTTGTATGTTTTTAGAAATTTATCCATTTCTTCTGTATTGTCCAATTTGTTACCATATAACTGCTTGTAGTATTCTCTTATGATTTTTTGTATCTCTGTGATATTAGTTGTAATTTCTCCTGTTTAATTTCTTATTTTGTTTATTTGGGTCTGCTCTCTTTTTTTCTTGATGAGCCTGGTTAAAGGCTTTAAATTTTGTTTGTCATTTCAGAAAACCAGGTCTTGGCTTTATTGATCCTTTTTATTGCTTTTTTGGTCTCCGTTTTATTTGTTTCCTCTCTGATCTTTATTATTTCCTTCCTTCTGCTCACTTTTGGCTTTTTTGTTCTTCTTTTTCTAATTCCTATAGATGGTAGGTTAGGATTTTTATTTGAGATTTTTCTTGTTCCCTGACATAGGTCTGTATTGCTATAAACTTCCCTCTTAGGTCTGCTTTTGCTGCATCCCATAGACTTTGGAGAGTTGTGTTTTTATTTTCATCTATCTGAAGGTAATTTTTGATTTCCTCTTTGATTTTTTCATTGATCTATTTTTTTTAGAAGTCTGTTTGGTCCCCTTGTGGGTTTTTTTCTCATTTTTCTTCCTGTAATTGATTCTAGTTTCATACTATTATGGTTGGAATATTGCTTGATGTAAATTTTAAAAACTAAATTATATTTATTTTTGGCTGCATTGGGTCTTCATTGCTGCATGTGGGCTTTCTTTAGTTGTGGCAAGTGGGGGCTCCTCTTCGTTGCGGTGCGTGTGACTCTTACTGCAGTGGCTTCTCTTGTCGCGGAGCACAGGCTCTAGGCATGCGGGCTTCAGTAGTTGCGGAGCTGCACTGGAGCAAGAGGGGCTGAAGCGGGCACTCAGTGTGGATTGGGGCATGCGCTGGGGCTGTCCAGGCCTTACAGTCACAGTCCAGACCACTCCCAATCTGCTGCCTCTGGGAGTGCCAGTAATGGCTGCCCTTGCCCCATTCAGATGCAGAGCTGGGTCCAAGTTGGCGCCATCCCCCACAACTGCGCACTTTCCTTGGCAGCGGCAGCCTTCATCCTAGTCGGGAGCTGTGTGGCGGAGCAAGGTAGGCCAGGGCGTGCACTGGGGTGGTTGTGGAAACCAGCTAGAGTCCCAGGCAGTTTCAGCCTGCTTCCTCTGCCTTGTTTTGGGAGCAAGCAAGCATGTGCACGCTCTTAATGAGTGGAGTTCACGTTTCTCACAGCCCCCCTGCCAGTCCCACTTGTCTTCAAACCAGTGAAGGGGATTTGTCTTTCTGGTGTTGGACTCCGGGCCTGGAGTGCCGAATATGTGGTTCAAACCCCTCTATTTCCAAAGAGGATCTCCAAAACCAAGTAATTCCCCTACTTCTGTGTCCCCTCCTTCAGGTGTGGGTTCCAACCTGATCACTACTCTTCCCTTCTTTCCTGACTCTGTGTGGGTCTTTCTTTACAGCCTTGGTTATGTAAGAGTCTTTATGCCAGTCTCCAGTCTGTTTTCTGTGAGAATTGATATGTTTCTTTCTTTTTTTTTTTTAATATGTTCTTGGGGGGAGGTGAGCTCAGCATCCTCCTATCCTGCTGTCTTGATCTCCTCTCCTGCATACATTTCAATTTATATCATTATAATCTTTTAAGGTTGTAATTGTACTCCAGTTGTATTTCAGAAAATCTGGAAAATAGCAAAGAACAAACATAGGCAGATTCTTAACCACTGCGCCATGAGGGAAGTCCTGCGTTACATAGATTTTTAAGTGTCAGTCTTGGGATATATATTTGGGTCTGACTTCAGAGACCCATTCTTTACTTCACATTGCTTCTTGTCTATTTCAAATCTGTTTTCCAGTGCATATAGATCATATAGTACATAAGTTTTGTGTCTGCCTTAAAAAAGTTATTGGTATCTAGCCTACAACTGTCTTTACTGAAAAGCTCAGTAATTGATTCTGGAATGACCAAAAGAAAAAGAGGTAATTCTGCTTAATCAACAAGCCAGCCTACTTCCTTCCTTCCTTTCCTTGAAAATCTTTGTTGATTACCATTTTTTAGATAGAATCTTAAGTAGAGGAAAGAGAAGATCACTGAGATGCTGATCCTGTCCTTCAGGATCCTAAAATATAGTAGAGGAGGAAATTCTCATCCAAGGAAAATGGGGAAAAGAGTGTAACACTAATTGAGCATCTACTGTGTGCTGGATTTTATGTATTATTTAAAAAACTATTGGGGTACTTGTTATGTAACAGATATTTTCTTAACTGGTGGAAACTCTAGTATGCTACCATTTAACTCTAAAAAGTAGATATTATTCTCTTTACAAAAGAGAAAACTGAAGTTCTGAGGGATTAATGAGTTGTCCAAGGTTATGTAACTAGTAGCTATAGTAATCTGCTAAATTGAGATTCAGTCCCATATCAGTGTGTAGTCTTTCCCACTGTGCCATACTGATTTCAGTAGAAGTGTTTCTCATCTAATTTTCCTAACAACCTTATAAATTAAGGATAACCTTTATTTTTTCCCCTTAAGCTGTGTGCCCTTTTCTTTAATCAATTTTACTGGTATAATTTACAAACAAAAAGTATAACCACTTTTTAAGTGGGCAGTTAAATGAGTATTGACACATTTATATATAATTGGGAACCACTACCGCAATCCATCTTCCCAGAAAGCTGCCTTGTACTTCTCCCCAGTCCTTCCCTTCCAACTGAGGCAATCCTCTTTTGATATTTTCACCTAGGATTAGTTTTGCATGTTCTAAAACTTGATATAAATGATATAAATTCAGTATTCTTTTGTGTTCAGGTTCTTTTTCTGAACATAATGTCTGTGATATCCATTTTATTGCATATATCAATAGTTCATTCCTTTGTATTGCTTTCTATTCTGTTATACATTTATGCCACAATTGGATTATCTTTTTTCTTTTTGATATTTGGATTGTTTCCAGTTTGGAGATATTATGAATAAAGCTGCTTTCAATATTTGTATATAGGTCTTTGTGTGGAAAGAATTCTCTTGGGTAAACAACCCAGCCTTAATTTTTATAGGTGGGAATACCGATACTCAAAAGGGTTGAATGACGTCTCAAGGTCACATGACCAGTGACTTGGTTGACTCCTGTGCCTATATACTCTTTTTCCACTGTATCACACTTTGCCCCACTTTTTAGAGGTAATGATTACAGATGAAGTGATCTGGGAATTCAGATGAAGATCTCTGTCAGCTGGGGATATCAAAATGGGTTTCATGAAGATGACTTTTGAGTTGGCCTTGAAGAATTGATAGGCTTTGAATACATATAGGGTGAAAAGAAACGAATATTGTGAGCAAAGATTGTTTTTTTTTTCACACACACACACACACACACACTGTATTTTATTTTTACAAGAGATAAATAGACTGACACCAAGCATTATAAATGGATGACCACAACAAAAGCAACAAGGATTGCAATTACCAAACACGAAACACACTCATACTATGTCATAATATTGACATTCAGTCCAGTAATCCTCCACTGTAACAGCTCCTTTACTTCGCAGTGAAAATTGATTTGTATATTTTTTGCCTCTGAGTCCTTGTGGGATTTTTTTTTAATTCAAACAGAAAGTCACAACAATTATAATCATCCTCATCAGTTCACTCAGTCCCACGTAATTAATTTTTTTTTCATCTTGATCTTTTGTTAGCACTTTTATGAGTTCATCAGTTTTCCATTAGAGTTCTGAAAATGCTTATTCGTTCAGTTCAGCACTATAGTCAGTTACCAGAAACCTGTACTTGTCAAAGTCTTTTCCATGAATTCCTTGAAGATGAAACCCTTTTATAGGAACATATTTGCAAAAGCATCAGAGTACACCCAGAACTGTCTGTAAATGACAAAAGACTTAAAAATGACCAGTTAAAGATTTGATGAAAGTTCATAATAATGCAATTGACAAGGAAATTTAGTTATTTCTGAGATATACATTTTAAAGTAATAACTAGTATTATTACTTATAACATTATACCAGAACATATAAGAGTTTTAGAAATTTCATGTAATATCTTAAACATTTACATTAACATATTTCCATACAAATAACCCAAAGAAAGTTCTGTATTAGTTGTTTTTTTGTTTGTTTGTTTGTTTATACTGCAGGTTCTATTAGTCATCAATTTTATACACATCAGTGTATACATGTCCATCCCAATCGCCCAATTCAGCACACCACCATCCCCACCCCACCATGGTTTTGCTCCCCTTGGTGTCCATACGTCTATTCTCTACATCTGTGTCTCAACTTCTGCCTTGCAAACCGGTTCATCTGTACCATTTTTCTAGGTTCCACATACATGCATTAATATACAATATTTGTTTTTCTCTTTCTGACTTACTTCACTCTGTATGACAGTCTCTAGATCTGTCCACGTCTCAACAAATGACTCAGTTTCGTTCCTCTTTATGGCTGAGTAATATTCCATTGTATATATGTACCACAACTTCTTTATCCATTCATCTGTCGATGGGCATTTAGGTTGCTTCCATGACCTGGCTATTGTAAATAGTGCTGCAATGAACACTGGGGTGCATGTGTCTTTTTGAATTATGGTTTTCTCAGGGTATATACCCAGTAGTGGGATTGCTGTGTTATATGGTAATTCTATTTTTAGTTTTTTAAGGAACCTCCATACTGTTCTCCATAGTGGCTGTATCAATTTACATTCCTACCAGCAGTGCAAGAGGGCTCCCTTTTCTCCACACTCTCTCCAGCATTTGTTGTTTGTAGGTTTACTGATGATGCCCATTCTAACTGGTGTGAGGTGATACCTCATTGTAGTTTTGATTTGCATTTCTCTAATAATTAGTGATGTAGAGCAGCTTTTCATGTGCTTCTTGGGAAACTGTATGTCTTCTTTGGAGAAGTGTCTGTTTAGGTCTTCTGCCCATTTTTGGATTCGGTTGTTTGTTTCTTTAATACTGAGCTGTATGAACTGTTTATATATTTTGGAGATTAATTCTTTGTCCGTTGATTCGTTTGCAAATATTTTCTCCCATTCTGAGGGTTGTCTTTTCATCTTGTTTATGGTTTCCTTTGCTGTGCAAAAGCTTTGAAGTTTTATTAGGTCCGATTTGTTTATTTTTGTTTTTATTTCCATTACTCTAGGAGATAGATCAAAAAAGATCTTGCTGTGATTTATGTCAAAGAGTGTTCTTCCTATGTTTTCCTCTAAGAGTTCTATAGTGTCTGGTCTTACATTTAGATCTCAAATCCAATTTGAGTTTATTTTTGTGTATGGTGTTAGGGAGTGTTCTAATTTCATTCTTTTACAGGTACCTGTCCAGTTTTCCAAGCACCACTTATTGAAGAAACTGTCTTTTCTCCATTGTATATCTTTGCCTCCTTTGTCATAGATTAGTTGACCATAGGTGCGTGGGTTTATCTCTGGGCTTTCTATCTTGTTCCATTGATCTATGTATCTGTTTTTGTGCCAGTACCATATTGTCTTGATTACTGTAGCTTTGTAGTATAGTCTGAAATCAGGGAGTCTGATTCCTCCAGCTCCGTTTCTTTCCCTCAAGACTCCTTTGGCTATTCGGGGTCTTTTGTGTCTCCGTACAAATTTTAAGATGATTTGTTCTAGTTCCGTAGAAAATACCATTGGTAATTTGATAGGGATTGTATTAAATCTGTAGATTGCTTTGGGTAGTATAGTCATTTTCACAATATTGATTCTTCCAATCCAAGAACATGGTATATCTTTCCATCTGTTGGTATCATCTTTAATTTCTTTCATCAGTGTCTTATAGTTTTCTGCATACAGGTCTTTTGTCTCCCTAGGTAGGTTTATTTCTAGGTATTGTATTCTTTTTGTTGCAGTGGTAAGTGGGAGTGTTTCCATAATATCTCTTTCAGATTTTTCATCATTAGTGTATAGTAAATGCAAGAGATTTCTGTGCATTAATTTTGTATCCTGCAACTTTACCAAATTCATTGATTAGCTCTAGTAGTTTTCTAGTGGCATTTTTAGGAATTTCTATGTATAGTATCATGTCATCTGCAAACAGCGACAGTTTTACTTCTTTTCCAATTTGTATTCCTTTTATTTCTTTTTCTTCTCTGATTGCCATGGCTAGGACTTCCAAAAATATGTTGAATAATAGTGGTGAGAGTGGACATCCTTGTCTCCTTCCTGATCTTAGAGGAAACGCTTTCAGTTTTTCACCATTGAGAATGATGTTTGCTGTGGGTTTGTCATATATGGCCTTTATTATGTTGAGGTAGGTCCCCTCTCTGCCCACTTTCTGGAGAGTTTTTATCATAAATGGGTGTTGAATTTTGTCAAACCCTTTTTCTGCATCTATTGAGATGGTCATATGGTTTTTATTCTTTAATTTGTTAATACGGTATATCACATTGATTGATTTTTGTATATTGAAGAATCCTTGCATCCCTGGGATAAATCCCACTTGGTCATGGTGTATGATCCTTTTAATGTGTTGTTGGATTCTGTTTGCTAGTATTTTGTTGAGGATTTTTGCATCTATATTCATCAGTGATATTGGTCTGTAATTTCCTTTTTTTGTAGTATCTTTGTCTGGTTTTGGTATCAGGGTGATGGTGGCCTCATAGAATGAGTTTGGGAGTGTTCCTTCCTCTGCAATTTTTTGGAAGAGTTTGAGAAGGATGGGTGTTAGCTCTTCTCTAAATGTTTGATAGAATTCACCTGTGAAGCCATCTGGTCCTGGACTTTTGTTTGTTGGAAGATTTTTAATCTCAGTTTCAATTTCATTACTTGTGATTGGTCTGTTCATATTTTCTGTTTCTTCCTGGCTTAGTCTTGGAAGTTTATACGTTTCTAAGAATTTGTCCATTTCTTCTAGGTTGTCCATTTTATTGACATAGAGTTGCTTGTAGTAGTCTCTTAGGATGCTTTGTATTTCTGCGGTGTCTGTTGTAACTTCTCCCTTTTCATTACTAACTTTATTGATTTGAGTCTTCGTTTTTCTCTTGCTGAGTCTGGCTAATGGTTTATAAATTTTGTTTATCTTTTCAAGGAACCAGCTTTTAGTTTTATTGATCTTTGCTATTGTTTTTTTGTTTCCATTTCATTTATTTCTGCTCTGATCTTTCTGATTTCTTTCCTTCTGCTAACTTTGGGTTTTCTTCATTCTTCTTCCTCTAGTTCCTTTGGGTGTAACGTTAGATTGTTTACTTGAGATTTTTCTTGTTTCTTGAGGTAGGCTTGTATAGCTATAAACTTCCCTCTTAGAACTGCTTTTGCTGCATCTCATAGGTTTTGGATCATCATGTTTTCATTGTCATTTGTCTCTAGGTATTTTTTGATTTTGTCTTTGATTTCTTCAGTGATCTCTTGGTCATTTAGTAACGTATTGTTTAGCCTCCATGTGTTTGTGTTTTTTACGTTTTTTCCCCTGTAATTCATTTCTGATCTCATAGCGTTGTGGTCAGAAAAGGTGCTTGATATGATTTCAAATTTTTTAAATTTATTGAGGCTTGATTTGTGACCCAAGATGTGATCTCTCCTGGAGAGTGTTCCATGTGCACTTGAGAAGAAAGTTGTTGTTTTTGGATGAATGTCCTATAAATATCAATTAAATCTATCTGGTCTGTTGTGTCATTTAAAGCTTCTGTTTCCTTATTTATTTTCATTTGGATGATTTGTCCATTGGTGTAAGTGAGGTGTTAAAGTCTCCCACTATTATTATGTTACTGTTGATTTCCTCTTTTAGAGCTGTTAACAGTTGCCTTATGTTTGAGGTGCTCCTATGTTGGGTGCATATATATTTATAATTGTTATATTTTCTTCTTGGATTGATCCCTTGATCATTATGTAGTGTCCTTCCTTGTCTCTTGTAACATTCTTTATTTTAAGGTCTATTTTATCTGATATGAGTATTGCTACTCCAGCTTTCTTTTGATTTCCATTTGCATGGAATATCTTCTTCCATCTCCTCACTTTCAGCCTGTATGTGTCCCTAGATCTGAAGTGGGTCTCTTATAGACAGCATATAAATGGTTCTTGTTTTTGTATCCATTCAGCGAGCCTGTGTCTTTTGCTTGGAGCATTTAATCCATTCATGTTTAAGGTAATTATTGATATGTGTGTTCCTATGACCATATTCTTAATTGTTTTGGGTTTATTTTCGTAGGTCCTTTTCTTCTCTTGTGCTTCCCACTTAGAGACGTTCCTTTAGCATTTGTTGTAGAGCTGGTTTGGTGGTACTGAAATCTCTTAGCTTTTGCTTGTCTGTAAAGCTTTTGATTTCTCCATCGAATCTGAATGAGATCCTTGCTGGGTAGAGTAATCTTGGTTGTAGGTTCTTCCCTTTCATCACATTAAGTATATCATGCCATTCTCTTCTGGCTTGTAGAGTTTCTGCTGAGCAATCAGCTGTTAACCTTATGGGAGTTCCCTTGTATGTTATTTGTTGTTTTTCCCTTGCTGCTTTCAATAATTTTTCTTTGTCTTTAATTTTTGCCAATGTGATTACTATGTGTCTCAGTGTGTTTCTCCTTGGGTTTGTCCTGTATGAGACTCTCTGCGCTTCCTGGACTTGGGTGGCTATTTTCTTTCCCATGTTAGGGAAGTTTTCGACTATAATCTCTTCAGATATTTTCTCTGGTCCTTTTTCTCTCTCTTCTCCTTCTGGGATCCCTATAATGCAAATGTTGTTGTGTTTAATGTTGTCCCAGAGATGTCTTAGGCTGTCTTCATTTCTGTTCATTGTTTTTTCTTTATTCTGTTCCACAGCAGTGAATTCCACCATTCTGTCTTCCAGGTCACTTATCCGTTCTTCTGCCTCAGTTATTCTGCTATTGATTCCTTCTAGTGTATTTTTCATTTCTGTTATTGTATTGTTCATCTCTGTTTCTTTTTTAATTCTTCTAGGTCTTTGTTAAACATTTCTTGCATCTTCTCGATCTTTGCCTCCATTCTTTTTCCGAGGTCCTGGATCATCTTCACTATCGTTATTCTGAATTCTTTTTCTGGAAGGTTGCCTATCTCCACTTCATTTAGTTGTCTTTCTGGGGTTTTATCTTGTTCCTTCATCTGGTATATAGCCCTCTGCCTTTTCATCTTTTCTGTCTTTCTGTGAATGTGGTTTTTGTTCCACAGGCTGCAAGATTGTTGTTCTTCTTGCTTCTGCTGTCTGCCCTCTGATCACAAAGATTCTTTAGTACAGGCTTCATTCAATAGTAAATAAGTGTTTAATTAACGCCTATTCAATGCTAGGCTCTGTTCTGTATTCTGAGGCTATAGCAATAACAAAATCAGATGAGAAAGGGGGTGGAGTCAAGATGGCAGTGTGGGAGGACGCAGAGTTCACGTCTCCCCACAACTAGGGCACCTGTTGGACGCTGGTGGGGGACCTCGATGCCCAAGGAAATGGGAGGAACCCCCAAGAAACTGGCTTGGATGTGGGGGGGAGTGAGAGGGGGAGGAGAAGTGGAGGCCGGACAGGACCAGGGCCCCTGAGGGGTGGCTGGCAGAGGGGAGGGGTTCCCTCGCCTGGGGGACCCTCGGGGGCTCACAGATCAATGGGTAGCACGCCTAGCATTTCCCCTTCCCAATCAGGCCCCAGGAAGCCTGCTGGGCTCCCAGAACAGGTCTTCTGCTCTGTGCGGTGCCATCCGGGCTGCCTGTATCCTAGGGGCATAGGAGGTAGGTGAAGGGAGAAGAGGAGAGGTGGATGGGGAGGATCCCTCCAGGATCAGAGGATCATGGGAGGCGTGCCAGGTGTTTCTCCCACCCACTTGGGCCCTGGGAAGCCTGCTGGTATCTGGGCCTGGTGCTCTGCCTTCCGAGGCCCCCTCCGGCTGTGGGGGTCCTAGGGGCATAGTAGAGAGGGAAGAGTGAGAAAGGGGAGCAGAGGCGGACCGGGGGGGGGGACCCTCCAGGACTGGGGTATCAGGGGAAGTGCCGCGGGCATATTCCCTGCCCACTCAGCTCGGGAAGCCTGTTGGGCTTCTGGGTCTGGTCCCCAGCCTTCTGGGGCCACCTCTGGCTGTGTGGGTCCTAGCGGTATAAGATGGGGTGTGGGGAGAAAAAGAGAGGCCAGTGGGGAGGGACCCTCCAGGATTGGAGGATTGGAGGGGAACGTATGTAGCATTTCCCCTGCCCACTCGTGCCCAGGGAGCCCGCTGGGGTCCCGGACCTGGTCCTCTGCCCTCCAAGGCCTGAGGCACTCCTGGGCCCCTCCTGCTGTGTTGAGCCTAAGCCCCCCTGCCCCCGGTGCCTTTTCCAGCCCTGTGAGTCCGAAGCATAGGCCCCGCCCACTGCCTAAACCCTGCCCCTGCCTAAGCCCCGCCCCAAACAGCCAAGGCCTTTTCTGGCTTTTTTTTCCTTCCTTTTTTTTTGCTGCTGTTCCAGTGTACCTTCCGGTTGTTGTTTCATCTATATTTTTATTTTAAAATTTTTTTCTAACACATCTGTTAGTTTTCTAATCTTATTGTATTTTTTACTCTTTGTTATTGTTCTCCTTTTTTTCTTTTTCTTTTTGCTGCCCCGCACAGCTTGCGGGATCTTGGTTCATGAGCTGAGGGTCGAGCCTGAGCTCCTGCAGTGGGAGCCCTGTGTCCAAACCACTGGAGTAACGGAGAACCAGAGAACCTCAGGTCCCAAGGAATATTCGTTGGAGTGAGGTTTTCGGAGGTCCTCATCTTGGCACCAAGACCCAGATCTACACAACAGCCTACAAACTCCAGTGCTGGAAGCCTCAGACCAAACAACCAGTAAGACAGGAAGACAATCCCACGCATCAAAAAAAAAAAAGAGATGACAAAAAAATATGTTACAGATGAAGGAGCAAGGTAAAAACCTACAAGACCAAATAAATGAAGAGGAAATTGGCAACCTACCTGAAAAAGAATTCAGAGTAATGATAGTAAAGATAATCCAGAATCTCAGAATTAGAATGGAGGCACGGATCGAGAAAATACAAGAAATGTTTAACAAAGATGTAGAAAAAATAAAGAACAAACAGAGATGGACAACACAATAACTGAAATGAAAAATTCACTAGAAGGAATCAATAATAGAATAACTGGGGCAGAAGAATGAATAAGTGAGCTGGAAGACAGAATGGTGGAAATAATTGCCGAGGAGCAGAATAAAGAAAAAAGAATGAAGCGAATTGAAGAAAATCTCAGAGACCTCTGGGGCAACACTAAATGCACCAACATACAAATTATAGGGTTCCCAGAAAAAGAAAAGGAAAAGAAATGCTCTGAGAAAATATTTGAAGAGATTATTGTGGAAAAGTTACCTAAAATGGGAAAGGAAATAATCACCCAAGTCCAGAAAGCACAGGGAGTCCCATACAGGATAAACCCTAGGAGAAACCCACCGAGATGCATATTAATCAAACTAACAAAAATTGAGTTCAAAGGAAAAATATTAAAAGCAGCAAGGGAAAATCAAAATATAACATACAAAGGAATCCCCATAAGGTTAACAGCTGATTTTTCAGGAGAAACTCTGCAGGCCAGAAGGGAGTGCCAGATCTACTTAAAATGATGAAAGAGAAAAACCTACAACCAAGATTACCTAGCAAGGGTCTCATTCAGATTTGATGGAGAAATCAAAAACTTTATAGACAAACAAAAGCTAAGAGAAATCAGCACCACCAAACCAGCTTTACAACAAATGCTAAAAGAACTTCTCTAGGCGGGAAACACAAGAGAAGAAAAAAGACCCACAAAAACAAACCTAAAACAATTAAGAAAATGGTAATAGGAACATACATATAGATAATAACCTTGAATGTAAATAGATTAAATGCTCCAACCAAAAGACACAGACTGGCTGAATGGATACAAAAACAAGACCCATATATATGCTGTGTACAGGAGACCCACTTCAGACTTAGGGACACATCCAGACTGAGGTGAAGGGATGGAAAAAGATATTCCATTCAAATGGAAATCAAAGAAAGCTGGAGTAGCAATACTCGTATCAGATAAAATAGACCTTAAAATAAAGGCTGTTACAAGAGATAAGGGAGGACACTACATAATAATCAAGGGATCAATCCAAGAAAAAGATATAACAATTATAAATATGCACCCAACATAGGAGCATCTCAATACATAAGAAATGCTAACAGCCATAGAAGGGGAATTCGACAGTAACAATAATGGTAGGGGACTTTAACACCTCACTTACACCAATGGACAGATCATCCAAACAGAAAATAAATAAGGAAACACAAGCTTTAAATGACACAGTAGACCACATAGATTTAATTGATATTTATAGGACATTCTACTTGAAAGTGGCAGATGTTCTTCTCAAGTGCACACAGAACATTCTACAGGATAGATCACAGCTTGGGTCACAAATCAAGCCTCAGAAAATTTAAGAAAATTGAAATTGTATCAAGCATCTCTTCTGACTACAATATGAGATTAGAAATCAATTACAGGAAAAAAAGATGTAAAATACACAAATACATGGAGGCTAAACAGTGCACTACTAAATAACCAAGAGATCACTGAAGAAATCAAAGAGGAAATCAAAAAATACCTAGAAACAAATGACAATGAGAACACGACGACCCAAAACCTATGGGATGCAGCAAAAGCTGTTCTAAGAGGGAAGTATATAGCAATACAATCTTACCTCAAGAAACAAGAAAAATCTCAAATAAACAACCTAATATTACACCTTAAACAATTAGAGAAAGAAGAACAAAGAAAATCCAAAGTCAGTAGGAGGAAAGATACCATAAAGATCAGAGCAGAAATAAGTAGAAAAAAAGAAAACAGTAGCAAAGATCAGTAAAACTAAAAGTTGGTTGTTTGAGAAGATAAACAAAATTGATAAAACTTTAGCAAGACTCATCAAGAAAAAAAGGGAGAGGACTCAAATCAATAAAATTAGAAATGAAAAAGGAGAAATCACAACTGACACTGCAGAAATGTAAAGGGTTAGAAGAGACTACCACAAACAACTATATGCCAATAAAATGGACAACCACAAAGAAATGGACAAATTCTTGGAAAGGTACAATTTTCCAAGACTGAACCAGGAAGAATTAGAAGATATAGACAGATGTATTACAAGTAATGAAATAGAAACTGTAATTGAAAATCTTCCAATAAACAAAAGCCCAGGACCAGATGGCTTCACAGGCAAATTCTATCTAACATTTAGAGAATAGCTAACACCAAGCCTCAAACCTTTCCAGAAAACAGCAGAGGGAGGAACACTCCCAAAATTCGTTCTATGAGGCCACCATCACCCTGATACCAACACCAGGCAAAGATATCACAAAAAAATAAAATTACATACCAATATCACTGATGAACATAGATGCAGAAATCCTCAACAAAATACTAGCAAACAGAATCCAATAGCATGTCAAAAGGATCATACACCGTGATCAAGTGGGATTTATCCCAGGGATGCAAGGATTCTTCAGTATACACAAATCAATCAATGTGATACACCATATTAACAAATGAAGGAATAAAAACCATATGATCATCTCAATAGATGCAGAAAAAGCTTTTGACAAAATTCAACACTCATTTATCATAAAAACACTCCAGAAAATGGGCATAGAGAGAACCTACCTCAACATAATAAAGGCCATGACAAAACCACAGCAAACATCATTCTCAACGGTGAAAAACTGAAAGCATTTCCACTAAGATCAGGAACAAGACATGGATGTCCACTCGCCACTCTTATTCAACATAGTTTGGAAGTCCTAGCCACAGCAATCAGAGCAGAAAAAGAAATAAAAGGAATACAAATCGGAAAAGAAGAAGTAAAGCTGTCACTGTTTGCAGATGACATGATACTATACATAGAAAATTCTAAAGTTGCCACCAGAAAACTACTAGAGCTGATCAATGAATTTGGTAAGGTTGCAGGATACAAAATTAATGCACAGGAATCTCTTGCATTCCTATACACTAATAACAAAAAATCAGAAAGATAAATTAAGGAAACAATTCCATTTACCATCGCAACAAAAAGAGTAAAATACCTAGGAATAAACCTACCTAAGGAGGCAAAAGACTTGTACTCAGAAAACTATAAAACACTGATGAAAGAAATCAAAGTTGACATAAAAAGGTGGAGAAATATACCACTTTCTTGGATTGGAAGAATCAATATTGTGAAAATGACTATACTACCCAAAGCAATCTACATATTCAGTGCAATCCCTATCAAACTACCAATGACATTCTTCACAGAATTAGAAAAATTTTTTTTTACAATTTGTATGGAAACACAAAAGACCCCGAATAGCCAAAGCAATTTTGAGAAAGAAAAATGGAGCTGGTGGAATCAGGCTCCCTGTCTTCAAATTATACTACAGAGCTACAGTAATCAAGACAGTATGGTACTGGCTCAAAAACAGAAATATAGATCAATGGTACATGATAGAAAGCCCAGGGATAAACCCACGCACATATGGTCACCTAATTTATGACAAAGGAGGCAAGAACATACAATGGAGAAAAGACAGCCTCTTCCATAACTGGTGCTGGGAAAACTGGACAGCTACATGTAGAAGAATGAAATTAGAACACTTCCTAGCACCATACACAAAAATAAGCTCAAAATGGATTAAGGACCTAAATGTAAGATTGGACACTATAAAACTCTTAGAGGAAAACATAGGAAGAACACTCTTTGACATAAATCATAGCAAGATCTTTTTTGATCCACCTCCTAGAGAAATGGAAATAAAAACAAAAATAAACAAATGTGACCTAATGAAACTTCAAAGCTTTTGCACAGCAAAGGAAACCATAAACAAGATGAAAAGGCAACCCTCAGAATGGGAGAAAATATTTGCAAACGAATCAATGGACAAAGGATTAATCTCCAAAATATATAGACAGCTCATGCAGCTCAATATTAAAGAAACAAACAACCGAATCCAAAAATGGGCAGAAGACCTAAACAGACATTTCTCCAAAGAAGACATACAGATGGCCAAGAGGCACATGAAAAGATGATCAGTATCACTAATTATTAGAGAAATGCAAATCAAAACTACAGTGAGGTATCATATCACACTGTTCAGAATGGCCATTATCAAAAAATCTACAAACAATAAATGCTGGAGAGGGTGTGGAGGAAAGGGAACCCTTCTGCACTGTTCGTGGGAATGTAAATTGATACAGCCATGATGGAGAACAGTGTGGAGGTTCCTTAAAAAACTAAAAATAGAACTACCATATGACCCAGCAATCCCACTGTGGGGCATATACCCTGAGAAAACCATAATTCAGTAGGACACATGTACCCCAATATTCATTGCAGCACTGTTTACATTAGCCAGGACATGGAAACAACCTAAATGTCCATCAACAGATGAATGGATAAAGAAGATTTGGTACATATATACAGTGGAATATTACTCAGCCAGCCATAAAAAGGAATGAAATTGGGTCATTTTTGGAGATGTGGATGGACCTAGAGTCTGTCATACAGAGTGAAATAAGCCAGAAAGAGAAAAACAAATACTGTATATTAATGCATATTTGTGGAATCTAGAAAAATGGTACAGATGAACCTATTTGCAGCACAGGAGTAGAGATGTAGAGAATGGACATGTGGACACAGGGAGGGGAAGGGGAGGGTAGGACAAATTGGGAGATTAGGTTTGACATAAGTACACTACCATATGTAAAATAGAGCTAGTGCGAACCTGCTGTATAACACAGGGAGCTCAGCTTGGTGCTCTGTGATGACCTAGATGCGTTTGATGGGGGTGGGGTGGGAGGGAGGTCTAATAGAAAAAAAAAAAAAAGAACATAATGGAGTTTACATTCTTGTGGGGAAAGAGGGACAGTCCACCAAGTAAGCAAATAATATAAAGTAATGAGTGCTCTAGAGAAGAAGTGGGATAGGGAGTGCCAGTGGCGGGAGTCAGGATAAACAGGTTGCAGTTTTTAAAAGAGCATGTCAGAAGGCCTCACTGAGAAAGTGACATGTGGGCAAAGATGGAGTTAATCTTGAGTGTTCCAGATGGGGACTTTAAATTGTAAAGCCCTGAGGCAAGTAGTGTGTCTGGCATGTTGGGGAACTTAAGGAGGCCAGTGTGGTTGAAGTGGAATGAACACCAGAGAAGAGAGGAGTAGGAGGTATGGTCAGAGACTTATGGGGAGTTAGAAGGTTTAGGGTGTGGTAGGCCACTGTGAGGACTTTGACTTTTACTCTGAGTGAGATGTAGAGGCATTGGAGAAGTTGTGAACAGAGGTAGTATATTTTTAAAAGTATAACATTTTTACTGGGATATAATCCATGTACCCTACAACTCACCCATTTAAAAAGTGGTTCTTAGTATATTCACAGAGTTGTACAACCGTCACCATATTGAATTTTAGAACATTTTCATCATCCCCAAAAGAAACCCTGTACTCATTAGCAGTAACTCATCATCCTTCAACTCTCTAGCCCTAGGCAAGCAGTAATCTGTTTTTCTGACTCTCTTGATTTGCCCATTTTGGACATTACATATAAGTGGAATTATGTAATATGTGGTCTTTTATGACTGGCTTCTTTCACTTAGCATCTTGTTTTCAAGATTCCTTTATGTTGTAGCATGTACCGGTACTTTATACTATTTTATGGCCAAATAAGATTTCATTGCAGGGATTAGTACATTTTATTTATCCAACAGTTTTTGGACATTTGGGTTTTTTCCACTTTTTGGCTATTAGGAATAATGTTGCTGTGAATACTTGTATGTAAGTTATTGTGTGAACATATGTTTTCATTTGAAGTGCTGCATTTTAAAAGGAGCAGATTCACTTGACGAAGATAAAGGACCTAGGCTGTCATCCCAGAAGGTTGGGTTCCAACTGTTGCTTGCTTTTCTTTGTTCAGTAGCTTTTGTTATGGCGTTAAGCCATTTTTTCTCACAATTTCTCTGTCCTCTTGTTTTTTATCTAGTTTCCTAGCTTTGGATTTCTTTGAATAAAGGGTTGACCAATATTAACTAGGTTTTCTGAAAAGTAGGATCTGTTGTATGTAGAGAATTAGATGTTCTGTAATTGAGATATTATGATAAAATCTCAGTTTTTGCAAGTTCCTAAGGAGAGGTTACACAGTGTTTTGTATACTGAGTTGGGGTTCATTAGTGGGTCATAAATCAATTCAGTGAAAGCAGTATTTAAAAAATGAAATAGAATAGAATAGGAAATAATCAGAGTGCCTCTCTCACAATAGGGATAAATATTACTTCATGAAACTTTGTTTCAGTTAATCATGTATGTATGAACTGAGTCATGATATAAAGTGTGTGTGTGTTTAGTAAAAAAAAAGCTTGAAGCCTTTGGATTGGAATGTCATAGCCTATTTATGTAATTAATACTCTTTCTCTTCCATTTAATTTTTTTTGGAGATATTGAGGTATTATTCAGCATAGTGTTTAAAACATGCTATAGTATATCTAAACGGAATATAAAGGGGTGATGTTTTTGTTGTTTAATGTAATGAGAAACTTGCGGGGATGAGATTTTTATCTTTTATGAATAAATATGATTTTATGACAATGTTATGACTAAGAGTATGTACTATGTATTTTTTATTATAGGAGTCACACCCCATGGATTTGTGTGGTAAATGAACTCCTTGGCATAGAAGGGAATTAAAAAATGATGGTAAGTGATCAAGCTACCATAAGCATTAACCTTAGTTTTTTTAGCCTCCTTCTACCTCCCTTCCTTCCTTCTATTTTTAATTCATTCTCTTTTTTGATGTAATATTTGTTACCTTCAAGACACTCTATGGAACAGATTTGTTATAAAGCACAACAGTAAAGTAACTGACTGAATGTACTGTTCAACTTGAGAGCCATAGACTCTCACTCCTAACATTTGTACAACCTAGGGCAAGAATAGAAATGGAAGTCAGCTTTTTTTTTTAACAATATGTCTTAATCTTAAAAAGTTATAAATCAGTTTATGTCAGCAGCCTGACTTACTTTCCTACCCAGGGCCCAGCCAGCTCTTAAAGGAGCAATATACTCCCTGGGGTTGGCAGGGTGGAAGTTGGGCCAGGGTGGTCTCCGAATCTTAGATGGGGACTGATGTGGTGAAAGTCCCTGGAGAGTCTGGGCAGATGGGTTCTCCTTCCCCATATTCTACTTTTCTAACTCAAAATTTAAGGCCGTTCTAAGTATCTTCTTAAACTATCCCACTCAAACCCAGGAGGAGGAGGGAAAGCAGTTTCTGGGGGAATCCAGGCTGCCTAGACACCTCCTTGGGAGATTGGGGGTGGCCATTCTTAAGTAAAATTAGATGTTTTTACCTTGGTTTCTCAGCGCAGAGGCTGTGCTTTGCCTCCTTCCTTCTCTTCATTGTCTTCTCTTAGGATGGGGAGGTCTCAGTTCAGTTTGTGAATCTCTCTCTCTTAATTCCTGTACCCTCAATTAGTTACTTATTATCTTTGGGTTTTGATATTTTTGATGTTTTGGTATTTTGATAGGTGTAATCTCCTAAAGTGTAGGGCTCAGGGCAGGAGCCTCCTCTTTTGGGTATAAAGGCAGGACTGTTTCTACCTATATTCTCCTTTCCTATCTCATCCTGCCCCATTCCACACTCCAGTTTCTTTTATATCTTAAAGACATAAAAAAAGCTCTGAGTTTTAAATTTTTTAAATCTGTCATTTGGGATTGTTTTCTTGCTGCCTTTAATATTCTGAGAAATTCTTATAGTGAGGGCCTTTTAAGTCCTAATAAGCTCTGTTTTTGTTTGTCTAAGGTATCTTTTTTTTCCTGCCCTAATTTTGAAAGATGGTCTGCTGAGTATAGAAGTCTAGATTGACTAATTTTTCTCTCAGTATGCTGAAAAAATTATTCCACTGTTTTCAACCTCTTTTTGATTTTTGATATTTCTTTTTCTTTTTGATTTTACTTTGTTTTAATATTATATGCAATGTTTACATGGTTCACAATTCTTATTAAACAGTATTCATTTAGAGAAGTATGACTTTTCTTCTTCCTCTTCTTCCCTTCATGGGCAATCTTTTCTTTTCCATGTTTTAAATTGTGGTAAAATGCAGAAAATTTACCATCTCACCCATTTTTAAAAATTTATTTATTTGTTTTGGCTGCATTGGGTCTTCGTTGCTGCTCGTGGGCTTTCTCTAGTTGCGGCGAGCGGGGGCTACTCTGCGTTGTGGTACGTAGGCTTCTCTTGTTGTGGAGCACGGGCTCTAGGCACATGGGCTTCAGTAGTTGTGGCATGTGGGCTTCAGTAGTTGTGGCTGGCAGGCTCTAGAGCACAGGCTCAGTAGTTGTGGTGCATGGGCTTAGTTGCTCTGCGGCATGTAGGATCTTCCTGGCCCAGGGCTCGAACCCGTGTCCCCTGCATTGGCAGGCAGATCCTTAACCACTGTGCCACGAGGGAAGCCCCTCGACCATTTTTAAGTGTTCAGTTCAGTGGTATTAAGTACATTCATATAGTTGTGCAACCATCACCACTGTCCATCTTCAGAACTCTTTTCATCTTGCAAAACTGAAACTCTATACCTATTAAACAATAACTCCCTATTTCTTTCCTCCCCCAGCCCCTGGCAGCCACCATTTTATTTTCTCTCTCTATGATTATGGCTACTCTAGGTACCTCATATAAGTGGAATCATACAGTATTTGTCTTTTTGTGACTAGTTTATTTCACTTAGCATACTATTCTAAGGTAGTAGCATATGTCAGAATTTACTTTTTAAGACTGAATAATATTCCATTGTATGTATATACTACATTCTGCTTATCCATTCATTTGTCTACGGACAGGGTTGCTCCCACATTTTAACTATTGTGAAAATGCTGCTGTGAACATGGATGTATAAATATTTCTTTGAGACCCTAGTTTTAATTCTTTTTGCTATATACCCAAAGTAGAATTCCTGGATCATATCAGATTTTTTGAGGAACCTCCATACTGTTTTCCACAGCAGCTATACCATTTTACATTCCGACCAGTAGTGAGCAAGGGTTCCAGTTTCTTCACATCCTTGTTATTATTATTATTTTTTTTGGTAGTAGCTATCCTAATGGGTCTCGTGGCTAATCATTTTGACTAGTTTTTGGTTTATCCTTTATTGCTTATATTTTCAAAAAGAAGAAAAATATATAAGTATATAATTTATATATATTTATCATTCTCTTTCTCAAATCCAAAGATACCGTATTCTAATACTTTTTTCCCCCACTTAGCAATATATCCTAGATCATTAGAGATCTTCATTCCTTATTACAGCTGCATAGTATTTCCTTTTGATCTGTGTTGTTTTTAAACTGCTTAATGGGAAAGGTATAGTAAAGCACTGCTTATTGTGACTCTGAAGAATGTGGCCAAAACCCTGAAAGTAAATGAAATATGCCTGTGATCATCCATAACAGATAATTCGCATACAGAAAATATATTCACTGTACTTGTAGAATTCTTGAGTTTCTTATTCAGAAACATATTAGTACATTTCCCAGAATTCTAACAGATAGGAATTGACAGCTGATAGCCTGATAGGGAAGAAGACAAAATAATTAAGAATTAAGTTTTTGTTTTCTGCAAAATCAGTAGGAAGTAAAGAGCCCAAAAAGTCTAAAAACACTTTGGCCTGGGCGCATTTATTTTAAGACAGTCATCCACTGCCCTTCTATAGCTCCTGAAGGCTATATATTACAATATCATACAAAAGTTGGTGTTTATAGTGATAGCCTGAAAGTTTCAAGAAAAGAGGAAGTTGCTTCAGTAGTCTCTGTTTCAGAAGTCAGGGAACTGTGATTCAGAGATTTTCATCCAAAATGGTAAAATCAAAAAGAATTTGTGCTTAGCAGGGCAGAACTTTACTTGTGGATTTATGTTGAGCACCTTATTTCCCAATGATGTTGTTCGTTTATTCATGATATATTTATTTTGTCAATTATTTATTGATGATTTCTTTTTTTTAAACATCTTTATTGGAGTATAATTGCTTTACAGTGGTGTGTTAGTTTCTGCTTTATAACAAAGTGAATCAGTTATACATACACGTGTCCCCATATTTCTTCCCTCTTGTGTCTCCCTCCCTCCCACCCTCTCTATCCCACTCCTCTAGGTGGTCACAAAGCACCGAGCTGATCTCCCTGTGCTATGCGGCTGCTTCCCACTAGCTATCTATGACGATTTCTTTATCATTCCAATTATTCATCATTCATGATGTATTTATGTGCTGGGCACTGTGCTAGCACACACTAGCTAGAGTGATGAACAAAATCCAGTCCTCCAGAAGCTTACAGTCTAATGGGGAGCATAGATGGTAAACACATAATTATATAATTTAAAATTTAATTGTGAGATGTGCTACAAAGGTGTACAAGTTGATTCGAGTATATAAAAGGGGTCCTGGCCAAGTCTGGGAGTTGAAGATACCTCATTCTGAGAAAGTACCATTAAGTTGGGGCTTGAAAGATCATTAGGCCTTGGCTGGGCTAAGAGGAACACTGTCTTAGTTAGGATGCTTTCAGTAGCAAGGAGAGATAAGACTTGATCTATTGGCTCAACAGCTTCACCAAGGATTTGATTGCTTTTCTTCCCTTGGTTCTGCCTTCTGTTTTGTTGCCATAATCTTAAGGTTTGCTCCCTTTAAGGTCTCCAGTTGGTTAGTGACAGTTTTCAGAACTTTGTATTCCCTCATGTATGGCCAGGAGGAAAATGAGTCTTTTCTCCAATATTTCAGGAGAAGATCTGAAGTCCACTGTGTATTGATCACCTTACGTTACATGCTTACACCAGAATCACTTGTTATGCCTGGAGGAGTGGAATATGCTGATTGGCTTAGGCAAGGTCATGGGTTGCCTGGAGTTAGGGATGAAGTCTACTTCTCTAGAACCACATGAGACCCCAACAAAATTGAACTATTAGGAAAGATGTAGGGAGTGATTGCTGGGGAGGAAGCCAATAAATGTACATTGTAGAATGGCAGAACATTCTAAATAGCAGAGAGAATTCTATATAAATGCCTTGAATTAGGAGGGAGCTTGGTGGCTGTAGGGAACTGAATAGAAGTCAGTGGGGTTGGAGCATGACAGACAAGAAGAGTAATGGAGGGACTTCCCTGGTGCCACAGTGGTTAAGAATCCACCACAACTACTGAGCCTGCGCTCTAGAGCCTGTGAGCCACAGCTGCTGAGCCCGTGCTCCACAACTACTGAAGTCCATGTGCCCTAGGGCCCGTGTGCCACAACTGCTGAGCACTGTGTGCTGCAACTACTGAAGCCCACACACCTAGAGTCCATGCTGTGCAACAAGTCAATGAGAAGCCTGTGCACCTCAACAAAGAGCAGCCCCCACTTGCCACAACTAGAGAAAGCCCATGCGCAGCAACAAAGACCCGATGCAGCCAAAAATAAAATTAAAAAAATAAATAAAATAAAATTTCTGAGACTCAATTTATCGAAAAGAAAAGAAAAGAAAAGAGTAATGGAAGATGAGGCTAGAGAGATAAACAGAGGCTGGTTTGTGCTTTGGTAGATAATGCCAGATTTCCAGAGTGGTTGTACCAGTTTAGCTTCCTGTCAGCAGTGTAAGCAGTTGCTCCAACCCCTCACCACCATACGGTACAGTCATTTATTTAAAAAAAAATTTAGTATTTCCGGTGCCTGCTTTTGAGTACCTTTTTGTATGGTAATTGCTTATTTATGTATCTTTTGTGAAGTGCCTATTTTCCTGTTGGGTTGTCTTTCTTTTTCTAATTGATTTAAGGAGTTCTCTATCTATCCTGGGTACAAGACCTTTGTTTCTTTTATGCATATATCTTCTTTGTGGCTTGCTTTTTCATTCTTTTAATGATGTCTTTTTAATAGAAGCTGTTCTTAATTTCAGTGAAGTTCAGTTTATTAGTTTTTTCCTTTATGATTAGTGCTTTCTGTGTCCCGATTAAGACTTTTTTCTTTACCTGAAGTTCATGAAAATATCATCCTTTATTATCATTATTTTTAGCACCTTTTATTTTGCTATAATTTCAAATTTAAGAAAGGTTGCAAGAGGAGTACAAGGAATTCTCATATATTCTTTAACTAACTTTACCAATTGCTAATTTTGTCTCTTTTCTCATATTCTCTTTCTCTTTTTCTATATGTATGTGTGTGTATATAAAACATACAGATGTGTATAAATGTATATATACACAATATGTGTATCTAAAATTACACATAGGGAGTTCCCTGGTGGTCCAGTGGTTAGGACTCTGCACTTCCACTGCAGGGGCCCTAGGTTCGATCCCTGGTTGGGGAAGTAGGATCCCACATGCTATGCGGCACAGCCAGAAAAAAAAGATCATGTAAACATACAAACACATATACATATATACCTATAGACATGTACATGTATTTGCACACACATATATTTGCACAAACATGCATATAGTATATGCATGTTATGTGCATAAATATATTACTCTTCCATGAACCATTTGAAAATATTTTGATCTCGAGGAGACAGCAGTGAGTGGTCCTGAAGAGAGATCCTAGTTCCCTGCTCAGAAAGTAAACCTGGGTAGCCTGGGTGAAAACAAGGAATCCTAACCGCTTGACCACCAGGGACTAGAGGCTAGAAGCAAAGTTGCCCTGGCTCTTGCCCCTCACTGAAAAATAAATTTCTCAAGGAGGCAAAAACCGTAAAAACAGGAGCAAAGTTTATTACTAGAGACACAGCAGAAGTGGGAGAGCACAGAGAAACAGTTTATTTAAGACAGAAGCAAGACAGAGATACACACCTGAAGAGAAAGGGTGTGGGTGTCCTCCCTATTGAGGAGGAGTGCACCAGAGAGGTGATTCAAATCACTTACATAGGGCACTTCTTCCTGGTCTTTGTTTACCTTTGGCCAATTATCTCATTTCTTTCCCACAGGGGACCTGTCCTAGGGCCCACCCTGAAATGTGTGTGCATCTTTTTGCCAAGATGGATTCCAGTGTAGAGGCCTCTGGGGAGGTTGACACCACCTGTTATGGGGTGGCGCCCCCTCCCCTTTTGACCCCAGAGGAGCCTTTCTGCACACGTGTAGTTGGAGAGGTCTCCTAGTCCTCAAAAATGAGAAATATGTGGTCTCTTTATCTTTTATCCAAGCAAGACTCACCTCCTCCTTGCTCCTGCCATTATCTTTCTCTTGGAGTATCTGTCCACAGGGGACAGATTCCAGCTGCTCAGCCTGGGGCCCACCTATCTCCTGCCTCGATTTGAAGCTAGCATACTCCTTTATCCCTAGATATTCAGTGTATGTTTCCTAAGAACAAGGACATTCTCTTACATGACCACAATTCAATTATCAAAATCTAGAAATTTAACATTCATATAATACTATTATATAAGCCACAATGTAGTCAAAGTTTGTCATTATCTCAATAATATCTCTTATAGCTATTTTTTTTTCTTGATCCATTTAGTTATCATGTCTCTTTGGTCTCCTTTAACCTGGAATAATTCCTCAGACTTTCTTTGCCTCTTTTTTTTGACTTTGCCATTTTCGAAGAGTACAGGACAGTTATTTTGAAGAACGTCACTCGATTCGGGTCATGTTTCCTTATTATTAGAGTCAGATTTTGTATTTTTGGCAGAATATCACATGAATGATGATGTATCCTTGTCAGTATATCACATCATGAAGCATATGATGTCAGTTTGTCCTGCTATTGGTCATGTTGACTCTGATCACTTGGTTAATATAGGGTATTCTCAGGTTCTTCTATTTAAAGTTTGCTTTCTCTTTTGAAATTAATTTGTCAAGAGATACTTTGATGCTATGTAAATACCCTGCAACTCATCAAACTGTCTACCCATTAGTTTTAGCATCCACTGATGATAATAAATATTAATTAAATTAGATAATAAATATTTGCTTTCTTCCCAATTATCTGTGTGCCTGTCTGTCTTTCAGGCTTTCTGGATTTTTTATTTATTTACTGTTATAATCTATTACTACCATTTATTTTGATGCTCAGATTGTCCCTGATTTAGCTGGTGGAAACTCCTTCAAACTGGCTCTTGTGTCTTTTCATATGCTCCTATTATTCTTTGAGTCCTTCTATACTTTCTAGTGTAACAAGCTGTTCCAGGTTCACCTTATATTTTCCCTCTCATTCTTTTTCTCACCTTATTACATGGGCTAGGAACTTCAGTACAGTGATTCATGGAAGTGGTGATGGTAGGGATCCTTGTCTCTTTCAAGATTTTATCATTAAATACGCTGTTTGCTATAGTTTGTGAAGAATTTTTATCATGGATGATTGTCCAGTTTTATCACATGCTTTTTTCATCTGCTGAAGTGAGCATCAAACTTTTCTCCTTTATTTTGTTAATATGGCAAATTACATTCATTGATTTTAAAATGTTAAATCAGCCTTGCTTCCTGAAATAAAATCAACTTGATTGTGATGTTTTACCTGGATTCAGTTTGCAAGTGTGAGTGTGTATGTATGTATATGTAATTTTCACATTGTTACTTTTGAAAGAATTTGAACGGGTAATTTACTTCTCTTGTCCTCTTAGGTTCTCATATCCTAAATGCGTCACGTGGGACTCTATGAGTTGAGATTTGGTCCTTCTTTTTTATTCTCTGGAAGAATTTAGTGCAATTTTTCCTTCAGTGATTAAGAGAATTCACCAGTGAAACCTATCTGAGCCTGGATTATCTTTTGTGGAACTTCTTCAGTAAATATTTCTTTAGTATTTAAAATTTAAAAATTTCTTTAATAAATACTCAGATTTTCCCGTTTCCTTTTATGCCAAGTTTGGTTGTGTTTTTCAAGGATTTTGTGCATTTCATCAACATTTTCAAATTTATTGATACTATTTATAACATCCTTTTATGTTTTTGACTTCTGGAGATTCTAGAATCTGTAGTGATGTTCCTTTTTTATTCTTGATATTGGTTATTTTTGCCTTCTTTTTTCTTTTGTTTGATGAGCCTTGCTAAGAGGTATATATGTTTCTTGGTAAACATTCTGAGCACTTACTTTCTTAGATTATATACTGAAGAGTCAAACATAAAAACTTTAAGGCTGATGTGTATGCTTTTTATTGAAACATTTAGTTTTTTTTTTAACATCTTCATTAGAGTATAATTGCTTTACAATGGTGTCAGTTTCTGTTTTATAACAAAGTGAATCAGTTATACATATACATATGTCACCATATCTCTTCCCTCTTGCATCTCCCTCCCTCCCACCCTCCCTATCCCACCCCTCTAGGTGGTCACAAAGCACTGAGCTGATCTCTCTGTGCTATGCGGCTGCTTCCCACTAGCTATCTGTTTTACGTTTGGCAGTGTATATATGTCCATGCCACTGTCTCACTTTGTCCCAGCTTACCCTTCCCCCTCCCCATATCCTCAAGTCCATTCTCTAGTAGGTCTGCATCTTTTTTCCCATCTTGCCCCTAGGTTCTTTTGACCATTTTCTGTTCCTTTTTTTTTTTTTTTTTAGATTCCATATATATGTGTTAGCATACGGTATATGTTTTTCTCTTTCTGACTTACTTCACTCTGTACGACAGCCTCTAGGTCCATCCACCTCACTACGAATAACTCACTTTCGTTCCTTTTTATGGCTGAGTAATATTCCATTGTATGTATGTGCCACATCTTCTTTATCCATTCATCCGATGATGGACACTTAGGTTGCTTCCATGTCCTGGCTATTGTAAATAGAGCTGCAATGAACATTTTGGTACCTGACTCTTTTTGAATTATGGTTTTCTCAGGGTATATGCCCAGTAGTGGGATTGCTGGGTCGTATGGTAGTTCTATTTCTAGTTTTTTAAGGAACCTCCATACTGTTCTCCATAGTGGCTGTATCAGTTTACATTCCCACTAACAGTGCAAGAGGGTTCCCTTTTCTCCACACCCTCTCCAGCATTTATTGTTTGTAGATTTTTTGATGATGGCCATTCTGACTGGTGTGAGATATCTCATTGTAGTTTTGATTTGCATTTCTCTAATGATTAATGATGTGGAGCATTCTTTCATGTGTTTGTTGGCAATCTGTATATCTTCTTTGGAGAAATGTCTGTTTAGGTCCTCTGCCCATTTTTGGATTGGGTGAAACATTTAGTTTTTGAACAAGCCTCTGTAAAATCTCCCTATGGCACTAGGTGGCACACTGTGACTTTGGATGAAAATACATATATTTTGTTTAAGTCTCTTGGAAGAAAGGAACCTGTGTGAAAATACTGTTTGAAATAGACATCTATAATGTTTTGAAGTATCTCAGACTCAATTATTGCATTTCAAACCCTGATGCTTTAATTGAAATGTTTAAAATTGCATTAAGTTACTACTGACATTTTTATAAGAATAGGATTATTAAAATTGATTATAATATATGAGTTTTTACTGAAAAGAGTCCATTCAGCATATACTGCAGAAGGCACTTGTGCTTTAAACTGAAAAATGGTTTTCAGTCATGTGTTGTAAGATGAGTGTTATAATGTTTTTCCTTATGAAGTATTGGAATTAAGAATGAAGACAGTGTTGAGCTGGTGGCTTTTTCTTTGAATATGTGTGTGTGTACTAAGTATAAAAGAACTAACTACAAAATTTGTGGTAGAACTGAAATGTTTATAGAAGAAGACAATATTAGGTTTCCAATTTTCTGGTCTAGCAGTACTACAGTGTTGCTATCTTGTGGTCATTTTAGTTCCGAGAAACTCATTACTTTATGAAGACTCTTGAGTTATAAAGTAAAGAATAGTGGATTTTATGATCTGATATATATATATATATATATATATATATGTATATCTATCTATATAATTTTCTGTGATTGCATAAGAGAATTATCTGAAAAAGAGATGAAAAGTAGACCACCTATTTAAATGTATTCATCTGGCCTGAAAGGAATAGTGATACATTTTGGTTAAAACAATGCTTAGGTAACCTAAATGATAGATGCCAATCTAAGTTATATAATCATTGGGAGATGTCTTTAAGCAAAAGGAGATTTTATGATGTTACACTGATTGGAAAGTATGGGAATAGAAAAGAGATCATTCAAGTATTTTGCACAGAATGGAGCTGGAACATTGGTCACAGACTAATGAGTCTCAGCGAAAGCTTATGAGTCAGGTGAGTAGATGCCATGTGGATATCCAGGGTAAGGTCAGAGGAATGAAGGAATGTGGAGGCAGGTATTTATTTTAAAAATATAAAAAGTCAAGTTTTGGAGAGGGAAATTTGGGTTAACTTCATAGCACAGAGTATTAGAATGGAAGAGAGCAGTCTTTGTTTGCCTAATAGTTTGAGCTGGTTGGTTCATTCCTGTACACTGAAACTCAGTTCCTGTCACTCGCAGCTTTAGCTTCTTTGGTTATTCCCTGTTTCCCTACATATGCAATTTCACTTCCTATGGATCACTCCCATCAGCATAAAAACATACTATCATCCATCTTAAAAACCTTCTCTGTTCATTTTTGCTTTCTTCTTTCTCTTTTTGCCTGTATTACAAAACTCAAAAAAAGTTATTTATACTTACTGTCTCCATTTTCTCACTCAACATTCTCTTGAACTCTCTTGAGTCAAGGTTTTGACCCTACTATTCTACTGAATAGGTAGTAATAAGTTATTCATGTATTTATTATAAATTATTACTTTTATCACTTCCTGGGCAATTCAAAGCTGTCAGTCTTACTGTATCATTGCTTCTTTAAAGGTGAGCTGATTTTCCCTCCTCTGTATGCTTTTAAGTTTTTCTCTATGTTTCAGGCTATCATCAGTTTTTCTGTGGTTGGTTTAGGCATGGTTTTCTTTGTATTTCTATTTATCATGCTTGGAGTTTGTAGAGCTTCTGGAATAATTGAGCTTATATCTGTTGTCACCTTTATTTATTTATTTATTTTTTACATCTTTATTGGAGTATAATTGCTTTAAAATGGTGTGTTAGTTTCTGCTTTATAACAAAGTGAATCAGTTATACATATACATATGTTCCCATATCTCTTCCCTCTTGCGTCTCCCTCCCTCACCCTGCCTATCCCACCCCTCTAGGTGGTTACAGAGCACTGAGCTGATCTCCCTGTGCTATGTGGCTGCTTCCCACTAGCTATCTATTTTACGTTTGGTAGTGTATATGTCCATGCCACTCTCTCACTTTGTCACAACTTACCCTTCGCCCTCCCCATATCCTCAAGTCCATTCTCTAGTAGGTCTGTGTCTTTATTCCCGTCTTACCCCTAGGTTCTTCATGA
The DNA here is from genome assembly GCF_059928025.1 of Delphinapterus leucas. Taxonomy (NCBI): domain Eukaryota; kingdom Metazoa; phylum Chordata; class Mammalia; order Artiodactyla; family Monodontidae; genus Delphinapterus; species Delphinapterus leucas. The sequence continues at coordinate 62,557,405 of NC_143130.1, read as the reverse complement.
CAATTTTTTCTTCTTAGATTCCATGTATATGTGTTAGCATACGGTATTTGTCCTTCTCTTTCTGACTTACTTCACTCTGTATGACAGACTCTAGGTGCATCCACCTCACTACAAATAACTCAATTTCATTTCTTTTTATGGCTGAGTAATATTCCATTATATATATGTGCCACATCTTCTTTATCCATTCATCTGCTGATGGACACTTCGGTTGTTTCCATCACCGGGCTATTGTAAATACAGCTGCAATGAACATTTTGATACATGACGCTTTTTGAATTACGATTTTCTCAGGGTATATGCCCAGTAGTGGGATTACTGGGTCATATGGTAGTTCTATTTGTAGTTTTTTAAGGAACCTCCATAATGTTCTCCACAGTGGCTGTATCAATTTACATTCCCACCAACAGTGCAAGAGGGTTCCCTTTTCTCCACACCCTCTCCAGCATTTATTGTTTCTAGATTTTTTGATGATGGGCATTCTGACTGGTGTGAGTTGATATCTCATTGTAGTTTTGATTTGCATTTCTCTGATGATTAGTGATGTTGAGCATTCTTTCATGTGTTTGTTGACAGTCTGTATATCTTCTTTGGAGAAATGTCTATTTAGGTCTTCTGCCCATTTTTGGATTGGGTTGTTTGGTTTTTTTGTTATTAAGCTGCATGAGCTGCTTATAAATTTTGGAGATTAATCCTTTGTCAGTTGCTTCATTTGCAAATATTTTCTCCCATTCTGAGGGTTGTCTTTTGGTCTTGTTTATGGTTTCCTTTGCTGTGCAAAAGCTTTGAAGTTTCATTAGGTCCCATTTGTTTATTTTTGTTTTTCTTTCCATTTCTCTAGGAGGTGGGTCAAAAAGGATCTTGCTGTGATTTATGTCATAGAGTGTTCTGGCTGTGTTTTCCTCTAAGAGTTTGATAGTTTCTGACCTTACATTTAAGTCGTTAATCCATTTTTGAGCTTATTTTTGTGTATGGTGTTAGGGAGTGTTCTAATCTAATACTTTTACATGTGTCTGTCTAGTTTTCCCAGCACCACTTATTAAAGAGTCTGTCCTTTCTCCACTGTACGTTCCAGCCTCCTTTATCAAAGACAAGGTGACCATATGTGTGTGGGTTTATCTCTGGGCTTTCTATCCTGTTCCATTGATCTGTCTTTCTGTTTTTGTGCCAGTACCATACTGCCTTGATTATTGTAACTTTGTAGTATAGGCTGAAGTCTGGGAGCCTGATTCCTCCAGCTCCATTTTTCGTTCTGAAGATTGCTTTGGCTATTCGGGGTCTTTCGTGTTTCCATACAAATTGTGAAATTTTTTGTTCTATTTCTGTGAAAAATGCCAGTGGTAGTTTGATAGGGATTGCATGGAATCTGTAGATTGCTTTGGGTAGTAGAATCATTTTCACAATGTTGATTCTTCCAATCCAAGAACATGGTATATCTCTCCATCTATTTGTATCGTCTTTAATTTCTTTCATCAGTGTCTTATAATTTTCTGCATACAGCTCTTTCGTCTCCTTAGGTAGGTTTATTCCTAGATATTTTATTCTTTTTGTTGCAATGGTAAATGGTAGTGTTTTCTTAATTTGACTTTGAGATTTTTCATCATTAGTGTATAACAATGCCAGAGATTTCTGTGCATTAATTTTGTATCCTGCTACTTTACCAAATACATTGATTAGCTCCAGTAGTTTTCTGGTAGCATCTTTAGGATTCTCTATGTATAGTATCATGTCATCTGCAAATACTGAGAGCTTTACTTCTTCTTTTCCGATTTGGATTCCTTTTATTTCCTTTTCTTCTCTGATTGATGTGGCTAAAACTTCCAAAACTATGTTGAATAGGAGTGGTGAGAGTGGGCAACCTTGTCTTGTTCCTGATCTTAGTGGAAATGCTTTCAGTTTTTCACCGTTGGGGACGATGTTGGCTGTGGGTTTGTCATATATGGCCTTTATTATGTTGAGGAAAGTTCCCTCTATGCCTACTTTCTGCAGGGTTTTTATCATAAATGGGTGTTGAATTTTGTCAAAAGCTTTCTCTGCATCTATTGAGATGAGCATATGGTTTTTCTTCTTCAGTTTGTTAATATGGTGTATCACGTTGATTGATATGCATATATTGAAGAATCCTTGCATTCCTGGAATAAACCCCACTTGATCATGGTGTATGATCCTTTTAATGTGCTGTTGGATTCTGTTTGCTAATATTTTGTTGAGGATTTTTGCATCTATATTCGTCAGTGATATTGGCCTGTAGTTTTCTTTCTTTGTGACATCCTTGTCTGGTTTTGGTATCAGGGTGATGGTGGCCTCGTAGAATGAGTTTGGGAGTGTTCCTCCCTCTGCTATATTTTGGAAGAGTTTGAGAAGGATAGGTGTTAGCTCTTCTCTAAATGTTTGATAGAATTCGCCTGTGAAGCCATCTGGTCCTGGGCTTTTGTTTGTTGGAAGATTTTTAATCACCCTTTCAATTTCAGTGCTTGTGATTGGTCTGTTCATATTTTCTATTTCCTCCTGATTCAGTCTTGGCAGGTTGTGCATTTCTAAGAATTTGTCCATTTCTTCCAGGTTGTCCATTTTATTGGCATAGAGTTGCTTGTAGTAATCTCTCATGATCTTTTGTATTTCTGCAGTGTCAGTTGTTACTGCTCCTTTTTCATTTCTAATTCTGTTGATTTGAGTCTTCTCGCTTTTTTACTTGATGAGTCTGGCTAATGGTTTATCAATTTGTTTATCTTCTTGAAGAACCACCTTTTAGTTTTATTGATCTTTGCTATCGTTTCCTTCATTTCTTTTTCATTTATTTCTGATCTGATCTTTATGATTTCTTTCCTTCTGCTAACTTTGGGTTTTTTTGTTCTCCTTTCTCTAATTGCTTTAGGTGCAAGGTTAGGTTGTTTGTTTGGGGTGTTTCCTGTTTCTTAAGGCAGGATTGTATTGCTATAGACTTCCATCTTAGAACTACTTTTGCTGCATCCCATAGGTTTTGGGTTGTCGTATCTCCACTGTCACTTGTTTCTAGGTATTTTTTGATTTCCTCTTTGTTTTCTTCAGTGATCACTTCGTTATTAAGTAGTGCATTGTTTAGCCTCCATGTGTTTGTATTTTTTACAGATGTTTTCCTGTAATTGATATCTAGTCTCATAGCATTGTGGTCGGAAAAGATACTTGATACAATTTCAATTTTCTTGAATTTACCAAGGCTTTATTTGTGACCCAAGATATGATCTATCCTGGAGAATGTTCCATGAGCACTTGAGAAAAATGTATATTCTGTTGTTTTTGGATGGAATGTCCTATAAATATCAGTGAAGTCCATCTTGTTTAATGTATCATTTAAAGCTTGTGTTTCCTTATTTATTTTCATTTTGGATGATCTGTCTATTGGTGAAAGTGGGGTGTTAAAGTCCCATTCTATGATTGTGTTACTGTCGATTTTCCCTTTTATGGCTGTTAGTATTTGCCTTATGCATTGAGGTGCTCCTATGTTGGGTGCATAAATCTTTACAATTGTTATATCTTCTTCTTGGATCGATCCCTTGATAATTATGTAGTGTCCTTCTTTGTCCCTTGTAATAGTCTTTATTTTGAAGTTTATTTTGTCTGATATGAGAATTGCTACTCCAGCTTTCTTTTGGTTTCCATTTGCATGGAATATCTTTTTCCATCCCCTCACTTTCAGTCTGTATGTATCCCTAGGTCTGAAGTGGGTCTCTTGTAGACAGCATATATATGGGTCTTGTTTTTGTATCCATTCAGCCAGTCTGTGTCTTTTGGTGGGAGCATTTAATCCATTTACATTTAAGGTAATTATCGATATGTATGTTCCTATTCCCATTTTCTTAATTGTTTTGGGTTTGTTATTGTAGGTCTTTTCCTTCTCTTGTGTTTCTTGCCTAGAGAAGTTCCTTTAGCAGTTGTTGTAAAGCTGGTTTGGTGGTGCTGAACTCTCTCAGCTTTTGCTTGTCTGTAAAGGTTTTAATTTCTCCATCAAATCTGAATGAGATCCTTGCTGGGTAGAGTAATCTTGCTTGTAGGTTTTTCTCCTTCATCACTTTAAATATGTCCTGCCAGTCTCTCCTGGTTTTCAGAGTTTCTGCTGAAAGATCAGCTGTTAACCTTATGGGGATTCCCTTGTGTGTTATTTGTTGTTTTTCCCTTGCTGCTTTTAATATGTTTTCTTTGTATTTAATTTTTGACAGTTTGATTAATCTGTTTCTTGGCATGTTTATCCTTGGATTTATCCTGTATGGGACTCTCTCTGCTTCCTAGAGTTGATTAACTATTTCCTTTCCCATATTAAGGAAGTTTTCAAGTATAATCTCTTCAAATATTTTCTCAGTCCGTTTCTTTTTCTCTTCGTCTTCTGGAACCCCTATAATTCAAATGTTGGTGTGTTTAACGTTGTCCCAGAGGTCTCTGAGACTGTCCTCAGTTCTTTTCATTCTTTTTTCTTTATTCTGCTCTGCAGTAGTTATTTCCACTATTTTGTCTTCCAGGTCACTTATCCGTTCTTCTGCCTCAGTTATTCTGCTATTGATCCCTTGTAGAGTATTTTTAATTTCATTTATTGTGTTGTTCATAGTTACTTGTTTCCTCTTTAGTTCTTCTAGGTCCTTGTTAAATGTTTCTTGCATTTTCTCTATTGTATTTTCAAGATTTTGGATCATCTTTACTATCATTACTCTGAATTCTTTTTCAGGTAGACTGCCTATTTCCTCTTCATTTGTTAGGTCTGGTGGTTTTTTATCTTGCTCCTTCATCTGCTGTGTGTTTTTCTGTCTTCTCATTTTGCTTATCTTACTGTGTTTGGGGTCTCCTTTTTGCAGGCTGCAGGTTTGTAGCTCTCGTTTTTGGTGTCTGTCCCCAGTGGCTAAGGTTGGTTCAGTGGGTTGTGTAGGCTTCCTGGTGGAGGGGACTAGTTCCTGGGTTCTGGTGGATGAGGCTTGATCTTGTCTTTCTGGTGGGCAGGTCCACGTCTGGTGGTGTGTTTTGGGGTGTCTGTGGCCTTATTATGATTTTAGGCAGCCTCTCTGCTAATGGGTGGGGTTGTGTTCCTGTCTTGCTAGTTGTTTGGCATAGGGTGTCCAGCACTGTAGCTTGCTGGTTGTTGAGTGAAGCTGGGTGCTGGTGTTGAGATGGAGATCTCTGGGAGATTTCCGCCGTTTGGTATTATGTGGAGCTGGGGGGGTCTCTATGGACCAGTGTCCTGAAGTTGGCTCTCCCACCTCAGAGGCACAGCACTGACTCCTGACTGCAGCACCAAGAGCCTTTCATCCACACGGCTCAGAATAAAAGGGAGAAAAAGTACAAGGAAAGAAAGAAAGAGGATAAAATAAAATAAAATAAAGTTATTAGAACAAAAAATAATTATTAAGAAAAAATTTTTTTAAAAAAGTAAAAAAAAAAACAAAAAAAACCGACAGATAGAATCCTAGGACAAATGGTGACAGCAAAGCTATACAGACAGAATCTCACACAGACGCATATGCATACACACTCACAAAAGGAGGAAAAGGGGAAAAAATAATAAATCTTGCTCGCAAAGTCCACCTCCTCAATTTGGTACGATCCTCGTCTATTCAGGTATTCCACAGATGCAGGGTATATCAAGTTGATTGTGGAGATTTAATCCGCTGTTCCTGAGGCTGCTGGGAGAGATTTCCCTTTCTCTTCTTTGTTCTCACATTTCCCGGGGCTCAGCTTTGGATTTGGCCCCGCCTCTGCATGTAGGTCTCCAGAGGGCGTCTGTTCTTCACTCAGACAGGACGGGGTTAAAGGAGCAGCTGATTGAGGTGCTCTGGCTCACTCAGGCCAGGGCGAGGGAGGGGCACAGAGTGCGGGGCGAGCCTGCGGCGGCAGAGGCCTGCAGGTTGTTGCACCAGCCTGAGGCGCGCCGTGCGTTCTCCCTGGGAAGTTGTCCCTGGATCCCGGGACCCTGGCAGTGGCGGGCTGCACAGGCTCCCTGGAGGGGAGGCGTGGATAGTGACCTGTGCTTGCACACAGGCTTCTTGGTTGCGGCAGCAGCAGCCTTAGCATCTCTTGCCCGTCTCTGGGGTCTGCGCTGTTAGCCGTGGCTCGTGCCTGTCTCTGGAGCTCCTTTAAGCAGCGCTCTTAATCTCTTCTCCTCACGCACCAGGAAACAAAGAGGGAAGAAAAAGTCTCTTGCCTCTTCGGCAGGTCCAGACTTTTCCCCGGACTCCCTCCCGGCTAGCCGTGGTGCACTAACCCCTTCAGGCTGTGTTCACGCCGCCAGTCCTCTCCCTGCGATGCGAGGTAAGCCCGAGCCACAGCTCCCAGCCCCTGCCCGTCCCGGCGGGTGAGCAGACAAGCCTCTCAGGTTGGTGAGTGCCGGTCGGCAGCGATCCTTTGTGCGGAATCTCTCTGCTTTGCCCTCTGCACCCCTGTCGCTGCGCTCTCCTCTGCCACCCGGAGTCTCCGCCCGCGAAGAGGCTTCCTAGTGTGTGGAAACCTTTCCTCCTTCATGGCTCCCTCCCACTGGTGTAGGTACCGTCCCTATTTTTTTTCTTTTTTCTTTTGCCCTACCCAGGTACGTGGGGAGTTTCTTGCCTTTTGGGAGGTCTAAGGTCTTCTGCCAGTGTTCAGTAGGTGTTCTGTAGGAGTTGTTCCACGTGTAGATGTATTTCTGATGTGTCTGTGGGGAGGAAGGTGATCTCCGAGTCTTACTCTTCCGCCATCTTCCCCCTCTCTCTGTTGTCAACTTTATATTATCAAAGACATTAGTGGAACAGTTGGTGAAATTTAAATAATTACTCTAATTTAGATAATAATTTGGATCAATGATAATTTCCTAATTTGATAGTTGTAGTATATTTATATAGGGGAGTGTCTTTGGATATATGAAATAGACATTGGAGTACTTAAGGGCAAAAGATACGATGATTGCAGTTTATTCTCAGATGTTTTAGGAAAAAAAATGTATGAGGATATTTTGAGGATTCTTTGTGCTAATTTGTAACTTTTCCAAAATTTGAATTTATTTCAAACTGAACAGTAATATATATTTCCCACAGAGCAACACCCATTTGTTTACATGTTGTGTATGGCTGCTGTCACACAAAATGGCATGATTGAGTAGTTGTCATAAGAGACTGTATGGCCTGCAAAGCCTAAAATAATAATTGTTTATTGTCTGGCCCATTGTAGAGGAAGTTCGTGGACCCCTGCCCTAGAGTGTAGTGACTTTTTTCTTCTCTCAGAGTCATACTAATTAATACGTTCTTTTGTTTGAGAAACATGTGTTGCCTTTCTTTCACATACTCCCCAAATAAGCCAGCAATTAAAATTTACCAGTACGTGAGGGCAACCCAGAAACTAAAGAGTAACATATTACAGGTATATAATGTAACCACACTGAAGGGTTGAGGATGAGAGGAACTAATTTAAGTAATTTTGGAAAACAAAATTTAGTACTTTGGACACTGTAAGGCTAAAGACGGAATTGTATAGAAATATAATCTTGTTAGTAAGTGTGTTTCTCCCAGAGATATGGGTTAGCAGTTATGAAACGACTTTATTTTATTTTATTTATTTATTTTTTATTACTTTTGGCTGCATGGTGTGGCTAGTGGGATCTTAGTTCTCTGAGTAGGGATCAAACCTGGGCCCTCGTCAGTGAAAGCGCAGAGTCCTAACCACTGGACAGCCAGGGAATTCCCCCTTTTTTTTTTTGAAACTACTTTATGTATATATTAGAATTGAACAGGTAAGTAAATATATTTTAGATGATGAGAGCTGGATTTCTTACTGTTGGAGAAAGAAATTACAAATAAGGAAAGGGGAAGGCTAAAATGAACCTATGATGTAGGATTGAAATCAGAGATATTGGGACTTCCCTGGTGGTCCAGTGGGTAAGAATCTGAGCTCCCAGTGCAGTGGGCCTGGGCTTGATCCCTGGTCAGGGAACTAGATCCCGCATGCATGCCGCAACTAAGAGTCTGCATGCTGCAACTAAGAAGCCCGCATGCTGCAACTAAGAATTCCTTATGCCGCAGCTAAAAGTCTGCATGCTTCAACTAAGAAGCCCACTTGCTGCGACTAAAAAGCCTGCATGCCGCAACTAAGGATCCCGCATGCTGCAAGGAAGATCCCGTGTGTTGCAACTAAGACCCTGTGCAGCCAAAATAAATAAATAAATATTTAAAAAAAGAAATCAGAGGTATCAGAGGTATTAATATAGCTCACAGTTTTCAATATCTCTATACAGATAGATACAGAAATACAGATGTGTTTATTGTGGATTAGTGTGCATACATATAGTTCCTGTTACCTGTCATGATACTACGGGTTGACTAGGTGGTTTTTCTGCCCTGGGGTGCCTGGGGTGCTGGGATGGCAGCATTCATCCGGGGGCTTGACTGGGCTGGAATGTCCAAGATGGCTCAGTGGATGTTGTCTGTCAGCTGGGAGTTCAGCTGGGCCTGTCCATCAGTGCTGACTTTACGTGGTCTCTCTACTGGTGGCTTTGGCTTCTCATGGCATGGATGGCTGGGTTTCAAGAGTGAATATCCCAAGAAGGATCATTCCAAGAGACCCAGGTAGAGACTGCAAAGCTTCTTATGACCTATTTTCAGAAATTACGCAGTGTCACTTCCACCTCATTGTATAGGTCAAAAAGCAGGTCACAGAGCCAGGTTCAAGGGGAGGGGATTACACAAGGGCATGAACACCAGCAGGAGTGGTTTATTGAGGGGAAGGGGGGCATCTGGAGACTAGATACCATACTGGTTAATTCATATATTAGTTTTTGCTCTTATGTGTTTGGTTCACTCATTTGGATTGTTAATTCTTTGAGGACACGTATATTACCTTATATTTTTGTATTCTTCTCGGTGTTTTACACAGTGCTTGGCACATAGTAATTGTCCAGTAAATTTGTTGTTGACTAAGGATTCCAGGGATGCTAAGAGTTTAGACTGGCAAGAACCAGAAGAGAAGATGAACTCGTTCATTAGTTGGACTAGGATTTTGGGCTGGGCCAGGAGTGAATTCTTTTCAGAAAGAGGTAGATTTCCCACATGGAGTTAAGGGTTGGGCAAGGAGGCTGCATCCTTGTGCTCATAGGGATGCTTTAGAGCCGTTTTCTTTTCATAGATTCTTGACTTATAAAAATGGGCTATTTTCTGGTTCTGAAGAACCTAGGGGCAGGACAGGAATAAAGACGCAGACGTAGAAAGTTGACTTGAGGCCACGGGGAGGGGGAAGGGTAAGCTGGGACGAAGTAAGAGAGAGGCATGGACTTACATATACTACCAAATGTAAAATAGATAGCTAGTGGGAAGCAGCCGCATAGCACAGGGAGATCAGCTCAATGCTTTGTGACCACCTAGCGGGGTGGGATAGGGAGGGTGGGAGGGAGACGCAAGAGGGAGGAGATATGGGGATATATGTATAGGTATAGCTGATTCACTTTGTTATAAAGCAGAAACTAACACACCATTGTAAAACAATTATACTCTAATAAAGATGTTACAAAAGAATAAAGTAAAAAAAAAAGTAAAAAAATAAAAATATAGAGAAGCAAAAGAAGACAGTAAAGGCATCCATGATCTTATTACAACAGAAAAAAAAAGTGGGCTATTTTCATATAGCATTCATTAGTGGGAAGGTAATTTCCTTTACATTACTGTATCTGGCTTCCATTGGCCCAGGGTTTTGTTGGGGCTGAACCTGTAGGCTAGTGTTGCTTTCAGCTGTGTGGAACTAGAGAAAGCAAGAATACACACACGCACACACACACCACTTACATGTATACATATACACATTGTGTGCAGTAGGGCAGAGTTTAAAATTTTGCAACTTAAATATGTTAGTTTACAGGAATTATTATTTAGATCCCAATAACTTGGAGATAAAATTATGCAGTGGAAATTTACAGCTGAGTGAAAATTTACTTTAGCATTATCTGTAGGGAAAAAAATAGGAGTCTTGAAAACATTTTTTGTTGCCGAGAGCTTTCAGAGGGAATATGTACCCTCTTTAACCTGTGATACATACGGGGGAGTGGTGCTGAAATGGGTACACAGCAGTGTTTGTGCTCCTTAGGACAGTTTTTCAAACCTTAGGTTGAATTCATTCTTGAAATGATTTATTTATTTTTAAAGTTGTAAAATTCAGTCTTTTTAGAAGTAAAAAAGATCTGGGACTTACTCTTATTTCTGTCTAAGCACCTTTCCGATCCCAAATTAGTTTTAAGTGTTTCCTTTCTGAGAAAGTAATAGAAATGATGAATTTGTCTGCCAGATATATTTTTTATGTTGACTAATTTAATAAACTAATACATGTTCTCTTTTCTGTGCACAGGCTTCATTCCAGCGCTCCAATAGTCATGACAAAGTAAGGAGAATAGTTGCAGAGGAGGGTCGTACAGCAAGAAACCTAATAGCTTGGAGTGTTCCACTAGAAAGCAAAGATGATGATGGTATGTATTAAATAAAAAGTTTCATTTTTGTTGTAAATTAGAAGAATGTATTTAGTCTTGAACAGTAGACAGACTGAAGACTGTTTATAATTAGAAGTCTTGGGCAAATTAGTATGTATTAAATAAGAAATAATTTTTAATTGATTTTTTTATCTTACCTAATACACAAATGAAAATGATATTGTTAGTTTCACTGTTTCACATAGGAATGAAATTGGGTGTGTTATTATGACTGGCAGATTAGTTTTTTTTTAAAGTTTAGGAGATTAAGATTTTTTCTATCCTCAAGTCCATTCTTTACGTCTCCGTCTGTCTTTATTCCTGTCCTGCCCCTAGGTTCTTCAGAACCACTTTTCTTTCTTTTTTAGATTCTGTATATATGTGTTAGCATGTGGTATTTGTTTTTCTCTTTCTGACTTATTTCACTCTGTATGACAGACTCTAGGTCCATCCACCTCACTCATTTGTCAGTCTTATTAGGTATTTTTAGAGAGCAGTTCTTTTGGATCACAAAGACTATTAAATAGAGGTGGAAATTAAATTTTTCTTTTTAAATCTAGCTCCTTACTAGCTAAAATTGTCATATGGAGCTTACTATTCATTTCTTTTATAGAAAATATATATCAGCATTATTTAGTACAAAAGTGGCAAGAAACCTAGAAATATCTCATGGTTGCTCTATGTTATAAATACTGTTTTATGAAATTTTCTCATTTTTCATGGGTTATTCAGAACACAATGTAGTCTGAAGGTGTTATTATTAAAATTGCTTCTACTCAAAAAACATAAAAGGAAAGAAACTATAATAATGAATCCTATATCTGTATATATCCTGATATTGCACATAAGTACATAAAAAATTGGCCAGTACTATTTTTTTTAAAAAATTCGTTTAATTAATTAATTAATTAATTTGGCTGCATTGGGTCTTCGCCTCTGTGCGAGGGCCCTCTCCGGTTGCAGCGAGCAGGGGCCACTCTTCATCGCAGTGCGCGGGCCTCTCACCGCCACGGCCTCTCCCGTTGCGGAGCACAGGCTCCAGACGCGCAGGCTCAGCAGTTGTGGCTCACGGGCCCAGTTACTCCACGGCATGTGGGATCCTCCCAGACCAGGGCTCGAACCCGTGTCCCCTGCATTGGCAGGCAGACTCCCAACCACTGCGCCACCCGGGAAGCCCGGCCAGTACTATTTTAAAGCTTCATTTATGCTTATTGCAAACTAATGGAAATAAGAGCACAAAGAATTAGAACGTTCTGAATATCTATAATAATGATGACAAAGGAAAAATGTTAACTTCATAATTTTTAAGGATTATTTTATATTGTTAAAACGTTGCCACTTACAGAAAAATCTTTTATTTTGCTTTTTAAAAAATATCAACTCGTTCTTGTTTTATGGCTGTCATCTATACTCAGATGTTTCTGAGGATGATAATTCAGTTTTTAAAAGTTTTCTTCTGTTCTTTGTTTTATTCCTGTCTCCTCTGGTACTTGTTCTAAGCTGATTATTCTCCTGGATATTCTAAGAAGCCTCTGATACATTGTTCTCTATGATGAAAGGATGAATAAAAGGCTGTGTAGGGGGTGGGGAGTTCTCTGCCTCCACCCCTGGTAGAACAGTGAGGGAGGCCCTCTGATGTGCAGATAAATTGATAGTAGGTGTTATGGTTCATTTCATTTGTACTGCTTCAGGGGTCTTGGCTCAAAATTATTTTGCAAAAAGGGAAACGAGTCTGTTGTACATTACAGGATTTTACTCCTGTTTTGGAATAGCTCTCAAGAATAGAGTGATTATAAAACAGTAGTTAGTGTCTTTCTTATAAAAAAGAGCAAGTGAGAAAGCTGTATCTGCTGCAGAAATACAAAGAACTGAAAATGTCCCTTTTCAAAATGAAACTATATATTCCATAAATCAGGTAAATTAAAACAGAAAATACTGAGTTTTTATATGGTAAAAAAATGTATTCTTGGGCTTCCCTGGTGGCGCAGTGGTTGAGAGTCCGCCTGCTGATGCAGGGGACACGGGTTCGTGCCCTGGTCCGGGAGGATCTCACATGCCGCGGAGCGGCTGGGCCCGTGAGCCATGGCCGCTGAGCCTGCGCGTCCGGAGCCTGTGCGTCCGGAGCCTGTGCGCTGCAGTGGGAGAGGCCACAGCAGTGAGAGGCCCGCGTACTGCAAAAACAAACAAAAAAAACATGTATCCTTAATTTTATTGTCAAACTAAAATTTGAATTCAAAGAACTATTTTCAAAGGAGCTATATATAAGCTGAAGAGTGTCCTTAACCTGATTTTGTTTTTAAATTATCAGACTATCTGACTTCTTGAAGAAGTTGATTTTCTTCCTATTCTGAGAAAGGCATTCAATAAAAGCAGTCTCTGGGACCTTGGAAATTTGTTTTTTATGACATCTGTAGTTCATGTTGGCCATGTATAGATTGTTCTGTGGTCTCTGGAAGGAGATTATGTGTTAGTATGCCTGGATAATTTGCATAGTTCAGTTTTATATTATCTGTTTGTTGATCTATATATTTATCTATTTTTGCCTTGAAGGAAAATCTAAATGTCAAACTGGTGGAAAATCAAAGAGGACAATTCAGGGCACTCATAAAACGACAAAACAGGTACAGCATATAACTGTTTACTTTTTTGTGATTAATTTCAATTATAAAATCTAATTTTTCAGGATTTGAATATTGCATATTTTATCTTCATATAAAAATTTAATGTAACATCCTTTAACAAATGTGTATGTAGTATTATGTGCCTAACTTGTACTAAATACTTTACAGATATTAATTTGTTTCTTATAACAACCCTTTGATGTAGGCATTATTCTTCATTTACAAATGAGAAAACTGAGGTAGAGAGAGGTTATGTAACTTACTAGTAAGTGACACAGCCAAGATTTGAACCCATGCCATCAATTTCTACAGTTTATGCTCTTAACTCCTCTGCTGCACATTCCATATTTGTGATTCTTCTATGATTTACTTTCTAGGTATAATGAAGTCTTTTGGATGTAGGATAATAAAGATGTATTGAATCTAAAATTTTTCAGATTGTTCTACTAAAATTTTAGAGAACACAAGCCTACCTTATTTTTAAAAGTGTTTTGGCATATTTATAGTTAGCTCTGTAATCTGTAGTTATTTTCTCTGAACTTTTCATATATATTATTTTAGTTTGATGTTATTAAATATACCAATATGTATTATGTAAACCCCAAACTACACATAAGGAAAACATGGACTTCTAATCAAGGTGGCATTGTGGGTTCATAAAATATTCCCTAGTCCTCTCATACAAGAGGCATCAATGATAAAATATTTTTTAAAAATTAAAGAGACAAAGGATTTTCAAAATTAAAATAAAAATCTCTGTGGATCAGAAATAAAACAAACACATATATTCACAGATAAGTGGAGTTGGGGACACACTTACTGGACAAGTCCTATATAAGGGAGGCTGAAACACCCTGATTGTGGTGGGAAAACAGATCCAGGCTCATGGCATAAAACTTTAGGCTTGTGTAGTGTTCTGCACTAGGAGACAAAGAACACTACAATCTGCCTGGGGTTGTGGCCTGTGATAATTGACATCTGAAGCAATAAAAGAGAGTCGCCCTCTGGTTCATGACTGGGTCTGCTATATTCTTGAAGGGTGAGAGCTTTAAGTCCCCAGTAAAAGGCCTCTGGAAGGGGACCATGGTGGGCCAGATGATGGTAACCATAAAACTAGTACACATGTAGTTAGGGTGAGCGAAGTGAAAAACTAAAATAAAAGAAACTTAAATGCAAAATAAGTTTGCAAAACAAAATATCAAGGCACATGAGGAAAATAATATCGTAAGATATAAACAACACATTCCACAAATGAGAGAATTTACTCCTGAGGTAATGAAAAATGATCATTTTTCTAAAGAGGACTTTCAAATAAACAAGTTTAAATTCCTCAAAGGAAAGATTAAATATAACACAAAAAGGAAAATTCTGAAATAAAAGATGGATATGAATTTTGAACATTTATAGATAAAAGTGAACATCTTACAAATGAAAATGTTGTCCGTGAAATTTTAATTTTCGTACCTGCAATTAGTAAGAATAAATGATATATTGGACAGAGAGATTAGTTAAAGGGAGAATTTGTGAGTTGGAAGACACTAACTACTTAAGAGGATTTAGAACGTAGCTCAGAGAACTAAAGAGATGGAAAATTGGAAAGAGAATTTGATTGAGAAATTCTAACATATGCCTTCTAGGACTTTTGAAATAGAGAATAAATAGTGGGCATGCGATATTTGGAAATATGATGTTTAAAATTTTCCTTACTTTGAGTTCTCAAGAGATTCAGAGCATAACTGTAGAGCTGAGCAGGATAAATAAAAATAGATTTATACCTAGATACATTCTAGAGAACCTGCAAAATGTTAAGGATAAAACTCTTAATATACCAGGAAGTAAACAAAAGCACAGAGGAATAACAATAATCTTGTAATGAACAAAAGAACAGTGGACCAATATCTACAAAGTTATAAGGCGAAATAACTTTTAACCCAGAAGTCTGTGCCCATTCAAATGATCATTCAAGTGCAAGAGTGAAATAAAGCCATTTTTAGATGTACAAAGGCTAAGGGTTTGCCACCTACAGATGCTTAATGAAGGGACTATTAAAGACATACTTCAGCAAGAAGAAAAGGTAACCTGGAGGAGGGAGCTTGATAGCTGTAAAATATTTTAGTAAATCTCATTAACTATTGATGGTTTTCAAAAACACACAATTAAATTTAGAAAGGTGGAGCTATAATCTTAAACAGTGTTAACACAGAAGACCATAGGGAGTTTGGAAGGGAGTTAACATGATAAAATCCTTGTCTTATTTAGGAAGAAGTCTTTGTTTAAGGCTAGCTACTAAAGGACTAAAACAAGCGGGCACAATTTCCAAATAAACAGAGGAAAAGAGAAAGTGAATAAACCAAAGCTTTTCAACTAAATAGAAGGAAAGAGAAAGAAAAAAAGAAGAAAAATCATAGTAAGTGAAAAGCATGAAAGATAATGGTAGATACTAAGTATAAATATTTCAGCAAACATAATATCAATACATGTAAACTGATTAAATTCAGTTCTTAAAAGTCAGATGATTGAATTAAACCTCTCATTTTAGATTGAGCTGTATACTGTTTATAAGAGACATATTTAAAACTTCAAGGAAAGTTTAAAACAAAGAAAGAGAAAAAAATCCAGGCAAAATACTTGATATTCTAGATGTGCTCTAAAGCTAGAATAGCAATATTCATATCAAACCAGATGGACTTCAACATGAAAAGCATTGATTACAGAAAGATAGAAATTATATAATGGTGAAAAGAATAATCATCGAAAAAGTATAAAAGTACAAAGCTTTTAGGTACCTAACAGCATGGGCTTGAAATATTTAAAGCCCAAACTAACAGAATTACAAGGAGAAAAGTGTATTCATGATCATAGTGGTAAATATTCATATCCCTTACTCAGAAACTGATCAAGCAGGAATAAATAGCAAGAATATAGAATTAAGATGCAATTATGATTGATCTCATAAATACATATACATATATGTATGTATATGTATGCATGTATATGTGTGTATTTATTGGCACTCAAATAGTGTACACAAAGCACATGCAAAAATTGATCACATCCTAGGTTATAAAGAAGTCTCAGTAAATACAAGTCAGACAAGAATATAGAAGTCAGACACAGCATGTTCTCTGACTGTAATGCAATTAAATTACAAATAAAATATAAGGATATTTTCATGTAATATAAAAAAAATTATTGATGGGCTAAAGACCAAATGAGAAAACAAAAAAATTAAGATTATCTGGAAGGATATTTTTATGACCTTGAATTAGAAGAGGCTTTCCTAGACAAGACAAAAAGCATAACTGATGGATATGTTATATCAAAATTAAATTTATATACTAAAAAACTCACTTAAACAAAGTTAAAGGTGAGATTGACTGGGAGAAGATACCATTCATCAAAGACTTCATAAAGAGCTAAAATTCATCAGAAAAAGGATAAATAACCCAATAAAAAATGGGGGAAACCTGAATAGCTTGTAAACCTGTGAAAAGATGCTCAGTTTCAGTAGTAATCAGGGAAATGCCTCTGGATTACTTGTGAAATCCTACAACTTTGCCCTCTAGAAGTAGGTTTACCATTAGCAAAACTTTCTTTGTTCCTCTCTTCCCTGCACATTCCCTTTACCTTCTTGTTTTAGGTAAATTCCAACTCACGTGTGGGGATACTGCTTCCTCCACAGTTGTTTTAAGTAGTAGTTGTTTTCTTACCCCACAGCACTCCTACCTGTGATCCTAGAGGTGGGTTAGGTTTCCTGCTTGCTCCTTACTGGCATTTCGGGCAGTTCTCCCTCCCATCTCCTAAAACTCCTCAGATTTGAAGGACATGCCATCAGACTATACCACCTGCTCCCTCTTCTTGTTGCAGCACTTACAGATTTCCAGGTCACTTCTTATTCCTTGAAGATATAATTTTCAGGCTCACTGCATGCTCTACACCATTACTGCTGTCCTCTCAATTTCTTGCATATCTTTCCTCCAGTAGTTTTGTCTTCTACTCATTCCGATGGTCAGACTCTTGCCTTGTTCTCACTAACAACTACTCTCCCTCCAGGATCTCAATCTCAGCCATCCCATCTTCTACCTGTCATCTCTCCTCCTGCCTTATTCTCTGTGATCATGTGACTCTAACAATTCTTCAACCCCACGCAATCTATAATTTACTGATCCTACCACCCTTTCATTATCCCTCATCCTCCCTATGACCACACTTTCCTGGATATCCACCTGAGATTCTATGGTTTGTCTGTCATAATTGCCTTCTTGCCCACTCTCCCAACTGTCTGGCTACCCTGCCCCTTGGTAGTACACGCTTGACAGAGTTGTCCTCATTACAGCCACTTTTCTGCCTATTCTGCTCTGTGCCCCATGCATTTGAAAGTGGCAGGAGAAAAGTATCAGTTATGTTGAAAGGCTCTTTTGACACTTATGACCACTAACCTCATATGGATAGTACTGTCCCAAAGTCCTATTGCATGTCCCTACTTATTCATTTCAGTACAGATCCCATGGGCATTAAAAGGACAATAAAATAATACCATGAACAACTCTTTGCCACAGATTTGATAACTAGGATGAAATGGACTGATAGCTTGAAAGACATAATCTGTTAAAACTCACTCAAGATGAAATAGACACTCCGAATAGGCCTAAATGTATTAAAGAAATTAAATCAATAATTAATAACCTTTCTAAACAGAAAGTACCAGGCCCAGGTGGATTCACTGTTGAATTCTACCAAGCATTTAAGGAAGAAATTATACCAATTCTTTACAATCCATTTTAGAGGGTAGAAGCAGAGGGAATGCTTCCTAACTCATTTTATGAGGCCAGCATTATTCTAATACCAAAACCAGACAAAGACATTACAAGAAAACTGCAGACCAGTGACTCTCACAAACATAGATACAAAAATCCTCAACAAAATATTAGCAAATCATATCCCACAATAAAAAGAATGATACACCATGAGCAAGTGGGATTTATCCCAGAGGTGCAAGGTTGGTTCATAATTTAAAATAAATCAATGGAATTCATCACAGCAACAGGATAAAAAAGACAAAACCTAGTTTTATATCAATGATGCAGAAAAAAACTTTGACAAAATTCTACACCTAGAAAAGATGATAAAAATCTTTTACTAAACTAAGAATAGAGGGGAACTTATTCAACTTAATTAAAAAAAAAATACAAAACCCTACAGCTAACATGATACTTAATGGGAGAAACTAGAAGCTTTCCCATTAAGATCAGTTATGAGGTAAGGATGTCCCCTTTCACCATTGCTTTTCAACATCATAATGGAAGTTCTAGCTAATGCAATAAGACAAGAAAAGGAAATAAAAGGTATACAGATTGGGAAGGAAGAAATAAAACTGTCTTTGTTCGTAGATGACATGATCATCTATGTAAGAAATCTGAAAGAATCAACCAAAAAAACTCCTATAACTAATAATTGATTACAGAAGGTTGCAAGATACAAGATTAACATTAAAAAGTCAGTTGCTTTCCTGTGTACCAGCAATGAATAAGTGGTATTTGAAATTAAAAACACAATACCATTGGGACTTCCCTGGTGGTCCAGTGGTAAAGAAGCTGCCTTACAATGCAGGGTTTGATCCCTGGTCAGGGAACTAAGATCCCACATGCTGCAGGGCAACTAACTAAGCCTGCGCGCCACAACTAGTGAGCTCATGCACCTCAACGAGAAAGCTCACATGCTGCAAACTACAGGGTCAATGTGCCCTGGAGCCCACGCACCACAACTAGAGAGAGAAAATCCGCATGCCGCAACTGGAGAGAAGCCCGCACACCACAATGAAGAGCCCACGTGCCGCAGTGAAAGATCCCACATGCCTCAACGAAGACCCAACACAGCCAAAAATAAATAAAATAAATAAATAATAAAATAATAAAATAAATCTTAAAAAAAACCCCAAACCACGATACCATTTATATCAGCACTCCCCAAAATTAAATAGGTAGGTATAAACGTAACAGAATGTGTATGAGATCTATATGAGGAAAACTATAAAACTCTGATGAGTGAACTCAAAGAGCTAAATAAATGGAGAGACATTCCATGTTGACGAATAGGAAGACTCAATATGGTCAAGATGTCATTTCTTCCCAGGTTGAAGAATATATTCAATAAATCCCAGCAAATTATTTTGTAGATATCAATAAACTTATTCTAAAGTTTATATGGAGGGGCAAAAGACCCAGAATAGGCAACAAAATATTGAAGGAGAAGAACAAAGTTGGAGGACTGACACTAACCAACTTCAAGACTTACTATAAAGCTACAGTAATCAAGGCAGTGTGATATTGGCAAAAGAAAAGACAAATAGATATATGGAACAGAATAGAAAGCCCAGAAATGTACCCACGTAATTAGTCAACTGATCTTTGACAAAGGAGCAAAGGCAATACAATGGAGCAAAGGTAGTCTTTTCAACAAATGGTGCTGGAACATCCATACGACAAAAAAAAAAATGAATCCGGACACAGACCTCACATTCTTCACAAAAATTAACTCAAAATGGACTATTGACCATAAATGCAGAAGTATAAAACTCCTAGACAATAACATAGGAGAAAACCTAAGTGACCTTGAATATGGTGATGACTTTTTAGGTACAGTATCAAAGGCATGATCTCTGAAAGAAATCAATGATAAGCTGGATTTCATTAAAATTAGAAACTTCTGCAAAAGACAATGTCAAGAGAATGAGAAGACAAGTCACAGACTTGGGAGAAAATATTTGGAAAAAGATATCTGGTAAAAGACTGTTATCCAAAATATACAAAGGACTCTTTTTTTTAAACATGTTGCAATGTTTCAATCATTGAAACAACCTGATTGAAAAATGAGCTGAAGACCTTAACAGACACCTCACCAAAGAGGATGTACAGATGGCAGATAAGCATATGAAAAGGTGTGCCACATCATATGTCATCAGGGAAATGCAAATTAAAACAATGAGCTACCACCACACACCTATTAGAATGACCAAAATTGGGAACACTGATAACTCCAAATGCTGGTGAGGATGAAGAGCCACAGAAACTCTCATTCAATGTTGGTGGGAATTCAGAGTGGAAATTCAGCCACTTTGGAAGACAGTTTGGCAGTTTCTTAACACAAGTAAACATACTCTTACCTTGTGGTCAGCAGTCATGCCCTTGGTATATATGTAGATGAGTTGAAAACTTATGTCTAAACAAAAACATGCACATGGATGTTTATAGCAGCCTTTTTCATAATTGCCAAACCTGGAAGCCACCAAGATATCCAATAGGTGAATGGATAAATAAACTGTGGTACATTCAGCTCTAAAAAGAAATGAGCTATCAGGCCATGAAAAGACATGGAGGAGATTAATTGCATATTATTAAGTAAAAGAAGCCAATCTGAAAAGGCTGCGTACTGTATGATTCCAACCTTAGGACATTCTAGAAAAGACTAAATATGGAGACAGTAAAAAGACAAGTTGTTGTCAGAGGTTTAGGTCCATAGGTTTCTTCAGATTCTCAGGGGAGTTGACGAGAGTTCTAAGAGAGGTGAGTCAGAAATCTCAATTTCCTCCTTCCCCTTTCCCTCTCCTTTCTTTCTTTTTTCCTCTTTTTCTCTCAGAAGTGATTGATTAAAATAGTATAACATTTATTATATTGAATTTTATTTAAAACATGAGATTCAGTTGTGTCTAGCGTTTTCCAGAAGTTTAGGTTGCTTTGTCTTCTGTTGAATGTCTTGGAAACAGGCACAGTAAGTCATAACAATGGGATAGTTACCTGATTTTGAATCTTGGCTTTGTCTCTTACTTAATGTGAGACCTTGGGTTTATCATTTAATTTAGCCAAACCTCAGTTTTCTCCTCTATAAAATGGAACAAGTAATAGTAACTGTGATATAAAATTGCTTCAAAGATTAAATGAAGTATAACTGTATGGAAAGCACTTAGCACAGTGTCTGGCACATAGCAAGTATGACATGAATATTAGATGCCACTGCAATTGTTATTATCACTGCTGTTATTTTTATCAGTGGTAGGTAAGAGCGCTGTATTTTGAAACTGTATACAAACTTATCAGCCTCTACAATTTGATATGCTTCTTCTACCTTTCTTCACAAACTTGGCAATTTTGCCATTAGTTTATTCACATTTTTCTGTGAGCATATTTCTTCACCTCTTTGTCTTTCCCACTATAATTATACCTAACATTATATGGGTACTACTGTGTGCTAGGTGCTATGTGAAATGCTTTGTGAACATTGGAGCAGAAGTTGGAAGACTCGGTTCTGGTCCCAGTTCTGTCACTCAGCCTTTTGACTTGGTCAAGAAATTGAATCTTACTGATATTGTCATCTACAAAATAGGAATAATAATATTTCAATATTTGTCCTGTCTTTATAGTTTGCTATGATGATTAAATGATATGTTTTCAAAAGCCCTTCATAAAATGTAAATAAATGTGCAAAATATAAAGTATTACTATTTTTGTCAAGCTTAAATGTCAAATTTGTATAGTACATTGCCCTTCAGATGGAATTACCTAGCTGTAGTTTCTGCCTTTCTGGAGTCTTTCTTAGTAAAAGCCTCACATAGAGCAATCACGGAGAATAGAAACATCTTAACCTAAAAGCAGTTTTGCCTATTCTACATTTTAAGAAAGGTTGGTTAAAGTATTTGAATCATATACATATGGATGCATGATAGGGTAAATACATAAATGGGTGAAGATGAGTTAAATTATTTTTGAGAATTTTATAAGATTAGGATCTGAATTCACAGGAAACTACTAGTGTTTTGCTGATCACTCTAAGAAGTTTGTGAAGGAAGTATAATTCAGGAAAATTCAAGTTAATTTTAACTTTGGGTGGTATATAGGAAGAGAAATGAGGTGGTCTGGAATATTCGGTAAAGGGTTGTTAGCACAGGGCCTTGGGGTGCAGTGTAATGGGAAGTCAGCGGTGTAATTGCAGAGCTCTAACTGGAAGATAGTCTCCTGTGGCTATGTGATCTTGGACAAATCAGCCTCTAAATCTCAATTTTCTAAGCTGTAAAGTAGAGCTAATAATACATACTTTAAAATTTGTGTGAGGGGGTATTTGCCATCATGATTTATCATTTACTATTAGATTTGGAAAGTGCTTGGAGAGCCGTTGAAGCAAAGGTTTTGTGGGTTGTTGATGATTACTTTAAATTTTATTGCTTGAGTGTTGAGAATTTGGGCCTGGACTAAGGCTGTCAGATAAAATATTTACTAATTTTTATTGCTGAGTCTGACAACCTTAGTCTGGATGGGGGACTGTGGAAGGAGGATGAGCAGCTCCATCTCAGCCTCTTAAGTGTGCATGTCTTTGTGCGTATATATGTTTTGTTTGCTTGACTTTTGATAGTGAAGATTCTATATAAACCGAAGATTGGCTATAAAAGATTTTTGAAGTATAGGAATCACTGTTACATTGAAGGCCAAAGCCTAAAATAAAACAGGAGAGTATTAGCTTCTATTTTGGATATTCTTCACTCTGGGGCTCTTCTATGAAAAGGAAAAACAAACAAGCTAACAGGAATGACATACACACATACAAAACAACCCAAAGAAACTTGAGATTGTTTGTTGTTGTAACTGTAGTACAAGGTTAGTATTTATTTATTTATCAGTTTAAGTAGCCACAGAGAGATAAGCAACTCCTTTGTACTTCTAGTGAGAAGTTCAGGTCTTTATGTAAACTGCACGCTCCTGTTTGTGGGGGAATGATTCTTTGGTACAGTCTATAAAAGTATAGAATATAATCTTGTATTTTCAAAGTCCGCCTGTGCAGCTGAGGAAACATTGGGTCATAGAATACTATAGTTACTTTATTTGGTGAGTCTGCTCTGTAGCTGATGCTTGGTTTTATTAATCAGTGTTCTTTTCTAGTAAATTGTTTTGTATTTATATATTTTTACTTTTAGTGGAAAAAGGTTTAAGGTAAAATTAAGTAACTGAATATAAGTATAGGATATGTCATTTCTAAATGAAAAGAATATATACAAGCAATTTCAAAATGTTGAAATTAGTATCTGTTATTTGTTACTGTATGTAAATGTGCCATACACATATTTTAGTAAATCAGGAGCCACTTTAGTGCTCCTTTTTGACTGAGTCTGTTCACCATTAAAATCATCCTAATCTTCAATGAAACATGTAATTGACCTTACAAACCTGCCGATTTTATTTAAGTTGAGAAGTTTTGTTTTGATGAATTCAATGTGATATAAGCTAAAAAGAAGAATGTCATGTTTTTAAGTATTTATGTTGAAAATTTTGATTTATACAAAAATCCAGTTCCTGGAGGCTTTTAAAAAATATTTTTTCATGTTTTGTTTTATTTCATCAGAACACTACAGTAGACTGTAAAATAACGTCATCTACAACTGGAGATAAACACTTTGATAAAAGTCCCACTAAAACAAGGCACCCTCGGAAAATTGATCTAAGAGCTCGATACTGGGCATTCCTTTTTGACAATCTTCGCCGGGCTGTAGATGAAATCTATGTAACTTGTGAATCAGATCAGAGTGTGGTGGAATGTAAGGTAAGCTTTGCTTTGAGGCTTTGTAATCCATTTGAAGTCAGATTCTCCAATTTTTGCTACATCTGACTTGATAATTTGCCTCAGTATACAGTACTTTAATAATAACTGTAGTCTCCATGCTATACGCTAGATCTGCTTAACTTATTCATCTTATAACTGAAAGTCTGTACCCTTTGACCAACATCTCCCTATTTCCCCTATCACTTGCAACCACTGTTCTACTCTCTGCTTCTGTGAGTGTGTCAGGTTTTTCTTTGTTTTGATTTTTCAAGAGTACCCTTGTTGTTGTTGTTTGCATTACCTACTTATGTACTTTTATATTCTGTGCAAGATTTGGTAGAAAGTTGTCTTGATACATAGTCCTAGGCAAGAAATTAAGGGATAGGTACACATATACACAATTTATTAAAAAATCTCTTATCTGTGTTCTCCATTGGTACTGTAGGTGGCATTAGTGAGATTTTCACATTCGGTTTCCTGTTTAATGTCTTTAATTGGACATTGCTTCTTTTCTGTTGAGATACTTATCACTCTTCTAATTCACTGTGATCAGGGAAAAGTGAGATTGATGGCTAACCATAAACAACCCTGGGCGGGATTAGGATGTCATTGTAAGGTGTGTTTTCTAATTTTAGATAACCTTGTATTTGTAATAGTATATTAAGCAGACACATAGCATAATATGGCTCTAAAAATTCACTAGAAAGTCTGGCCTTTTAGTAGATACAAACTATATACTGTATTAGTTTATACTAAATAAAATTATTTTGAGAAAAACCAGAATGATACATCATCATAGAAATATTACAGAGGTAGCTTCTGTTTCTACAGTGAACATGGTTGAAAACCCTGGAATTCATTGTTTAACCTTTGAAATGTCCGAAGGGTCAAAGCAAAGTTACATGTTGACACAACAGCTATGTTTCCTCTAAAACTGGAAACAGCCAAAATGTTTTAAACTAGCCTAAAAATATGACTCTTCAGAAACAGTTTTCAGAATGAACAGTGGTTGAAATCACCCAAATTTATGCTTTGGTTGTCACAATTAATATTGTTACTATCAGCATGTAAAACTTTTTATGTTTTAAGAAAAATATTTTTAAGGAAAATCATATCATTGGGGTGGAATGAATCAGCATGTTGTGGTAGAAAACACTATTGGATTTAATTTTGGGTTATAGTTTCTTATATAAAATGAGCATGTGGGCCTAGATAATCTTTAGGTCATCCCTAGAGATCAATAAGATCAGCAGATTCTTTGATTTTGTGATTAAAAATAACAAAAGGTTGACTGAAGAAATCAAATTTGTCAAATGTGTACTTCTTTATAGAAGTGAGTTGGACCAATTGCAGCCATGTCTCTGTGATGAGCAGAAACTCTTGCACCTATCTCTGATACTGTATTCAGGGAAGCTAGACTTGCCATAAGACAGTGTAGCTTTTTTTTTTAAAAGAATTATTATATATATGCAATGGAATATTACTCAGCCATCAAAAAGAATGAAATAATGACATTTGCAGCAACATTGGTGGACCTAGAGATTATCATCTCTAGTGAAAGAGAAAGACACATACCATATGATATCACTTATATGTGGAATCTAAAATATGATACAAATCAACATATCTATGAAACAAAGA
Organism: Delphinapterus leucas; assembly: GCF_059928025.1. Taxonomy (NCBI): domain Eukaryota; kingdom Metazoa; phylum Chordata; class Mammalia; order Artiodactyla; family Monodontidae; genus Delphinapterus; species Delphinapterus leucas. Next base: position 62,532,124 of record NC_143130.1, on the reverse strand, counting down.
CAGTGTAGCTTTTATTTTCAGTCCTGTCAAAGCTTTGTGAAAGTTTAACAGTAATAGAAATTGGTTGTGCAAGTTGTAGATTACAAGAATGGAGAAGATTAAAAAAAATTTTTTTTTAATTTTTAACTTTTTATTATGAGAATTTTCAAATACAAAGTAGAATAATGCAATATTGGGACTTCCCTGGTGGCACAGTGGTTAAGAATCCGCCTGCCAATCCAGGGGACATGGGTTCGATCCCTGGTCCGGGAAGATCCCACATGCCGCAGAGCAACTAAGCCTGTGCACCACAACTACTGAGCCTGTGCTCTAGAGCCTGTGAGCCACAACTACTGAGCTCATGTACCACAGCTACTGAAGCCCGTGTGCTTAGAGCCTGTGCTCCGCAACAAGAGAAGCCACCACAATGAGAAGCCCACGGACCAAAAGGAAGAGTAGCCCCTGCTCACCGCAACTAGAGAAAGCCCACATGCAGCAATGAAGATCCAACACAGCCAAAAATAAATTAATAAATAAATATTTTTTTTTAATTAAAAAAGAAAGAAAGAATGGAGAAGATTTTGACAGAGGAGTAGAAATGTGTTCTCTATTCTTTGTACTGTGTCAAGATGCTCAAAGGTTTATGCTGAGAAATAAAATATGGGAGCTTAAAAGTTAATTTCATACCCAACTCTGCTCCTCTCCCCATCTAGGACTTACAGGTGGTGATGTAAAAATATACAGTTTAATATTTGCTTTATCGATGTGCTGGGTATATAACAACTGGAGTTCTATTTGTGTTTTGTTCTATTCTCATTTTAAAAGCACTTCTATCCATTATCTCATTTGATTAGTACCACTGTAAGATGTGTAACCCTCATTTTATAGATCCTCATTGTACAGGTGCATTCAGCCTTTATTTTGTAGATTTACTGACAATATTTATCCTTCTTTGTGATTTTTGTGCAACGCCTTTGTTAAGTAACCACAGTTCAATTCTTTGTCTCATATGTAAAATGCAGTTAATAACTCCTGTATTCTGTAATTCACATGATAAGTACAGCATGAAAAAGTATCTTAACTGTATCAACCAGGATTGCTGACCAGAGCCAGTCTCTTTAATCAAGAGGCTAAAATTCTCATTTTTTTCATTTAAAGGCATGCCTGTTATGCCATCAGCTACTTCACTGCATGACTTGCTAAGAGCTGACTTTTCCAGCAAAGCTGTAATCTGATCATCACCACTGCATTTCCCCTTCTTCCATATAAAGTGGGCTAGGGGGAGATTGCCTTTTGGGGAGTGCACAGTTAATGAAGTTTGATGTGGTGCGTGAATTGCTTGTGAAGTTTGTGTGTATGGCTGCAGGAAACTGGCATCTTGTTCTCTGGTTGGATCTTTGCCGTGCTGATTTTGGTGCCTGTGGAATATGTTGAGAGATTTTGGGGAAAAGCATACTGGGAACATATTGTACTTTCCATTCCCTTTTTTCCATTTCAACCTGGGGGAACTGGATGTGTGGCTCTGGAATATTGGGGGCCTCCTTGAATATAGAGAGTGGTACCTACATCTCCCTTAGAAGTTTCATAGCATAATAAGCTTGCTGGAGTAGCTCATGCCAGCTGGGCTTGAAGGGACTTTAGGGTAGTATGCTTTCTTTGGAAGGAGATAGGATGGGACTTGTCATTGACCAAGTAAAGAGGAACCCCAGTGCATCTCACGATTTATGTGAGGGTAGAATTGTGTACATTAGTGAAGATGTTGGAGTAATAGGGGCTTCCTATGGGGACACTTGGTTAGGTAAAATATACCAACCTCTGTTGGAGTTGAGGCAGATACTGCTTGGGCAGAGGGAGCCAGGGTGAACCTGACCACTGCCTAGAGAACCATGAATGTTCCCTGTGCAGAAATTACCATGTACTGCAGAGATCAGTAGAGACCACTGACTTCAAATTGATTCAGAGAAAGATGAGGGGTGCATCTCTGCCTGGCAGCACTTGATTCTTTTGGTGGTCAGTATCACCCTAGTCCCTGGAGAAGGACTGGCTGATGACTGTAGTAGATCCATCACTAATAACTGGTGAGCTCTATAATAAGTAGGATATTGCTGTGTTCCCACAGCTGCCACTTATGGCAAGGACATAAGTTTGTGAAGGTAGGAGAGTTTGAAGGGGTACAGAGGAGGACGAGAGGAGAGACACAGTGAGGACAAGCTGTGTTCTTCCCCACCACAAGCATCTGCTAAAGCATGTAATTCTCACTTGTGCTAGGCAGGTTGTCTGTAGATGGGATTTAAAAACCAAGCTTTGATAATTGAATGTGACGGAAAAACTGTGGAATTTCACTGAGCATACTCAGCAGGTTTAGGATTCAACTGAGTAGTTAGTTATATGGGGGAAAAAATAAAAGTATTCTGTGTTTATATCTCAATAGTTGAGACTTCTCAATTCAACGAGTAAGGATCAAAATGAGATGTGAGAAAGTGCTTAGAAAGGTATGACACACAATAAAAAGAAAATAAATTTTATAATTAGATGAAAGGAGAAGTCACAGATGGAGAAAGAGGAATATATAGGTCCAGGACAGAGAAAGAATCATCATAGAAGTAGGAAGGAGATGAGAATAGGAATGTCCCAAAAGCCATGGAAGAAGTAGGAGAGGTGCATAGGTTAAGAATGACTGCAGTTGAGAGAAAGCTTGTTCAACTTGGCATTCAAGAGGGATAAGAACAGATGGGATCAAGGTGGAAATTTGTGATAAGAATTTGAAATTCCATTTGATGGGTTCTTTGCTCTCTTTATTTTGAAAAGTAGGAGGTGTGGGGTTGGAAGTTTGAAGAGAGTGGAAAGGTCTGAAATAACTGTGACGGAGATGAAAGGGCTGACATATAGAAACGGATTGCCCAGCAGCCTTGAAGGTCACAGTTGAGATTGGAAATTCTTCTCTTTCCTGTATCTTTAGTTTTCCTTATTAGATTATTTTCCCATCAGCATACAACATGCTTATTTCTCTTCCATTCTGAACTACAAAAATAAGAACAACAAGAAGAAACCCCCAAACCCTTTCTCTACTTTACTTATCCTTTTATCTACTCTCCCAGTCCCCATTTTCCTCCTCCCCTTCTTAGCCAAGTTTCTTAGAAGAACTTTCTACATTTGCTGCCTTCATTTCCTTTTCTCCTGGGTACTCATTAGTCTACTCCAACCTGGTGTCACATCCTATCAGAGCTCCTGTTAAGTTCTTATTAAAGTCACTCAGTATTACTAAGTCCAGTGGCTGTATTTCAGTCCCTTCCATGATCTCTGAGTAGCATTTCATGCTGTTGACCACTCCCCTCTTCTTACAGCACTCCCTTCTTTGGCTTTTATGGAACAACCTCTGCTAGTTTTCTTCCTCCTTTGTTGGCTGCTGCTTCTGCCTCCTCTTGGCTTTTTCTTTTCCACCTGACCTTTAGTTTTTGAGAAGTTATTAAGGCTCCTTTTAGACCATCTTTCTCCCTCTTCAGTTTTCTCCATGCCATGGCTTAATTTACTATTCATTTTCTGATGATTCTTAAATTTATCTGTCTAGCCTATATCTTTCGTCTGATTTTCAGACTTGTATATCCAACTTGCCTAGTTGGCATCTCCACTTGTATGTTTCACAAGCATGTCAAACTGACGTATATAAAACCAAGTTCATGGTAGCTTCCTTTGCCCCAAACCTGGAGATGTATTTCTCTTCCCCCCTCCTCCCTTCACCTCACACCAGCCACTGTCCAATGAATCGGCCTCTTTCAGATTACTTACTAAATCTTTCTGATCTGTCCACTTCTCTCATTCTCCACTGCTACCATTCTAGTCCAAGCCACCAGTAAAAAATGCCTGGATTACAACTGAAACCTTGTAACAGGATTCCCTGCATCCTTCCAATCCATTCTCCACATTATAGGCAAAATGATACTTAAAAACCACAAAAATAAACTCTACTTTTATTTTTATTTTATTTTTGTGGTATGCGGGCCTCTCACTGTTGTGGCCTCTCTGGTTGCGGAGCACAGGCTCCGGACGCGCAGGCTCAGTGGCCATGGCTCACGGGCCCAGCCGCTCCGCGGCATGTGGGATCTTCCCGGCCCGGGGCACGAACCCGTGTCCCCTGCATCGGCAGGCGGACTCTCAACCACTGTGCCACCAGGGAAGACCCAGCTCTAATTTTTTTGATGATAGCTCCTCAAAAGTTTCCCTTTGCTCTGAGCATTAAAATCTTCAGCATGACCTTAAAATCTTGAGTGACTTGATCGGTGCTAACCTCATTTCACACCACTTTTCTCTCTTCCCTTCTGCCTCATTTAAACCAGCTTCTTTCAGTTAGTCAAACATGCCATGTGCTCACTAGTCTTCAGACATTTCCACATTCTGATTTTTCTGCCAGAACACTAATCCCTCATTCTCCTTGCCCAGCACCTCCTCACCTCCCCCATCCCTTTTACCTAATTTCTATTCTTAATTTAGGTTTCAGTTTAAGTGTCACTTCCTCAGGGGGAGCCTATCCAGATATTTCAGTCTAAACCAGGTTCCCCTATAATATACAGTCGTCCCTCAGTATCTGCTAGGGATTGGTTCCAGGACACCTTCTACCCCAACCCCTGCCCTGTGGATACCAATATCCATGGATGCTCAAGCCCCTTATATAAAATGACATAGTACATTCAGCCCTGGGTATCCATGGGTTCTGCCTGGGCACATATGGACCGACTGTACTCTTAATACTTTCCCTAGAAGCACTTATCACAATTGAAATTACATAATTGTTTATTTTGTTGTTTTTATATCTGTCTCCCTTATTAGACAGTAAGCTCCATGAGGACAGAAACCATACTGTTTTGTTTACCCCTCCGTCATCAGTTCTTGGAACTGGCGTTGAAACATAGTAAATGCTCTGTAAATAGATGTCAAAAGGCTGTGTGAAGCAATGAGACTACGTAGAGTTTGGGGGTGAAGACACTGGTTTACACAGTGATGTGATTCCTCTCTCTCCTGAGTTATACTTAGCATTCAGTTGCTTGCTAAAAATGCACAAAGATGGTGGGTAGATGAATTAATCTTGGGTAGGTATTTTTTAGGCAGATGCAGTGTAATTTCATTGGAGTAAAGGATTGAAGAGGGTAAGAGAGTAGTTGGAGTAGTGGACCATGGAACCTAAGCTGGATGGGGAAGGAAATGACTATTGCAGAAGCCTGATAGATGTGGAGAAAGTAAAGAAGCTAAGTGTTTGCAAATATCCTTTGGACATGGTAGGAATAGGTAAGGTGGATTCTCTCTAGATAGAAATTGATGTTTATATTTTTAAAGTTACTATTTACATACTCCAAATTATTGCTTTTTTTAATCTTCTTGAACTGTCAGACATAGATATTTTAGTCTCCCACTACTATTGCAGTTTCTTCAATATTTCCTTGAATTTCTGAGATTTTTTTTTTAAGTTGCAAAGTTTATAGAATTTATAGATTTATAGAATCATCCCATCTAGGCACACAAGTGTAAAAGTCTAGAAGTGCAAAAGAAGTTTTTGCAGCAAAACAATAGGCTGGAGAGCCTTGGATTGTAGGAGAGAGAAGGGTGGAGAGTGAAGTGGTTAGAGGAGTGTCCTCAGAGCCTTTGACCTGGAGACGGGGAGCCGTGTTAGATCAGTTGTGGGGAGCATCGAGGATGGGCGGGCTCTGGGAGAAGACCTCCTCTCAGGCTGTGCATTGCCAATTTGGGGCACTGCCACAACGAAGTATACTCAGCAGTGAGCACCAGAGGGAGGCCTTGAATTTGAGTCCCTAGGAAAACATCTTCATTTAATGCCATTGTTTCTATTGGAAAATCAGATTTAACTTAAGGCAAAACTTTTAGGTAATAACCTGCTGTAGGAATAAGTATTACATGCCTGTTTACTTTATCATAATCTACTTTCAATTAATATCAGACTGTTTCATGAAGAGTGTAAGGACATTACAACAGCACAATTCCATTGACCTACTCCACCTTTTATGTTCTCATTGCTTATATTTTACTACTCTATACACTGGAAGCGCCTCAATTTCTTAATTTTTGCTGTAAAAATCGATGGTCTTTTACAGAAATTTGAAAAGAAAATATATAAAATAAAGGTACTAAGATTTTTTAAACCATTTTGCTGCCTTATTATTAGTTGTATAAAGGATCATATGAGTTGTATTTTCATTGTGAATTTAACATTTGTGAATTCTGTTTTGTGTGATGTTAATATTATAATCTCTCTATCTATTTTTGGTTTGTTTGATTTGCCTATTGCCCTTTAGCTCGGGTATTGCAGTTTGTTACAAAGAACATGAGATTCTGCACAGGGAGAGTAGGCTAAGAGTTCACCTGTGCATTTATGGACTAGGCTTTGGTTACCTTACCATTGTTTTACATTAATAACTATCTTTCAAAAATTTACTTTTTACTTTTTATTTATTCAGTATATGTATAAATTGTGAAATGATCACCACAATAACTCTAGCTGACATTCATCACCACACATAGTTACAATTTTTTTTCTTTCTGGTGATAAGTTTTAAGATCTACTCTCTTAGCAGCTTTCAAATATACATTATTATTAACTATAGTCACCATGCTGTACATTACATTTCCTGGACTTCATTATTTTGTAACTGAAAGTTTGTACCTTTTGACCAACTTACTAACCCATTTCACCCATCTCCCACCCCATTAATAGCTATCTTTTCCTCTGTCTGTATCTAGTTATCTATTATCTATTCTAGTTATGTATTCTTTGCTGTTTTTCATTCATTGTATGCTTACAGTAAAAATTTGCTATCTTTATTGATTAAAGAATAATTACTCCTATGTATATAACATTTCCTGAGACATTATTTTATGATTCAGTGTTTAAGTTGTAGAGGTAGATGAATTGTTATTTTTTAGTGTATTTAACATGACACTTCATTGATGATATCTTCGTTGATAAGTCTTTGTTCCTTGTATTTGGTTCTCATTTATTATAATCAATAGAGAATAGATTATTTTTCTTTGGGGTATTTGGGATAACTTAATAACTTGATCCCACAATCACCATGTTGTAACTATTACTGGGGTTAGTCAAAGCTGACTTATCTGAGTTCCTAGTAATGGTAACCTAGTTCTTAGGAGTAGCCATCAAACCATATTATACTTTCATTTTAAAAGATTTCTTCCTGATTTCTTTATTTCTGTTACTGACCACCACTCTCCCAGCCACGCATGCTTTCTTCTTTGTCAGCTTCAAAGTTCCTATTCATTCATTTTTTGCATTTTTTTTCCCATTCACACATCCCCTCCCTGTTTCCTAGTGTCAATACATTGCCTTTTAAAGACCCTTATTACTCTCTGGTGAACATTTTTCTTGTCCTTTTGGGTATGTCCCTGTCTCGTTTTTTTTGTTGTTTTTTCTGCTTTTGTAGTGCTTTATACCAATGACGTTAATCTTTCATTTTTTCTTATTTTTATTTTAACATCTTTATTGGAGTATAATTGCTTTAAAATGGTGTGTTAGCTTCTGCTTTATAACAAAGTGAATCAGCTCTACATATACATACATCCCCATATCTCCTCCCTCTTGCGTCTCCCTCCCACCCTCCCTATCCCACCCTCCCTATCCCACCCCTCTAGGTGGTCACAAAGCACTGAACTGATCTCCCTGTGCAAAGCAGCTGCTTCCCACTAGCTATCTATTTTACATTTGGTAGTGTATATATGTCAGTGCTACTCTCTCACTTGGTCCCAGTTTACCCTTCCCCCTCCCCGTGTCCTCAAGTCCATTCTCTGTGTCTGCGTCTTTATTCCTGTCCTGCCCCTAGGTTCTTCAGAACCACTTTTTTTTTTTTAATTCCATATATATGTGTTAGCATACAGTATTTGTTTTTCTCTTTCTGACTTACTTCACTTGGTATGACAGTCTCAAAGTCCATCCGCCTCGCTACAGATAACTCAATTTCATTTTATTTTATGTCTGAGTAATATTCCATTGTCTATATGTGCCACATTTTCTGTATCCATTCATCTGTCGATGGACACATAGGTTAGGTTGCTTCCATGTCCTGGCTATTGTAAATAGAGATGCAGTGAACACTGTGGTACATGACTATTTTAAAATTATGGTTTTCTCAGGGTATATGCCCAGTAGTGGGATTGCTGAGTCGTATGGTAGTTCTGTTTTTAGTTTTCTCAGGAACCTCCATACTGTTCTCCATAGTGGCTGTATCAATTTACATTCCCACCAACAGTGCAAGAGGGTTCCCTTTTCTCCACACCCTCTCTAGCATTTATTGTTTGTAGATTTTGTGATGATGGCCATTCTGACTGGTGTGAGGTGATACCTCCTTGTAGTTTTGATTGGCATTTCTCTAATGATTAGTGATGTTGAGCATTCTTTCATGTGTTTGTTGACAATCTGTATATGTTCTTTGGAGAAATGTCTATTTAGGTCTCTGCCCCATTTTGGATTGGGTTGTTTGTTTTTTTCATATTGAGCCACATGAGCTGCTTGTATATTTTGGAGATTAATCCTTTGTCAGTTGCTTCATTTGCAAATATTTTCTCCCATTCTGAGGGTTGTCTTTTCATCTTGTTTATGGTTTCCTTTGTTTTGCAAAAGCTTTTAAGTTTCATTAGGTCCCATTTGTTTATTTTTGGTTTTATTTACATTTCTCTAAGAGGTGGGTCAAAAAGGATCTTGTTATCATTTATGTCATACAGTGTTCTGCCTATGTTTTCCTTTAAGAGTTTTATAGTGTCTGGCCATACATTTAGGTCTTTAATCCATTTTGAGTTTATTTTTGTATACGGTGTTAGGGAGTGTTCTAATTTCATGCCTGTACATGTAGCTGTCCAGTTTTCCCAGCAGCACTTACTGAAGCAGCTGTGTTTTCTTCATTGTATATTCTTGCCTCCTTTCTCAAAGAGAAGGTGACCATATGTGCATGGGTTTATCTCTAGGCTTTCTAATCTGTTCCATTGATCTATATTTCTATTTTTGTGCCATACCATACTGTCTTGATTACTGTAGCTTGTAGTGTAGTGTGAAGTCAGGGAGCCTGATTCCTTCAGCTCCGTTTTTCTTTGTCAAGATTGCTTTAGCTATACGGGATCTTTTGTGTTTCCATACAAATTGTGAAACTTTTTGTTCTAGTTCTGTGAAAAATGCCAGTGGTAGTCTGATAGGGATTGCATTGAATCTGTAGATTGCTTTGGGTAGTATAGTCATTTTCACAATGTTAATTCTTCCATTCTGAGAAGGTGGTATATCTCTCCATCTGTTTGTATCGTCTTTAATTTCTTTCATCAGTGTCTTATAGTTTTCTGCATACAGGTCTTTTGTCTCCTTAGGTAGGTTTATTCCTAGGTATTTTGTTCCTTTTGTTGCAGTAGTATCCTACTGTTTTTTTTTTTTTTGCCGTACGGGGGCCTCTCACTGTTGTGGCCTCTCCCGTTGCGGAGCACAGGCTCCGGACGCGCAAGCTCAGTGGCCATGGCCCACGGGCCCAGCCGCTCCACGGCACGTGGGATCTTCCCGGACCGGGGCACGAACCCGTGTCCCCTGCATCGGCAGACGGACTCTCAACCACTGCGCCACCAGGGAAGCCCTTGTTGCAGTAGTAAATGGGAGTGTTTCCTTAATTTCCATTTCACATTTTTTATCATTAGTGTACAGGAATGCAAGAGATTTCTGTGTATTAATTTTGTATCCTGCTGTTTTACCAAATTCATTGATTAGCTCTAGTAGTTTTCTGGTAGCATCTTTAGGATTCTTTATGTATAGTATCATGTCATCTGCAAACACTGAGAGTTTTATTTCTTTTCCGATTTGGATTCCTTTTATTTCTTTTTCTTCTCTGATTGCTGTGGCTAAAACTTCCAAACTATGTTGAATGTTAGCGGTGAGAGTGGGCAACCTTTTCTTGTTCCTGATCTTAGAGGAAATGGTTTCAGTTTTTCACTGTTGACAGCGATGTTGGCTGTGGGTTTGTCATATATGGTCTTTATTATGTTGAGGTAGGTTCCCTCTATGCCTACTTTCTGGAAAGTTTTTATCATAAGTGGGTGTTGAATTTTGTTGAAAGCTTTCTCTGCATCTATTGAAATGATCATATGGTTTTTCTCCTTCAATTTGTTAATATGGTGTATCACATTGATTGATTTGCATATATTAAAGAATCCTTGTATTCCTGGGATAAACCTCACTTGATCATAGTGTATGAGTCTTTTAATGTGCTGTTGGATTCTGTTTGCTAGTATTTTGTTGAGGATTTTTGCATCTATGTTCATCAGTGATATTAGCCTGTAGTTTTCTTTTTTGTGAATCGTTGTCTGGTTTTGGTATCAGCGTGTTGGTGGCCTTGTAGAATGAGTTTGGGAGTGTTCCTCCCTCTGCTATATTTTGGAAGCGTTTGAGAAGGATAGGTGTTAGCTCTTCTCTAAATGTTTGATAGAATCACCTGTGAGGCCATCTGGTCCTGGGCTTTTGCTTTTTGGAAGATTTTTAATCACAGTTTCAATTTCATTGTTTGTGATTAGTCTGTTTATATTTTCTATTTCTTCCTGGTTCAGTCTCTGAAAGTTGTGCTTTTCTAAGAATTTGTCCATTTCTTCCAGGTTGTCCGTTTTAGTGGCAATCGGTTGTAGTAATGTCTCATGATCCTTTGTACTTTTGCACTGTCAGTTGTTACTTCTCCTTTTTCATTTCTAATTCTGTTGATTTAGGTCTTCTCCCTTTTTTTCTTGATGAGTCTGTCTAATGGTTTATCAATTTTGTTTATCTTCTCAAAGTACCAGCTGTTAGTTTTATTGATCTTTGCTACTGTTTCCTTCATTTCTTTTTAATTTATTTCTGATCTTTATGATTTCTTTCATTCTGCTAACTTTGGGTTTTTTTGTTCTTTCTCCAATTGCTTTAGGTGTAAGTTTAGGTTGTTTATTTGAGATTTTTCTTGTCTCTTGAGGTAGGTTTGTATTGCTATAAACTTCCCCCTTAGAACTGCTTTTGTTGCCTACCATAGGTTTTGGATTGTTGTGTTTTCATTGTTGTTTGTTTCTAGGTATTTTTTGATTTCCTCTTTGATTTCTTCAATGAGCTCTTGGTTATTTAGTAGCGTATTATTTAGCCTCCATGTGTTTGTATTTTTTTCAGTTTTCTTCCTGTAGTTGATATCTAGTCTCATAGCATTGTGGTCGGAAAAGATACTTGATACACTTTCAATTTTCTTAAATTTACCAAGGCTTGATTTGTGACCCAAGATATCTATCCTGGAGAGTGTTCCATGAGCACTTAAGAAGAAAGTGTATTCTGTTGGCTTTGGATGTGAATATCTGTGAATATCAATTAAGTCCGTCTTGTTTAATGTGTCATTTAAAACTTGTGTTTCCTTATTTATTTTCATTTTGGATGATCTGTCCGTTGGTGAAAGTGGGATTTTAAAGTCCCCTACTATGATTGTGTTACTGTCGATTTCCCTTTTTATGATTGTTAGCATTTGCCTTATGTATTGAGGTGCTCTTATGTTGGGTGCATAAATATTTACAATTATTATATCTTCTTGGATTCATCCCTTGATCATTATGTAGTATCCTTCTTTGTCTCTTGTAATAGTCTTTATTTTAATGTCTGTTTTGTCTGATATAAGAATTGCTACTCCAGCTTTCTTTTGGTTTCCATTTTCATGGAATATCTTTTTCCATCCCCTCACTTTCAGTCTGTATGTGTCCCTAGGTCTGAAGTGGGTCTCTTGCAGACAGCATATATACAGGTCTTGTTTTCATATCCATTCAGCCGGTCTGTGTCCTTTGCTTGGAGCATTTAATCCATTTATGTTTAAGATAATTATCAATATGTATGTTCCTATTACCATTTTCTTAATTGTTTTGCGTTTGTTATTGTATCTCTTTTCCTCCTCTTGTGTTTCTCACCTAGAGAGGTCCTTTAGCATTTGTTGTAAAGCTGGTTTGGTGATGCTGAATTCTCTCAACTTTTGCTTGTCTGTAAATGTTTTAATTTCTCTGTCAAATCTGAATGAGATCTTTGCTGGGTAGAGTAATCTTGGTTGTAGGTTTTTCCCTTTCATCACTTTAAATATGTTTTGCCACTCCCTTCTGGATTGCAGAATTTCTGCTGAAAGATCAGCTGTTAACCTTATTGGGATTCCCTTGTATGTTATTTGTTGCTTTTATCTTGCTGCTTTTAATATTATTTCCTTGTATTTAATTTTTGATAGTTTGATTAATATGTGTCCTGGTGTGTTTCTCCTTGATTTATCCTGTATGGGACTCTCTGTGCTTCCTGGACTTGATTGACTATTTATTTTCCCATATTAGGGAAATTTTCAACTATAATCTCGTCAAATATTTTCTCAGTCCCTTTCTTTTTCTCTTCTTTTTCTGGGACCTCTGTAATTCAAATGTTGGTGTGTTTAATGCTGTCCCAGAGGTCTCTGAGACTGTCCTCAATTGTTTTCCTACTTTCTTTGGCTCTGCAGTAGTTATTTCTACTATTTTATCTTCCAGGTCACTTATCCGTTCTTCTGCCTCAGTCATTAGGCTATTGCTTCCTTCTAGAGAATTTTAAATTTCATTGTTGTTCATCATCGTGTGTTTGCTCTTTAGTTCTTCTAGGTCCTTGTTAAACATTTCTTGTATTTTCTCCATATTTTTTCCAAGATTTTGGATCATCTTTAGTATCATTACTCTGAATTATTTTATAGGTAGACTGCCTATTTCCTCTTCATTTCTTTGGTCTGGTGGGTTTTTACCTTGCTCCTTCATCTGCTGTATATAAATATAAATAAATATATATATATATATGTAGTACACATACAGACATGGCATATCTTCTTTATCCATTCCTCTGTTGATGGGCACTTAGGTTTTTTCCATATCTTGGCAACAGTAAATAGTCCTGTGATGAATATAGGGGTGCATATTGTCTTTTCAAATTAGTGTTTTCTTGTTCTTTGGATAAATACCCAGAAGTGGGATAGCTGGATCATGTGGTAATTCTGTTCCTAATTTTTTGAGGAATTTCCATACTGTTTTCCATAGTGGCTGTACCTGTTTACATCCACTGTCAGTGCATGAGTTTCCCCTTTCTCCACATCCTCTCCAACACTTGTTATTTCTTGCTTTTTTAGTAATTGCTTTTCTAACAGACATAAGAGGATATTTCACTGTGGTTTTCATTTGCCTTTCCCTAATAATTAGTGATGTTGAACAAAACCCCAGTTTTGTTCTTCTTTCTCAAGATTATTTGGCTATTCATGGTCTTTTGTGTTTCCATAAAATTTTAGGAGTGTTTTTCCCAGTTCTGTGAAAAATGCTATTGGTGTTTTGATAGTGATCGCATTGAATGTGTATATTGCTTTGGGTAGTATAGGTATTGTAGTAATATTAATTCTTCCAGTCTATGAGGACTGTATATCTCTACATTTATTTGTGTTGTGTTTAATTTCTTTCATCAATAATAATAATTCTTAAAACTCTTATAGATTTCAGAGTACAGATCTTTCACCTTGTTGCTTAAATTTATTCCAAGGTATTTTATTCTTTTTGATGCAATTCTAAGTGGATTTTTTTCTTAATTTCTCTATGTGATAATTTATTTTTAGTGTATAGATATGCAACAGATTCCTGTATATTAATTTTGTATCCTACAACTTTACTAAATTCATTTATTTATTTCTAATAGTTTTTTGATGGAGTCTCCCACAGTTTCCTGTATATATTATGTCATCTGCAAATAGTGACAGTTTTTCTTCTTTCCTTTGCTATAAACTTCCTTCTTAGTGCTGCTTTTGCTGCATCCTGTAGATTTTGGTATGTCATATTTTTATTTTCATTTGCCTTCAGGTAATTTTTAATTTCTCCTTTGATTTCTTTATTGACCCAATAGTTATTCCATAGCATGTTGTTCAGTCTCCACATATATGTGATTTTTCCAGATTTCTTCTTGAATTTGATTTCTAGTTTCATACCATCATGATTGGAGAAGATGCTTGATATGAATGCAGTCTTCTTAAATTTGTTGAGACTTATTTTGTGTCCAAAAATATGGTCTACCCTTGAGAAAGTTCCATGTGGACTTGAGAAGAATGTGATTTCTCCTGCATTTGGATGGAATATTCTGTACAAATCTATAAAATCCATCTTGTCAAAATTTCATTTGAGGCTGCTGTTTCCTTGTTGACTTTCTGTGTGGATGATCTATCCATTGACGTAAGTGGGGTGTTAAAGTCCCCTACTATTACTGTTGCTGTCAATTTCTACCTTTAGGTTTGTTAATCATTGTTTTATATATTTTGGTGCACCTATGCCAGGTGCATAAATGTTAATAACTTACGTGTTCTTATGAAGTATCCTCTTTATCATTATCACTATCCATTTTTGTCTCTTACCTTTTTTACCTTGAAGTGTATTTTGTATGATAGCAGAATGTCTACACCAGCTTTCTTTGGGATGCCATTTGCTTGGAGTATCCTCTTTCATCCCTTCACTTATGTTTATCTTTAGAGTTGAGGTGTGTCTTCTGGAAGCAGCATACAGTTGGGTTTTGTTTTTTAACCTGTCTCGCCTCTCTGTATCTTTTGATTTGTGGATTCAGTCCATTTGCATGTAAGGTGATTATTGATAGATGAGGACTTAGTACTGCCATTTTATCTTTTGTTTCCTGGTTCCTCTATATCTCCACTGTTGCTTATTCCTAGTATTAGTGTCTTCTAGTTTGGTCTCTTGCCCGCTTAGGTAGGTGTATTCCTAGGTATTTTTTTTTTTTGGTGCAATTGTACATGGGTTGTTTCCTTAATTTCTCTTAATTTCTCATGGGTTGTTTCTCTTAATTTACACAGCAGTGCATTTCTGTACACTAATAATGTTAGTGTATAGAAATGCAACTGATTTCCATATATTAATTTTGTGTCCTGCAACTTTACCAAATTTATTCATGAGCTCAGGTATGTTTTTGGTGGCATTTTTAGGATTTTGTGTGTAAAGTATCATGTCATCTGCAAATGGTGACAGTTTTACTTTTTCCTTTCCAACTTGGATTCCTCTTATCTTATTTCTTCTCTGATTTCTGTGGCTAGGACTTCCAATACTATGTTGAATAAACGTGGCAAGGGTGGACCTCCTTGCCTTGTTTCTGATCTTAGAGGAAATGATTTCAGCTTTTCACTGTTGAGTATGGTGTTAAACTGTGGGCTTGTCATATATGACCTTTATTATGTTGAGGTATGTTCCCTCTATGCCCACTTTCTGGAGAGTTTTTTTTCATAAATGGATGCTGAATTTTATCAAAAGCTTTCTCTGCAGCCTTTGAGATGATCATATGGTTTTTATTCTTCAATTAGATTTGTTAATATGGTGTATCACATTGATTTGCAGATATTGAAAAATCCTTGTATCCCTGGGATAAATCCCATTTGATCGTGGTGTATGATCCTTTTAATGTATTGTTGGATTTGGTTTGCTAATATTTTGTTGAGGATTTTTGCATACATGTTCATCAGTGATATTAGCCTGTGATTTTCATTTTTTGTCATATCTTTGTCTGGTTTTGGTATCAGGGTGATGCTGGTCTCATAGAATGAGTTGAGGAGTGTTTTTTCCTTTGTAATTTTTGGGAATAGTTTGAGAAGGATAGGTGTTCCCTCTCCTCTAAATATTTGGTAGAATTCACCTGTGGAGCCATCTTGTCCTGGGCTTTGGTTTGTTGGGAATTTTTGTTTTAATTGATTGTTTTCTTACTGGTAATTGGTCTGTTCATATTTTCTAGTTCTTCCTCATTCAGTCTTGGGAAATTGTACATTTCTAAGAATTTGTCCATCCCTTCTAGGTTGTCCATTTTACTGATATATAGTTGTTTGTAGAGTCTCTTATGATCCTTTGTATTTCTCTGGTGTCCATGGCAACTTCTCCTTTTTCATCTCTGATTTTATTCTCCTTCTTTGTCTTTTTTTTTTGGATGTACGGTGCAGCATGTGGGATCTTAGTTCCCTGACCAGGGATTGAACCCATGTCCCCTGCATTGGAAGGATGAAGTCTTAATCACTGGACTGCCGGGGAAGTCCCCTCTGATTTTATTGATTTGGGCCCTCTCTCTTTTTTCCTTGATAAGTCTGGCTAAAGGTTTATCAATTTTGTATATCTTTTCAAAGAACCAGCTTTTAGTTTCATTGATCTTTTCTTCTTTTTTTTTTCAGTCTCATTTATTTCTGTTCTGATCTTTATGATTTCTTATCTTCTGTTAACTTTGGGTTTTGTTTGTTTTTCTTTTTCTAGCTCCTTTAGGTGTAAGTTTAGGTTGTTTGAGATTTTTCTTGTTTCCTGAGCTAAGCTTGTATAAATATAAATGTCTTTAGAACTGCTTTTGTAGTCCGTAGACTTTTGATCATTTTTTTTTCATTTTAATTTGTCTCCAGGCATTTTTTGATTTCCTCTTTGGTTTCTTCAGTGATCCGTTGGTTGTTTAGTTGCATATTGTTTAGCTTCCATAGGTTTGTGTCTTTTACATTTTTTTTCTTGCAGTTGATTTGTAGTCTCACAGTGTTGTGGTCAGAAAAGATGCTTGATATGATTTCAGTTTTCTTAAATTTATTGAGGCTTATTTTGTGGCCTAGCATGTGATCTGTCCTGGAGAATGTTCCATGTGCACTTGAAAAGAATGTTTATTCTGCTGCTTTCAGATGGAATGTGCTGTAGATATCTTTTAAGTCCATCTGGTCTATGTGTCATTTAAGTCTAGTGTTTCCTTATTGGTGTTTTGGCCTGGATGGTCTGTCCATTGAGGTAAGTGGGGATGTAAGTAGCCTTATGGGAGTTTTCTTATGTGTAAGTTTTTATTTTTCCCTTGATGCTTTTAATAGTCTCTTTATTTTTAATTTTTGCCATTTTAATTACAGTTTGTCTTGGTGTGTTCCTGTTTGGGTTAGTCTTGTGTGGGATTCTCTATGCTTTCTGGACTTGAATGTGTGTTTCCTTTCTCAGGTTAGGGAAGTTTTCAGCAATTATGTCTTTAATTATGCTCTCAGTGCCTTTCTCTCTCTCTCCTCCTTCTGGGATCCCAATAATGTGAATATTAATGTGCTTGATGTTGTTACAGAGGTCTCTTAAACTTTCCACATTTCTTTTCATTCCTCTTTCTTTCTTTCTTTTTTTGTTTGGCATCAGTGATTTCCACTACTCTGTCTTCCAGCTCTCTATTCATTCCTCTGTATCATTTAATCTGCTGTTGATTCCTTCTAGTGTATTTTTCATTTCAGTCATTATATTCTTCATCTGTTTGGTTTTTCTTTATATTTTCTAGCTCTTTGTTTAAAGCTTCTAACTTCTTGCTTTTTGTGTCCATTCTTCTCCTGAGTTCTTTGGGTTTCTTTATGATCACTACCCTGAACTTTTTCTCAGGTGGATTGCCTGTCTCCACTTCAGTTAGCTCTTCTTCTGGGGTTCTGTCTTGTTCCTTCGTTTGGATCATGTTCCTTTGTTGCCTCATTTTGCCTAAGTTGCTGTTTTTATTTTTATGTATCTGGTAGGTTGGTTATGTTTTTTGACCTCGGAGAAGTGGCCTTCTGTAGGAGAGGTCCTGTGCACCTCAACAGCGCACTCCTCTCTCATCACCAGAGCTATATGCTCTAGGGGTTCCCCTTATGAGGGCTGTGTGGGTCTTTTTATTATGGCAGGCTGACTATGTGGATGGTATGGTAGGCTTGGTTGGCCCCCAGCCCAGTTGGTTGCCAGGCTCTGCTTGTGTGAAAGCTAACAGCTGCTGGTTGGCAGGACCTGGTCACAAGGCAGCTGACTCTGGGACCCTGGGAGTCCCCAGGGACTAGTGCTGGCTTACTGGTGGTGTAGTCAGGGTCCAGGAGACCCCTGGGCTATTGTCCACCTAGTGGTGGGTGAAGGAGGTCATGGGGCTAGTGCTGGCCTACTGGTGGGCAGAGCCATGTTCCAGGGTCTCGTTGTAAGTCCCAAGGGTCTCAGAGCTGGTGTCATGTTGCTGGTGGGTGGGGCCTGTTCCTGACACAGTTGGCTGTGGGGGCTGGGGTTTCATGAAGCTTGTGTTGGCCTACTAGTTGGTGGGGCCAGGGCTCAGCCAGTCTCAGGGCAGGATCTGATATGCTAGTAGATGGGCTGTTTCACAGACTGTGCTGTTATGCTTTTCTTGTGGTTGGTGTCTGCCCCCTGTTGGGTAAGGGTGGTTTCCACAGTCTCTGTCTGGAGGGCCTTTGGGGTCCTGGGGTCCATTGCTTGTGCATTGATGTTTGGGATTGGGTCCTGGACCCTCTGGAGGGCAGTGGCTTGTCCAGGGGCAGCTGTGGGCTCAGGGGGTCTTAAGGTAACTTGTCTGTCTCTGGGTGTGGTTTTGTCCCACCCAGTTAGTGTTTAGCCTGAGGTGTCCCAGCACTAGCACCTACAGACTGTTGGGCCAAGATGGGGCTGGGTCCTGGGGCTAATAAGCTAGAGGGGGGATTCCCAAATGGTACTTGTCAACACCAGTGCCAACGTAGTTAAAGGAGTTTCCAGAAACGGCTGCTGCCAGTGTTTGTGTCCCCAGGGTGAACTGCAGTTGGTGCCTCCCTCTCTGGGAGACTCTCCAAGATCAGCAGTTAGGTCTGACCCAGGCTCCTATCATACTATTTCTGCCCTGGGTCCTGGAGCAAGATTTTGTACACACCCTTTAAGAGTGAAGTCACAGTTCCCCCAGTCCATGAGGTCTCCTGAAACTGCACTCTGCTGGCCTTTAAAGCCAGATTCTCTGATGGCTCATCTTTCTGGTGCAGGGCCCCTGAGCTGGGGAGCCTGTTGTGGAGCTGGACCTCTCACTGTTTTGGGAGAGCCTGTGCAATTGTAATTATTCTTACATTTGTAGGTCACCCACCCAGGGGTATGGGACTTGAGTATATCATGACTCCACCCCTCCTACCTGACTTGTTGTGTTTTTTTCTTTATATCTTTAGTTGTAGAAGATCTTTTCTGGTAGGTTCTGGTCTTTTTCATTGATGGTTGTTCTGCAAATAGTTGTGATTTTGGTGGGCTTGTGAGAGGAGGTCATCTCAGGATCTTTCAGTGCTGCCATCCTTTCACCTGAATCTCCCCTCAGCTTTTGTTTGTCTGGGGAAGTCTTTATTTCTCCTTCATATCTGAATGATGATTTTGCTGGATAGAGTATTTTTGGGTGACAGTTTTTATCTTTCATATTTTGAGAATGTCATTTCACACCCTCCTGACCTGTAGAGTTTCTGCTAAGAAATCTGCTGGTGGCCTAATGGGGCTTCCTTTATAGGTTACTGTCTTTTTTTTCTCTGGGTGTCTTTAAGATTCTTTCTTTGTCATTGGCTTTTTTTTCTTATTTATTTATTGATTGATTGGTTGCTGCATTGGGTCTTCGTTGCTGTGCCTGGGCTTTCTCTAGTTGCAGTTAGCAGGGGCTTCTCTTGTGGTGGAGCACGGGCACTAGTCACGCAGGCTTCAGTAGTTGTGGCACGTGGGTGCAGTATTTGTGGCTTGTGGGCTCTAGAGCACAGACTCAGTAGTTGTGGCATACAGGCTTAGTTGCTCTTCAGCATGTGGGATCTTTCTGGACCGGGCTCAAACCCGTGTCCCCTGCACTGGCAGGCAGATTCCTAAGCACTGCGCCACCAGGGCAGTCCTGTCATTGGCTTTTGGCAATTTTAATACGTCTTGGAGAAGGTCTTTTTTGCGTTGAGGTAATTAGGTGTCCTCTTAGCTTCATGAACTTGTATATCTAGTTCTTTCCCCAGGTTTGTTAAGTTCTTAGCTATTATTCTTTAAATAAATGCTCTGCCCTCTTCTCCCTTTTCTTCTTCTGGGGTGTGCATTACCCTAATGTTACCCTTCCTAAAAGAGTTGGATAACTCTTGTAGAATTTCCTCATTAAAAAAAAAAATCCTATTTCTCTTTCCTCTTCTGCTTGTATCATTTCTAGATTTTTTTCTTTGCGCTCTCTAATTTTCTCTTCCATGTGGTCTGCTCTATTTCCAGTACTTTCTAATGCATTCTTCATCTTGTATTATAGAGTTCTTCAGCTCCAGAATTTCTATTTGGTTCATTTTTAGAGTTTTAGTCTCTTTGGTAAAGTATTCCTTTTGCTCATTAATTTTATTTCTGAGCTCACTGAACTGCCTTTCTGAGTTTTCTTGTAGCTCATTGAGTTTCTTCATGACAGCTGTTTTCTCTATCAATTAAATCACAGTATTGCTTTTTCTTTTTTTCCTTTTTTTATTGAAGTATAGTTGATGTACAGTATTATATGTTACAGGCATACAATATAGTGAGTCACAATTTTTAAAGGTTATACTCCCTTTTATAGTTATTATAAAATATTTTCTATATTCCCTGGGTTGTACATTATATCCTTGTAGCTTATTTTATACATAATGGTTTGTACCTCCTAATTGCCTACCCCTATATTGCCCCTCCACCCTTCCCTCTCCCCACTGTTAACTGCTAGTTTATTCTCTATATCTAAGTCTGTTTCTTTTTTGTTATATTCACTACTTTGTTGTAGTTTCTAGATTCCACATATAAGTGATATCATACAGTATTTGTCTTTCTCTGTCTGACTTATTTCACTTAGCATAATACCCTCCAAGTCCATCCATGTTGTTGCAAATGGCAGTATTACATTCTTTTTTATGGCTGAGTAGTATTCCATTGTGTGTGTGTGGGGGTGTATGTGTATATACAGCATCTTCTTTACCTGTTCACCTGTTGATGGACACTTAGGTTGCTTTCACATCTTGGCAATTGTAAATAATGCTGCTGTGCACACTGGAGTGCATGTATCTTTTTGAATTAGTGTTTACATTTTTTTCGGACATCTATGCGGGAGTGGAACTGCTGGGTCTTATGGTATTTCTATTTTTAGTTTTTTTGAGAAACCTCCATACCGTTTTCCACAGAGGCTGCACCAGTTTACATTCCCACCAACAGTGTACAAGGGTTCACATTTTTCCATGTGTTTGCTAACATTTGTTGTGTTCTTTTTGATGATAGTCACTCTGACATGTGTGAGGTGATATCTCGTTGTTTTGATTTGCATTTCCTTGATTATTAGTGATGTTGAGTATCTTTACATCTGTGTATTGACCACTTGTAAATCCTCTTTTGAGCAATGTCTATTCAAGTCCTTTGCCCGTTTTTGAATTGTTTTTTTTTGTTGTTGTTGTTAAGTTTTAGGAGTTCTCTATATAGTCTGGATATATAGGCTATATAGAGGGATACATATAATCCCTTACTAGATACATGATTTATAAATATTTTCTCCTGTTCCTTGAATTTCCTTTTTACTTTGTGGGTCATGTTTTTTTTTTTTCATTTCTTTGTTAAATATATTCTTCATAGTACAATGAGAGTAATTTTGTTATCAGAAAATCATTTTTATCAATGAATTTTGAAGTGTTTAGAAGAGAAATTGAGCTTAACTAAATTGTCTCTTTCAAAATCATATTCACATTGTTCATTTTTTTGAATATCTTAACATCTTTATTGGAGTATAATTGCTTTAAAATGATGTGTTAGTTTCTGCTTTACAATGGAGTGTTAGTTTCTGCTTTATAACAAAGTGAATCAGTTATACATATACATATGTTCCCATATCTCTTCCCTCTTGTGTCTCCCTCCATCCCACCCTCCCTATCCCACCCCTCTAGGTGGTCACAAACCACCTAGCTGATCTCCCTGTGCTATGCAGCTGCTTCCCACTAGCTATCTATTTTAAGTT
Organism: Delphinapterus leucas; assembly: GCF_059928025.1. Lineage (NCBI taxonomy): Eukaryota > Metazoa > Chordata > Mammalia > Artiodactyla > Monodontidae > Delphinapterus > Delphinapterus leucas. The sequence continues at coordinate 62,510,379 of NC_143130.1, read as the reverse complement.
TGATATATATGTCCATGCCACTCTCTCACTTTGTCACGGCTTACCCTTCTCTCTCCCCATATCCTCAAGTCCATGCTCTAGTAGGTCTGTGTCTTTATTCCCATCTTACCCGTAGGTACTTCATGACTTTTTTTTTTTCTTAGATTCCATATATATGTGTTAGCATACAGTATTTATTTTTCTCTTTCTGACTTCACTCTGTATGACAGATTCTAGGTCCATCCACCTCACTACAAATAACTCAGTTTCATTTGTTTTTATGACGAGTAATATTCCATTGTATATATGTGCCACACCTTCTTTATCCATTCATCTGTTGATGGACACTTAGGTTGCTTCCATCTCCTGGCTATTGTAAATAGAGCTGCAATGAACCTTTTGGTACACGACTCTTTTTGAATTATGGTTTTCTCAGGGTATATGCCCAGTAGTGGGATTGCTGGGTCGTATGGTAGTTCTATTTCTAGTTTTTTAAGGAACCTCCATACTGTTCTCCATAGTGGCTGTATCAATTTACATTCCCACCAACAGTGCAAGAGTGCTCCCTTTTCTCCACACCCTCTCCAGCATTTATTGTTTCTAGATTTTTTGATGATGGCCACTCTGACCAGTGTGAGATGATATCTCATTGTAGTTTTGATTTGCATTTCTCTAACGATTAATGATTTGGAGCATTCTTTCATGTGTTTGTTGGCAATCTGTATATCTTCTTTGGAGAAATGTCTATTTAGGGCTTCTGTCCATTTTTGGATTGGGTAGTTTGTTTTTTGTTATTGAGCTGCATGAGCTGCTTGAAAAATTTGGAGATGAATCCTCTGTCAGTTGCTTCATTTGCAAATATTTTCTCCCATTCTGAAGATTGTCTTTTGGTCTTGTTTATGGTTTCCTTTGCTGTGCAAAAGCTTTTAAGTTTCATTAGGTCCCATTTGTTTATTTTTGTTTTTATTTCCATTTATCTAGGAGGTGGGTCAGAAAGGATCTTGCTGTGGTTTATGTCATGGAGTGTTCTGCCTGTGTTTTCCTCTAAGAATTTTATAGTGTCTGGCCTTGTATTTAGGTCTTTAATCTATTTTGAGTTTATTTTTGTATATGGTGTTAGGGAGTGTTCTAATTTCATTCTTTTACATGTAGCTGCCCAGTTTTCCCAGCACCACTTATTGAAGAGGCTGTCTTTTCTCCATTGTATATTCTTGCCTCCTTTATCAAAAATAAGGTGACCATATGTGCATCTGGTTTATCTCTGGGCTTTCTGTCCAGTTCCATTGATCTATATTTCTGTTTTTGTGCCATACTGTCTTGATTACTGTAGCTTTGTAGTATAGTCTGAAGTAAGGGAGCCTTTTTCCTTCAGCTCTGTTTTTCTTTCTCAAGATTGCTTTGGCTATTCAGGGTCTTTTGTGTTTCCATACAAATTGTGAAATTTTTTGTTCTAGTTCTGTGAAAAATGCCATTGATAGTTTGATAGGAATTGCATTGAATCTTAGGTTACTTTGGGTAGTATAGTCATTTTCACAATATTGATTCTTCCAACCCAAGAACATGGTATATTTCTCCATCTTTTTTTTTTTTTTTTTTGGCAGTACGTGGGCCTCTCCCATTGCGGAGCACAGGCTCTGGACGCGCAAGCTCAGTGGCCATGGCTCACGGGCCTAGCTGCTTCGCAGCATGTGGGATCTTCCCGGACCGGGGCATGAACCTGTGTCCCCTGCGTCGGCAGGTGGACTCTCAACCACTGCGCCACCAGGGAAGCCCTCCGTCTTTTTTTGTCATCTTTGATTCCTTTCATTAGTGTTTTATAGTTTTATGAGTACACGTCTTCTGCCTTCTTAGGCAGGTTTATTCCTAGGAATTTTATTCTTTTTGTTGCAGTGGTGAATGGGATTGTTTCCTTAATTTCTCTTTTTAATCTTTTGCTGTTAGTGTGTAGGAATGCCAGAGATTTTTGTGCATTAATTTTGTATCCTGCAACCTTACCAAATTCATTATTTAGTTCTAGTAGTTTCCTGGTTGCATCTTTAGGATTTTCTGTGTATAGTCTCATGTCATCTGCAGACAGTGACCGTTTTACTTCTTCTTTTCCAGTATGTATTCCTTTTATTTCTTTTTCTTCTCTGCTGTGGCTAGGAGTTCCAGAAATATGTTGAATAAGAGTGACTAGAGTGGACATCCTTGTTTTCTTCCTGATCTTAGTGGAATGCTTTCACTTTTCACCAGTGAGTGTGGTGCTTGCTGTGTGTTTGTCGTATGTGGCCTTTATTTTGCTGAGGTAGGTTCCCTCTTTATCCATTTTTCTGGGGAGTTTTTATCATAAATGAGTGTTGAATTTTGTCAAAAGCTTTTTCTCCATCTATTGAGATGATCATATGCTTTTTATTCCTTAATTTGTTAATCTGGTGTATCACATTTATTGATTTGTGTATACTGAAGAATCCTTGCATCCCTGGGAAAAATCCCACTTGATCATGGTGCACAATCCTTTTAATATGTTGTTTGATTCTGTTTGCTAGTATATTGTTCAGGATTTTTGAATCTATGTTCATCAGTGATATTGGTCTATAATTTTTTTTGTGTGATATCTTTTTCTGGTTTTGGTATCAGGGTGATGCTGGCTTCGTAGAATGAATTTGGGAGTGTTCCTCCCTCTGCAGTTTTTTGGAAGAGTTTGAGTAGGATCGGTGTTGGCTCTTCTCTAAATGTTTGGTAGAATTCACCTGTGAAGACATCTGGTCCTGGACTTTTGTTTGTTGGAAGATTTTTAAATACAGTTTCAATTGCATTACTTGTGATAGGTCTGTTTATATTTTCTAATTCTTCTTGGTTCATTCTTCGAAAATTGTACCTTTCCGAGAATTTGTCCATTTTTTCATGGTTGTTCAGTTTATTGGCATATAGTTGTTTGTAGTAGTCTCTTATAATTCTTTCTATTTCTGTGGTGTCAGTTGTGATTTCTCCTTTTTCATTTCTAATTTTATTGATTTGGGTACTCTCCTTTTTTTCTTGATGAGTCTGGCTAAGGGTTTATCAATTTTGTTTATCTTCTCAAAGAACCAGCTTTTAGTTTTATTGATCTTTGCTATTGTTTCTATTTTATTTATTTCTGCTCTGATCTTTATGATTTCTTTCCTGCTACTGACTTTGGGTTTTCTTTGTTTTTCTTTCTTTAGTTGATTTAGGTGTAGGGTTAGATTGTTTATTTGAGATTTTTCTTGTTTCTTGAGGTGAGATTGAATTTTTATAAACTTCCCTCTTAGAGCTGCTTTTGCTGTGTTCCATAGGTTTTCTGTTGTGTTTTCATTTTCGTTTGTTTCTATGTATTTTTTTATTTTTTCTTTGATTTCTTCAGTGATCTCTTGGTTATTTAGTAGCTCACTGTTTAGCCTCCATGTATTTGCCGTTTTTACAGTTTTTCTTTTTTACTGTTTTTTTCCTGCAGTTGAATTCTACTGTTAATTTTGCATGATGGAAATTTACCAGGTAATGACTGCAATATAGAACACATTTCTTCTTGATGTCCAGATCACAAGGTGTAGCAGCAAAGGTTATATTTCTGTCATGCTGTTCCTCAGGATTTTTAAAAATATTTGAGATTTGTTTGCTGGGAGAGAGTCAGTTTATGTCTTCAGAAGAAGTTTTGCTCTTCTATGCATGGTGACTTAGTGGAGGTTAAAATTTTAGAAAAATGTCATGTTATTTTTCTTAGGATGTGGGTTGCAATATTACAATATATGTGGCTTGAGGGAGAAAAGTCTTTTCTCCCTTTCAGGTTCATGAGTAGCACTTATGAGTTTTGAATATGTGTTAACATTAGTTTTTACATATGCTGATATTCATAGAAGGAGAGATACAGGCTGCAGGATTCTGGTAGAGTTTTTACATTTGATATTTGTGCTGTCCCTTGAAAGGAAAGTAGTCGATTTCATGGAATAATAGTTATTTTAGTGTTTTCTCTACTCTAGTTGCATGACTTTGGAAAAATCACCAAACCTTTTCCTACCTTTGTGTTCGTAAATGAAGAGTTTGGCTAGATGACACCTGAGGACCTTCAGCCTGAATGTAAACATTTAGTTTGGTATTGGGAGAATATTCCAGGCATAAGAAATTCATTAAGTAGTTGTTTAGAGGTAACCATGAAAGTATCAGTGGGGAATTTGAACTTGAGTATTGTTGATTTTGTGTATTATAACAATTTTATTTGAGTATCTTTGCTCATTTTTAGTTGCAATAGGTCTCTCAGTTTTCATAGTGGGAAATTACGTAAGAGAAAAGCATCTATTCAAGCCAGCTTGCAAATGAGTTGAGATAAAAATTAGCCACTGCAGCAAAATATTTTTTTATCACTACCCAGGCAACTGCAAATTTTATTTATCCAAAAGGATCCTAGTAAGGATTAAATTATAGGAGAATGGTTTCCATCAGCAGATTTTCATTTACAGGCTTTCATTTGTTGAACATATAATGTATTCTTTTTCCAGGTTGCTTATACTGAAAATTAAGGCGAGATATTTGAAAGAAGTGAATGATAAAGGAATGAACATGACCATGAATGTTGAAATTAGTCAGTTTTGTTAGTGGTTTACTTGCCATTTTGCTTTCAGATGATTTCCCTTTTGAACTATTTATTTCATTAGTAGTTTTTAAAAGTTAGATTAGCTGTTTTTAAAAAATAATGCTTTTTAAAACTTGTTACACTTTTTGTAAAGCTCTTTCTTTCATAACATTCCCTTTATCACTGACTTCTCATGTGATGGTTATTTCCACTTCTTCATCATCACTGAGGTACACCACTGTGCTCATTCCTGCAGCTGAATTGGAGGGCTGTATTGATGTCCTGGGCCCAAGGGTCTGCACTAGTATTGTGTGTCAGGAGGACAAAGGGATGGCGCCAACCATCCTGCCCTGTGTGCCAGTAACTAGAATTAGTTACAAACCAATCAAATCCGTTGCAGCCAATTGGTAAACTAATTGGTAATTTTAGCTGTACATCTATATGTAGTTATCTGAATGCCTATAACATTACTTTCAGAGCCACTTTTGTTCTGTTTCATCTTGCTTGACAAAATGGCCTTCATAGCTGTAAGGAGGAAGATGTGCATCAGTGACTGTGAGGCTGCCCCAGCTGCTTGTTTTGTTTGTATTCGCTTGTTCGTAAAACATGACTCGTATTACAGCTGCACGGTACCACTCTGATCATTTCTGATAACGTTGAGCTAAACATTCCTTAAAATAGGTTGTTTAAGCCACCAAATGTACTTTCTCTGTGCCAACTTGTATTAGAAGTATAGCTGCTTATATTCTTACCTTTTAGAGGGTTTTTTCTTTTTCTTTTTTTTTTTTTTTTTAGCAAAAAGGGAAATCAGTAGAAAACTTCTAAAATAAATTATCCTGAATTAAAACTTTCTGTGCCCTAAATAAATAGGTCATTTAAGTTAAAGAATTTGAATCTGTTAGTAGAATTGAGAAAAGGAAGCCGACTAAATTAAAAAATTTTTCCTTTTCCTGATTGTAAGAAGACTTATTACCAGTGATTTGGCACTAAAGATTACCTTTGAAAGAAAATAAACAATACTTCTTTGTTCAGAAGAATCTTTTAAAGTAGAATATAACTTTTATGACTGAAGTGAGGTCGGTACTATATTTCATTTATGAATAATTAGGCGTATATAAGTGAAAAGCGTTTTTGAGGTCTTTGAGGGTCACTGACACTAAAACATCAGTCTAAGATTTTGTTATAGAAAAGTAATGTATTTATAAAACCTAAGCATTTTTATAGCTGGTTAGCATTTTCTGATAGTCATCTTCTGGGAGTATTGGAAAGTTGGCTATTATAGTAAAGTGAGAGTGGTATGTCTTTAGTCTTTATAGTAAGATGAGAATGGTGTGATACTGGTGAAGTGAATACACTTTGAAGTTCTTTGTCTTATGCATTTAAATGACAGCTTTGGCCAATTAAGCAATATCTACACATAGTTACACTTGAAATCAGTTCCTGTTTCTGAGTAACGGAGTGGATCTTAGTGGCCTGTGCTTTTAACTCTTGTGTAAAATTTTCATTGTCATTCATATGCAAAACTAGTCTGTGCTAAGAAAAAGTCTTTGCGAGATGTGTAGAATGTAGTGTCCCAGTAATGTTATTTTGGATTATCTAAAGAAGAAAATCAGAGACTTCCCTGGTGGCCACAGGGGTTAAGAATCCACCTGCCAATGCAGGGGACACGGGTTCAATCCCTGGTCCAGGAAGATCTGACATGCCACAGAGCAACTAAACCCTTGCACCACAACTACTGAGCCTGCACTCTAGCACCTGTGAGCCACAGCTACCGAGCCCACGTGCCACAGCTACTGAAGCTGCACACCTACAGCCCATGCTCCACAACAAGAGAAGCCACCTCAGTGAGAAACCTGCGTACCACAATGAAGAGTAGCCGCCACTCACCACAGCTAGAGAAAATCCCGTGCTCAGCAACGAAGACCCAATGCAGCCAAAAATAAATAAATAAATAAATTAATTAATAAAAAAATAAAGAAGAAAATTAGAGTGGAGCAATGGTTATTATCATGAGTATGTACAGTGGAGCACAGATGATCTGTTTATACTAGACAAGCTGATTTAGAAATGATTCCCTGTGAAATCCAGTCATTTTAAAATTTATTTTGCCATTGGAAGCTCACTGCCAGTGCAAATGCTGTATTTGATAAACAGAATGCAAGTAGTCCATCATATTATTGAAAACTGGTTTTAAATCATGCATAATTGCCTGTGATATATTTAACTTTGAGTCAGTCGCATAAGAAATGCTGGTAGAATTCTAAACATTTACTTTTCCAAATTTATTTGTTTTTAAACTGATGATTTCACATATATGGTAGTAGAATTTAAGACTGAGTATTTAGAAGAGACTATTATTATTTTTTTGAATTTTCACATCAGAAACTTTCAGTTTAGTAGTAAATGTAAAAAGTGTTAATAAAGAACACTGGAAGAAACATGCCCTTGATAATGGATTTTGCTAGTAATTTTTTTCGTTCCTATCTTTTCTTCCTTTTATTTTTCTTGCTGCTGGTGTAGGAAGTCTTGGAGATATGACTTAGCAGAAAGAGCAGTGGGCCAGGTGTTAGTAGGGTTTGGGTTCTGTGCCATCACATCCAGATTGCTAAACGTCAGTGTTATCTTGAAAATGAAGTGGCTGACTACAGACAGTGTGACTTCATCACTCATCAGATAATTCTGTGGGATTTGCTCGTTATTTAATATATTTTGCAGCTAATAGTTTTACTTATTAATCCAATTTTTTAGAATAAAATTATCTTTTAAAAATTTTTTTATTTACTTTAATTTATTTTTTATATCTTTATTAGAGTATAATTGCTTTACAATGTTATGTTAGTTTCTGCTCTATAATAAAATGAATCAGCTATATGTATACATATATCCCCATATCCCGTCCCTGTTGCGCCTCCCTCCCACCATCCCCATCCCACCTAAGTTGTCACATAGTACCAAGCTGATTTCCCTGTGCTATGCAGCTGCTTCGCACTAGCTATCTATTTTACATTTGGTAGTGTATGTATGTCATTGCTACTCTCTCACTTTGTCCCACCTTACCCTTCCCACCCTGCCCCCTTGTCCTCAGGTCCTAGAGTAAAACTTTCTAAAGACTGGAGAGGGTAGAAATTTGCTTTAAGAGGGACTGTAAATTATAATTCATTCTGTCAGAAAGTACCACTGATAAATGTTACATTGGGTATCTGAGGGAATAATCTGTTTAATTCACTCAGCCTAAAGAGCAGCATTTGCAGGCATGCTATCAGTGTTTTAAAGCATAGAATACATTTCTCCTGTGGTTTGAGTTTCATAGATTCAGTATTTTGGCACATAGTGGGTTCCTAACAAATTTTCATTTGGTGAGTAAATCATAGAATCTTAGAACTGTAAGTAAAGTTGTCTAGTCCACATACCGATTACAGAGTTACCCTTGACCATATTCCCCCGGGTAACTAATTCTCTTTTGAGACATCTCTGCCAGGTAAAAATCTGTAATTTTCACCAAGCATTCTTTGTTCTATAAATTATATTCAACGGAAATAATATAATCCCTTTATGTCAAGCTCTCTTACATGTGAAGGTATCTATCATACCATCCCTTTAGTCTTTTAAAATCTAGTCATCCAGTTCTTACTATAGTTCCTACTATGATGTGATGTTAAAGTCTTCCTTATTATCACACTTGTTTTATTGTGTTCTGCTTTATCTATCTAGCCTCCTTAAATTGTGCTTACAATGGCTTATCAGTCAGGCTCTTGGTAGCTAGCAACAAAAATAGACTCTAGCAGATTTAAGTAGAAAAAATAATTTATTGGGAGGATATTGGATAGTTCATAGATTTGTCACTAGAACTGATGAATCAGGGTTAGAAAGTAGGCAGAAACCAAGGGAGGTTTTGCAGAGAAACATCTGGCTAGGTTGTATTGCTGTCTTTTAATAACATCATTGCCTCTTCATCGTTGCCTTACTAGTTTGAGATTCAAAGTCCCAGGCAAGTGAATTTGATTGGTTAAGTCCCAATCATATTTCTGAGCCTTACTGCCAAGTAGTAGGAAGGAGGAGGAGGATCTTCTCCTTTTACATCTGTGCAAGAACCCAATTCCCCAAACTGGAAAGGGAGTGAAAATTCTGGTTAGCAATAAAAAATGTTTAATACAAATGGAAATCCCACAGAGGAAATGGTCTCATTTTACCTTGTGCTGGTGAGACTCACAGCCTTTTCATAGTTGCTGTTATCCTTGTATTATTGAAGTGTGAGGCCTTATTTACTTTTTCCTCTCGCTCAGCAAACTATTTACTCAACTTGAGTTTAGTGTCAAATAAAATTCCAGTCTTTTTATATGTGTCATGTGTTGTTAAGACCAACCTCCCCCCAATCTTTTACTTGTACAGTTAGTTACTGGATCAAAGGGTAGAATCAGAAATTTATCATTTAAAAATCTCATCTTTTTAGATTTGCCAAGTTATTGTAGCCTGTCAAGATCAGTGCCGCCCAATAGAAATATAATGTGAGCCACATATGTACTTTTAATCTTTCTATTTGTTACATTAAAAAGGCAAAAAGAAACATTAAGTAATATTTTAAATTTAACCCAATACATCAAAATTATTTCAACATGTAATCAGTATGACCATTATTACTATTTTTTAGTATGAACATTAAGGTATTTTACATTCCTTTTCTTTTGGTCCAAGTCTAAGTTCAGATGAGCTACTTTTCATGTACTTAATAGCCGCATGTGGCAAGTGATTACCATATTGAACAGTGCAGATTTATATATTTTTCGAATTCTGTTGTCTACCATAGATTTATTTCACCTGTATATTAGATGAGCATACCCTGTATTGCTTTATGAAAATCACTGGTAAAAATGTTTGGGTAGAGGGGTTTTCACTTCTACTAGAGATGGAATAGAAAATTCAGGTCAACTCTCTCTCTCTGAGGACTGGAAGTGCTAGGTGATAAATAACAAATCTACAGACAGCTTAGGAGAGGGAAGAATTCTTAAGCAGGGGAGAATTATAGGGGCGTGATCCAGGAAAAGATAGAAATCCTTAGTGGGAAGCCTCAGCAAAACACTTCTGAATAATCCATTGATCAAAGAAGAAGTTACAATAGAAATTAGAAAATATTTTGAACTGAATGATAACAAAAACAATATATGTGAGATGGAGCCTAAGTCCTGCTTAAAGGAAACTTTATAGTGCTAAAATGCATATAATTGAAATGAAATAAAGGCTAAAAGCCAATGATCTTAGTATCCAGCTCAAGAAGTTAGGGGAAAAAAGTAAACTATACATATATGTGTGTGTGTTTATAAAATATATATATATATTTCTATTGTCTACTGGGAGCACCTTGAAGCGTTGACACACCAGTACCAGTGAGCACATTAAACACCTAATTGTGGTCAAGATACCATTCTCCAATAAGAGGAACTAGAGCTTCTTAGAGGAATGGCTGGTTCCAGAGCAGGGGCAGGGAAAATACAAGATGAGCCTGAAAATTCTTTTTGTGACAGAAAGCTAGGGAATGCTCTGATATAATGGGGACATGTCAGAAATACATAGGAGCCAGCATTAAGGGCTTCCGATTGTCCAAATCTGGGACAATTTGAGCATCAAAACAAATATAGTAATGGATCATTCAATAATGTAGGAATTGATGAATCCATACTGTTACGAATAACTAAATGAATAAATAGGCAAATGAGGGAGAAGGGACAGCACCTTTCCTACAATAGGATGCTAAGTAGTAAATGTAGAGGGAATGATGGAATTAGAAAATCATCATTTAGCAACTATTATAATAATTTATTCAGGCAAGAATCACCAATGGATCTTAAATTAGTGGGTGAAATTTAGTTGAAGAACAGGATATTTATATAGTCACAAAATAGCTCTCTATAAAATATTAATTACAAAGAAAAATAGGAAGTTTAGGTGGGGGAGTTGGTAGATACCACTTAATCAAATCATCAAGGTTATTATCACCAGTAATAGGACATATACATAGCAGGTGTCCTTTTATTTATTTATTTTTGGCTGCATTGGGCCTTCGTTGCTGTGCGTGGGCTTTTCTCTAGTTGCGGCGAATGGGGGCTACTCTTTGTTGTGATGTGCAGGCTTCTCATTGCGGTGGCTTCTCTTGTTGTGGAGCACAGGCTCTAGGGACGTGGGCTTCAGTAGTTGTGGCTCGCGGGTTCTAGAGCACAGGCTCAGTAGTTGTGGCGTATGGGCTTAGTTGTTCTGTGGCATGTGGGATCTTCCTGGACCAGGGCTTGAACCCGTGCCCCCTGCATTGGCAGGCAGATTCTTAACCACTGCGCCACCAGGGAAGCCCCAGGTACCTTTTAAAATAATGCACTAAGACCACAACATCAGAAATGTGATATTCCTGATAATTTAATTTGACCTGAAATTGATTGACATATTATGAAATAACTGGCCTGTATCCTTTATAAATATGAGGTCATGAAAGACTGAGGAAGAACTGTAGCAGAACTAAGCGGACAGGACAATTAAATGCAAAGCCTGATCCTCGACTGGATCCTGGATTAGATTATTTTTTTCTCTAACGTACAGTAGTGGGGCAGTTGGTAAAATGTGAGTGGTTTGAAGGACCCACACTTCCTGAATTCAAAACTTACTTCAAAGTTATAATAATCAAAGCAGTAAGTTACCAGAACAATGATAGACATATAGATCAATGCAATAACATTGAGAGCCTAGAAATAAATCCACACATCTGTGGCCACTGTTTTTTTGACAGGGGTGCCAAGACTATTTCATGGGGAAAGAATAGTGTTTTCAACACATGGTGCTGGGACAACTAGACATCCACACACAAATAATGAATTTGGATACCTACCTCACACCATGTGCAAAAAATTAACTGAAAATGGAGCAAAGACCTAACTGTAAGAGATAAAACTATAAAACTATTTGAAGAAAACATAGGTGGAAATCTTTGTAACCTTGGACTGGGCAATAGTTTCTTAGATATGATACCCAAAGCACAAATAATTAAATTAAAAATATGTAAATTGAACTTCAACAGAAGTAAAAACTTATGTGTGTTATAGGACACTATTAAGCCAACACTATTAAGTCAAAAGACAACTCACAGAATGAGAGAAAATATTTTCAAACCATATGTCTGATAACAGTCTAATATACAGAATATATGAAGAACTCCTACAGTCCAACAATAAAAGGGACAAATGACCCAGTTAAAAAATAGGCAAAGAATTTAAATAGGAGAGACCTTCAAGATGTCGGAACAGTGAGACGTGGAGATCACCTTCCTCCCCACAAATACATCAGAAATACATCTACATGTGGAGCAACTCCTACAGAACACCTACTGAACGCTGGCAGAAGACCTCAGACTTCCCAAAAGGCAAGAAACTCCCCACATACCTGGGTAGGGCAAAAGAAAAAAAAAAACAGGCAAAAGAACAGGGATGGGACCTGCACCACTGGGAGGGAGCTGCGAAGGAGGAAAAGTTTCCACACACTAGGAAGCCCCTTGAGAGATGGGGGCTGGTGGGGGGAAGCTTTGGAGCCATGGAGGAGAGCGCAGCAACAGCAGTGCAGAGGGCAAAGTGGAGAGTTTCGCGCACAGAAGATCGGTGCGGACCAGCACTCACCAGCCTGAGAGGCTTGTCTGCTCACCCTCCGGGACGGGTGGGGGCTGGAAGATGAGGCTCTGGCTTCTTCAGAGGTCAGAGGTCAGATACCAGAGAGAGGACTGGGGTTGGCTGCGTGAACACAGCCTGAAGGGGCCTAGTGCACCACAGATAGCCAGAGGGAGTCCGGGAAAAAGTCTGGACCTGGCTAAGAGGCAAGAGACCATTGTTTCAGGGTGCGCAAGGAGAGGGGATTCAGAGCACTGCCTAAACGAGCTCCAGAGACAGGCGTGAGCCGCAGCTATTAGCAGGGACACCAGAGGTGGGCATGAAATGCTAAGGCTGCTGCTGCAGCCACCAAGAATCCTGTGTGCAAGCACAGGTCACTATCTACACCTCCCCTCGGGAGAGCCTGTGCAGCCCGCCACTGCCAGGGTCTCGTGATCCAGGGACAGCTTCCCCGGGAGAACACATGATGTGCCTCAGGCTGGTGCAACTTTACATCGGCCTCTGCTGCCGCAGGCTCGCCCCGTATTCCATAACCCTCCCTCCACCCCGGCCTGGGTGAGCCAGAGCCCCCTAATCAGCTGCTACTTTAACCCCGTCCTGTCTGAGTGAAGAACAGACGCCCTCAGGAGACCTACACGCAGAGGCGGGGCCACATCCAAAGCTGAACCCCAGGTGCTGTGTGAACAAAAAAGAGAAAGGGAAATCTCTGCCAGCGGCCTCAGGAGTAGATTAAATCTCCACAACCTACTTGATGTACCCTGCATCTGTGTAATGCCTGACTAGACAACGAATCATCCCAAAATTGAGGTGGTGGACTTTGGGAGCAGCAATATATATATATTTTTTCCTTTTTCTCTTTTTCTGAATGTGTATGCTTCTTTGTGTGATTTTATCTGTATAGCTTTGCTCTTACCATTTGTACTAGGGTTCTGTCTGTCCGTTTTTTTTTTTGTTTTTTTTTTTAAGTATAGTTTTTAGCACTTGTTATTATTGGTGGATTTGTTTTCCAGTTTGGTTGCTCTCTTCTACCTGTTTTTTTGTTTTCTTTTTTTTCTTCTTAATTTTTTAAATTTTTAATAATTATTTATATTTTAATAACTATTTTATTTTTTTCTTTCTTTCTTTCTTTTGCTCTCCATGTTCTTCTGAGCTGTGTGGCTGACAGGGTCTTGGTGCTCCAGCCGGGTGTCAGGCCTGTGCCTCTGGGAGGCACAGGTGGGAGGTGGGAGAGCCAAGTTCAGGATATTGGTCCACCAGAGACCTCCTGGCTCCATGTAATATCAAATGGTGAAAGTTCTCCCAGAGATCTCCATCTCAATGCTAAGACTCAGCTCCACTCAACGACCAGCAAGCTACAGTGCTGGACACCCTATGCCAAATGAGTAGCAGGACAGGAACACAACACCACCCATTATCAGAGAGGCTGCCTAAAATCATAATAAAGTCATAGACACCCCCAACACACCACCGGACGCGGTCTTCCTCAACATAAAGACAAGATCCAGCCTCATCCACCAGAACACAGGCACTAGTCCCCTCCACCAGGAAGCCTACACAACCCATTGAACCAACCTTACCCACTGGGGGTAGACACCAAAAACAACTGGAACTACAAACCTGCAGCCAGAAAAAGGGGACCCCAAACACAGTAAGTTAAGCAAGATGACAAGACAGAGAAACACACAGCAGATGAAGGAGCAAGGTAAAAACCCACCAGACCAAAGAAATGAAGAGGAAATAGGCAGTCTACTTGAAAAAGAATTCAGAGTAATGATAGTAAATATCCAAAATCCTGGAAATAGAGTGGAGAAAATATGAGAAATGTTTAATAAGGACCTAGAAGAACTAAAGAGCAAACAAACAATGATGAACAACACAATAAATGAAATTAAAAATTCTCTAGAAGGAATTAATAGCAGAAAAGCTGAGGCAGAAGAACAGAGAAGTGACCTGGAAGATAAAATAGTGGAAATAACTACAGCAAAGCAGAATAAAGAAAAAAGAATGAAAAGAATTGAGGGCAGTCTCAGAGACCTCTGGGACAAAATTAAACGCACCGACATTCGAATTATAGGGGTCCCAGAGGAAGAAAAGAAGAAGAAAGGGACTGAGAAAATATTTGAGGAGATTATAGTTAAAAACTTCCGTAACATGGGAAAGGAAATAGTTAATCAAGTCCAGGAAGTGCAGAGAGTCCCATACAGGATAAATCCAAGGAGAACAGGCCAGGACACATATTAATCAAGCTATCAAAAATTAAAAACATGGAAAAATATTAAAAGCAGCAAGGGAAAAACAACAAATAACATACAAGGGAATCCCCATAAGGTTAACAGTTGATCTTTCAGCAGAAACTCTGCAAGCCAGAAGGGAGTGGCAGGACATATTTAGAGTGATGAAAGGAAAAAACCTACAAACAAGGTTACTCTAAGCAGCCAGGATCTCATTCAGATTTGATGGAGAAACTAAAACCTTTAAAGACAGCAAAAGTTAGGGGAATTCAGCACCACCTAACCAGCTTTACATCAAATGCTAAAGGATCTTCTCTAGGCAGGAAACACAAGAGAAGGAAAAAACCTAGAATAACAAACCCAAAACAATTAAGAAAATGGTAATAGAAACATACATATTGATAATTACCTTAAATGTAAATGGATTATGTGCTTCAACCAAAAGACATAGACTAGCTGAATGGATACAAAAACAAGACCTATATATATGCTGTCTACAAGAGACCCACTTCAGACCTAGGGACACATACAAACTGAAGGTGAGGGGATGGAAAAAGTTATTCCATGCAAATGGAAATCAAAAGAAAGCTGGAGCAGCAATTCTCATATCAGACAAAATAGACTTTAAGACTATTACCAGAGATGACGATGGACACTGCATAATGATCAAGGGATCGATCCAAGAAGAAGATATAACAATAGTAAATATTTATACACGCAACGAAGGAGCACCTCAATACATAAGGCAAATGCTAACAGCCATAAAAGAAGAAATTGACAGTAACACAGTTATAGTAGGGGACTTTAACACCCCACTTTCACCAATGGATAGATCATCCAAAATGAACATAAATAAGGAAACACAAGCTTTAAATGATACATTAAACAAGATGGACTTAATTGATATTTATAGGACATTCCATCCAAAAACAACAGAATACACTTTCTTGTCACGTGCTCATGGAACATTCTCCAGGATCATATCCTGGGTCACAAATCAAGCTTTGGTAAATTTAAGAAATTAGAAATCGTTATCAAGTACCTTTTCTGACCACAACACTATGAGACTAGAAATCAATTACTGGAAAAATTCTGTAAAAAAATACAAACACATGGAGGCTAAACAATACTTAATAACCAAGAGATCACTGAAGAAATCAAAGAGGAAATCAAAAAATACCTAGAGACAAATGACAATGAAAACACGACAACCCAAAACCTATGGGATGCAGCAAAAGCAGCTGTAAGAGGGAAGTTTATAGCACATCAATCCTACCTCAAGAAACATCTCAAATAAACAATCTAACCTTACACCTAAAGCACTTAGAGAAAGAAGAACAAAAAAACCCCAAAGTTAGCAGAAGGAAAGAATCATAAAGATCAGATCAGAAATAAATGCAAAAGACATGAAGGAAACAGTAGCAAAGATCAGGAAAACTAAAAGCTGGTTCTTAGAGAAGATAAACAAAATTGATAAACCATTAGCCAGTCTCATCAACAAAAAGAGGAGAAGATTCAAATCAATAGAATTAGAGATGAAAAAGGAGAAGTAACAAGTGACACTGCAGAAATACAAAGGATCATGAGAGATTACTACAAGCAACTCTATGCCAATAAAATGGACAACCTGGAAGAAATGAACCAATTGTTAGAAAAGCACAACCTTCCGAGACTGAACCAGGAAGAAATAGAAAATATAAACAGACCAATCACAAGCACTGAAATTGAGACTGTGATTAAAAATCTTCCAACAAACAAAAGCGCAGGACCAGATGGCTTCACAGGTGAATTCTATCAAACATTTAGAGAAGAGCTAACACCTCTCCTTCTCAAACTGTTCCATAATTTACCAGAAGGGGGAACACTCCCAAACTCATTCTATGAGACCACCATCGCCCTGATACCAAAACCAGACAAAGATGTCACAAAGAAAACTACAGGCCAATATCACTGATGAACATAGATGCAAAAATCCTAAACAAAATACTAGCCAACAGGGCTTCCCTGGTGGTGCAGTGGTTGAGAGTCCGCCTGCTGGTGCAGGGGACATGGGTTCATGCCCTGTTGCGGGAAGATCCCACATGCCATGAAGTGGCTGGGCCCGTGAGCCATGGCCGCTGAGCCTGTGTGTCCGGAGCCTGTGCTCCACAACGGGAGAGGCCACAACAGTGAGAGGCCCGCGTACCACAAAAAGAAAAAAAAAGAAAATACTAGCAAACAGAATCCAACAGCACATTAAAAGGATCATACACCATGATGAAGTGGGGTGTATACCGGGAATGCAAAGATTCTTCAATATACGCAAATCAATCAATGTGATACACCATATTAACAAACTGAAGAATAAAAACTATATGATAAACTCAAGTCATGTAGAAAAAGCTTTCAACAAAATTCAACACCCGTTTATGAGAAAAATCCTCCAGAAAGTGGGTATAGAGGGAACTTACCTCAACATAATAAAGGCCATATATGACCGACCCACAGCCAACATCGTTTTCAATGGTGAAAAACTGAAACGATTTCCAGTAAGATCAGGAACAAGACAGGTTGCCCACTCTCACCAAGATTATTCACCATAGTTTTGGAAGTTTTAGCCACAGCAATCAGAGAAGAAAAAGAAATAAAAGGAATCCAAATAGGAAAAGAAGAAGTAAAGCTGTCAATGTTTGAAGATTACATGATACTATGCATAGAGTATCCTGAAGACTCTACCAGAAAACTATTAGAACTAATCAATGAATTTGGTAAAGTAGCAGGATACAAAATTAATAGCCAGAAATCTCTTGCATTCCTATACACTAATGATGAAAAACCGGAAAGAGAAATTAAGGAAATACTCTCATTTACCACTGCAACAAAAAGAACACAATACCTAGGAATAAACCTACCTAAAGAGACAAAAGACCTTTATTGCAGAAAACTGTAAGACACTGATGAAAGAAGTTAAAGCCGGTACCAACAGATGGAGAGATATAGCATGTTCTTGGACTGGAAGAATCAACATTGCGAAAATGACTATGCTACCCAAAGCAATCTACAGATTTAATGCATTCCCTATCAAACTACCAATGGCATTTTTCACAGAAATAGAACAAAACTCACAATTCGTATGGAAACACAAAAGACCCTGAATAGCCAAAGCAATCTTGAGAAAGAAAAACGGAGCTGGAGGAATCAGGCTCCCGGACTTGAGACTATACTACAAATCTGTAGTAATCAAGATAGTATGGTACTGGCATAGAAACAGAAATATAGATCAGTAGAACAGGCTGGAAAGCCCAGAGGTAAACCCACTCACATATGGTCACTTTATTTTCGATAAAGGAGGCAAGAATATACAATGGAAAAAAGACAGCCTACTCAATAAGTGGTGCTTGGAAAACTGGACAGCTACGTGTAAAAGAATGAAATTAGAACACTCCCTAACACCATACACAAAAATAAACTCAAAATGGATTAACGACCTAAATATAAGGCCAGACAGTGTAAAACTCTCAGAGGAAAACATAGGCAGAACACTCTCTGTCATAAATCACAGCAAGATCCTTTTTGACCCACCTCCTAGAGAAATGGAAATAAAAACAAAAATAAACAAATGAGACCTAATGAAACTTAAAAGCTTTAGCACAGCAAAGGAAAACATAAACAGGATGAAAAGGCAGTCCTCAGAATTGGAGAAAATATTTGCAAATGAAGCAACTCTCAAAGGATTAATCTCCAAATTTTACAAGCAGCTCATGCAGCTCAATATCAAAAAAAAAAACCCAATCCAAAAATGGCTAGAAGACCTAAATAGACATTTCTCCAAAGAAGATATACAGATTGTCAACAAACAGATGAAAGGATTCTCAACATCACTAATCATTAGAGAAATGCAAATCAAAACTACAATGAGATGTCACCTCATACCAGTCAGAATGGCCATCATCAAAAGATCTAGAATCAATAAATGCTGGAGAGGGTGTGGAGAAAAGGGAACCCTCTTGCACTGGTGGTGGGAATGTAAATTGATACAGCCACTATGGAGAACAGTATGGAGGTTCCTTAAAAAACTAAAAATAGAACTACCATATGACCCAGCAACCCCACTACTGGGCATACACCCTGAGAAAACCATAATTCAAAAAGAGTCATGTACCACAGTGTTCACTGCAGCTCTATTTACAACAGCCAGGACATGGAAGCAACCTAAGTGTCCATCGACATATGAATGGATAAAGAAGATGTGGCACATACATACAATGGAATATTACCCAGCCATAAAAAGAAACCAAATTGAGTTGTTTGTAGTGAGGTGGATGGACCTAGAGTCTGTCATACAGAGTGAAGTAAGTTAGAAAGAGAAAAACAAATACCATATGCTAACACATATATATGGAATCTAAAAAAAGTTGGTTATGAAGAACCTAGGGGCAGGACAGGAGTAAAGGCGCAGATGTAGAGAATGGACTTGAGGACATGGGGAAGGGGAAGTGTAAGCTGGGACAAAGTCAGAGAGTGGCATGGACATGTATACACTACCAAATGTAAAATAGATAGCTAGTGGGAAACAGCCGCATAGCACAGGGAGATTAGCTCAGTACTTTGTGGCCACTTAGAGGGGTGGGATAGGGAGGGTGGGAGGGAGGCGCAAGAGGGAAGGCATATGGGGATATATGCATATGTATAGCTGATTCACTCTGTTATAAAGCAGAAGCTAACACACCATTGTAATGCAATTATATTCCCATAAATATGTAAAAAAAAAGAATTTGAATAAACATTTCTCCAAAGAAGATATACAAATGTCCAATAAGCACATGAATATATGCTCAACGTTTTTAGTCATCAGGGAATTTCAAATAACAACAATAATACCACTTTATCCTCTTTTTGTTGACTAGTATCAAGAAGTTAGAAAATAGCAAATCTCGGCAAGGATATGAAGAATATAGAACCCTCTCATATTGCTGATAACAATGTAAAATGGTACAGCTGTTGTGGAAAAAAGTTTGGTCGTTAATATTAAATGTTAAACTTCGAGTTACCATATGGCCCTGTAAATCCACTTCCAGTTATACACCCAAGAGAATTTGAAGCATGTGTTCACATAAAAACTTGTACATGAATGTACATAGCAGCATTATTCATAATAGGCAAAAAGTGGAAACAACCTGAATATCCATGAGCTGACAAGTGAATAAGCAAGTGTGTTTATTCATGCAATTATTTAGTTATAAAAAGGAATGAAGTACGGATACATGCTACCCGGTGGAAAAACGTTGAAAACATTATACTAAGTAAAAGAAGCCAGCCTCAAAAGACCACATATTGTATGATGCTGTTTATATGAAATGTCCAGAACAGGCCAATCCATAGAGACAGAAAGTTGATTAGTGGTTTCCAAGCCTGGAGAGAGGGGAGCAAAGGGAGTGACTGCTTATGGTTTCTTTTGGGGGTGATGAAAATGTTCTGGAATTAGATAGTTGCACAACTCTTTGCATGTATGTTGCACAACTCTGAATTGTATAATTCAAAATGGTGAGTTTTATGGTGTATGAATTATATCTCAATTTTTAAAATTGAGGAAAAAGTGCCAGTATTATGCAAATTCTTCTAGAACCTAGAAAAATAGAGAATTCTTTCCAGCATAATTTTGATAACGAAAGCACTTATGAGAAAGGAAAATACAGGCCACTCTGGAGTACAGAGTGCACAAGTCCTAAACCATATAATGATGTATCAAATCTGGTTATTTGAAAATTAGACACTACATCACAATCAAGTCAGATTCCTTCCAGTCCTGCAGTGTTCCTTTAACATTTGAATATGAAATTAATGTTATTTACCAAATTAGATGAGTGAAGATGAAAAATCATATTGTCTCAGTAGATTTAGGAAAAATATTTGATGAAGTTCAGCACCCATTCATGATAAAACTAGCAAACTGGGAATAAAAGGGAACATCCTTACTGATATAAGGAATCTTCCAAAAATTCTAGAGTAAACATCGTACTTAATGGTGAAATGTTGAGAGCTTTCCTTCTGCAGTTGTGAATGAGACAAGAAAGGCTGCTAACCTTATTTCTGTTCAACCTTGTACTTAAGATTTTAGCCAGCAGAGGAATACAAGAATAAGACATAAAAGGTATAAGGCTTAGGGAGAAAAATAGATATGTCATTATTCACAGATTATATATATATATATATATGTATGTATGTATATATGTATATTTATGAAGTCCAGAAGAATCTAAAGATTAGCTATTAGAAGTATTGAGTGAGTTAAAGTTGCTGGATACAAGTTCAAAATAAAAAAATCAACAGTAACTGAAAAAGAAAAACTTTAAAACAACTTCCATTTATTCTTAGGGTTAAATCTAACAGAAGATGTGTAAGACCTCTACACAGAAAAGTGTAATACGTTACTGAGACACATTGAGTAAGATAAATATATGGAGCTATAGATCTGTTCATAGACTAGAAAAACAATGTTATAAAAATGTTGGTTTTCTTCCAGGTCATCTATAGAATCAATGCAAATGCAATGAAAATTCTGATTTTTTTCCCCTGAGAAATTGACACGCTGATTCTAAAATCTATATGGAAATGCAAAAGCCTGGAATTAGCCTAGACAACTTTGAAGTCAAAGATACAGTTGGAGAATTTACTGAGTTTTGAGATTTACTTTAGAGCTGTAGCAACGTATGATAGTTTGGTACTGGTATAAGAATAGATAAACAGACCAGTGTAACAGAGGAGAGATTCTAGAAATAGACCCATGCTCTAAAAGATAATTTTGGAGAATATCTTCCTGACCTTGTGGTAGGAAAAGATTGCTACCTCAGTCTTTAGGTGAAAGGCTCATAAATGAGACTACCTTAAATTAGGAATTTCTGTTCATCAAAAATTCCATTCCATTAGGAGGGTGAAAAGGCAAGTATATATGTGCTGCACATATAATCAACAAAAGACACATATCCAAAAAATGTGAAGAACTTCTACACATCAAAAAGAGAAAGACAGTTGACACTCTAGAAAAATGGGAAGTGTCTTGAATAGGCACTTCACAAAAAGAGGATGGCCAGGAAGCATATGAAAAAGTGCTGAGAATCATTAGTAATCAGAGAAATACATACTAAAACCAAAATGAAACCATTACACCCCCATCAACCAGAATGGCTCAGGTTAAAAACAAAGAAGACCCCAAATGGACAATACCAAGTGTAGGTGAGGGTGTGCAGCAAGTAGAGTTCACATAGACTGCTGGCGGGAGTGGCAACCACTTTGGAAAACAGTTTGGTATTATATACTAAAGTGGAACATTGGGACTTCCCTGGTGGTCCAGTGGTAACGAATCCGCCTTACAATGCAGGGGACGCGGGTTTAGTCCCTGGTCAGGGAACTAAGATCCCACATGCCGCGGGGCAGGTAAGCCTATGTGTCACAACTGCTTTGCTCACGCGCCTCAACTAGAAAGCCTGCGTGCCACAAACTACAGAGCCCATGCACTCTGAAACCCGCCCGCCACAACTACAGAGGCTACGCGCCCTGGAGCCTGTGTGCCACAACCAGAGAAGAGGAAACCCACACACCACAGCTAGAGAGAAGCCTGTGTGCTGCAATGAAAGATCCCGCATGCCTCAATGAAGATCCCGCGTGCTGCAACTAAGACACGAAGCAGCCAAAAATAAATAAAATAAACTTAAAACAATAAATAAAGTGGAACACATGCTTAATCTGTGACTCCGCAATTAC
Source organism: Delphinapterus leucas (assembly GCF_059928025.1). NCBI lineage: Eukaryota > Metazoa > Chordata > Mammalia > Artiodactyla > Monodontidae > Delphinapterus > Delphinapterus leucas. The sequence goes on along the minus strand of NC_143130.1, from coordinate 62,488,225 downwards.
ACTCTTGGTCATACACTCAACAGAAATATATACACATATGCATAGGACATGTACATGAATAACAGCATATAATTTGTAATACCCCAAATTTGGAAATCACTTAAATCTTCAACATTAGATTGGGTAAATATTGGATAAATAAATATTAAAATGAATACCAACCAATAAACTGGATAAATAAATTTGGGGTTGGCTAAAAAGTGCCTTCGGTTTTGTTTTTTTTTAAAGATTTTTTTGCATGAGGACCATTTTTAAAGTCTGTATTGAATTTGTTACAATATTGCTTCTGTTTTTATGTTTTGGTTTTCTGGTTGCAAGGCATGTGGGATCTTAGCTCCCTGACCAGGGAGTGAACCTGCACCCCCTGCATTAGAAGGTGATGTCTTAACCACTGGACCACCAGGGAAGTCCCATCTTCGGTTTTTAAGTAAAAATAAAAGAGAAATTTTTCATTTTCACCAAGAACTTTATTGAAAAATGTATTCACCCTTTTGTTCCACTACCTTCTGCCATTTTTCAGACAACTTCATGATTCCATCTTCCCCAAACTATTTTTATCTTTTTGAACAAAGAGCTTTTCCAGGTGCTTTTTACAGTCTTCTAGGGAATTGAAATTTTTTCCATTAAGAGAATTTTGTAAAGACGAAATAAATGGAAATCTGAAGATGCAGTGTCTGGTGAATACAGTGGATGAATCAGAACTTCCCAGACAAGCTGTAACAGTTTTTGCCTGGTCATCAAAGAAACATGCGGTCTTGCTTTATCCTGATGGAAGATTATGTGTTTTCTGTTGATTAATTCCGGATGCTTTTCGCCGAGTGCTGCTTTCAGTTGGTCTAATTGGGAGCAGTACTTGTTGGAATTAATTGTTTGGTTTTCCGGAAGGAGGATAATAGGGGACTCCCTTCTAATTCCACCATATACACAACATCACCTTCTATGGTTGAAGACCAGCCTTTGGTGTGGTTGGTGGTGGTTCATTTCACTTGTCCCACGATCTCTTCCATTCCACATTATTGTACAGTATCCACTTTTCATCTATTTTAAAAACGGAATGTTTTCATTACATTTAAGTAGAGAATCGCATGTGGAAATATGGTCAAGAGGGTTTTTTTTGCTTAAGTTATGTGGAACCCAAACATCAAAGCGATTAACATAACCAAGCTGCTGCAAATGATTTTTGGCACTCGATTTGGATATTTTGAGTATGTTGGCTATCTCCCACGTGGTATAACTGATTGTTCTCAACGAATGTCTCGATTTGATTGCTATCAACTTCAACTGGTCTACCCGACCATGGGGCATCATCCAGTGAGAAATCTCCAGCACGAAACTTCGCAAACCACTTTTGACACATTTCATCAGCCACTTTTGACACGTTTCATCAGCCAACTTCTCCATACACAGCAGAGATCTTTTTTTGTGTTTCAGCTGCGTTTTTACCTTTCTTAAAATAATAAAGCATAAAATACCGAAAATGTTGCTTTTTTTCTTCCATCTTCAGTATTGAAATGGCTACACAAAAATTCACCAGTTTTGATGTGTTTTTTTAAATGCACACTGATATGACAGCTGTCACATACAGCCTAACAAAATTGTTTTGAATGAAGTTAAAGACAACTAAGTGCTACTAGAGCCATCTTATGGAAAAAAACAAACGAACCTTTTGGCTAACCCAATATTAATACATTAGAATACTGTTTAGTAGTGACCTTGGACAGTGTCAGTAAATGAATCGCAGGTACACTCTGCAATATGAATGAATGTGGTAAACGTACAAAAGAAGCCACAGAGTAATACATACTCTGTGTTCATTTATGTGAATTTCAAAATCAGGCAAAATTAACCTATTAGAAGTCAAAGCAGTGGTTACTTTGGAACAGGGGTGGAATAGTGATTCGGAGAGGGACATCAGGGAACTTTTAGAGACTGATATTAATAAATTTTTTGTCCTGGGTGGTGGTTGCGTGGTTCCTTGCTTTGAAATAATTTATCTGTACATTTATGTTTGTTTTTTAAAAAATTTTATTGGAGTATAGTTGCTTTACAATGTTGTGTTAGTTTCTTGCTGTACAGCAAAATGAATCAGTCATACATACATACATATATCCATGCTTTTTTAGATTTCCTTCCCATTTAGGTCACCACAGAGCATTGAGTAGAGTTCCCTGTGCTATACAGTAGTTTCTCATTATTTATCTATTTTATACATAGTGTATATATGTCAGTCCCAATCTCCCAATTCATTCCAATGCTCCTTCCCCCCTTGGTATCCGTAGGTTTGTTCTTTACATCTGTGACTCTATTTCTGCTTTGCAAATAAGTTCATCTCTACCATTTTTCTAGATTCCACATATATGCATTAATATACAATACTTTTCTCTTTCTGACTTACTTCATTCTGTATGACAATCTCTAGGTCCATCCACGTCTCTGCAAATGGCATTATTTTGTTCGTCTTTATGGCTGAGTAGTATTCCATTGTATATATATACCACATCTTCTTTATTCATTCCTCTGTTGATGGCCATTTAGGTTGCTTCCGTGTCCTGGCTGTTGTAAATAGTGCTGCAGTGAACATCAGGGTGCATGTATCCTTTCGAATTATGTTTTTTTCTGGATACATGCCTAGGAGTGGGATTACTGGGTCATATGGTAGCTCTAGTTTTAGTTTTAAGGAACCTCCATACTGTTCTCCATAGTGGCTGTATCAATTTACATTCCCACCAACAGTGCAGGAGGCTTCCCTTTTCTCCACAAACTCTCCAGCATTTATTGTTTGTAGAATTTGTAATGATGGCCATTCTGACTGGTGTGAGGTGGTACCTCATTGTAGTTTTGATTTGCATTTCTCCAGTAGTGATGTTGAGCATCTTTTCATGTGTACATTTATGTTTTGTGCACTTTTCTGTTTATTAAATTTAACAATAAAAAAAGGTTAAAAAAATGGTCAGTTGAGAAAGTCTTGAGAAGGAATATCAGTACCATTTCTTGGTCTTTAGACTGTCAGCTTCACCTAATTTCTTACCAAAGAGTGAGAATGAAAATAAAACAACCCCCCCTCAAAAAAATATCCGTAGGTTTTGCTGCTTCCTCAATGAGTATATATAGTGTAAAAAATATTAATTCCTAAGTCCTTTTACTCTAAAATTTTTTCTTGAAACTCTTTGGTTTCAGAATGGAATCTAATGTTTGTTGTTTGTTTTGAATTAGGAGGTGCTAATGATGCTGGATAATTATGTAAGAGATTTCAAAGCGTTGATTGACTGGATTCAACTTCAGGAAAAGCTAGAGAAGACAGATGCTCAAAGCAGGTAATGAATTCTGGTCTTTATATTTATAGCAGACAGCAGTTTCAAAAACAATTATTAAAATTGACAGTGAACTTGATCTCAGCTTAATTTGAAACGTGTAAAAATCTTAAAGTTGGGAGCTGCATTTCTCAAGTTAAGTAACAAGTATTTATCGGGTACCTACTAGTACAATGCACTTTTATCTGGTACAGAAATTTAATTGCCTAATATGATACATTTACTCCTTTCATGAATTTTCAGTCTAAAGGTCGAATAAAATAGAACTTACTACTATGAAAAACTATTATAGATGTTCAGTGAAAGACAGGGTCGTATTTCTTTTGGGGGATAGATCAGGAAAGATTTCATGGAAAATACAGAAGTGTTTAAAGAAAGTGATGGATTTTAACAAAGTGGTTGTCCTTTCAGATGAAGGAAATAAGGATAGCTATAGACGTGCAGAGTGTGTGAAGTGACAGCATGTAGGGAAAGGTATAGTATTTCTTAATGTAGTAGGCACTGAGGAAAATTGATGAGATGAGGGGAATAATGAGAGATTAGAGGTATTTTAGAAACCTTCATTTGGAATCAGCACACAACATCTGAGTGCTGTGTGTCAGGCTCTGGGACTATTGTGGTGAAGAAAACAGACATAGTCCCCGCCCTCATGAAGTGCACAGTGCATTGACAGTAAACACTTACTAGTGTACAAAGTGTCATCCAAAAGAAATGTAGTATACTTTGGGAGTATAAGAAAATGCACCATCATGCAGTTTGTTAAGTCCAGGAGGGCTTCCCCAAGGAGGAGGAGGTTACATTTAAGTGGGGCAGAAATATCAAGAAGCAGTTAGCTTGACAAGGAGAGAAGAAAAGTGTAATTGCAGGTAGAGGTGATGGTGTATGATATCCTGGAGGTGGAAGAGAGCACAGTTTAGTCAAGAATTTAAAGTTTAGCAGGGCTGGAGTGAAGAGAGCAGGGGAAAAGTGGCATGAGAGGAGCCTAGAGAGGTAGGGTGAGACCAGATTATATAGGACTCTGTAGACATGATAAAAACCTTAGACTTTATTTTGAGCCGTAAAGGTTCTTAAGTAAGGAAACCACATACCAGGCTTGTGTTTTTATAAGATCTTTCTGGCTGTAGTGTGGGAAGGTTGAGATTCATCAGTATAGTTTATAGATGATGGCTACTCAGACTAGAGTAAAGGTACTAGGGAGAGTTGAGAGATATTCCAGAGATAGGTAATCCAACTGGATTTAGTATCATTTTGGTTATGTGCAAAGGCAAAAGAACAATTTACTATTTCGTTTAGACTTAAAAGTGAAACCTGAGCCCTTGTGAAATGGGTCAGTTCACATGGAGCTACAATGATGCCTTTTCACCCAGAGAAAACAGGCCTAGGCTGCCTCTTTCCCTTAGATTTAACCTTGGTTCAGCCTCAGTGAGTGGAACCGTCCTGTAGAGAATAGAGAACGTATCTTTTATCCCATCCTAGTGTATCAGCCCCAGGGGGAAATCAAGAGAGTGAAGGAATCCCAAGAGACAAATCCAGGAAGCCTTGATTCCCAGGAAACCAAATTCAAGGAAGCCATGATATGTTGAGCCTTTTAATATTTTTTTCTCACAATGAAAATTTTTTACTCTGTCCCTGGGTGGATCAAGCCTAGTTGTCTTTGTAACAAGCAGTTTCGTCTTTACGCCTTGGTAATAGGTGATTAGATTGGGCAGGGGTGGGGGCTACATTCCTTCACTGGGTTGAACCAAGTTAAGAGATCATCACGCTGATCTGTGATTGGTGACTGTATTGCCCTTGTAAAGATAAGCAGAGGAAAGCAATTTCAAAGAAAATGGAATAGATGTACAGAGAGAGGCAGAAATGAGAGAAATCATGTGGTCTTTGAGAGTTTAAGAGTGTTGCTTTAAAGCCTGCCTCTTCCAGGTGGCTAATCATGAGCCACCTTGAGGATGTCCTTGACATTTTACAGTTTGTATCCTTACAATAAGTCTTTATTACTTTCTTCTTTTTTATTTAATTTGATGGAGTTCCTGTTCCTTATATCCAAAAAGGGTCTGTAATATAACCATTAGTGCATTAAAAAAGCTAACTAGATTTTTTAATTTTCTTGCTTGCAAACTCTAACAGTGGCTATGTTGAAGATTGTATTGAGAAAGCTTGTGAGGCCACGTCCAACAGCTATTCATGTCCTACAAAAATATACTTGAGGCAACTATTTATTTATTTATTTATTTATGGCTGCATTGCGTATTTATTTATGGCTGCATTGCGTATTTATTTATGGCTGTGTTGGGTCTTCGTTGCTGTGTGCGGGCTTTCTCTAGTTGCGGCGAGCGTGGGCTACTCTTTATTGCGGTGCGTGGGCTTCTCACTGCGGTGGCTTCTCTTGTTGCAGAGCACAGGCTCTAGCCGCATGGGCTTCAGTAGTTGCGGCACGTGGGCTTCAGTAGTTGTGGCTTGTGGGCTCTGGAATGCTGGCTCAGTAGTTGTGGTGCACGGGCTTCTTTGCTCCACAGCATGTGGGATCTTCCTGGACCAGGGCTCAAACACGTGTCCCCTACATTGGCAGGTGGATTCTTAACCACTGTGCCACCAGGGAAGCCCTGAGGCAACTCTTTTAACTTACGCACTTATCAGCATTTCTCCTTTTTGCCTCCTGAGGCAGCTCCCAGATATAGAAAGCAACCTTAAATTTCCTGTAGATGGCGTTATCCATCTTTCATTCCTCAAATCATGCATCAAAATTTATTTCACCCAGACTTGAAATGTAAATGTAAAAACTGATGTTGTACATGCTTAGAAAAGAAAGTATAAATATTTATATATTTTTATTGTGGGTAAGGACTTTGTGAGACAAAGGCAAAAAGCACAAAGGAAAATATCGATAGGCTTGATTTAACAGGAAGAAAATATGCCTTTCTACATAAAAAAATAATTACAAGTGAAAAAGTTATGTCATCTATGTGACAAGATTTGTAGCCATAATAGTAATAATAATAGTAGTAGTAGTAGTAAATGATTGCAAATCAATTAGAAAATGATGCAAGTATCAGTGGATAAAATGGGCAGTAGATACCAATGTACAAATCCCAAAAGATGAAGTTTAAATGGCTGGTGGAAAAGTTCAGCCTCACTTGTAATGATAGTAAGTGTATTATAATTTAAAAAACAAAAGCAAATACCGTTTTGCCAGTGAATGTTTTTTTTCAACTAAACATCTTTATTGACATCCTTGTAGGAAAAAGAACTCATCAAAGACTGAAACTCTAGCACAGGAGTCAGCAGACTTTTTCTGTAAAGTGCCAGATAGTAAATACTTAAGGCTTTGCAAGCAATGTTGTCTCTTTCACAAGCCAATGAAAATTCTAAGACAAGATACCAACTACTGGCAACGTTAAAGTAAAATGGGTACTTTTCATCTGGTGGAAGTGTAATTTGTTACAACCTTTCTGAAAGGCAATTTAGCAATAAGTTATCAAAAGCTTTAGACTTTATTTGGATAATCATCTATCTGAATTTTCTTGTTTTCTAACAATAAATTTTACTTTTTAATGGGAAAAAAATCACAATCACTACATTAAATGGAAAGTAAGAGGCAAGGAGATTTGGGGAGTTATGGAGGTCTGATTGAGGGCATAAGGATAAAGAAGATGTTGCTTCGGAAAAAACATTTTAGTAGAGATTGTGCATCCTATCAGCTGATTGGTTGTGGGGCCAGTGAAGAAGGAGGAAGAGTTAGCTTTTATAGCAAAGAGCAGTGAAATGTCTATGATGTCACTCTCACAGGTGATTAAGAGGTAGAGGACGAAGACTTCATATTTTCCTGTGTATTCTACATTTTAACCCTCACCACTGTATTTCTGTCTTGATCTCGGTTCTGCACACTTAGCTCTCCAAGGATATTAGACGCAAGCAGCCAGAATTAGTACCATTGCCTTTTTAATGTGTTTTTAGCTGGGTGTATGGAAGCTTTTAAAATATAAGTAGTTTATATCCTGTTTTTGTAACCCCATAGCCCTTTTTTAGATAATTACGGTTATGCTGCTATGCTGTAGTGGGTGGAAAATCCTGGACCATGCATCATCTGGGATTACTTACTGGTAATGTGGTAACTTTCTGGAAAACAATGCGCTAGGGAAAAATTGTGACCTGCTTATGTTTTCATGCACTAACAACCAAGAGAAAAGATTAGATTACCCCTCCCCCTGCCACCCCTTTTCTCTGTTAATCTGCTGTATGTCTTGAATTGGCAGACCAACTTCATTGGCATGGGAAGTAAAGAAGATGTCCCCAGGACGTCATGTGATTCCAAGTCCGTCAACAGATAGAATAAGTGTAACGTCAAATGCTCGAAGAAGCTTAAATTTTGGGTGAGATGAACTCAAAAAAGCCTACTGAGGCTTGCATTACAGTAAATAATTTTTTTGTGGGTAATATAGTATTATAAAACTGGTATTTCACTATAAATATATCCATGTATATGTTTTTGTTTATGTTTGAAATTGTTTGAATAAAAAGTTAAAAAAATCCAGGAGAGTAAAGTTTAAGTTTCAGGAAATGTTATATATTCAAACATAATTAGGATCCAAAAATTAAAACTCATAAAACATATTTCATGCTAAATGATTTGTAACATCAACTGGCAATTTCTTTTACAACAAATGATCTAAATATATCATAAACTGTGTTATCCATATTATCATATGGATTACATCTTTATACATTATAATCTCATCAACACAGTTTTATAATTATTGTTTTATGCAGTTGACTTTTTTTTTTTTTTTTTTGCGGTACGCGGGCCTCTCACTGTCGTGGCCTCTCCCGCTGCGGAGCACAGGCTCCGGACGCGCAGGCTCAGTGGCCATGGCTCACGGGCCCAGACGCTCCGCAGCATGTGGGACTTTCCCAGACCGGGGCACGAACCTGCGCCCCCTGCATCGGCAGGCGGACTCTCAACCACCGCGCCACCAGGGAAGCCCTGCAGTTGACTTTTATATCACATACGAGAAGAAAAGGGTTCCAAGAAAAAATAAGTTTGTATTGTCTTTTGAATTTACCTATGTAGTTACTTTTAGTGGTCCTCTTTATTTCTTCATGTGGATTCAAGTTACTGTCTAGTGTCCTATCATTTCAACCAGAACTCCCTTTAATATATCTTATTGGGCAGGTCTGCTAGTGACATTTTTTCTCAGTTTTTGTTTATCTGAGAATATCTTATTCTTCAGGTTTTGAAGGATAGTTTTGCTGTGCATAGAATTCTTGGTTGAGAGTCTTTTTCTTTTAGCACTTTGACTATGTCCTCTCACTACCTTCTGGCTTCCGTGGCTTCCGGTGAGATATAAACTGTTATTCTTATTGGGAATCCTTTCATGAGATGCCTCAGTTTTCTCTTGCTGCTCTCAGAATTCTCTCTTTTTCTTTGGTTTTCAGCAGTTTGACTATGATGTATTTAGGTGTGGATCTCTGAGTTTATCCTACTTCAGGTTTGTTGAGCTTTTTGGATTTGTAGGTGAATGTTTTTCATCAAATTTGGGAAGTTTTTGTCCATTATTTCTGCAGATATTCCTTCTGTCCCTTTCTCTCCTCTGGGAATCCCACTATACCTGTGCTGGTAATCATGATGGTGTTCCACAGGTCTTTGAGTCTCTGTTCAAATGCCTGCATTCTTTTTCTTTGTGTTTCTTGGGTTAGATAGTCTCACTTTACCTGTCTTCAAATTTGCTGTTTTTTTATTTTGCAAGCTCAGTTATGCTGTTGAGCCCCTCTGGTGAATTTTTCATTTCCATTATTGTACTTTTCAACTCCAGAACATCTATGTAGTTCTTTTTTATATTTAATCTCTCTTTATTGATATTCTGTATTTGATGGAATGTTATCATACTTTATTTTTAGATGTGGTTGCCTTTTGTTCTTAGATATTATTTGAACATATTTATAATAGCTCATGTAAAGTCTTTGTCTAGTAAGTCCAAAGTTCAGGCTTCCTTGAGGACCTCTTTCAGTTACTGTTCTTTTTGTGTGTCTGTGAGTAAGCCATACCTTCCTGTTTCTTTGCGTATCTTATGTTTTTTTGTTGTTGTTGTTGTTAAAAACTGGATATTTTAAATCATATAATGCAACAGCTCTGGGGATCAGATTGCTACCCTTTCCAGGATTTGTTGTTGTGGCTGTTTAGTGGTGGTGGTTTTATTGCTATTTGTTTGTTTAGTGACTTCCTTGAACTAGTTTTATGAAGTCTATGTTCTTTGTCATGTGTAGTCACTAAAGTCTCTGCTCAGTTATCTTAGTTGTCAACTAATGATTTGACAGAGGTTTCCTTAAATGCCTTGAATCAGTAAATCACCTTGAACCAGTAAATCTCCTAGCTCTTGTCTGGTCTTACACGTGATCACTATGTCTTCGGTGCTCTGGAGTTTACAATCCTGCCTTTACTGTCAGTTCCTGCTTCCTCAGAGCCAGGTCAGTCAGAGGTGAGAGATTAGGGAAGCCCTGAGGCAACTCTTTTAATTTAAGCACTTATCAGCATTTCTCCTTTTTGCCTCCTGAGGCAGCTTCTCCAACTTTTCCTTTTAAGTTAGCCCCTGTTTGCCCAAAATGCTATTCACAGCTCTGTCAGCTATGATATTGTTCATCACAGTCATCACTGTTGTTTTCCTTAAATTTCCCTGGCAAAATTTGTTCTTAAAGATGAAAATTTGTTTGGACTTTAGTTCTTTAGAGTGAGTCTTAACATTTGATGTGTAGTGTGAGGATTGGTGAGTAGTTTACTTGGTCAGTTATCTTTCTTCTGTTAAAACTTACCCTTTATTCATGGCTTCTTACTGCTCCCCTCACTGCCCACCCCACCCCACCCCACCGTGTCACAGTCATTTTTATCTCTTGTTACTGCTGAACCTTGCATATACTTAGATTTTCAATGTGTTAAAAATATTTTTTAACATCTTTATTGGAGTATAATTGCTTTACAATGGTGTGTTAGCTTCTGCTGTATAACAAGGTGAATCAACTATATGTATACATATATCCCCATATCCCCTCCCTATTGCGTCTCCCTCCCATCCTCCCTATCCCACCCCTCTAAGTGGTCACAAAGCACCAAGCTGATCTCTCTGTGCTATGCAGCTTCTTCCCACTAGCTATTTTACATTTGGTAGTGTATATATGTCAATGCTACTCTCTCACTTCGTCCCAACTTACCCTTCCCACTCCCCATGTACTCAAGTCCATTCTCTACATCTGCGTTTTTATTCCTATCCTGCCCCTAGGTTCATCAGACCTTTTTTTTTTTTTTTAGATTCCGTATTTATGCATTAGCATACGGTATTTGTTTTTCTCTTTCTTATTTCACTCTGTATGACAGAATCTAGGTCCATCCACCACTACAAATCAATTTCTTTTTCTTTTTATGGCTGAGTAATATTCCAGTGTATATATGTGCCACATACTCTTTTTCCATTTCATATGTCGATGGACACTTAGGTTGCTTCCATGTCTTGGCTATTGTACATAGAGCTGCAGTGAACATTGTGGTACATGACTATTTTTGAATTATGGTTTTCTCAGCATATATGCCCAGTAGTGGAATTGCTGGGTCGTATGGTAGTTCTATTTTTAGTTTTTTAAGGAACCTCCATACTCTTCTCTATAGTGGCTGTATCAATTTACATCCCCACCAACAGTGCAGGAGGGTTCCCTTTTCTCCACACCCTCTCCAGCGTTTATTGTTTGTAGATTTCTTGAAGATGGCCATTCTGACTGGTGTGAGGTGATACCTCATTGTAGTTTTGATTTGCATTTCTCGAATGATTAGTGATGTTGAGCATCCTTTCATCTGTTTGTTGGCAATCTGTATATCTTCCTTGGAGAAATGTCTATTTAGGTCTTCTAGCCGTTTTTGGATTGTGTTGTTTGTTTTTCTGATATTAAGCTGCATGAGCTCTTGTATATTTTGGAGATTAATCCTTTGTCAGTTGCTTCATTTGCAAATATTTTCTCCCATTCTGAGGGTTGTCTTTTCGTCTTATTTATGGTTTCCTTTGCTGTGCAAAAGCTTTTAAGTTTCATTAGGTCCCATTTGTTTATTTTTGTTTTTATTACCATTTCTGTAGGAGATGGGTCAAAAAGGATTTTGCTTTGATTTATGTCATAGAGTGTTCTGCCTATGTTTTCTTCTGAGAGTTTTGTAGAGTCTGGCCTTATATTTAAGTCTTTAATCCATTTTGAGTTTATTTTTGTGTATGGTGTTAGGAAGTGTTCTAATTTCATTCTTTTACATGTACCTGTCCAGTTTTCCCAGCACCACTTATTGAAGAGGCTGTCTTTTCTCCATTGTATATTTTTGCCTCCGTTCTCAAAGATAAGGTGACCATATGTGCGTGGATTTATCTTTGGGGTTTCTATCCTTTTCCATTGATCTGTGTTTCTATTTTTGTGCCAGTACCATACTGTCTTGATTACTGTAGCTTTGTAGTATAGTCTGAAGTCAGGGAGCCTGATTCCTCCAGCTCTGTTTTTCCTTCTCAAGATTGCTTTGGTTATTTGGGGCCTTTTGTGCTTCCATACAAGTTGTGAAATTTTTTGTTCTAGTTCTGTGAAAAATGCCATTGGTAGTTTGATAGGGATTGCACTGAATCTGTAGATTGCTTTGGGTAGTATAGTCATTTTCACAATGTTGATTTTTCCAGTCCAAGAACATGCTATATCTCTCTATCTGTTTGTATTGTCTTTAATTTCTTTCATCAGTGTCTTATAGTTTTCCACATACTGGCGTTTTGTGTCCTTAGGTAGGTTTATTCCTAGGTATTTTATTCTTTTCGTTGGAATGGTAAATGGGAGTGTTTCCTTAATTCCTCTTTCAGATTTTTCATCTTAGTGTATAGGAATGCAAAAGATTTGTGTGCATTAATTTTTATCCTGCTACTTTACCAAATTCATTGATTAGCTCTAGTAGTTTTCTGGTGCATCTTTAGGATTCTCTATGTACAGTATCATGTCATCTGCAAACAGTGACAGTTTTACTTTTTCTTTTCGGATTTGGATTCCTTCTATTTCTTTTTTGTCTCTGATTGCTGTGGCTAAAACTTCCAAAACTGTGTTGAACAATCTTGGTGAGAGTCAGCAACCTTGTTTTGTTCCTGGTCTTAGAGGAAATGGTTTCAGAGTTTCACTATTGAGAACCATGTTGCTGTGGGTTTGTCATATATGGCCTTTATTTCGTTGAGATAGGTTCCCTCTGTGCCTACTTTCTGGAGCATATTTATCATAAGTGGGTGTTCAATTTTGTTGAAAGCTTTTTCTGCCTCTGTTGAGATGGTCATATGGTTTTTATCCTTCAATTTATTATTATGGTGTATCACATTGATTGATTTGCATATATTGAAGAATCCTTGCATTCCTGGGATAAACTCTACTTGATCATGGTATATGATCCTTTTAATGTGCTGTTGGATTCTGTTTGCTAGTATTTTGTTGAGGATTTTTGCGTCTATGTTCATCAGTGATGTTGGCCTGTAGTTTTCTTTTTTTGTGATATCTTTGTCTGGTTTGGGTATCAGGGTGATGGTGGCCTTGTAGAATGAGTTTGCGAGTGTTCCTCCCTCTGCTATATTTTGGAAGAGTTTGAGAAGGATAGGTGTTATTAGCTCTTTTCTAAATGAATTCTCTAGAATTCGCCTGTGAAGCCATCTGGTCCTGGGCTTTTGTTTATTGCAAGATTTTTAATCACAGTTTCAATTTCATTGTTTGTGATTGGTCTGTTTATATTTTCTATTTCTTCCTGGTTCAGTCTCGGAAGGTTGTGCTTTTCTAAGAATTTGTCCTTTTCTTTCAGGTTGTCTGTTTTAGTGGCATATAGTTGCTTGTAGTAATCTCTTATGATTTTTTGTATTTCTGAAGTGTCAGTTGTTACTTCTGTTTTTTCATTTCTAATTCTGTTGATTTGAGTCTTCTTCCGTATTTTCTTGATGAGTCTGGCTAATGGTTTATCAGTTTTGTTTATCTTCTCAAAGTACCAGCTTTTAGTTTTATTGATCTTTCTGTTGTTTCCTTTATTTATTTTTCATTTATTTCTGATCTGATCCTTATGATTTCTTTCCTTCTGCTAACTTGCGGGTTTTTTGTTCTTCTTTCTCTAATTGCTTTAGATGTAAGGTTATGTTGTTTATTTGAGATGTTTCTTGTTTCTTGAGGTAGGATTGTATTGCTATAAAGTTCCCTCTTAGAACTGCTTTTGCTCCCTCCCCTAGGTTTTGGGTCATTGTGTTTTCATTGTCGTTTGTTTCTAGGTATTTTTTGATTTACTCTTTGATTTCTTCAGTGATCTCTTGGTTATTTAGTAGTGTACTGTTTAGCTTCCATGTGTTTGTAATTTTTACAGTTTTATTTCCCTGTAATTGATTTCTAGTCACATAGCATTGTGGTCAGAAAAGATACTTGATACGGTTTCAATTTTCTTAAATTTACCAAGGCTTGATTTGTGACCCAAGATATGATTTATCCTAGAGAGTGTTCCTTGAGCACTTAAGAAGAAAGTGTATTCTTTTGTTTTTGGATGGAATGTCCTACAAATATAAATTAAGTCCATCTTGTTTAATATGTCATTTAAAGCTTTTGTTTCCTTAAATATTTTCATTTTGGATGATCTGTGCTTTGGTGGAAGAGGGATGTTATAGTCCCCTACTATCATTGTGTTATTGTCGATTTCCCCTTTTATGGCTGTTAGCATTTGCCTTATGTATTGAGGTGCTCCTGTGTTGGGTGCACAAATATTTACAATTGTTATATCTTCTTCGATTTATCCCTTAATCATTATGTAGTGGCCTTTTTTGTCTCTTGTAATAGTCTTTATTTTAAAGTCTATTTTGTCTTACATGAGGATTGCTACTCCAACTTTCTTTTCATTTCCATTTTCATGGAATATCTCTGTCCACCCCCTCACTTTCAGTCTGTATGTATCCCTAGGTCTGAAGTGGGTCCCTTGTATATAGCATATATACGTTTCTTGTTTTTGTATCCATTCAGCCAGTCTATATCTTTTGGTTGGAGCATTTAATCCATTTACATTTAAGGTAATTATCGATATGTATGTTTCTATTACCATGTTCTTTTTATTTTAACATCTTTATTGGAGTATAGCTGCTTTACAATGGTGTGTTAGTTTCTGCTTTATAACAAAGTGAATCAGTTATACATATATATATTTGTTCCCATATCCCTTCCCTCTTGCATCTCCCTCCCTCCCACCCTCCCTATCCCACCCCTCTAGGTGGTCACAAACCACCTAGCTGATCTCCCTGTGCTATGCAGCTACTTCCCACTAGCTATCTGTTTTACGTTTGGTAGTGTATATAATGTCCATGCCACTCTCTCACTTTGTCACAGCTTACCCTTCCCCCTCCCCGTATCCTCAAGTCCATGCTCTAGTAGTTCTGTGTCTTTATTCCCGTCTTACCCCTAGGTTCTTCATGACTTTTTTTTTTCTTAGATTCCATATATATGTGTTAGCATATGGTATTTGTTTTACTCTTTGTGACTTACTTCACTCTGTATGACAGACTCTAGGTCCATCCACCTTACTACAAATAAGTCAATTTCATTTCTTTTTATGGCTGAGTAATATTCCATTGTATATATGTGCCACATTTTCTTTATCCATTCATCTGTTGATGGATACTTAGGTTGCTTCCATGTCCTGGCTATTGTAAATACAGCTGCAATGAACATTTTGGTACATGACTCTTTGAATTATGGTTTTCTCAGATTATATGCCCAGTAGTGGGATTGCTGCATCATATGGTAGTTCTATCATGTTCTTAATTGTTGTGGGTTTGTTATTGTAGGTCTTTTCCTTCTCTTGTGTTTCCTGCCTAGAGAAGTTCCTTTAGCATTTATTGTAAAGCTGGTTTGGTGGTGCTGAATTCTCTTAACTTTTGCTTGTCTGTAAAGGTTTTAATTTCTCTGTTGAATCTGAATGAGATCCTTGCTGGGGAGAGTAATCTTGGTTGTGAGTTTTTCCTTGTCATCACTTTAAATATGTCCTGCCACTGTCTTCTTGGTTGCAGAGTTTCTGCTGAAAGATCAGCTGTTAACCTTATGGGAATTCTCTTGTATGTTATTTGTTGCTTTTCCCTTGCTGCTTTTAATATTTTTTCTTTGTATTTAATTTGTGATAGCTTGAATTATTTGTGCCTTTGCGTGTTTCTCCTTGGATTTATCCTGTATAGGACTCTCTGTGCTTCGTTTACTTTATTGACTATTTCCTTTCCCATATTAGTGAAGTTTTCAGCCATAATCTCTTCAACTATTTTCTCAGTCCCTTTCTTTTTCTTTTCTTCTTCTGGGACCCCTATAATTTGAATGTTGGTGCATTCAGTGTTGTCCCAGAGGTCTCTGAGACTGTCCTCAATTCTTTTCATTGTTTTTTCTTCTGATCTGTGGTAGTTATTTCCACTATTTTACTTTCTCTGCACTTATCCATTCTTCTGCCTCAGCTATACTGCTATTGCTTCCTCCTGGAGAATTTTAAATTTCATTTATTGTGTTGTTCATCATTTTTCGTTTGCTCATTAGTTCTTCTAGGTCCTTGTTAAACATTTCTTCTGTTTTTTCTATTCTGTTTCCAAGATTTTGGATCATCTTTACTATCATTACTCTGAATTCTTTTTCAGGTAGACTGCCTAATTCCTCTTCATTTGTTTGGTGTGGTGGGTTTTTACTTTGCTCCTTCATCTGCTGTGTATTTCTCTGTCTTCTCATTTTGCTTAACTTACTGTGTTTTGGGTCTCCTTTTTGCGGGCTGCATGTTCGTAGTTCCTGTTGTGTTCGGTTTCTGCCCTCAGTGGGTGAGGTTGGTTTAGTGACTTGTATAGGCTTCCTGGTAGAGGGGACTGGTGCCTGTGTTCTGGTGGGTGGGGCTGGATCTTGTCTTTCTGGTGGGTAGGGCCGCATGCGGTTGTGTGCTTTGGGGTGTCTGTGAACTTAGTATGATTTTAGGCAGCCTCTCTGCTAATGGATAGGGTTGTGTTCCTGTCTTGCTAGTTGTTTGGCATGGGACATCCAGCACTGGAATTTGCTGGCCGTTGGGTGCATGTGGGTCTTAGCATTGAGGCGGAGATGTCTGTGAGAGCTCTCGCCAATTGATATTATGTGGGGCCGGGAGGTCTCTGATGGTCCAGTGTTCTGTATTTGGCTCTCCCACCTCAGAGGCTCAGGCAGGAGCACCAAGACCCTGTCAGCCACACAGCTGGATCCACATCACAAGAGCAAGGAATAGAAAGGGCTCCCTCAGGACTAAAAGCCTCACTGTGGACCTCCTAGCTGGGTCTCTGCAACACATAATCCCATGTGTCATAAGCTGATGGCAGGTCCAAAGCATTGCTCTCCTGTGACTGGCTACTGGAGTGGCTTGCTGATTTGCCTTATCCACCCCACGACAGCAGCTGCCTCAAACCCTCAGTGTGTTAAAATTTTTAATGTTTGTTTACTCTTTGTACTTTATTATGACCTTCTTTAAGGCAAGATGTTTGTCATATCTTCTCTATCACAAGCATCTGGCATTGTATCAATACTTGGCCCTTACTAAGAGCTCATAAAGTGTTATTCAGTAGAACCAATTTTTTGCTTTCATATGAGATTATTAGATAATATTGCCTTAGGTGAAGGTTGATGGACTTTGGAACCTTATAATAATTGGACCTTAGTGGAGTGGGGGAAATACATATAAGCAAATAAAACCAAATGTTTTTATATTCTATCACCAGTTTAAGGGAAATTTCCCTGTAATGCAGTCCATTAGTCTGTGGTTCAGAGTATTGTATAGTACATGGTTTATTTTAACCTGGAAGTCTTTAATGCATGCATAGTAAATGTTCTCATACTGATCTCCATGTATTATGTCATTGGATTAATTGAGACTCTTTATTATCATTGTAAAACATGTTTAAGCACGCTGAAAGATTGTGGCTTATAGGCTTACTTTAGTATATATGCGCAATTCTGTTCTTCCTGGTTGAGTTAAATGCTTTAGACTATGCAGTTAGTTACCAAACTTGTTTATTCAAGTTGTCTATATATTAACTCATACCTTAAATATTAAGTAAACCACTAAAATGTGAGTGTAAAAGAGTCATTGTTTCTGTGAAAACTAAGATAAGTTTTTGGAAAGCTTTCATAAAGTGAACTGTTAAAGTTTTGCTGTCAGATGAGTGGATAGGACAACTGTGAAAGATTGGGGAAATTATTATTAAAATTGAGGAGGATTGTGTACTAAGATTATTTAATAGGTGTCACTAAAGTATCACTCCATTTTAAAGAAAACAAAATTGGACATTGTCAATGAGGCATCATGTATGAAATAATATACACAAAAAAAGCCTGTTTTAATAATGCCTACATTGATAAATTGGCAAATTAATGCACGTTTATATTAAAAGTTATGAGTTTTAAATGAAAATAAAATTTTAAATAAAAAATATATGCATTTTTTTAAGATTCCCCATTTAACTGAAATTTTCTTTTAAACCAATCTGGTGAGAGCTTTTTTGTTATATTTGTTCCCATATAATATGGTATATTAATGAGGTATTAGAAGAAGATAAATTTATGAGTATATTTGCCTTAAATTGCTGTGGTAGTATGTTATTCTATATATGTGGATACACACACACACACATAATGCATTTAAAATTTAAATATATTAACTATATATTTAAAATTTTAACTTATATTTGATTTATTAAATGCTGTCATTTTCTCCATAGGGGTTCACCTGGCACAGTGGCTGCTCCGCGTCTGGCTCCCACAGGTGTCAGTTGGGCTGACAAGGTAAAGGCTCATCATACAGGCTCTACTGCTTCTTCGGATGTAGCACCTGCCCCGTCTTGCCCACCAATGACAGTGCAGAAGCCTTCCCGCAAAAATGGCAAGTGACTTTGAATCAACCTTTGTATGTATTAGACAAGTAGATTTATGTGAAGATATTTATTTTATTTGAATTTGGTGCTAATAACATTATATATTTATCTTTGTGCATCATTTATATGATGTTAATTTGCCTTAGTTAAAATCATAAAATCATCTTAAAAACTGTATGAAAACTTTTGGAGGTCATTCTAGTCTCAGGTTTGCCCTGTGTATACTTTAAGGAGAATGATATCTTTTGTCAGTTCATTTATAAGTAGAAAAGAAATAAAGTAGTTCATCTTCTAGGTAGTATACACTTTAAAATGTCATGTCAGTACTTCATTTCATTAATATTTAAATATTGTTTGGGTACTAAAATAATATCATGTGTTTATCCTTACTCACATATCTGTTTTCCATACCATCAGAATAATAAAGGGGCAAAAATAAATAGAAGGGCTGTAATTCTGAAGACTCATCTGAATTGATTCCATAGGAGTTTCCTTCATAAATCCAGAGTGGATTTTTATACATCTTTAGAGGCTTGGATTTTAGAGTGATAGTAAGTAATAATGAGTTTGTCTTATTAGTTAAGGAACAACTTGAGAATACTGCTTTCTTTTCTATTCAATGAAGGATCACTTTGGAGTTTTTTGGTTCATAAAGAAATGTTTTATTGGATATAACAAAGGTATTGCCACCTTTGCATTATTGATGTTGTTGTTGCACTGTTTTTCCATTTTGGTCTCAGTAAGTGCGATTGGCTTATTTCAGATATATACCTTACTTTTATGGAATGTATTGCCCTTGCTTTCTCTATTGAGAAAGTAGAAAATTGAGAGTTGGTATGAGTTCTTTCTTAGGAAAAGGTAGGAAAATGTGGAATCATGAAGTTTAGTGTCTGTGTCTTGAAAGTCTGAGAGAAATGTGTTAAAAAATCAAAACTGCAAAAGAACTTAAAGGAATTATACTATTAGCATGTATCATGGTTTTGTTTAAAGCAGTACTCTCAGATTATTTATGAGTGTGACCCGTTTGGTTGAAGTGAAATGATAGATCTTCATTATGACTAGGCTTAAAAATACTCGTTAATATACCAAGGAATTTTGTTTTTGACCACTTTGGTTTTCAGTTGTGGGGTTTTGATGCACTGTTTTGCACAGTGAATTATGGTGTATATCTTAAGTAATTTATAATTACAGTAGGTATAGTACTCAAGTTTGTAATGATATGCTATAAAATTGATTTTTGTTAAAGATGATAGAGTGAGCACATGCAGTTACTTTGCTTTTTCCCCAGACTCAACTAAAATGATATGAAAGGACTTAAGGAAAAAGAGACAGGAGAAGAGATGATATGAACAAATTTTTGAAAGTTGGAAAATAGCAAGACCAGTTGTGACATTTGAGTAAGCTAGCTGAACCCTCAGCTTAGAGGGTGGGCAAAACTGTCAAGCAATCCAATTTGATCCACATAATTTCCAAAAGGATCAGAAATTGGTGGGAGCAGGTATCTCTGGAAGTGAGGGTATAAGTAGGGATTATAAGAAGAATCTCGAATCCTCCCCACTTCCCCATAACTCTGAATAGTAGGATGAGAGTAGATGTATCTCTCTCACCCTACAGAATATTGGAGGTTTAGTTTCTAGAGAAGGTACAAAAGATGGTATTTGACCTGAGAGATACCAGACACATTGGAAGGTGGGGGTACTGTATTGCAAACAACGAGACTAAGTTAGAAGACTGTGGATAAAGATAATGTTGAGATGCCTCAATCTCGCTTCCACATCAAGCCCTCTTCTACTTGAACTGCCAGGTTTCCAGATCAAGAGAACCCACACCTGAGGAACACATCCAAATCTGATATAGATCATGAGATATTGGTCTTCAAGGCTGATTCTCTAATTGATGAATGTCTGGTAGTCTTGGAAGACTTAGGCAATCTGAAGCCAGATAGTGGACTGTGGTAGATTGTCTGCAAAGATGGGTGTGAACAGTTTCTCTCATCCCTGTGCATGCATGCCACTTCCACTGTCGAGTGGTAGATTCTGTTTTCCCTCGCCTTAAATCTTTGGTTGGTCCTGTGACTTGATATAATCAATAGAATGTATCTAGAGTGAGGTTTGGTAAATTCCCAACCTAGCTGGTAAGAGGGCTTGCAGCTTCAATTTTCTCCTCGTTGGAAGCCAGCTACCATGTAAAGAAGCCCAAGATAGGCTGCTGAATAATGAGAGACCATGTGAAGAGAAAGTGGCCAGGAGAAGAACTTAGTCTCAGCCAGTAACTAGTATGAAAGATCTGGGCATGTGGTGAAGCTATCATGAATTCTCTGGTCTCAGTTGAATCACCCTTGCTGACACCATATGGAGATGAGATGAACTCCCTCCTACACCTCCCCCCACCAAACTGAGCACTCTTCAGATTCCTGAGTCAAAGAATTGCATGGAAATAACATAGTATTTTAAGATGCTAAGTTTTAGGCTTATTATATAAAAATAGATACTGGACTATCCACTATTTGAATAACATGGATTCTAGAAAGATAAAGGAAAAGGAAGAAGTCATGAAATAATTAAAGGAAATTTTGTTTAACAGAAAGATAATAAGTTTTTAACCAAAAGGGCCCATTAAGTGCCCACTATAATGGATGAAACTGCAGTGACATCAGAACATGTTGGGAGGGGCTTCCCTAGTGGCACAGTGGTTGAGAGTCTGCTTGCCAATGCAAGGGACACGGGTTCGTGCCCCGGTCCAGGAAGATCCCACATGCTGCGGAGCGGCTGGGCCCGTGAGCCATGGCCGCTGAGCCTGTGCGTCCGGAGCCTGTGCTCCGCAACGGGAGAGGCCACAGCAGTGAGAGGCCCGCGTATCGCAAAAAAAAAAAAAAAAAAAAGTTGGGAAATTTATAAGTACTACAGATGATGAGAGGCTCTAAAAAATTAGAGAAAAGAATCAGTTTATATACAAATGACCAAGAATCGGGATGACACCTGCTTTTGCAGAATTATCACTAGAAGCCACAAGAAAATTGAGCAATGTCTTCAAAATTCTGGAGGAAAATAATTTCTAAGCTAAAATCCTATGTCCAGCCAAATTATCCATTAGATGTAAGAGTAGATTAAAGACATTTTCAAACATTCTAGGTCTCAAAAGATTTTTAACTCTATGGACACTGTCACTACCAGAGGGAGCCAGTACAGAGAAGAGGCAAAGGTAATAATTCTGTGGTGGTGATCCCAGGATGATTGCTGTGTAAATGTCTAGATAGCAGCCAGTCCAGATTTTTTTATGGTCACAGTGCCCTGGAAGGGAGGAATCCAGGAAGATAAATGAAATTCTTAAAACAACTAATGTGTTTACCCACACTGAGAAGAGATTTAAAATTTAGGAGAGTTGGGATTGAATTAATTCTAAGTCAGTAGAAAATACTGAGGCTATATCATGGAGAGAAAAGAGAGAGAGAGAGGAGAATGCAGAGAAGAGCATAAGAGGCACACCTGTAAGTGGAGTCTGAAGGGATGGAATGAATGGTACAAAAGCAACCTTTGAGGAGGTAATCACTGAAGATTTCCCCAAACTGTCAAAAGATACTGTCTTATATTCAAGAACCACTATAAACTCCAAGTACGAAAAATATAAAACAAATCTCATCTAGATGCAATATAATAAAAATATTA
Source organism: Delphinapterus leucas (assembly GCF_059928025.1). Lineage (NCBI taxonomy): Eukaryota > Metazoa > Chordata > Mammalia > Artiodactyla > Monodontidae > Delphinapterus > Delphinapterus leucas. The sequence goes on along the minus strand of NC_143130.1, from coordinate 62,466,340 downwards.
AAAATCAAAGAAAGAGAAAATCTTTGCAAGCAGTCACAGCTTTAAAAAAAAAAAAAAGACTTAAAATGAGCAAGAGTCAACTTATAGCTGATGAAAGCCAGATGGCAGTGGAATGAGATCTTTAAGGTGCTGAAAGAAAATAACTGGAGAGACAGAATTCTGCATCCAGCAAAAAATAACCTTCAAAAATGAAGGTGAAATAAAGGTAGTTCTAGATGAATAAAAATTGAGAGAATTTGTAGTCAGACCTACACTAAAAAAAACCACAGAGTTCTTCAGATGGCAGGAAAATGATTCCAGATAGCGTCCCAGAAATGCATGAAGGAATGAAAAAAACTAGAAGGAATAAACATGCAGATAACCTTAAATGTGTATTGACTGTGTGAAACAATGTCTTGTGGAGCTTGACATATATGTAGAATGAAAATTTATGACAGTAACCCAAAAGATAAGAGAGGAATAAATGGAGTTTATATTTTCTAGGTTCTAACATTGTCTAAGAAGTTACAAAAGTGCTCGTTTGCATTAGACATAAGTCAACACTGTGTTATAAATTCAGGAAAACCACAAAGAAGAATAAACGAATGTTCAACTAATAATCTTTTTGATCAATCCAAAAGAAAGCAAGAGAAGAGGAAAAAAAGAAACACAAAACACATAAGACAAATCAAAAAAAGAATTATAATGTAATAGAAGTAAGTGTATCAATCCCTACATTAAATGTAAATGGTCTAAATATTAAATTTTAAAAATGAAGATTATAACACTTTTAAAAATAGGGACTTCCCTGGTGGCGCAGTGGTTGAGAGTCCGCCTGCCGATGCAGGGGACATGGGTTCGTGCCCCGGTCCGGGAAGATCCCACATGCTGCGGAGCGGCTAGGCCCGTGAACCATGGCCACTGAGCCTGTGCATCCGGAGCCTGTGCTCCGCAATGGGAGAGGCCACAACAGTGAGAGTCCCGCGTACCACCAAAAAAAAAAAAAAAAAGCCCAATTGTATTCTGCTTATAAGAGATACACCTTCAATATTAAGATGTAGAAAAGTCAAAAGAAAAAGGCAGGGAAAGATATTCTATACATACCCCATTCAAATCAAAGCTAGTATTGTTACCAGATGAAATAAGAGTAGCCAAGCAACATTTTAGAGATTTTTAAAAATTATTAAAGGGTCATTTCAACAGAGAGATAAAGTAACTCTAAATTTATATGTACATAACATATCTTTAAAACATATAAAGCAAACCCTGACAGGACTGAAAGGAAAAATTGAAAAAAAGTCTATATTTACACTGGGAGATTTTACCATAACTGTCTCAAATGATAGTACCTGTAGATAAAGATCAGTAAAGATCAAAAATATCTAAACAACCTGATTAATGAACTTGACATAATTGATATGTCTAACAACTAATGCTTTTTTTTTCCATTTTTTTCCCTTTTGATACTTCAATCTGGAAACTTTTTTACTGATATGTCTTCTAGTCATTCTACTCATCCTCTGTTCTCTATGTCTAATCCATATTTTCTTGAACATATTAATAATAGCTATTTAAAAAATTTGTGTCTGAAAAGTAAAATGTTTGAAACATCTGTGAGTTTGTTAGTTTAAAAAACAGTTTTGGGGCAGTTTAGAGTTATTTTACTCTTTTTGATTATGATGCCTCATATTTAATTGAATGTTTAACATTGTATACTAAAAGTTATAGAGACTTCTTCTAAAAATGTATAGTTTTTTTATGGCAGTAAGGTAGAGAACAAGCAGAACACCTTAATCCTGTCAAGGTTTGGCTTGAGGTTTTATTAAAGTTGATGTGTTTTAGTTTTTTCTTGTTCCTTTTGGAGTCTCAATTGAAAACCTGGGGTGCTTGCCAAGACCACTTCATTCCTGAGTTCCAACTTTTGTTTCCTCGGCACCATACAGTTGCTACAATATCTGCTTAGTTCATTAGCATCCCAGCTGCTGTTTTCTGCTGGGTGTCTTGGAATCTTGCCCTGTATATGCAAAGCTTAGCAGTTGTCAGACTTCTTAGGGGAAGATTGAATGCAGATTCTTTTGGCTTACTTTCCTGCAGTTTCCCCCTCTCCAAGATTTTTTCCCCTGTAGCCCCAGTTGCTTTAGACTCATCAAACTCCAATATCTGTCTTAGCTAGATAGGACTGCTGGTTTCTGCTAGAACTCACTTTCCTACACTGTGAATTCCAGCAGTCTTCAGGGAAAATTCTAGGGTGAATGTGGATCTCATGTTGTTGTCCCTATTCTCAGGAATTGTAGTTCCTTAAGTCTTGCCTATACTGGTTGCTTTCCAATGCCTTTAAACAATTCATTTATATATTTCGTCTAGCTCTTGTAGTTCTGTTTGGCAGGAAGAAGATTAATTTTAATACAGGCTACTTTGTCATGGCTGTAAGTCCAAATACATATTCAAGCACTCATGGAATATTTACCAAAATTGACACAGTAAACAAGTTTCAATAACTTTCAGATGATTGAACTTATTCTGCCTGTCTTAACACAGTGGAATGAAGTTAGAAATTAATTACAAAAATGTAGCTGTACAATTTTCAGATTTTTGGAATTTTGGAATATATATCTGAATAATCCATGAGTCAGGGAAGAAATCACACTGAAAATTAGAAAATGTCAGTTGAATAAAAATGAACATTTGAAATCTTTGGGATTAGGGTAAAGCTATGCTTTGAGGAAATTTTCTAGCTTCAATTACACCAATTAGAAAGGAGGAAAACCTAAAATCCATACTCTGTCCATCTCAAGAAGTTAGAAAAGAACAAGCTAGACCCAGGGAATATGGAAGGAAAAATACAGGTGAGAATAGAGAAAAATTAACAAAGCCAAAATGTAGTTCTTCAAATAGACCAATAAAATTAACAGACTTCTAGTAATACCAAGAAAAAAAGGAGACAAGGCCTAGCACCAGGAATGAAACAGGGGCATTGGCACAGATCCCCAAAATATTAAAAAGAAATTATGAGCAATATTATACACTAAATTTAGAAATTTAGAAAAAATTAACAAATAACTTGAAAAACATAACAGAAGTTGCATAGCAAGAATTAGAAAAACTTGAAGGGATGTAAAAAAATGTGGGTTAATAATGAAACATTTTTTCACAAAGAAAATTCCAGGTCAAAATGGCTTCACCTGTGAATTCTTCCAAACATTTTAGGTAAAGATACATTCAATCTTAAAGAAACTCTTCCTCAGAATAAAAGAGAGATCATTTTATAAGCTTAATATCAAAATCTAAAAAGGATATTATAATAAAACATTTTCTCTTGAACATTGAACAACATATTAGTGAATTAAATACAGCGATAAATAAAAATGATAACAAATCACAGTCAGGTTGGGATTATTCCAGGGCTTTTTTATTTTTCTTTTTCTTTTTTCCTTTAATATCTTTACTGGAGTATAATTGCTTTACAATGTTGTGTTACTTTCTGTTGTATCACTATATGCATACGTATATCCCCATATACCCTCCCTTTTGCGTCTCATTCCCACCCTTCATATCCCACCCCTCTAGGTGGTTGCAAAACACCGAGCTGATCTCCCTGTCCTATGCAGCTGCTTCCCACTAGCTATATTACATTTGGTAGTGTATATATGTCAGTGTTACTCTCTCACTTAGTCTCAGCTTACCTTTCCCTTCCCCGTGTCCTCAAGTCCATTCTCTATGTCTGTGTTTTCATTCCTGTCCTGCCCCTAGGTTCATCAGAACCATTTTCTTTCTTTTCCTTTAGATTCCATATATATGAGAAAGCATACGGTATTTCTTTTTCCCTTCCTGACTTACTTCACTCTGTATGACCGACTCTAGGTCCATCCACCTCACTACAAATAACTCAGTTTCATTTCTTTTTATGGCTGAGTAACATTCCATTGTATATATGTGCCACATCTTCTTTATCCATTCATCTGTCGATGGACACTTAGGTTGCTTCCTTGTTCTGGCTGTTGTAAATAGTGCTGCAGTGAACATTGTGGTACATGACTCTTTTTTTTTTTTTTTTTTTCGGTACGCAGGCCTCTCACTGTTGTGGCCTCTCCCGTTGCGGAGCACAGGCTCCAGACGCGCAGGCTCAGTGGCCATGGCTCACGGGCCCAGCCGCTCCGTGGCATGTGGGATCTTCCCGGACCGGGGCACGAACCCATGTCCCCTGCATCAGCAGGTGGACTCTCAACCACTACGCCACCAGGGAAGCCCATGACTCTTTTTGAATTATGGTTTTCTCAGGATATATGCCCAGTAGTGGGATTGCTGGGTCATATGGTAGTTCTAGTTTTAGATTTTTAAGGAACCTCCATATTGTTCTCCATAGTGGCTGTATCAATTTACATTCCCACCAACAGTGCAAGAGGGTTCCCTTTTCTCCACACCCTCTCCAGCATTTATTGTTTGTAGATTTTTTGATGATGGCCATTCTGACTGGTGTGAGGTGATACCTCATTGGAGTTTTGATTTGCATTTCTCGAATGATTAGTGATGTTGAGCATCCTTTCATCTGTTTGTTGGCAATCTGTATATCTTCTTTGGAGAAATGTCTATTTAGGTCTCCTACCCATTTTTGGATTGGGTTGTTTGTTTTTTTGATATTGAGCTGCATGAGCTGCTTGTATATTTTGGAGATTAATCCTTTGTCAGTTGCTTCATTTGTAAATATTTTCTCCCATTATGAGGGTTGTCTTTTCATCTTGTTTATGTTTTCCTTTGCTGTGCAAAAAAGCTTTTAAGTATCCTGAGGTTACATTTGTTTATTTTTGTTTTTATTTCCATTTCTCTAGAGGGTGGGTCAAAAAGCATCTTGCTGTGATTTATGTCATAGAGTGTTCTGCCTATGTTTTCCTCTAAGAGTTTTATAGAGTCTGGCCTTACATTTAGGTCTTTAATCCATTTTGAGTTTATTTTTGTGTATGGTGTTAGCGAGTATTCTAATTTCATTCTTTTACATGTACCTGTCCAGTTTTCCCATCACCACTTATTGAAGAGGCAGTCTTTCCTACATTGTATACTCTTGCCTCCTTTATCAAAGATAAGGTGACCATATGTGCGTGGGTTTATCTCGGAGCTTTCTGTCCAGTTCCATTGATCTATCTTTCTGTTTTTGTGCCAGTGCCATACTGTCTTGATTACTGTAGCTTTGTAGTATAGTCTGAAGTCAGGGAGTCTGATTTCTCCAGCTCCATTTTTCTTTCTCAAGATTGCTTTAACTGTTCAGGGTCTTTTATGTTTCCATACGAATTGTGAAATTTTTCGTTCTAGTTCTGTGAAAAATGCCAGTGGAAGTTTGATAGGGATTGCATTGAATCTGTAGATTGATTTGGGTACTAGAATCATTTTCACAATGTTGATTCTTCCAATCCAAGAACATGGTACATCTCTCCATCTATTTGTATCATCTTCAGTTTCTTTCATCAGTGTCTTATAATTTTCTGCACACAGATCTTTTGTCTCCTTAGGTAGGTTTATTCCTAGATATTTTATTCTTTTCGTTGCCATGGTAAATGGGAGTGTTCTCTTAATTTCACTTTCAGATTTTTCAGCATTAGTGTATAGAAATGCAAGAGATTTCTGTGCATTAATTTTGTATCCTGCAACTTTACCAAATTCATTGATTAGCTCTAGTAGTTTTCTGGTAGCATCATTAGGGTTCTCTATGTATAGCATCATGTCATCTGCAAACAGTGACAGCTTTACTTCTTTTTTTCTGTTTTGGATTCCTTTTATTTCTTTTGCTTCTCTGATTGCTGTGGCTAAAACTTCCAAAACTATGTTAAAATAATAGTGGTGAGAATGGGCAGCCTTGTCTTGTTCCTGATCATAGTGGAAATGCTTTCAGTTTTTCACCATTGAGGACGATGTTGGCTGTGGGTTTGTCATATATGTCCTTTATCATGTTGAGGAAAGTTCCCTCTATGCCTACTTTCTGGAGGGTTTTTATCATAAATGGGTGTTGAATTTTGTCGAAAGCTTTTTCTGCATCTGTTGAGATGATCATATAGTTTTTCGCCTTCAATTTGTTAATATGGTGTATCACATTCAGGGATTTGCGTATATTGAAGGATCCTTGCATTCCTGGGATAAACCCCACTTGATCATGGTGTATGATCCTTTTAAGATGCTGTTGGATTCTGTTTGCTAGTATTTTGTTCAGGATTTTTGCATTTATGTTCAACAGCGATATTAACCTGTAGTTTTCTTTCTTTGTGACATCTTTGTCTGGTTTTGGTGTCAGGGTGATGGTGGCCTCATTGAATGACTTGGGGAATGTTCCTCCCTCTGCTATATTTTGGAAGAGTTTGAGAAGGAGATGTGTTAGCTCTTCCCTAAATGTTTGATAGAATTTGCCTGTGAATCCATCTGGTCCTGGGCTTTTGTTTGTTGGAGGATTTTTTTTTTTTTTTTTTTTTTTTTTTGCGGTACACAGGGCTCTCACCATTGCGGCCTCTCCCGTTGTGGAGCACAGGCTCCGGACGCGCAGGCTCAGCAGCCATCGCTCACGGGCCCAGCCGCTCCGCGGCATGTGGGATCTTCCTGGACGGGGGCATGAACCCGTGTCCCCTGCATCGGCAGGCGGACTCTCAACCACTGCGCCATCACGGAAGCCCTCTGTTGGAAGATTTTAATCACAGTTTCAATTTCAGCGCTTGTGATTGGACTGTTCATATTTTCTATTTCTTCCTTGTTCAGTCTTGGCAGGTTGTGCATTTCTAAGAATTTGTCCCTTTCTTCCAGTTTGTCCGTTTTATTGGCATAGAGTTGCTTGTAGTAATCTCTCATGATCCTTTGTATTTCTGCAGTGTCAGTTGTTACTTCTCCTTTTTCATTTCTATTTCTATTGATTTGAGTCTTTTGTTTTTTTTCTTGATGACTCTGGCTAATGGTTTATCAATTTTGTTTATCATCTCAAAGACCCAGCTTGTAGTTTCACTGTTCTTTGCTATTGTTTCCTTCATTTCTTCTTCATTTATTTCTGATCTGATCTTTATGATTTCTTCCCTTCTGCTAACTTTGGGGGTTTTTTGTTTCTTCCTCTAATTGCTTTAGGTGTAAGGTTAGGTTGTTCATTTGAGATGTTTCCTGTTTCTTAAGGTAGGACTGTATTGCTGTAAACTTCTGTCTTAGAACTGCTTTTGCTGCATCCCAAAGGTTTTGGGTCCTTGTGTTTTCATTGTCACTTGTTTCTAGGTATTTTTTGATTTCCTCTTTGATTTCTTCAGTGATCTGTTGGTTATTAAGTAGTGTATTGTTTAGCCTCCATGTGTTGGTATTTTTTACAGATCTTTTCCTGTAATTGACATCTAGTCTCATAGCGTTGTGGTCGGAAAAGATACTTGATACTCTTTCAATTTTCTTAAATTTACCAAGGCTTGATTTGTGACCCAAGATATGATCTATCCTGGAGAATATTCCATGAGCACTTGAGAAGAAAGTGTATTGTGTTGGTTTTTGGATGGAGTGTCCTCTAAATATCAATTAAGTCCATCTTGTTTAATGTTTCATTTAAAGCTTGTGTTTCCTTATTTATTTTCATTTTGGATGATCTCTCCATTGGTGAAAGTGGGGTGTTAAAGTCCTCTAGTATGATTGTGTTGCTGTCAGTTTCCCTTTTTATGGCTGATATTATTTGCCTTATGTATTGCGGTGCTCCTATGTTGGGTGCATAAATATTTACCATTATTATATCTTCTTCTTGGATCAATCCCTTGATAATGATGTGGTGTCCTTCTTTGTCTCTTGTAATAGTCTATTTTAAAGTGTATTTTGTCTGATATGAGAATTGCTACTCCAGCTTTCTTTTGATTTCCATTTGCATGGAATATCTTTGTCTATCCCCTCACTTTCAGTCTGTATGTGTTCGTGGTTTTGAAGTGGGTCTCTTGCAGGCAGCATATATATGGATCTTGCTTTTCTATGCATTCAGTCAGTCTGTGTCTTTTGGTTGGAGCATTTAATGCATTTACATTTAAGGTAGTTATTGATATGTATGTTCCTTTTACCATTTTGTTAATTGTTTTGGGTTTGTTTTGTAGGTCTTTTCCTTCTCTTGTGTTTCCTGCCTAGAGAAGTTCCTTTAGCATTTGTTGTAAAGCTGGTTTGGTGGTGCTGAATTCTGTTAGCTTTTGCTTGTCTGTAAAGGTTTTAATTTCTCCATCGAATCTGAATGGCATCTTTGCTGGGTAGAGTAATCTTGGTTGTAGGTTTTTCCCTTTCATCACTTTAAATATGTCCTGCCACTGTCTTCTGGCTTGCAGAGTTTCTGCTGAAAGATCAGCTGTTAACCTTCTGGTGATTCCCTTGTATGTTATTTGTAGTTTTTCCCTTGCTGCTTTTAATATCTTTCTTTGTATTTAATTTTTGATCGTTTGATTAATATGTGTCTTGGCATGTTTCTTCTTGGATTTATCCTGTATGGGACTCTCTGCACTTCCTGGACTTGATTAACTATTTCCTTTTCCATATTAGGGAAGTTTTCAACTATAATCTCTTCAAATATTTTCTCAGTCCGTTTCTTTTTCTCTTCTTCTTCTGGGACCCGTATAGTTCGAATCTTGGTGCATTTAATGTTGTCCCAGAGGTCTCTGAGACTGTCCTCAATTGTTTTCATTCTTTTTTCCCTATTCTGCTGTGTGATTGTTATTTGCACTATTTTGTCTTCCAGGTCACTTATCCATTCTTCTGCCTCAGTTTTTTGGCTATTGATTCCTTCTAGAGAATGTTTAATTTCATTTATTGTGTTGTTCATCATTTTTTATTTGGTCTTCAGTTCTTCTAGGTCCTTGTTAAAGTTTTCTTGTATTTTCTCCATTCTGTTTCCAAGATTTTGGATTGTCTTTGCTATCATTATTCTGAATTCTTTTTCAGGTAGACTGCCTATTTCCTCTTTAATTGTTTGGTCTGGTGTGTTTTTACCTTGCTCCTTCATCTGCTGTGTATTTCTCTGTCTTCTCACTTTGCTTAACTTACTGTGTTTGGGGTCTCCTTTTAACAGGGTGCAAGTGCATAGTTCCCGTTGTTTTTGTTTTCTGCCCCCAGTGGGTTGTGTAGGCTTCCTGGTGGAGGGGTCTGGTGCCTGTTTTCTCGTGGATGAGGCTAGATCTTGTCTTTCTGGTGTGCAGAACCACGTTCTGTGGTGTGTTTTGGAGTGTCTGTGACCGTATCATGATTGGAGGCAGCCTCTCTGCTAATGCATGGGGTTGTGTTCCTGTCTTGCTAGTCATTTGGCATAGGGTGTCAAGCACTGTAGCTTGCTGGTCTTTGAGTGGAGCTGGGTTTAAGAGTTGAGATGGAGACCTCTGGGATTGCTTTTGCCATTTGATATAACGTGGAGCTGGGAGGTCTCTGGTGGACCAATGTCTTAGACTCGGCTCTCCCACCTCAGAGGCACAGGCCTGACACCTGGTCAGAGTGCCAAGACCCTGTCAGCTACACGGCACAGAAGAAAAGGGAGAAAAAAAGAAAGAAAGACAGAAAAAGTAAAATAAAATAAAGTTATTAAAATCAAAAATGAAAAATAATTATTACAAAGTAATAAAAGAAATAAAAAGACAGAAAGAAGAGAGCAACCAAACTGAAAAACAAATCCACCAATGATAACCAGCACTAAAAAATGTACTTAAAAAAAAAAAAAAAAAAGACAGAAAAAAAAGACAGACCGAACCCTAGGACAAATGGTAAAAGCAAAGCTATACAGACAAAATCATACAAAGAAGCGTACACGTACACACTCACAAAAAAAGGAAAAGATTATATATATATATATATATATATATATATATATATATATAAGTAAGGGAGCAACCAAATCAATAAACAATTCTACTAATGTTAATAAACTGTAAATACTAAAGTAAGATAAACATATAACCAGAAACAAATTATTTGCAGAAAGCAAATCCCAAGTCTACAGTTCTCCCAAAGTCTGCCACCTCAATTTTGGGATGATTTGTTGTCTACTCAGGCATTCTACAAGTGCAGGGTACATCAAGTTGATTGTGGAGATTTAATGTGCAGCTCCTGAGGCTGCTGGGAGAAATTTCCCTTTCTCTTCTTGTTCACACTGCTCCTGAGGTTCAGCTTTGGATTTGGCCCCGCCTCTGCGTGTAGGTCACCTGAGGGCATCCTCTCCATTCAGACAGGACGGGGATAAAGTAGCAGCTGATTAGGTGACTCTGGCTCACTCAGGCTGGGGGGAGGGAGGTGTATGGTATGCGGCTTGAGCCTGCGGTGGCAGAGGCCACTGTGACGTTGCAGCAGCCTGAGGCATGCCGTGTGTTCTCCTGGGTATGCTGTCCCGGTATCATGGGACCCTGGCAGTGGCGGGCTGCACAGGCTCTCCCGAGGGGAGGTGTGGATAGTGACCTGTGCTTGCACACAGGCTTCTTGGTGGCTGCAGCAGCAGCCTTAGTGTTTCATGCCCACCTCTGGTGTCCGTGCTGATAGCCGTGGCTCGTGCCCATCTCTGGAGCTCGTTTAGGCAGTGCTCTGAATCCCTTCTCGTGCACTCTGAAACAATGGTCTTTTGCCTCTTAGGCAGTTCCAGACTTTTTCCCGGACTCCCTCCCAGCTAGCTGACTAGGTCAGTGTCTACCAGTTCTGACTTTCACTACCTCGTTAAGTCTCACTGCTGCTTGGTGGGTGTGGAAGTTCAGCTCCCACTGACACTAGGTGTGAGGGAAAGTGGAGTGCTGAGTAAGTACGGTTCCTACTGCTTTGTTTAGTGTTATTAATGCCAATTGGAGGTAAGAGCTCAGCTCACTGTTCACCTTTGCTGACATTGTTTTGGTGAGGGAATTGGACCACCATCTGCTTCTGCCAGGTGGGCAACGGAAGTTCAGCTCTCTGCTTACCCCTATTGAAACTATGGGGTGGAAGTTTTCCACTGACGTTTGGCTAGAATAGAAGGAATATTGCCAAAATGGTTGTCTGTTTTCTTAGGCCATCCTTTTCTCTGTCCTTTGGCTTGGCAAAACAAGTTTTGCTGTTGCCTGTTTTGTCTATGTCAGTTGGTCCTTCTGGATTGGAGGCTTTTATAGCATCCTGTCAGCAATAAACAAAAACAGAACTCACTGCTGTGCTGCTTTTCAATTCCCAGGGTCACTAGGCAGTCCACCTACTACTTTCTATCTTTTAAAATCGTCCTGTACTTATTTTGTATGTTTTTTTCCAGAGTTCTTAATTGTAAGTAGGAGGACGTGGAAATGAAGGTGAGGCTACTCCATCTTGGCCAGAACTGAAAGTCTTCATACTAATTTTGATAGATTACAATTAGCCTATAAAATTTTAAAAATTGTGGCTATCACTGTATACATATATATCTCAGGTTGTGAAATTTTGAAACATTTTGGTAGAAGCTTATTTATTTTAGGCTAGTTTGCTCTGTGACTTTGGATACAGGCCCTCATTTTCTTATGTGTATGGTGAAATACTGGACTAGATCATTGAGGGTTCATTCATTTAACACTATAATCTTATGATCATTAAAATAGTTTTTTACCTTTTTTTCCTATGTCAGTGTATACTGTTAGTACTGAGACAGGGGAAAAAGAACATGGATTTTGGACCAAGGCCTATGTTTGGATTCTAAAAGAAGGGGAGGTGGTTTTTACATATTCATTGGGTATGGACATCAGAACCAATTTGCCTAGACTTACATCTTGGCTTTACCTTTACTAAGTGTGTGACCTTGGGTAAATTACTCAACCTCTCTTTGTCTCAGTTTCCTCACTGGTAATATGGGAATGATAGTACTGATCTTAGAGGGTTGTTGTGAACCCTCTAAGAGGGTTTATTTAAAAGAGTTACATCTAAGGCACTTAGAACAGTTCTAGCACATAGTATACACAGTATAAATGTTATTACTTTCTGACTATGGGGACTTAGGTCAGTCTTTTTTGTTTTTTAAGGATTTATTTCTTATTTATTTATTTTATTTTTGGCTGCATTGGGCCTTAGTTGCAGCACACCGGATCTTCATTGAGGCATGTGGGATCTTTCGTTGTGGCACATGGGTTTCTCTCTAGTTGTGGCACACAGGCTCCAGGGTGCATGGGCTCTGTAGTTTGCGGCATGCAGGCTCTCTAGTTGAGGTGTGTGAACTCAGTAGTTGTTGTGCTCTGGCTTAGTTGCCCCTTGGCATGTGGGACCAGGGATCGAACCCGTTTCCCCTGCATTATAAGGCGAATTCTTTACCACTGGATCACCAGGGAAGTCCCAGGGTCTTAGGTCAGTCTTAATCTCAGTTTTATCATTTGTAAGATAGGGATAATTATACCTACCCCACAGTGTGGTTGTAGGAACTAGAGAATACACACACACACTTGTGCACAATACACCTTGCATAGTAATTAGTGTCATGTTTATATTTTAGTTATATTTAATGGAAATTAGATTGGAAAATGTTATTTTGTAGGTTTTTGAAAATGTTTATCATCAAAGAAATCTTGATTTATTTTCTTCCCTCAATTGCGTAGAACGGAAAGATGCTGAAGGATGGGAAACTGTTCAGAGAGGAAGGCCTGTTCGTTCACGATCAACAGCAGTGATGCCAAAAGTTTCATTACCAACAGAAGCATTAAGGTCAAAGGATGACAGTGATAAAGAAAATGTACATCTTCTACCTGATCAAAGTATTCAGAAAGGTGAATTTGTTGGAGGTGGACCTTCTAATACTATAGAATCTCGGCTCAAAGACTCATTACACTCATGTGATCATCCTCTCACAGAGAGAACCCAGGTAGTACATTCTGAAAATCCTTTTATTGCTTTTTTATAAAGGATATATATACGTATGTTGGAATGTCTTAATTTTTCTACTTCATTTTTTACTTTTATTGTGAAAAATTTCAGATCTACAGAAAAGTTGCAAGAATAGAATAATGAACTCTCCTGTACCCTTTTCGTAGATTCACAGATTAACATTTTGCCACATTTTTTTCTCTCTCTATTTACATATCACATACTCATATTGTATGCTAAACATTTGAGAGTAATGTGCAAATATCGTAACCATTCACCTTTAAATGCTATAGCATATATCTCTAAAGAACAAAGAAACTCTTTTACATAACCACACTATAATTATAAAATTCAGGGAATTTGACATTTATATAATATTGTTATCAAATTTATAGTCTGTATTCAAAAATTTCCAGTTGTCCCAATAATTTCTTCATAGAATGTTTTTCCATGATGCATGATCCAATCTAGAGTCACACATTGTATTTGGCTTTGTTTCTTTAATGTCTTTCACCAGGGACAGTTACTCAGCCTGTCTTTGTCTTTCATGACATTAATATTTTTGAAGTATACATTGTGGGTTTTTTGTACAGTGTTCTTCAGTTTGTTTATTCATTATTCACTTTAGCTTATACATTTTTGAGAGAAATAAAGTGATTGTTCTTAGCCTCACATTTAAAGGCATATATCAATTTGCCCAAGTTTGTTAACTTTGATTACTGGTTAAAATGGTGTCCTCCTGCTTCATTTGTAGTGTTATTTTAAATGGTGATGAAAGTAGAATAATTTTTCACTTGCTCTACTTTTACTTCCTACAATTCGAGTATAGAGTGATTTATATTTAAATAATTCTTTAAAGTTAATATTCCCAGTACTCTTCTGTCAGTCCATTTGAAGTTTATTTTACTTACTCGGTTAAGCAAGGCATTTTTTTAAAAAACAGGACTTCAAAAAAATTTTTATTTTATTATTATTATTATTATTTTTTGGCCACCCTGTATGGCATGTGGGATCTTAGTTCCCAGACCAGGGATTGAACCTGCACCCCCTGCGTTGGAAGCATGGAGTCTTAACCACTGGACCGCCAGGGAAGTCCCAGCAATGCATTTTTAAATGATATTTGTTTACAAAAAAATTTTATGTTCATTTTATGTAAAATGTCCAATGAAATATAAGAGAGATTCTTTGATAAGGTACAGGGACTAAGTAAAAAAGTTGTAAAATAGTTGTCATATTTCTCAGTCCGGAATAGTATCTGCCTTTTAAAATTCTCTCCTTTTACTTGTAGGATATTTATTTTTATTAGAAACTGTACTCAACTTCCATGGTTTTTTTCCTTAATGATAATAATGGCTCTTAATCCTACATTGTTCCTGATGTTTTATAACTCTTTAATGTATGTATGTTTTGTGCCCACATGAGATTGAAAGCTCCTTGTGGGCATTATCTTATGTTGCCTTTTAATTTCCCACAATATGGAGCAGAGTCAAAGATACGTAGGAAGTAATCAGTACATAGTTGTTGGGTGAAACTTTAAGAAACTTTTAAATGTAGGTAAATTTGATGATGAAATCACTTTCTATATCACTTAACTAACATCTGGCATTCTTGGTACATGTATTATATTTTAACTATAAAATTTAACAGTATAAAAATTATGCTGATTTTGTGTAATGAATAAACTTATGTGATTTTTTGAGGTTTTAGAAATAGTCTATACATAGAACTTTTGAGTAATTATTGTTAAATTATTTCAGTATAAAAGTTCACTGCTTGTGGTGGCCAAGCTAATATTAATAATTGTTTTCTCCACTGTCATTCTGAAAATGGAATTAGCATTTTTATATATTTTTCAACATTATAGTTTAGCTTTGATTTTGTTATTTAAGTTGATATTGATTTTTTAATAAACAGGGTTGACTATATTGTGAAGATCAATAATGCTAATGTAAATATTACTGAGAAGATTATAAACCATGGTGACTGATGTATGGATAATGTTGATAGCAATATAAACATTGTGATGCAATTTGAATAATGCTTATGCTAAAATGAACACTTTGGGACACTTTAAAGTTCTAACCAATAGTAGGATTTTTAAAGTAGTTTATATGACTAGGCCAAGTTTAATATTTATATAAATACTATATCAAACTAGGGTTTTTATGGCCACTGCACTGTTTATCTAATGTTTATTTAAGTAGTGATGTGAGTAAGTTTTAAATTCACAATTTTAGATTTTATTTCTTCTCCTTGGAGTTCATTACTCTGAGTATAGCTGGAAAACATAGCACCATTCTTTCTGTACTCTGTTAGAAAGTGAAAATAAAGGCTTGTTCCTATTCACTAAACTAGAAAGTTTTTAAAAAATGGGTATGTATTTGACTTTAGCATAAGTTGTATTTGTTTAAGTGGTTTTTACATTTCTCTTGGTTATGTGTTAAGTATTTCTAAAGGGGAATGGAGAGCCTATTGAAGTCTAAAGGATATGAATTGCATAATGAAACTGCATGCTGACATATACTCTACTTTTTATGGTGTATTTCTCTTTTATATCTGAGATTTGGTATTATGTGCTATGTGGTGTCCTAAACATAGTAGATGTGCAAATAAAATTTGTGGCTGCTTAATGGTTTCTCTTCTTATACTTGAAACATACCAAAAAATGACTGAGTCATCTGTCAGTCAACTGCTGCTTTACAGTTGATAGGTTAAGCAGAATCAGGTTTTCTAGAGTGAAATAAGTTGGTGAGTATTTTCCATTATCTCTGATTCAATCTGTAATATGTTTCGTTAGTTCACAGTGAGTACACTGGATGATGTCAAGAACTCTGGCAGTAGTTTCTTACAAGACAATTCTGTGCAAACTTCTGAAATACCTGCCGTTCACATTGATATAGAGTGTGTTTCAGTTACTCAGCAAGCTGACACACCTTTGCAAGCAAGTGAAGACAAATTTTCAGAAGAGAAAGAAAGAATAGAAAGTGATGAAATGGATCCTTCAGATATTTCAAATGTGAGTGCTGCTAACTTGGTAAGAACAACTTATCGGAATTCTGAGTAAATATATTAAAGAGACATAAACCCCAATAATAAAAAATTGTATATTTCTGTACACTTTACAAGCACTTTTTAACATAGCATTTTATATATGTTATTTCACTTTAACATTTTATTCTTATAGCAATCTTTTGATATAGTTAAGTTTCTTCTTATTTTGTAGAGGAAGGAAATGAGACTGTGAGAATTAAATAACTTGCTCAAAATCATTCACTTGGTGTGTGATTTGATCACATGTTCTTTAACATTAAGAAACTATCATAATAATGTTTTCTATGCAACATCTACCACTCTGATAGATGGGAAATTGTGCTTAATGAACTTAGCTTTAAGAATTCTCTTAACAGGGTACTTTAGACAGTTATTATCATTTGCTTGGAGTTGGTCTTTAAGATGAAATTTATTTATCATCCCTATGGCAGAATCTTTAAAAATGCATTGACTTAAAATTACTTATATAGGTTTATGTTTTTGGATGACTATTTAATTCTGCTCATGTCTTTCTCCTTCCCATTTTAGTATTAAGATACTTGGCCTGAGTATAATTCAGATTAGGTCATGTTGGGTTTGTTTAAAAAGTAATTTTCAAAAGGAATAGGCACATATAAAAAGTTGTTGAGAAAAAATTCAAATTTAGTTCGTCTTTTTTTTGGCAATTGACAAGGAAATTTAGTTTTTTCTGAGATACATTTTAAAGTAATAACTAGAATTATGACTTATAACATTATACCAGAACATATAAGATTTTTAGAAATTTCACATAATGTCTGAAACATTTATATTAACATATTTCCATACAAATAACCCAAAGAAAGTTTAGTATTAGGTTTTGTTTGTTTGTTTCTTTCTTTATACTACAGGTTCTTATTAGTCATCAGTTTTATACACATCAGTGTAAACATGTCGATCCCAATCGCCCAATTCAGCACACCACCATCTGCACCCCACCGCGGATTTCCCCCTTGGTGTCCATTTGTTTGTTCTCTACATCTGTGTCTCAACTTCTGCCTTGCAAACTGGTTCATCTGTACCATTTTTCTAGGTTCCACATAAATGCGTTAACATACGATATTTGTTTAGCTCTTTCTGACTTACTTCACTCTGTATGACAGTCTCTAGGTCCATCCGCGTCTCAACAAATGACTCAATTTCGTTCCTTTTTATGGCTGAGTAATATTCCATTGTATATATGTACCACAACTTCTTTATCCATTCGTCTGTCGATGGGCATTTAGGTTGCTTCCATGACCTGGCCATTGTAAATAGTGCTGCAATGAACATTGGGGTGCATGTGTCTTTTTGAATTATGGTTTTCTCAGGGTATATGCCCGGTAATTCTTAGTTTTTTAAGGAACCTCCATACTGTTCTCCATAGTGGCTGTATCAATTTACATTCCCACCAACAGTGCAAGAGGGTTCCCTTTTCTCTACACCCTCTCCAGCATTTCTTGTTTGTAGATTTTCTGATGATGCGCATTCTAGCTGGTGTGAGGTGATACCTCATTGTAGTTTTGATTTGCATTTCTCTAATAATTAGTGATGTTGAGCAGCTTTTCATGTGCCTCTTGGCCATCTGTATGTCTTCTTTGGAGAAATGTCTATTTAGGTCTTCTGCCCATTTTTGGATTGGGTTGTTTGTTTCTTTAATATTGAGCTGCATGAGCTGTCTATATATTTTGGAGATTAATCCTTTGTCCGTTGATTCGTTTGCAAATATTTTCTCCCATTCTGAGGGTTGTCTTTTTGTCTTGTTTATGGCTTCCTTTGCTGTGCAAAAGCTTTGAAGTTTTATTAGGTCCGATTTGTTTATTTTTGTTTTTATTTCCATTACTCTAGGAGTTGGATCAAAAAAGATCTTGCTGTGGTTTATGTCAAAGAGTGTTCTTCCTATGTTTTCCTCTAAGAGTTTTATAGTGTCTGGTCTTACATTTAGGTCTCGAATCCAGTTTGAGTTTATTTTTGTGTATGGTGTTAGGGAGTGTTCTAATTTCATTCTTTTACAGGTACCTGTCCAGTTTTCCCAGCACCACTTATTGAAGAGACTGTCTTTTCTCCCTTGTATATCTTTGCCTCCTTTGTCATAGATTAGTTGACCGTAGGTGCGTGGGTTTGTCTCTGGGCTTTCTATCTTGTTCCATTGATCTGTGCTTCTGTTTTTGTGCCAGTACCATATTGTCTTGATTACTGTAGCTTTGTAGTATAGTTTGAAGTCAGAGAGTCTGATTCCTCCAGCTCCGTTTTTTTCCCACAAGACTGCTTTGGCTATTCAGGGTCTTTTGTGTCGCCGTACAAATTTTAAGATGATTTGTTCTAGTTCCGTAAAAAATGCCATTGGTAACTTGATAGGTATTGCATTGAATATGTAGATTGCTTTGGGTAGTATAGTCATTTTCACAATGTTGATTCTTCCAATCCAAGAACATTGTATCTCTCTCCATCTGTTGGTATCATATTTAATTTCTTTCTTCAGTGTCTTACAGTTTTCTGCATACAGGTCTTTTGTCTCCCTAGGTAGGTTTATTCCTAGGTATTTTATTCTTTTTGTTGCAATGGTAAGTGGGAGTGTTTCCATAATATCTCTTTCAGATTTTTCATCATTAGTATATAGGAAATGCAAGAGATTTCTGTGCGTTAATTTTGTACCCTGCAACTTTACCAAATTCATTGATTAGCTCTTGTAGTTTTCTGGTGGCAGTTTTAGGATTCTGTATGTATATTATCCTGTCATCTGCAAACAGTGACAGTTTAACTTCTTTTCCAATTTGTATTCCTTTTATTTCTTTTTCTTCTCTGATTGCTGTGGCTAGGACTTCCAAAAGTGTGTTGAATAATAGTGGTGAGAATGGACATCCTTGTCTCATTCCTGATCTTAGAGGAAATGCTTTCAGTTTTTCACCATTGAGAATGATGTTTGCTGTGGGTTTGTCGTATATGACCTTTATTATGTTGAGGTAGGTTCCCTCTCTGCCCACTTTCTGGAGAGTTTTTATCATAAATGGGTGTTGAATTTTTTCAAAAGCCTTTTCTTCATCTATTGAGATGATCATATCGTTTTTATTCTTCAATTTGTTAATATGGTGTATCACATTGATTGATTTGCATATAGTGAAGAATCCTTGCATCCCAGGGATAAATCCCACTTGGTCATGGTGTATGATCCTTTCAATGTGTTGTTGGATTCTGTTTGCTAGTATTTTGTTGAGGATTTTTGCATCTATATTCATCAGTGATATTGGTCTGTAATTTTCTTTTTTTGTAGTATCTTTGTCTGGTTTTGGCATCAGGGTGATGGTGGCCTCATTAAATGAGTTTGGGAGTGTTCCTCCCTCTGCAGTTTTTTGGAAGAGTTTGAGAAGGGTGGATGTTAGCTCTTCTCTAAATGTTTGATAGAATTCAGCTCTGAAGCTATGTGGTTCTGGACTTTTGTTTGTTGGAAGATTTTTTTTTTTTTTGCAGTACACGGGCCTCTCACTGTTGCGTTCTCTCCAGTTGTGGAGCACAGGCTCCAGATGCGCAGGCTTAGCGGCCATGACTCACAGGCCCTGCTGCTCCGTGGCATGAGGGATCTTCCGGGACCAGGGCACGAACCCATGTCCCCTGCATCGGCAGGTGGACTCTCAAGCACTGCGCCACCAGGGAAGCCCTGTTGGAAGATTTTTAATCACAGTTTCAAGTTTATTACTTGTGATTGGCCTGTTCGTATTTTCTGTTTCTTCTTGGTTCAGCCTTGGAAGGTTATACCTTTCTAGGAATTTGTCCATTTCTTCCAGGTTGTCCATTTTTTTGGCATAGAGTTGTTTGTAGTAGTCTCTTAGGATGCTTTGTATTTCTACAGTGTCTGTTGTAACTTCTTTTTCATTTCTAATTTTATTCATTTGAGTCCTCTCCCTCTTTTTCTTCATGAGTCTGGCTAATGGTTTATCAATGTTGTCTTCTCAAAGAACCAGCTTTTAGTTTTATTGATCTTTGCTATTGTTTTCTTTGTTTCTATTTCCTTTATTTCTGCTCTGATATTTATTTTTTCTTTCCTTCTGCTAACTTTGGGTTTTGTTTGTTATTCTTTCTCTAGTTCCTTTAGGTGTAAGTTTAGATTGTTTACTTGAGATTTTTTTGGTTTCTTGAGGTAGGCTTGTATAGCTATAAACTTCCCTGTTAGAACTGCTTTTGCTGCATCCCATAAGTTTTGGATCGTCGTGTTTTTGTTGTCATTTGTCTCTAGGGATTTTTTGATTTCCTCTTTGATTTCTTCAGTGATTTCTTGGTTGTTTAGTAACGTATTGTTTAGCCTCCATGTGTTTGTGTTTTTTACGTTTTTTTCCCTGTAATTCATTTCTAGTCTCATAGTGTTGTGGTCAGAAAAGATGCTTGATATGATTTCAATTTTCTTAAATTTACTGAGGCTTGATTTGTGACCCAAGATGTGATCTATCCCGGAGAATGTTCTGTGCACACTTGAGAAGAAAGTGTATTGTGTTGTTTTGGGATGGAATGTCCTGTAAATATCAATTAAATCTATCTCATCTATTGTGTCATTTAAAGCTTCTGTTTCCTTATTTATTTCCTTTTGGATGATCTGTCCATTGGTGTAAGTGAGGTGTTAAAGTCCCCCACTATTATTGTGTTACTGTCAATTTCCTCTTTTATAGCTGTTAGCAGTTGCCTTATGTATTGAGGTGATCCTATGTTGGGTGAATATATAATTATAATTGTTATATCTTCTTCTTGGATTGATCCCTTGATTATTATGTAGTGTCCTTCCTTGTCTCATGTAACATTCTTTATTTTAAAGTCTATTGTATCTGATATGAGCATAGCTACTCCAGCTTTCTCTTGATTTCCATTTGCACGGAATATCTTTGTCCATCCCCTCACTTTCAGTCTGTATGTGTCCCTACGTCTGAAGTGGGTCTCTTGTAGACAGCATATATATGGGTCTTGTTTTTGTATCCATTCAGCAAGCCTGTGTCTTTTGGTTGGAGCATTTAATCCATTCACATTTAAGGTAATTATTGATATGTATGTTCCTATGACCATTTTCTTAATTGTTTTGTGTTTGTTTTTGTAGATCCTTTTCTTCTGTTGTGTTTCCCACTTAGAAAAGTTCCTTTAGCATTTGTTGTAGAGCTGGTTTGGTGGTGCTGAATTCTCATAGTTTTTGCTTGTATGTAAAGCTTTTGATTTCTCCATTGAATCTGAATGAGGTCCTTACCTGGTAGAGTAATCTTGGTTGTAAGTTCTTCCCTTTCATCACTTTAAGTATATCATGCCACTCCCTTCTGGCTTGTAGAGTTTCTGCTGAGAAATCAGCTGTTAGCCTTATGGGAGTTCCCTTGTATGTTATTTGTTGTTTTTCCCTTGCTGCTTTCAATAATTTTTCTTTGTCTTTAATTTTTGCCAATTTGATTACTATGTGTCTCAGCGTGTTTCTCCTTGGGTTTACCCTGCATGGGACTCACTTCGCTTCCTGGACTTGGGTCGCTATTTCCTTTCCCACATTAGGGAAGTTTTTGACTATAATCTTTTGAAATATTTTCTCTGGTCCTTTCACTCTCTCTTCTCCTTCTGGGACCCCTGTAATGCAAGTGTTGTTGCGTTTAATGTTGTCTCAGAGGTCTCTTAGGCTGTCTTCATTTCTTTTCATTCTTTTTTTCTTTATTCTTTTCCACAGCAGTGAATTCCAACATTCTGTCTTCCAGGTCACTTATCCGTTCTTCTGCCTCAGTTATTCTGCTATTGATTCCTTCTAGTGTATTTTTCCTTTCAGTTATTGTATTGTTCGTCTCTGTTTGTTTGTTCTTTAATTCTTCTAGGTCTTTGCTAAACATTTCTTGCATCTTCTCAATCTTTGCTTCCTTTCTTTTTCTGAGGTCCTGGATCATCTTCACTATCATTATTCTGAATTCTTTTTCTGGAAGGTTGCCTATCTCCACTTAATTTAGTTGTTTTTCTGGGGTTTTATCTTGTTCCTTCATCTGGTACATAGCCCTCTGCCTTTTCATCTTGTCTGTCTTTCTGTGAATGTGGTTTTTGTTCCCAGGCTGCAGATTTGTAGTTATTCTTACTTCTGCTGTCTGCCTTCTGGTGGATGAGGCTATCTAAGAGGCTTGTGTAAGTTTCCTGATGGGAGGGACTGTTGGTGGGTAGAGCTGACTGTTGCTCTGGTGTGCAGAACTCAGTAAAACTTTAATCCACTTGACTGCTGATGGGTGGGGCTTGGTTCCCTCCCTGTGGTTGTTTTGCCTGAGGCAACCAAACACTTGAGCCTACCTGGGCTCTTTGGTGGGGCTGTTGACAGACTCTGGGAGGTCTCTAGCCAAGGAGTACTTACCAGAACTTTTGCTGCCAGTGTCCTTGTCCCCGTGGTGAGCCACAGCGTCGCCCTCCCCCCGCCTCTGCAGGAGACCCTCCAACACAAGCAGATAGGTCTGAATCAGTCTCCCCTGGGGTCATTGCTCCTTCCCCTGGGTCCCGATGCGCACACTACTTTGTGTGTGCCCTCCAATAGTGGAGTCTCTGTTTCCCCCAGTCCTGTAGAAGTCCTACAGTCAATTCCCACTAGGCTTCAAAGTTTGATTCTCTAGGAATTCCTGCTCCGGTTGCTGGACGCTCAGGTTGGGAAGCCTGATGTGGGGCTCAGAACCTTCACTCCAATGTGTGGACTTCTGTGGTATAAGTGTTCTCCAGTCTGTGAGTTACCCACCCAGCAGTTATGGGATTTGATTTTACTGTGATTGTGCCCCTCCTACCTTCTCATTGTGGCTTCTCCTTTGTCTTTGGATGTGGGGTATCTTTTTTGGTGAGTTCCAGTGTCTTCCTGTGGATGATTGTCCAGCAGCTAGTTGTTATTTTGGTGTTCTCGCAAGAGGGAGTGAGAGCATGTCCCTTTACTCCGCCATCTTGGTTCCTCCTCCTACACTCCAAATTTAGTTTTTAATTGGCCACTGTATACTATAATTTCTTTTTAAACTTAATGCCTCATCATGTTGAAAGATGATACCAGCAGATGATATTAGGCCAAATTATACATTTTAGAGAGAGAGCAAGATTAGATACAGTTGAAATTTGATATGGATTGTTTAAGGGAAAAATAAGAGTTACAGTAATAAGAAAAATATTTAGATTCCATTATAAAGGAATAAAGGGCAACTTTTTTTTAACTTAGGTTTTTTAGTGCGAATGTTTTAAAGGTTAACTAATTTACAGTCATGTAAATAGTGGGTTTAATGTATCAGTAGAAATTGGTCGTATTTATATTTTTGTTTTCATAGCTAGCTATCATGTTAAATTATTTATTTTGCAAATGGATTCTATGAGAATCAAATTTCAAAAGAGGAAAAAGATCCTATAGTTAAATAAGCATAAAATAATTATTTAAAAATTCTTCTCTCATCATTTTTATTTTGATCACGTAGGTAAAATAAGCTTATGGTAGAGTATTAAAAACCCTTGGTTATTTTGAGAATGACATTTACATACTTGAAGGAAAATAAGTTCTGCTTTACATATGAATATTATCATATCCTTAGAGGTCTTAGAGGAATTTTAACTAAACTAATATTTTGAGAAAATTTTATGTTTTTAATTTGTCTTGGCACAGATACTTCTGTGGGTTGCTCTAGATAAGCATGTCATTGTTTAGGTTCTAAATAGAGGGTTATAGAGAATTGCTGCAGTGTTGAGAAAATTGTTTTCTTTTTTCCCCTCAATATAGTATTGTCACATACATGGTTCAACTAAAAAAATCTGTAGTTCTCTTATTTAACAGAAACCTAAGCAAAAAATGACTGTAAGAATTTATAATAATAAAATTTATTTATTAAACATAAAGGACCCTTTATGTTTAAGGTCCACTTTTGCCACCATTGTAAAAATGTGCTGATGTAAATCCTAGCTACCATGGATTTATTTTTTTTAGATTTACTGAAATTACAAATTTTAATGAAAATTTAGAAATTTAAAAAATGATTATGTATGCAGGTATGTATTTGAATTTCACAGTGTGAAAATAGTAGAAGTTGTATACGGATAATTTAATCATTATTTCATCCGTAAGCTCTGTTACTCTGTTAAAATCTCTTCAGGTCTTAAGAGGTGAAATAGAAATGTCCTCTGGAGAAGATAAAATTGAGAAGGAAATAGGCTTATGTGAGAATTTACTTTCTGCAAAGTTAAATATATTTAACTTTAATAGTTTTTTTAAATCATTGTTAGGTATGATATTTGTGTGGCACCTTAACAAGTTAGTTTCTGTAATATTCTAGCGTTTACAGAGAAAAAGCTTATGATGCAAAGAAATAGTCTGTCATCTAAACTCTCTCACCCCATTCTCTTCCCCAGGGACAATCTTGTATGTTTTGAGGGGGCAGAGCATCGATAGGGGAAATGAAGTGGGGAGGGGAAGCTTTAAAAAGGATACCCATGTCTAGGCTCCACTCCAGACCAATTCAGTAATAAGCTGAAGCTCAAGCACTTGCATTTTTAATACCTTTATTGAGGTGTTATTGATTTTCAATAAACTTCACATATTTAAGATATACACATTGATATATTTTGACATGTGTTTATACCTGTGAAATCATCACTATAATCAAGATAATGAAAGTATGGATTGCCTCCAAAAGTTTTCACTTTCTCTTTTGTAATCCCTCCTTTCTGCTCTTTCCTGTTTCCCCTTCCCAGGGTTATCACTATTCTGCTGTTACTACATATTAATTAGCATTTTAAGAAATTTCTGTATATGGAATAATGTAATCTTTGTTTAGCTTCTTTCACTCAGCATAATTATTTTGAGATTCATCCATGTAGTTGTGTATATTAATAGTTCCTTCTTCTTTTATTGTCTTTAGGAGTACTCTTTTGTATGCATGTAACTCAGTATGTTCATCCATTCAATTGTTGACAGATGTTTGAGTTGTTGCCAGTTTCTCTATTATGAATAAAGGCACCATGAACGTTTGTCTTTGTTTTGAACATACGTTTTCATTTCTCTTGGGAAAATATCTAGGTCAGTTTTGTTGATAATATTGTTCAGGTTTCCTTTGCCAATTTTCTGTACTTGTTCTATCAGTTGAGAGAGGGGTATTGAAATCTCTGCATATATCTGTGGGGCTACTTTTTTTAAGCCAACTTTATTGAGATATAATTTACATAGCATACAGTTTATCCATTTAGAGTGTACAGTGCAGTGTTTTTTAGTATATTCACAGAGTTGTGCAGACATCACCATAATTAGTTTTAGAACACTTCCATCACTACAAAAAGAAACCCAGTGCCCAGTAGCAATCCTCCCTTTCACCCCACCCTCCCAGCTCTATACAACCACTAATCTGTCTTTTGTCTCTATAGATTTGCCTGTTCTGGACATTTCATAGAAGTGGAATACAATATGTGGTCTTTGTGAATGGCTTCTTTCACTAGGCATATTGTTTTCAAGGTTCATTTGTGTTTTAGCCTGTATCAGTATTTCATTCCTTTTTATGCCCAAATAATATTCCACTGATTGAAAAATGTGGAATATACCACATTTTATCCATTCATCAGTTGATGGACATTTAGGTTTTCTCCACTTTTTGGAATTTATGAATAATGCTGCTTTAAATATTTGTGTAAAAGTTTTTGTGTGAACATATGGTTTCGTTTCTCCTGAGTATACCTCTAGGAATGGGATTGTTGGGTCGTATGGTAACTTTACATTTAACCTTTGTGAGAAACTATCAGACTGTTTTCCAAAGTAGCTGCATCATTTTACATTCCCATTAAGTTTATTTTGTTTTGTAATTCTATCAGTTTTTGCTTCTTTCATTTTGAAGATCTATTATTATGTTCATAAACCTTTAGGATTGTTTTGTCTTCTTAGTGAATTAACAGTTTATCATTATGAAATGACCTTCTTTATCCCTTGTCATATTTTTTGCTCTGAAATCTACTGTGTCTGATATTAGTACTTCAACTTTCTTTTGGTTAGTGTTAGTATGGTAGCTCTATTATTTGTAATCTGTTTATATTCTCATATTTAAATTAGGTTTCGTATGGGCAGCATGTGGTTTGGGGTCTTGCTTTTATCCAATTTGAGTCTCTATTTCCGTGTAATGTGATTATTGATATGGTTCCTTTAAACCTATCATCTTATTGTTTTTCTCTTTGACTCATCTGTTCTTCATCCCCTTTTTCCTTTTTCTCCCATCTTTTTGATTAATTTTCTTTTATAATTTATCTTCTTTGTTGGCTTAGTAGCCATAAATATTTGTTATTTCACTGTTTGCTTTAGGGTTTATAGTATGCATATTTAGCTTTTTATAGGGATTTATTAATTAATAATTCTGATGCATATATTTGTATTACATAATTCTAATGCATAATTTTAAGTAAGGTATATATGTTCAGAAAGTGTCATCACCAGTACGGCATAATTTTTTTTTTATATTCCCTTTAAAGTATAATGTTTTTCTTTGGTTTTTCAAATATTTGACCTGTAAATGTTTTGAATTTTGGTGCTCAAATGAAATTCACAGTTTATTATTAATAACAATAACTGTTATTTATACAACTTCACAGTTTGTCATGCACAGCAGTTTAGTAAAAAGGTCTCATGGATTATTGTATCATTTTATGGAATATAAAATAGTCTTTTGCTTTTAAGAAATTTCCGAGTCATATAACTGGACCCCAAGTTTTATAATTCTAGATCAATGCTATTTTTATATATACTATTTATGATTAGAACATAAAGAAATACTTACTTAACTTTCCAGTCAACTGATTTTGTTTTTAACTTTATAGTCTATGGCAGAAGTTCTTGCTAAAAAGGAAGAGCTAGCAGATCGTCTAGAAAAGGCCAATGAAGAAGCCATTGCTAGTGCTATTGCTGAAGAGGAACAGTTAACCAGAGAAATTGAAGCTGAAGAAAACAATGATATCAATATTGAAACTGACAACGACAGTGATTTTTCTGTGAGCTTTTAGAATTTTTATTCTCTGGGTGATTGAGACTTATACAATAAACAATAGCAAGTCTTTTATTAAGCACTTTACCGTTACTAAGTGTTTTTATATATAATGCAATTGACAAGTTGGAAGTTGTTTTCTCATTTTACAAATCAAGAAAATGAATCTCAGAGTAAGTAAATACGTAACATTTCTCAGATTATAATTGTACAGATTGAAGAAGAGTCGAAGATATATTTTTCCTTCTGCTAATAAAAAGCAAATGACACATTGCCTTGCTATCACTAGGCGCTCAGGATATATATGTTGATGAGAGGGATTTCTTAAAGAATAAAAGTAATCATGAATGTTTGCTATGTTATCCTATTAAATTTTAATGCCCAACAAATACTTTTTAGCTTTTCTGATGTATGCTCTAAATATGTCAGAATTTATGTAGTAATAGTTTAAACCCAATAGTTTTCTTTTAAAATTACTTGGCTTGTCTCTGCTGTTAATGGCACATAGGTTAGTCTTCCTCTTAAAATGTATAGGCTGTGGTATTTTTAACTTGGTAATTATTGTGACTGTAAGAGGTATGTAACTTTTTTCTGGTTTTGGACTGTTTGCTAAATGAAATATATGAGCAATAGGTAGAAAAATTTCATATATAGTTCATTTTATAAGGTTATAATTGGTTCAAATATTTGTTACTCAATTTTTCTTGTTACATTTTAGGCCAGCATGGGCAGTGGAAGTGTATCTTTCTGTGGTATGTCTATGGATTGGAACGATGTCCTTGCAGATTATGAAGGTATTACATGTTTGTATGTTTGTGTGTGTGTGTGTTGTATGTATAGGTAGAGGGATATAAAATAGATTATCTTATTACTTGGGGTTTTTGTGTAAAATTAATAAGAGTGGGATGCCTTTTAAAAGTCTGTTCTCAAATGTTGGTTTTATAGAATTATGTGGTTAAGCAATAGCGGTTTTCTTTTTTCTGAAAACAGCTCGTGAGTCTTGGCGCCAGAATACATCCTGGGGGGATATTGTAGAGGAGGAACCTGCTAGACCTCCAGGACATGGAATTCACATGCATGAAAAACTTTCCTCACCATCTCGTAAAAGGTCTGGCCTTTGAAAATTAATTTGAAATGTTTCACAGGAAGGGAACTAGATGTTCTTGACTATTAAATGGAGTTACTACATACTATTTTAAGGTACATTATTCAAGACATTTCCAGATCCATTGAAAAGTGACAATGTTTCTGTGAAATTTTAGGCCAAAGTTAGTTTTGTATATTTTTTATATTTATTTTAAGAACTTTGAAGACTAAAGAAGATATTATTGACTTTATCATGTAAACATTTGTGTCTCTTGTCCATTTGTTTGTATTAATAGAACAATTGCAGAATCTAAGAAGAAACATGAAGAAAAACAAATGAAAGCACAGCAGCTAAGGGAAAAGTTACGTGAAGAGAAAACATTAAAGCTTCAGAAATTGTTAGAAAGGGTGAGTTTTTAATTTTTAGGGAAGTATGATTGCCTTAAATTGATGGGCTTATTTTCAACTTGACTTCTTCTGGTTCGAAAGAAGCTAAAAGAACAATAAAAATATATTTACTAGGAAACAAAAGCATTTCTATCTACTGAGTTACAGAAAGCTACCTGTTAAAGAAAGAAAACAGAATTTGTCATTCTTAAAAAAGCTGGTAAATTGATGTTTTGCTGAGTTCGCATGGATTTTAAAGCTGCGCTTTGTCTTTTGCCATTTTCAGTGGGGGTTTCCTTGGGAAGTCTTGTGCAAAGTGTTCAATGAACTGGTAGGACAGTTTTGAGCTTGAGATGATCAGATTTGAATAAGTAGGGCACTAATTAGATTTATGGAAGAGATTCTTGGAGTATTTAGAGCAGTGTAACTTCTGATCAGTGTGGTGTAGTGGAAAGAACATGGGCTCTGGAGATGGCCAATCAGGTGAAATCCTGGTTTGAACCACATAATAGGATATGATGCCCTGGGCAAATTACATAACAATACTGCCTTTTAATTTCTTTATCCATAAAATGACAATTATCATTGT
This sequence comes from Delphinapterus leucas, assembly GCF_059928025.1. Taxonomy (NCBI): domain Eukaryota; kingdom Metazoa; phylum Chordata; class Mammalia; order Artiodactyla; family Monodontidae; genus Delphinapterus; species Delphinapterus leucas. The sequence goes on along the minus strand of NC_143130.1, from coordinate 62,437,516 downwards.
TAACCAGTTGTGATGATGAAAGTGGCAAGTAAAACAGTACCATGGTGCTCGGGTGGCTGTTGCTCAGCATATGGTCATTCTTATTGTTAGTTACACATGGCAGACATGAGTACTGTATTAGTTATGTGTGCTGTGTAACAAAGGGCCTCAAGACTTAGCAGCTTAAAACAACACACATTTTCACTTAAAACAACTGCTCAAAGTTTCTTGGGCATGGAAACCAGGAGTGGCTTGTGTTGTTATTTCTTTGTTCAGAGTCTCTCCTGCGGTTGCAGTCAAGCTGTTGTCTGGGGCAGCCGTCATTTGGAGCCGAAGGATCCACTTCCAAACTCTCATATGGTTATTGGCAGGCCTGGATTCCTCTTTAGCTGTTGGTTATGGACCTCAGTATCTTGCCATGTGGGTCTTTCCATAGCCTGATGTTCTTATAACATGGCTGCTACCTTTCCCACAGAGTAATCTGAGAGAAGACGAGAAAGATAGAGAATGAACAAGTGAGCTGCCAAAATGGAAGCTGCACTGTCTTTTATAACCTAATCTTGAAAGTGATATACCATCACTTTTGCTGAATTGTATTGGTCACGAACCTGGTACAGTGTTGGAGGGAAATACACAAGGGTCTGAATACCAGATGGCTGGGATCATTTGGAGCCATCTTAAAGCCTGTGAACTACATATACCTAGCATAGCATGACAGAAGATAGGTAACCTTTATAGTATAGGTGAACTCCTTTGTTACCTTCTGGTCCTAGAAAGGAGGACTAATATGCCTAGGTTAAAAATATTTGCATTACTTATGTTTGTTTTAAAATTGGGAAAAACAATTGGACCAAATAATTTGAATGTAAAAATGAGGTGGCATAAGATTCTCCTTAGTACAGTGGAAAAGTTGGCTGGGAAAGGAAGAAAATCTGTAATTTTTCTCTTTACCTGAATCTCAAGAATTTAATTATTTTAATCAAGATTTTAATCATTTAGATTGAATAGATCAAATATGAAAAACAGTCTCCATGTCATGGGGCTCTATAAGAGTTAATATATTATTTCATTTTAAGTTTTAGAAAAATGTTCTAACACAATTATAATTTCCCTTATTGTATTTTTAATACAAATAAAATTATATACTTTATTTTCTCACTATATAATATAATCTCCAGATACTCATGCAAACAAAATAGTAAATTCTTTTTTTTTTTTTTTGCGGCACGCGGGCCTCTCACTGTTGTGGCCTCTCTTGTTGCGGAGCACAGGCTCCAGGCACGCAGGCTTCAGTAGATGTGGCGTGCGGGCTCAGTAGTTGTGGCTCGCGGGCTTTAGAGCGCAGGCTCAGTAGTTGTGGTGCACGGGCTTAGTTGCTCCGTGGCATGTGGGATTTTCTCAGACCAGGGATCGAACCCACGTCTCCTGCATTGGCAGGCGGATTCTTAGCCGCTGCGCCACAAGGGAAGTCCCCCTGAACCCCATTTTATAGATGTGAAAACTGAATCTAGGAGAGGATAAGGGCTGTTTCCAATGTCACATGACCAATAATTTGCAGAGCTAGTTACCAATATCACATGACCAATAATTTGTAGAGCTAGAGCTTTAAGGACCTGTTCCTAGCTCCTAATCCAGTACTGTTTCTGCATCATACTTTTTTAGGTGGTTAAATACATTATTATATAGATGAAATTCAACTGAAATGTTAGTTTTCTTCCCATTCATGTTGAGCCAACATTGATTTTCTATAATTTATTCTTATTGCAGGTGCAGGTTCTGATTTCTTGGAGCACAGGACAAGTCTTTTACTTCTATTTGATATTGTTTTAAGGAAGTAAAGGGAGCTAACGTAATTATTCTTCTATAGTCAAAACTCTCTGTTCCTTCAGAGAATGTTTCTTATGCAAATATTTATTTTTCAGACTTCTCACCTTTTTTTCAATTTCTAGGATAAAATTATGTGTCTTGAATTTGGGTTATAGAGCCATTAATGTTTATAAGGATAAGACATATACACTATTTTCATTTTAAGTGTGCTCATAGTGCACTATAATAATAACAGCAAATATTTCTCTTGAGCAACGTCTAATGTACTGTTCTAAGAGTTTACGTATATTCACTCAATCTTGAAAACCTATGAGTTAGGTACTACTACTATTCTCTTTATAGATAAGGAAACTGAGACATAGGCTAAAAAAGTTGCCCAGTTTATATATCTAGCAAGTGACCATGGTAGATTATGAACTCATCAGTCTGGCTCCATAGGCTGTGTTCATAATCATTAGTCATGATCCTTTAGGTCTTTCCACATTCTTGACTTTATAATTCCTAAGCTGTTTATCTGTTTGCACTTCTTGTCAAGTGACTATGTATGCTGAAATTAATGATGTGATAATTCATTGCATATAGGAGAAAGATGTCCGGAAGTGGAAAGAAGAGTTACTAGACCAACGACGTAGGATGATGGAAGAGAAATTACTTCATGCTGAATTTAAACGAGAGGTGCAGTTACAAGCAATTGTTAAAAAAGCACAAGAGGAAGAAGCTAAGGTATAACTTAGGTGCTTTGAACATTGAATTAGTTATTTGAGTACTTTTTCAGTTGTTACACGAGAAGCTAATGTTTATCAAATGTTTATCCTGTGCCAGAATAACAGCATTTTTACATGCTCATTTGATACTTATTATGTGCAATATCTTATTCTTACAATAATCATGTGAGATATGTATTACTTTTTACAGGTTTATTGAGGTATAATTCACAGACAATAAATAACACATATGTGAAGCATCAATTTGTTGAGTTTTGACATATATATTCCTGAAACCATCAGTACAATGAAAATAATAAAAAATTCCATCACCCTCAAAAGTTTCTTATACCTCTTTGTAATTCATTCCTTCCTCCAACTCTGTTACCACGCAATTGCTGATCTGCTTTTTGTCACTATGGATGTTAGCATTTTCCAGAATTTTATATGAATGGAATCATAGAGTATGTACTCTTTGCCCTGGCATCTTTCATTCAGCATAGTTATTTTGAATTTTATCCATGCTGTTGTGTATCATTTCCTTTTCATTGCTGAGAAGTATACCATTGTGTAGAAATACCATAGTTTGTTAATCCAGTCACTTGTTGATGGACATTTGTTTTCATTCCAGTTTTTGGCTGTTATAGATATAGCTGCTGTGTAAATTCGTGTACAAATCTTTGTGCAGATGTGTGCTTTCATTTTCTCTGGTAAATACCTGATATTGGCAGAGTCTTATGATAGATTTAACTTTTAAAGAAACACTTTATATACTCTTACCAACAGTGGATGAGAGTTCTAGTTAGCCACATTCTCACCAACACTTGACATGGTTACATACTGTAATTCTAACCATTCCATATTAGTCTTTATGTATAGTGTCATGTGGTTTTAATTTGCTTTTTGAACATCTTTTCATGTGTGTATTTCCTATCTGTAGCTCTTATTTGGTACAGTGTTCAAATATCTTTGTTCATTTTTTAAAGTTAGATTGTTTTGTTATTAGTCAAACAGTTCTCTTTTTCAGCTTTTTTGAGATATAGTTGACAAATAAAATAGATATTTACATGGTGATTTGATATACATATACATTGTGAAAGGATTTCCCTTATCCAGTTAATTAACATATCCATCACCTCACATATTTATCTTTTGTGTGTGTGTGTGTGTGTGTGAACATTTGAGTTCTACCCTCTTAGCGTATTTCAATTATATCAATACAATACAGTGTTATCAACTATAGCTACCATGTTATACATTAGATGCTTACATTTCATTCATCTTATAATTAAAAGTTTGTCCCCTTTCACCAATCTCTCCCTATTTCTATCTGCCTCCCCCCGGCCTGTGACAACTACTTTTCTGTTTGCTCTTTCTTTGAGTTTTTTGAATTGAAGTATAGTTGATTTACAATATTGTGTTAGTTTCAGGTGTACAGCATAGTGATTCAGTATTTTTACAGATTATACTCCGTTAAAATTATTACATGATAATGGCTGTAATTCCCTGTAATAGCAATATATCCTTATTGCTTATCTATTTTATACATAGTAGTTTGTATGTCTTAATTCTGTACCCCTAATTTGCCCCTCCCTTCTCCCCTCTTCCCTTTGGTTACCACTGGTTTGTTTGTTTTCTATGTCTCTGAGTCTGTTTCTGTTTTGCATATATATTCATTTGTATTATTTTTTAGATTCCAATTATAAGTGATATCATACAGTTTCTGTCTTTCTCTGTCTGACTTACTTCACTAAGCATAACGTTCTCTAGGTCCATCCATGTTGCTGCAAATGGCAGAATTTTGTTCTTTTTTATGGTTGAGTAATAGTCCATTGTATATATATATATATATATCACATCTTTTTTATCCATTCATCTGTTCATGGGCATTTCAGTTGGTTGCATATCTGGACAGAAAATCAATAAGGCAATGATGGTCTTAAATGATGCAGTAGACTAGTTGGACTTAATAGATATCTATAGGACATTATATTCAAAAACAGCAAAATAAACATTCTTTTCACGTGTACATGGAATGTTCTCCAGGATAGATCACATACTAGACCACAAAACAAGTCTCAACAGATTTAAGAGGATAGAAATTATGTCAGGCATTTTTTCCAACCACAATGGTATGAAACTAGAAATCAACTACAGAAAGAAAAATCTGTTTCGATGAGTTTCACTTTTTCTTTTATATTCCAAATATAAGTGATACCATGCAGTATTTTTCTTTCTTTCTCTGGCTTATTTCACTTAGCATAATACCCTCCATTTTCACCCATGTTGTGGCAAATAGCAGAATTTCTTAGAGGACTTTGTATATTTTAGATATTAATATCTATGTTTTGCAAATATTTTCTCTCAGTCTACGGATTGCCTTTTCATTTTCTTAAAAGGGTCTTTTGAAGTTTTAAAAATTGGAAAGGTCCCATATAGACTTTTTTTTTCTATACTTTATGTTTTTCTGTACCCTATTTTAAAAAGTTACATAAACTTAAGGTCACTAAGATTTTCCCTTAAGTTTTCTCTAGAAGTTTTAAATTTTACAGTGAGGTCTATGTTCCATTTTGAGTTAAGTTTTTTATACGGTGTGAGGTAGGGTTGAGGTTCATTTTTTTCATATGGTTATATAATGTTCCAGTATCAGTTGTTAAAGAGACTATCTTTTGTATAATGAATTGCCTTAGACCCTTGTTGAAAAGCAATTGGCTATATATGTGTGGGTCTATTTCTGATTTTCTATTCTGTTACATTTATCTTTATAAATAAAACTTTATCTTCATTACTGTACCTTTATAATAAGTCATGAAATCAAGTATAAATCCTTAAGTTTTATTTTCTTCTAAAACTACTTTTGCTCTTTTAGGTTCTTTGCATTTCCATGTAATTTATAGGATCACCTTATGAATTTCTACTCCTCCCGCCCAAAAGAGGCCTGCCTGTATTTTGATTAGAATTGCATTGAATATATACATTAATCTGGGGGAGACTTGTCATCCTAATGATATTGAGTATTCTGAACCATATGTCTGATGGCATATATCTCCATTTATTTTGGTTTGTATATATTTTATGAAATTTATCTGCAGTTCATATTTTTAATGCTCTTGTCAATAGTATCTTGTTTTAAATTTGTTTCTAATTGTTTGCTGCTAACTTATAGAAACACATTTGATTTTAGTGTATTACCTTATATGCTACAACCCTGCTAAACCTACTAGTTCTAGTTTTATTACTTCTTTTCCTGTATGTTTTTCATTTTTAAATCTCCCTTTATTGCATTAACCAGTACTAGCACAATGTTGATTAATGATGAGAACCAATATCATTGCCGTGCTCCTAATTTTAGGAAGAAAGCGTTCAGTCTTTCACCATTAAGTGTGATATTAGCTGTAGATCTTTCATAGATGTTCTTTATCAGATTGAGGAACTTCCTTTCTATTCCTAGTTACTAAAAATTTTTTACCATGGACTTTGAATTTGGTTACCTGCTTTTTCTGCATTTATTGAGATGATATTATGTGTTTTTTTAAGATCTTAAAATGGTGAATTTCAGTATTTGATTGTTGGTTACCAAAGTAACTGCAATTCTGGGATAAACCTCACATGGTCATGATATAATATCAGTTTTATATTTTGGTGTGCTTCGTTTGCTAAAATTTTAAGAATTTTTGCATCAATGTTTGTGAGGGATTTTGATCTTTTTTTTTCTTTTCTTACAATGTCTTTGTCTGCTTTTGGTAACAGAATATGCTGGCCTCCTAAAGTGACTTGGGAAGGTTTCCATCCTCTTCAGTTTTCTAAAGTAGTTTATGTGGAACTGGTACAATTTCCTCCTTAAATTTTTTGTGGAATTTACCAATGAAGCCGTCTGGGCCTGGGGTTTTCTTTGTGGATGAGTTTTTTAAATAAAAATTCCATTTTTTTATATACATAGGGCTATTCATATTATCTATTTCTCTTGTGTAATTTGTGTCTTTCTAGGAATCTGTCCATTTCCTTAATGACTAACAATATTGAGCATATATTTATGTGCTTATTGGCTATTTGTATATCTTCCTTAGAAAAAAGTCTATTCAAAGTCCATTGCTCATTTTTTTAAATTGGGCTGTTTGTCTTTTTGTTGTTCAGCTGTAAGAGTTCTTTGTATATTCTCAATACTAGTCCTTTATCAGATATATAATTTGCAGATATTTTCTCACACTGTGTAGGTTACCTTTTCACTTTGTTGATAATGTTCTTTGCACAAAAGTTTTTAATGTTGATGAAGTCCAATTTATCTATCTTTTGTTTTATTTTTTGTACTTTTTGTGCTAAGAAATTATTGCAAAATTCAAAGTCATGAAGATTTACCTCCATGTTTTCTTCTAAGAGTTTTATGGTTTTAGCTTTTATATTTAGGTCATAGATACATTTTGAATTAATTTTTATATACAGAATGAGGTAGGGGGTCTGCCTTTATTCTTTTGCAGGTGGATATCATTTGTCCAAGCACTGCTTCTTGAAGACACTATTCTTTCCCCAGTGAATGGTCTTGGCACACTTGCTGGAAATCAATTAGCCATAGGTGTACAGGTTTATTTCTCTTCTCTCAGTTCTAGTCCACTGGTCTATACGTCTGTCCTTATGCTGGTATCACACTGTTTTGATTACCGTAGCACTTCAGTAAGCTTTGAAATCAGGAACTATAGTCCTCCAACTTAGTTCTTTTTCAATGTTGTCTTAGCTATTTGGGGCAACTTGCAGTTAGGATGAGGATAAGCTTTCCATTTCCATAAAAAAGTCCATTGGAGTTTTGTTAGGATTGCATTGAATTTTTACCGTGCTTTGGAGAGTATTGCCATCTTAATAATATTAGATCTTCCAATCCATGAACACAGGATATCTTTCCATTTATTTAAATCTTCCTTAATTTCTTTATGGAGTGGTTTCTAATTTTCAGCACACAAGGCTTTCACCTTCTTGTTTAAATTAATTCCTAAGTATTGATTGTACTCTTTTGGAGGTGACTGTAAATGGAATTGTTTTCTTAATTTCATTTTCACATTGTTTACTGCTAGTGTATAGAAATACAATTGATTTTTATATATTTATCTTATCTCCTGAAACCTTGCTTGAACTTGCTTATTAGTTGTAATAGCTTTTTAGTGGATTCCTTAAGATTTTCTATATTCAAGATCATACCATCTGCAACTAGAGATAGTTTTACTTCTTCTTTACCAATCGGGATGGCTTTGATTTTTTTTGTTGTTGTTGTTGCTTATTGCCCAGGATACAACCTGCAATACAATACTGAATAGAAGTGGTAGGAGTGGACATCCTTGTCTTGTTCCTGATCTTTGGAGTGGGAGGCATTTAGTCTTTCATCATCAAGTATGATGTTAGGTATGGGGTTTTCATAGATACACTTCAAAAATTGAGGAAGTTCCTTTTTACTTCTAGTTTGTTGAGTGTTTTTATCATGAAGTGGTATTGGATTTTGTCAAATCCTTTTTCTCCATCTATTGCAAGAATAATGTGGTTTTGTCCTTTGTTCTTTTGATATTTGCTGTGTTACATTAATTGAATTTCATATATTTTATATATTTGCCTAATTTTTTAGTTGTTTAAGGTGGGAGGGTGCATCTGGACCCTCTTACTCCATCAAAGCTGGAAGTGGAAATTCTGAACTATGTATTATTTTTATATTTTAGAGGAGCAGTCTGAAGGCAGATTGTTGATGGTCACACAGTCAGAATTAAAATCCTGATGTTTGTGGTTCCAAAGCCTATGCTTTTACCACTGTTCTTATTATTGATTTAGTATTTTCATTTTGTGGTCTTTTTCTTATATGACTTGTATGAATTTTGATCTGTCTAATTGCCTAATATATTTACTTTCATTATAATCTCATTAAACCAAAGTGGCTCCTATAAACATATTAACCCAAACTATAGTTTAAATAATTTCCGTCAAGATAAGTGGTTGACTGCTGGTTGTTTTTACATAAAGATATCAGCTCCATTTTCAGTCTTAAAAATTCTTAATAATCCAGGTTCACTGAGTTAACAGTCTGTACTAAGATTTTTGCTAATACGGAATTCTGCTTTAAAACCCTGCTACCAACTGCTGCCCTGTTGGTTCTCTTAATTTTCATTGCTTTCTCTTCGATAATCTCTGAAACTCTCTTTTGAAATGTATTGTATCTACAAAGAAAATAAAAATAGACAATCTAGTTTTTTCTTGTTCTCTCATTCATTTAAATATTTTATGAATGAATTGTTCTTTGTATAATTACATAAATATCTTAAAAGTTTGTGTGAAACATTGCCGATTACTTTCATCCCCAGACATTTTAATCTATGAGACAAAACCTCCTCCTACCTTTGGTTTTATCACATGCCAATATTTCCCAGTCTTGCCTGATTATAACAGTAATATGAGTTGTTAAAAAGACAGATTTCCAAGCTTTGCAGGTTTTTTTCAGTAATGCTAGAGTGGCCCCTGAGGAGCTTTATTTTTTTATAAGCCCCCCAGGTGATTTTTATGATCAGGAAATTTGGTTCCACATATATCAAACAGTTGCTCCTTCTTCAAAAGTAATTTTTCATCATAATAGTGAGGACTGAAGTCTCTGGAGTTAGATAAATTTGGATTCAGGTCCTGACTCTACCACGTAGTAGCTGAATGGTCTTGGGTGTTATTTTAGCCTCTCAGCCTATTTGTTGATCTGTAAAATAGGAATAATCTTACCTACATCTCAAAGAATTGCTGAAAGGATTAAATTAGGTTGTGCGTATTGTGAAGCAGTTAATGCCATCCTTGGTATGCTGTAAATACTCTGTAAAATATTACAATTTCATAGAATGCCACATCCTATTTGTGTTCCACTTCCTAACTTTTCCTTAAGTCCCTAATGCATTTCTGTTGTTTTATTACTAATCCAGAAGTTCTAATAATCCAGTGATTTAAAATATACTTAAGTTCCACTAGAACTTAAGAATATGTCCTTGAGACATACCAAATATATTTATTTCAGTCCTGTGTAAGATATTTTTTCCACATATACTTTTTTGTGAGTTCTTGGCATAAATTAACAGTCTTTTCAAATGTCTTAGTTCTTTCTTGGATACACAGATGATTGAAAATAAGTCATCTACTATTTAGTTGATAGTGATTATTATTACAGGCAGAGTTATTCAGCACCCGATTTTATCATTTATTTAATAGTATAAAAATGGCTTTTATTTTCAATTTCTTAATGATCTCATTGATAGCTTTTCAGATGCAATGTGTCTACTCATAATTACAGGGTTTTGGGGGTTTTTTTTTGAGGAAAAGACATCTTTTTCCTTATTTATGGCAGTAGCCTTTTCCTTGTGCTGTGTCCTCTTGCCTGCTTTTAAAATTTGCTTCATCAGTTATCTTCTTGTGCCTGCTCCTTTGCTTTCTTCCTCTAGACTGACTACTTCCACCTGTTCTATAGATTACCTACTCTTTCCTTTTGGAAATCACTAGATCCCTAGAAAGAGCTGTCTGTGCTCATTTCCACTACCTCATCACTCCTGTCTTCTTGAATTCCTTATGACACCATTTTTCCTCTATGCTATACTGTACTTTCCTTTCAGAATGTTACTCTGTTATCACTATGTTTAAAAGCCTTTTCTGGATCTGTTCATTATCAACACTGTTATGTATTTTTTTCTAGAACACTTTCTTCTGCGCTATCTTGGTTTTCCTTCTGCTTTCCTAACCAATGCTTTACTATCTTCCCTTTTTCTTTTGCTGCTTAAATGTTACTGCCTTCAGTCCACTTCACTTACTCCTTTCCTTGAATATCACAATCATTCTCATTGCTTCAGCTATCCTCTCTGTAGTGACTCCTAGATCTGCATTTTAACCCCACCCTCTCAATGAAGCTCTAGACTCAGTTACCTATTGCTTGATGATTGTATCCAGTGAAACTCATCAGCTCGCCACCCCTGTATCCCAAATCATTTGCCTTTCCTGAAATTCATATTTCAGATGAATGGTATCACTAGTCTCCCATTAATCTAGACTTGGAAAGCTTGTGATCATTTATCAATATTTGCAGTTGTTATTCTTGCCTTTTGTCCCTACTCCCTTCAAATTAATCTTTCTTAAGGGCATTATTGTATTACCTCTCAACTTAAAAACCTTTAGGGACTTTCTCTTGTCTTTAAGTCTTAGTATAAATGCATTAGTCTAGCTTTCTTTAATACTGTTTTATATGTAGAATAGTGGCCATATTGTTATGAAAATGGTTTATTCTCATTTTAAAGAATTTGAGCAATATGTAGCAAAGGAAACTCAAAATTCCACCCTCAGAAATAGCTACCATTGACATTATAAATACTCTTCCAGAAATCTCTTTAGAATAATGTTCAGATTGAATGAATAGATAACTTTATAAAATAGAATTATACTATTAGGCTTCCCTGGTGGCGCAGTGGTTGAGAGTCTGCCTGCCAATGCAGGGGACACGGGTTTGAGTCCTGGTCTGGGAAGATCCCCCATGCCGCAGAGCAGCTAGGCCCATGGGCCACAACTGCTGAGCCTGCGGGTCTGGAGCCTGTGCTCCACAACAAGAGAGGCTGCGACAGTGAAGGGCCTGCACACCACGATGAAGAATGGCCCCCGCTTGCTGCAACTAGAGAAAGCCCTCACACAGAAACAAAGACCCAACACAGCCAAAAAAATTAATTAATTAATTAAAAAAAAAAGAATCATACTCTCCATGGTACTTCTTAATAAGAAGTATTCATTTCTATTTTAGTTCCATTTTAAGAGAAGGAAGTGACGTGGAAGTAAAATGGAGGGACTTATTGAATTTGTAATAAATGTTTCTTTATCACAAGATCTCCTCCCAACAATTTTCATAGTTTCATTATTTTTACATTGTTAAGGTTTATAACATTTACATTTTGCTCTGAAACTATAAATTCCACAGTTTAGTTTTCCTTCTGTGTATGAATGGATGCACAGCTTGCGTAATCCTCCATTCATGAGTTCTTTGTTTTGACCTGGTTGGCTGGATTTTATTAACAAGTAATTTTTTCAGGAAGAGGTTATTGTGCTCTATTCCTTGAGTTCTTAGGTATCAAAGGCCTGTGGCATTTCTGAGTACATCTTGGCTAGAGATCAGATTCATGGTTCAGAATATCTTTCCTTCAAAGTTTTGTAGGCATTATTCCATGTTTTTCTAGCATTAACTAATTCTGTGGAGAAGCCTGAGGCCAGACAGATTTTTTCTCCCTCTTTCTCATAGATGACTTGCATTTACTGCCTGGAAGCTTAAAAAATTTGTGCTTGTTCCTTAATGTTTTGTGATTTAATAAGGATATTCTTGGTGTTGATCTTCTGAATAAATTCTTCATGAAATAAAGTGGGCTTTCTCAATTTTCAGTATTTCTTTTTTACAGGGAAAATTTTCTGTATTATATATTGGAATATTTTGTCTTTCTTAACTTTACAGATATTATTCTTACATTAGGTCATCTTAACTTGTTCTCCATGTTCAAAAGTTATTACTTACACATAAATTTTCATTTTAAAGTCCCTATTAACTGTGATTATAACAAGCCTTTCCTCTGTTAGTGATTTGACTTTTTACCATCTTTGCTCTGTTTCATGCTTTTTCTAATTTAATTAATTCTGTGATTGTGTTACTTTGGCCTAAGTTTCCTTAACTCTCTAGTCTTCCTTTATTTTATCATGTCATTTTATCATCTTTTTTGCACCTTTAAATTCAGGTTCGTGTTGACTTCTTTTTACATTACAAAGTTTGCCTAGGAGATATTCTGCTGTTTCTTTGGTTATGTTTTCTTCCAGTTAATTTCCAGGAAACGTCTTATTTATTTTTTTACTTACTTACAGTTTGATTGAGATATCATTGACATATCAAAATTGTATATATTAAGGTGTACAACTTGATTTTTTTTTTTTTTTCGGTACGTGGGCCTCTCACTGTTGTGACCTCTCCCGTTGCGGAGCACAGGCTCCAGACACGCAGGCTCAGCGGCCATGGCTCATAGGCCTAGCCGCTCTGTGGCATATGGGATCTTCCCGGACCGGGGCACGAACCCGTGTCCCCTGCATCGGCAGGCGGACTCTCAACCACTGCGCCACCAGGGAAGCCCACAACTTGATATTTTGATATACATATACATTGTGGGATGATCACTACAATCCAACTAATTAAAATATCTGTTACCTCTACTTAGTTACTGTGTGTGTGTGCGCGCACACATGCTAAGAAGATTTCAGATCTATCTTCTTAGCAAATTTCAAGTATATAGTACAGTACTATTAACTATTATCACCATGCTGTACATTACGTCTCCAAACATATTCAACTAGCATAACTAAAATTTTGTAGCATTTGACAAACATCACAGATTGTATTTTTTATGCTGCTTTTGCGCATTCTTCCCTCTGAATTTTATTTTATTTATTTTGTCTGGAGCATTAGGTCTCATTTCTTTTTCTTTCATCTTGATTATGTTTAACATGTGACCCTTGATACATTATGATTAATTTTCCTTGAGCATACCTGTTTGTCTTATACTTTCAGTATACCTTGAGAAATGATTATATTGTTAATTTACTTATGAAAGTAGTTACATGGGATGGATATTGGGAAATCTTTGCTAGAACTGTATTCAAACTTTCTTGTTTCAGTTTGTAACATATCTAGTGATAGGTTTTATTTCATCCAACATGGATTCCTGGAGTCTATACTTCTTTCAGAGAGAGTAAGCTTCAGAGTTTGTTTACTTCCCAATTTCACTCTACCTTTTTCACTGTGGCATGTCTTCCTTCTGGCTTTCAAGAATGAGAAATTTGACCCCAACAGACATTTTCCAGTTTTTTATCATTAACTGTACTTTACTCATAAAAACTTTACTCTCCTTTACCATTGATCTATATTTCTGTTTTTGTGCCAGTACCATACTGCCTTGATTACTGTAGCTTTGTGGTATAGTTTGAAGTCAGGGAGCCTGATTCCTCCAACTCCATTTTTCTTTCTCAAGATTGCTTTGGATATTTGGTGTCTTCCACGTTTCCATATGAATTGTAAAATTTTTTGTTCTAATTCTTTGAAGAATGCCATTGGTAGTTTGATAGGGATTGCATTGAATCTGTAAATTACCTTGGGTAGTATATTCATTTTCACAGTATTGATTCTTCCAGTCCAAGAACATGGTATATTCCTCCATCTGTTTATGTCATCTGTGATTCCTTTCATCAGTGTTTTATAGTTTTATGAGTACAAGTCTTTCGCCTCCTCAGGCACATTTATTCCTGGGTATTTTATTCTTTTTGTTGCAGTGGTAAATGGGAGTGTTTCATAAATTGCTCTTTCTGATTTTTCGTTGTTGCTGTATAGGAATGCCAGAGGTTTCTGTGCATTAATTTTGTATCCTGCAACCTCATCAAATTCATTGATTAGTTCTAGTAGTTTTCTGGTGGCATCTTTAGGATTTTCTATTTACAGTGTCATGTCATTGGCAAACAGTAACAGTTTTACTTCTTCTTTTCCAATTTGTATTCCTTTTATTTCTTTTTCTTCTCTGATTGCTGTGGCTAGGACTTCCAAAACTATGATGAATAAGAGTGGTAAGAGTGGACATCCTTGTCTTGTTCCTGATCTTAGTGGAAATGATTTCAGTTTTTCACCATTGAGTATGATGCTTGCTGTGGTTTTGTCATGAACGGCCTTTATTATGTTGAGGTAGGTTCTCTCTATGCCCATTTTCTGGAGAGTTTTTATCATAAATGGGTGTTGAATTTTGTCAAAAGCTTTTTCTGCATCTATTGAGATGATCATATGGTTTTTACTCCTTAATTTGTTAATCTGGTGTATCACATTGATTGATTTGCATATATTGAAGAATCCTTGCATCCCTGGGATAAATCCCACTTGATCATGGTGTATGATTCTTTTAATGTGCTGTTGGATTCTGTTTGCTAGTATTTTGTTGGGGATTCTGCATCTACGTTCATCAGTGACATTGGTTTGTAATTTTATTTTTTTGTGATATCTTTTTCTGGTTTTGGTATCAGGGTGATGGTGGCTTCATAGAATGAATTTGGGAGTGTTTCTCCCTCTGCAATATTTTGGAAGAGTTTGAGAAGAATGGGTGTTAGCTCTTCTCTAAATGTTTGATAGAAGTCACCTGTGAAGCCATCTGGTCCTGGACTTTTGTTTCTTGGAAGATTTTTTTTTTGAGGTACGCAAGCCTCTCACTGTTGTGGCCTCTCCTGTTGCGGAGCAGAGGCTCTGGACATGCAGGCTCAGCGGCCATGGCTCACTGGCCCAGCCGCTTCGCGGCATGTGGGATCTTCCCGGACGGAGCACAAACCCGTGTCCCCTGCATCGGCAGGCGGACTTGCAACCACAGCGCCACCAGGGAAGCCCTTGGAAGATTTTTAATTATGGCTTCAATTTCATTACTTGTGTTGGGTCTGTTTATATTTTCTAATTCTTCCTGGTTCAGTCTTGGAAAGTTTTACCTTTCCAACAATTTATCCATTTTCTTGTGATTGTCCATTTTATTAGCCTATAGTTGTTTGTAGTAGTATCTTATAATCCTTTGTGTTTCTGCGGTGTCAGTTGTGATTTCTCCTTTTTCATTTCTAATTTTATTGATTTGAGTCCTCTCCCTTTTTTTCTTGATGAGTCTGGCTAAGGGTTTATCAATTTTGTTTATCTTCTCAAAGAACCAGCTTTTAGTTTTATTGATCTTTGCTATTGTTTTCTTTGTTTCTATTTCATTTAATTTTGTTGGTGGGAGTGTAAATTGATATAACCACTATGGAAAATGGTTTGGAGGTGTCTTAAAAAAACTAAAAATAGAACTACCATATGACCCAGCAATTCCACTACTGAGCATATACCCTGAGAAAACCATAATTCAAAAAGAGTCATGTACCACAGTGTTCATTGCAGTACTATTTACAATAGCCAGGACATGGAACCAACCTAAATGTCCATCGACAGATGAATGGTTAAAGAAGACGTGACACATACGATAGAGTATTACTCAGCCATAAAAAAAATGAAATCGAGTTATTTGTAGTGAGGTGGACCTAGAGTCATACAGAGTGAAGTCAGTCAGAAAGAGAAAAACAAATACGGTATGCTAACACATATATATGGAATCTAAAAAAAAAAAAATGGTACTGATGAACCTAGTTGCAGGGCAGGAATAAAGAGGTAGACATAGAGAATAGACTTGAGGACATAGGGTGGAAGGGCAAAGCTGGGGCAAAGTGAGAGTAGCATCAGCATATATACACTACTGAATGTAAAACAGTTGGCTGGTGGGAAGCAGCAGCATAGCACAGGGAGATTGGCTCGGTGTTTTGTGATGATCTAGGGGGGTGGGATAGGGAGGATGGGATGGAGGCTCAAGAGGAAGGGGATATGGGGACATGTGTATGCGTATGACTGATTCACTTCGTGGTGCAACAGAAACTAACACAGTATTGTGAAGCAATTATACTCCAATAAAGATCTATTAAAAAAAACCGTACTCTCTAGCAAAACTTTACTGTTCAGACTCAATATATGTGAAGTTGAGGATGAGGTATATAGTTTAATATCTTGTACCTAATTGTCACTTATTTGGTGTATGTTGAAGAAAAATGATTTGTTTACTTTAAGTTTTGTCATCTCAAACTCATTAGAATAATGTACATACCTATTAAAACTTAATGTAACTTGTATAATGTCAAATCACAATGATATTAAGTAACTATAAAATGGTTTCTATAAAAATCTTAATTTGTCTCTTAAAAACATTTCAGTGGAGGCCTAAATAGACATTTCTTCAAGGAAGACAATATAAATGGCTAACAGGCACATGAAAAGTTGCTCACCATCACTAATTATTAGAGAAATGTAAGTCAAAACTACAATGAGGTACCATTCTACACTGGTCATAATGGCCATCATTAAAAAGTCTACAAATAACAAATGCTGGAGAGGGTGTGGAAGGAAGGGAACCCTCCTACAAAATTGGTGACCATGTAAATTGGTACAGCCACTATGGGGAACAGTATGGAGGTTCCTCAGAAAACTAAAAATAGAGTTGCCATATGATATAGCAATTCCACTCCTGGGCATATATCTGGACAGAACTATAACTGAAAAAGATACATGCACCCCTATGTTCATAGCAGCACTATTTACAGTATCCAAGACATGGAAACAACCTAAATGTCCATTGACAGATGAATGGATAAAGAAGATCTAAATATATACAATGGAATATTACTCAGCCATAAAAAGAATGAAATAATACCATTTGCATCTATGTGGATGGACCTAGAGATTATCACATTAAGTGAAGTAAGAAAGAGATGACAAATACCATATGATATCATTATTCGTAGAATCTAAGCTATGGCACAAATGAACTTATCTATGAAACAGAAACAGACTCACAGACATAGAGAACAGACTTGTGGTCACCAAGGGGGAGGGTTGGATTGGGAATTTGGGACTAGCAGATGCAAACTATTGATATTATATATAGAATGGATAAACAACAAGGTCATATTGTATGGCACGGGGAATTATATTCAATATCCTGTAATAAACTATAATGGAAAAGAATATATGTATATGTATAACTGAATCACTTTGCTGTACACCGAAACTAACATAACATGGTAAATCAACTATGCTTCAATAAAAAAAATATATTTCCATGGCAGACCTTTACTCTAAATCAGGGGTCCCCAACCCCCGGGCCGCGGACCGTTAGCAGTCCTGTGGTCTGTTAGGAGCCAGGCCACACAGCAGGAGGTGAGTGGCGGCCAACCAAGCGGCTTCATCTGCTGCTCCACATCACTTCCGTTACCACCTGAACAGTGCTTGCATTACCGCCTGTACCATCACTCGCATTAATGCCTGAACCATCCTCCCACCACCCCCGTCTGTGGAAAAACTGTCTTCCGCGAAACCAGTCCTTGGTGCCAAAAAGGTTGGGGACCACTTCTCTAAATCACTTCTTACTGCAGCCTATGGGTTTGTTATGTACACTGGATTATTATCCATTTGGGGGATAAGTATTGAAAGAAAAGACTATAAGTCGTTCATTTTTTGGTCTATGCCTTAAAACTGGTTTGTATTATTATATGAGGACTGTTAAGTTTCTTATTTTTGTGATGTGCCTTAGAATTAACCTGATTTGAAACTCACTTTCTCCGTTTTTTTTATTGCAGGTAAACGAAATTGCCTTTATAAATACCCTCGAAGCCCAGAACAAACGCCATGATGTTTTATCAAAATTGAAGGAATATGAGCAGAGGCTTAATGAGTTACAGGAAGAGCGTCAGCGAAGACAGGAAGAAAAGCAAGCACGTGATGAAGCTGTTCAGGTAGAATTTTATTCAGCAAGCATTTATTGAGCACCAGCCATTTCCTAGGCTCTGAGCCAGGTGCTGAGGATATAAAAAGGAGTAAGACCAAGTCTGTGTTCCCAAGGATGCATGGTTTAGTGTAGCACGGTTTGGAAACGGGAAGCCTGATTGCCAAGGCAGTGTGTACTCCTTCAGAAAGGGTTATCAGTGTTTTTGTCAATTTGAATCTCTAGTCTCAACCAGATGAAGGACTAAATTGCTCTGGACAGATTATTACCTATTCTTTTCTAATTGGGTTGGGCACGAATATGTTCCTTTCTTCCCTTACAAATGGATTGTGTTTGAACCAATGTATATAGCCTTAATAACTGGGCAATCTTTATGCTTATGACAAGGAGCACCCATCATATATTGGGCAGTGTCATCAGGTACTTTAACCTCTGTAGCATACCCTAAGTTAGCTACCATTTTCAGGATGGGAAGAAGACTTAACACATAAACTTTAGTGATGGTTTTAAACTATTTAAACCTTCCTCAAGATCAAATATGGATGCAGACATACTTAATCTATTATGACTAATATTTACTTGTTTATTCATTCAGTCATCGTTTATTGAATTACTACTATAATCTGTGTGCTGTGCTTTGCTCAAGGACATGAAAAAGATATATCCTTGATCTCAATGGGAAGACATATATGTAAACAAATCTTAACCCGTAGGATTAGTGTAATAGTAAAGACGTTTTTGGAAGCACAAAGGAGAGAACCTGTTACTCAAATTGAGAGTGGCAAAGACGTGAGAACATCAGGAAAAGCTTCCTGGAGGAGGCGGTGCCTCAACTAAGTTTTGAAAACTGAGACAGTCGTAAATGGTGCAAAGTAGGCATTCTATGCAGGAGATGAGTGAGTATGGCATGTAGAGTTAGGGACCTGACCATGAAGAGCTTTGTTGTTATGTTAAAAGCTAGGGATGTTGTTAATGTTTCATGCTTCTTCATGTCACTGGTAATTTTAGGAAATTAAAATATCATTACAGTTTTCAAGTTTATTGGTTACTTTATGCTCTTTTTGTACACTAGCAAGCAGTCCCATATTCACCCCAATCTCTATTTGATTTGACTTCAAGGTCTCATTTTAATCTGAGTGTCAAGCTAACTTATGTTTAAAAATACAGGATACTACTTTTAGAGAAACTTTAGCTTTTCCTCTCAAAGGAGCAGTAAAAAATTCATTTTTATCATTTAAAAGTTAATTACTCATTAACTAACATTCTTAAATGAGTAAATGAAATAGGATATTTGAATTTTTAATTTGAGCCATCCCTTCAGCTTTATTGCTCTTTCTTTTTCTGCATCAAACCAATTTATAAAAATAATTATTTTTTTATACGCCAATAAAGATGTTAAAAAAATAATTATTATTTTGAAAATTGTGTGTTACTTTTGAGCAACCATTAGGCATTAATAATTCAGAAATAAATGAGATATGATCTTTACCTTTATGGCAAATAATACTACAACATAGTGTGAAAGTGTAATAGAAACCTGTACTGTAGAGGTTACAGTGGTATCACAGGGTAGGGAATAATTAGCTCTCTTGGTGGGAGGGGAATGTCAGGGAAAGTTCAGTGGAAGAGGTAACTTCTTAACTGGATTTTGGGGGGAAATATATGAGTAATATTGTATATTTTTGAGTAGACATCTTTAGTTACTTTTTCTGCATTTATTTTGCAGATTTGAAGATTTGAAATATAACAGTTATCTTCTTTTTAAAAATGGCGACTCTTATTTTATAATTTGGAACATTTATTAAGGCGTAAAGGAAAGCAGTTATTTTCTGAAAGTAGTAAGGAATCTTCTGAACTCACTAACACTTAAAAATTTTTTGACTACTCAGACTAATTTTTATCTTTAAAAATGTAGAAATTTCCTATGGATTTAATTTTCAGTGAAAAATTTAAAATGTATGTACATAAGATACATAAGAGATAACTGATACTAGAAAAATTCATTGGTAATATATAACATATATATAAAATTAAAAAATTTTTTAAATATGTAGTCGTTACTGTATGTGCAAGGAGATAATGCCAAACATTCTGTAAATACAATAATAGTAAGATACTGACTTAATAAAGAATTCAGAGGCCCTCCATCTGCTTTACTTTTATTCTTGAAACATTCACATAAATGTTAAATTGTTAAAGGCAATTGTGATTGTTTTTTGTAAGTGAAATACTAAGTTAATGCTGCCATCATATATTCTCAATTTCCCTTTTTTGCCATATAAATTATTGATGGATTAGTTTTAAGCCCAGTTTTCTTAGATATTCTGCCTTGTCCTCTTGCCCTAATCTTCTGATTTGTAGGCGTAAAGCGCGGGGTTGCAAAATCCTTTCTTAGGCTGCCATAAACACATCGTCGACTGTGAAACAAAGTACATGGGAGTCTGAGAGGTTTCAGAAGGGTTGAGAGTTAGATATCTTTACAGTTCATTTGCTGTAGGTTTATGCTTTTTATTTGTGAGTATATAGATTTATAATGAATATTATAAAGTTACGCTTCATTTGTTTAATAGATATTTATCGAACTCCTTCCCTGTACAAGATGCTTTTGTGGGGTACAAAGTTTCCTATCTTTAGGAAACTTAAATTTTAGAAAGGAAAACACTAGGTGAATTTACTAATTTTACTCATTAGGTATACAGTTACCAATTTTCTCTTCTACTTATTAAAAACAGAAATTAGAAGATTGGATATTTTTTGAAGTCCAGTTATTTCTATTAGTACAATGTTGGAGTATTTCTTATATCCGTAAAAACAATCAGCAAGTTGACATCATATTTTTGCGTACAACGTAGCTACATTGCACATACACATAAAGTAATTGTTTGTATATAATATTAATAAATTTCATTTATAAGACCAGCTTATAATTTTTAAAAGTATATCCCTCAAGATTTTGGTTTTGTAAAATATGAAATGAAAAGTTCTGGTTTAATTCTTTACATTTAATGCTTTAACCTTTTGCATTTTAGTGTGAAAGTTGTGTTTTCAGGCATAATGCAGATTTTTAAAAAATAAATTTGAGTTTAAGGGAAAACTCTTTTGTTCGTGTTTTTTGTTTTTAAATATTTATTTATTTATTTAGGCTGCACTAGGTTTTAGTTGTGGCACATGGCATCTTCGTTGCGGCATGTGGGATCTTTAGTTTCTGCATGTGGAGTTCTTAGCTGTGGCATGTGGACTCATAGTTGCAGCATGTAAACTCTTAGTTGAGGCATGCATGAGGGAATAGTTCCCCGGCCAGGGATCGAACCCAGACCCCCTGCATTGGGAGTGTGGAGTCTTAGCCAATGGACCACCAGGGAAGTCCCTGTTCATGTTTTTTATTGGAGAAAATTTTCTGTACCAGGCTTGATTGTTTTTTACTCTTGAGTTTTTCAGAGAGTATATAACTAAAAAAGTTTCTACATATTATATTTAGTAATGAGAAATAGCTATAACCAGTTCATGAATAGTATGTTAGAAAGTAAAGACTATATTTAAAATCTAATTGTCCACCTGCAACAGTCTGCGATCTGTCAGATGTGCTCTCATGAATTCAGTGCATTCCCTCTAGTTCTCAGGCCCCCTGCCAAAAAAAAAAGAAAGAAAAGAAATAGGGACACTTTTGTGTTACTACTTTAAAAAGGTTTTCTTCCCCTGGGTAGATACAGCTTGTTGTAGATATAAAGTTACCATTGTGAGCTTATTAGTAACTTAGTTAACTATTAAGAATATTAGCATCTCTTCCCAGTGTTATCTAAACAGAAACTGCTTTAGCATTTCTTTTCTGCTCTCATTTACCAAACACTTTACTATGTACTAAACACTTTGCTAAGTATTTACCTGTGTTGATAATTTCGATCTCACAGCAAACTGGGTCTCTTTAAGGTAGAATGACTTGCCCAAGGCTATGTAAGTAGTGGTTACCAGAGCCTAGATCAGTGTAGTGTGTTCCATTTATCATAAAGACTAGTGACCAGGGAGATGTTGTGTGAGCTCCCTGGGGGATGGGGATGAATTGAAAGAAATATATCAATACATCTAGTAATATGGTGAAAATTAGCTAAGTACTCCTAGTAGGCAAAAATACACAGGAAGCATATCACAGTATTTTAATGAAGTATCTTCTCCATTAATGATGATGATGATGATAATTATTGAGAATTTAGTATATGCCAACCCCTATGTAAGTGCTTTTCATGTATTATCTCATGTGTTCTTCACAATATCCTAAGAAATAAGCACTATTGTTACTTGTCTTCCAGAAAACTAAGTCACATATATAATATAACTAGACCAGGGTCACCCAGCTGGTAAATAATGTAATCAGGAAACAAAATCAGGGAATCTAATACAGTGTCCACTCTCTTACCCACTATGCTATATTATAATGCCTCTTTCTCCCTGCCACAAGCTTTTCTTCACTTAAGTCCTATATGGAAGCTTAGTTCAGAAATAAAATCTGTTAATTATGCTTTCTTCATCATGTTCTGTTATTTCTATAACCATGTCCAAACACAAGGCTTTAGAAATGATTAACCATAAAATATGTATCAGGTTCTAATAAAATAGTATCTCCTTAAAATAGCATTTATTCTTTTTTTAATAAATTTATTTTATTTTATTTATTTTTAGCTGTGTTGGGTCTTCATTGCTGCCTGCGGGCTTTCTCTAGTTGTGGCGAGTGGGGGCTACTCTTCGTTGTGTTGCACAGGCTTCTCATTGCGGTGGCTTCTCTTGTTGTGGAGCATGGGCTCTAGGCGTGTGGGCGTCAATAGTTGCAGCACGCTGGCTCAGTAGTTGTGGCTCCGGGCTCTAGAGTGCAGGCTCAGTAGTTGTGGCGCACGGGCTTAGTTGCTCCGTGACATGTGGGATCTTCCCGGACTAGGGCTTGAACCCATGTCCCCTGCATTGGCAGGAGGATTCTTAACCACTGCGCCACCAGGGAAGCCCAGCATTTATTCTTCTAATTATTTGTAACACTGGTAAATGACATATGAAAACCAGATAGTATTGGTATTTGATTTTATTTAAATTCTGAGAAGCATACCTAATGACAAGCCAGGGATCTATTTGGCTTGAATATATAAGTATATGTCAAGGCTGTGTCACCTATAATCATTTTCATCTTACACATAATTCTAACATCTTTTAAAATATTTCTGACGTTAGGAACGTAAGAGAGCTCTAGAAGCAGAACGGCAGGCCCGTGTAGAAGAATTGTTAATGAAGAGGAAAGAACAAGAAGCCCGAATTGAGCAACAGAGGCAAGAAAAGGAAAAAGCCCGGGAAGATGCTGCCCGGGAAAGAGCTAGGTACTTCATTTGCTATCTTGATTTTGATCCTGATGAACATTTGCAGTGAGTGCATATTCACATCAAATCTTGAAGCTATTTGCTGTCATGTAGAATTTTCAGAAAGTGTTACATATACAGAAATGTTATACTGAATTTTGATTTCCAGGAATTAAGACATCCTACTCAAAATGGAAAACTTTTGAAAATTTCTGTTGGATGGGAAACTTGATATTTCAAGATATTTTCAGTTGTAAGAAATAGAATTTGATTCTGGCTAACTTAAGCAAAGTAAATTTTAAGTAAAATATTGGGAGCGAAAGTGATAGGTGGTTAGATGACCAGGCTGGGACATGGTCAAGCATCAGAGACTAGGTCCCAGGAGCCACGGCAGTGGTCTTTTGATGGAAACGGTCTGGTCAACGTGTTGCCGCCCTGATTATGTTAAATGACACTCAGCCATCCCTACATTTTAAAATCACTTGTTTAAGATTCAAAGACCCAGGAAAAAGCATTTAATTGGCCAAATTGATTTGTGCTTTTTGATCTTGTTTGTGAAATCCTTTTATACCCTGTGTCATAAGATATTCTTCAAAATGTTATAGTTTTTCAGTTTGACACACATTTAGGTTTTAATTCCTTTTAAGATACCTTTTATGTATGGTATGAATCAAAAATATAAATTTATTTATTTGCATATAAATATCCATTTATCACAGCCCCATTTGTTGAAGAGGGTAGCTTTTAAGAGACTATCCTTGCTGCCTGTTCACGGTCAGTTAATCATAGATGTAAGGGTTTATTTCTGGACTCTGTCCTGTTCTTTTGATATCTACATGTCTATTCTTACTCCAGCACCACACTGTTTTAACTACTGTAGCTTTATAGCAAGTTTTGAAATCAATTAATGTAGGTTCTCTAATGTTGTTGTTCTCTTTCAGAATTGCTTTCCAAATAATTTTATAGGGTAGGCTTGCCAGTTTCTAAAAAAAGAAAGCTTGCAAGCATTTTTATAGTAATGCCTTGAATCTATAAGTCACTGTGGGAAGAATTGCCATCTTTACAATATTGTATATGATCCATGAATATGGTATGTGTCTCTATCTGCTTTAATTTCTCTCAACAGTATTTTTTAGTTTTTAGAAAATAGGTCTTGCATTTCTTTTCTTAAATATTTTCCTAAGTACTCTTTTTGAAGCCATAGTGAATGGAGTTATTTTATTTCATTTTTGTTAGTATTTTTGCTAGTATGTAGAAATACAATCAATTTTTTATATATTTTATTTTATAATTTTTTATGATCTTGCACAACTTTCCTATGCATATTTTCCTATTAGTGTTTTCTTTTTTGCTGTTGTTGTTCCTTAGGATATTTTACATAAAGGCTCATGTCCTCTGCAAATTGAGATTGTTTTACTTCTTGCTTTCTAATACAGATGTCTTTAATTTCTTTTTCTTGCCTTATTACACTGACTAGATCCTACAATATAACATTAATAGAAGCTGTGACATTGTATATCCTTATTTTGTTCTTGATCTTGGGGGAAAACATTCAGTCTTTCACTATTACGTATGATGTAGTTGTAGGTTTCTCATAAATCCTCATTATCAGGTTGAAGAAGTTCTCTTCTATTTCTAGTTTATTGAGAGTCTTTAGCATGCATGTACTTTGAATTTGGTTAAATAAATGCTTCTTTGGGGGCATTCACTGAGATGATCATGTAGCTTTCATTTTTTATTAATATGGTTTATTACATTAATTGATTTTTGGATATTAAACCAACTTTACATTCCTGGGTTAATTCGCACTTGGTCATAGTGTAAAATCATTTTTATGTGTTGTTGAATTCTCATTAAGAATGTATTCATAAGGGATATTGGTGTGTAATTGTTATGTCTTTGTCTGGCTTTCGTGTCATGGCAATCCTAGCCTCAGAGAATGTGATGGGAAGTGTTTTTTCCTCCACTATTTACAGAAACTCTTTGTGTAGGATTGTTACTTTTTCTTGCTAAATGTTCAATATACTAGTGAAGCCATCTGGGCTTGGAGTTATCTTTTGGGGAAGACTTTAAATTACCAAATAAATTTTTCTTAACATGTTATCAATCTATTGAGATTTTTCTGTTTCTTATTGAGTCACCTTTGGTAATTTGTGTTTTTCTATGAGTTTGTCCTTTTCATCTAAGTTGTGTATTTTTATAAAGTTGTTAATAGCTCCTTATAAGGATTTTAATTTTAACATGATCTATAGTGATGTTCCTCTTTCATTCCTTATTTGCTAATTTATGTCTCTCCTCTCTGTCTCTGTCTTTCTGTCTCTCTGTCTCTTGGTAGTCTAGCTAAAGGTTTGTACATTTTGTTGATCTTTCCAAAAAACCAGCTTTTGGTTTCTTTGAATTTCTACATTATGTTTCTTTTTTCTGTTACATTGATTTCCACTTTGATATTTATCATTTCTTTCCTTCTGCTTATTTTGGATTTGATTAGCTTTGCTTTTCCTACTTTTATAAAGTCAAAACTTAGTTGATTAATTTTAGATATTTCTGCATTTCTAATAAAAGCATTTGAATTACCAGTTTTCTTCTTAGCACTTCTTTAATTTCATCTCATCAGTTTTGATATTGTATTTTTATTTTCATTCAATTCAAGATTTTTTCTAATATTTCTTATGATTTCTGATTCCTGAGTTATTCAGAAGCATGTTATTTAGTTTCCAAATATTTGGAATGTCTCCCGTTTTTCTGTTTTCTAATTAAATATTTTGTGGTTGAAGAATGTTTTCTGTATGATTTCAGTCCTTTTAAATTTATTGAACTTATTACTTTATGGTCTTGAATGTAGACTATCCTAGGGAATGTTCTGTGTGCTCTTGGAAAATAGTGTATTCTGCTGTTTCGGATGAGTGTTCTCTAAATGTCAGTTAAATAAAGTTAGTTGATAGTGTTTAGTCTTCTGTATACTTACTGATTTTCTGTCTAGTTGTATTAATTCTTGAGATAGAGTTATTGAAATCTCCAAAAGTAATTGTTGAATTGTCTATTTCTCTTTTCAGTTTTGACAGTTTTTTGCTTCATGTATTTTGGTGCCTTAGTATTAAAGGCATGTAATTTATACTTATTATAACTCCTTGAAGTATTGACCCTTTTATCATTATGAAATATCCCTCGTTGGGTTTTTTAAAAAATATTTCTTGTCTTAAAGTCAATTTTTTTTCTGTTTTAAATATTGCCATGTTTATTGTTTACATGATATGTCTTTTTCTGTCTAAAGGGAAACATTTTTTTGTGTCTTTGTATCTAAAGTGTGTCACTTATATATAGTTGAGGTTTCTTTTTATATCTGGCCTTCTATTTTCTGCCTTTTGATTGTTTAGTCCATTCTTATTTAATGTAATTTATTTATATGACTGAATTTAATGTCTGCCATTTTGATATTTGTTTTCTGTATGTCTCAAGTTTTTTTTCTCCTTTACTGTCTTCTTTTTTGTTAAACCAGTACATTTTAAAAATTATTGATTTATTTAGTTTTGGCTGTGTTGGGTCTTCATTGCTGTGCGTGGGCTTTCTCTAGTTGCCGCCAGCGGAGGCCACTCTTCGTTGCGGTGCCTGGCCTTCTCATTGCAGTGGCTTCTCTTGTTGCGGAGCCCAGGTTCTAGGCGCCCAGGCTTTGGTAGTTGTGGTGCACAGGCTTAGTTGCTCTGCGGCATGTGGGATCTTCCCAGACCAGGGCTCAAACGTGTGTCCCCTGCATTGGCAGGGGGATTCTTAACCACTGTGCCACCAGGGAAGTCCCTCAACCAGTACTTTTTAGGGCATCATTTACATTTTTCTCTTGATTTTAAAAACCGTATTACTTATTTGCTTAGTGTTTGCTTTCTTTATTACAGTATTCATCTTGACTTATCACAAACTACTTCACGTTAAAATTAACTTAATTTTGGTAAAATAGAACAACTTTGTTCCAATATAGCACTATGTTTTTTTCTTCTTGTATTGTCATATATATTACATCTATATATGTCATAAACTCAACAATACAGCGTTACGATTTTTTAAATGCAGTCCCACATTTTTCAAAGGAATTAGAATAATAGAGAAAATGTATTTGTAGATTCCTTTATATTTATCCTCATATTTATCATTTCCTGTGTATTTCATTTCTTTCTATGGATTCAAGTTACCCTTTGGCATATCTTTTTAGCTAGATGGACTTCCTTCAGTATTTCTTGTAAGGCAGGTTTGCTTTCATTGAATTATCTTGGTGTTTGCTTATCTGGGAATATTTTTATTTTGGCTTCCTTTTGAATGGTAGTTTTGATGGATATAGAATTCTTGGTTTTTCTTTCAGTACTTTGAATCTTCTTACTTTTGTTGTTTCTCATAAAAAGTCGGCCATTAATCATACTGTTTTTCCTCTGTATATGGTGAGTTGTTGGGGTTTTTTTCCTGTTTTCAAAATTTTCTTTTTGACTTTGTTTTTCACCAGTAGGTTGGTTCTCTTCATGATTATCCTACTCTGTACATTAATGCTTTTCATAAAATTTGGAAAGTGGCCACTATTTCTTCAGATATTTAATTGTCATTTCTCTTCAGGTTCTTCTGAGTTGTAACAGTTTCTCAGACTTTCCATGGTTTTGATGACCTTGACAGTTCTGAGTAGTGGTTAGGTATTTTGTAGACTTTTCCTCTCTTAAGATTTGTCTGATGATTTTCTCATGGTTAGAATGAGGTTATGGGTTTTGGGAGGAAGAGCACAGGGGTGAATGTGAATTACCATTTTTAAAATGTCTAAGGTTCATACTGTCACCTTGACTTATCACTGATTTTGTTAACCTTGATCACCTGGCTAAGGTAGTATTTGTCAGATTTCTCCACTGTATAGTTTAAAAATTTCCCTATGCTGTCCTCCTTGGAAGCAAGCCTATGCTGAAGAGATGGGGAGTTATTCTCTACCTCCTTGAGACACGAATTCATACATAAATTATTTGCAGTTCTTCTGTACAGTATATTTGTTCTCCCATTTATTTATTAAATTCCTTTGTTATGTCAACGGGGACTCGTTTTTATTTGTATTATACTATGGGTTACAAACCAGTATTATGGTATTTATTTTGTTGCTCAAATTGTTTCACCTTTGGACACTGGAAGCTTTTTCGTTTGACCCCTGCTTGCCTTTGACATACTTCATCATTTTGTTTTTTTGAGTACTTCCTTACTTCCTGGCACTGCAAGATGCTTCAAATTCATCTTATATTTTCCCTGCTCCATCCCTAGAAAGCCATTTGTTTAAGGACTCCTAGTTCCTTTCGTTGGAAAGTTCTTAAAAAACGTTTTCTCTTTCTCTGTTGAGATTCTCTATCTGTTGAATCATTGTCACAATATTTTTGCTTAGGTTGGCATACTTTCTTTTAATTCTTATAATGTATTTATAATACCAAATAAATCTAGCATATGGCCTCATTCAGAGAGTTTCATTTGACTGCATTTTTCTTAAACATGGTCATACTTCTTTGTATGTCTTATAATTTGTTTGTGATTGGTTCCTCTCGTATTCTCTTTGTCTTTGTGAATTTTTGCCTTTTCTATTCCTTTCATATTGTTTTGTAGGTTTTTGGAAGGGAAAAGAGATAAATATATATTTTCAATATGCCATATTTAAATGACAGCCCAGAGCTAGTATTTAAACCCATTCTTGGGTCCAGAAACCTACTTTTATAAATAATGATTTATTATTTATAAAAGTTGCTTTTATTTGTTGCTTCCCAAATGTTTAATGAGCAATAATATATCTGAGACTTAATAGGCATTCAGAAAAAAATAATTTAAAAAACTCTCTAGAATATATAAGCCTGTGTGTCCTAATTGTATTTTTTTAACCTCATGAAATTTGTTACTCCAAGCAGTTGAGTTTATAATTTTTAAATATCTTCTTATAGAGACAGGGAAGAACGATTGGCAGCACTCACAGCTGCTCAACAAGAAGCTATGGAAGAGCTACAGAAAAAAATTCAGCTCAAGGTAGGAATATTATATATTTTAATTTGAAATTTTAGAGCTATTTTAATGTAGCATGAGATTAAAATTTTATCGATTTAATTAATTGTATAATAACTGAATTAGGGGCTTCCCTGGTGGCGCAGTGGTTGAGGGTCCGCCTGCCGATGCAGGGGACATGGGTTCGTGCCCCGGTCCGGGAAGATCCCACATGCCGTGGAGCGGCTGGGCCCGCGAGCCATGGCCGCTGAGCCTGCACGTCCGGAGCCTGTGCTCCGCCACGGGAGAGGCCACAACAGTGAGAGGCCCGCGTACCGCAAAAAAAAAACCAAAAAACTGAATTAGGGCTTCCCTGGTGGCGCAGTGGTTAAGAATCCACCTGCCAATGTAGGGGACATGGGTTCATGCCCTGGTCTGGGAAGATCCCACATGCCACGGAGCAACTAAGCCCGTGCGCCACAACTACTAAGCCTGCTCTTTAGAGCCTGGAGCCACAACTACTGAAGCCCGTGCACCTGGAGCCTGTGCTCCGCAACAAGAGAAGCCACCGCAATGAGAAGCACACGCACTGCAACAAAGAGTAGCCCCCACTCGCCACAACTAGAGAAAGCCCACGTGCAGCAACAAAGACCCAATGCAGCCAAAAATAAATCAATAAAATAAATTTATTAAAAAAAGAAAAGAATCAGTCATATTTCTTTTAAATAAACTGAATTAATTTGTATTCCTAATATCAGTATTTGGAGAATAAGACATATGGTTTTGGCTATGATCAATTCCAACTCAACTATCTGAAAACTGAAATTATTTTAGTAAGATAAAGCAATTGACAGAAAAAATGTAAAGGAATTTTAGCATTTCTTGATTTTAGTAACTAATTTGTTAATGACTTGAAGACATTACTACTAGCTTTCTTATATTCATAGACTTTAAATTATTTAGAAATAAACTAAAAGATTATTTCAATGTTTATGAATTGCACAGTTGTTGCTTGGGAGATTATGATAAGCTGATATTTTCTAGAAAATCTTTACCATTAGTAGTTTCTAGCAGTATGAATATTTTACATTGTGTCACAATTATTTACATGTTGGGTTTTCACAGGGGTAGTAAATTCCAGGGAGTAGAGAACCCTATTTTACTATTTGCATAGCTCTAGAACTTTATCATGTATTTAAATTTAATGCAGCAAATATTTATTGAGTCTTGTGCTAGGCATGGGGATACAGAGATGAGTAAGACATGGTTCTCAGTTTCAAGAACTCAATCTAGTGTGAGATTCAGATGCTAAGCAGATAATTTCCATATGGATAGAGTGCTATGGAGTGCTATGAAAACACAGAGGAGGATACTAAGCTAACATGAAGAATTTCAGAAGTCAGGGAAATAATTTTGGAGAATAATTTGTGAGCTGAATCTTGAAAGAAAGACAAATTGAATAGGTAGATGGGTGGGATGGCATCAAGCCGTATGAAATGGTATGAGCACAAAGTCAGAAGTCTGAAATAGTGTTTTTTAGTTGGTTTATTTTTTGTTTTCTGGGAAGTCACTGGAGTCGATGTGGGTAAAGGTCTGTGTCATGGTGGGCCTTGCTGTGAGGATGAGCTTGGTCTTTACCTGTGGGGCAACATTTCCCATAGTGTGTTCCAGGAAGTGCTTCTCAAAAGTATGTTGTCATCACATAAGTGTGTAAAATGTTGCTTAGTGTAAGCTAGGTTTATTGAGTCATAATGCACAGTGACAAGCTGGAGTAAGTAAGTAGCTTTAACTTAATATTTTCCAAGTTTATTTGACCATAGAACCTCTTCCACAAAATATCAATACTTATTAATAACCCACAGTGTAATTCCATGAAGTACACTTTAGGAAATGTTACTGTGCATGTAGGAGATATTAAAGGGCTTTATTTAGATTCTTGTCCTCAGTGTCCAAGTTAATACTGAATTAAGACATTTTGTTATATTAGAAAGTTTAATGGAAATATTACTTTTTCAAGTTCTCAGTATAACTTGAATAAATTTCTGTATTCTCACACTTCGACTTCATTTACAGCATGATGAAAGCATTAGAAGGCACATGGAACAGATTGAGCAAAGAAAAGAAAAAGCTGCTGAGTTAAGCAGTGGACGACATGCAAATACTGATTATGCCCCCAAATTGACCCCTTATGAAAGAAAGAAGCAGTGTTCTCTCTGCAATGTCCCGGTAGGTTGTCAGTATCAGTATTGTTACGATACGTTATAATTTATTTACTAAAGTTTATTAAACTATGGAAATATATTCTCCCACTCTTTTAAAAGTCATACTAAGGCATCTGCTGACTACCATGGATTTCTTTCATGATTTTTATGCAAAGTAAGTAGTACAAAAATAGTATCAGCAGTTAGGAGTAGTAGTGCAAAGAACCAAAGCATGCAGTTGCTGCTAAAATGGATGTATACCTGCTTAATGATAGCCCAAGTCAATATTTTTGGGTATTATGACCACAGAAGAAAAGGAACATTTTCAGTGCTGAAACTTGATACTTAGAAGAAATGATACTCTGTTAAGGTTGGCTTTGATGACATGCCTTTTTGACCATGTGTCTTCTGGATCAGAGGTCCCCAACCTTTTTGGCACCAGGGACCAGATTTCGTGGAAGACAGTTTTTCCACGGATGGGGGAGGGGGGATGGTTCAGGTGGTAACGGAAGCGACAGGGATCGGCAGATGAAGCCGCTCACTCGCTGGCCGGTCACCTGCCGCCTTTCACCTCCTGCTCTGCGGCCCAGTTCCTAAGAGGTCCAGTAACGGTCCGCGAACCCGGGGTTGGGCACCCCTGTTCTAGAGGATTCTCAGAATTGTATTTTAAAGAAAATATTTTTGAGACTAATATGTAAATGCTAGAGTGATCGCAACTTGCATATAGTATACTGGATAGAATGTGTAATATTTGAAGTAAGATATAATTATATGTTCATTACATTGCTTTGATTTTATGCTTTTAGATCTCTTCAGAGGTGTATCTTTTTAGCCACATTAAAGGAAAAAAACACCAGCAAGCTGTGAGAGAAAATAGCAGCATCCAAGGGCGTGAACTTTCAGATGAGGAAGTGGTAAGCTTTAATTTTGTTCATTTATTGAGTACCTTCTATGTTCTTTTCTATTATGAAGAAATCCATGTTCATATGTATTTCTGTGATTATTTAAAACTATATTTAATATTTAATTACTACAATATAGTATACAAATGTCCTTATTTTAGTATATATATTAAAAGAAACATAGAAATAAGAATTTAATACTGTTTATATAATTTCAGTGCAAAAAAGGTTTATGGTATTTTAATAATTTAAAAATATTAATAATTTAAATTTTTTAATAATTTTATGTAGTGATGTTCTATGTTTCTTGGAAAACAGTTAACAATATACAAATCATATAAATTGATAATTTTGTATCAGTACAATACTTAGAAATTTTTGGAAATGCATTATTTATCTACCTATAATTGCTATTTACATGGAATTTAGATTTGTATAAGTAGTTTTATAAATGTTTTTCATTCGACTGTTATTATGTATGACATTACTAATCTCTGAATTTGTTGGTTCTATTTTTAATAGAAAATTTCTAAACATACCCAAAGATGAGAAATTCATGTTTGTCAAGCATCTTTTAAGATGTCCAGGAAAGGTTATTGTGGTTCTTTGAGGGCCGTACTTGTGTGTATGTGCACATGTGTGTTTAACTCTTTTTTGAAGTAGAGCATATATTAATAGAATACACAAATTTAAAGTATATAGCTTGATGAATTTTTACATTTGTTCCACTCATATCAGCACATAAATATTTTCTTGAACCCCAGAAGGCTCCCTCATGCCCCATCTCAGTCGTGCCCCCAAAAGGTAACTGTTCTCTGACTACTAGCACAATCAGTTAGTCTTGCCTGTTCTTGAACTTCATATAAATGATATCATACAGTATGTACTTTTTGTACCTGGCTTCTTTCACTCATCCTTAAGTCTGTGAGATTGATCCCTAATGTTTATATGAAGCTATAGTTCATTCTTTTTCTTGGGTTTTTGTCAGTGCTCTCCAGGCAAAGACCATCAGGAACACATCTACAATTGAATAAAATTAGGTTTATTGACTTGTTAAAAGAAGGGAAAATGCACACTATGGGAAGTTATAGTTTCTCAATAATGTGTTAGAAAGGACTTATTATAGGATTTGGATCTTTGCTAGGTGACCTGGAGGTGGGGGGGAGTGTTCAAGGACGTGGGACTTTGCTCTGGAATGGATGCTGTCAGGAAGCAGGGGTAATTCTGTGGATGGTTCTTAATAAATCTTACCTAGGTAGGAGGAACAAAGCTGCTGTTTTCTCCTAAGTTTCTGGATATGACCAGTGTTTGAGGGGAAATTGCACATGGTTAATTTGGCTCACTTCTTTATGATTCCTCCTTTTAAGGATTTTTGCCCCTCAAGTTCCAACTATTTTGACAGCTCTAAACCAAATTCTGTCTCCTCAGCTTAGTAAGACTGCCACTTTCACCTTGCACTGTTCTCTCATGCCAAAAATTGGCATAAGCCCTTAGGGAAAAATCCAGAGTGAATGTGGAGCTCGCCTCATGTGCTTCCCTCCTTTTAGGGATCATGGTCTCTCAAGTTCTGGCTGTGTTGGCTGTTCTTTAATGCCTTTAAATAGATGTTTTGTATATTTTGTGCAACTTTTGGAGTTGGAAGATTAGTCCAGTATAAGCCAGTCACTGTGGCTGAAATTGGAAGTCTTTAAATGTTTAATTTCTGTAATATCCATTGTTTGACATAATGCTTGACACATAGTATGGTATTTAATAAGAACTCATTTAGTTGAGTTGAACTGAAAGGTTATACAGAATGGCTTTAGGTACCATTAATAAAGGTGAAATAAAAAATGGAACTAATCATCTATTTAGTTTACCTGAAATAATTTTTTTGCCTTTTAATCAAATCACATGGGTATTTTAAGAGAGAGTAATATGGAATTTTTTTTTTTTTACTTGAATCATTCATGTGATTATCCGCATTCTCTACTTAAGTTTACTGTTTAGAGCTAGAGTCAAATTTATGTGTGTTCCACTATGAAAAAAAAATTCTCAGTTGCTTCATTAATTAGAATTTAATTATTCCCATTATAAAGGAAATTCTTCCACTTACAAAAATTGTTTGTAACTAAGTTCTCTTAATAAAAAAAACTAAATATATTATTCAGTTTACAAAAAAATATTTTAAATTTTTGTGGAGCACTGCTATTATGTAAACTGGAATCCAAGTTTTATGTGTTTTTATCTCAATGAGAGAAGTAGAGAAGGAAAGAATATTTAATTCATGTACTTTGGAAGAAAAATGTTTAATATTATCTAACTTTTTTAGCTACTAAAGCATAGTTTGATGTTTAGCTGTTGTGGTTTGAGATTTGATCGATGTATTCATTTTGTGTACTGTTTCAGTATAAAAGTATTAAATTTTCTTTAAGTTCTCAATTCATGTAGTTATTCTTGGTTATAGCCCACTTTTCCTGAAAACAAGTGTGCAATGT
Organism: Delphinapterus leucas; assembly: GCF_059928025.1. Classification (NCBI taxonomy): domain Eukaryota; kingdom Metazoa; phylum Chordata; class Mammalia; order Artiodactyla; family Monodontidae; genus Delphinapterus; species Delphinapterus leucas. Next base: position 62,402,737 of record NC_143130.1, on the reverse strand, counting down.
AGTTGTGTAATACAGAAAGGCAATTTTATATTTACACACACACGTCATTTTAATCAGCAAAGGTATCTATAGTAAACATACTTGTTCTACTTAAAGTTATTACTTGTCATCTGTGATGTCTTTATATTATATACACTTTATCTGTGACCCTTCTTCTTTGACATATAAGATTTTATTTATACCACCTCTGACCTAATAAAATTGGACCTTTGACCTTATGCACTTGACATATCAGATAACTTACTCTTGATCTCTGACACATTTTGTTTCAAGCCTGTTAAACATAATAGGTAGCTGCCCAGCAAGAAAGGTTTAATGTTTTGTGTTTTTATTGTAATTTGACCAGGAAATTTTTCTTATGTTTCTTGAGACTTCACAAAAAGAGCTGTTACATGTTTGATTTTTTTTCTCTTTCATCATCTTAGAATGCAAACGATAGAAGTACGTGATTTTTAAAGGTCAAAAGAAACTGGTGCTAGTTTAAATACGTTCCAAAATTTAACTTTTCAGCACATTACTAGAGAAATAGTAAAGTATTAGTTTTAATTAAAACTCTGATTTCTTTTGTGATCCTGTTTTCACACTCTATGAGGAAGCTGATAGTGATTTTTGTAGGACTTGCTTAAAGTACCTTTAATTCCATATAGAAAATGAAATTAAAAAGGTTTAAAAAATTTTTTTAAGTTATCCATTTCTGTGTTTGTGAGACTTCTTGGCTCTAAAAGCATATACATTATACCTGTTTGTCAACCATGTTAATTAAATATAGAGAAAATAATAGTTTATTTTCATTTAACTCATGGAAAGTATGAAAACAACGTTTATGAAGAATCTTAAGTTATAATTTATTGAATATTTACAACCAAGTGTGATTTTACAAATCCCAAATTAGTATTTCTGCTTGGAAAATTATGCTAATTAGGTGATTGAAAGAAAAAATGAAAATTTTAATTAGTAAAAATATAAAGATATCACTGTATTTAATGGGATATAAGCCAATCTCTTTGGCTAGAGTGTGCCTGGCATTGACGTGGAAGAAGTAGTAAAGGGCTTCCCTGATGGTGCAGTGGTTAAGAATCCACCTGCCAATACAGGGGACACGGGTTCGAGCTCTGGTCCGGGAAGATCCCACTTGCCGCGGAGCAGCTAAGCCCGTGTGCCACAACTACTGAGCCTGCGCTCTAGAGCTCGCAAGCCACAACTACTGAAGCCCCCGCGCCTAGAGCCCGTGCTCCTCAACAAGAGAAGCCACCACAATGAAAAGCCCGCGCACCACAAGGGAGAGTAGCCCCCGCTCACCGCAACTACAGAAAGCCCGCGCACAGCAGCGAAGACCCAACGCAGCCAAAAATAAATAAATTAATTTAAAAAAAAAAAGAGGTAGTAGATGTCTCCCAGAATTGATGGCAGTCTGAGAAATAACAGATAACTCCGTAATTCCTAATAGATTCATTTTCTTTTTACCTTGGTTATTACGTTTGTAGAAGCACAAGTATTTACTCTCTTTTTATAATCATGTTATGAAAATATCTTCTTTGCCTTTCAACAGAAAATCAAGTCAAATTAAAAAACTAGAACTCATTTAGAATGGATCTTCATTTCCCCCCAATACTTCAATAATTACATTTTATGTTAGTTTGAGAAATGATGTAAAAACATCTTACCCTTTCTTATAAGACATAGTTTCCATTGCCTTCATTTTCTGTTTAATAGGATGGGAAAATTTTTATAGTTGTGTGTGTATATATAATTCACACACACATATAGCTGATTGTTAATGTGTATATTTCTTCTCAGTTTTGGAATTCTTATGGTGGTAAATTCACTCACATTGTACCTGGGATTTGCAGAGAATATGTAGCTATCTATCTATAGCTGATTTAGTCTTCTTCGTTGGTTCAAGGAAGAAATTTTTTTTTTTTAAGGAAGAAATTTTAAGTAGGCAACCAGTTTATTTTAAACCTTCGTTTGATCCGGTAATTTACTTAGTTTCCATAGTTAGTACCCAGCCTCTTTTATAACAATCCTTGGTCCCCATCCTCTTGCTTATTTCCTTAAGGTGGCATCTTTGCGTATCGAAGTAAGAGTATGGCATATGTAACCCCATGTTAGGAGGAAAAGTTGGGATCGTACTACATCGTATCTTCTGTCTTTTCTGATTTCCACTGTGAGTTGCTTGTTTACCTGTTCACTTAGTTTACTTAGGGCCACCGATCTGGAAGGGTGGCTAGTGAACTCTTGATCTATTCTTTCCACTTGGAGCATCAGCCATTTATTTACCTCCTCCTGATCAGGCCACCCCTCAGTTCTCTCTGTTTTCATATCTCTGAGACTTTACCATAACCTACATTCTGGCCCCTGGCATCCTACTGGCTTCTATCACATAAGAAGTAAGGGCATTTGGGGAAAGCTAAACCACACAGCACGGCCATATTAATGGACCATACACTATTTGGTGCCAGGGACACCTAGAGAGACAGTTTCTTTTGAGAATCAAAATAATACTTTTGTCATTACTCTGATTTAGCTAACACACCTATCTCCCTTGGGACACACTTTTTTTTCCTCCTTTCATCTCCAAATTTTTTTGGCTAGAAAGAAGTAAAATTTACTTTAACCTCTCTTTCCTCCTTATTCTAACCACGTAACTAAGCCTTAAGGTTGCAAAAGGGAACTTTCTCCATACTTTGAAGTAAATGCTATAGGAATCCTCCAGGCTTGATTATTGACATGCTAAAGGGCAAAGTAAATAAATTTATTAAACCTCAGGATATTAGCTTGGCTTATAAAACTCTTGTCTTGCTGCATATATCTGTTCTGCATATCTAAAGTTGATTATAAGGTGCTTTTTTTCTTTTATTTATTTTGGAACAAATTCTAATCACCTGTTTAGCTGGGTTGAAATGGGCAAAGGCCATGTGCTAAGAAAGGTAAAATGGATAATTACATTAATAATTTTGAAATAGTACTCCAGTGATACCTGTTTCTCATGCTTCTTCTAATGTTACGTGTTGTGCTTTCACTGCTAATAATCACTGTCTCAGTATTTCTTCCATTGATCTTTGCTTTTAAACAGTTGCTCTATTATAAAATGCATTTTTAAATAGGTAACAAATAACTGCAGTTTAGAAACTTAAACTATTTAGTTTTGGATAAAATTTCATTCTGTGACTCTTAGCTCTCAAAACACTGTTAACCTGTACAAATGTGAAAAGCCATTTCAACCATATTTTCCTGCATGAGTCCTTGGTGCGTGTATACTGTAATACATGCTACTTTTCTTTTGCATCATGGTGGTTGCCTAAATTTCATAGTTTACTTAAACTAATTAAGATTATTTTTTCCTTTTGGCATCTACTTAGTTGAAGTTTAGAATGGAGTTTTCTAGATGATATGTTAAGTGTTAAAGGTTATACTTTTTTTAATATAAATTATTTATTTATTTATTCATTTTTGGCTGTGTTGGGTCTTTGTTGCTGTACGTGGGCTTTCTCTAGTTGCGGTGAGCGGGCGTTATTATTCGTTGCGGTGCGTGGGCTTCTCATTGCGGTGGCTTCTCTGTGGAGCATGGGCTCTAGGCATGCGGGCTTCAGTAGTTGTGACACATGGGCTCAGTAGTTGTGGCTTGTTGGTTCTAGAGTGCAGGCTCAGTAGTTGTGGCAGACAGGCTTAGTTGCTACGCGGCATGTGGGATCTTCCCGGGCCAGGGCTGGAGCCCGTGTCCCCTACATTGGCAGGTGGATTTCTAACCACTGCACCACCAGGGAGGTCCCTATAATATGTTTTTGGCAGTTATTTGCAACAGGTATCCATTGCCTTTAAGAAGTTAATTACATACCTAAACGCTATTGTTTTATAAAAGACAACTCTTAAACTCCTTAAACTCTTAATCCAGATCATGGTAGCTAGGAATGACTAGAACCGTGGCTAGTTCTATACATTCACAGAGCATAGGCTGATACTTTCCCATCTGGCTCTTAAGTGTCAATTACAAGGAGCTGCAGAATTGTGTCCATGGGCGATGTTAAAAGATCGGAGCAATTGTGATCACCATTTCTCAGCTGCTGTCTTTCAGTTGGATGATGGAGGATCTGAAACAGGGTTACAGTGAGACAAATTTATACAGCTCAAGCTGCTTCTACTTGAATATGCTGTAAAAGTTTTATAATATGTATTTATATAGAAATTTTATGCCTGCATAATCTTGAAATCCATAGTATGACGATTTCATGTGGGAGGGATAAAGGAAATGAAAGATTTATTGATAGTTTATGAGAGGGAACATTGCTGCCCTAATGAGGATAGATGACAAATTTAGCATTTTACATGCCTAATTTAGATAATTCTTCTAATTTTCCTTAATAAATAAGTGATTACAAATGCTTTTACTTTAATTAAGACTTTATTAGGTTCTTTATCTGAAATTCAGTGGCCAGTGTTTTAGTTCCAAAGTAGATATTCATAGAGGAGCAGGGAACACCTATCTCTGATCAAACTTACTGAGTTTTAGTAATAATTATTCTGTCACTTTGGCTTCTCTTGCAGTTGGCAGAGTAGGCACATCTGTTGTGTTAGGAAAATCACAAAGCCATAAAGCAGAATTCTCACAGTCCCGTAGTTTGGTCCTCTCTCTCAAAAAGATTTTTTTCAGATTATGAAGTATCTTAGCATAAAGAATTTTTAAAAGAATAGATACATGTATATGTATAACTAAATCACTTTGCTGTACATGCGAAATTAACACAACATTGTTAATCAACTATACTCCAATATAAAATAAAAATAAAGTGGCCTAGTTTAAAATTACATTGAAGAAATTTTTATAAAGTGAAAAAATTTTAGATATATAATTATGTTATGTGAAAATTTCAGTCATATAAATTTAATATTTCATTCCTTGTAGATAATTTATATATATTATTTGATGCAAAGATAAAACATATTACCTTTTCTCCCATATTTCACTAGCATTGCTGAATTTTCTTTTTAGATATTAAAATTTTACACCAAAAAAAGAAGAAAGTAATGTAGTAAACCCCATATTCCTGTCACCTGGATAATTAGGTGATAGCACTTCTTTTTTTTCTTTACATTTGGAAGGATAGGGGAATACATGAGATACACAGTGTGGGTGGGAGGACCGGGTTCCAGGAGTAGAGCTTAAGTCCTTATGTTTCACAATGAAAAGTCAGTAGATAATCCTAAAATTGAAAAATGAAGAAGTAGCAACACAAAATATATTAAGGAGTATAGAGAAAAAAAAGATAAAATAACCAGCTAAAATCATTGCCTCTGGATTGAGCAAAGAAGTGGGGAAACCAGTAGGAAACTACTTTCCTTGAACTATTGACTGTGTAAATTATGTGTATGGGTAACTTTGATAAAAGCAAAAGCATTTTAAAAAATTAAAAAAGAAATAGAACAATGGAGATGTGTCCCTGTTGCTCCGGAGTCTTCTGTGCCCCTTTTTTGCTTTTTCTTGGTTCAGGGTTAAAATTAGATAAATGAATGCATCTGCAACCATAAAAGACCATTATGGTGAAGTTGGGTATTTTGGCTAGTTACATCCTTAGTTCTTTATTCTTTTAAATTGTTGCAATATCCTTTGATGCCATTATAAAAGACAAAATACTAGATTCCATTTTGACCACTTTGATGAGATTTGCTCAGATAAGTGCATGTATTCTTAATTTCAAGTTGGCTTTTTAGCTTTTTGGCATTGTAGAACAAGTGAATTACAGCATGTACAATTGACTCTTGCCAGGGTTTCATCTGTGTTAACCATACTATAGGATTTGGGGTACAGAGTGACCTTAGATTTATGCTGGTAACTAGTTCAGTAACTTGGCATTTTAAGCTGAATGAAATTAAGACTTTTTTTTACCCTGTTTATTTTCTGATTTGGAGTTTTAACAATTTACAAGTTTTTATAAATGGCTCTCATCAAAGTAAGGAAGTTCCCTAGTTTTGTAAGGTCTTAAAAAAATAAGTAGGTATTAATTTTTATTGAAATTTTTTTCTGGATCTTATGGAAAGGTCACTTTTTCCTATATTTTATTTTATTTATTTATTATTTTGGCCACACTGCACGCCTTGTGGGATCTTATGTCGCCCACCAGAGATCAAACCCGGGCCCTCGGCAGTGAAAGCGCGGAGTCTTAACCACTGGACCACCAGGGAATTCCCTCCCTTAATTTATTTATTTATTTTTTTGTTGTTGTTTTTTTTGCGGTACGCGGGCTTCTCACTGTTGTGGCCTCTCCTGTTGCGGAGCACAGGCTCCGGACGCGCAGGCTCAGCGGCCATGGCTCACGGGCCCAGCCGCTCCATGGCATGTGGGATCTTCCCGGACCGGGGCACGAACCCGTGTCGCCTAGCATCGGCAGGCGGACTCTCAACCACTGTGCCACCAGGGAAGCCCTCCCTTAATTTTTTTAATGTGATATATTACATTAATGACTTTTCTGTTATTAAACTTATTTGGTCTTGATTTAAAGATACGTAGTTGAGGGGCTTCCCTGGTGGCGCAGTGGTTGAGAGTCCGCCTGCCTATGCAGGGGACACGGGTTCGTGCCCCGGTCCGGGAAGATCCCACATGCCACGGAGCGGCTGGGCCCGTGAGCCATGGCCGCTGAGCCTGCGCATCCGGAGCCTGTGCTCCGCAACGGGAGAGGCCACAGCAGTGAGAGGCCCGCATACCGAAAAAAGTAAAAAGATATGTAGTTGAATTTGTTTTGCAAATATTTTAGTTAGATTTTCCTAATTTTCCTTTCTCAAGATTATATTAGCTTCATAATATAAGCTAACAAGTTTTTCCTTTCTTTTTAAACTCCTGGGATAGGTTGCATAAAATAGAAATAATCTTTTCTTTGAAGGTTTTGTTTAATGTGTCTATAAAATTATGTTCTTAGTATATGTTTTTTCTGAAAAATTATTTTCTGTTTTTTATTTGTGGTAAAATACACGAGTTAAAATTTATCATCCTATCCATTTTTAAGTGTACAGTTCAGTGGCATTAAGTACATTCACATTGTATGCCATCACCAACATCCAGCCACAGAAATCTTTTCATTGTGCAAAACTGAAACTCTTTACCCTTTAAACAATAACTCCCCATTCTCCCTCCCCCCAGGCCTTGGCAATCACCATTCCTTCTGTCTCAGGATTTGACTACCACACACACCTCACACAGATGGAATCCTATAGTATTTGTTTTTTTGTGACTGGCTTATTTCACTCAGCGTAAGATTCAACCATGTTGTAGCATATGTCAGAATTTCCTTCCTTTTTAGGGCAGAGTAATATTCCATTGTGTGTATATACCACATCTTGTTTATCCATTTATGTGTTGATAGACACTTGGTTTGCTTCCACCATTTGGCTACGGCAAATAATGCTGCTATGGACATGTACAAATATCTGTTTGAATGCTTGCTTTCAATTATTTGTATGTATACCCAGAAGTAGATTTCTGGATCGTACTGTGATTGTATTTTTAATTTTTTGAGGACACTAAACTTTTTTTCACAGTAGCTGTACAATTTTACTTTCCCATAAACTGCTCAAGGGTACCAATTTCTCCACATCCTTGCCAACATTGTTATTTTATGTTTTTTTGGTAGTAGCTAACCTAATGAGTTGGTCAGATTTTAAATTAGCAATTATTTATTTGAGTGTATTTTGATTTTCTATGATTTACTACATCTATTTTGGTAAATTTTCATTTACTAGGAAATTATATGTTTTCTTAAGTTTTCAATGGCCTTGGCAAAACATTTTTGATAGTATTCTTTGTGATTTTAAAAGGAATCTTTAACTGTGTCTCCTTTTTCATTTCTGACATTTAAAATTTGTGCCTATATTTTTTAAAAAATATTTATTTATTTATTTATTTGGCTGCATTGGGTCTTAGTTGCGGCATGAGTATGCGGGATCGTTACAGTATGCGGGATCATTTTAGTTGCGACAGGCGGGATCTTTTAGTTGTGACAGGCGGGATCTTTTAGTTGTGGCATGTGAGATCTAGTTCCCTGAACAGGGATCGAACCCGGGCCCCCTGCATTGGGAGCGTGGAGTCTTAGCCACTAGACTACCAGGGAAGTCCTGTGCCTATATTTTTTTTCTTGATCTTTCTTGTCATGAGTTTGTCTATTTTATTAGTATTTCTAAAGATTTGGTTTTTAGTTTTGTTGATCCTATCGCTTCTTTGTTTTTTACTCAGTAAATGTCATGTCTTGGTTTTATTATTTCCTTTTTACTTCTTTCTCTGAGTTTATTTTTGCCAGTCTTTTTCTAACTCCTTAAGGTGAATGCTTGGCTCATTAATTTTTAGCCTTTTTTCCTAAAGATATTAATCTCTAAGGCCTTTTTTGATACAATATATTTTCATTATTACTCACTTCTAAATATTTTCTGATTTCCTTCAGAATTTTTTCTTTTATCCATTGGTTGTTTAGAACATTGACTTGAAATTTCCAAGCATAAGAGTTTTGTCTGTTGATTTCTACATTAATTACAGTAAGATCAGAGAATGTAGTCTTTGAAATCCTTTGAAATCTGAAGTAGCATAGCACAGGGTAAGATTTTGTAAATGTTCTGTGCCTGAAGAGAAATTGTGTTTTCTAGTTACCTATTCTATCAAGCATATTAGTCATGATATTACAATATTCTATATCTATATTGATTTTTGTCTACTTTCAATTACTGATTGAGGAGATTAAAGTCTCTCACTATGATCATAAATTTATTTTTTCTTGTTCCATCCATTTTTGCTTCATATATTTTGAGGCTAGGTTACTAAGAGCATACAAGTTTACAATTGTATATATTTCAATGTATTCAGCCTTTTACTATATGAAATGGCTCTGTAGCATGAGTAATGCTATAGGTGAATAGTTTTCCTTTTTTTCTGCAGGTGCTTTCTGGTTTTAACATCAAGTTCATAATAGATTCACAAAATAAATTGGCTTTTTTTTCTACCTCTGAAGAATTTTCTTAAAGTCTTATTTTGTTTGACAGTAGTATACATATACTAGATTTCATTTATTTAGTATATGCATGGTGTATCTTTTTCTACTTTAAAATATTTTGGTGAAATTCATTATGTAGCAGAAGAGTACATAAGATGTATATATACTGTTTGTAGAATAATAATAGAACAACTGTCTTTGTGCCTACTACTCAGGTTAGTAAGAATCTCCCAGTAGGAAATTTTGTTTGTTTGTATGTGCTTTTGTTTATGAAAGATATTTTCACTGGGTAGACATTTGCAATTTTACATTTATTTTCTCCAAAAATTGAGTAGATATCATTTGCTGTCTTCTTGCTTCTACTCCGCATAGGGTCAGTTTGTTCTTCTTTATTCTTTTTCAAAATTTCCTTAGCTATTCCTCTGCTTTTCAATTTCTACATAACCTTTGCAATTAACTTGTAAGCTAAGAAAATCCTGTTTGTATTTTGATTGAGACTGCATTGAGATAAGTGTGGACATCTTTTAAATATTCTTTCTTTCCATCCAGCCACATGTTTGTCTACTCATATATTGTATTTGTATGTATGTGTCATTCAGTAAAGTGTATAGTTTTCTTCATTTAAGTCTTAAGCATTTCTTGCTAGGCTTGTTTCTCAATAATTAGTGGGTTTTACAAGTACTTTGTATTTCAGTTTTTATTTTCTTTTAAACAAAGAGGTAGTTCCAAGGTTATAGATTAGAGTGGTGGCAATGCCTTTTGCTTTATTTTATGAATATGAGTGTTTGTGTGTATTTAAAAGTGTGAAATGATTCATGGATTTGACTGTCAGATATTTTGCATAGGGGCCAGGCTAATCTTCTGTGCATTGCTTTAATTTAAAATATGTAATGCCAAAATGAGCACTATTCTGTGTTTTTAATTTCAATTTTTATTTCATTATGGTCATAGGTTATGCCTTATATAGGTTCTACTTTGGGAAATTTAATGATTTTCTTTATAGCTTCATACATTGTAAAATTTTAAGAAGAATATGTTTTTTTCTCTTTGGGTATGTATAATATATGTTAGATCAAATTTGTTCATTGTTATGTGAATATTCTTACTTTTTTACACCTATTTTTGTGCTCATTAATATCCTTTTCTCAAAAATGAAGACTGCCAATATGCTATTATTATTTATTCTTGCCTCCTTGTATTCTTAAAATCAGTTTTTGCAATATATATATCACAAAGTTTAATTATTGTGGTCATAACTATTTACACATTTTTCATCTTACTGATGAATTATACCTTTTAAGAATATGAAACATTCCTCTTTCTTATTTAATGCCTCTCTCCTAGAATTTTTTTTTTTGTATTGTTATGGCAAACCTAGTTTGGTTAGGTTTTTGATATGTACTTTTATATTCTTCCTCTTTCCTCCTCTTCCCTTCATAGTTTTATTTTTGCATCTAGATCTGTTACTAAAAAATATACTTTTATTTTAGTTGTTTTCTGCTCTATAAAAAGTTACCATGCTGTATGTGATCTTTTTGAACTTAGCTCTTTTCCACTCAGTATTATAGTGCCTAGATTCATACAAATTGGGAATTTCCTGCTGTTTTTAAAGCACTTTGAGGTATAAATGTTATACATTAAACTGCACTTACTTTAAAGTTTATGATTTAATAAGTTTTGTCATAGTCATACACCCATGAAACCATCACCAAGATCAAGATAGTGAACATAATTGTCACCTCAAAAAGTTTCATCATCTGCTATATCCTTGCTGGTTTTCTGCCTGCTTTTGTTCTATCAATTTTTGAGAGAGGGATATGGAAATCTTTTATTTTAACTGTTAGTTTTTCTATTTCTTTTGGCAATTCAACCAGTTTTTGCTTCATGTTGTTCAAAGCCTTGTTATTAGATTCATAAATGCTAATCATTGTTATGTCCTCTTGACTAATTGACCCCTTTTTATTGTCAAATGACCTTCTTTATTCCCAATAATATTCTTTGCTATGTTGTCTAATATTAACATAACCACTCCAGCTTTCTTTTGTCTAGTGTTAGAGTGGTATATCCTTTTTTATCCTTTTATTTTTAACCTATATATTTATTTTTTCGCATGCATCCTTTTCTTAAACATTTAAAGGTCAGTAGACTTAAAGGGAATGTTTATTCTGGTACTGTTGACTATGATGTGAAGCTGCTAACTCTCTCAAGCCCTTGTCACCCAGGGCTTGTGAAAGCCACTCACAAATGGGGAGTTCCAGCTCTGTCTATGAGCATTATTGTCTCTTTGATTCTGTATTGAAAGGGTGATGTTATTTGTGATCTGTGGTAATATTGTTACTGGGATATTATTGAAACGATTTCTGAGGATGAAGTCTGATACTAATCTAAGTTGCTATATTTGAAATCTGAGAATTCTGCAAAGATATTTTTCATTATAAGCCGTGGTTCAATACTACTGAACCATTCCCTGTTGTAGTATTGCGCTCAGACCTCTTTCCATCTTCACAGCATGATAAATTATAAGCTTGTTGAACTCTGGGCTTTTCTTTGAGTCATCTGTTAAACCTCAGATTAGATCAGAAAGGAATATCAGTATCTGAAAAAGAAGTCTTTACCTCATTTATCATCTCCACCAATCAGAAAACTGATGGAGTATTTGTAATTGTCACTGAGTGGCAGGGGGACAGATGGTGGACTATCATTCTATCAGAAGATGGCCTTTTCTCTTTTACATGGTGTCTGTTTCACAGTATTTCATTAGCTTCATTTTTCTCATCCGTCACTTCAAACAATATAATACATAGATTGTAGTAGATAAGAACATAAGTGTATCCTATACCTGTAGACAGGGACCTTGGCAGAGTTGAATCTTTTGTATAATTAAAATAGCCTATCGAGTTTTAAAAATTGTCATTGTCACATGTGTTTAATTTTTCAAAATGATGCTGTCACAAAGGGCATTATTTTGATAAAAGGCATTACATTTCAGATTTTCTTAAATTTACTGTTTGACTAAATTTAAAATTTTATTTAAATATAATGGAACTCTCAAACTTTTTTTTTTAAGCATTTCTTCAGCACCTGCTTGTGCACTCTGCACTAGTCCAGGGACCAGGGAAATACAGATAAACAATGTCACTTGAGCCTATCTCTTAATTTTATGCTATCTCTGATAAATTTCATAGTTTCATGAATCTCTAAACACTCATTTGAATATAAAGGAACTAGTTTTTGTATATGGTGTTTTCACTTCTGAATAGTGCTTGGATGATAATAGTCTGTAGATATGGCTAATGCCATCCAATCAATCAGTAATTACAAATCAGCTTTACTGTGATATCTTTCTGGGGGATAATCTGCTGGAATAGTTTTATGAAAGAGTGATATCAGTCAAAATAATAGTTTAGATTCTTTTGGTCTTATTCTGAGTAAAACTCTGACTCTTTAACTTAAGCTGTTAGCCTAAGCCCTTGGCACTTAGTATTGAATTAAATGTTAATAAGTTAAATGTTAATGAGCTAAGCTGTTACTTATTATTTTCAATATACTATGTCTGTGAGGTCGGTATTCAAAATATGTGGTAAAGTACTGTCTAAAAATGCCATGTTGTTTGTGGTTGAGTATTTCTTTATTTCTTCCCTTCTTTCATCTGCTTCTTCCTCTTTTTCTCCTGATTTTCCTTCTTCTTCCCTTCCCAAACACCTTCATCTCTCCACTCTTCCACCTCTTCTTCACCCCTCACTTTTCTTACCATCATCATCCAGAGAAACAAGAAAAACAAGTTCCAACCCTCCAGGCCTTCTCACCCTTTCCCAGTTTTTGTAGAAGACAGTGAGAAAATATTGTAAAATGCCTCCTGTTTATCTTACTTCTTGTTGTGCCAGGCAGGCTTCAAAGAGCAGAATGCCTCATAATATTTTTAAGAATTTAAGAGAAAACATTATTTGGTTCTGGAATTGATTCATATCATTGGATTTTAGATTACAAAGTTTAGAAAGTAAAGGATGAGGTTGAGAGAAAAATGTTGTTTTCCAAACAAAATGTGAAAACCCTTGCATTAATTTCTCATCTATTTAGATTAGTAACTTGGCATCCACCCTGCTCTTGAAAGTAAACTTTTGGCTCTAGAGAAAATATGCCTCTTGAACATGACGTTTGATTTTCAAGTAAACATACATTTGTATTACTGTAATGAAATTCTGGTCCTTTTTATTCAAAGAAGACATATTTAAACGCTTTTTGATCAAAGAAGAATAACATCCTTAAAAATTCTCAGTTCTGTATTATAATACTTTTAAATAATGGGAAGCAAATTATTTTCTTTGATGTAGCACATTTTATGAAATGTATTTATTGTGTGGTAATCCTTGAGAGAGCTATAATAATTATAGTTAAATAAAGTCCTATATTGTGTCATTTATATTTTCCTGCTAATCAACTATTATTAGAACTTTGACATTCTTTCCCAAAAATCATGAACCTATCTATGGCTTAATTTTTTCCTGTCTCTTTAAAAAAATAAAGAACTATGAGAACCTTTAGGAAGAGTCTGATAGAATATCGAGGTCATAAACTTCAATATGAATTATTTCATTGACTATAGTAAATTATGTTAGAAAGGCCAGGGTTTGGTCTAGTATGCCGTAAAAGGTAATTAAAAGAATAAGGGTATAAACTTTGATGAGATCATCTGTATAGGTATTCGTTTCCTTATATGTTGTACTGGTATTTCTTATTGCAGCAATGTTGTTTTTATATAAAAAGTCACAACTGTGACTTTAAAACTAGACTTAAATTTGTCTGTGTGTATGTGTGTACACAGTGAGCCATCATTAATTAGCTTTTGGGCTTGATACATTCATTTCCAGAATGTTAGAAAATGGGGGACTTTACAATTTACTGTCTAATCCCTTTTCTTTTTTTCCTACTGAGGAAACTGAGGCCCAGAGAAGTCACTTAGCCATGAGTTGTAGAATTTATCCTGGTATAGCTATCTTGACTCACAGTTCAGTGCTGTTTCGACTGCATTGATTTGCTTTTCTATTCCTAAGGAAAAACAGTCTCCCCTCTTAATGGATATTTAGAATTAACAGTGTCAAATACTGAGAATAGCCAATGAAGACTCATTTCTGACTTGTTAGTAGCAGATAAGTACTTGCACTGAGCAGGATTCCAGGGTAGGAGCTGTATTTTTTAAATTTTTATAGGAAAGAAGGAGATCCAGGGGCCTTTGGATGATTTTTGGTTCTGATTGATTCATATTTTGGAAATGAGTCGTAGATACTGTGTCTCAAAGAGTATACTTTGCTTTTCCTTGTGCCTGTTCCATAATAATTAGGATTGTGGATAGATACAGAAAGATGAGTGTATTTTTACGTAGTTATACTTATTCTTCTGCAGCACAAATGAGCCTATAGCAACTGTAACCTAATACAAACCAATCTTCTTTTCTTTAAATAGCTTGCCTTTTCCTTGCATTTCCTTATTAGCATTAATTTCACAATAATTAAAATATTAATATATATCAATTGTGGAAAATTTGAGAAAAATATAGTTTGCCTACTGTTAACATTTTGATCTAATTTTCAGCTCTTTACATATGAATATATGAATCTTACACACTTATTTATATATAAGCTGCACTGCAAGGATTGAATCCTGAATTTTTTTTATTTTTAAGAATATAAGCTATGTGGTTTAATTGTATACATTGGTCTTAAGATTTTTGATCTTATTACTTGCATATGTGATCTGTTTCACACTCTTTAAAACAGAAAATCATTGAGTAGCAGTCAGATTTCAAAAAGTCTTCCAAGTACAGCCAGACAGTTGTCTACGTGATACGCTACATATGACAACATAGAATGTACAATTATATTAACACAGACTTCTTTTCCAAGGGGTCAGTATTTTCACACATCTAATAGGTCTCACGCACAAGGTAATGGAAACAGCAATATCGGTGTCTCTCAATCACATCAAGTTCATCAGACGTATTAAAAGGGTAGCCATTTTTAATTGAGAATTTTTATATATATTATATATATGCTTTTTAAACATTTTTTTCTACATTATCTCTGTTTTACATAAATACAGAGCTTAGGAAATAATACTTAAATGAGAACACCTTGGACAAATCCTCAGGCTCTATCCTACAAGCGTTCCATTCAGGAAGATCTCAGTACTTCTCCACTTTCTTGTAAAAATTTACAAACTGATTCATAACCAGACCACTTTGGAAAAAGAAGAACAAAGTTGGAGATGTTATGCTACCTGATTATAAGGCTTATTATAAAAGTTATAGCAATCAGAATGGTGTAGTATTAGTATCTAGATTGGAAAATAGACAAGTGAAACAGAGTAGATAAATGGATCTACACCTGCATATTTAAATAACTGATTTTTTCTTTTTGTACAGCAGGTTCTTATTAGTCATCAATTTTATACACATCAATGTATACATGTCAATCCCAATCGCCCAATTCAGCACACCACCATCCCCACCCCACCGCTTTCCCAGCTTGTTGTCCATACGTTTGTTCTCTACATCTGTGTCTCAATTTCTGCCCTGCAAACCAGTTCATCTGCACCATTTTTCTAGGTTCCACATAAATGCGTTAATATACGATATTTGTTTTTCTCTTTCTGACTTACTTCACTCTGTATGACAGTCTCTAGATCCATCCACGTCTCAACAAATGACCCAATTTCGTTCCTTTTTATGGCTGAGTAATATTCCATTGTATATATGTACCACATCTTCTTTATCCATTCATCTGTCGATGGGCATTTAAGTTGCTTCCATGACCTGGCTATTGTAAATAGTGCTGCAATGAACATTGGGGTGCATGTATCTTTTTGAATTATGGTTTTCTCTTGGTATATGCCCAGTGGTAGGATTGCTGGGTCATATGGTAATTCTATTTTTAGTTTTTTAAGGAACCTCCATACTGATCTCCATAGTGGCTGTATCAATTAACATTGCCACCAACAGTGCAAGAGGGTTCCCTTTTCTCCACACCCTCTCTGGCATTTGTTGTTTGTAGATTTTCTGATGATGCCCATTGTAACTGGTGTGAGGTGATACCTCATTGTAGTTTTGATTTGCATTTCTCTAATAATTAGTAATGTTGAGCTGCTTTTCATGTGCTTCTTGGCCATCTGTATGCCTTCTTTGGAGAAATATCTATTTAGGTCTTCTGCCCATTTTTGGATTGGGTTGTTTGTTTCTTTAATATTGAGCTGCATGAGCTGTCTATATATTTTGGAGATTAATCCTTTGTCCGTTGATTCGTTTGCAAATATTTTCTCCCATTCTGAGGGTTGTCCTTTCGTCTTGTTTATGGTTTCCTTTGCTGTGCAAAAGCTTTTAAATTTCATTAGGTCCCATTTGTTTATTTTTGTTTTTATTTCCATTACTGTAGGAGGTGGATCAAAAAAGCTCTTGCTGTGATTTATGTCAGAGTGTTCTCCCTATGTTTTCCTCTAAGAGTTTTATAGTGTCCAGTATTATATTTATGTCTCTAATCCATTTTGAGTTTATTTTGCTGTATGGTGTTAGGGAGTGTTCTGATTTCATTCTTTTACATGTAGCTGTCCAGTTTTCCCAGCACCATTTATTGAAGAGACTGTCTTTTCTCCATTGTATATCCTTGCCTCCTTTGTCATAGATTAGTTGACCATAGGTGTGTGGGTTTATCTCTGGATTTTCTATCTTGTTCCATTGATCTATGTTTCTGTTTTTGTGCCAGTACCATATTGTCTTGATTACTGTAGCTTTATAGTATAGTCTGAAGTCAGGGAGCCTGATTCCTCCAGCTCTGTTGTTTTCCCTCAAGACTGCTTTGGCTGTTCGGGGTCTTTTGTGTCTCCATACAAATTTTAAGATTTTTTGTTCTAGCTCCGTAAAAAATGCCATTGGTAATTTGATAGGGATTGCATTGAATCTGTAGATTGCTTTGGGTAGTATAGTCATTTTCACAATGTTGATTCTTCCAATCCAAGAACATTGTCTATCTCTCCATCTGTTGGTATCATCTTTAATTTTTTTCTTCAGTGTCTTATAGTTTTCTGCATACAGGTCTTTTGTCTCCCTAGGTAGGTTTATTCCTAGGTATTTTATTCTTTATGTTGCAGTGGTAAATGGGAGTGTTTCCTTAATTTCTCTTTCAGATTTTTCATCATTAGTGTATAGGAATGCAAGAGACTTCTGTGCATTTATTTTGTATCCTGCAACTTTACCAAATTCATTGATTAGCTGTAGTTGTTTTCTGGTGGCATTTTTAGGATTCTCTCTGTATAGTATCATGTCATCTGCAAACAGTGACGGTTTTACTTCTTCGTTTCCAATTTGTATTCCTTTTATTTCTTTTTCTTCTCTGATTGCTGTGGCTAGGACTTCCAAAACTATGTTGAATAATAGTGGCAAGAATGGACATCCTTGTCTTGTTCCTGACCTTAGAGGAAATGCTTTCAGTTTTTCACCATTGAGAATGATGTTTGCTGTGGGTTCGTCGTATATGGCCTTTATTATGTTGAAGTAGGTTCCCTCTGTGCCCACGTTCTGGAGAGTTTTTAATCGCAAATTGGTGTTGAATTTTGTCAAAATCTTTTTCTGCATCTATTGAGATGATCATATGGTTTTTATTCTTCAATTTGTTAATATGGTGTATCACATTGATTGATTTGCGTATATTGAAGAATCCTTGCATCCCTGGGATAAATCCCACTTGGTCATGGTGTATGATCCTTTTAATGTGTTGTTGGATTCTGTTTGCTAGTATTTTGTTGAGGATTTTTGCATCTACTGAATTTTTATTTAGCATTATACACTGAATGTTTTTAATATCATTACTGTTGTTTGAAACTAATCAAATCTGTATAGGATCATATTAATTCATGTACCATAATTTATGTAATCAATTCCCTACTGCTGATATTTTGTTGTAGCTCTCACTGCAGTGTGAATATATTTATAGAGTAGTATTGTTACAGAAGTAAATTACTTACAGTTTCTTTTTTTTTTTAACTGAACATTTATTAATTATTAAGTAGACTGGGCTGTGAAACTATTTGGTTGTTCATATAGAATGGAGGCAGGAATATCAATCTCTGAAAACCTCTATTTTTGGATGGCCAGAACTCTAGAAAACTTGAAGCAAGCAACATTTCGGGTAAAAGGAGATGAGACTGCTGTATTTTTCTTACCTTAGGCAGTTCTTTGGGGTTTTAAGAAAGAATGTCATTAAGGATTATTTTCTGCAGGATATTGTCTCCTTCTGTCCTTACAATAGATTTCAAACTTGGAGTACACACTTTTAGCACTTGAATAGTGCACAAACATGTAAATTTCATTTTAAGTCCAGTTCTTAGATGCTTGAGAGATAGGAATATTGTGATTTCATTTACTCCTTTTGGAAAGACAAACATAGAATTTTAAGATGCATGTGTACAAATTATTTCTTGTTACAAGATTTTCTAAACTGATTATTGTGGAGAATTTAAAACATTTATAATAGTAGTCAGAATAATACGACAAGCCTCCATGTAATCATCACTCAGCTGTAACAATGATAAACTTATCCTGTCTTATTGACGTTCCATTCACTTTCCACAAATACTCTTTTGAAGTCAATTCCAGATTTCATCTCATAAGAGCTATTTTAAAATGATTTACCTTCTATTTATACATGCTTATTATAAATGAGAGAATTAAAAATCTATCACAATCATCTAGTGACAACTTTTAGTAATTTTCCACCTTTTTTTTTTAATAGGTCTTTATTGGAGTATAATTGCTTCACAATACTGTGTTAATTTCTGTTGCACAACAGAGCAAATCAGCCATATACATACACATGTCCCCACATCCCCTCCCTCTTGAGCCTCCCTCCCATTGCCTTATTTTCTTATAGTCATTCTATGCACATACGTATACACATATAAAAATGCAAAGATATATATAATTATTATAAAATTTTGTACATAATTGCATTAATTAGGGAAAAGACTAATCTGCTGTAATAGTGACAAAAATACAGTGATTTTAAGAACATAGAAGTTTATTTCTCACAATAAAGTCCTGAGGTAAGCAATCCCAAGTGGTCAGTCCTGAGGTAAGCACTCCCAAGGCTTTATGCCATGTTGTTTTTCAGAGATCCATCTTCTGTCTCTATTATCCCCTAAGATATGCCCTCCCCTTCAGAGTCAGAGCTGTGTTATAGGCCCTTTTGTGTTCCAGTTTGCAGAAGGGGAAGAAAGTGAATGGTCTTCAAACACTGAACATGCATTCATAGTCCATTGATGAGAATTCAGTCACGTGGCTACCACTAGCTATAAGAGGGACTGGGAAATTCAGTTCCTAGCTGAAGAATTGTGTGACTTGCTAAAGCTTTGTTACTGTGCAGCCTGCTGCAATGCAGTATGTTCCTCTGTAGCCTCTATTGCCTGCTCATGGGCAGGCGGATCTAGAGGCTTGATCAAGCTAAGGTTCAACCCATTTGGAAAAACTGTATTTGGTGCTGAGTTCTTTCATCAGGATGAACTTAATGTCTGATTGTCTTTCTTTTTGCGATGTTGACATATTAGCTGTTGATGCTCTTGGGTTTTGATTAATGGATACTTAAATCCATTAATTCATGAATATGGGGATATTCTAATTATACATTTCATTTGCATTTATTATTTGGAATACATTTATAAGGAGATGCTTTCCCTCATCTACTATTTGGTTATCAAGTGGCAGGTTAAAATTTTGATTATTTACCTGTTTTCAGTATAATGAGTTGGTTTCCTATTATCCTTCAACTGTGTCCACAATTAGTTTTTAAAATGTATATATCATTATAAACTCTGTAATTAAACACTTTTGATGGGTTTCAGTCATTGGAAAATTTCCTTTTTTTAAAGCTCAAATTATGCTATCTTTTGGTCAGTGGGAGCCTCTTAAAGTTTGCTCTCAGGTTCTTTTGACATGAGCCTAGTTGAATTTGTTAGTTACCTTGCTACTTGGTATGGCAAGACATTTAGTTTATGATTAACTATTTCATTAAGAAGCCCTAATTACTTTTACTGAGAAAGGGTATTTTAAGAGCAGAAGAAGGGATGGTCATTGCTACTGGGTGGATCACTGTGAACAGAATTACAGAATAAAGAAATAAAATGTATGTGATATGTGTGTGAGTATGTTACATACAAGCTCATATACGTGTGTGCATATATGTTTATAATTTATTAAATGATGATGGACTCATGAACTCTTACAATTCAAACTCAGGACTACATGGGTTTTATTTAACCTTCTCCATATTGTATCTGTATCTCTTTTCTTCCATACCAAGCATTCAGGATATAAAGGACACAGGGAATGATAGAATTACAATACCCATAATCTCCTTTACTTCATCCCACATTACACACACAGCAGTCTTAGAATGACATTACTAATAATCCCACCACCAATGTTAATTACTGAGAACAGTTTAAAATTCTTTTCATGTTTTCCCCATTCTCCTCATCTTTTTTTATTAGTAATTCTGTGAAAAGTCTGACATATAGCCATTATATAACTATATTTCTTTAACTTTTAATCACTAGTGTAGTCTTAGTTCTGTAAGTGTACGTGTAATGTTTACCACGAGTCTTATGTCTGTGTCTCTCTAGTCTTGTTGGTTTTCTGAGGCTTGTTCTGTAGTAGATTCTTCAGGAAGGTCTTATGAGAATAATATTCTCTGAGGTTTTTTTAAATGTTGATAACAGTTTATCTGTGCTTTTCATACTTGAAAGTTGGTTTTGCTGGATATAAAATCCTTAGCTCACATTTCTTTCTTTAAAAAATACTAAATACATTACAGTAGTCCCCTCTCATCCTTGGAGGATATGTTCCAAGACCCTAGTGGATGCCTAAAACCATGGATAGTACCAAATACTATATATACAGTTAATCCTTGAACAACACGGGTTTGAGCTATGCGAGTCCACTTATACAGGGATTATTTTCAATAAAATGATCTGTGGTTGGTTGAATCTGCGAACATGGAAGGCCACCTGTAAGATTACATGCAGATTTTTGACTGTGTGGGAATTAGCATCACTAACCCCCATGTTTTTCAAGGGTCAGCTGTATTGTTTTTTTCTTTACATAAATACCTGTGATAAAGTTTAATTTATAAATTAGGCAAGTAAGAGAATATCTGAATTGCCAGTATCACTACTCCTGTGCTCTGGGACCATTATTAAGTAAAATAGCGTTACTTAAAAACAAGCACTGCCGTACCACAATCCATCTGATAACCTAGATGGCTACTAAGTGACTAACGGGTAGGTGCAGCATGGAAACACTGGACAAAGGAAGATTTACATCCAGGCCATGTAGCAGATTGGTGTGAGACTTCATCACACTACTCAGAACAATACACAATTTTAAACTTATGAATTGTTTATTTCTGGAATTTTCCATTTAATATTTTCAGACCCTGGTGACCACAGGTAACTGAAACCACAGAAAGTGAAACCGAGGATAAGGGGGTACTACTGTACTTCATTTTCTTCTGGCATAAAATATTGCTGTCAAAAGCGCTGATGATAATCTAATTTTTTTCATAAATTATATTTTTAGAAATTGTAATACAATGTGTCTTGGTATTAGCCACTCTGGGTCAATATTTTCAGATATGTGGTGTACTCTTTCAATATTTAATTATATTCTTTTTCAGGAAAGTTTTCTTGAATTATAGTTTTTAATATTTGATTTGTTCCCTTGGTTTGATTTTCTTTTTCAGGCACTCCTGTTCAGTTTGCTGCATCTTTCCCTATCTTCTGTATTTCCACTTACTCTCAAATAATTTTTATTTCTTTTGCTTTAAGTATTTTTCTACCTTTTATCTTTTAGTTGTCTGAGGCATTATTTGTTGTGTTTATTCATCTTTTGTCATCTGTTTTATCTTCATTTCTTAAATGATTTATTTTCTTTTGCAGTCTTCATTGAGCTCTGTGACCTAAATGCTGAGGTGCTTAGGATGGCGATTTGTGTCAGAACATTTTCTGTATTTGTTTTAGTTTATTTTGAAATAGAAGGTTGCATTTTTATCTTTTCTGTGGATTTTTTTGGTGTGTTTTCATTGTTGTAGTGTTGCTATTCTACTTATTTTCTTTTTCTTTTAATAAGTTTGACATTTGACCTTGATACTTTTGTATTGCTTATTTTTATGTGGAACTGGTTTTATAAGACTTTTATAATGAGTTGTGACTCAAGGTACCTATTCTAACTTCTTAGAGCTCCCTCTTCTATTGTTTTTGTGAAAAATATAGTGACTTGCTTTCTAAAATTTCTTGATTCTGTTTCCCTGCTCTGCTTTTATCGAGGCTTTTCCCCCCTTTGTCTCAATTATCCCTAGTTGGCTTAATTAAGTTCCTTTTTTAACAGTTTCTCCTTGGCTCAGTTTCAAGAGTTCATAGGGCCTAGCCTTCACCACACTGTTCAGACCTTCTTAATGCAGGCACCTTTTACTCACCTGCCATTTGAGTGGGAAACCTCTCTCAGTTTTAGATGCTGTTCGCAAATTGGCCTATTGAACTCTCCAGTGAAAAACAGTTCCTTTTAGAGTTCTGTTCTCAAGTTCATTATTCACTCTTGTTTCCCTCTGATTTCTCCTTCAAAGGCACTGAAACACAGCTGACCTATTGGTAGTTTGTCCTCACCCTGTTCTATTTGGAGGCTGTGGGGATACCTTGTCGCTTACTTTGTTGTAAATATTTTCTGTGGGTTTTGTTTTTGCTATCTAATCTTTCTTTCTGATTTATATGATGATTCCAAGAGGATCTTAAACATTGCTACCACTGCCTTCATTTTCTCAGAAATCTCCTAAGTGTTTTAATGACTAATACTTCATCATAGAAATATACCATAATTTTCTCAACCACTTCTCAGTGTGAAAAACCTTCTTTGTACATTCTCTCCATCTTCAGAAACCATCTCAAAACATTCTTCCTGTATAGTCTTCATGGTTTTAATGGAAAAATAACTATTAATCATCCTGTGTCACACCCAACAATGCATTTCTTTTATCATCAAAAGGCGGTCTCTTTCTTACAAAAAGTGAAAACATAATGCAAACCACCAGAAGCACATCTATAAAACCTTGAAATGTGTCTATAGAAAGCCAGACAAAAGACACATTTTAAGTCACAGAAGACAAAATACAAACAAATGGTTAAGCATACTAATATCACTTTTTCAGCTAACAAATTGACATATTTACAAAAAAAAAAAAGACAAAAGAAAACAGAAACACTAGATACTAGCAAATCACTTGTGGGGACTTAATTCTCATTTTGGTTGTTTCGGAATACATATGAGAAGCCTTAAAAATATGTGTAATCTGTAACCCAGGAATTTCAGTTCTATGATTTGATCATAAAGGAATAATATACTCTGTGTTTAAAATTTTAACTATAGGAGTATTTATTGCCCTGGTATTTATTATATTGAATAAATAAAATAAATCCAAATATCTAACTGCTATAATCAGTAGATTATGTTCTAGAACATTATTTAATGGTATGAATATATTTGCAATATTAAATTTAAAAAGCAGATTATAAAATATAAAAGGTATGCTCATTTTAATAAAAATATATATGAATAAAAATGTCTGGATGATATACTCAAATAATTATTTTTAGGTGTCAAGATTATAGGAGATTTTTATTTCTTAGTTTTATTCATATTTTCTATAATTAACATGTTGATTTTGTATTAAGAAAAAGGTTAAACAAAAATATATATTCTCATTTGTTTTTAGTTTTGAGGTTTTTAAAAAATTAACATAAATTTGAGGGAGTATGTGTGAATGTGTATGTTAATGTAATGTCTTTTACATTACATGTGTGAATGTGTATGTTAATGTAATGTAAATTTGAGGGAGTATGAGAGAGTATGTGTGAATGTGTATGTTAATGTAATGTCTTTTTAAAAGATGCAATTTTTTTGTTCTGGATAGAATCCAAATTTTTCTATATAATGTCTGCATTTTCATAATAAGGATCCTATTAATACTTAATGGATTCTATTAGATATGTAAATAACATTTATGTACAACTGAAAATAGTATAATTGAACTTTTCACAAAATTGAAGATGTCATTTGGAAGATTTCCTTTCCTTAACGCAGTGATAGAAATTAGATGTCAGAGACTCAGCCCACATGAGCAGTGTAGCGGGAGGGAATGTGGAGTAGTAAAAAAGGTTGGTCTTGTGAAGTCAGCCAGTTGTGGTTTTGAACTTGAGTTTTGTGATCATGGACATAATATTGAACCTCTTTGAGCCTTTGTTAAATATCTGTAAAATGTAAACATATTGCCACCTGTTCTATGGGGTTGTGAAGATTTTAGGAAATAATGTATGCACTTTGGCCCTTTCCTGGTCACAGTAAGTATTTAATAAATGATTAAATAAAGAAAATAATTGCTTCTGCATTTGAGAGAATATTTTCTGCCTTTGGTTGTGGCGTTTCTGTTTTGCTTTTTTGGTAGGTTTATGAATTGAAAAGTTTCTTTTTATCAGTTGTACAACACAGTGATTCAATATTTACATAGATTATACTCCATTTACAGTTATATATTATATAACATATATATTTATATCCCCTGTGCTGTACACTACATCCTTTTATCTTATTTATTTCATAACTAGTAGCTTGTACCTCTTAATCCCCTTCCATTGTCTTGTCCCTCCCCATCCCTCGCCCCAGTGGTAACCACTAGTTTGTTCTCTGTGACTGTGAGTCTGTTTCTGTTTTGTTATATCCATTTGTTTTATTTTTTGGATTCCACATATAAGAGAGAACATAAAAGATTTGTCTTTCTCTGACTTCACTAAGCATAAAATTTTCATAATGAGCACAACTCTATGACTCAAACTCATTTTCCAGCCATATATGTAAGGTACTAGTCAAGAATACAGACTCCATAATCATACTGTCTGGGTTTAAACTTAGGCCCTAGCACTACTACCTCCAAAGCTGCTTAGTCATGATCTTGACCTTTTAACTTCAGAAAAGTTATTTGATTCTGTGTTTGTTTCCTCATAGTTAAGATGGGAATAATAACAATATATACCTTTTAGTATAAAGGACTAAATGATCATATGTAAAGTACTTACCTCAATATATGTTGTAGAATAAACCCTCATAAATACTATTTTTGTCTTTTTTTAATTGAGATATAATTGGCAGAACATTTGTGTTAGTTTTAGGTGTACAACATAATGTTTGATATATATAGTGTATGAAATGTAAACTTACTTACCATATAAGTTTAGTTAAAGTCTATCACCACACATAGTTAACATTTTTTTTTCTTGTGATGAGAACTTTCAGGATCTATTCTCTTAGCAACTTTCAAATATCCAATACAGTATTGTTAACTATAGTCACTATGTTGTACATTACATTCCCATGATTTATTTATCTTATAACTGGAAGTTTGTACATTTTCACCACCTTCATTCATTTGACCACAAATACTATTTTAGATCTTATTACCTCATCCTCTTCTCATCATTCATTTAACATTTACTTATTGAGTGCCTACCATATGCCAAGCACAGTACCAGACACTGAAACATCACTGAGCAAAACGAAGTCAGTGCCCTCATGAAACTTATATTCTAGTGCAGGAGATTGCAAATGAATATTGATGTTAGGCACTAATATTAGACAAGTCCTATGAAGAAAAATAAACAAAATAAGAAGATGGCAAATAATAGAAGGTGTTACTTAAGATTGGGTGTTCATTTTACCTGAGACTGTGCAAGTACTTGGAGAAGAATATTCTTGGCTAAGGAAACAAGAGTCCTGACGCAGTACCATTCCTGATGAATGTGGGGAACAACAGCATCCACTCCACTGTGGATAGAAAGGAGTGAACAAAGGAGAGAGTAGTGTAAGATGAGGTGAGAGAGGTTGATGATGTGGGGGCTTAGTAGGCCATGGTAAGGACTTTGGATTTGACCCTAAATGTGATGAGAACTCAAGATTTTGATAAGAGGAATGATATGATGTGATTTATATTTTTAAAAGTCGCTGATTTTGTAAAGGAAAGATTTGGAGATCATAGAAGCTGCAAGAACATTTAAGAGGCTATTGCGATAATATGGATGAGAGCTGATGATGCCTTAGACTAGGTGATGGTGGTGGGGAGAAGTGGTTGGATTGGGATTAATATGGGTATATTTGAAAGTAGAGCTGATAGGAGTTACTAGTGTATTAGATGTGAGCAATTGTACAAATAGTGGGACCATTTACTGAACACTCTAAGAGCAATTTATATTGGGAGCGTAAGAGTTTTGTTGTAGAATATTATTTTGGAAATGCTTATGGTGGAAATATTCTACTTAAGTGGAGATTTTCAGGAGACAGTTTGATATAGGAATGGAGTTCAGGGGAGAGGTCTGGACTAGGGATAAAAATTTGGGAATTGCCTGTGTGAATAATGTTTCAAGTCACTGCACTTGATGGATAAGTTTGAATAGAGAAGAGGGAGGATCTGAAGATAGGTCTGAGATGTTTAACATTTACCAGTCAAGAAGAGGAAAAGGATCTAGCAAGGAAAACGTAGAAGGTACAGCTGGAGTTAGGAGGACAATGTGATGTCTAGTAACCTAGTGAAGAAAGAGTGTCAGGGAGGAAGAAGTGATCTACAGTGCTAATGGTGTTGGAAATTTAAGGAGAGGGTCTAAAATAATTTCTAGGAAGGAGAATGTGGGTAGACTAAGGTTGCTTGATTGCCTGGCAATACTGGAGCCCATTTGAGGTGTAATGTCATAAATTTAAAGTTAGAGTAGTCAACATGGTTTGTAATTATAGCCATATTAATCTGCTCAGTTATGGGTACACAGTAGGGAAAGAGTTGGATTTAGGGTTAGGATTTTTCCATGCAAGTATGAAAGAAGAACAGAGGGGCAAGCGAGTTGTGTACATGCAAGGGAGTGATTACGGTGATGAGCCGTAAAAGCCAAGATGGCTAAGGAGGGCACTGGGGCCAACTTCTGCTGCCAGTAACCACCTTCCACTTTCACATCTCTGCCTGTTTTCTGAGATGCCCTTTTCCTTTCTCCTTCCTGCCACCTTTACCAACCACCAGCCCAAACAAATACACACATCCCCAATATCCATATGTTCAAATTCAATCAAGGGATAGCAGACGTGGTGCTTCCTTCTTAAAATCTTTCCTCTTTACCCTGAGTGAACAGTGATCTTGTTTCCCCTTTTGAGCTCCTATAGCACACTCTTAACTCTCAAGTTTGGTACATTTGTGTACATATTTTACCTCTCCTACTGCAGTGTAGGGTTGCAAGGCACAGGGATATGTCGCTGTATCCTTAGCATTTAGCGCAATTGATGTGCAGCAAAGGTTTGGTGAGTCAATGAAAATCTCAAGTAAAACAGTTTCTTCAGTTTTTCCCCAAGCAATTTTTGAAACCAGTATTTCATAGAGATTACTTTTACTTTCATCTATATATTCTTTCATACTCACCGTAGTCTGTATCAATGCTATGTTATTTCTTAATCATCATCACCATTATTTCATTTATTTATCTTGCAGGAGCACCTTTCCTTAAAGAAGTATATTATTGACATTGTGGTTGAAAGTGCAGCTCCACCAGAGCCTTTGAAAGATGGAGAAGAGCGGCAAAAAAACAAAAAAAAAGCCAAAAAGATAAAAGCCCGGATGAACTTCAGGTACTAAAAATATCCTTAAAAACAAAGAAAAACTCTTAGTGATGTATCTTTTTTAATGTAAATCCAAGGAAGACCCTGTCTCCCCGCCAAAAAAGTTTAAACTTGTTTGCTTCAAGAAAGCCTTGAAAATAACACTGATGAGCCTAATTTATAGCCACTTTCTTTGATTAAGAAAGAAAACTGCATATCGATCTGAAGCCCTTGCTTTCACCTGTTAAGAGCTCTTCTTATAATTGGATGCCAAAGCCCTGCCAAACTTGTGCCTCCTTCAGCATACAACAGTATGTTTAAGTATGTGTAAACCAAGCCTATTTTTCTTTCCAACTATTGATTTTTAAATGAAGTATCAAAGAAAATCAATAGCAATCAACAAATAGAAGTCTGCTGGCTGTAGTGTCAAATACCATGACTAGGTTTAATCAATTTGGTAGCCTGTCACAACAAGAAAAAGTTCAAGAAATATCTTGAGATGGAAAGTGAGTTGTCAGATCTGTAGTTTCTCATCTGCCTCCAAAGTGATATCTGAGGATCAGACAGCTGTGTAGAATACCATTACCTCACAAGCTTTGAGCATCATCTGATGACTGATGAGCCTTGTTCGAGGACACACATGTCGTTCCTCCTTAGAAGATAGTTCTCTGCTATTTGAAGGAAGGTAGTCTGAATATGTTGTTATACCCTTATTCCCAAATGGTTTGAAAGATAGAGAAGCTTCACCCATGGGATTACAGAAATACAGGTCTAGAATAATGGTGAACAGGAGTTATCTCTCTATAGTTTCCAATTTCAGATTGTAATTTAAAAAGGTGTCATTTCATCTTATAGAATCAGTGAAAACTTGAGAGTACTCATTCAGGCAAAAAATAGAAAAGGCTTCTTTGATTATATTTTTTGAAGTTCCTCCAAGTTTCTAAAACTAGTTTTGCAGTATATACTTCAGGGTATTACTGACCTTCATTTCTAGTTTGTGCTAAGAACTTGCTGAGGTCCTGAAATGCTGTAGAGTCCATTCTTTGGACCTCTCTTTTTTTTCCTCTGTGTACACATTCCCTTGGCTAGTTGACCCAGTTCTGTGGCTTTAAATATTCTCCATTTGCTGATGACTACCAATTTTATATATCTTCAGTTTTACTCAAACTTAGTATGTCCAAACAACAAGCTGCTGCTTTCTTCTCTGCAACACCCCTCCCGAAAAAAAACCCGTTCTTGTCCCATAGTCTTCCCTATCGTAATGACCAGGTGCTCTGTTCTAGTTGTGTATGCCAAAACCCTTGAAGTTGTCCTTGACCTTTTTCTTTCTCCCACACTACTCATCCAATCTAACTGCAAATAATGTTAGCTTTGCTTTAAAATACATTCAGAATTTGACTGTCTTTCTCTAGCATCACTACTTCCTCCTTCAACCAAGCCTCCATCATATCTCACCTGGATTATTGCTGTACTCCTCTGACTAGTTTCTTTGTTTCTATCCTTGGCTCCTTACTGTCTATTCCAAACACGCTAGCCAAAGTGAACCTGTTAAAATGTCAGATCACGTCACTTCTCTTCTCAAAACCTCAGGGCTTTTAAACTTCAGTACTTCAGTTTTCCTCTTCCTGGATGGCTCTTCCTACTTCTATCTATAGAGCTTAGCTCCCTTACCTCCTTCAGGTCTTTGCTCAAATGTCACCTTTTCAGTGAGGTCCTTCAGGGAAGTATAGTATAGTTTTATATATATATATATATACACACACATATATATATATTAATATAATATATATAGTAATAATGCTAGTTTATTAAAGAAAATCTTTAAGTTATAGGAAAAAACTATAATTCTGATACTAATATTTTGGCATATATATCCTTTTTATGCATACTTATCTGTATCTATAGACTTTTTTTTTCATTGCAGTATGATTTATTTAAGTGAAAGTAGAGATCTCTAATGTACAGATTGTTTAGTTTTGCCAAATCTAGATACTCATGTAAGCCATACTCCTGTCAAAGTTTAGAACACTTCCATTACTCCACAGAGTGTCTTTGTGTCTCTTTTCCAGTCAGTCTTCCACCACTCCTGGTGCTTGGTAACCACTGATCTGCTTTCTATCATTATAGATTAGTTTTTCCTGTTCTAGGAATGCATACAAATGAAATCAGATTCCTCTGTGGCTGGCTTCTTTTACTAAGTACAGTTGATCCTTGAACAATGAGAGGGTTAGGGGCACTGACTCTCCATACAGTCAAAAAATCCACATATAACTTATTGGTCCTCCGTATCTGCAGTTCCTCTGTATCCATGTTTCCACAGCCATGGGTTCAACCAACCGGGGATTGTGTAGTACTATAGTATTTACTATTGGAAACAATCCATGTATAAGTAGACCCACATAGTTAAAAGCCATGTTGTTCAAGGGTCAACTGTATACTGTCTCTCAGACTTATCTGTGTTGTGGCATGTATATAGTTTGTTCTTTTTCATTGCTGAACATATCCATTGTGTGCATGTCCCACAAATTTTTATCTGTTCATATGTTGATAGACATTTGGGTTTCCAATTTTTGGCATTTGTAAATTAAGCTCCTATCAAGTCTTTGGGTGTATACACATTTTAATTTCTCTTGGGTAAATACTTAAAAGTATAATACCACACTGTTTTCCACAGTGGTTGTACTGTTTTACACTCCCATCAGCAAACTGTGGGAGTTCCAGTTGCTCAAAAATTTGTCAGTACTTGGTATTGTGAGTTTTGAAAATTTTAACCTAATTCCAGTGTGAGCATAGTGGTATCTCATTGTGATTCTAATTTGCATTTTCCTAGTGACTAATGATATGTATTGAGTATCTTTCCATGTGCTTTTTAACCATTCATATCTTCCTTTATGATGTGTCTGTTGAAGGTTTTTGCACATGTTAAAAGTTGTCACTTTATTTTTGAGTTGTTTATATATTCTAGCTACACGTTCTTTGTCAGATATGTGTCTTGTGAATTTTTTTCTGAATCTGGAGCTTGCCTATACATTTTGTTAATGATAGCTTTTAATAAGCAAAAGTTTTTTAATTGTGATGAAGTCTATTTTATCAATATGTTCTTTTTTAACATCTTTATTGGAGTATAATTGCTTTACAATGGTGTGTTAGTTTCTGTTTTATAAAAAAGTGAATCAGTTATACATATCTGATTTGTTCCCACATTTCTTCCCTCTTGCGTCTCCCTCCCTCCCACCCTCCCTATCCCACCCCTCCAGGTAGTCACAAAACACCGAGTTAATCTCCCTGTGCTATGCGGCTGCTTCCCACTAGCTATCTACCTTACATTTGGTGGTGTATATATGTCCATGCCTCTCTCTCGCTTTGTCACAGCTTACCCTTCCCCCTCCGCATATCCTCAAGTCCATTGTCTAGTAGGTCTGTGTCTTTATTCCTGTCGTAGCCCTAGGTTCTTCAGGACATTTTTTTTTCCTAAAATTCCATATATATGTGTTAGCATACGGTATTTGTCTTTCTTTTTCTGACTTACTTCACTCTGTATGACAGACTCTAGGTCTATCCACCTCATTACAAATAGCTCAATTTTGTTTCTTTTTAAGGCTGAGTAATATTCCATTGTATATATGTGCCACATATTCTTTATCCATTCATTCGATGATGGACACTTAGGTTGTTTCCATCTCCAGGCTATTGTAAATAGCGCTGCAATGAGCATTTTGGTACATGACTCTATTTGAATTATGGTTTTCTCAGGGTATATGCCCAGTAGTGGGATTGCTGGGTCATATGGTAGTTCTATTTGCAGTTTTTTAAGGAACCTCCATACTGTTCTCCATAGCGGCTGTACCAATTCACATTCCCACCAGCACTGCAAGAGTGTTCCCTTTTCTCCACACCCTCTCCAGCATTTATTGTTTCTAGATTTTTTGATGATGGGCATTCTGACTGGTGTGAGATGATATCTCATTGTAGTTTTGATTTGCATTTCTTTAATGATTAATGATGTTGAGCATTCTTTCATGTGTTTGTTGGCAGTCTGTATATCTTCTTTGGAGAAATGTCTGTTTAGGTCTTCTGCCCATTTTTGGAATGGGTTTGTTTTTTTGTTACTGAGCTGCATGAGCTACTTATAAATTTTGGAGATTAATCCTTTGTCAGTTGCTTCATTTGCAAATATTTTCTCCCATTCTGAGGGTTGTCTTTTGGTCTTGTTTATGGTTTCCTTTGCTGTGCAAAAGCTTTGAAGTTTCATTAGGTCCCATTTGTTTATTTTTGTTTTTCTTTCCATTTCTCTAGGAGGTGGGTCAAAAAGGATCTTGCTGTGATTTATGTCATAGAGTGTTCTACCTATGTTTTCCTCTAAGAGTTTGATAGTTTCTGGCCTTACATTTAGGTCTTTAATCCATTTTGAGCTTATTTTTGTGTATGGTGTTAGGGAGTGATCTAATCTCATACTTTTACATGTACCTGTCCAGTTTTCCCAGCACCACTTATTGAAGAGGCTGTCCTTTCTCCACTGTACATTCCTGCCTCCTTTATCAAAGATAAGGTGACCATATGTGTGTGGGTTTATCTCTGGGCTTTCTATCCTGTTCCATTGATCTGTCTTTCTGTTTTAGTGCCAGTACCATATTGTCTTGATTACTGTAGCTTTGTAGTATAGTCTGAAGTCAGGGAGCCTCATTCCTCCAGCTCCATTTTTCGTTCTCAAGATTGCTTTGGCTATTCGGGGTCTTTTGTGTTTCCATACAAATTGTGAAATTTTTTGTTCTATTTCTGTGAAAAATGCCAGTGGTAGTTTGATAGGGATTGCATTGAATCTGTAGATTGCTTTGGGTAGTACAGTCATTTTCACAATGTTGATTCTTCCAATCCAAGAACATGGTATATCTCTCCATCTATTTGTATCATCTTTAATTTCTTTCATCAGTGTCTTATAATTTTCTGCATACAGTTCTTTCGTCTCCTTAGGTAGGTATATTCCTAGATATTTTATTCTTTTTGTTGCAGTGGTAAATGGGAGTGTTTTCTTAATTTCACTTTGAGATTTTTCATCATTAGTGTATAACAATGCCAGAGATTTCTGTGTATTAATTTTGTACCCTGCTACTTTACCAAATTCATTGATTAGCTCTAGTAGTTTTCTGGTAGCATCTTTAGGATTCTCTATGTATAGTATCATGTCATCTGCAAACAGTGACAGCTTTACTTCTTTTCGATTTGGATTCCTTTTATTTCCTTTTCTTTTCTGATTGCTGTGGCTAAAACTTCCAAAACTATGTTGAATAAGAGTGGTGAGAGTGGGCAACTTGTCTTGTTCCTGATCTTAGTGGAAATGCTTTCAGTTTTTCACCATTGAGGACGATGTTGGCTGTGGGTTTGTCATATATGGCCTTTATTATGGTGAGGAAAGTTCCCTCTATGCCTACTTTCTGCAGGGTTTTTATCATACATCGGTGTTGAATTTTGTCAAAAGCTTTCTCTGCATCTATTGAGATGATCATATGGTTTTTCCCCTTCAATTTGTTAATATGGTTTATCACATTGATTGATTTGCGTATATTGAAGAATCCTTGCATTCCTGGAATAGACCCCACTTGATCATGGTGTACGCTCCTTTTAATGTGCTGTTGGATTCTTTTTGCTAGTATTTTATTGAGGATCTTTGCATCTGTGTTCATCAGTGATATTGGCCTGTAGTTTTCTTTCTTTGTGACATCCTTTTCTGGTTTTGGTATCAAGGTGATGGTGGCCTCGTAGAATGAGTTTGGGAGTGTTCCTCCCTCTGCTATATTTTGGAAGAATTTGAGAAGGATAGGTGTTAGCTCTTCTCTAAATGTTTGATAGAATTCGCCTGTGAAGCTATCTGGTCCTGGGCTTTTTTTTGTTGCAAGATATTTAATCACAGTTTCAATTTCAGTGCTTGTGATTGGTCTGTTCATATTTTCTATTTCTTCCTGATTCAGTCTTGGCAGGTTGTGCATTTCTAAGAATTTGTCCATTTCTTCCAGGTTGTCCATTTTATTGGCATAGAGTTGCTTGTAGTAATCTCTCATGATCTTTTGTATTTCTGCAGTGTCAGTTGTTACTTCTCCTTTTTCATTCCTAATTCTATTGATTTGAGTCTTCTCCCTTTTCTTCTTGATGAGTCTGGCTAATGGTTTATCAATTTTGTTTATCCTTTCAAAGGACCACTTTTAGTTTTATTGATCTTTGCTATCGTTTCCTTCATTTCTTTTTCATTTATTTCTGATCTGATTTTTATGATTTCTTTCCTTCTGCTAACTTTGGGGTATTTTTGTTCTTCCTTCTCTAATTTCTTTAGGTGCAAGGTTAGGTTGTTTATTCGAGATGTTTCCTGTTTCTTAAGGTAGGATTGTATTGCTATAAACTTCCCTCTTAGAACTGCTTTTGCTGCATCCCATAGGTTTTGGGTCGTCGTGTCTCCATTGTCATTTGTTTCTAGGTATTTTTTTATTTCCTCTTTGATTTCTTCAGTGATCACTTCGTTACTAAGTAGTGTATTGTTTAGCCTCCATGTGTTGGTATTTTTTACAGATCTTTTCCTGTAATTGATATGTAGTCTCATAGCGCTGTGGTCCGAAAAGATACTTGATACAATTGCAGTTTTCTTAAATTTACCAAGACTTGATTTGTGACCCAAGATATGATCTATCCTGGAGAATGTTGCGTGATTACTTGAGAAAAATGTGTATTCTGTTGTTTTTGGATGGAATGTCCTATAAATATCAATTAAGTGCATCTTGTTTAATGTATCATTCAAAGCTTGTGTTTCCTTATTTGTTTTCATTTTGAATGATCTGTCCATTGGTGAAAGTGGGGTGTTAGAGTCCCCTACTATGAATGTGTTACTGTCAATTTCCCCTTTTATGGCTGTTAGTATTTGCCTTATGTATTGCGATGCTACTATGTTGGGTGCATAAATCTTTACAATTGTTATATCTTCTTCTTGGATCGATCCCTTGATCGTTATGTAGTGTCCTTATTTGTCTATTGTAATAGTCTTTATTTTGAAGTCTATTTTGTCTGATATGAGAATTGCTACTCCAGCTTTCTTTTGGTTTCCATTTGCATGGAATATCTTTTTCCATCCCCTTACTTTCAGTTTGTATGTGTCTCTAGGTCTGGAGTGGGTCTCTTGTAGACAGCATATATATGGGTCTTGTTTTTGTATCCATTCAGCCAGTCTGTGTCTTTTGGTGGGAGCATTTAGTCCATTTACATTTAAGGTAATTATCGATATGTATGTTCCTATTCCCATTTTCTTAATTGTTTTGGGTTCGTTATTGTAGGTCTTTTCCTTCTCTTGTGTTTCTTGCCTAGAGAAGTTCCTTTAGCAGTTGTTGTAAAGGTGGTTTGGTGGTGCTGAATTCTCTTAGCTTTTGTTTGTCTGTAAAGGTTTTAATTTCTCTATCAAATCTGAATGAGATCCTTGCTGGGTAGAGTAATCTTGGTTGCAGGTTTTTCTCCTTCATCACTTTAAATATGTTCTGCCAGTCCCTTCTGGCTTGCAGAGTTTCTGCTGAAAGATCAGCTGTTAACCTTATATGGATTCCCTTGTGTGTTATTTGTTGTTTTTTCCTTGCTGCTTTTAATATGTTTTCTTTGTTTTTAATTTTTGACAGTTTGATTAATATGTGTCTTGGCATATTTCTCCTTGGTTTATCCTGTATGGGACTCTCTGTGCTTCCTGGACTTGATTAGCTATTTCCTTTCCCATATTAGGGAAGTTTTCAAGTATAATCTCTTCAATTATTTTCTCAGTCCCTTTCTTTTTCTCTTCTTCTTCTGGAACCCCTATAATTCGAATGTTGGTGCACTTAATGTTGTCCCAGAGGTCTCTGAGACTGTCCTCAGTTCTTTTCATTCTTTTTTCTTTATTCTGCTCTGCAGTCGTTTTTTCCACAATTTTATCTTCCAGGTCACTTATCCATTCTTCTGCCTCAGTTATTCTGCTATTGGTCCCATCTAGAGTATTTTTAATTTCATTTATTGTGTTGTTCATCATTGTTTGTTTCCTCTTTAGTTCTTCTGGGTCCTTGTTAAATGTTTCTTGCATTTTCTCTATTCTATTTCCAATATTTTGGATCATCTTTACTATCATTACTCTGAATTTTTTTTCAGGTAGACTGCCTATTTCCTCTTCATTTGTTAGGTCTGATGGGTTTTTATCTTGCTCCTTTATCTGCTTTTTTTTTTTCTGTCTTCTTATTTTGCTTATCTTACTGTGTTTGGGGTCTCCTTTTTGCAGGCTGCAGGTTTGTAGTTCTGTCTTGTTCTTGGTTTCTGTCCCCAGTGGCTAAGTTTGGTTCAGTGGGTTGTGTAGGCTTCCTGGTGGAGGGGGCTAGTGCCTGGGTTCTGGTGAGTGAGGGTGGATCTTGTCTTTCTGGTGGGCAGGTCCACGTCTGGTGGTGTGTTTTGGGGTATCTGTGGACTTATTATGATATTAGGCAGCCTCTCTGCTAATGGGTGGGGTTGTGTTCCTGTGTTGCTAGTTGTTTGGCATAGGGAGGGTGTCCAGCACTGCACCTTGCTGGTCGTTGAGTGAAGCTGGGTGCTGGTGTTGAGATGGAGATCTCTGGGAGATTTTTGCTGTTTGATATTATGTGGAGCTGGCAGGTCTCTTGTGGACCAGTGTCCTGAAGTTGGCTCTCCCACCTCAGAGGCAGAGCACTGACTCCTGGCTGCAGCACCAAGAGCCTTTCATCCACACGACTTAGAAAATAAAGGAAGAAAAAGTAGAAAGAAAGAATTAATAGAAGTAGAAAGAAAGAAAAGAGAGAAAGAAAGAAAGAGAGAGAAAGAAAGAAAAAGAAAGAAGAAGAAAGAAAGAAAGGAGGGAGGGAGGAAGGAAGGAGGGAAGGAAGCAAAAAAGAAAAGATAAAGTGAAATAAAATAAAATAAGATAAAATATAATAAAGTTATTAAAATAAAAAGTATTAAGAAAGAAAAGAAATTGTTTTTAAAGCAAAAAAACCAAAAAAAACCCAGACGGATAAAACCCTAGGACAAATGGTGGAAGCAAAGCTATACAGACAAAATCTCATACAGAAGTATACACATACACACTCACAAAATGTGGAAAAGGGGAAAAAAATCATAAATGTTGCTCTCAAAGTCCACCTCCTCAGTTTGGGATGATTCGTTGTCTCTTCATGTATTCCACAGTTGCAGGGTACATCAAGTTGATTGTGGAGCTTTAATCTGCTGCTTCTGAGGCTGCTGGGAGAGATTTCCCTTTCTCTTCTTTGTTCTCACAGCTCCCAGGGGCTCAGCTTTGGATTTGGCCCCGCCTCTGCGTGTAGGTCGCTGGAGGGCATCTGTTCTTCTCTCAGACAGGACAGGGTTAAAGGAGCAGCTGCTTCAGGTACTCTGGCTCACTCAGGCTGGGGGGACGGAGGGGCACGGAGTGAGGGGTGAGCCTGTGGTGACAGAGGCCGGCGTGACGTTGCACCAGCCTGAGGCGCGCCGTTGCACCAGCCTGAGGCGCGCCGTGCGTTCTCCCAGACAAGTTGTCCCTGGATCCCGGGACCCTGGCCGTGGAGGGCTGCACAGGCTCCCCGGAAGGGGGGTGTGGATAGTGACCTGTGCTCGCATACAGGCTTCTCTGTGGTGACAGCAGCAGCCTTAACGTCTCATGCCCGTCTCTGGGGTCCGTGCTTTTAGCTGCGGCTCGTGGCCGTCTCTGGAGCTCCTTTAAGCAGTGCTCTTAATCCCCTCTCCTCGCACACCAGGAAACAAAGAGGGAAGAAAAAGTCCCTTGCCTCTTCAGCAGGTCCGGACTTTTCTCCGGACTCCCTCCTGGCTAGCGGTGGTGCACTAACCCCCTGCAGGCTGTGTTCACGCCGCCAACCCCAGTCCTCTCCCTGTGCTCCGACCGAAGCCCAAGCCTCAGCTCCCAGCCCCACCCGCCCCGGCGGGTGAGCAGACAAGCCTCTCGGGGTGGTGAGTGCCGGTCAGCACCGATCCTCTGTGCAGGAATCTCCCCGCTTTGCTTTCCGCACCCCTGTTGCTGTGCTCTCCTCCGCGGCTCTGAAGCTTCCCGCTCCGCTACCCACAGTATCCGCCCGCGAAGGGGCTTCCTAGTGTGTGGTAACCTTTCCTCCTTCACAGCTCCCTCCCACTGGTGCAGGTGCCGTCCCTATCCTTTTGTCTCTGTTTTTTCTTTTTTCTTTTGCCCTACCCAGGTATGTGGGGAGTTTCTTGCCTTTTGGGAGGTCTGAGGTCTTCTGCCAGCATTCAGTAGGTGTTCTGTAGTAGTTGTTCCACGTGTAGATGTATTTCTGGTGTATCTGTGGGGAGGAAGGTGACCTCCACGTCTTACTCTTCCGCCATCTTCCCGTCGTCCCCCAATCAATATGTTCTTTTTTGTTTTTATGCTTTCTGGGTTCTAAGAGGTTTTTGTCTGACCAGAGGTTAAAAAAGCCTCCATATTTTTTTTCTAGAAGCCTTGTAATTTTAGCTTTGGCATTTAAATTTATGATCCATCTCAAATAAATTAGTGAGTATGATAGGAAGCATTGGTCCAAGTTTATTTTTCCATATAGATGCTACCAACAAGGGCTTAATTTCTAAAATATACAAACAGCTCATACAACTCAATAAGAAAAAAACAAACAACTCAATCGAAAAATAGGCAGAAGACCTAAATATACGTTTCTCCAAAGAAGAAATACATATGGCTAATACACACATGAAAAGATGCTCTACATCGCTAATTATTAGAGAAATGCAAATCAAAACTACAGTGAGGTATCACCTCACACTGGTCAGAATGGCCATCATCACTGATCATGCAGGAGGCTATGCATGTTGAGGATATTGATCATGCAGGAAGCTATGCATGTTCAGGGCAGTAGGTGTATAGGAAATCTCTGTAACTTTCAATTTTACTGTGATCCTAAATCTGCTCTAAAAACTAGTTTAAAAAAAATTCCCATATTTTGTTAAGCCTGTATGGATTGTAGTGACATACACTTTTTCATTCCTAAAAGTTGTAATTGTTTTTTTTTCTTTGGTCGCTCTGTCCAGGAATTTATCAGTTTTATTAATTTTTTCAAGAATGAACTTTTGCAGTCATTGATTTTTCTCTACTTTTTTGTTTTCTATTTTATTGATTTATGTACTTTATTATTTTTACCTGTCTTTACTCTATATTTATTTTGCCTTTTCTCCTAAATTCCTAAGGTGGAAGCTTAGATTACTGACTTGAAACCTTTCTTCTTTTCTAATATTTGAAATTACACCTATAAAATTTCCTCTAAGTCCTGCTTAAACTGTATTCCAGTATTTTCGATGTTGTGTCTTAATTTTCATTCAGTTCAAAATATTTTTCAATTTCACTGACCCATTGGCTACTTAGAAATGTATTGCTTACTTTCCAAATAATTGGCAACTTTTCATGTATCTTTTTGCCTTTTTTTCCTGTGGTCAGAGATGCTACTGCACACAGTTTCAATTCCTTTAAATTTATTGAGACTTTTATCTTCAGCATCTGGTCTGTCTTGGTCAATGCTGCATGTTTACTTGAAAAGCGTGTATATTTTGCTTGTGGTAAGTGCATTTTCTGTAGTGTCACTTAGGTGTGTTTCGTTGATAGTGTTGTTAAAATCTGTGTTTTATCTCTGGTATTGTCCATTTCATCTTGTATCAGTTACATAAAAAAGAATATTAACATTTCTAAATATAAATGTGGATTTATCTATTTCTCATGTTAGTTTTTTCCAGTTTTGCTTCAAATTTTGAAGCTTTATTGCTAGATATATACAAATTTAGTATTATTTTATCTTCTTGACAAATTGATCACATTACCATTATAAAGTGTCCTTCTTTATATCTGGTACTATCCCTTATGCTGAAGTCCACTTTTTCTGTCCCTTATGCTGAAGTCCACTTTTGCTAATAATTACCATTTCCACTTATTATTTACATGATAAGTTTTTCCAACTCTTTTAGTTTTAAACGTAACCAGTGTCTTTTTATATATTTTGAGCATCTCCTATAATTTGCATATGATTTAATCTTCCCTTTTTATCCAGTGTAACAGTGTCTATTTTTTGCAGTTTTTAATCAATTTACATTTAATGAAATTACTGCTGGGGTTGTTTTAAGTCTACCATCTCACTGTTGTCTATTCATCTGTAAATATTTATGCACCCAACATAGGAGCACGTATATTAAATATATAAAGCAAATATTAATAGATGTAAAAAGCAGATTGATAGCAATACATTAATAGCATATGACTTCAGTACCCCAATTTGGCAATGGATAGATCATCAAAACAGAAAATCAGTAAGGGGGCACTGGCCTTAAACAACACATTAGACCAGATAGACTTAACAGATATGTATAGCCATTCCACCCCAGGACTGCAGAATTTACATTCTTCTCAAGTGCACATGGAACATTCTCTAGGATGGATCACATGCTAGGGCACAAAACAAGTCTCATTGAATTTAAGAAGATTGAAATCATTTAAAACATTTTCTGACCACCATGGTATGAAACTGTAAATCAACCACAAGAAGAAAACTGAAAAAAAAACCCACACACATGGAGACTAAACAACATGAAACTAACTAATCAATGGGTCAACAAAGAAATCAAAGAGAAAGTCAAAAAAATATCAGTCCCTTGAGATAAATGAAAATGGATAAACAACCTTTGAAAACCTATGGGTTGCATCAAAAGTAGTTCTAACAGGGAATTTATAGAGATACCTAGCTCAAGAAAAATCTCCAATAAATAATCTAACTTTACACCTAAAGCAGCTAGAAAGAGAAGAAGAAATGAGGGCCAAAGTTAGTAGAAAGAAGGAAATAATAAAGATCAGAGCAGATTTATTCCTAGGTATTTTATTATTTTTGTTGCAGTGGTAAATGGGAGTGTTTTCTTAATTTCTCTTTCAGATTTTTCATCATTAGTGTATAGGAATGCAATAGATTTCTGTGCACGAATTTTGTATCCTGCTACTACCAGATTCATTGATTAGCTCTAGTAGTTTTCTGGTAGCATCTTTAGGATTCTCTATGTATAGTATCATGTCATCTGCAAACAGTGACAGATTTAATTCTTCTTTTCTGATTTGGAATCCTTTTATTTCTTCTCTGATTGCTGTGGCTAAAACTTCCAAAACGATGTTGAATAATAGCGGTGAGAGTGGGCAGCCTTGTCTTGTTCCTGATCTTAGTGGAAATGGTTTTTTACCATTGAGAAAGATGTTGGCTATGGGTGTGTCATATATGGCTTTTATTATGTTGAGTTCCCTCTATGCCCACTTTCTGGAGGGTTTTTTTTTTATCATAAATGGGTGTTGAATTTTGTCGAAAGCTTTTTCTGCATCCATTGAGATGATCATATGGTTTTTCTCCTTTAGTTTGTTAATATGGTTTATCACATTGATTGATTTGCATATATTGAAGAATCCTTGCATTCCCGGGATAAACCCCACTTGATCATGGTATATGATCCTTTTAATGTGCTTTTGGATTCTGTTTGTTAGTATTTTGTTGAGGATTTTTGCATCTACGTTCATCAGTGATATTGGCCTGTAGTTTTCTTTTTCTGTGACATCTTTGCCTGGTTTTGGTATCAGGATGTTGGTGGCCTCTACAATGGAGAACAGTATGGAGGTTCCTTAAAAAGCTAAAAATAGAACTACCATATGACCCAGAATGCCACTACCGGGCATATACCCTGAGATAACCATAATTCCCAAAGAGTCATGTGCCACAATGTTCATTGCAGCTCTATTTACAAGAGCCAGAACATGGAAGCAATGTAAGTGTCCATCAACAGATGAATGGATAAAGAAGATGTGGCACTTATATACAATGGAATATTACTCAACCATAAAAAGAAATGAAATTGAGTTATTTGTAGTGAGGTGAATGGACCTAGAGTCTGTCATACAGAGTGAAGTAAGTCAGAAAGAGAAAAATACCATATGCTAACACATATCTATGGAATCCAAAACAAAAAATGAAAATGGTTCTGAAGAACCTAGGGGCAGGACAGGAATAAAGATGCAGACCCAGAGAATGGACTTGAGGACATGGGGAGGGGGAAGGGTCAGCTGGGATGAAGTGAGAGTGTGGCATGGACATATATACACTACCAAATGTAAAATAGATAGCTAGTGGGAAGGAGCTGCATAGCACAGGGAGATCAGCTCGGTGCTTTGTGTCCACCTAGAGGGGTGGGGTAGGGAGGATGGGAGGGAGATGCAAGAGGGAGGAGATATGGGGATATATGTATACATATAGCTGATTCACTTTGTTATACAGCAGCAACTAACACAACATTGTAAAGCAATTATACTCCAATAAAGATGTAAAAAAAAAAAAACAGATCAGAACAGAAATAAATGTAATAGAGGTGAAAAATACAATAGAAAAGATCAGTGAAACTAAGGGCTGGTTCTTTGCAAAGATAAACAAAATTGCCAAACCTTTAGCCAGACTCTTCAAGAAAAAGAGAGGGCACAAAAAATGCAATCAGAAATGAAAGAGAGGCTACTGCAAACAATTATATATGAACAATTGTGCAATTTAGGAGAAATGGATAAACTCCTACATATAAAATTCCTAAATATACCATCTTCCATCACTGAATCAGGAAGAAATAGAATATCTGAATAGACCAATCACTAGTAATGAAAGTGTATCAGTAATTTAAAAAAAAAAAAAAAAAACTTTCAGCATACAGAAGTCCAGGACCAGACAGCTTCACAGATGAATTCTACCAAATATTTAAAGAAGAGTAAATACCTGTTCTTCTCA
Source organism: Delphinapterus leucas (assembly GCF_059928025.1). Taxonomy (NCBI): domain Eukaryota; kingdom Metazoa; phylum Chordata; class Mammalia; order Artiodactyla; family Monodontidae; genus Delphinapterus; species Delphinapterus leucas. The sequence goes on along the minus strand of NC_143130.1, from coordinate 62,360,255 downwards.
AACTGTTCCAAAAAACTGAAGAGGAAGGAAGGCTTCCAAACTCATTCTATGAGGCCAGTATCACCTAATGCTAAAACCAGAAAAAGACTCTACAAAATTAGAGGCCAATATCCTTGATGAACATAGAGGCAGAAAGCTTAAGCAAAATATTAGCAAACCAAATTCAGCAATATAAAGGATCATATACCATAATCAAGTGGGATTTATTCCACAGATGCGAGGATTGTTTAGCACCTGCAAATCAGTGTGATACAAAACATTAACAAAATGGAGGATAAAAACCATATAATAACCACAATAGATGGAGAAAAAGCATTTGACAAAATTTAACATACATTTATGATCAAAACTCTCAACAAAGTGGTCATAGGGAGAATGTACCTCAACATAATAAAGGCTATATATGACATATTCACAAGTGACATCATTTTCAATAGTAAAAAGGTGAAAGCTTTTCCTGTAAGATCAGGAGCAAGACAAAGATACCCACTCTCTGGTGTTTAACATATTATTAGAACTCCTAGCCATAGCAGTCAGACAAGAAAAAGAAATAAAAGGCATCCAAATTGGAAAGGAAGAAGTAAAACTATCACTATTTGCAGATGACATGATACTATGAATTGGAAACCATAAACACTTCATCAAAAATCTATTAGACCTAATAAATGAATTCAGTGAAATTGCAGAATACAAAATTAATACACAGAAATCTGTTGCATTTGTATACACTAATAATAAACTATCAATCAGAAAGAGAAATTAAGAAGACAATCCCGGGCTTCCCTGGTGGCACAGTGGTTGAGAGTCCGCCTGCTGATGCAGGGGACACGGGTTCGTGCCCTGGTCTGGGAAGATCCCACATGCCGTGGAGCAGCTGGGCCCATGAGCCATGGCTGTTGAGCCTGCGCGTCCAGAGCCTGTGCTCCGCAACGGGAGAGGCCACAACAGTGAGAGGCCCACATACCACAAAAACAAAAAAGAAGACAATCCCATTTGCAGGTGTATCAAGAAGAATAAACTATCTGGGGATAAATTTAAGCAAGAAGATAAAAACTGGTCATCATTGATGAAAGAATTTAAAGATAATATAAATAAATGTAAAGTTATACTGTGCTCATGGATTGAAAGATTAATATTGTTAAAATAGCATAGTACCCAAAACAATATGCAGAGCCAGTGTAATCCCTACCAAAATACCAATAGCATATTCCATATAACTGGAACAAATTATCCTAAAATTTGTGTGGAACCACAAAAGACCCTGAATAGCCAAAGCAATCTTTTTTTTTTTTTTTAAAGTCCCCATTGGAGTACAGTTGCTTTACAATGGTGTGCTAGTTTCTGCTCTACAACAAAGTGAATCAACTATACATACACATACATCCCCACATCTCCTCCCCCTCGCGTCTCCCTCCCACCCTTCCCATCCCTCCCCTCTAGGTGGTCACAAAGCTCCGAGCTGATCTCCCTGTGCTATGCAGCTGCTTCCCACTAGCTATCTATTTTACATTTGGTAGTATGTATAAGTCCATGCCACTCTCTCACTTCATCCCAGCTTACCCTTCCCCCTCCTTAAGTCCATTCTCTACATCTGTGTCTTTATTCCTGTCCTGCCCCTAGGTTCTTCAGAACCTTTTTTTGTTTTTTGGATTCCATATATATGTGTTAGCATATGGTATTTGTTTTTCTCTTTCTGACTTACTTCACTCTCTGTATGACAGACTCTAGGTCCATCCACCTCACTACAAATAACTCAATTTCATTTCTTTTTATGGCTGAGTAATATTCCTTTGTATATATGTGCCACATCTTCTTTATCCATTCATCTGTCAATAGACACTTGCCAAAGCAATCTTGAGAAGGAAGAAAATATCTACAGGTATCATACTTCCTGACTTCAAACTACAGTTGTCCATCAGTATGTGCAGGAGATTGGTTTCAGGACCCCCTGTGGATACCAAACTATGTGGATGTTCAAGTCCCCCATATAAAAATGGCATACTATTTGCATATAACCTATACACATCATCCCATGTACTTTAGATCATCTCTAACTTACTTATAATACCTAATACAATTTAAATGCACTGTAAATAGTTGTAAATGCTTTGTAAATAGTTGCTGACACACAGCGAATTTAAGCTTTTTGGAACTTTCTAATATTTTCAGTCTAATATTGTCTAATATTTTTTTCTAATATTTTCAGTCTGTGGTTGGTTGAATCCATGGAGGTTGAACCTATAGACACAGAGGGCCAACTGCATACTATAAAGCAATAGTCATCAAAACAGTATGGTACTGGCACAAGAACAGACATATAGATCAATGGAACAGAATAGAGAGCCCATGAATAAGCCCATGCACCAGAAGCAAACCAAAAAGACTATCCCCCTTGGTCTTGAACATAATTCTGTGAGTTCTAGCCAAAGCAATAATACATAATTTATAAAACAAAGGGTCTAAAAATGAAAAAAAAATTTATGAAAAATAACTTTTCTAAAACAAGCAAAAAATTTAGTAAGAAGAGTTATGTTAATTTTCTTAATGTCTGGCTTAAAAAATAGAGGTGGATTCTCAAATTTGCTTCTGTGTTGTAATATCACATGCCATATAGTCTCACCTCCACTGTATGCTTGTAAGAGAATGAGAATGAATGAGTTTTTACCTTGTACCTCTGAAAGATTCTCCGAGACCCCCTGGTATCACATCATACTCTAAAATCTACTGGTCTAGTATCTAAGAGATAACTCAATAAATGATAAGTTTCATGTTGTTTTGTTAATATAGATCAAATCATGAAACAGGACAATGATTTTCAAACTGTAGTCTTTGACCCCTTGCATCCGAATCACTTGGTATCCTATTTAAAAGATAGGTTCTTGGGCTTCAGCCAGTTGATTCTGATTAACTTGGTTTTAGGTGAGGAATCTACATTTTAGCAAGCTCGCAACTACTTCTCATCTACCTAACAATTTTAAAAATTTATTTATTTATTTGTATTTTGGCTGTGTTGGGTTTTCGTTGCTGCATGTAGGCTTTCTCTAGTTGGCGGCGAGCGGGGGCTACTCTTCATTGCAGCGTGCAGGCTTCTCATTGTGGTGGCTTCTCTTGTTGTGGAGTATGGGCTCTAGGTGCGTGGGCTTCAGTAGTTGTGGCCTGTGGACTCAGTAGTTGTGGCTCACGGGCTCTAGAGCACAGGCTCAGTAGTTGTGGCACACGGGCTTAGTTGCTCCGCAGTATGTGGGGTCTTCCTGGAACAGGGCTTGAACCCGTGTCCCCTGCAGGCGGATTCTTAACCACTGTGCCACCAGGGAAGTCCCTACCTAACAAATTTGTACCTACTCTTTATAAGAATTTAGAATCATGGAATCTTAGAGCTAGAAAAGACCTTTAAAAATTAGCTAGTAGGGGCTTCCCTGGTGGCGCAGTGTTTGAGAGCCCGCCTGCCGATGCAGGGGACGCGGGTTCGTGCCCCCGTCCGGGAGGATCCCACATGCTGCGGAGCGGCTGGGCCCGTGAGCCATGGCCGCTGAGCCTGCGCATCCAGAGCCTGTGCTCCGCAACGGGAGAGGCTACAACAGTGAGAGGCCCGCGTACCGCAAAAAAAAAAAAAATTAGCTAGTTGTATTTCCACATCTTACAAATGCGGAAAACTTAGGCTTACAAAATACAATGGCTTTCTAAAGGCCATACTTAGAAATAAACAAAAAAACTTCCTCACACAAAGTAGTTAGACAGTGGTTCAGTAAGGATCAAAATTAGATGCCAGAGTGTTTGGCACAGACATGTGGAGGAGTAGATAGATACAAGAAAGAAATCTGAGATAGATTATGTGAGAGAGGGAGGCAGGAAGAAGTTGATGATGTCCTTAGAGCATCTAGCTGTATGCTGATGTATGTCCTTGATTGCAATAGGGAGCACCCATAAAAAAGAACGAAATTATGCCTTTTTGCAACAACATGTATGGAACCCCAAAGGCATTTTACTATGTAGTAGTAAGACAGGGAAAGACAGATATTATATGATCTCACTTATACATGGAACCTACAAAAGTCAAAATCATATAAATAGAGATTAGAACAGTGGTAACCAGGGGCTCAGGGGTGGGGGAAATGGGGAGATATTGGTCAAAGGGAACAAACTTCCACTTATGAGATGAACAAGTTTTGGGAATCTAATGTGCAGGCTGGTGACTATAGCTAACAATGCTATATTTTAATACTTGAAAGTTGCTAAGGAAGTAGATCTTAAATATTTTCACCACACACACAATGGTAATTATGTGAGTTGATGGAGGTGTTAATTTTATTTTGGTAATCATTTCACAGTATATATGTGTATCAAATCATCACTTGGTACACCTTAAACTTACACGATGCTGTATGTTGATCGTATCTCAGTAAACTTGGGGGAAAAAAAAGAAATAGGGGCACAGAGATGATGTGGCTGAGCATACAGCAAGTAGGTTTCAGCTCTCCAAGTGATATCCCAGAGGAACTGGTAGACAGTGTCCACATTTGTAAGCCTGTTAAATGCCTATTTATTCTTTTCAGTTGAAGTTTATTTGTGTAAAAGTAATAATTTCCTCCTATTTCTTGCCTTCTGCATTAATCTGTGCAGGTATTAAGCTGTACTGCTCCCTGCTAGCAGTATCCTAACTGGTGAAAATGTCTCGATAATGGACTGTGCAAATCCAAATTTATAAAATACAGTTGATATATCAGAGAATATAAAGTTGAATAAGTAGCAAAGGGTCAAATTATGGAGAGCCTTGAATGCTAGTTAGAAGATTGACTATATCTTTTGGGAAAGAACTACCATAGATTGCCAAGGGAATAACATCAGGAAATTAATGACTTGGGAGGATTTGTCACCTGTGCTATACAGGTAGGATTAGAAGGTTGAGAGCTTGGGTGCATAGGAGATTATTTTACTAACTCAGGCATGAAGTGATAGGGCTGACATTACAGTGTATAGTACAATAAATTTAAAGAAAGCAATCAAGAAATGTTTTAATCTAAGATTAGTGATTTGATAATAATATTGAGAAAAGAAAATGAAGAATAGAAAATAATTTTGAAATATTAGTCCAAAGTACTATTGAAAAATATAGGTAAGTGGATGTACAATGTTAAGAATGATTTTGGTTTTAAAGATATAGAGAACAAGGTGAAGGTTGAGCTTCCAAGTGAAGAGCTTCAGGAGTTTGAAATTTGGACTATAAGTTAAAATTATATATTTAGCATTCATTATTATAATATTAAAATTGCAATAGTAACAATAGATAATTGTTAAATGGAAGTGAAAGGAGATGAGGGCATGAAAAAGGCATTGATAGTGAGATGTGAAATATAGTCAGAAAGTTCAAGGAGAATGAATACAGAGAAAAAGCCATTGTGTTTGGTAATACTGGAGATCATTGATGACTTCCAAGGAAGCATTTTTAATGGAGTAGCATGTTTATATAATAAGCATAATTCTGTATTCGTTTTACCATTGCTGCCATTCTGTTCCTTGAATATTCCCTAGTGTATTGGCACTTGATGTTCCCTCTAGCCAGCCTGAAATTCCCCGAGATTTCCCTGTGACTGGCTCTTTCACTTGATTCAGGTTTCTGCTTAAAGACTTACTTCTCAGAGGCCTTCCTTCATTGTGCTCTATAAATCCTTCACCTCCTTGACACACATACATATAATCAGCCACTGTATATTAATTACTCTATTCTCTTTATAGGATATCTTATTCTCAGATATTACCTTATTTATTTTTTAAGATTTTTATTTACTCTCCTCACTGTAAACTCTTAGTAAGAATAGTTACCATGTCATTCTTTTTATATACTGTGTGTTTAATGCTCAGAGTAATTTTTTTGTTATTGAATTGTAGTTGATTTACAATATTGTGTTAGTTTCAGGTGTACAGCATATTGATTTGTCTTTGGGTTTTTTTCTGCAGACTATATTCCATTATAGATTATTATAGATATTGGGTATAATTCCCTGTGCTATATAGTAAGTTCTTGTTAATTATCTATTTTATGTATAGTAGTTTGTATCTGTTAATCAAACACTCCTAATTTGTCTCTCACTCCCACTTTCCTGTCCTCTTTGGTGAGCATAGTTTGTTTTCTGTGTCTGTGAGCCTGTTTTGTATATAGATTTATTTGTATTGTTTTTTTAGATACCTCATATAAGTGATATCATATAGTATTTGTCATTCTCTGTTTGACTTATTTCACTAAGCATATTCTTTAGGTCCATTCATGTTGCTGCTAATGGCAATGTTTTGTTCTTTTTTGTGGCTGAGTAATATTCCATTGCATATGTGTGTGTATGTGTGTGTCTATATATATATATATATATATATATATATATATATATATATCACATCTTCTTAAGCCAATCGTCCACTGACGGGCACTTGAGTAGCTTCCATGTCTTGGCTTTTCTAAATAGTGCTGCTGTGAACATTGCGGTGCATGTACCTTTTCGACTTACAGTTTTTGTTTTTTCTGTATATATACCCAGGAGTAGGATTGCTGGATCATATGGTATCTCCATTTTTTGTTTTATAAGGAACCTGCATACTGTTTTCCATAGTGGCTGCACCACTTTACATTCCCACCAGCGGTATTCTCCATAACCTCTCCAGCATTTACTTTTTGTAGACTTTTTGATATTAGCCATTCTGACCAGTGTGAGGTGATACCTCATTGTGGTTGTGATTTGCATTTCTCTAATAATTAGCAATGTTGAGCATCTTTTCATGTGCCTGTTTGCCATTTGTATGTCTTTGGAAAAATGTCTATTTAGGTCATCTGCCTATTTTTTGATTGGGTTGTGTGTTTTTTTGATATGGAGTTATATGAGCTGATTGTATATTTTGGATATTAACCCCTTGTCAGTCACATCATTTGCAAGTATTTTCTCCCATTCAGTAGGTTGTCTTTTCATTTTGTTGATATGCAAACGCTTTTGAGTTTGATTAGGTCCCATTTGTTTGTTTTTGCTTTTATTTCTTTTGCCTTGGTAGACTGACCAATAATGAATGGGCAAAGGATCTGAGTAGACATTTCTTTAACAAGGTATACAAATGGCCAGTATGACCATGAAAAGATGCTCAACATCATTAGTCATCAGGGAAGTCAAATCCATAGTGAGATTCCACTTCACACCAACTAGGATGGCTATATTCAATAGACAGACAGTAACAAGGATGTGAAGAAATTAGAATCTTTATACCTTATTGTTGGGAATATAAAATGGTCTGTCTACTTTGGAAAACAGTTTGTTAGTTCCCCAAAAGTTAAACACAGAATTACTGTATGACCTAGTAACTCCATGCCTAGATTTATACCCAAGAGAATTGAAAACATGATCAAATAAAACTTGTACAGGTATGTTCATAGCATCATTATTCATAAGAGCCAAAAGTGGAAACAACCCAAATGTTCATCAACTGTTGAATAGGTAAGCAAAATTTGATATATCCATACAATGAAATAGTATTTAGGAATGAATACTGACATGTGCTGCAATGTGGATGGAACTTGAAAACACTATGGTAAGTGAAAGAAGCCAGTCAGGAAAAGGTCATGTATCTTATGATTCCATTCATATGAAATGTCCAGGATAAAAAATTTTATAGAGGTAAAAGGCAGATTAGTGTTGCTTGGGAATGTGAGCAGGAGGAGGGAAACTGGGATTGAGTACTAAAGGTTACTGGATTTTATTCAGGGAAAATAAAAATCTTCTAAAGTTAGAATGTGATGATTGGCTATACAACCCTATGAATATATTTAAAAACATTGAATTACACATTTAAATGGGTGAATTATATGGTATTTGAATTATATCTCAAAGTTGGTTTAAAAAATAAAATGGCAGAAATAATGCTAAACACATCAATTATAATGTAAATATGAATTAAGGTCTTTTATTTAAAATTTTAAAAATCCTGAATGATGTGAATAAAAAGGTAGGGTAGGGAACTCCAAGAGTCCATATTGCCATAAAAATAATGAATCAACTGGCAAAAACTGTCAGAATCAACTTTTTTTGAACTCAGGAAATGATCAAAGGCTTACTGCTACTGGGGGAAAAGGCAATTAAGAAAAATCAGATGGACTTCCCCGGTGGCGCACTGGTTGAGAGTCCGCCTGCCGATGCAGGGGACGCGGGTTCGTGCCCCGGTCCAGGAAGATCCCACATGCCGCGGAGCAGCTGGGCCCATGAGCCATGGCCACTGAGCCTGCGCGTCCGGAGCCTGTGCTCCGCAATGGGAGAGGCCACAACAGCGAGAGGCCCGCATACCAAAAAAAAAAAAAAAGAAAAATCAGATGAACCTCATTAAGAGAGGGAAGAGAGTGGCCAACATGGCAGAGTAGAAGGACCCCAAGCTCACCCCCTCTCATGAGCACACCAGAATCACAACTATCTGCAGAACAAACATCATTGAAACAGACTGAAACCTACCAGAAAAGATCCCCTACAACTAAAGATACAAGGATGGAACCACAGCTAGGCCCATAGGAGGGGCAGACTTGAAATATAATCAAATTCCATATCTCTCAGGTGGGCGACCCACAGACTGGAGAATAATTATATTTGCAGAGGTTCTCCCACAGGAGTGAGAGTTCTGAGCCCCACATTAGGCCGCCCCGCCCAGGGATCCAGCACCAGGGGAAAGAGCCCCCAGAGGATTTGTCTTTACAAGCCAGTGGGGCTTGATTGCAGGAGCTTCACAGGATTGGGGGAAATAGAGACTTTACTCTTAAAGAGCGCACACAAAATCTCACTCATACCGGGACCAAGGGCAAAAGCAGTAATTTGATAGAAGCCTGGGCCAGACCTACCTGCTAGTCTTGGAGGGTCTCCTGTGGAGGTGGGGGTGGCAGTGGCCCCCTGGGGACAGAGACACTGGTGGCAGACACAGTGGGGAGCATTCATCTGCAAGAACTCTCATGGAGTCTGACATTTTGGCATCAAGACGTGGCCCCACCCAACAGCCTGTAGGCTCAAGTGCTAAACAGCACACCTCAGGCCAAACAACAGACTGGGTGGGGATGTGTCCATCTACAAGCAGGCTGCCTAAAGACTCTCTGAGCCCACAGCCACCTCTAGACATGGCCCTAGCACAGCCCTGTCCATCAGAGGACCAAGACCCAGCTCAACCCACCAGGGGGGCAGGCACTGGCCCCTCCTGCCAGGAACCCTACCCAAACCTTTAGACCAGCCTCATCCACCAGGGGGCAGACACCAGAAGCAAGAGAACTACAGTCCCACAGCCTGCAGACCGAGTCCACAAATCCAGACCAGACACTACCCTGGGACCAGCTGGCCCCTGGCTCTTGGGTGATGAGAGGGGTGTGCACTGCTGGGATGCATAGGACATCTCCTACAGAGAGCCACTTCTCCAAGGTTGAGAAACTTAACCAACCTACCACATACAGGAAAATACAAGTAGCAGTTTAGACAAAATGAGGCAACAGAGGAATATATTTCAGATGAAGGAATGAGATAAAACCCCAGAAGAAGAACTAAGTGATGTGGAGATAGGCAGTCGACCCTAGAAGGAGTTCAGAGTAGTGATCATAAAGATGATCAAAGAACTTGGGAAGAGAATGGATGCACAGAGCAAGAAATTAGAAAATTTTAACAAAGAATTAAAAAATATAAAGAACAACCAAACAAAATTGAAGAATACAATAACTGAAATGAAAAATACACTAGAAGAAATCAATAGTAGACTAAACGAGGCAGAAGAACAGATCAGTGAGCTGAAGACAGAGTAGTGGAAATCACTGCCACTGAACAGAAAAAAGAATGAAAAGAAATGAGGACAGTTTAAGAGATCTCTGGGACAACATCAAGCACGCTAATATTTGCCTTATAGGGATTCCAGAAGGATAAGAGAGTGAGAAAGGGCCTAAGAAAATATTTGAAGAGGTAGTAGCTGAAAACTTCCCTAATCTGGGAAAGGAAATAGTTACCCAAGTCCAGGAAGCACAGAGAGTTCCATATAGGATTAACCCACAGAGGAATACCCCATGATACAACCTAAATGTCCATTGACAAATGAGTGGATAAAGAAGATGTGGTGTATATATAATGGAATACCACTCAGCCTTAAGAAAGAATGAAATAATGCCATTTGCAGCAACATGAATGGGCCTAGAGTTTATCATACTAAGTGACACAAGTCAGACAGAGAAAGACAAATGATATCACTTATATGTAGAATCTAAAAAATGATACAAATGATACAAACTTATTTATGAAACAAAAATGGATTCACAGACATAGAAAAGAAATGTATGGTTACCAAAGGGAATAGTGGGGGTTGGGGGATAGATTAGGAGTCTGGGATTAACATATACACACTACTATATATTATAAAATAGATAAACAACAAGGATCTACTGTATAGCACAGGGAACTATACTCAATATCTTGTAATAACCTGTAATGGAAAATAATCTGAAAAAAAAATCTCTATATATATATCACTGAATCACTTTGCTGTACACTTGAAACTAATACAACATTGTAAATTAACTATACTTCAGTTTAAAAAAAGAGGCTAGTGGTGTTTTGACTTACCCTGATCACGTCTCAACTTCCCAGCATCCCTGTTACAGGTACTTAGTAATGGAGGGGGCAGAACAAACCTTGTACTCAAAGAACTGTAGTTGTTTTAACCTGACTGATGGTTCTCTGAAAGGTTAGTTCTAAGGGTTTGTCTTCCTTTTACCTAACTCAGGATTCTCCCAGAGCTGAGGAGGCTACCTGGGGGTGATTGTCAAAAACAATTTAAAGGCAAATGTATTAGTTGGTGGTGCCCAGTGCAAGGGTATACAATTAGTGTAAATAATTCATCAAAAAATTTGCAGGGAAAGGCTGAGGATTGAGATGCCTTGGGGAACAAGGGCTTTGAAAACCTCCCACGTACTCTGAGAAATCTAGAAGGCCATATGCATGCGCAGGGATGGGTACATGATCAGAAAAGACCCAAGAAGGTCCTGACCATTAGTCTTTTATGCAAGCAGGAAGTGAGGGCTAAGGTAGAGTTTTAATCTGCCTGACTGAGTCTTGTTGGCTTGCCCCAACACACACACAGAGCCCATCTGCCAAGACTAGATTAGGAGGTTTGATGTTATTGTTTGTGGTGTTTAAAGAAATCTCTTGGATCACTAATTGATTGCTAAAGTAATAGAACAGAGACTTTAGGGGCCATAATGACAAAGAATATAAACTTTAGAAAATTAGTTCAGAAAACTCACTAAACAAATGTACAAGTACATCAAGTAGCAAAAACAAAACCTGAGAGGAAGGAGAATCTGATTTCCAGAGTTGCCACATTATAATATTTAAAATGTCTTGTTTTCAAGAAACAGTTGCAAGGCATGCAAAAAAAAAGAAAATTGGCCCATACACTGGGAAAAAAAATTACTAGAAAGTGTCCCTGGGGAAGCCCAGACATTGGCCTTACTAGACAAAGATTTAAAAAAAAATTTTTTTTTTTTGCAGTATGTGGGCCTCTCACTGTTGTGGCCTCTCCCATTGCGGAGCACAGGCTCCGGACGTGCAGGCTCAGCGGCCATGGCTCATGGGCCCAGCCGCTCCACGGCATGCGGGATCTTCCCAGACCGGGGCACGAACCCATGTCCCCTGCATCAGCAGGCGGACTCTCAACCACTGCGCCACCAGGGAAGCCCTAAAAATTTTTTAAATATACTCAGAGAATTAAAGGAAAACACATGAATGATATGTAACCAACTGGATAATATTAATAATGAGATAACAATTTTAAAAGAACTAATAGAAATTTTGTAGCTGAAGAGTACAGTAATTGAAGTGAAAAAAAATTACTTGAAGGGTTCAGCAGCTTATTTGAGCAGATAGAAGAAAGAGTCAGTGAACTTGAAGATTCTCAATTGAGATTATCCACTCCATGGAAGAGAAAGAATAAAGAATGGGGAAAAATTTGAATACAGTCTCAAAAACTTGTGGGACACCATCCAGCATACCAACATATACATAAGGGGAGTCCCAGAGAAGAGTAGAGAGAGAAAAGGGCAGAGAATATTTGAAGAAATGATGGCTGAAAGTTTTCCAAATTTAATGAAGCATATGATCTGCAGATCCAGGAAGTTCAACAAACTCGTAAGTAGGAGAAATGCAGAGATCCACGTTATCACACATTATAATCAAACATTGGAAGATAAAGACAAAGAGAATCTTGAAAACATCAAAAGAGAAGCAATTCTTCATATGTAAAACATCCTCAATATAATAACAGTTTATTTCTCATCAGAAACTATAGAGGTCAGAAGGCAGTAGGATAAACATATTCAGTTTCCTGGTAGAAAAACACAAAAGCAGAACAAATTGTCAACCAAGAATTCTATATCTGGCAAAACTTCAAAAATGAAGGAGAAATTAATACATTCCATGATAAACAAAAGCTGAGAGATTGTCACTAGTAGACCTGCACTTCAAGAAGCTCTAACGGAAATCTTCAGTCTGCGATAAAAACACAGTAGACAGTAACTTGAATCCACACAAAGAAATAAAGAATGCTGTAGAAGTAACTATATATGTATAAATCAGTGTAAATGTAGTATTTTTGTATCTCCTCATTTTTCCTATTTGATTTAAAAGAGAACTATACAAAATAATTATAAACCTATGTTGATGGACACACAATGTATAAAGAAATGACTTATAATAATAGCATAAAGGAGGTAAATGCTATATAGGAACATTTTTGTATACTACTGAAACTAGGTTGGTATTAGTTCTAACTAGATTGTTATGAATTAAGATGTTAATTATAATTCAGGACAACTGCTAAGAAAACAATAGATAAATAAATAAGTATATACATATGCTTGAAGAAATGAGAAGGGAATGAAAGTGGTACACTAGAAAATATTTAGCACAAAATAAAGCAGTAATGAAGGAACTGGGGGACCAAAGAGATATACAGAAAATGCAAAATGGCAGAAGTAAATCTGTCCTTATCAGTAATCATATTAAATATAGATGCATTAAAGACACCAGTAAAAGAAACAAATTGGCAGAATGAATTTTTAAAAATCATTCAACTATATGCTGTCTACAAGGGACTCACTTCAAATATAAGAACCCAAGTGGTTTAATGTGAAAGGATAGAAATATTTCATGCAAAGAGTACCCTCTGCAAGATAATATAGCTGAAGTAACTATATTGCTATCATGCAACATAGACTTTAAGACCAAAATTGTACAATAAAGAGAGAAGGATATTACGTAGTGATGAAAGGATGAATCCATCAAAAATACTTAACAATTACAAACATATATGCACCTGAGAAAGTCACAAAATATATGAAGGAAAAACTGACAGAATTGAGGGGAGAAATAGATAGTTCACCAGTAATAGTTGGATACTTCATACCTCACTTTTAATAATGGATAGGACAACCAGTCTGGGGATCAACAAGGAAATAAAAGTCTTGAACAACATCAACTAACTAAACCTAACAGATGAATAGAGAAAATTCTACCCCAAAACAGCAGAATACATATTCTGCTCGAGTGTACATGAAATACTCTTCAGCACTGATCATACATTAGACCACAAAACAAGATTCCATAAATTTTAAAATATTGAAATCATGCAAGATATCTTCTCTAACCACAAGGAAATGAAGTTAGAAGTCAAAAGGAAATATGAGAACTTCACAGATATAAAGAAATTAAGCAAGACACTCTTCAAGGATTAAAGCAACTGGAACTCTCATTCTTTGCTGGTAGAAGTACAAATTGGAATGACCTGTTTGGTAAACATTTTTGTATTTTAAGGTTAAGCACATGCCTATCAGATTGCTCAGCAACCCCATTCCTAGGTATTTATCCAAAAGAAATTAAGACATCTGCCCATGCAGTGACTTGTCTACAAATGTTTAGAGTAGGTAGTAGCCCCAGATTGGAAAGAAGTAAAATATCCAACTGGAAATGGATAAATTGTGGTGTCCAAACAATAGAATACTGCAAAGCAGTGAAAAGGAATTAACTAATAATATATTTGATTATGAAAGAATCTCGAGATTTATTCTAAATGAATTAATCCAGACACAAGAAAGTATGTATGATTGTAGTAATTTGATATTCAGAAATTTATACTGGGAAAAAGTAGATGGATTATTCCTAGGAATAAGAAGGTGGGGGCAGGGGGAAGAGAACTATTACCGAAAAACATGAGAAAATTTTTTGGGGTTTGGAAATGCTTTATATCATGATTGTGGTTTCACTTACGTTGGTAGGCACAACTGTGAAAACTCATCAAGTTATACACTTAAAATTTAAAGTTTTTATTGTTTGTAAATTATATCTCAATAAAGCTGACCCAAAAATGAAAAAAAGAATTATAAAGACAAAAAAATTAACACTTCGGAACCAAGGGGTGGGAGTGGGCCAGAAAACATTATTTGAAGTAAGAGTTTTTAGGAGTAAGACAAAATGGAAATACAAAATGTTTGAAATTCGTGACAATGAGAACATGAAACTTATGGAGTATGGTCAAAACTTTACTCAGAATGAAATTTTAGCCTTAAATTATTTTATCAGTTGAAGTAGTAGTGGTCTAAACAACTCAAGGGTTAGAACAATATTCATAGCTTCTTCATGGGAAATAGGATAGATGTATTTATTTTTATTTAACAAATATATATATGGCACTTACAATGTACTATATCTTTATAAAGATAAAAATGGAAATTAAATAGAAGTTGATAAGATCTAATTCTTGGAGAATATTGGTAAACTCTGAAAAGCTAACAAAAAATAAAACGGAGTAAATAAATATCCCACATTATGGCTAAGAAAGAGTACAACCACGATGACAAGGAGACTAAAAGTGAGGGAATGCAGTATACAACACAACACTAATAAATTTAAAATATTAATAAAGTGGGTCATTATCTTAAAGAGTAAGTAATCAGAATTTAATAATAATAGTTTCTGAAATAATTCTTTTCAACCTTATCTCTCATTATTCCCACATTTTAATCTTTTGCTCCAGCAAAAGGGATCTGTACACTGTTCCCTAAGCAAAACCTGTGTTTTTTCCATGTCTAGCATTATTTGCTCACTTCTCTACCCTATTAATGGCATTTTCTTTTCATGTATTCAGATGCTACCTATCTTTCAAGCAGGTACACTTTCCATTTCCTTAAGGAAACTCCCCCTAGCATCTTAGGTGGAAATGAGCACTTGTGACAGTACCCATCAGTCACTTACTCAGCTTTGTAGAACTATGTATCTTTTAATGCTGTATCTTCCTCCTCCTTATGGAGAATAAATACATTGAATATTTCCACTATATATATATATATATATATATACCCCATCCCTGATATATATATAACTCTCATTATCCCCCCATACTCTAGTTTATACAGAGTAGGGGCTCTGGAAATAAATATTTAATTGATTGCTAAAAGTGAATCAAGGTGAGATTCAAGTTAGGAAAAAGTGGTTAACTACCATTCCAGGTAAAGTTAGGATTTCTTTGGGTAGTATTTTTCTAGTTAGGTGTGCATGAATGGGAGAATGTATTCAGTTTTTTCCACTTGAAGGCTCAGATAAAATATATGTCTTGATATAACTGGCATCTTCCTAAGCCTCAATTTCTTTTTTGTAAAATGAGGACAATATATATATTGAGTTTGTAAGACTGTATGAGACAATGAATGTGTAGCTCCTTGGCACAGCTCTTGGAACATATTCAATCCTGCAAAATTGTTACTTTCCCCACCTTTCATATGAGGTCACAATTACTTGCAACTACAATGTGGTTATTTCCCCATTTTGATATGCCTTAATATTTTGGCTGATAGCAATGAGCACACGTAGGTTGAAACAATACATAATTTAATGTTTAATTCTAATTTAGTTATTTCTTCATTCCCAAGCATAACCTATGCTACATTGCTTTTTTCTCATTGGGTGTGTTGTAATTTGCATCTTCCAGGTTTTTTATGAAACAGTTTTTATTTTTTCACCTGTCATTGCTGTATGGATTGGTGTACATTGTGACTAATTCTTTCATAGGGCACTGGACTAATTATTTGAGACTAGAACCCTTTGGGTGAATGGTTAATATTTAAATTAGTATTTTTCTCTTTTTCCTCTGAAAAGGGAAATTGACAAATTAAGTCATTGTTAATGGATTGCTGTAGTGACGTCTGCTTAGTTTGGTGACCTGTTGAGGGCTGTCACCTACAGTTACAGGCAAGGTGGAGCTTAGTTGGACAATGGCAGAAGAGTGTTATCTCAGATTTTTGCAGACTTTTGGTATTTAGTCAGTATAAATAACAAAAGCAGAACAAAACAGATCTTTGAGTATCTGGTCAAGTCATTTCCACTGCCTTTTAAAATTATTTCTAGAGTTAAGTGGCTATTCTTTACCTGTATTTAATCTTGCATTATATGCCTCCTGAGGCACCTCAACCACCTTGTAGAAACTTAGTATGGTTTTAAATTTAATTATCATGATTTTAACATTTCTGAAAAATAACACCATTCTGTACCATGTCCCTAAACTCAGAAGTGTTTTTATGAATCTCTTTTATATCCTGTGAGGAAATATGTATTTTTAAGTCTTTTTTGATACATTTATAATATTTTAAAGATGCAATCTCAGAAATCTAAGTGTGAAAATTAGTGTAGTAATGTTCCTAGTACTGGGAGAGGAAAAACACAGCCAAAGTTTTATTTTGTTATAAAAATTAGCAGCAAAATAACTAACAATGATAAAACTCTTTTCTCTTTAGGGCCAAGGAATACGAGAGTTTATTGGAAACAAAAAATTCTGGCTCAGACTCACCCTATAAAGCAAAGTGAGTATTTTATCCTACATTTTAGTTCTTTGTCTTTTCAGTCTTTGCCTGTAACAAAAGCTTATCTGAACCATCATTGTATGCCTGTGGTCATGGACTTTGTATCTGATGCCTAGAATTTTATTCTGCTAACACAGTGGTATCCAACTGGGGATGGTTTTGCGAGAGGATGTTTGTCGGTGCCTAGGGGTATGTGATAATATTTTAGTTATCACAGCTTGGAAAACTGGTGCAGCTGCCATCAAGCGTGCAGAAGCCAGGGGATACTGTTAAACATTCTTCAGTGCACAAGATAGGCCTCCACAGCAAAGTATTACCACATCCAAAACATCAGTAGTGCTGAGGTAAAGAAACCCTATTCTAACAAAACAAGTTCTGGCAAGGCTGTACTGGTTCTTACTCTGAGGAGACCTCATTCAAGATCGTTGCAAGGGCCACTTGACAGATGAGGATTTAGACTCTGCCATTGGGTGTAAGTGTAATTACTAAGTGTAATAGCTAAGTAAACAAAAACATCATCATTTTGCTTCTCTCAAATAGACTGCCAGTAGAGGTGCAGTGAGAGAAAGGTACTTATATAATACTACTGATAGGGGTACAGACTGGTGTAGTCTTATTGAAAGGCAATGTGAATCCGGAGCTTAGGTTGTCCACTTTTTTGTTTACGGTTAAGATATCTTTTATTCATTATGTATATGATTAAGTTCTAGCACTTGAAGTAGTACTTTATTTTTTTAATTTATAGTTGATTTACAATGTTGTGTTAGTTTCTGGTATACAACAAAATGATCCAGTATATATATTTTTTCCAATTATTTTCCATTATAGTTTATTACAAGATATTGAATATAGTTCCCTGTGCTATACAGTAGGACCTTGTTGTTTATATATTTTATATATAGTAGTTTGTATCTGCTAGTCCCAAACTCCTAATTTATCCACCAAATAGTTTTGTATTGGCATGTGAATAATAATACAAATTAATGGATTGGATTTTTTAAAACAGTCTAGAAATAGATCCAAAATTTGAGGAAATTTAATATATGATGTGGTATAGTGTTTGCAAAGATGGCCAGAAGTTGTTGAGCCATTCCTGGAGGCATGTCCCTTTGCAATATAACTTTGCCACCTCTCCATCAAGGAGTGGACTCTGTTTTCCTTACTCTTGAATTTGTTCTGGCCTTTTGACTTGTTCTCATCCACAGTCTACTGCAGAAGCAATATGTGACTCCTGAGCCTTGGCTCCAGAAGTCTTGAGGCTTCTGCTCACAACTTTGCTTTCTTGCTCCCCTGTGACTGCCATATAAGGAAGCTTTGGTCAGCCTCCTTGAGGATGACAGATCACTTGGTCATGGTGTATAATCCTTTTAATATGCTGTTTAATTTGTTTTGCTTGTTTCATTGAGGGTTTTTGCATCAGTGTTCATAGAGGATATCAGGCCTTATCAAGCCTCTGCTTGTGTCACATTTGTTTATGTCCCATTGGCCAAGGCAAGTCATTTTTCCAAGTCCGTAGTCACTGTCTGAGGTGACTATGTACGTCATGGCTGGCAAGATATACTTCAAGGGGGACCTTTAATGTAACAATCTACTATACAACTTTCTCTGGATTCTCCTCTTACTTGACTAGATGCTCTTTTTCAGTATCTTTTGCCTGGTTGTTTCTTGTCTCTTTGACCACTGACATTAACATGCCTTTGTCCTGAGAGTTCAAATAGAGAATTACTCCCTTGGTAATCTCATTTAGTTTCATGACTTTAAACATCTAGTATCTGGATGGACTTTAAATTTATGTCTCCAATACAGACCTGTCCCCAGAACTCCAGAACACTATATCCAGCATCCTATTTAGCATTTCCACTTGAATGTCTCTGTTCACTTGGATGTCTTAAGTGAACATGTGCAAAATTAAACTCCTGAAATTTGCTCCCATACCTTACCCCTCATATTTTTGCTCATCCTTAATTTAAGGATGGCAAGCCCATCCTTAAATTAAGACATCTAAAATCTTTAGAGTCATCCTTTTTCTCACACTCTTCCAGTCCATCAAAAAATTCTGTTGGCTGTATCTGTAAAATATATTCAGAATCCGACAACTATTCATTACCTCCATAGTAACTAGTGTAGTCTAACCTACCAGTGTCTCTCATCTGGATTATTGTAGCAGCTTCCTAATTAGTTCTACACTGCTCTGCCCTTGTTTACTACAGTCTCTTCGCCACAGGGCAACCAGGATATTCTTTTAAATTATAAGTCTAGAAAAATGGCAGTAGCAATAGAAGCATAATTTTTCAATATCTTCAAATTTTAATATAGAAACCAGATAACTAATAAAGAAAACCCAAAACCCATGGAAGCATTTACAAAAAACACTACATTGCCAGATATCTACATGAAATCTGAAATGCAAGTGGATGGGAACAAATAGCCACAAGACCTGCATGGTAATGACATCAGTGTGAAAGAAAGCAAAGAGAAGCAACTGGGATAACAGATGTAAGGAAAGGATAACCCCAAAATAGCTAACAGGTTTTCACTGGAAGGTTCAGGGAACCAATCTGAGAGAAGCACCTAAACCTCATTTTTAAGTAGGTTTCTCAAGAAGGGCTGATGTGAACAATGTTGCCTTAGTTCTTGCTCTTTCTTATCAATAATTTTATGCCCTCAAAAATCAGTTTTGCCGGGCTTCCCTGGTGGCGCAGTGGTTGAGAGTCCGCCTGCCGATGCAGGGGACACAGGTTCGTGCCCCGGTCCAGGAAGATCCCACATGCCGCGGAGCGGCTGGGCCCGTGAGCCATGGCCGCTGAGCCTGCGCGTCCGGAGCCTGTGCTCCACAACGGGAGAGGCCACAACAGTGAGAGGCCCGCGTACTGTAAAAAAAAAAAAAAAAAAAAAATCAGTTTTGCCAGTTACAAAATCCTTGACCCACATTTTCTTTTCTTGAGGATCTTAAATACTAAGAGAGAATGAACCTTAGACAATCAAAATTATTAGACATCAACATAAAGACTAGGGATGAATAGTAAAGTTATAGTTTCTTATAGAACTAAGAATAACTGATGGCCAGAAGAAAAAGAATATTATGTAATAACTGTATCTCAGTTGTTTTTATAGTATAACTATAAGAAAAATATTGGGGAGAATGAGGAAAACATATTCTAAAAAATTAACCATTCTCCAGTTATATTGGTGATGGTATTATTGATAATGTTATTCTGAGTCCATGTGCATAATAATAAGGATAAAGTAAAGAAGATTATGGAGACTAGCATTCTTTCATCCCCTGTATTACTGAGAAACTGAATTCTCAGTCTGGATGAAAGGAGATAGATGTAATACATTAGAGATCAGGTAATAACCCTGTAGGACTGAATTTGAAATATATGAATTTATGAGATATTTTATCTTTTAAAAAGTGTTCTGCATATTTGTGTGTATACGTATTTGTGTATATACATATATAGATACACATGTATTATGTATGTGTGTGTACACACATTCACTTATTTCCTAGCTGTGTCGATTGAAGAGTCCTAGAAACAATGACCAATGCAGTAGCAGTGAGCATATCTCACTAAAGGGAGCAAGAACTTCTTGGAAAAATGTCTAATGCTAGATCTGAATGCTCTGTCATACTAGATGGCAAGGAATCTCTCAAAGACTGCTAGTGTTTTATCAAAAGACTCAGGCGCTGACTTGAAAAGTTTACTAATAGACAAAAATAGGACAATTTGAGCATCAAAAAGGATAATTATTGTAACCGATTGAAATTGGTAACCAAATAGCAGATGAAAAGAAATGTCTCCTTATAAAATTATTCTAGCTAATAAATGAAAATGACTCTTCCTCCAGTTTCCCCTCCCTTTCCAGAAAAATTCAGTCCTAAAGCCACTAGAAGTGAGAGCACCAAGGAACCATCTGCACTGGCTGGATGGCTGGAGGCAGCAGTGGCACAATGGTGGGTGTCAGAGTAGGCTAAGGAGGGGCGCCAGGTATGGAGGTTTAGAGCCCAAGCAGAGCGCAGGGAGCTTCCATGTGGGGTAGGACACCATGGCCTGGTGTGGGGAATCAGAGCCAAATGAGGAGGGTAATCCATGGAATGTCATCCTGGCACAGTCTGTCAGGGGAGTCTTGCAAAGGGTGTGAAACCCAAGCAAGCTGAGAATGGCAGAAGAGCCCAGAGTAGGGAGTTGGAGGCCAAGCAGGAAGATAACAGTATGCATAAAGAAAGATGCATGATACGTTAGGTGGATTGTTCACATAAGTAAATATATTAAGGATGAGAGAAGAGAGTTAAAAATAGACCCAGGGAGAATAGAAAATCCTATGGTGGTGAATTGGAATTGTAGGTATCGGTTTTAACTTATATTTTCCATTATATATATAAGTAGAAATAAATATAGATGTAAAGTGTAGGGATACACACACACACACACACACACACACACACACACGTGACCCTTGAACAGTGAGGGTGGGGGCTGGGGCGCCGGCCCTCCGAGCAGTCAGAAATCTGCCTGTAACTTTTACGGTCGGCCTTCCCCTCCAAAGTTCTGTGTTCACGGATTCAACCAATCCTGAATCCTGTAGGACATACATAGTGAAAAAAATCTGCGTATAGATGGACCTGCACAGTTCAAAGCCCTGTTGCTCAAGCGTCAACTCTGTGTATGTATAATTATATATATAGTTCTATGTTTTTTTTTGTTTTTTTTGTTTTTTTTGTTTTTTTGTTTTTTTTGCGATACGCCGGTCTCTCACTGTTGTGGCCTCTCCCGTTGCGGAGCACAGGCTCCGGACATGCAGGCTCAGCGGCCATGGCTCATGGGCCCAGCCGCTGTGCAGCATGTGGGATCCTTCCGGACCGGGGCACGAACCCGTGTCCCCTGCATCGGCAGGTGGACTCTCAACCACTGCGCCCAGTTATATGTATTTTTTATATTCATTTATATAATAATATACACACATTTTCTAGATCTTTCCACTAAGAATGAGGGCCTGGGAGCAGCAACACCCTGATAGCATTGAGCACATCTAGTATACCCATGTAAGTATGAAGGTGAGGTAGTTCCCTGAAAGGGATAGATGGGTTCTTTTTCCACAGGAAAGGATGCTGGCTGGCAACAATGAATGATGATCAATGTAGGAGGCAATATATGCACACTGATTTTTTCATCTTAATATGGGGATTTCTTAGGCTGTTACATTTAGAAATACAGGCTTAAGCATATTATTTACAAATGGAAGGGGAACCAGTAGCCTTAAATTTAGACTATGTACCTTTCAGATAGAGGAGGTGAAAGAAAGAAGAAGCTAATATGTTTATGTCTTCCTGTCCATCACACCGAAGAACAATGTTAGTTCCTAACGTGGGCCCATTCCCCTTTCTTACACTTTTATAAATCTTCCCAATGATCCTAATGAACCTCCCAAAATTGTGATAAAAGTTAGGGATCCTTACATTTCACATTTGCCAGTGACAGGTTTGAACTTAGAGTTGTTAGAATTTGTTCAAGTTTTGAGAAGAAAATACCTGACCTTAAAAAATTCTCCATAAAGCCATTTACCTGACAGATACTTCTCATGTTCTAGGCTAGGAGTTATGAATCCTTCACTTTTTCTTTTCATGCTAGAAAAAATTAACATGCCAGAAGTAACTCAAATAGCAATTTCTGTATTAATAAATCTGCACCCTCTAAACAGCTCCTATTCTTGCCCTGTAGGGAAAATACAGCTTTCAGGGCTTGAGTCCTGTGACATTCTATCATTATTTATAGTATGAATCAAAATCTAATGTTTTTCTTGAGAGGGGCTGTATTATTTGTGGTACTTCTTTGGAGGCAGGGAATAAAACAGGTTTAGCTCATGTTACCTAAGCATCCCCTTGATTTGGCATTGTTCCTTGAAAGATAGGTTCATATGAATCCCAGATTTGATTTACCTCAGGGTGAAATACAAGCCTCTTGTATTCTGTGAATTAAAATGGCCCTTGTGCCTCCCTAAATACCCCTGGTTTTCAGTGGAATGTGAGCATTCTTGGTAAGAATAGTGCTAGATTCATATGCATCCATTGCTATGGCTGGATATTCAGTTACATGGTGTGCAGGCTTTATTCAGCCAAAAGCTGAAGTGGCTACTTATCTGTCACACAATGAAGTTCGCTGCCAATATTCATCCACATGATAAGGTCAGTAACTTTAATCGGATGGGACTCTAGCCCATATTCGATTAGGAAGAAAAGAAGTATGTTACTCTTACTCTATTTTTGTATTTTTTATATTCCCTTTTTCCTTTTGTTAGGTTGAGACTTTCTGTCAATGAATAGTAATAAGAGTTGGTCATTTATTGCATGTCTACTTTAGTGAATGGTGTTAGGTACATTACATTAATTATCTCTAATCTTCAGAAGCTCTGAAAGAAAAAAAATATATATATATATGTATAAAATCTCCACTTTCAAGTTGAAGAAACTGAGATTGAAAGTAGATAAATAACCTCCCCAGGGTTTACATATGTGGTATGTTCTGGAGCCAGAGTTTAAGCATAGGTATTTCTGATTTTAGAGTTTGTATTTATTCCTTGACTTATCAAAGTAAACTTCATATGGATAGCTTAGGTTTAAACTGGAGTTCACCAGGGCCTTTTTGAGCTGCAATTACTGTTGTATTCTTTGAGGAGTTCAGTTTTTTTACATAAATACATTTCTAGATGAAATTATATTCTAAGATATTATTCATTTGTGAATGAAATTTCCTTATTTGAATTGACTAATATGGTGTGGAGACAAAGCATGAAATTTGAAGATTAAAGGCCTAGGTTTCTAGTCCCAATAATACATTTACCAGTCGTGAGGCCTTGGGAAAGTCACCTAATTTGCCTGAGCCTTGGCGTCTTCATTTTTCAAACAGGGATGGACAGTGTTTTTCAGAGGACTAAAAATGATCATGTACATGAAAGCATTTTGTAACATATGAGGTTATGGATACTATTAATATTAATGTAAAGAAGAAATTTCTTCTTAGACCATTCATCATTAAGTATCTATTGAGGGTACTTATCTAGAGGTGCTACGGATAAGATGGTGAATGGGTCGACAAGAACCCTGTCTCGGGATAGTGGCACAGTGGTTAAGAATCCACGTGCCAATGCAGGGGACACAGGTTCGATCCCTGGTCCAGGACGATCCCACATGCCACGGAGCAACTAAGCCTGTGCACCACAACTACTGAGCCTGTGCTCTAGAGCCCACGAGTCACAACTACTGAAGCCCTCGCGCCTAGAGCCTGTGCTCCACAACAAAGAGAATCCCCCACGATGAGAAGCCCGCGCACCACAACGAAGAGTAGCCCCCGCTTGCTGCAACTAGAGAAAGCCCATGTGCAGCAACGAAGACCCAATGCAGCCAAAAATAAATTAATTAATAATAAAAAAAAGAAAAGAACCCTGTCTCATGAAGTTAATACTGTGCTTCTGCACTGTCCAGTATGATAGCTTCTAGCCACATATGGCTTTTTAAATTACTAAAATTAAATAAAACTTAAAATTTAGTTCCTCAGTCACACTAACTATATTTCAAGTGCACAATAGGTACATTTGGCCAGCAGCCACCATGTTGGACAGTACAGATATGGAACATTCCCATCATTACCAAAAGTTCTGTTGTAAATCTCTGCGTGGGAGAGACTTGTAATAAGTGATTTGAAGGAATAGTCAAATCAGAGAAAGCAATGTTTGGCCTAAAAACTTAGGGATAAGTAGGAATTTTCTAGATAATGTGGAGGTGGGGGAAGCATTTCAGAGGAATGAATGAATAGCATTTGCAAAGACACTGAAGCAGGAAGAGCGGGATTTAGATCCAGGAAGACCTCGTGCATACAGAGCCTGTGTGGCAAGACTAGCCCTACATGGGAGGAATCAGTCTTCCTTGATTGTAATAGGAGAAATAAGGGAGAGTATGGGTGAAGTGCTGATATCCTTGTAGATTTTGTGGCAGAAAGATTTTCTGGTTCCAGTAGCTTCTGTTTTCTCTAAAAAATGTAAGATCTTATGTGAAAGCAATGGGGAGAAAGGAATGGGTGGAGTTGTGAGGAGACTGAGCAATATATGAAGCAAGTCTTTGTAGGAGAGTGAGCAGACTAGACAAACGTATATTAGTAAGATTCTGAATCTGTAGTCATACCAGTCTTTTGCATGGTATGACTATTTCTCAGTATCAAAAATGGAAAAGGCAGGCAGATGTTCACTAATCCAGCTAAATAAATTAATGTATGCAAGGCACTGAGAGGGATGCCTGGCCCACTAAACAAACATTAGTGATTGTTACCATGGCTGGGGGTTAGCTGTAGGAGTAACAGAACAACAGAAAGGGAATGTAGCACACGTTTACAAGAAAGTGATTATAATGATGGCCTATGGAATCAATCATAGATAAAAATGGAAGTAAGGTAACAGGGAGATGATGCATAGGGGAAAGTGGAGAGATCTGGGAAAGTGACTGGTGAGTATCTGTTGGTAGGATACTCAAGCAAGTAAGTTGAAAAGAGAGGAAGATTGATCAAAGAGTAAGGTATGTGAAACAGAAGAAGTAAGGGCTTCAAAGAAAGAGTAAGGTATGTGAAACAGAAGAAGTAAGGGCTTCAAAGAAATATTACATACATTCCCCTTACTAAAGAATCTTACGATCTAGGAAATATGTGTTATTCTTGGTGGAAAGGAAATAATTGCTGTATTGTCTAAATGACATCAGCAGTGGCAGGAAATCCCCAAATTGCCTGTAAATTGGAAAATGGAGAGTTTGATATTCTGAGAGTTTACAGTGCTTATAACATGGTATCCAAGGCTACCTTGAAGACTTAAATCAGAATATGAAAACCTGCTCAGGGTCTTATACTCATTTTCTCTGCCATCATACCCTCACCTTTCCCCATCTCCAATTCTGTTCTAGTTTAAGGGTCACGTGGAAACTGATGGCAGCAATTGCTCCAGCTAATCCTGTGAATGGACAGTACTGTCCTCTAGATCTATTTTGTGTCACAAGGACTAGATTGGTGTTTGTGAACATAGGATAATACCAGCCTTAGGAGTGGTTTGTTTTTCTTCCCCTTAGGTGCTCTATGAAGCAGTTTCTAATACAATAATGAAAGTAACTTTTGTTTAAAAATATTTAGGAAAATGAAATATTATAGTCTAATACATTCATGTCATTCTTCTCTTTCATTTTGTATCCAAGGCTTCAGCGATTAGCCAAAGATCTTCTAAAACAACTACAAGTACAAGACAGTAGCTCATGGGCAAACAATAAGGTTTCTGCTTTAGATCGTACCCTTGGTGAGGTCGCTAGAATATTGGAAAAAGAGGTATGTAACTAATCTCTGGCCTCTGGCCTTAATCTTTATGTTTCTTTCTTATTATGATGGGCTCTGGGGCTATAAGGCAGACTCTCAGTATATGTGTTTCTTCGGTGTTTCCAAAAGCTGGTCAACCATTGGTGGATATTTTTTCTTTTTGTTCTTAAGGGTATAGAAGTTGTTTTTAGTTGTTTTAATTGAAGTCCTCTATGGCAAAAATATATTCTTTAGGTCATGGTTTTCTCAGTCATATTTCCTCCCACACAAACAACATGAAATTATTTTAAATGAAATCAGAGTAATAAAGATACACAGTTTTATGGCAGAAAATATAAAACTTTGAATTATAAAGCTCATATATCACAGATTTTCACAAAATACCAACTTCCTTCCTGTTTCCAATGGAAGATTTGGTAGTTTTCTTTAATGACTTAGAGTTAGTAAATGTTTCAGTGACAGTTTTAAAAATCCTTAATGATTTTTAAAGTATTCATTATTCACTATAGAAAAATTTAAATGTACAAAGAAGAAACAAAACTCCCTGTAATACCCACTATTGACATTTTATTGTATTTTTTCTAATCCTTTTACTGTACATTTTTTACATTATTTTATCTAACTCATTTTATCATAAATTTTTTCTCATATATTTTAAAATTCTTTTTTACTGAATGAACATATCACAATTTACACAATTTATATCACTTAGGTGGTTTCTAATTTTTCTACTTAAGGTAATAACTATCTTTGTTTATTAGCTGCATTTTTTTGTTTTCTGGGTTTAAAATGTATTATATAATATTTTATATATACAAAAGAATGTAGTGATAAAAATTACATAAATAAGTGAACAGCTGCAATCTCATGACCAGCCTAAGAACTAGATTGATCCCAGTACATTTATGGTTCCCACTGTGTTCCTTCCTCACCCTATCCCCTTGCCTCTGCTCCCTCTGAGGGAATACTGTACAGAATTAAAGGGGTATCCTTTCTTTGTTTTTTAAAAATAGTGTTATTGCTTTATCACATAAATATATATTTAAATAATATATTATTTAGTTTTGTTTGTGTCTAACCTTTATAAAATATCACACTGCAGACTTAACGTGATTTTTTTCAATCAAAATTATGGGTCTAAGTTTTATTTAAGCTTGTAAATGTAGCTGTTTTTCATTTATTTTCTCTGTTGTATAGTGAGTACTACATTGTGTTAGTAGTACATTTTTTTATATTGTTCTCCTGACAGTAGATGTTCATTTTTGGGATTGGATGTGTCTGTGTGGCAGGGGGAGAGGTAGAGAGAGAAGGGGCAATTCTGCTCAAACAATTCTTGTATCAGAGCAAGTGAACAAGAATTTCTCTAAAGCAGGGAGCCTCAGACTTCAGTCTGCATCAGAATCACCTAGAGGACTTGTTAAAACACCTTGGATTTCTGATTCAGTGGGTCTGGAGTGGGTCCCAAGAATCTGTATTTCTAATATGTTCCCAAGTGACACTGATGCTGCTGGTCCAGGGACTATACTTTGAGAATCAGTGCTCTACTCTAGGGGATATGCCTCATGGGTAGAATTACCAGGTTTTCAGTCATATGAATGATCAGCTTTACAAGATAGTGCTCAGCTGCATTTTGGCATCAGAAAATACAATCCTCTATAGGAACTGAGAGCAGCATATTCACTGTGATATCATGGCAGAGCCACATAGAGTCAGTTCTTTTGTATAACATGTCCCTTTCAGAGTATGGGAGAGTTCAGAAGCTGTTAGTTGTCCAACATGTACTAGATGGAGTGTTTGGAGGTTTTATATACCTTGGAAAAATCTCTAATTATTTTAAAATTAGCAGATACTGATTTTTTTTTATAAAGCGTACTTATACTTTGAACTAAAAGGCACTTGCTTGAAGATACCACCATGTATACCGTATCTCATGAATACTGTTTCAGACTGAAGTAATCACAAAATTTTTGAGCAAAAAGTAAAATGATCTGTATAAGAAAGGTATTCAGTATGGTATTTCAGTATGAAAATCTAAGTAAAGTTATTTCATTCACAAAGGGGCAATTTACTGGAATACCACTGATCCCTTATAATTTGAGGGAGAAAAATGTTGTCTGGCTCCCAGCCTAAATGATCTGTGTCAGGAACGTTGCTGCAAAGCTGTCCTCAGAGTATACACTGCAGGACCACCTAAGAGTCTAAACTTACCTACAATAAGATCCTTTTGCAACTTTTATAACTAAAATCCTTTTTACCTAGCCAAGACAGACTAACTTTATGTGAACTTCTGTTCATAGAGTTATACGGACATTTCAGTGTAATTCAGCTGATGGTATTTATGATTTCAGTCTAGGAATTATAAATAACCATTCCTTTTTGTTTGGAAAACTGCCTGGAGTAACAAAATCATTAACACCAAAGCCAAGTACCCAGTGAAGGATTTGAAGACAGACTAGAAGTGATGGGGGTGGGGGTGGGGGACTGGTAGAACTTGGGCAAGCACTCACTGAGGAATGGTGAGAGATTAATCTTGAGGTCTTTGTCCTCTAATTTAGACCTCAACACACTGATGCTTTCTGTTACTGCTTTGACACAGTTTCCTTAGGTAATTTTTCTGAAGTTCTGAGAAATGTTTTTAGGGCTAACAGGTTAAATGTGTGATGCACAAAAATGCTCCTGTCACAAAAGAGATTTGGAAACTGAGGAGACCTGGGTTTTGGAATACTTACTGTGTGTCTCACGTCCCTTCTGGCTTTTTGGGTTCTCTGATTCTGTTCAGAAATAAAACGTTTGTAAGCTTTCTTGCATGTATTATGCTTTTTAACAAACCGCAGCCACTTCTGTAAGGAATATGGTGATCTAGGGGACTTGCACCAACTCTACCATCAAAAACATCTAAAAATTCTGGAAAAAATTTAAAAGTAATTTTCTTAAAAGCATCAAAGAGCTAAGGAGAAATAAAGAGTTATCAGGCCAAAGAAAAAGCAAGAGTTTAGACAGTTGTGCTTATAACTGAATGCCCCAAGAGTATTTGCCAGGCTGGCAAATGTGAATTACGATTTTGCAGGCCTCATGGTGTAGGGAGACAAAAGTAGAAGCCTAAGGGCTACCTAAGGTATGAAGTCTAATAGGAGATTTTCCCTTCGCCAAAACCACCATAGCCTGCTCCCCGACATAATGGTGAACCCTCTCACCTGACCTCAGAGACTGCAAAGAAAGTGTCTCGGTATAGTGCAGAAGTTATAACCATAATCCAGCCCTGGAGTAGATTTGCAGTCCAAGTTCACATTACCTGTATTATATCAAATGGTGAATTGAGTTTAAAATAGTCCCAGATTGGTTAGTAGCATCCCCTAGAAACCTGGCAGAAGGAAATGCGAGTCCTAATTGGAAGAAGACACCTTTATCCTAGGCCTCAGGTAATTTCTGTCAAGTAATTTTATAAGAATGAGTAGCTGCAGTCAAAAAACAAGCACAAAAGTGGATAAGTCATTATGAGTAAGAGCAAGCAGAAACTGGAACTGCAAGGCTTTGTAAATACCAGTCACAGATCATAAAACTGTTCTTTTACGTGTTAAGGAAACAAAAGATAAGCTTGAAAATATTTAGTTATAGACCTAACAGCAATGACAGAGGAGGTAACTCAGAATAGTCCTCTCACTGATGACAATGAATAAAGCTAGACAAAATACAAACTGGAACTGAATTGCTAATCAAGTAGTGAAGAATTACTGGTCCAAGATCTGGGAACATGGCAGGCATTTTGGGGCTGGATACAATTGGTGATCCAAAAGGGGCGGATGAGAAGCTGAGTAGTACTTTTGATATTACTGCAGAACTGGTGGGGAAAAATTGTTGGAGTCTAGGACTGTAAGTCATAGGACAGTGGCCAAAAACCCATGTTTTGGGTTGGGACCTTAAAGGACTGAACTGTAAACAGGAAGTATGCCAGTCGTTGCACAGACAGCAGATAAATGGCAAATCATCTGGGTAGCTGGGAAAATCACATCATTGGAAAAAGCAGTAAAGTGATCTTGAATTGCTAATACCCCCAGGTACCTAACAAAAGCAAATGGATAGTCTACTCTGGAGGAAGATAATAATCAACCTAAGTCTCAAATTACTTCAACAAAATAATTTTCAAATACACTGTCTGACATAGAAAGATAATTAGGCGTATAAAAGGCCAGACAACATGGATAAAAATCAATAGAAACAGGCCAATAGGGGCTCTAGAACTATGCTTATTATGTTCAATGATATAAGTATTAA
This sequence comes from Delphinapterus leucas, assembly GCF_059928025.1. Taxonomy (NCBI): domain Eukaryota; kingdom Metazoa; phylum Chordata; class Mammalia; order Artiodactyla; family Monodontidae; genus Delphinapterus; species Delphinapterus leucas. The sequence continues at coordinate 62,329,754 of NC_143130.1, read as the reverse complement.
TTATTTCTTAAAGGTACAGCACATTTGAAAGAAAATAGAAGTTTTGGAACTGAATATTTTAGTAATTAAAATCAAGAAAACTGTAGGTGAGATAACAGCAGAATAAACCAGCTGGACAGGGCATTAGTATACTGTAAGGTAGGTCATAAGAAAGAATGCAGACTGAAACATGGAGAGAAGATGACATGGAAAACACAGAGAAGAGTGTAAGAGGCATATAATATATAGTGAAAATGCCTAATGTATGTATAGTTATTCAGAAGGAGAGTAGAGGAGTAGAAACATTATTTGAAGTCATCATCATTTAGAACTTTCTGAAAGTTCTAAATCAACCCACAGATTCATGAAGCCAAATGGAGCTCAAGCCAGATAAATAAAAAGAAATACACACCTACAGACATCATAGTGAAATTGGAGAAAATCATATTACAAGCCGATCTCATTCATGAACTTGGATTCAGATTTCCTAAACAAAATTTTGGCAAACCAAATCATGCAGTGTATTAAAAGAATAATATATAACAACAAAGTTGGATTTATTCAGGATATTCAAGTTCGGTTTAATGTTGGAAAATCAATCATAGCTTATATTAATAGAAGAAAAAAGAATAAAAAATGATCATCTCGAAAGATGCAGTAAAAACATTTGGTAAATTCAGCAGCCAAACAATTCATGATGGTAAACCAGGAATAGAATGGAATTTCCTTAATCTGACAAATTGTATCTCCAAAAAAAAAAACACATAGTTAACATCATAAGCTAATAAATAAGTTTAACAAGGCCACTAGATACAAGGAGAGTATAAAAAAAATCAGTTGTATTTATGATATCATCAAAATATTATATAGGAATAAATCTATCATGTTCATGGATTAGATTATTCATATCTCTTGCTTAAAGCTGCAGTAATTAAGAAAGTGTGCTGTTGGAGCAAAGATGGAGAAAAAGAAAAATGGAACACAATTAAAAACATAAATAGTCCTATTCAAATGTGTATGCTTGTTTATGTATGTATGGAAAAAGGAGGCACTGTAAAGCATTAGGGGAAAGTATGGTCTATTTTGTGAATTATGCTATAATGATTAAATATCCTTATTTTTAAAAAATGAAACTTGATCTTACCTCACATTATAAACAAAAAATTAATTCCAGATTGACCTAAATGTAAAAAGAAAAAAAAGCCTTTCGGAAATAAGAGAAGAATATCTTCTTGACTTTGGGGTTTTGCCTGGACAAAAAAAGACATTAACCATAAAGGGAAGTGTTGATAAATTTGCATTAAAATAGGAACTTCTATTCATCAAAAGACACCAGAAAAAAGAGTAGAAAGACAAGAGAACAGAATGGGAGAAGATCTTTATATGTACAACCCATGAAGAAGGGTATCCAGAGTATATAAGGAATTCCTACAAATTAATGAGGGGAAAAAAAAAAAGCTTACCAACAACCCAGTAGGAAAATGATCAAGAGAATAGGCATTCCAAAAGGAGGAACTTACTCCCAATGCAGGGTACACAGGTTTGATCCCTGGTCGGGGAACTAAGATCCCACATGCCGCACAGTGCAGCGGAAAAAAACCAAACCAAAACAAAACCAAAAGGAGAAACTTAATTAGCCAATAAATAGATGCAAAGATAGTTAATCTCTTTATTAATCAGGAAAATCCAAATAAAAAACGCAGTGTGGTACTGTGATTCACCTATCACAATGGCAAAAATTAAACACTGAAAATACCAAGTATCAGCAAAGATCTAGAGCAATGGGAATGCTCATACACTGTTTGTGATAATATAAGTTGGTACTACAAGTTTATTATTTTTTATTAATTTTTATTGGAGTATAGTTGATTTACAATGTTGTGTTAGTTTCTGCTGTACAGCAAAGTGAATCAGTTATACATATGCATATATCCACTCTTTTTTAGATTCTTTTCCCATATAGTTCATTATAGTATTGAGTAGAGTTTCCCTGTGCTATACAGTAGGTTCTTATTAGTTATCTACTTTATCAATATATATAGTAGGGTGTATATGTCAATCCCAATCTCCCAATTTATCCACCCCTCCACTTTCCCCTTTGGTAACCATAAGTTTGTTTTCTATATCTGTGACTCTGTTTCTGTTTTATAGGTAAGTTTATTTGTACCATTTTTTTAGACTCCGCATGTAAGCGATATCATATATTTGTCTCTGTCTGACTTACTTCACTCAGTATGACAATCTCTAGGTCCATCCATGTTGTTGCTGAAAATGGCATTATTTTGTTCTTTTTTATGGCTGAGTAATATTCCATCTTATATATGTACCACATCTTCTTTATCCATTCATCCGTTGATGGACATTTAAGTTGCTTCCATGTCCTGGCTATTGTAAGTAGTGCTGCAGTGAACCTTGGGGTGTACATATCTTTTTGAATTATGGTTTCCTCTGATGTATGCCCAGGATCAATTAAAGTTGAAGGCATGCATATCATATTTTACTTCTAGGTTTATACCCTAGAGAAATTAATGCATATATGCACCAGGAGACACGTACACAAATGTTCAATAGCAGCATTGTTTATTACCAAATATGGAAGATAACCCAAGTATCCATCAACAGCTGAATATATTAATTATGGTATGTTCATGTAATGGAATATTGTTCAACAGTAAAAATGAATGGGGAGACGCAAGAGGGAGGAGATATGGGGATATATGCATATGTATAGCTGATTCACTTTGTTATAAAGCAGAAACTAACACACCACTGTAAAGCAATTATATTCCAATAAGGATGTTTAAAAAAAAATGAATGAACTACAGTTACAGGTAACAACATGAGTGTATCTCACAATGTGTAGTCACAAGTCGCCAAAATATATTTATATACTGTTACATTTCCAGTTACATAAACTTTAAGGATAGACAAAGGTAACATTATTCTTTTAGACTGTATACATAGGTGGTAAAACTATAAAGAAGATACGGAAAATATTTCTTGTCAAAATCAGGATAATGATTATCCAAAGAGGAGGGTGAATGGTATGATCAGGAAGATTTACCTAAGTGGCTTCTTGAGTGCTTCTAGTCTTCTTTTTTCTTGACCAGATGGTGATGTTATGTTCAAATTATAATTATTCTTTAAAATTGTACTAAATGTTTTCCTTTTTTTCTGGCTTAATGTATGTTTATGTTTCACAATATAATTAAAGTTCAAGTTAAAATAAATTGCTCCAAAGACACTTCTGTTGCAGAAATGTTTAATTACTTCAAATAAGAGTTTCTAAAACATTCTCATATATGCAAAGGCACTTTCATCATACTTGCCATTGTATTAAATTTGTTCTAAGTAAATGTGATTTGTATTTTTATTGACTTTCTCATTACTCTGCCATAATGAACATTACATTTAAGTTTGGATAGTAACAGCATCCCACAAGCTTTCTGTGGTTTATCAGTAACATGAGACATTTGTATGCTGTTACTATAAGTAAACACTTTAAGCAAATGGATTGGACGTGGATTTTGTCCAGTTGCCTTTCCTGACTTTTTTAGAATCCTGCCAAATTTAAATAGGGATTCAGCTGTGAATCTCTTGAACCTGAATAAGTAAACCACGTAGCTGACAGCATTCATAATTTAACTGAATTGAGATGTCAAATCACAATTGACTTTGTCATACCTATAGCAAACCCCATGGTGTTTTTGAAATTTATCTTGCAAAATTCCACTAACAAAAAACTGTGGAAGGTAGAAAGGTAGAAACCCTTCCTCACCCCACTCCCCTTTTTTCTGCTTTTTGTGGCTATTTAACACATGCCTAGAGAAGATAAACCACTAATCCCTAAGAGCTTTTTCAACCTAATTGTGTTCAGAAAATTGTGTCCAGGTCCTGGTAGACACTGTCTATCCTCCAAACCTCATGGTTGCACTAGGTTTTACTTCTCTTATTTTCAGCTGGAACTCTTCAGTTTGAGAGGAACTGGAAAACATTCAGTTGTAAGATCGTCTTATTTTGATCCCCTCACTGTGTTCTCAATTTATGTAGTTGTTTCCTCGTAGCAGCTGACAAGTAACAGCATAGCTTGTATGACACCCATATTTTGTCAGAAGGTGACAAGTGTATCGTATGGCCCAAAGTAAAATGAAAATGTTTCTGATACCTTCTTCAACTAGCTTGCGTTAGACAATTAATATAAGGAAAATGGAATTAATTGTTATTTTAAGAATCATACAGAAATTTAATATGTATATGGTTTGTATTTTTTTAAAAGAAACAGTGAAGGAAAAGAAAGGAGGAAGTGTTTGTGTATTTTGTTTTAGATGTGGTTATATAGGTGTGCCCAATTGCCAAAAGTCATCAAACCAAATACTTAAATCTGTGCATTTTATGTAAACTATGTCTCAGTAAAAAAAAAAAAAAAAATTAGATAATCATGATTCCAAAATAGTTTATATTATTTTTCAGATGCTGAGGCTTGCCTTTATAAAAACACACTGTTTTAGTCATCTCGTGTGAGATCACTTATTGTGGCTTCTTTTTGAAGAGTGCTCTTTTAAAAGCAAATAAATTTGTTATAAAAACTCAGTGATGAATATTTGTACTGCTAGCTTATAGTAACTTTTTTTACACAACTTGTGATATTTTCTGATTAGGCACATTAACTCTTTGTAAACTCTTTTTAAATTCTTTTTAAAAAACCTCGTCTTAAAAAAAAAACCTCTTATGTAATACAGCACACAGAAATTTATGTAAAACACACTTGCACAGAAAAATGAATAATTATAACAGCAAGAAACCCCGGTGACTACTTGTTGAGAAATAGAACATTGCCAGCATCTCAAACCCTGCAACCCGCCTACATTTATTTTGCCAATCATGCATTTCTCTTAATATTTGGATAAATTATTACTTTGACTTTTTGGAAACCACTTTTTAAAATTTTTCTGTATGGTTTTATTCCCTAAGGATCCATTCCTAAATAATATATGTTAGTTTAAACATGTCTAGTTTTGAACTTTATATAAATGGAATGCTACTCTCTGTACTTTTGTGTCTTGGCTTCTATCAAGTTTATGTATTTAAGAATTTATGTTGTGTAGAGGGTTTTTTCCATTGCTGTATGTACTGTGTCATTATATAAATTTGCCACAGTAGCACTTATCCATTTCACCATTGATGGAAATTTGGGTTGTTTTTATAAAAAATGTGCTTCTAAACATGTATTCTTGTACTCATGTGCAAGAATTTCCCTAGGGAGTGGAATTCCTGGGTTATAGGGTATGTGTACCTTTAAGTTTTCTTGATAATGCTGTATTGTTTTCCAAATAAGTTGTACCAAGCCACTCTACTGACAGCAGAGTATAAAAGTACTGTTTCTTTCTCCTTTTCTAACACTTGATGTTATCAGACTTTTAAATTTTTGCCAGTCTTGTGGGTATGTAGTAGTAGCTTGCTTTAGTTTAATGTGCATCTCTATTAGCAGGTAGGTTTGGGCACCTATTCATATTGCTTGGCCATTTGAATTCTTCTCTTGTGACTTGCCTGTTCAAATCTTTTGCTCACTTTTCTGCTGATTTGTAGGAATTCTTTCTATGTTCTGGATACCAGTTCTAGGTTGAAGTGTATTAAAGATACCTATTTCTATTACTCAGCTGTCTTTTTACTCTCTTTTGGTTCTTTTGATGAACAGTTCTTTTTTTTAAAACTGAAGTATAGTTTATATACAATATTATATAAGTTACAAGTGTACAATATAGTGATTCACAATTTTTAAAGGTTATACTCTATAGTTATTATAAAATATTGGCTATATTCCCTGTGTTGTACAATATATACTTGTAGCTTATTTTATACATAATAGCATGTACCTCTTAATCTACTACCACAATATGGTAGTGTCCCCCCGTCCTTCTCCCCACCGGTAACCACTGGTTTGTTCTCTATATCTGTGAGTCTGTTTCTTTTTTGTTTTATTCACTAGCTTGTTGTATTTTCTAGATTCCACATATAAGTGGTATCATATAGTATTTCTTAATTTTAGTGTGCAAAGAGTTATCAGTATTCTATGGTTAATAGTTTTTGCTCTTTATATTGTCCCATTCCTGAGTCAAGAAGTCTTTTTCTATATTTTATTCTTGAAGTTTTATAGTTTTGCCTTTACTTTTAGTTTATTAGCTGCCTGGAATTAATTTTTATGCTTATTGTAAGGTTTAATTTCATTTTTTTTTCCATCTGGGTGCTTAATTTTTTGAGCACCATTTATTGAAAAGACTAGTTTCCCCTACTGTTTTTTGGTGCCTCATCTGTCGTAAATCAAAGTTTTGTAGATATGTGAGTTTCTTCTAGCTTCTCTGTTTTAATTTATTCTCTCCCCAGTTGTCTCTGATACACTCTTAAAACTATCCATGAGATTCTTAATTTTAACCACAGTATTTAATTTTCTATGTCTAGAAAGCCTGTTTGCTCTTTTTCACACCTGCTATGACCTTTTTTTATAATTGCATGTTCTTTGCAGATATTTTCAAGCTTATTTTTTATTTATACACAGAAAACATTTTACAATCGATGTCTAATCTTAATATCTCACATCTTTCAGTGTGTGTTTTTGCACGTTCTTTCTTGTGATGTCTTGTTTCCTTTTTAACCTGTTAATTTTTCATTACATGCTGATAATTATAATTGTTGAGAACTTTTGCATCTATACTCATAGGGGGTACTAGTCTAGAATTTCTTCTGATATCTTTGTCTAGCTGTATTATCAGGATGATACAGGCTTCATAGAATGAGATAAGAAGTGTTCTCTCTACTTCTGTGTTTTGGAATAATTTGAGAAGGATTGGTATTAATTCTTTAAATGTTTGGTAGAATTGACCAGTGAAACCATCTGGTTCGGGGCTTTTCTTTGTTGAGAGGTTTTTGATACTGATTCAGTCTCTTTGCTTGTTAACAAATATAGTCCAGTTTTCTATTCCTTCTTAACTCAGTTTTAGTAGTTTGCATGTTTCTAGGAATTTGTCCATTTCATCTAGGTTATCTAACTTGCTGGCATATAATTGATCATAGTATGCTGTCATAATCCTTTTTATTTCTGTAAGGTCAATAGTAACATCCCCACTTTCATTTCTGATTTTAGTCATTTGAATCTTCTCTTTTTTCTTTAGTCTAGCTAAAGGTCTGTCAATGTTTTTGATCTTTTCAAAGAACCAACTTTGATTTCATTGATTTTTCTCTTTTACTTTTCTGTTCTCTATTTTGTTTATCACCACTCTAATCTTTATTTCTTTTAGTTTTGGGTTAGCTTTGAGCTTAGTTTGGTCTTCTTCTACTTCCTTCAAGTGTAAAGTTAAGTTATTGATTTGAGATCTTTGTTCTTTTTAAAGCAGATATTTACATCTATAAATTTTCCTCTGAGCACTGCTTTCAGTGAATCCCATAAGTTTTGTTATATTGTGTTTTAATTTTCACTTATTTCAAAGTATTTTCTAATTTCCCTTGTGATTTCTTCTTTGACCCATTGGTTGTGCAAGAATGTATTGTTTAATTTCCACATATTTGTGAGTTTTCCAGACTTTCTTCTGTTACTGATTTCTAATTTCATTCTTTTGTGGTTAGAGAAGATACTTTGTATAATTTCAGTCTTTTAAAATTTATTTACATGTGTTTTATGGTCATTGTATTTGAACAATTTTTAAGAATAATTGAAAACCTAATATGATGGTGCCTTCCTCTGGAAATATTTTCATTTATTTTTGGTACGTGCTAAGAGTACTAATGTTTCTGGAACAATGTTAATTCAAGTTCAAGGTCTAAGGTTCCCCAGGCCACTTGGGTGTCCTAAACATGCTGCAAGTATGTGGATTGGCAGGCTGACTTCCATTTCAGGCTTATCATGAGGATGAAACTTTTCAGTCTTTTTTGGAATGGTTTAATTTGTGTCATTTTGTAACTGTTTCTCATGGATCAGCAAAAGCAGCTTTGAGGGCTGTGCTTCTGTCTCTTGGTTTTTACCTTCTCCTGGATTTTTGACTTGCAGTTCTCTCTCTGGTAGCTTTAATTTGTTTAGAATAATAAAAATGTTTTATTCAGCTTTTTTGGTTGTTTTCAGCAGGAGAGCTTATCTTAATTGCTTAGTTTCCCATTTTTGAATGAGGTACCTTCTAGTATCATTTTAAATCATACTTTTAAAATAAATTACAGACTGGAAGGATATTAATGTCTATAACAGCAGCATTTTGAGAAATGGCTGTTAGAGTTGTTAGCTAGTTGTGTAACTGAGGATCAACCTGTTTCATATCAAACCATGTTGCAAATCTTGGAAAACAGCTGTGTATCATCTTCTACTTAGAAAAGTATCACACGTAGAGGATTTAGTTTAAAAAGAGAATGTCTGTCTGTGCTGACTGAACAGTGCAGGTCCTCATTCAGAAAAGTATTCAGTTCATTGACCAGAACTGAATCCCAGCTACACACTTTTTGGTGGTTATTTTTCATTTCTTCTTAGAAGTAGAGAGATTATGGTGTGCTTAAAGAGAGCTAAGCATGAGAAAGCAAAAACAAGTTCACTACTCATCTAGCTAGGTGAATGCCGATATACTGTCGTTAATCACCTTTCCCTAGAACATTGCTAAGGGGGGCTTCTCAAAGCTATTAGATACAAAAGTACACTTCCCTGGAGTGTCAGTTTTACGCAAATGTTAGCGACAAAAAAAATCATTAAAAAATTTTTTACACTCAGGTTTTCGTGAAAAAGACTATTTTAGTATTATCTCTTGAATAAATACTTTGTGGCAAATAATTGATAAATTTTAACCAAAGCATGTCAATTATTGTATTAGGCAAGAAATGTCATGAAAATGATGTTTGAGAACCAGAAGTAGGACCATGAATTATTTAATCTTCATTTACATTGCTAAAAATGACAATGCTACTGATAAGAACAAATTGTTAGAGTTATTTCTTCACTAATAAAGTTCTTGTTGAGTACATTGTTGTTATGATTTAAAATAAATAAGTAAATAGACAATGCTGTATAAGAGATCCTTTCAGCCCAGCACATGACATGAGTGATTTTACCTGTCAGTAAGATGTGCTTTTTGAAGTTTCTTCCCATAGCAGCCTGACGGTATTCCATCATGCTATACCTCTCTGGCAATATTCTACTCTTGGGCTCACCTTAGTGATTGATTGCTGGATGCAGTGAGTAAACACTTACTGTTTTTAACCACATTTATATAAGTCTGGGTTCTCGGAAATAGTGACACTAAAAAATGAGAAATTGCCTCTATAAGGACCTTGATACTAGCTGTCTTCAGTTCAGCTCATTTTTTTTTTACATTAATAGACTCCATGGCAAATACCTTGTGTATGAAGTAAGGCAAGTAGGAAACTATTTTCCTCCTCAATAGTATGTCATATAAAACTATTTTCTGGTTAAAATAAACATAGATGATATCATGGAAAGGAATGCAACATTTTTTTATTTTTGAAACAAGATACTCATGAAGATGCTTCTTGCTGTTACTAGGAAATTCACTTTTTTTCTGACATTAGAGATACTTAAATGGACATTTGGAGAAACTCTGCCTTAGAATAAATTAAATCATCTATGTTGTCCTCTATTCCATTCTCAGGAACTATGAAGAAATAGAGGATTGTTGAAAGTTGCACATGATGTTGGTCAAAATTGCACCATCAATGGGCAGATATTAAGGAAGCAGATGAGAGCAATGTTAAAAGCATGGGCCTAGAACCTGCTACCTATTTATTGTGTGAACCTGGACAAATTAATTAATCTATCTGGGCTTCAGTCTTTCCTATCAGTAAAGTGTATGATGTTGACACATCCCAAAGGATTGTGTGACTATTAAATGAAATAATTTATGTTAAACTCATGGCAATAATTAGGCAGTCGGCAGATGTTGATACAATATAATGCAGCTATTAAGACCACAGGCTTTGTAGTTATGGGCCTGAATTCAAATTCCAGATCAGCCATGCAGTAGCTCTGTGAGATTAGCCAGATTATTAACCTTTGTAGGAAACTTCACTTTTCTTTTTTTTAATTAATCTTTTTTTTAATATATCTATTTTTTATTATTTATTTGGTTGCACCAGGTCTTAGTTTTGGCAGGTGGGCTCCTTAGTTGCAGCTCGCCGGCTCCTTAGTTGCAGCATGCAGGCTCCTTAGTTGTGGCATGCGAACTCTTAGTTGCAGCATGCATGTGGGATCTAGTTCCCTGAGCAGGGATCGAACCCTGGCCCCTGCATTGGGAGCGTGGAGTCTTAACCACTGTGCCACCAGGGAAGTACCAGAAACTTCACTTTTCTCCTTTGAAAAATATGGGTAGGATTGCATATCTAACTCTTTCAGTTGTGAGAATTAAAATTTAGTAGCAACATAATCAATTATTATTTATTACAGAAATGAAAGGATTGATATAACATCTAAAAATAAATTAATATAAACCATCATTTTAAAATTAAAGGGGAAAAACAGTATTAGAAACAGAAAAGGCATAAATTAAAATTCAGCACTTACTCCTAATTTTTAACAATTTTAAAGATTTAATTTTAAGAAGAAGAGGCTAGTTTAGGGTGGTTACCAAAAACCTGCAAAAAACATCATATTTAATAATGAAACATTGATTCACTGTCCTCAAGGTCCTGGACGATATATTTTCTTGTTCAATATAACAAGAAAAAGCAGTGCTGATTACTGGCTGATATGCACCAGTACAGCCAAATGGATTGTTTAAAGCCATTGCTTCCTTTTGATTGGTTGATATCTGTGAAGTATGTTGCTAACATATCTGAACATCATGCCTGAATAAAAGATAAGCAGTAAAGAAACAAAGTTGTGTATATTTGCTGATAAGGTGCTTGTCTATGTTGAGAATCCAGGAAAATTCACAAATTCTTAAAACCCAAAAGATGATAAAGATTCCTGGTTACAGGATCCATTTACCAAATTAAGTTGTGTTCCTAGACACCAGTGACCAAAAACTACAAATGTAAAAAAGAAAAGCTTTAATCTCATTCTTAATAACAACAGAAACTATTATATGCCTAGGAGTAACCTTTTTTAAAAAAACAAGACTTTTAGGGATAAAATTATGAGATTCTATGGAAAGAGTATTTCAACAAATGGAAATACTTGATGTTTGTGATTGTGAAGACTTATAAAGTGTCAATTCTCTACAAATTAAAACATAAATTCAGTTAAAACTGCAATTAACTTTTTCATGGAATATTACAAGATAATTCTAAAAGTCTTTAGAAAAATAAAGTTGAGAATAACTAAACCAATTTTAAATAAGAAATAAATGAGAGTTGGTGATATCATCAACATGGTGGGTTAAATATTTCCTATAGTCTTCCCCCTGCCCAAGAACACCAATTTAGACCCAGGGGAAGTTCCATCACACTGTTGGAGCAAAAAATTTTGAGATTGGATACACTGAAGAGGATAAGAGGACGTGTCACCTCTACCCCAAGGAGGCACAGCACAGTGCCATGAGACACCTTTTAGGCCTGTGATTTCTCCCAAGGAGGAATTGTGAGAGCATATTAGAGTTAGTCTTCCCCAGCTGGGCAGGACGCTGCCAAAGAGACCCACTTCTTTTTAGCCCCATCCTCAATACTGAGGTGTGCTGTGTGACTAGGAGTTTGGGTGTGACTGGGAGAACAGCAGCTAGTGCTCTTGGAGAACATCAAAGGGACATGGATCCTATGAACCACATTGTGGACTCCATCAGGAAGCTCGCCCATGAGATGCTGAAGACACCTTGCCCTAGAATCCCCTCAACTGGTCCACAAGTACCCCAGCACCTCATCCACACAAACCTACACCCCCTGGCCAGCTCCCAGTGCATGCCTCTAACAGCAGCAAGAAGAAACCTCTGCTGGTGGCTAATGAGCAACACAGAAAGCTGGCCCAACTCTGGGGAATTGAGAGAAATCACCCAAATGTGAACACTCAGCACCACCCTAGGGAAAGCAAAAGGGAGGCTGTCAGCACATGGCCTGGCTTTGCAGGATCAAGAGAAGGTGTATAATCTTAACATTCCCCCAGAAGAGGAGCAAGAAGTATGGAGCAAGTGTATTCATAGTTCTAAGAAAACTTAGAATCCCTAACAGGGCTGACCAAATTAATTTTTCTACTGAAGCCAGTCAGTAAAGAGGAGGTGATGGCTCCTTTAAACAAGAAGATAGCAATGCAAGACATGAATGAAATATGATGCCATCAAAGGAACACGGTTTTCCAGCAACTGACCCCAAAGAAATGGAGATGTAAGATTTACCTGAGAAAGAATGGAAAAGAGTGAAGAAAAACTAACAAGAACCATGGTCTACCATTAAGAAAAAGTCTGCATTATTGGAGTCCAATTAGGAGAAGGGAGGGAAGGAAAGGGTCTCTTGAGAAAGCTTACTTAAAGAAATAATGCCTGAGAACTTCACAGATACGGGAATCTGGGAAGAGTTTTAGACATCCAAATTCATGAAACTCATAGGTGCCCCCAAAATTGCAATCCCAAATGATCTTCAAGACACATTATAATAAAATTGTCTAAAGTCAAAGACAAAGGGAATTTTTAAAGCAGCTAAACAAAATTCTTCACATACAAGGGACCCCTCCCCAATAAGGCTATCAGTGCATTTCTTAGCAGAAACCATGTGGGCCAGGAGAGAGTAGGATGATATTTTCAAAGTGCTGAAAGAAAAAACTGCCAACCAAGAATATGTTAGCCAGCAAAGCTATCCTTCAGAAATGAAGGTGAGATAAAAACTTTCCCAGATAAACAAAAGCTGATGGAATTCATCACATTAGCCCTGCCTTATAAGAAGTGCTAAAAGGAGTTTTTTAAGCTGAAATGAAATGATGCTAATTAGTAGCATGAAAATATAAAACTGGTAAAGTTAAGGTCAAATTTGAAATACTCAAATAATGTGGTGTGTTAGTCACTTAACTCTTGTATAAAGGTTCAAGGACAAGAGTATCAGAAGTAACTATAGCTACAATAGTTTGTTAATTATTACACAATATAAAAAGAGGCAGCAAGTTGCAACATCAAAAAATAAAATAGGGGGAGGGATTAAAAAGGTAGACTTTTGTATGCAATCAAAATTACCAGTTTATAAGAGACTGTTATAAGTTGTTTTATGTAAGCCTCATGGTAACCAAGAAACAAAACCCCCAAAATAGTACATACCAAAAGAGGAAGAAAGGATAAGGGAACTACAAAGTAGCCAGAAGACAGTAAGATGGCTTTAGCAAGTCCTTACCCATCAATGATTATGTTAAATGTAAACTGATTAAATTCTCCAATCATAATGTATAGAGTGGCTGAATGGATTTTAAAAAAGACCTCAGTATGTGGTGGCCACAAGTGACTCACTTCAGCCTTTAACAACACACATAGACTGAAAGTGAAGGCATGGAAAAAGACATTCCATGCAAATGGAAACCAAAGGACAGCAGGGGTAGCTACATTATTTCAGACAAAATAGACTTTAAGTCAAAAATTATAATGAGAAAAAGAAGGTAATTATATAATAAAATTATGAGTCAAATAATCAAGAGGCTATAAAAATTGCAAAGGTATATACATCGAACATCAGAACCCCTAAATATATAAAGTACTAACAAATCTGAAGGGAGGTATAGACAACAATACAAGGGAACTTTAATATCCCACTTTCAATAATGGATAGATCATTCAGACAGAAAATCAATAGGGAAACATTGGACTTAAACTATACTTTAGACCAAATGGACTAATAGACACAGAACATTTCATCCAACAGTAGCAGAATACATATTCTTCTCAAGTGCATAGGGAGCATTAACCAGGATAGATCATATGTTATGTCACAAAACAAATCTTAGCAAATTTAAGAAAACTGAAATCATACCAAGTATCTTTTCAGCTGCAGTGGTATGAAACTAGATATCAAGAACAGGAGGAAAACTGGAAAATACACAAATATGTGGAAATTAAACATCACACTCCTAAACAACCAATATCAAAAGTGAAATTTTAGGGCCACCCTGGTGGCGCCGTGGTTGAGAGTCCGCCTGCCGATGCAGGGGACGTGGGATCGTGACCCGGTCTGGGAGGATCCCATGGGCCGCAGAGCGGCTGGGCCTGTGAGCCATGGCCGCTGAGCCTGCGCGTACGGAGACTGTGCTCCACAATGGGAGAGGCCACGGCAGTGAGAGGCCCGTGTACCGCAAAAAAAGAAAAAAAAAGTGAAATTTTAAAAAGATCTTGAACGAAAATAGAAGCATGACATATCATGACTTATGGGGTGCCATGAGAGCAGCTCTAAGAGGAAGTTTATAATGATAAACATCTACATTAAGAAAAAAGAAAGATCTCAACCTAATTTTATACCTCAAGTACCTAGAAAAGGAAGAAACTAAGCCCAAAGTTAGTAGAAGTTAGGAAATAAAAATGATCAGGCCAGAATACATGAAATAGAGAAAAAAAATTTAGAAAAGGACAGTTAAATTAAAAGCTGATTTTTGGAAAAGAGAAGCAAAACTAACAAATCTTTAGATAGACTAAGAAAAAAAGAAAACTCAAAACCAGAGACATTACAACTGATAGCACAAAGGATCATAAGAGACTACAGTGAACAGTTACACACCTAGAAATTGGACAACTTAGAAGAAATGGCTACATTTCTGGAAATGTACAACCTCCCAAAACTGAATCCTGAAGAAAGAGAAAATCTGAACAGAAAAATAACAAATAAGGATTTGAATCAGTAATCAGATACCTCCCAAAAAAGAAAAGCCCAGGGCCAGATGGTTTCACTAGTTAGTTCTACCAAACACTTAAAGAAGAATTAATTCCAGTTCATCTCAAACTATTCCAGAATATCAAAGAGGAGTGAATACTGTCTACTCATTTTACAATGCCACCATTACCCTGATATCAAAGCCAAATAAGGACACTACAAGAAAAAAAAGTGTTAAGTCAAAATTCCTGATGAATGTTGATGTAAAAATTCTCAGCAAAATACTAGGAAAACAAATTCAACAGCACGTTAAAAGGATCATAAACCATGATCAAGTGGGATTATTTTCCTAGGATAAAAGAATGATTCAGCATACACAAATCAATAAATGTGATATACCACATTAATAGAATGAAAGATTAAAATTATGTGATCCTCTCAGTAGATCCAGAAAAAGCATTTAACAAAATTCAACACATTTTCATGATAAAAACTCTCAACAAATCAGTTATGAAAGGAATATACCTCCACATAATAACATCCATATATGAAAAGCCCACAGCTATCAACATACTCAATGAAAGATTGAAAGCTTTCCCTCTAAGACCAGGAATAAGACAAGGCTGCCTACTGTCACCACTTTTATCCAACATAGTACTGGAAGTCCTAGCCAGAGAAATTAGGCAAGAAAAAGAAATAAAGAATTCAAATCAGAAAGGAAGAAGTAAAATTGTCTCTGTTGGCAGAAGATGTGATCTTATGTATAGAAAATCCCAAAGACTCCACCAAAAAAAACTGTTAGAACTAATAAACAAAATCTCTAAAGTTGCAGGATACAAAATGAATATGCAAAGATCAGTAGTTTTTCTATACACTAACAAGGAAGTATTTGAAAAAGAAGTAAAACAATCCTATTTACAATAGCATCGAAAACAATAAAATACTTAGGAATAAATTTACCCAAAGAAGTGAAAAGATCTGTACACTGAAAACTGTAAGAAACTGATGAAAGAAATTGAAGAATGTGCAAATAAATGGGGAAAAAATCTCATTCATGGATTGGAAGAATTAATATTGTTAAAAGTGTCCACACTACCCAAAGCCATCTATAGATTCAATGCAATCCCTATGTAAAGCTATAGTAATCAAAATAGTTTAGTGCTGGCATAAAAGCGGACACAAAAACCAGTGGAACAGAATCGAGACCCTAAAAATAAACCAACACATAGGGTGAATTAATATTTGACAAGGGAGCCAAGAATAGTCAACAGGGATAGGATAATGTCTTCAAAAAGTGGTGTTGGAGAAACTGGATAATCGTTCAAAAGAATGAAACTGGACTCTTTTCACACTCACAAAAATTAACTCAAAAAAAATTAACTCAAGATGGAATAAAGACTTAAATCTAAGACCTGGAGACATAAAACTCCCAGAAGAAAACAACAAGCAAAAAATTCCTTGGCATTTATCTTGGCAATGATTTTTTTGGATATGACCAAAATCACAAGCAACAAAAGCAAAAATAAGCAAGTCAGACTACATCCAACTTAAAAGCTTCTGCATAGCAAAAGAAACAACCAACAAAATGAAAAGGCAGCCTGTGGAATGGGAGAAAATATTTGCAGACCAAATATCTGATAAGGGGTTAATATCTAAGATATATAAGGAACTCCTACAGCTCAATAGCAAATAATAATAATAATCTGATTTTAAAATGGGCAAACGGACCTGAATTGACATTTTTTAAGAACACATAAAAAGGCCAACAGGTTCTTGAAAAGGTGCAGCAGCATCATCATCATCATCAGGAAAATGTAACGGAAACCCACAGTGAGAATCACCTCACACCTGTTAAAATGGCTATTATCAAAAAGACAGCAATTGGGCTTCCCCGGTGGCGCAGTGGTTGAGAGTCCGCCTGCCGATGCAGGGTACACGGATTCGTGACCCGGTCCGGGAAGATGCCACATGCCGCGGAGCGGCCGGGCCCATGAGCCATGGCCGCTGAGCCTGCGCATCCGGAGCCTGTGCTCCGCAATGGGAGGGGCCACAGCAGTGAGAGGCCCGCGTACTGCAAAAAAAAAAAAAAGAGCAATTAACAAGGGTTGGCAAGGATGTGGAAAATAGAGAACCTTGTACACTGTTGATGGGAATATAAATCGGTATACCCATTATGGAAAGCAGTGTGGAGGTTCCTCAAAAAATTAAAAATAAAACTACCCATATCATCTCATAATCCCACTTGTGGGTATATAGTCAAATGAAATGAAACCGCTATGTTAAAGAGATATTTGCATTCCCATGTTCATTGCAGTATTATTCACAATAGCCAAGACATGGAAACAACCTAAATATCCATCAACAATGGATAAAGAAAATGTGGTGTGTACATATGCAATGCATATTATTTGGGCATGGGAAAGAAGGAAATCTCCCATTTGTAACAACATGGATAGAGGGCATGCTGTGTGAAATAAATCAGAGAGAGAATGACAAATACTATATGATCTCATGTATGTAGAATCTAAAAAATCGAACTTATAGAACCAGAGAATAGAATGGTGGTTGCCAGCGTCTGGGGGGTAAGGTAAATGGGAAGCTGTTGGTCAAAGAGTATAAGCTTCTAGTTATAAGATGAATAAGTTCTGGGATCTAATGTATAGTGTGGTGGCTGAGGTTAACAATACTGTGTTATATAGTTTAAAGTTACTAAGAGATAGATCTTAAAGGTCCTCAACCCCCCCCACACACACAATGATAAATATGTGAGATAATGAAGGTGTTAATTAACCTTATTATGGTAATCATTTCATAAAATATATGTACATTAAATCAACACATTATTTGATTAAACTTGATACCTTAAACTTGTACAGTGTTATGTGTCAATTATATCTCAATAAAACTGAACGATAAATTTTGAAAAGATAGTCACTGGGAAAAAAAAACAAAGAATTAAACGAGACTTTTTTTAAGCTGTAGTAAATATGTGATGTTGGTGCAAATAGACAAATATATTTGTGGAAAATAGCCCAGAAACTGTTTTACATATATAGGTGTGTGTGTGTGTGTGCATATATATATACACCTATATATATAATACACACATGTACACATATACATGTATATAGAGAGAGGATCTTGGTATTTGACCTAAGTTGCATATTCAATAGTGGAGAAAGAATGAACCCTTCAGTAAATGGGACTGGGACAATTATTTTTCCATACTAATCAATCAATGAATGGATGTATGTGTAAGTGAATAAGTGATGGAATAAGACCCCTATCTCACAAACTTGAAAATTAATTCCAGGATAAGTTAAAGCCCTATATGTAAAAAGCAGAACTTTTATAATTTAGAAGAAATATAGTATATCTTTATGATATTATAACATAATTTAAGATCTCAAAAGCATATATAATTAAGGTAACATGACTGACAACATTAAAATAAAAAATGTCTTCAAATAATAACTCAAAGTTATATGCTATGAATGAAAAGAAGATATTTGCAACACATATAACCAGAAATTGGACTAGAAAAATATATTAAAGTTATCCTACAAATCAGCAGGAAAAAGTGAACCCATGAGGAAATTGAGTGGAGTCATAAAAAAAGAGAAATCCAGATGGCCATTAAATATTTGGAAAGATGTTCAACCTCATTAATAGATTTCTATAAATTTAAACAAGGCACCATTTCACTCCCAGTCTGGTGAAAACTGAAAATGGAAAATACTAAGTGTTTGAAAGCATATGGTGAAAGGAATCCCTCATCTACTGCTGGTAGAGCAGTTTGGCAAGATCTGGTAAAGTAGAAGCTTGCATGCCCTGTTTGACCCCCAAAATTCTATTTCTAGTTTTATACTTTGGAGAAACTCTTATACCTGGGTGCAGTGAGATCTATACAAGGATGTGTGTTCTGTCCTCATTTTAATAGCAAAAGCCTAAAAATAACCTAAATGTCATCAGTGGGGGAATGGCACTAGGAGAATGAATGAATTGCAGGTTTGTCGTATAATAGAATACTATGAAGCAGTTTATTGATTCATTTATTTAAGAAACATTAATGAACTTTCAACTGTGTACTAAACACTTTGGATACTGAGGATATGATGGTAAGCAACACAAAGTCTTGTAAGTCATCACTTAAGTTGTGGCGGTTAAAATGAATGGAGGCAAAGAGTACGTTCACTTTGTGAAGGCATCAAGCTTTATACTTATAATTTATGCACTTTTCTATATGTATACTTAAGTAAAACATTTACTTTAAAAAATGTAAATGCAGTGTTGACCAAAAAAGGAAAATTGTAAGAGTCTACATACAGTATGCTTCCGTTTAGGTAACATTTTAAAATTCTCAAAGAAATGTTATGTTGCTAGAGAGGGAGGGAGGGAGGGAGAGAGAGAGAGAGAGAAAGGGTTACATAAAAGTGTAAAAGCACTAATAGGAGGTATATATACCAATTCGAGATAGTCATTACCTTTGAGAAAGTTAGGAGGGGAAGGTAACCCTATTTGTTCTGTTTCTTTTTTAAAAATTAAGGCAATTTGAAAAAATAACATTTATTAAATGTAGACAATGAGCCCATAGATTTTAGTTATATTATTCTCTATATTTTTGTGTATATTTGAAATATTTTGTAATATTTCATTATTCTGAAAATATGTAAATTGAGGGAAGGAATCAAGTATTTATCCTGGCTTTTTTATGTAGATAGTATCTTAGGGTAAGCAAGTAATCGATATTAATAAATTAATAAAGAATGTTGAACATAGAAAATCACTAGTTTTGTAAATCCTCTAATGAATCTAGATAATAACCACCAGTAGATACTAAAAACAATTAGGTGTATAGTTAACTGGTCCTCTATGTATAGGGGGACCTTAAGGAGACATAATTCACATACCATACGATTAACTTATTTAAGACATACAATTCAATGCTCTTTGATATATTCACAGAGATGTGCAGCTACCACCACAGTCGGTTTCAGAACTTTTCCATCACCCTCAAAAGAAACCCTGTACGCATTAGCAATCACTCCCCATTTTCCCCTACCCTTTCCATCCTAGGCAACCACCAATCTACTTTCTGTTTATATAAATTTGCCTATTCTGGAAATTGCATATAAGTGGAATCATACAATATGTGGACTTTCGTGACTGGCTTCTTGCACTTAGCATAATATTGTTAAGGCTCATCCATATTGTAGCATGTATTAGTACAACATTCTGTCCTCTTTTTATTGCCAAATAATATTGCATTGTATGGATGTACCACATTTAATTTTGTTGATAGACATTTGAGTTGTTTTTACTCTGGGGCTATTATAAATGTTGCTATAAACATTCATGTACAAGTTTTTGTGTGGCCGTATAATTTCATTTCTTTGGGGTATGTGTCTAGGAGTAGAATTGCTTAGTTGTATAGTATATTCTAGATTTAACTTTTTGAGAAACTGGCAAACTTTTCCAAATTGGCACCATTTCACGTTCCCACTAGCAACATATGAAGATTTCAGTTTCTCCACATCCTTGTTAATTTCTGCCAATAAATAGATAGATACACAGGCAGACAGACAGACAGATATAGATATCCTAGTGGGTGAGAAGTGGTATCTTGTTGTGATTTAAATTTGCATTTCCCTGATAAGTAATAATATTGAATATCTGTTTGTGTATATTGGCTCTTTGTATATCTTCTTTGAAGAAATGTCTATTCAAATCCTTTGCCCATTTTTAAGCTGGGTTATTTATTATGGTTGAATTGTAAGTGTCCTTTATATATTCTGGTTATGTCTCTTATCAGTACTATGACTTACAAGTAATTTCTCCCTTTCTTTGGGTTGACTTTTCACTTTACTAATGGT
Source organism: Delphinapterus leucas (assembly GCF_059928025.1). NCBI lineage: Eukaryota > Metazoa > Chordata > Mammalia > Artiodactyla > Monodontidae > Delphinapterus > Delphinapterus leucas. The sequence continues at coordinate 62,309,154 of NC_143130.1, read as the reverse complement.
GTCCTTTGAAGCATAAAAATTTTAATTTTTATTAAGTCCAGTTTATTTTTTATTCTTTTGGTTTTGGATTTGGTGTCTTATTGCAAAATCATGATATTGAGGTCTTAGTTTTCATGGTATTATGGAAGTCCCTACGTTATGAGTACAAGCCTTCCCAAAATAGAAATCAGAAAACTATTTTTCCAGCCTCCCTTACAGCTTGGCATGGGCCTATGATCTAAGTTCTTCCAGTTAGAAGCACCCATGCCAAATTTTGCATCCGAGTCTAAGGAGGTAAGGAAGAAAGGCACTACAAAGAATCCATTCCAGTAAGGGTAGCAGCAGATACATCCAGTTCTCAGATTTCAACAATGACAGGATTTAGAAGTAGTACATTTCTTCTGTCCACAGTGCAAAGTACAGTGCTTTGCCCAGCAGTTGTAAGCACAGTGTCTGCACTGAAAATCTCCCTCTTACCATTAGTAATTCATTTCTGAAGTGAATCCATTATGTGTGAGAATGCTAACTGCAAGTCTGTTTCCCATTATTTTAAATGAGAAAAAAAAAACACATTACATTTTAAACTCCAGTTTCCTAAACTGTACTAAAACACGGTAAAATGTATATGTAAGTAATAGACACATTACAATGTAAAGTGTCTAAAACATCATAACGATTAATATGGTTGTTAATATTTTGCTTTGCATGCAGTAGCATATTACATACTCCCTTTGTTGTCAGTCAGTGCATTTTTTTGAAATATCTACACGGAATCCTGACGTTTATGAGTTCTATTTGGAGTGTAATTCAACTTGCATATCATTGTATTTAAAATGTACTGAGTTCGGAGTACATATAAGTTTTCTGTGTATATTTCAACTGAAAAGCTTTGTAATGAGAGAGAAGTGCGTTCTATCAAGTTTGGGTATTAAAAACCAAGAGGCTTTGTACCAGGAAAATGTTATCCACAGAAACACTCTTCAGAGGTATGCCTGTTTTTATTGAGCACCTGTAATATGCCAGGTACTGTACAAGGGATGTGATTCTTGTCTACAGGCCCATATTTTAAATAAAACATGGTAGTGTTTCCTAACCCTGTCCCAGATACCCTAAAAGTGATATAGAGGGTAAAAGAAGCAGAATAATTTCTTTTATCTTTAACCAGATAAGCTGTACCTCCTCCTCTCACTTTATGGAAAATTGTAAAACGTCTCATCAGATGAGTTATGGATTCCATTCTTAGCTCTGTTTGGGTATAACCCTAGGCAAGTCACTTCCCTTTCCTAGGTGACAATTTCTTCATAATATGAAAAGTAGATTGAATTAGAAGATCTCTAGGGTTCTGTCCAGCTCTAAAATTATGTGTTTTGCTTCAAACACGTATATGTAAATCATATAAGCAGAAAATATTCAAATGAGTGAAACAGTTTTAAAACTTCCCCCTTCTAGAATATTCAGAATTTCCCTAAATAGCTTTTATCCTGTAATCGCTCTCAGAAAAACCCAGGTGTTCCCCTTGTTTAGAAATTATGTACCGATCTTAACAGGGTAGGAAGACAGTGGTCAAAACTTGTTTTTATATCTATTTATTTTGTTAATTTAAAATGTTACCAGCAAGTATTAAGAAAAAGCACATGAACCACAAAACTGATTATTAACTTTTCATCATGTATGTTTCTAGGTGAATGTCTGTAATAAGAAAAGGGCAATGAGAAGATAAATTTCACGTGTTAATAGGCAAGTCCTCTTTGGAGTATTTTTTTCTTTTTCCAAGCATTACTCTGCCACTAGTGAAGTCTCATTATTTCTAAGTGTCCTAATCAATAAGGTCATGAAAGATTGATTTCAGGAGCTGTCACTGTGTTTATGACAAGAAACATATAGAGTCATTTATAGGAGTGGGCAGTAATTCTCCTGTTAACTAGTAAGTCAGGGAATCAGTAAGCCCATCTTACATGTCTTTAGGTGGTGAGGAGAATCTCAATGGTGTCCATCACTGACAGAGGAGGAGGCTAATATTGCTAATTGAATTTCTGTAAAGAGAACAAAAATATACCATCATGTGTGGGGAAGGGGAGAAGGAACAAATCCATACAAGTCTCCAATATGTATGAGTTGGTTGCATTGATTTTCCTCTACTGATGGTACGGGATTGATACAGAATTGTCCTCAGAAAATAAAAAGTTGATTACAACAGCTCTTTTCCACTTAAAACTTTCAGAAGCAAACTACCAATGTTTCAAATAAAAATATATGTATTTTAATATAATTTTAAAATAAAACATTTTAGTTTTATTCTAGTAAAGTAATGTGTGTTGGTAGAAAATGTGTAACACTTAAACGTTTTCTTAGTATTTCTTATGAACCTGATTTTAAGAACCACACGGTTTTCTATCATATGAGAGTACTATAACTTATTTGGTTAATCATCTGTTTGGGAGACCTTTAGGTTTACAATAATGTATGTTGACTGTTAAAAACAAAATTAAGCAGTACAGAAATACATATATAGAAAAGCGAAAGCCCCTTCATTTTTCTCTCCTAGTCCCTCATCTCAGACATGACAGCTGTTAAGGAGTTTGGAAAATATCCTTCCATATTTTTTGTCTGTTAATATTCTTATGCATATACATACATATATACTTTTTCTAATTAAAAAAATCAAGCTATATGTATTGTTAGTCCTTTCTTTTCAGTTAGTAGCATATTATGAATATTATTCCATGTGAGCACATGATCTACCTAATTCTTACCTTTTTAATTAGCTGGGCTTATTTTTCAATTGAAAAAATGGCAATACATGGCTTAAAAAAAATTAAACCATCCAAAAGGGAATTCAATGAAAAGCAACCTTCTCTTTTACTTACCCTGGAAATTCTTTTTAAAGACTGCATAGTATTCCATGGAATAGTTGTGCCATTGACTCATTTAACCGTTTCCCTATTGATGGACTTCTGTTTGGATTTTGGGGGGAATTTTGCTTTTTCAAATAGTGCGTCAGTGTACATCTCTGTACCTGTGCCGTCGTGGACTTGGGCTTATTTTCCAGGATAGATTTACTAGGTATGGAATTGAAATTCTGATTTTAAAAAAGCCAATTATATATACTTCATACATGTTAAAAAGTAGTAACCTTCTTAGCCAGTATAATTGAGATCAATTGTAGTTGATCAGTTAAGCCCAAAGGCCAAACCAAGGAAATCATGATAAATGATACCTAAGTACTTTAAATATTTTGTTTCAACATATAAAACATTTCAGTTTATGTTCATTCACCAGTCTTCTGGTGTAGAAGCAAGGCTTTTCTTTGTGAATAGACCTCTTTTTTGGAATTCCATTCCATTATTCTTACATGAGTATTATTACCTATAATACAATAGCTACAGATTTCACATTCAGGTTTTTTAAAGTGTAAAACCATCTGAGTTCATCCTAGTCCTCTAGATTTTTACGTTTTTCCCCCAGTCCTTTCACTTATCTCACTTAGACCTAATTTGCTGGCAGTTTTGTATAGCAGCTGTTATTATCGAATCTTTCCGAAGCATTCAACTTAGTTTTCACAGAAATGTTTTTTTCCTAATATGTCATTAATTTTCTCGACATTTAGTTAAATTACATAATATGGTGAAGAGTCAATTAACATAAACTTCTTTGGGAACAGATGGAACCTACGCTGTGTGTGATAACACTCAGAGGCAAGATGTTCACTGGGATGTAGGCATCAGTCAGCATGTTTTACAGGAGAAGTGGAGAGTGTCCCATAAACCATCATTCTGGCCAAGTGGAGAGCAGCTGAAAGAATTTTGTACTATACTAATTCACAAGCCTACCTATGGTTTGCAAGGGTCCATTTCCACTCATCCTTGCCAACACCAGGTATTATTAATCCAAAAGGCATCTTAAAGCTGGAAAATGTTTCTCAGTGAACAACAACAAGAACAAAACCCTAGCACTTATTGAGCATCTACTGTCAACGCTTTCCTATGTTGTCTCATTAACTCATTATAGTAACATTATAGTATAGTAATGTTATCTGATGTTATCCCTATTTTTAAAGTAAAGTCACTGAGACAGAGAGGTTAACTAACTTGGCCAGGGTAACACAGTAAGTGGCAGAGCTGAGATTGAAAAATACTTTTAAGCCTTTTTATTTGACATAATAAGTTTATTGCACGAATGGGGTATTCAGTATTTCAATGTCTTATATTTCATATAAGAAGTTAAAACATTCTGGCAAAATATAGAAGTAGTCCTTGTAGAAATATGAAATTTTTAGTATATTTTCCTTTCATGAAATATTCTTTCAGAATGGTTTATAAAATTTTTTCACTAAGCATATATTGAGCCTACAAGGCACTTTCCTGGTTTTACAAATTATAGGAAGAAAGTCATAGAATGTTAGAAGTTAAGTCACCTTAAGAGTTATTTAGCCAACTCTCTCATTCTTTTGTTTGTGGAATATGTGAATGAAGTGTGCTGATGCTTTAAGTCTGTAAAGGCCGTATCAATACAGATTAAAATTGGAATTTTCTACACTCTTAATGGAAGAAGATAACGTGGTCATGGCATGGGCATGGTAAACCAATCAGTCTATAATCCTAAATGTTAAACTCATTTCTACAGGACCTACTGAGTGTGTCTGCTCTAGCATGTTTTCATTGTATAAATTAAGACCTGTATTTCTCTTTACATTGAGTTTTACCTTTTGTTATAGTTAACATCCAAATGTAAATAAGAGAGACAGACACACACCAAGTTGCTAAGCCACAGTTTCTGAAAAATGTTTTGTTTGATAACCTCTTGAATTTACCTTGAATTCTCACATACTACATCCCCGTGATTATGTTTTTGGCATTTCAATTCCAAAAGAAGAAAAGCTAATCTTGATTTTGCCCTATGATCTTAAATTTTCTTCAGAAGGGAAAATATTAGTAAGTGGCAAATAAAAGAAAAATGACCTACAGATCTTGCATAGTACTTGCGTTAAGTATTTCTGCAGGACATATTTCTAGATGTAGAATTATAAATTGCACATTGCATCCAGCATTTTGTGAGAAGTTCTTGGGGTAAAGTCCTAAAGCACGTAAATTGATGTTCAACTGAGCAGCGAGGAAGAGGACTGTAGTCCCTTCTCCACTGGGAATCCTAGCCAACCCAAGAAAAGGACAACAGCAGGAAAAGGAACTGTAGCAGTGATAACAGTGAGCTTGGAATGCCCATGGTAGATCCCCGTTTTTCTGATTAGAAATCTCTACGGCAAAATAAAGCGTTGGAAATTCCACTGTTAGAAAACCAGCTGATGTGTTATATCCTCTGGAAGACTTCCCTACCAGGCTGCCCTTTCTGTACCTGTACACACACACACACACACACACACACACACACACACACACACACCTGCCTGTCATCACTCCAGATTAGCTACCCTTTCTTTTTTTTATTTATTATTATTTTTTAACATCTTTATTGGAGTATAATTGCTTTACAATGGTGTGTTAGTTTCTGCTTTATAACAAAGTGAATCAGTTATACATATACATATGTTCCCATATCTCTTCCCTCTTGTGTCTCCCTCTCTCCCACCCTCCCTATCCCACCCCTCCAGGCGGTCACAAAGCACCGAGCTGATCTCCCTGTGCTATGCGGCTGCTTCCCACTAGCTATCTACCTTACGTTTGGTAGTGTATATATGTCCATGCCTCTCTCTCGCTTTGTCACACCATACCCTTCCCCCTCCCCATATCCTGAAGTCAATTCTCTAGTAGGTCTAGTAGGACACAGTCTTTATTCCTGTCTTACCCCTAGGTTCTTCATGACAGTTTTGTTTTTCTTAAATTCCATATATATGTGTTAGCATACGGTATTTGTCTCTCTCTTTCTGACTTACTTCACTCTGTATGACAGACTCTAGGTCTATCCACCTCATTACAAATAGCTCAATTTCATTTCTTTTTATGGCTGAGTAATTATTCCATTGTATATATGTGCCACATCTTCTTTATCCATTCATCCGGTTATGGACACTTAGGTTGTTTCCATCTCCGGGCTATTGTAAATAGAGCTGCAATGAACATTTTGGTACCCTTTCTTTATAATCTCATCCATTCATGTTTACCTCTCATAGCACTATCATTAATATATTGTATTGGTTTCAACTCTGTGCTTCAGAATTATTTAGGAATTTTTTTTAAGTAAATACAGATAACTGGGCGATTCTCTCTTCTTTTTTGTTATGTTTGAAATTTTTTATCATAAAAATTAAAAAGAAAATGATTCTTTGGGTCCACCACAGATTTACTAAATAAAAATCTCTACCAGTAATTTTGAGATACAGCTAGGGTGGAGAATCATTGCTATACCAGAATAGCTCACTTGCTTGTTTGTCTTCTTATAAGATTGTAGAGTCCTTGAGGATCCTTTTGTCTCTGAGTCCCTAGGACCTAGCCCAATGTCTGACATATTACTAGATGATCAATAAAGATTTACTGAAGAAACAAGAAAATTAAAGAATGGATGAGATTATTCTGTTAACTAGGAAAAGGGTAAAGAGTAAGCTAGTGGAGTTTGTATACATAATGTTTTTAATAAGAAGGTCTAAGATATACCATCCAATTTCTTTGAGGTTAGAATGAGAAATGAGCCAAAATGTACAACTTCATAGACTATGAAAACTTTCTTGCCTATAAAGATTACTAAGCTATTTCAATAAATAGGTAATTTATGAAGGGTGTAGACTTCCTTTCATAAGATGGTAGCTAGGCATTTTGTCCTGTACACTGGGAATTTAGGCTAAAGCCATCCATGATGTGTAGTTCTAGACTTTGGGGCCAGGACAAAGTTGGTGGAAAATTTTAGAATTAAACAGCCACAGGGTGAACCAAACCAAGACTGTAACGTTTTTACTTGAGGCTATTCTAATGTAGGTCTTAGGTATAAAAATGGGGCTGAGCATCTTGACTGATGTAAAAGGCAAAGACGGGGAAGAAACAGAAGAAAAAGCAGCAAAGTTTTACTTGGGAGGAACAGAAGTAGATGGAAACTGGCACGCAGATCGATCAAGAAATAGGTTAGTACTAGGCTGTGACTCCAAAGTATTGCTGAGCTGCTGTTTCTCTGGTATTGGGTGTGTTCAGGGGGCAGGTAGGTAGTTGAGAAGAAACTGTAGAGGGCTTAACATATGACTGATATTCTATAAAACACAAGACTGAGCTAACCAGTGGGAAGAACTACACTAAGTAAACAAATTCATGTGCTTTTGTCTTTGATTTTATAATTACATGATTTACAAAATGAATCTAGTGGTTTTGATTTAAAATATAATGGTACAGGATGAATAAAGCTATGTCAGTTTTTATTTTAGCTGATTGATCAAGGTAAAATATACAGATTCTTTTTCATTTTCATAGTAGGAATATCTCCCTTCTCTAATCTTGAAAAGAGGTCTTTGAAGTGCATTTTACATATTCTAAATATTGGCTGAATGACTAAAGAAGATTAATCTTAATAAATTCACTAGAAAAAATTGACTTTAATTTGCCATATAGTGCAGTATGAATTGCCTTATATAAAACGTAGAAAATAATTTAGTTGATATTTATTGTGAACTTTAAGAAGCCAAGTCCTTGATTTTGGACTCTCACTTAATATATTTGTTACCATGTCTTGAAGTGACCGCCATTCCATTTTATAAACACTTTTTTACATATCTAGAAATTAAAAATTTTAATATGTCTGTCCTTCATGTTGAAAGTCATCATTAAGGTCTAAGTATATGTAGCCCAGGAATACAGATAGAGGAATTGTAAACATTTACAGGCTGTCATAAAAATTCAGTCAGTGATATTCTAACCTTATAAATATAAATATTTAATTTAACCTTATAATATATCATAATAAAATAGTAGAATTTGGTTTGCAATGCCACCTTAATTAAAAGGTAAGTTGAAGTTTTCCAGAGCACTGGGCTGGACTTGCATAACTTTTCAGGAAGGCCATTCAAAGAAGTAATAACAATTATCTCCCGTAGAATTGAATAAATGAAAGAATGGATTCATTAAGTTTTTTAGAAAATTAGTTATAAATTTTATTCCATACTATTCCACTTAAAGTCATTGAAAAAACAGAAATTAAGGTTAATAGATTTTAAAATTCAGCTCCAATTAAAAACTGTCCTTTAAAGAGAAAATTTCACCTTTTTTCTACTGGTTAAAAACTGTGCTTTAGAGTAAAAGAAAAATTTACCCTTTTTCTACTAGTTTCTAATTCTTTTGTCTCTCATATTACTTATTCTTGCCTCAACTAAGTTGCGACAATACCTTTTGGTGCATATTTTCTCAAGACTGATGACAACACTTATGACCTCCCAAAGCTGCTCCCTTGGTGACCACTAATGGTTTATCTAGTGTCAAACAAGATCTTTGTTTTCTTGATTTTAGATAAATTTGCAGCCCACTGCTTCACCAGTCACGAAGTCAGTTGTTTACATTTCAACAAAATGTTTGTCGTAACTTTCAAATACAGAGGAACTATAGACAGACGGTGTTTATCACGTTGTAGAGACTGTCAGAAATGGTTGGCCTCAACATAACTGAGTCGAGCTCAGTGTTTACATTTTCATCTGCAAACTGTCAGGCCTGCTCACTATAGTGACCAACTGCAGCACAAGAGATGAATAGCACAGAATTTTTATACTAGTTGCCATGTATTGCTCTGAATTAGTCTTTTTTAAAAAAATGTGTTTTACAGATGATGGCTAAAGGATGAGAAGAAGCCATTCCAGTATTAGAAATTATATTACTATTTTGGTTAATGACCCTCTTCTAAAAGTGAAATGTGGAAACTCACATGTAGAATGTGTTTCCTGTGGTGATATTTTTTCCGATCATCTCCAAGTTAGGTCAGAAAAACGTGCTGACAAGTAGACAGAGGAGTTTTTAGAAAGGAGGAGTGGCCCTTTGCTTACACTGTAGTCATGTCAACTATTACAGCCAATTAAAGCCTGTTTCTCAATTTCAGGTATTTACTTAATCTTTTATTCAGCAAAGGTTTGGGGAGTGTATAAATAAATTGAATGTTGCTTAAGATCTGTCCAGAGATCATATGTATGTGTATAAATATTGACATACTGAATTTTTAAAAAAAAATTTTTTTGGCTGTGTTAGGTCTTCGTTGCTGCGCGTGGGCTTTCTCTAGTTGTGGCAAGTGGGGGCTACTCTTTGTTGCGGTGCATGGGCTTCTCACTGTGGTAGCTTCTCTTGTTGCGGAGCGTGGGCTCTAGGCACACGGGCTTCAGTAGTTGTGGCACGTGGTCTCAGTAGTTGTGGCTCACGGGCTTAATTGCTCTGCGGCATGTGGGATCTTCCCAGACCAGGGATCAAACCCATGTCCCCTGAATTGGCAAGTGATTTCTCAACCACTGCGCCACCAAGGAAGTCCGTGACATACTGAATTTTTAACAGTACATTTAATTCCCAACGACCTCCATACTGCTTCCTCCTCGGAAACAGCTACTCCCTGAAGCCAACCCCTACTTGTTCTTCAAAACTAATTTCAGTAATCATCTTTAGGAGCCTTATCTCAGTCCGTTGTTTGATTTTAAATTCCTTACCAAGTTTTGTCATAGCTGCATAATACAATTTGTCGTTTCTACCTCATAATATGATTACTGATTTTCTTGTTTGTCTCCCCTACTAAAACTGGAAGCTTCTAAAAGGTAAGGGCTGGGCTTCCCTGGTGGCGCAGTGGTTGGGAGTCCGCCTGCCGATGCAGGGGTCACGGGTTCGTGCCCCGGTCCGGGAAGATCCCACATGCCACGAAGCGGCTGGGCCCGTGGGCTATGGCTGCTGAGCCTGCGCGTCCGGAGCCTGTGCTCCGCGATGGGAGAGGCCACAGCAGTGAGAGGCCCGCGTGCCGCAAAAAAAAAAAAAAGGTAAGGGCTATTTTATTTAACCATGTGTCACTAGTGTAAAGCAGAGTGTTTGGCATTTAGTAGGTGCTAAATAAATGTTGAATTATTTAATTTAGGACATCATATTTCTGCTCTAGAATGCTAGCATTCATGGCCTCCCTCACTGGTTCTTCATTCCCACTTCTCCAAGGGCATCAGCCCTTGTTAATCAGAACAGTATCCTCTGTATTGTGCTTACACCATCTTTTCCTTTCTGCATTTCCTTGCTTCTGTAATAGGCCCCCATTTCCTCTGTTTATCTGTGCCTACTGTTTTCTTCAAGATCACATTCAAGATACACTTCCTTTAGAAAACCTATGATTAACTCAGTCCTTGAGGCTTTCAAGAGTACAGTGAGCAGTATAGGCCCTCAGGATACTTAATGAAAAAATAAATTAGTAATAGATAAATTGATGAGTGGAAGTCAACATTAGACTACAAACTTAAAAGAGAAAAATATGTTAAACAAAAAGGAAAATAAATGATAGGAAAAATAATCTCAATGGAGCTTGAATGTTAGTCATATAGTCATCTTACTGCCAGTGTAGTCATCTTTGTGACAAGGGAGAACAGTGCCAGAGAAATGATAAGCCTCAGCTTCTTGCTCCAGATGTGTCATTACCTGGTTGTATGTGCTTGGGAATGACAAAACCTTTTAGCCTCAGTTTCCTCGTCAATGAAACAGTGGTTTTGAGGGTTCTTCGAGCTCTCCAATCTTGGACTCTTACAGATACGTGAAAGTAGCAAACTGGTTTTTGGGTGGAACTATTTAGAAGGCAGATTGAAATTTAATTAGCGTTATGTCTCTGGAACCATACTGTGGAAGCTACTTTCTGCTGAAGGAGTTGTTTAGTCATGGCAAGGGGAGTTTTAAGTTATTATGTGGCTAAAGAAGAAAAGCGTTGTAGGATTTCAAGACAATGGTTACATCATTCAAAGAGAATTTAAATGTAATTTTTCCTCTGACTGCCTCAAAGCACAATTATAGAAAGGTAGAATATGAATTAGAAAGTTTTTGGCCAGTATAATCAGAAGGTGGTGGAATCTCAGAATAGACGTACCATCTCTCCAATCCCACAATAATAGTAATAATGCTTATATTTGCAGATGGCATCATGGTTTCCAAAGAATCTTTCTCATTTCATTCCTTATATGAGAAGATCCTCTTACAGAAGTTAGAACAAAGCTGATGGCCACTAAGAGTTGGAATGAGGATAAGGAAACCAAGGGAACCTAGTGAGGAGTGGCAAGTGGGAGAAAACTTATGTTCTATCTACTCCATCTTAGAGAAGATGTTTATTCTTGCTGGGGGATGCTTTTGATTATCTGTGTTCTATACCATGCCCTGATGCCAAAGGGACAAGGAATCTGCTGAGGAAAAGAGCGTGGACACAACCCAGTCATCCAATTCATTGACTTTACTAAAGATTGGTAGATAGGCCACTAGCTCTCTGTGGGATCCTGAAGGCTTCCTTTACTCAGAGCCAAAAGATACTGGGAACGTAGAAAAAAACATCTCTGGACAGTAGGATTCAATAGGTGCAGACTAATAATTAACACTTATTTTGTGCCAGGTACTCATCCTAAATTTTTAACATAAACTTAACACATGTTATCCTCACAGCAGTCCTGTTGCTTTTATTATCCCCATTTTACAAATGAGGAAACGGAGGCACTTTTCCAAGGTCCCACAGCAGATAAGTAGGGAACCAGGGGTTGAAAACAAATCAGTTGCAGCCTGAGTCCAAGCTATTAATCACTACAGTGTACTGAGCAAAGCAAGTTGATATTTATCTTGCTGCTTCTTACTTGCTTGAGCATGCATCTGGATGTGACTGTCCCTTAACTCCTTTGTCCAGAGAGCTTCACACATTCTCATAAGCCACAATTACAAGAGCCATATTTCAGTCTCAGATATCTTTTTGGAGGGAGTATATTTCCAGCCCAGTCAGGAAAGCAGGCATCTCATCCCAAGTGGTTTGATCTTCTGATTTCCTCTACCAACTTCAGTAGATTCTCCTAGCGAGTTTTACTTAAGGGTCTCTATGCCCTCAACTTTTGCTAAAGTGTTCAAGAAATACCAGTATTCCTGAAGGCTAACATATTTATAGTTATTTTTTTTAATTCTGAGATTTACAGACTTCAACCCTAAATTTTTGTTACAGTCATCTAAATCACTGCTTTTATCTATATAGTTCAGAACCGATTCATAAATATGTTCTTTGTGGTTTGGGTTAAATATATATACACACATAACTTTAAAGTTCTTCGATTACAAGAAATGTGTCTTCTTGATGTTTTCTTCCATCATTAACATACCTCTCTGCCTCTCTCTCTCTTCATTCCTTCCTTTTCACTTTTTCCTTCCCAGTGATGTAGGTTGGTCTGTGAACAATGGTACATAATTAGCATACGATGGTGATGATTTCCAGATACATAGCATGTTCACAGGAAACAGATGCTCTCTAGTTCCCCCAGTGCACACTCAGAAACCATGTGCAGGTACATATACTCACTTTTTTATTTGGAAAAAACGTAAAAAGAACAAGATCCTCATGAGTAAGTTTGACTATGAAGGGTTTGATAAATTTGCCATAGTGTCTTTGGAACAGATTTTTCTAGACAGTGGTTGCCTCGTACATGATACCTTTAAATTTTTCTCATCCTCAGACCACATTTAGATAATTTGGGTTTGAAAGGTTCAGGACATGGTTTACAAGGAGGCAATGCCTACTCTTCTTTCAAAAGAGTACAGTGACCAAAAAGTAAACAGGATGCCTGAGAGTAGGATTCACCTGGTCATTGAAAACCAAGGAGTCACATGGTCATTGAAACACAGAGATAAGTTATAACATGTAGATAATTTAGTTGATGGACGCAGACTTTATTGTGACGTATCCTGCCTTTCATTTTGGAAGGATACTTCATCTCTCTCCTAAAAGGCATTTGATGTTTATTATGCAATATGTTCTTAGGAGAGCATGTTCCTTCATTCCTGAAAACTATGTTTAAAAACAGATCCTTGGGAAGTACATCATTCTTTCAATAAATATAAATGCCTAATGTATGTGTCACACTGCGCACAAGGTGCTTCAGTCTAATAGCTGACTACAGAAAAGCAAAGAGGCAGTTAAAATACCATATAATAAGTTGTACAATAATAGGTCTCCTTGCTTCCATCCTTGCTGCTTTCAGTCTGCTCTCTACACAGCATCCAGAATAATTCTTAAGTCGGATCACATCACTTCCCTACCCAGTGCCTGCCAGTGGCTTCCCAATGTATTTGAAGCAAAAGTTAAGGTACTTACAACGGCCTAGAAAGCTGTAGATTTGCCCCACTCTTTACATCTCTGATTTCATCTCTTACTACTCTTCCCCCTCACTGACTCTGCTCTAGCCTCATGAGCCTTGCTATTCCTCACACATGTCAGTCCTCTTCTCCCTTAGGCCCTTTGCACTTACTCTTCTCGCTGCCTGAAAATCTCTTCCTCCAGATAGCTGCATGGCTTATTCCTCACCTCTTTCAGGTCTTTATTCAGACATCATCTTCTCAGGAGGCCTTCTCTTACCATCCTTTAAAAATTGTAACCCTCTTTCCCTCCATGGCCCCCAGCCCTTCATCTCTACTTTATTTTTTTCTGTAGTCCTTATCACCATCTAACATACTCATTTATGTTGTTAATGACTTTCTACCCCAACTAAAATAAAACTTTCATGAAAGTAGGGATTTCTGTCTGTGCTTAATAAATACTTGTTGAGTAAATGAGTAAAATTTAAATACTAGGTGCTATGAGAGCACATAATCCAGTAATTGATATCAGAGGAGACCTTACAACAAAGCTAAGACTTGAAAGATGAGTAAGAGGTTTTTAACAGAGTGTTTCAGGCAGAGAGAACAGCACTTGCAAAGACCCAGAGAAGCACACAAGAGTGTGTGGTACTTTTGGTCATTTATCATAACTGGGACATAGCAAGGATGGGGAGTGGTAAGCAGTGAAACTGGAGAGATAATCAGGGACAAGTGAAGGGTCAGATACAGTGGGAGCCACTGAAGGATTTCAAACAGGGAGCGAAGTCAGTAGCTTTGCTATTTCTTTTGGAACTATCCTTCAGGCTTCAGTGTGGTGAGTAGATTGCAGGAGGCCAAGCTTGTAGCAGTAAAGCGTTTTAGAAGCCTATTTTGGATATTTAAGTGAGATGGTGGCAGACTAAGTTGACAAATGTAGGGATGAGAAATAGATGCATTTGAAAAGTATTTAAGAGATATTCAATCAACATTGGCTGTGAGGAGTATGGGGAAGGAAGAAGCTTCACATGAAGTGGATGATGGTGCCTTTTAGTACCAGGTTTATAAGAAAAAACAGAACAGATTCCATTTTCGATATGTTCATGTGCTCATGGGACATCCACTTAGTGATATCTAGTATAAAGTTAACTCTAAAAACAAGGGGCTTAGAAGAAGCACCTAGGCTAGAGATAGAGATTTAGGATCGTCGGCCTGGATACAGTGAAGAGAACAGTAGAAATGGATAAAAATCTATAGAGTAATGAAAGGATAGAGTGGAGGAGAGAAACCTGAAAAATAATAATATTTACTGCAGAGTTTGGCAAACTAAGGCCCATGGACCAAAGCTGGCCCACTGGCAGTTTTTTAATGGCCCACAAACTACGAATGCTCTTTACATTTATTAGTGATTATATTTTACATAATAGCCTTCATTTTGCCTGCAAAACTTAAAATATTACTATCTGGCCCATAAAGAAAACTTTACTAACCCCTGATTGGAGCAAAGGAAGACAAGCCTTCAAAGATGAAGGTAAATGTTAGTGAGAGTGATAGGGAAAATCAGAAGGGGAAAAACAGGGTTTTCAGATAGCTAGGGAAACTTTGGATCATGTTGGCATAGGAAGTTTATATACTGGCACCTCTCTTCTGCTTCAAATACATAACAATAATAAAAGATATTTTAAAAGAAAACTAAGGGGACATAGCCAGGTCAAAAGCAAAACTGGGATTCCTGTGGATCAGGATGAAATGAATAGAAACACAAAGTATTAACAAAAGGGCAGAAGTCACCATTCCATACTACTCTCAGACCAGAGACACTATGGCGACCAGGATTGGGCTCCTGTGGACTGAAAGGGGGTAACTGTCCCATACAAAGTCATGTTCACAGCCCAAGGACAAAGCTTGGGCTAGGGACTTTTCCACTCATGAAAGCAGGTTGAATAAAAAATGCTGCTGACTACTGCTTAGTGCATCAGCTTGCAGGAAGTTTCAGGCCTAGGAAGGAAGAGAACACACAGCCTCACAACCAAGGATTAAACCAAGCTACCTGCCTGCTCAGTAACCAAATCTACAGTATCTCCAGGATCGTTGCTGGAGCTCCAACCTCTGAATTGCCATTTAAGTGACCTTGAGCCCTGGCTGCCCAGGGGAAGCAACTATGAAACTAGATAAGGGAGAATAAAGGAGTAGAGAGAATAAAACAAAACACCTCTGCTCAGAATGTGCCGACAAGTCAAAATTACAGACATGAATAAATAAAATGTTAGAAAGAATAGCCAAACAATTTCTTAAATGGAGCAAGAATTTATAACATAAAATTGATTTTATAGAATTCTCTGAAAGAGATTTTTAAAGAAATATATTTAGTATGCTGAAGGAGATAAATGAAAGCACCCATTTAAAATCAGTAGGAAAGCATGAAAAAATAGGCAGAAGTGAAATAATAGGTAATATGAGAAAAAACTAAAAGAAATGTAGGAAATAAGAATATAGCTCTTGAAATAATAAACTCAACAGGATAAAATATAAACTGAAAGTAGACAGGGAAAGAATCAGTAGCTTGGGAGATGGTATTAAAGAATATCCCCCAAACACAGAAGAAAAACAGATAAAAAGAATGAAAGAATGATTAAGAGTCATGAGTGTATACTGAGGGGATTCCATAGTATCTATTTGGAGTTCTGGAGGGAAAGAATGGTGAGAAAAGTGGAGTTACTATTTCACACTCAAACCTGAGAATTTTCAAGAATGGAAGAAAGGCATGCATTCACATTATAGTGAGACTGAAGAAGGTCAAAGAGAAGAAGAAAATATTTTAAACTACCAGAATACAGATTATCTTAAAAGTACAGTTAGACTGAAACTTCTTGTCAGCTATGAGAGGTACCAAAAGGCAAGAGAACAGTATCTTCAAAATGTGTAATATCAACCAAGAAGTTTATGCCCAGTGAAACATGACTCAGGAATAAAGGCAAAATGAAGACATTTTCAAACATTTGAAGACAAAGAAATCGAAGAAGTACAGGCCTTCACTAAAAGAGCAATTAAAAGATATGCCAGCAAGAAGAAAATGAGTTCAGAGAGAAGGCATGGGATACGTAAAAATGGTGAGCCTAGAAATTGTAAAAACGCATCAGTTTGCTTCATTAACCATTGACAATGTTAAAAAAAAAAAACTTTTTATTTACACAAAAAGGAAAAGGAAGAAAAACTTAACCCTTTAGTTGGTGATAACAAGATATGAGGAGGGTATATAATTGGGAGTTAAAATATGCAAAGGACTTTATGACAGAAATGGTAAAGTAAGAGTAGAGGAGAGTGAATATTTTCAATAAATTACTATGCTTATGAATCAAAATTACTACATAGGAATAATGTCATAATTATAAGTTTAGATTCTAGAACAAGGTTTCAAAATCAGGTAAATCATAGATGAGGCCAGTGATTTCATAAGGCAAAGATAAAACTACTTGACCTAGCCTTGAAAACCATTAACAGGGTAAACTTCTAATTAAATTTAATTAAAATAGGCATCTGTTAAGGGATACCTATATTTTTTTAAGTATGCATAGAAAATCCAACTTTACCAAAAACTAAATTCTACCTTACAG
The DNA here is from genome assembly GCF_059928025.1 of Delphinapterus leucas. NCBI lineage: Eukaryota > Metazoa > Chordata > Mammalia > Artiodactyla > Monodontidae > Delphinapterus > Delphinapterus leucas. The sequence goes on along the minus strand of NC_143130.1, from coordinate 62,292,329 downwards.
TCATGTATTAACATAGTCAGTATTAATGTGGACCAGTAATTATGTTTAATTTTTCATAACTTAAGGGTCCTATGATGGACTATTTGAGTAGTTCAGGCCTCAGAAGATCTTCCCTTCGTGTAAGCCTATAGTTGGCAGAAGCATTCATGTTTATTCCTGAGATATTTCAATATTAGGTTGCAGTTCTTGTTTCATTCCAAAGATAACACTCTCATCTATTGTTAAGTCTCTGAATGAATGATAAAAGACTCCAGAAATTGTTAACCATTGTCTTAAATATCCCAAAAATTACAGAATGAACATTTCTCAGCAGAATGTGGGACTGTCCTCATTTCCTATCTCAGTATCATAAAAATAACATGGAGGCAAGAATAATTATGCAGTAAGATGTAAATAAGTGAATATATTTTAAAATATTCACTTAGATATATGGTGGTCTTGTTTCTAATGGAATCATCCATAAAAGCCTAGTAATCCAAGTGAAAATATCTCCCAAAGGAGTAATGATTTCTCTCTTCTTTGAACTCTAGAAACACTTTGCATCTGTCTTAGGACAAGTACCAATTTTTGCCCTGGCTTGTAGCTGCTTGTTCTTTTATCGCTTCGAACGCTAGTCTTCTCAAGGTCTCCTACCGTGGCTGTCTGTATTCCACAAGGTAGATGAGCACAGTCTATACACACAGCACACAAATATTTGTGCACATACGGTCGTTTCATATATCTGAGTTTTGTGGAGTTTTTTTTTTTTTTTAACTCTAACAACAAAGCATTCTATAGGAGTATGTTACCGCATGTTGTCTTGCAAAGCTATGAAAATTTTACAGATTTTCTGGTAAAGTAAGTAAAGTTTCTGTTTGAATAATCAGGCCATTAACATTAGAAAGATTTGTGTAAAGCTAATTGTGTTGATGTTTTAAAGGAACTTCAAACCATATTTGAAATATGGAAGAGTCTTATTTAAGTCCTGACAGTCATTTCAGTCTCATGTGAGTCAGGAATTGATGGCATGTGTGAGGTAACTAAGGTGGGAGAGGTTAAGTGAATTTACCCTGATCACACACAACAATTGGGATTTTTGATAGTTGATTTATGCACTTCTTTTTTTACTAAGACACTGAAGTGGAATGTATATCATCCTGTCCAGCATACATGATAACATGCTATAATTGTTATTTTTCATATATAAAGCACGTACTTTCTTTTTAAAATACAAGCAGCAATTTCTCCTCTTTCTGTGTTCTCACAGCCCTCTGATTATACTTGTTATAGCATTTACCATGGAATTACAGTGAGTTGTTTGTTTTCCTTACACAGTACTTCCCACCTCAGTACTGTCATTAGATGGATACCCCCAAATTAATAAGGAAGCACAAGCCTTAAATGACACAAAAATGTTTATTGAATGAATGAATGAGATCCTGACAGTAGTTTAATTCCCATGGAATTCAGGTCCTTAAGGTTGTTTATATTATCATGTTTTCTGAAGCACAGAAATTCTGAATCTCTTTGTTGATTATTAGTTGGTTCTATCAGATTCCCATAAAGGGTAATCAGTGACTGTCCTGGAAACCTACAACTCAGAACTTCTGGCTTCTGTGCGAGAGAGAGAAACATGTCAGTCCATATCAGAACCTAGAATCAGAGACTTTTGTCTGATTCTAAGTTTTTCTCATTTTTGTGCAAATGTATGTCTGATCTATTACTTAAGACTTTCTTCAGTCCTGTCAACTGAATCTTTTATAAAGTAGAAAATATTTTCATAAGTTTTCATACGTGTTGTTCTAATTTGAATTTTATGTACTATGTTTACTTAGGGCAATGTGCCACTTTTAGTAAAGACGTTAATACTGCGTGAGAACTACGCTAATCGGTCTATTCTGAAATTGCTGTAAATGTTTCAAACCCAATATTTCAATAAATTGTGTGGTTTTTAGTAAAATCATTCTGTTAACATTTTAAACTGCTTTATGTTATTAACATTTTAAACTGTTTTAGACATAATATAGAATTCACCCATTTAACAATATAATTTACTGTTTTTGTATATTCACAGTTGAATATAATCAATTTTAGAATATTTTCATCACCCTGAAAAGAAACTCTGCACCCTTTAATCATCACTCTCTAATCTCCCTCATCCCCCTTAGCATTTTGTTAACATTTACACTTGAAATATTTATTTCCTACCCTGTCTTAGTATAATGATCAAAGGTTCACATTGTGTGTGTGTGTGTGTGTGTATTTCAACCATCTCTGTAGAGTCCAGGTTTTCACATCTTACTGCAAGCTATTTGTCTAAATGAGCTCCAAATTTAGTAACTTGAATATTATCGTTTTACCTTTCCTTTCAAGTATAAAACTTAAAAATTAGTATACTATTTGAGGAGCAACTATTGCTTTATTGACAGAATTAAAATCATCAATATTTTAATTGACTCACTACCAGTGAATCAGTTACTATACAGTGATTAAAGAGATATCTCTCCACCAAACTGAAATTGGAATAAGTCATAGTGGGTGAATGTATCTCTTATAGTTTGGATTATGTGTATTCAATTCAGACTTCTTGGTCCAAATTGTTCTTTATCATAGATTTAGACAATTATAAGAAAATTAAAGTCAGTCACAAAGCATTTTGGATTTTTCAGAATAGAAAACCCCATGTGGGTGACAAGTTACGTTATACACTACTTATTCTACTTTGATTAATAGAAAAGTTATGTAAATCACTTGTCAGAAACACATGAAATGATCTTTTTATCTGTATCATTTACACTAAGTTCTTGCTGGCACAGAGCATTTTCTGAATTAAAATCTCTGCAACAAGCAGTAAAATGCATAATGTACTTATGAATAATACATTAAAAACCTTAGTCAAGATCAGTGATAAACAAATTGGTAACCTGGTGTCTGGGGACACATTAGACTGCTGACTCCGTTTGATAGAGGACGTTTTGGACTTGTCTACTATCTTTGTATCAAGTGCCATAGAAACAAATTTAATAAATTTCTTACCTAATTCAAATGAGGATTTAGGTAAATTCGTGATGAGTCTATGCAGCTTCTCTGATATTTTTGTATATGCTTTGTGTACCCTTTGTATACAGTTTGCATAACTTGTATCACGTATGTATTTTTGCAATGCCTAATTGTAACATTAGGAATAGGAATGGATTACTAAAGTACAACTATGAAGGGTTGACTTACTTTTCTTATCACTTTGATTTATTAACTAATAAAATTACTTTTATCGTTTGGTTTACTTAAAGCAATAAATTTAATTTTGAGTAAAGCATTTACCAGTAAGAATTGAGTAGTACTTTATGATCTTTCACTGAGTTTTTAATCCTTATGTATTTGTGAATAGAAACTAATTATACCAGACTAGAATGCTAGACTATAAACTCCATAAAGGGATGGACATGTCTGTTTTATCTGTCCCCAGAACCTAATATAAGAACATAATGGTTGCTTGATAAATGTTTGTTGAATAAATGAATGAAAATGTCAAGCAACAGTGGGCAGTAAGAAAGTATTACCCAGTCAGGAAAATAGTGACTACTTTAGGTATTTCAAAAAGAAGAGTATTTAAAACAAAGATTTCATTATAAAAATTATTGGACAGGTTGGAGGAGCAAAAAGAGGAGGCTGATGGTACCCAGAGAGTTATAACTGCAGGAAGCTATTCCTCTCCACCCCCGCACCACCCAGAGCTGGAGTAGTAAAAGATGAGAATGTAGGATTGCCTGGAACCTGTAAATCCACACCGATCACTGGCAGTGCTGTAGCTCATCTACCTTTGAAAAAGTAATATTTCTGATTAGTTATAATATATGCATTGTACGTATATATTGTACAGTGCAACTTTAAATTCTGGTGTAATGTTCATTGGACACAGCAATGTGTATAGAATGTGATTCTCTTGTGCTGCTTGTGCATTTTGGTATTTCATATGTTTAGGGATTGCAATCTTTTGATTTATTCCTTTGTAGGCTGGGAAGTGTTTTATTAGTATAAAAAACTTGCATTTATTCAAGTACCTACTCAGTACTTAAATGCCAGGCACTGTGTTAAATATTAGGATTATAAAAATTAATTTTTAAAGTGCAAGTTGTAATATATAAGTAAATTTACCTGACAACACTCACATCTTCATGTAAATATGTTCAGACCATATATGTAAGGTGTTTAAGCTTGTATAGAAATTTTTAACTTAACAGTTTTGACCTGCCTGTTTACTTTGAAATAGCCCTAGTTCTTCCTATCAAGTTATGTTGTTCTTTAAAAAAGGGGAGATAGCATAACTGCATATCTGACACAGTCTACTGACTGTTAGGCAGTGCCACTCAGAGGCCACCTGAAATATGGTAAGTGTATTTCTCAGCAGATTAGAGAAAAGGTGCTTTGTCAGAAATAGGTTAATTTAATAAAATGCACTTTCTGAGAAGACAAAATCATGTCTGTGGGTGGCTAATAGCTTACAAAGCTTAAATATACACTGCTTCTGAGCTTATGGATATACTGACTAGGGCTTGGAAAACATGAGCACAAGATCATTCAAAAGTCTTTCACTGACGTTCTGGTCTCCTCTTTGAACTATTCCGTGTTCAAACTGTTCCACACTCTGTTCTTTGGTACAGATTATAGGGGCCTATGATGTAGCCCCCCCTGCTGCTATGAACATAGAAGAGTTGCCAAACCAATATCTACAAAACCTTCAGAGAACAATGGCACCTATATGGTGATGCCATAGGAATCCTTTTAAGTTCAAATTAAGGAGAAAGAAAAGTAGGCTTTTTTTTTCAGAGTCATGGCAACCAATATATGACGTTCATTGGGAGAAATATTGCCTTTCCTAGAAAAAGCAGTGTATCTTCCCGTTTCTTCCTTCCCCTTCTCCTTCATATTTTACTCCTTTATCTTTTCTATGAAATTAATATTATTGAACAGAGATGGCTGATTAATGACAAATGCAGTAAAAAATCTGTCTAATTTTCAGTCCTATGTACAAATACCCAATTCAAGCCACTGTTCCATTTACCAAGGTTGTATATTAAAAGGTTAAAACCGTTTTTAAACGTGTTTTTCACTTGGCATTATGAAAAGGAGGCATGAGACCTGTCTCTCTCCTGCCTTGCATGAACCCTGTGTCCTGTGACTGCCACATACTCATTTAGCATGTAGACATTACCTTGAAAATCATTAGATTCTTTTTATCCCTAGTATATTTAACTGAATTCTAAGCTTTTTCATGGAGGAGAGTCTGATCCTGTGCCAGAACAGTTTGTATCCTTTTTGCCTTATACATAGAAGATGATTGGTAAGTTGACTCTTCTTTCTCCCACATCCAATCAGCAGCCAAGGCTGTTGCTTTTACTTGTAAATATAGCTTTTAGCCAGCCATGCTACTTCTCTATTTGAATTGTCACTGATGGTGTTGGGTCCCTAATCATTTCTGCTATTTGAGTTGGTTTTTGTCTTAACCCTCTCCAGTCTGTCCTCCATATAGCTTCCAGAGCGTGCTTTCAAAAGTGAAAATCTGGGTGTGTCACTCTGCTTTAAAACCTTTTGGAAGCTCTCTGTTGCGTTAGAATAAGACTTAGACTCTCTTTCTTTGAGTACGAGGTCCCCTGCAAAATTTGTTCTCTTCCTACCCCTCTGTCATCATCTCTCAACATTTCCCCCATCACTTCACACTCGTAACCATTTTCAGTGGCTTATTGCCCCTTGAGTGGGCCTTGTACCCTTTTGTCTGCATACACCTCATCCCCTAGAACACCTCCCTCTCTCCCGCTCAGTGCATTTGCCTCCCTCCACTCCACTCACCCACCCACACACACACATCCATCCTCACCCCATAATCAAATACTTTTACCTGGATGGCTTCTTTTGAGGCTCAACTCTGGTGTCACCTCCTCTAGGAAGTATTCCCTGTCATTCTTCTGATCTTCACCCAGGCAGGTTAGGTACCTACTACGTAAGCCCAGGGTGTACCCTGTACCTCCATCATATCACACTATGGACTTATCACACTATGTTGCATTAACCTGTTTTTTAATTTTCTTTCTCAGTAGAATGTGAGGTCTTTGAAGGCAGGTCCTGATCCTCTGTGCGTCTGTATTTCTGCCATTTAACAAACACCATGCACACAGTTGGCAGGCAATAAATGTTTGTTCAAATAAATTGATTGGTTTTTTGGCTTGTCTTCTAGTCCATTCCTTGCCTTAAGGCAAGCAAATGCCTAAACATTCAAGATAGTTGTTTGTCTGGGCCAAATAGCTTACTTTACAGAAGTAGCCAACTTGGCAGGTTTGGTAATACTAGGAAAGAGTTCTGGGAATTACCTCACAAAGTCAGTCTATTCAGAGGGAAAAATTGGTGTTATCTCAAAGAGTTGCAGCAGTGACTCTGTTTTATTGTGTTTGCTGTCATTTACATATCCCAAGTTTATTATACTTATATCAAGGACCAAAGGAAGCTGGAAAATATTTTTATCTTAAAAAGCCTATACATAATTTACCTCATTAATTTCTTTTTTTAATTGAATTTTTAAAAATTGATTGATTTTGGCTGCGCTGGGTCTTCATTGCGGTGCGTGGGCTCTTCGTTGCAGTGTCCAGGCTTCTCTAGTTGCGAGCTTCTCTAGTTGCAGCTTGCAGGCTCTAGAACGCGCGGGCTCAGTAGTTGTGGCGCGCGAGCTTAGTCGCGGTATGTGGGATCTTAGTTCCCCAACCAGGGATCGAACCTGGGCCCCATGCATTGGGAGCATGGAGTCTTAACCACTGGACCACGAGGAAAGTCCTCTGCATCATTAATTTCTTGAATACAAAATCCAAAGTACAGACGTTAGTTATCCTTAAATTTGATTTTTTGCTATCTGTCGATTTGGTCTTCTGAAGCACCAACTACAGTTCCTTATATATTCTGGGTACTACATAGATTATTTGCTGAATTGATATAACATGCTTGTTCATCTTTGTACAAGTTGTGACAATAAGTTGTAAAATATGCCATAAAAATATAGTAAGATTATAGAGCACATAACATTTGCCAAACTACCCAAAATGGCCACCTTAAAATATTCTATGGTGCATCTTTGCCTGATCTAATGTGTTCAACTTATATAACGGAATTAGATCATTTTCAGGTTCCTTCTTAATCTAAAATTTTTAGTTTCTATAATTATTTTCTGCCTCTTACCATTTACTCCTAGCTACTTGAATAATAGCTCGTTTTCAAAGCCTTATTCTCAAGAACAATATAGAGCCATCCCTTATGTAGAAATGTATAGTTTATTATGTCTATAATGCTATCTTCCTGTCTAGGGAAACTTCCCAGCACTAACTCTATATCATTGTACTCGCTCACAGACATTTTAGTTCAATGAAACAATTTTGTTTTTCAGTGCATAGTATGCAGAGAGAATAGTGTGATGGTTAAAGCTCAGATTCTAGAATCAGATATACCTGGATTTGAGTCCTAGACCAGCCCTTACTAGTTACATAATCTTAAAGAAGTTACTTGTCTTCCCTGAACTTTAGTTTCTCCAAGTAAATGGGAATGATAATTGTATCCACCTCATGCTGTTGTATTATATGAGACGGTGCTTGCAAAGCAGCACTTAAGAGAGTACCTGGCCTTGTGTGCACACGCTTAACAAATGTTAGTGAATTTTTTATGTGCCAAGCACATGGGAAATAGCACTAATTCAGACAGATGCCGGCCCTGCCCTTATAGGCAGTTAAACAGTTAATTACAATAAAGAGTGATGAGTTTTTGAGGAAATGATTGAGGAAATACAGAGTTGTTTGTGGAAGTCGTAGGAAGACTAAATACAACCTAGAGGTCAGAGAATGCCCTTTTGAGGAACTAATATTGAAGCTGAGGCTGATGAGGTGAGAAGGTAGGCTCAGCTAAAATAAAGGTATTTATGAGAGAAATCATACTTTAGTGAAATTTTGAGGTATCAGAAAGATTCCAGGATATGTCCTCTCAAGAACATTAAGGGTCTACTCTTACGGGTATTAGTACTGAATGAACTAGAAGTGAAATGTGAAGCCTAGAAAAAGCAAGAACCCTCAGCAGTTAGGAGCTAATATTTATTTGATGACATTATACTAGGTACTTAGCTAAAGAAGCAGGGGCAATATAAAGAAGATGATGATTCTAATGTTTATATAGGTCAATTTATTTAATTCTCTTAATAACCTTTTGAAGTGGGAATCATGTGCCCTCATTTGTAAGAACACTGAGGCATCAAGAGGATAAGGAACTTGCCTGATGTTATGCCTAGTAAGTGAACGAATTGGGATTCAACCCGTGGCAGAATTAATCCATAGGCCATGCTAACAGCTTCTAAACAGTAAATAAGACGTAGTTTGTATCTAATTCACATACCATAAAATTCACCCCTTTAAAGTATACAGGTCAGTGGGTTTTAGTTTATTAACAAGGTTGTGCAATCATCGCCACTATCTAATTCCATAACATCATCACCCCAAAAAAGAAACCCCATACCCATTAGTAGTTACACCCCATTTTCTCCTCCCCCAGCCCCTGGCAACCATTAATCTACTTCTATCTTTACAGATTTGCCGATAGAATTAATTTTTTTGTATTGACTTATATTGTGAGACCTTGTTAAACTCACTTATTATTTTTAGAGCTTTTTTGTATGTTCCTCTGGATTTTCTGCATGTATGTTCAAGTTGTCTGAGAAACTGAATATACAAATAGACAATAGCCAGCCCATATATAACAATAGAACAATGACCAGCAACCAGTTTAGGAAGCCAATCTGCTACCTCTGAAGCAATCAACCCAGAATGATCAGAAATTGATCAGTGACTGCCAGCTTCACTGTTTTCTGATCCTGCTTCTAACTCAAGACCCACCAGGAAAAGATGAGTATGCTACTCAAGTCATCACATAAGATGCCCACTCCTAGTTAACCTACCTCTAGCTTCCCCATGCCAATAGCCTCCAAACGGTGCATACTTGAAGCCTTCTCTTTTTTTCATTATAAAGCTTACCCATCCCTCCGCCAACTGTAACTGTTGGTGGCTGACTATCTGCTATAGCAAACTCTAAACAAATAACATCTGTTCTTTAAAATAAAAAAAAAAATAAGACACCATTTGTGCCATAACGAACAAAATCTAAAACATCATTTCTGCCTGTCTTTCTCAAATCCCTACCTCTCACTGTCCCTGCTGAAAAGGCCTCCTAATCTTGTATGCCTTTTAATGTTTACACATGGATGTCCTCAGAAGTGTGGACTCTTTTTAGGATCTTTACATTTCTTTTCCATAAGATAACTTTACTTCCCCATAATGGGAGGATATGGACTTGCATTCTGACTTAAAACTAAAACCTTTTTCAGACTTCAGGCTAAAAGCTGTGTAAATATAAATTGATCACCAAATTTCTCTTCAAATGAACTTCATTATTCCTTGTAAAGAGAAAGAGATTCATATATGCCTTTTTATAAAGAAATAAGATTCTGTAATGGTCTGGTGTTCTCCAGACTTAATGAGTCTTCTGAGTTTTGTTTGCCTTGAATAAGCAGACTTTTAAACATTTTAGTTCACCTTTAGTAAAGGTCTTATGTTATTCTCACTAGCTAAAAGTGGTAGCACAGAGCATCTCTAATTCAGTTACAATTCAGTCGGGCAGCATTAACTCTTCAGTAAACATTTGATCATATTTGATTTAGCAAAATCAGGAAGAATGACCAGATATTCTGCCTTTCACACTGTTGTCTGTATAAGAAGGTCTTGTTTGCAGCATCTTAATGGGGAACAAAAGCTCTGCATGGTTACGCATTTTTCATCCACGATCAAAGTATAAATTAGCACAATCATCTTGAAGTCCAAAATCTGAAAGGCTGCTCATTTTTGCCTTCTTCCTTGCCATACTTTGTATCAGATAGTCTCTTAAGTAACAGATTCAGTGTGGATTTTGTCTCCTCTGTTTTCCCTGTATACTTTAGATGCTAGAGAACAGGAGGGGCTAAACCGGAGTGCAGAGTCCAGATAATCCATCTGAGAAAACATTGCCTATCACTAGTTATTTCCCCCCTTTCATTTCCTCCGGACTAAATTAAGCAGACCCAGTGCTTCCTAGGAGGATCATTTCGAAAATCAACTGTAACTGATTTTCCTAGTGCCCCATCACAAGGTTTTTAACCTAGCTGCTTCTTGGAAAAAAATCTTGCAATAAATATCCTATCATGGGCACAAGTGGGAAAGGCATACTCTGAAGACTTTGAAGCAGTATCATGCTACAGTTGGAAGGCTTTACTGGATTTCACTGACATCCAGGAAGGAAAGGGTTTTGAAAGCCTGCCATAGGCCAAAAAAGTACTGAAGGCTAATTGGGCCTGGAGCTGCAGGGGGAGACCATCCTGGGCCACCTGGAGTCTCTTCTAACCCTGGTCCCACATTCCCTCCCTCCTCACCCAAGGCTTGCTTCCCTCCTGCTGTGTGCACATTTCTTCCCATTTCCTGACAGTCTCAAGAACTGCACCACCAGTTAAAAGAACTACTCATATTTCAGTCCCTTAGAATCTAGTTAGCTCTCATTTCCTTTTTTATTTACTTGTGATAGTCAAACTTGGCATTCCTTTGCATTCTCTGAGTCTGGATTACTTCAAGTTTTTTGAATTTTTTTAGTTGCTAGTGAATGCTAATATAAAAGCTCAGAATCCCCCCTCTAATGCTAAGAGTAACTTCACCTTGTCTTCACAATAACATTGAGCTAAATACAATGTGGTATTCTAGATGTGATCTTGGAACAGGAAAAGGTCATCAGTAGAAAAACTAGGGGAAATCCAAATAATTTAGGCCATAGCTTAATTAATAGTATAGTTTTAATTTAATCTCTTAGTTTTGATAAATGTACCATGGTTTTGTATGACAATATGAGAGAAGGCTCAATTAAAGCATATAGGAATTCTCTACTGTACTTGTAACTCTTCAATCTAAAATTATTTCAAAATAAAAGATTCTTTGAAATTTTAAAATAATATCAAGTCCAAGATTTTACAAAATTGGGATATTGAGTGATAAGTGTGCCAAAAGTCACGTACATTCCTATAGCCACACACTAGATTTCCCCCACAGCTTTCTTGGTATAGACCCATTATACCCTTGGAAGTCAGATAAACCTAGGCTCAATCCCTGGCTCCACCACTTGCTAGCTGTAAAAATTTAAGCAAGTAACTGACTCCTCTAAGACTATTTTTCTTTAATGGGATGATGATGAGGTACCAGTTTTGAGGGCTTAGATAAGATAACAGCCTAGGGCCTGCCACATAGTAATTCCTTGAATTGTCACTTTCAGCCCTCCAGGATGGCACTTGGAGAAAATTGCTCTCCCCATCCCTTCTTAAGGACATAAAAAGGTCTGGGTCATTACTTCCCTTGAGAATAAGGGGGAAAAAAAAAAAAAAAGAATGCTGAGATGACTAAGGCAGGACATAAGCAAAGATGACTGGCAAAGGCCTTGCAGTTGGCCTTCACATTCCTGGCCTCTCCTCTCTGGGCTTGTCCCCTTCAGGCAGGCCTAACACCAGGGCCTGCCTTGCCTTATCAGCCACAGTTTCTAGCTTACCTGTATCCTTGCCTTGACTTTCCCAGGCACATGAGTGTTTCTAAGCCTTTTCTTTCTCATTAAGGATTGATGGCTTTTCTTTCCTCTTAAGAGAATTTCTGATGTGAGAGCCCAGAAATTAGACTGTACTTTTGTATTCAACAGCTATTTATTGAATACCTACTTTTTGCTGGACCTATAGAAACGTAATCCCAGCTGTCAAAGAGCTCACAGTCTACCTTGTGATTAAATAAATAGATAATCAGTATGATCTAGTTTACAATTAAATAATAGAAAAATCAGTCAAGAAGTGCCAGTGTCACAATGGAGCAAGAACAGAGTGCTCTAGGACCACTCCTCTCCATTTCCTTGCATCTCAGTGGACAAGAGCCTGGAGCTCTGTGGTCCAGCTCCCTGGGAGCTGCTGGACCTAAAAGAGTTTGTCCTTGTTACTGGTCCTTGTCCGTATCGCTCCCTTGCCCAAAACAGATTCTCCTTGGTCTCATGGTCCTGAGTTTCTTTTGCCTCCCAACTTTAAAGCACCCAGGAGAGTTAAGATGCAGCAACAAGGGAAACGGAACTGCTGTGGTAAGACTCCTCAAGTTCTGCGGTAAAGCAGCGGGTAGCCTGGAAGTTAGGAATGGTGGGAGAATAAAGGAGTTGCACGAGGAACTTCATGTGTAGGTCCGTGACTTTGAATCCTTTTTTTGTCTTTTAGTTTGATAACATGATAACTCAGAAAACTGTTCACATTGACACCCATTATATCCTGAAGAACTAGTCCTCTGTGTGCATACAACTCTTTGTACATCCCCTTATTATAGTGCTTATCTCACAGTGTTGCATTTGTCTATGTTAAGTCTGTCTCTCACTGTAGCTATGAGTGCTGGGTCTGGCCCAGTGCCTGCCACTTGGCAGCTTTGTGGAGCGTGAAGATGAGGGAAGATCAAAATGACTTTATTGTGAGTTTTGTTGGATTGCAGTAATAAACTCTATACACTAATCTTTGGTCATCTGTCTCATAACAGCTTAAAGAGAAGGAATGAGAGCACTCAGGTCTGTGTCCTGCTTTCATCCTTCAGTTCCTGCACCACCCCCTCTCACTCACCCTGCCCTCATCTCACTTAGTCCAAACAGGTCAAACATGGCACAATTCAGCTCCCTCAGGGAGAGCCTTCCAAAGGGTCCATGTTCTGATTAGCATCACAAAGGAATTCTTCCTCTCATCTTGAGAGAGCTTTTCCAGCCTCTCTCAGCCCCACTTACCTTATTACCTAACCCTTCAAACTGTGGGTTATGATTTTATTCTTTTTGGCACCACAGTCCCACAAATTTACAATTTCCTTGTGATATTCTTGACTCCAGAAACTGATTCTTTCAAGTGTGAGTGTCTACGGCTGAAAGACTGAGCCAAACCTTTATGTAGATTATGGGAATGTGAAGAAGCGGACATTAGAAGGCTTAGAAGAGAAAAACCATGTAACAGAAGAAGGAATGTCTGTTCATTATACTTGCTTCTTTTAAGCTGACCATAACAGGTGAAGATAGTAGTTGAGTAGAGATGATGTCATTTAAGCGGTAGGAAAGTTTTCATTATGGGAAAAACAGCTGTAAAAAAATTCACTCTAGAATCTTCTCATCTCTATAAATGGGGCTACTGAGTTCTAAATTTATGAACTTGCCAAAACCTACTTGTATTATCTCTAAACAGGTCTTAAGGTGTCACCAGATGCTGCAAACAAATCTAGCCTAGCCTATCCTGCTAATGAACATGCAAACAGTTTTCCCCATCTGCCACCTCTGTCTAAAAGGCTAGGAAGGCCTTCCTCTCTGATCACAAAGAATGTAATTACTGTCTATAGAGAAGTCAAGTACAAAGGCCATCAGCCTTTTCAGGCCACCAAAGATTAACAGCTGCCTCTCCTTTAATTGGGAGAGGTAATAACAGTTACTCTAGTTAATAATTGAATGGATTCCTAGGCCATGTAATTCAGATTGAAGCTGTCATTTTTTGCTGGCCTTTAGCTAAGCTGGGTTATTATAATGGAGCCTCTAATCCTATTAGTCAGTTGTCAGTCTCACAGTGGGAGAGAGCAAAGGAAGGGAGAGCTATTAAGGTGTTATGTCTGGTACACAAGTAAAGCCACATATTTCCCCTTCAGAGGTATTTTTTTCTTGCTCAAATCAGAATGATAAAGCTATTTATGAAAGTTCTAATTTCATAATTTCTGTCTGAACGCAGAGTATTTGGAAAAGGGGTAACAGAAAAAAGGAAAAATATCTAGTTCACCTTTCTAGATGAGGTATTTTCAATCAGCTAGCAAACTTTGCTTGGTATCTGCAGTATGTGCATCCTGTGCTTGACCACAATTGAGAATGCAGAGGTAGGAGAGCTTAGGCTTCACAGTGTAGCACATGAACACAAAAAGCTCTGGTATAAAGTCAAGAGTGATAAGGGCCATAAGAGAAATACAGTTAAATACAAAGACCTTTTGACTTTTGTTGAGGGGATCAGGAAAGACTTTATGAGTGATTTGATCTGGGTCCTAAAGGATTGAGAGATAGCATTTGAACATTACAAATTGAGAAGGGGGCAGGTTGGATGGAGAGTATAGTTATGGTTAAGCATTTTTAGCATACTTGCTTTTTTCTAGACACTGAGAGGGATAGGAACAAGTATATGACCATGTATTTGAGGAGCATCCAGCCTCACTGTGGCATCCAGGAATATAAAGAGAGCAGTGTATAGGAAGTACCACGTGATTGGCACAAGAAGCTAGTGTGGTGGGAAAAGAGAGGAGGAAGAAATGAGAGGCTCTCTACGTCCTTTAAGTCTACCTGGATTACTGTGTGAAAGTGATCTTCATTTGCATAAAGAGTATTTAATGCCACAGGCTTAAGAAGGTGTTTTTTCCCCCCTTGATTTTAACATTTGGGCAACTCATCATTGAGCCAGTTTGAGTTTCCCTTTCTGTCCCCCTGAGGTGAAAAAGGCATAGGCTATCAGAGGATTGTCTCATCTACCTTTATGTACAGAGAGAGGGAAGAGCTGTTCATTTGCACTGTGTTAGGAAATAGGATCCAGTGGGAGGTGTTTCTCCTTGTTATGCTCACGAGCCCCTATAATTGTGTTAAACTGTCATATCTCACAGGACATTTTTGCTGTTTGAGAGAGATCTTTTCATTTGTTCATCCTTTTGTTCAGTCACTCATCCATCAAGTATTTACCATTTCTGTTCTGTGTCATCACTGGGGCTGCAGAGATGAGTCAGCTGCCACTCTTGAGGAGCTTGCAAACAGGGAGAAATGGGGCCCTGAGGTAGGGCAGAGATGATGGCATGAATAGGAGTTGATGTGGGGCATGAAGAAGAAGTTAGGAGGATACTGAACAGTGTTCCCCCTTGGCCATGCTCTGTGGAAGAGAATCCAAAAATGGCTTGTTGGATCTGTAATACAGAAGTGCACATGACCAAAACCATCCTTGATTTCTCTGGGGAGAAATTTGTGAGTTTTTTTATTTCACAGTTGGTTTTGCTTTTTTTGCTTCAGTTCCTTGAAAAGGTGCAATTGATAAATTAGAACTTCAATTTTCAATAATACTTTAATAAAAATTTGACTTTGAATGGCCTATCTTCCTGAAATTGGCTTTTTTTTTCCTGCTTAATGTCTGTTAGAGCCCATGTTTTAAGTTTTTCAAGAGGTCATATCCATGTTGTTGGCACTGCATGAAAGGCTTTGAGTTTATTTTGTTTTGTTTTTAAGGCATAGATGTGTACATTAAGATGGTCTGCTTTCACTCAGTCCTTTTCCCCTACACTTTTGCAATGTTGACCCAGTTCTCTCTTGTTGTGGAAAGGTCTATGAGAACAGCAGTGGTGCTGTTTTGTTTCTCTGTGGACAGATTGCATCAATTGGTGCATCTGCTTGGCTTAGGGTATGACATAACTTTGAGTTAAGAAATATCAAAATACAAAGGATTTACATTGAAACGGAGTACAAGTGGAGAATTTAGTTTCTTGCTGGCTATTAATAAGGAGACTCAAGGTGAACATGTGTTTCAGTCTCGAAAAACTGAATTTTGTTCTCTGGTCATGAAGCTCAATCCCAATGAAAAACTATTCCACTAGGCACACGCAGTAACAGGAATTTTATCCTGGGATCATACCAGAGCAATTGACTATCTGTGTTTTCACAGTTAAAATCCTGTTAAAATACCTTTGTGCGCCTTCTTTTCCAAAACTGTTGATGAAGCATTTTCCGAACAACCGTTGATGAAGCATTTTCTGAGTACATTCCCCTCTGCTAAGTGTTGGGGATATGGTGATGAAGAAGACATGGTCCCTGGCTGCAGGAAGTTCTGAGTTTAGTGGGGATACAAAGATGAAAAGCTAGAGGATCATCCCTTCTAGGAAGATCAGTATATGCCAAAGCACAGAGGCATGAAACAGCATGGGCCACATGGGGAATCTGGTTGAGAGAGAGGCAGGAGCATGGCAGGGAAGGAAGCTGTTAGAGAGGGATCAGATTCTGAAGAATTGTGCTAAAGAGTTTGGGCCTCATTCTGTAGACAGTGAGGAAGCAGTCATTCAAATGTTTCACCCACAGAGTGGCATGATCACATTTACTCTTGAGAATATTATCTTCATTGCATATAAAGGCATCCAGAGCAGGGCTACTCAAAAGAGAGTCCACAGGCCAGTGCCAGGCTACTGCCACTAGAAGATGGTGAGATAAGTACACAAATCAAGAGTAATTTTATGTCTTTCATCTAATATTTTAAAATGTGGGCTCAAACTTAGTATACCTTTTTTCCCTCATTTGTTTAGTATTTAATTTGTATTATATTTCACAAAACTATTGGTCACAATGGAGTGAAAATATTAAAAACAAAGAAACAAACAAAAACACCTGACTTTTATCTTAGAGTGTTTGGGAAGCACTGCTCTAGAGAATGGTGTGCTGTGAAGTAAGCTAGGATCCAGAGATACTAGTTAGGAGGTTGCTGCAGTGCCTCAAGCAACAGACCATGAAAGCCTGAACTGACATGGTAAGAATATAGACATGGATAGAAAAGGCAAAAGTTAAGGGCCATAACAGGAGATGAGTAATCAGAACTTGGAGGCTGAATCAGTGTGAAAGCTGAGGAAGAAGAAAGAGTCTAGAAGGGCAAATGTTCTTTTAAGAGTCTGCTGAAAGTTGGACCCTTGCTCTATGCATTATTATGAGCTTTTCATCCCTGTTTTACAGAGATGTTTCACTTATTTTTAATGTGGTTATTTTTTCATATTATTAAATATTTTATCTATAATCCCTATTTGAGTATAGAAGAAAGGATATGTACATATGTGTTTGCTTCCCTATCTTGACTCAGAGCCCCTCTGCCGTTTCCCCTGGGCTAAAGATGCTTCCGTGATACCCTAGGCCTGGCTCTGGTAAAACTGCTGGTAGGATAACCAATCACTACCAAATTAAATATTCGTATGTACTACATGATCTCATTTATATGAAATTCTACCGTGGACAAAACTAACCTACGGTACCATAAATCAAATCAGTGGTTGTATCAGGGAGGAGGGATTGACTGTGAAAGGGGCATGAGGGGACTTTCTAGGGTAATGGAAATGTTCAGGTCTTGATAGGTGCTCATCAAATTTAACGGAATGGTATCCTTAAGATCTGAGCTCTTCACCCTATTGTAAAGTATACCTCAAATTAAAATAAAAAAAAGCCAATGAACAAAATGTGTTCAACCCCATCATTATCAGGGAAAGACAAATAAAATCCTCAATTAAATGTGAGTATACAGGGACTTCCCTGGTGGTCCAGTGGTTAAGAATTGGCCTGCCAATGTAGGGGACATGGGTTCCATCCCTAGTCCGGGAAGATCTCACATACCGTGCAGTAAAGTAAGCCCATGTGCCACAACTACTGAGCCCGTCCTTTAGAGCCTGCGAGCTGCAACTACTGAGCCCGTGTGCCACAACTACTGAAGCCCACACGCCCTAGAGCCCGCACGCTGCAACTGCTGAGCCCACACTCTGCAACTACTGAAGCCCGTGCACTCTAGGGCCCGTGGGCCACAACTACTGAGCCCATGTGCTACAGCTACTGAAGCCCACGTGCCTAGAGCCCGTGCTCTGCCACAAGAGAAGCCACCACAGTGAGAAGCCCGTGCATCACAACGAAGAGTAGCCCCAGGGCTTGAACCCATGTCCCCTGCATTGGCAGACGGATTCTTAACCACTGCACCACCACGGAAGCCTCACTGCATCCCCGCCGCAACTAGAGAAACCCGCATACAGCAACGAAGACTCAGCACAGCCAAAAAAAAAAAGCGAGTATACACCCATTAGAATCACTAAAGTTAAAAAAAAAAACTTGATAAAGGCAAGTTTTGGTGTCATTGTAGAGTAACTGAAATCATCATGGCACTGCAGTGTGTACAAAAATTGTTCTGAATATTTTAGAAAGCTGTTTGGCTATAACTAATAACACAACCTATGCACACTCTGTGACCCAGCAGTTCTGCTTTTAAGCATATACTCAACTGCATGTCACATGTGCCCAAATATATATACAAAAATGTTGAAAGCAGCATTGTCCAGAGTTTCGAAGTGGAAACAATCCAAATGTCAATCAGCGGTTAAACATTTAAATAAGTTGAGGTATGTAATCAGACAAAGGAATACCATACAGCAAGGAAAATGAATCGATACTGCTACAGGCAACAATATGGATGAATTTAGGGGGAAAAACAAGCAAGAAAAATTATATATTATAGAATATATAAAGTGTGATTCTATTTTTATAGAATTGAAAAGAAAACGAGGATTCTGTGATTTTAGAAGTCAGGAGAGCCTTTACATTGGGGAAAGACGGAGAGATAATGAGTAGGATGGGCAACAGAGGTATTATGGCATGTTATAGAGCTTTATTTTTTAATTTTGGAGTTATTACAATGTGTTTTCAATTTGCCATAGCTCATCCAGCTATATAGTTATGATTAGTGCAGTTTTATCTGTGTATGCTACGTACTAATACAAAGTTGTTACTATTTTCTAATTATATTGACATCCTAGCACAAGAAGAAAGAATGGTAACAGCATTATGGTTTTAAATAAATTACTGAGCACCTAGTTTTCAATTTTCTGATTGTTAGTTTTATTGCAAGGAAACATTTTTTCATTAATAACAACATAAATTGTTAATTTTTAATCTTAAAAGTGTGAGGTCTTGTCTAGGATTCATGATGAACTTCTTATAGTCTCAGACTGTATTTTATTGTGCACAAAGAATGAGTAAATGAATGATTAAGATATTATACTACCAAACTCCAGACATGTACTGGAGCCAATAATTGATAGTCCACATCAAGCAGGCAGAGCACTGTGCTTTGAACATCAGAAGAATCAGGAAAACATGTTTGACAGAGCCTGTGAATAACTCATATATCTCCCCCAAGTACCCCCCCAATAAAAAAGCCCCTCAGTATTCCAAAGACATTTGAAGGCTTAATGAACTGTAGAATACTATTAAAAGAAATATAAGGGGGTATTGTAATAGAGGGGTTGAATATTAGTTTCCTAGGGCTGCCATAACAAAGTACCACAGACTGAGTGGCTTAAATAGCACAAGTTTCTTTTCTCAGAGTTCTGGAGGCTGAAGTCCAGGGTGAAAGTGTTAGGAGGTTTGGTTTTTTTCTGAGGCGTCTCTCCTTGGTTTGTAATTGGACACCTTCTTGCTGTGTACGGCCTTTTTCTCTGTGCATGTGCATTCCTGGTTTCTCTTGTTCTCTTATAAGGACAACAGTCATATTAGATTAAGGCCTCACCCTAACAGCCTCATTTTAACTTAATCACCTCTTTAAATTTCTTATCCTCAAATACAGTTACATTCTGAGGTACTAGGGGTTGGGACTTCAACATAAGAATTCAGTGGAGGGTGGGGACACAATTCAGCCTATAGCAGGTTGCTATCCTGTATTTCACATATTTGATGCAGTGATTCTGTGTATGCTTAAAAACTCTTGCCGTCCCCATGCCAGAGGAATGCAAAGAGCTTATATATCCTTCCCACAAGAATGGTATACAAATCAGAAGTTGTATAGAAAAATCATAGGTTGAGTTCTAAAATGGTTACTTAATATTCTCCCTAAAATAAGTGAAGTGGCTTTTTAAATTTTTATTTATTTATTTTTAGCTATTATCATTATCACAGACTTTTTTTTTTTTTACATCTTTTTTGGAGTATAATTGCTTTACAATGGTGTGTTAGTTTCTGCAGTATAACAAAGTGAATCAGCTCTATGTATACATACATCCCCATATCCCCTCCCTCTTGCGTCTCCCTCCAACCCTCCCTATCCCACCCCTGTAGGTGGTCACAAAGCACTGAGCTGATCTCCCGGTACTATGCGGCTGCTTCCCACTAGCTATTCTACATTTGGTAGTGTATATATGTCCATGCCACTCTCTCACTTGGTCCCAGCTTACCCTTCCCCCTCCCCATGTCCTCAAGTCCATTCCCTACGTCTGTGCCTTTATTCCTGTCCTGCCCCTAGGTTCTTCAGAACTTTTTTTTTTTTTTTTTAGATTCCATATATACATGTTAGCATACGGTATTTGTTTTTCTCTTTCTGACTTACTTCACTCTGTGTGACAGACCCTAGGTCCATCCCCCTCACTACAAATAACTCAATTTCATTTCTTTTTATGGCTGAATAATATTCCATTGTATATATGTGCCACATCTTCTTTACCCATTCATCTGTTGATGGATGCTTCCATGTCCTGGCTTCTGTGAATAGAGCTGCAATGAACATTGTGGTACATGACTCTTTTTTTATTTTACTTTTATTTTATTAATTATTATTATTTTTTTTTACGGTACGCGGGGCTCTCACTGTTGTGGCCTCTCCCGTTGCGGAGCACAGGCTCTGGACGTGCAGGCTCAGCGGCCATGGCTCACGGGTCCAGCTGCTCCGTGGCATGTGGGATCTTCCCAGATTGGGGCACGAACCCATGTCCCCTGCATCAGCAGGCGGACTCTCAACCACTGTGCCACCAGGGAAGCCCTACATGACTCTTTTTGAATTATGGTTTTCTCAGGGTATAGGCCCAGTAGTGGGATTGCTGGGTCGCATGGTAGTTCTATTTTTAGTTTTTTGAGGAACCTCCATACTGTTCTCCATAGTGGCTGTATCAATTTACATTCCCACCAACAGTGCAAGAGGGTTCCCTTTTCTCCACACTCTCTATAGCATTAATTTTCTGTAGATTTTTTGATGATGGCCATTCTGACTGGTGTGAGGTGATACCTCATTGGAGTTTTGATTTGCATTTCTCTAATGATTAGGGAGGTTGAGCATCCTTTCATGTGTTTGTTGGCAACCTGTATATCTTCTTCGGAGAGATGTCGATTTAGGTCTCCTACCCATTTTTGGATTGGGTTGTTTGTTTTTTTGATATTGAGCTGCATGAACTGCCTGTAAATTTTGGAGGTTAATCCTTTGTTAGCTGCTTCATTTGGAAATATTTTCTCCCATTCTGAGGGTTGTCTTTTCATCTTGTCTATGTTTTCCTTTGCTGTGCAAAAGCTTTTAAGTTTCATTAGTTCCCATTTGTTTATTTTGGTTTTTATTTCCATTTCTCTAGGAGGTGGGTCAAAAAGGATCTTGCTGTGATTTATGTCATAGAGTGTTCTGCCTATGTTTTCCTCTAAGAGTTTGATAGTGTCTGGCCTTCCATTTAGGTCTTTAATCCGTTTGGAGTTTATTTTGGTGTATCGTTTTAGGAAGTGTTCTAATTTCATTCTTTTACATGTAGCTGTCCAGTTTTCCCAGCACCACTTATTGAAGAGGCTGTCTTTACTCCATTGTATATTCTTGCCTCTTTTATCAAAGATAAGGTGACCATATGTGTGTGGGTTTATCTCTGGGCTTTCTATCCTGTTCCATTGATCTATTTCTGTTTTTGTGCCAGTACCATACAGTCTTGATTACTGTAGCTTTGTAGTATAGTCTGAAGTCTGGGAACCTGATTCCTCCAGCTCCATTTTCTTTCTCAAGATTGCTTTGGCTATTTGGGATCTTTTGTGTTTCCATACGAATTGTGAAATTTTTTGTTCTAGTTCTGTGAAAAATGCCAGTGGTAGTTTGATAGGGATTGCACTGAATCTGTAGATTCCTTTGGGTAGTACAGTCATTTTTACAATATTGATTCTTCCAATCCCAGAACATGGTATATCTCTCCATCTGTTTGTATCATCTTTAATTTCTTTCATCAGTGTCTTATAGTTTTCTGCATACAGGTGTTTTGTCTCCTTAGGTAGGTTTATTCCTAGGTATTTTATTCTTCTTCTTGCATTGGTAAATGGAAGTGTTTCCTTAATTTCTCTTTCAGATTTTTCATCATTAGTGTATAGGAATGCAAGAGATTGCTGTGCATTAATCGTGTATCCTGCTACTACCAAATTTATTGATTAGCACGAGTCATTTTCTGGTAGCATCTTTAGGATTCTCTATGTATAGTCTCATGTCATCTGCAAACAGTGACAGCTTTACTTCTTCTCTTCCAGTTGGGATTCCTTTTATTTCTTTTTCTTCTCTGATTGCTGTGGCTAAAACGTCCAAAAGTATGTTGAATAATAGTGGTGAGAGTGGACAACCTTGTCTTGTTCCTAATCTTAGAGGAAATGGTTTCAGTTTTTCATCACTGAGAATGATGTTGGCTGTGGGTTTGTCATATATGGCCTTTATTATGTTGAGGTAAGTTCCCTCTATGCCTACTCTCTGGAGGGTTTTTATCATAAATGAGTGTTGAATTTTGTTGAAAGCTTTTTCTGCATCTGTTGAGGTGATCATATGGTTTTTCTCCTTCAATTTGTTAATATGGTTTATCACATTGATTGATTTGCATATATTGAAGAATCCTTGCATTCCTGGTATAAACCCCACTTGATCATGGTGTATGATCCTTTTAATGTGCTGCCGGGTTCTGTTGGCTAGTATTTTGTTGAGGATTTTTGCATCTATGTTCATCAGTGATATTGGCCTGTAGTTTTCTTTCTTTGTGACATCTTTGTCTGGTTTTAGTATCAGGGTGATGGTGGCCTCGTAGAATGAGTTTGGGAGTACTCCTCTCTCTACTATGAGTTTGAGGAGGATAGGTGTTAGCTCTTCCCTAAATGTTTGATAGAAGTCACCTCTGAAGCCATCTTGTCACGGGCTTCTGTTTGTTGGAAGATTTTTAATCACAGTTTCAATTTCAGTGCTTGTGATTGGTCTGTTTATATTTTCTATTTCTTCCTGGTTCAGTCTTGGAAGATTGTGCTTTTCTAAGAATTTGTCCATTTCTTCCAGGTTGTCCATTTCGTAGTTCCTTGTAGTAATCGCTCATGATCCTTTGTATTTCTGCAGTGTCAGTTGTTACTTCTCCTTTTTCTTTTCTAATCCTGTTGATTTGAGTCTTCTCCCTTTTTTTTTTTGTTGAGTCTGGCTAATAGTTTATCAATTTTGTTTATCTTCTCAAAGAACCAGCTTTTTGTTTTATTGATCTTCGCTATTGTTTCCTTCATTTCTTTTTAACTTATTTCTGATCTGATCTTTATGATTTATTTCCTTCTGCTATCTTTGGGGTTTTCTCTTCTTCTTTCTCTAATTTCTTTAGGTGTCTGGATAGGTTGTTTATTTGAGATGTTTCTTCTTTCTTGAGGTAGGATTGTATTGCTATAAACTTCCCTCTTAGCACTGCTTTTGCTGCATCCCATAGGTTTTGGGTCGTCGTTTTTTCATTGTCATATATTTTTAG
Organism: Delphinapterus leucas; assembly: GCF_059928025.1. Taxonomy (NCBI): domain Eukaryota; kingdom Metazoa; phylum Chordata; class Mammalia; order Artiodactyla; family Monodontidae; genus Delphinapterus; species Delphinapterus leucas. The sequence goes on along the minus strand of NC_143130.1, from coordinate 62,268,930 downwards.
GTATTTTTTGATTTCTTCTTTGATTTCTTCAGTGATCTCTTGGTTATTTAGTAGTGTATTATTTCGCCTCCATGTGTTTGTATTTTTTACAATTTTTTTCTTGTAATTGATATCTAGTCTCATAGCATTATGGTTGGTAAAGATACTTGATAAGATTTCAGTTTTCTTAAATTTACCTAGGCTTGATTTGTGACCCAAGATATGATCTATCGTGGAGAATGTTCCATGAGCACTTGAGAAGAAAGTGGATTCTGTTATTTTTGGAAGGAATGTCCTATAAATATCAATTAAGTCCATGTTGTTTAATGTATCATTTAAAGCTTGTGTTTCCTTATTTATTTTCATTTTGGATGATCTGTCCATTGGTGAAAGTGGGGTGTTAAAGTCCCCTACTATGAATGTGTTACTGTCGATTTCCCCTTTCCTCGCTGTTAGCATTTGCCTTGTGTATTGAGGTGCTCTTATGTTGGGTGCATAAATATTTACAATTGTTATATCCTCTTCTTGGATTGATCCCTTGATCATTTTGTAGTGTCATTCTTTGTCTCTTGTAGTAGTCTTTATTTTAAAGTCTATTTTGTCTGATATGAGAATTGCTACTCCAGCTTTCTTTCGGTTTCCATTTACATGGAATACCTTTGTCCATCCCCTCACTTTCAGTCTGTATGTGTCCCTGGGTCTGAAATGGGTCTCTTATAGACAGCATATATACTGGTCTTGTTTTTGTATCCATTCAGCCAGTCTATGTCTTTTGGTTGGAGCATTTAATCCATTTACATTTAAGGTAGTTATCAATATGTATGTTCCTATTACCATTTTCTTAATTGTTTTGGGTTTCTTATTGTAGATCTTTTCCTTCTCTTGTTTTTCTTGCCTAGAGAAGTTCCTTTAGCAGTTGTTGTAAAGGTGGTTTGGTGGTGCTGAATTCTCTTAGCTTTTGCTTGTCTGTAAAGGTTTTAATTTCTCCATCGAATCTGAATGAGATCCTTTCAGGGTAGAGTAATCTTGGTTGTAATTCTTTCCCTTTCATCACTGTAAATATGTCCTGCCACTGCCTTCTGGTTTGTAGAGTCTCTGCTGAAAGATCAGCTGTTAACCTTATGGGGATTCCCTTGTATGTTGTTTGTTGCTTTTCCCTTGCTGCTTTTAATATTTTTTCTTTGTATTTAATCTTTGACAGTTTGGTTAATATGTGTCTTGGCAGGTTTTTCCTTGGATTTATCCTGTATGGGCCTCTCTGCACTTCCTGGACTTGATTGACTATTTCCTTTCCCATATTATGGAAATTTTCAACTATAATCTCTTCAGTATTTTCTCGGTCCCTTTTTTTCTTCTCTTCTTCTTCTGGGACCCCTATAATTCCAATGTTGGTGCGTTTAATGTTGTCCCAGAGGTCTCTGAGACTGTCCTCAATTCTTTTCATTCTTTTTTCCTTATTCTGCTCTGGGTAGTTATTTCCACTATTTTATCTTCCAGGTCACTTATCCGTTCTTCTGCCTCAGTTAGTCAGCTATTGCTTCCTTCTAGAGAATTTTTAATTTCATTTATTGTGCTGTTCATCGTTGTTTGTTTGCTCTTTAGCTCTTCTAGGTCCTTGTTAAACGTTTCTTGTATTTTCTCCATTCTATTTCCAAGATTTTGGATCATCTTTACTATCATTACTCTGAATTCTTTTTCAGCTAGACTGCCTATATCCTCTTCATTTGTTTGGTCTGGTGGGTTTTTACCTTGCTCCTTCATCTGCTGTGTATTTCTCTGTCTTCTCCTTTTGGTTAACTTACTGTGCTTGGGGCCTCCTTTTCGCAGTCTGCAGGTCCATAGTTCCTGTTGTTTTTGGTGTCTGCCCCCAGTGGGTAAGGTTGGTTCAGTGGGTTGTGTAGGCTTCCTGGTGGAGTGAATTTGTGCCTGTGTTCCGGTGGATGAGGCTGGGTCTTGTCTTTCTGGTGGGCAGGGCCGCGTCTGGTGGTGTGCTTTGGGGTGTCTGTGACCTTATTATGATATTAGGCAGCCTCTCTGCTAATGAGTGGGGTTGTGTTTCTGTTTTGCTAGTTGTTTGGCATATGGTGGCCAGCACTGTAGCTTGCTGGTCTTTGAGTGGAGCTGGGTCTTCGCGTTGAGATGGAGATCTCTGGGAGAGCTTTCGCTGTTTGATATTACATGGTGTCAGGAGGTCTCTGGTGGAACAATGTCCTGAACCGGGGTCTCCCACCTCTGAGGCTCAGGCCTGACACCCGGCCAGAGAAGCAAGACCTGGTCAGTCACACAGCTCAGAAGAAAATGGAGAAAGCGAGGGAGGGAGGGAGGGAGGAAAATAAAGTTATTAAAATAAAAAGTAAAATAAAATTATTAAAAATTAAAAAGCCATTAAGAAAAAAAAAAAAGAAAGAGGAAAGCAACCAAACCAAAAACAAATCCACCGATGATAACAAGCGCTAAAAACCACACTAAAAAAAAAAAAAGAAGAAACCGACAGGCTGAACCCTAGGACAAATGGTAAAAGCAAAGTTATATGGACAAAATCACGCAAAGCATACACGTACACACTCACAAAAAGAGAAAACGGAAAAAAATATATATATATAATATATATATTATATATATATAATATATATTATATATATATATTTTATATATTATATAATATATATATTATATTATATATTATATATATATATATATATATATATATAAAGGGAGCAACCAAATCAATAAACAAATCTACTGTGATAATAAACTCTAAATACTAAACTAAGATAAACATAAAACCAGAAACAAATTAGATGCAGAAAGCCAACTCCAAGTCTACAGTTGCTCCCAAAGTCCACCTCCTCAAATTTGGGATGATTCGTTGTCTATTCAGGTATTCCACAGATGCAGGGTACATCAAGTTTATTGTGGAGATTTAATCCACTGCTCCTGAGGCTGCTGGGAGAAGTTTCCCTTTCTCTTCTTTGTTCTCACAGCTCCTGGGGTTCAGCTTTGGATTTGGCCCTGCCTCTGTGTGTAGGTCGCTGGAGGGCATCTGTTCTTCACTCAGACAGGACGGGGTTAAAGGAGCAGCTGATTAGGGGGCTCTGGCTCACTCAGCCCAGTTGGAGGGAGGAGTACAGATGCCAGGCGAGCCTGCGGTGGCAGAGGCCAGCATGACGTTACACCCGCCTGAGGCGCGCCGTGCGTTCTCCCTGGGAAGTTGTCCCTGGATCACAGGACCCTGGCAGTGGTGGGCTGCACAGGCTCCCGGGAGGGGAGGTGTGGATAGTGACCTGTGATTGCACACAGGCTTCTTGGTGGCTACAGCAGCAGCCTTAGCGTTTCATGCCCGTCTCTGGTGTCCGCGCTGATAGCCGCGCCTTGCACCCATCTCTGGAGCTCAGTTAGGCGGTGCTCTGAATCCCCTCTCCTCGTGCACCCTGAAACAATGGTTTCTTGCCTATTAGGCAGTTCTAGACTTTTTCCCAGACTCCCTCCCAGCTAGCTGTGGCGCACTAGGCCCCTTCAGGCTGTGTTCACGCAGCCAACCGCAGTCCTCTCCTCGGGATCTGACCTCTGAAGAAGCCTGAGCCTCAGCTCCCAGCCCCCACCTGGCTTGGCGGGTGAGCAGACAAGCCTGTCAGGCTGTTGAGTGCTGGTGGGCACCGATCCTCTGTGCGGGAATCTCTCTGCTTTGCCCTCTGCACCCCTGTTGCTGCGATCTCCTCCGTGGCTCAGAAGCTTCCCCCCCGCCAACCCCCATCTCTGCCAGTGAAGGGGCTTCCTAGTGTGTGGAAACCTTTCCTCCTTCACAGCTCCCTCCCTGAGGTTCAGGTCCTGTCCCTATTCTTTTGTCTCTGTTTTTTCTTTTTTCTTTTGCCCTACCCAAGTACGTGGGGAGTTTCTTGCCTTTTGGGAAGTCTAAGGTCTTCTGCCAGCGTTCAGTAGGTGTTCTGTAGGAGTTGTTCCACATGTAGATGTATTTCTGATGTATTTGTAGGGAGGAGAGTGGTCTCCACGTCTCACTCCTCCACCATCTTAAAGGTCTCCCCTTTTTTAAAAAAGGTACATCTAACTGGTTAGTTATTAGATTATCTTGTATTACTGAAGAAAAAAGTTCTAGCAAAGGAAATCTTTGTGGAAGTCAGTTTGTCTTGTTAAGTGGTAATTAACATTACAAAATAATCCAGTTTTTAAAAGTGTTGCTAAAAACTTCTGTATGAAATGATTTTTTCCTATGCTTGGAGTGCTTCATCCCTTTCCCTTTTCTTTTGCCTGTCTCAAAACCTCAACTTTCTCAGAAAAGCCTGTGCTGACCCCTTTCCCCAATATACAGCTGATTCCCCCACTGTTCTCATAGAGCACCTTTCCTTTTTCTTCAGAGTACTTATTGTAATTCAAATTGTTTTATTTATATTTATTTGATTAACGTGGGTCTCATCCACTAAATTTTAAGCTTCATGGGGGACAGCAACTATGATTTTTTGTTCACCACTTTTGGCCTATAGTTCCTAGCACTGAGTAAGCATTCAATAAGTGTTTGTAGAATAATTGAACCAACAGAATATTTCACACTACAACTAAATATTTCATTTGGTTATAATTTTATGCCTGGGAAATGGGGTTAATTTCTTTTTGTATTTCTGTTTAGAATGTGGCAGATCAGATTGCATTTCAAGTTGCTGGTGGATTAACAGCCCTTGAACACATTCTTCAAGTAGTGGTCCCAGTCACAAATGTGAACACAGTTTCACGAATTCCTCCTAAGTAAGTATAGTTTTTTAATCTGTCTTTCACGTTTCACTTGTGAGTCATTTCTGCCCTATGGTTTCCATATGGGGGACCACAGGAAAATTGTATGTTTATTCAGGCTTGAATAGCAAAAGCTTACACTCCCCATTAGGGAGAAAAACAGAGGTGCTCGACTTCATTTACGAAACTCAAATTGAGCTTAAAAAGGCTTATGAAGGAAATTTCTTTGGTCTGTGACCTTTTCTAATCCTAAATCAAGAAGAACTGATGAACTTGTGAGAAGTTCTAACTGCTTACAAAATTTGAACAGAAATGAGTAGTAATAATAGCTAACTTTTTGTATTGCATACAAAAAAGGAGGTAAGTACATTGACAAAGGCCTGAGCTGTGAAATTTGAAGAAGTCCCTAATGTACAGGAAGAGCAGTCTGAGGCCAAGACTGCCACAGTCTGGAGTCCCAGCCAAATAGTTGGGAAGTGGATTGCAGTTTGGTCTTTTAACTGCAAATTGCTCTGTCGTAAGGATCATGTGCATCCTTTAGACCCAAGATCTACTTTCTTATTCTTTTACATCACCCTTTGGTCCCTGGCCATCTAGGATGTAGTAGCAGACAGCATTATTTCAGAAGTATTGTATTCCTGAGTTGTAACATGCACAATTTTTGGATTGTGGAGACTCCTATTTACAGGGTTTAAATGAGAAGTTTTGATAAAAGTTCAGTTATATCACTGAGAAACTTTTAAATATTTAATTAGCTCTATAAAAGTGAGTGCTTCATTTGTGTGCTGGATACAACAGAAAAAAAAAAATCCAAGAGTATGTTATCTTTCTTCCTGAGAGACATTTGGTAAAATAGAAATAGCGCCAGCTTTGGAGTCAAACAAACCTGAATTCCAGTTTTACCTCTGCTGGTTACTAGTTGGGAGAATTGGGACAAGTGCCTTAATCTTGCTGCATCTGTTTCCTCATTTGGTCAAACAGGGGTAATCATATTCACCTCACAGTGTGGGGATCAGTTGAAGTAATAATGTATGTGAGAGTTCTTTGTAAACCTTAAAGTGTTATATAAATATTAGGTGACAGTTTTTAAAGTAGTAATCTTGCCTGGTTCAAGACAGTGTTATCTATTTGACATGAGAGATTTCTAAGTACAGACTTTGATACTGAGTTAGTTTGGGTTGTTTTGCTCTACTGACAAAGTAGAGATTAATGAAAGAAGGTATAGGTGTCCTTTAAAGTCAGGATATCTTTCTTTGGAGCAGAAAACCGTACATGGGGCAGTTATAGCACACAAATAGATGTTCTAACCCAGAAGAGTTGCTACTCCTTATCAAAGTAGACTTTATTGACAGTGTGTTGCTTGGCATGTTGTCAGCCCTCAATGTATATTAATTGTCAGAGAGAGAGAGAGGAAGGAAAGAATGAAATACAATAAAATGTTTGAGGTAAGAAAGGAAATGACATTTGATTCTTTGGGACAGTGCTTTTCATAACTGTTAATAATTCATATTGTTCATCTTAACTGCACCTATAGTTTTTGTTTTGTTTCTTTTTTGGTTTCATTGTTGTTGTTGTTGTTTTGTTTGTTTTCTGGTAGGTTGCAACACGCATGACCCTGAGCTCCCTTAATGGTAACCTAGATGAAATGCCTATTTCCCCAAAGCTACCTTTGTCATTGTGGCAGAGGGCATGTTCTGGTGCTTATTTGTGCCTCTTGTTTAGGGAACAGAAGAGGTTTCCATAGTTCCCAAAAAGACCTAAGTAAGAAGTAGCACACCTGCTTTGGAAAGGAGCCATGGAATCCTGAAAGTCCAGATCAATGCTTCTCAGCTGGCCACAGTGCCAGGATTGAGAGTTTGTTTCTTCGTCTCATCTTAGGCCAATAAGTTTGTGTTTTCAGCCAGGTACTGCTTACTGAGCGAGGCCAGCACTCAGGGCTGTGGGCATCTAGCATTGACTCTAAGATTCTCCTGTCCGTCCTTAGCACAGCTCAAGATCATGACTCTACTTTCTAAACTAGCCTCACTTCTCCGGGCTAATGAATTAGGGTTATGCTGCTTACTTGGAGACAGGCAAGAAAAATGCCACAACTACATTAGATTTAAATGTAGACTCAAAGCACACTGGTGGGCCTGAGTCAGTGACTTTTTCATATTCCTTCTAACTGCTCTCTGGCCTTGGGACTTCCTTTGCTCTCAACTTGCCCAGATCCTCCCCTTCTATCCCTGTTGAGCTCCCAGCCCTCATCATCATGAAACTTCTGCCACCTTAGCGCATTTTGTTTTCTGCTTCCTGTGGCCTTTCATGGCTCTTACCTAGAGAGACTGTTTTTTTTTGTTTTTTTTTTTTTTTACTATCCTACAGTAGTTCATTTTTCTCAGCAATAAACAGGAAAAGATTTGAGAAGTTGCAGCCACTGTCTAGTAACATTTATCATGTGGATCACCTATGACTGCAAGCCTAATGCTTCACTGCCCCTGCAGCCCCAGAGCTCTGTGAGTGGAAAAATCAACTCCCGGATCCTCTTTCCTCACCAATTTGCCCATCTTCCTTTTTACTACACATGGTACCTCAGCAGTTGTCCTATAATTATTGCTAGGTAACTCCCTCTGAGTGAATATTTTGCTTCCAGCAGAATTTTTTGTGTGAAATTGAGAATTATACCCACTTATGAAAATTTAAATTTTTGCAACCTTTCTGAGTCTTCACTGGGTTATTTTTCTTTTTTTTAGAAACAGAGAAAGCCCATAAACCTGCTTGAATCCTTTTCAAATTATCATTGGTTGGGTCCCATCTGTTTATTTTTGTTTTTATTTCCATTATTCTCAGAGATGGCTCCAAAAAGACATTGCTGCAATTTATGTCAAAGAATGTTCTGCCTATGTTTTTCTCTAGGAGTTTTATAGTATCCAGTCTTACATTTAGGTCTTTAACCCATTTTGAGTTTATTTTTGTGTATGGTGTTAGAGAATGTTCTAATTTCATTATTTTACATGTAGCTGTCCAGTTTTCCCAGTACCGCTTATTGAAGAGACTGTCTTTTCTCCATTGGCTATTCTTGCCTCCTTTGTTGTAGATTAATTGACCATAGGTGCATTGGTTTATTTCTGGGCTTTCTATCCTGTTCCATTGATCTACATGTCTGTTTCTGTGCCAGTACCATACTATTCTGATTACTGTAACTTTGTATTATAGTCTGAAGTCAAGGAGCCTGATTCCTCCAGCTCTGTTTTTCTTTCTCAAGATTGCTTTGGCTATTCAGAGTCTTTCGTGTTTCCATACAAATTGTAAAATTTTTTGTTCTAATTCTGTGAAAAATGCCATTGGTAGTTTGATAGGGATTGCATTGAATCTGTAGACTGCATTGAGTAGTATACTCATTTTAACAATATTGATTCTTCCAATCCAAGAACACGATATATCTTTCCACCTGTTTGTGTCGTCTTCAGTTTCTTTCATCAGTGTCATAGTTTTCAGAGTACAGGTCTTTTGCCTCCTTTGGTAGATTTATTCCTAGGTATTTTATTCTTTTTGATGCAATGGTAAATGGAATTGTTTTCGTAATTCTTCTCTTTGATCTTTCACTGTTAGTGTATAGAAATGCAACAGATTTCTGTGTATTAATTTTGTGTCCTGCAACTTTACCAAATTCATTGATGAGCTCTAGTAGTTTTCTGGTAGCGTCTTTAGGATTTTCTATGTATAGTATGTCATCTGCAGACACTGACAGTTTTACTTCTTCTGTTCCAACATGGATTCCTTTTACTTCTTTTTCTTCTCTGATTGCTGTGGCTAGGAACTATGTTGAATAAAAGTGGTCAGAATGGACATCCTTGTCTTATTCCTGATCTTAGAGGAAATGCTTTCAGCTTTTCACCATTGAGTATGATATTAACTGTGGGTTTGTCATGTACAATGGAATATTACTCAGCCATGAAAAAGAATGAAATAATGCCATTCGCAACAACATGGATGGACCTAGAGATTATCCTACTAAGTGAAATAAGCCAGGCAAAGACAGTTATCATATGATATCACTTATATGTGGAATCAAAAAAAAAGATACAAATGAACTTATTTACAAAACAGAAATAGGCCCACAGACATAGAAAACAAACTTATGGTTCCCAAAGGGGAAAGGGGTAGAGGAGGTATAAATTAAGAGGTTGGGATTAACATATACACACTACTATGTATAAAATGGATAACCAATAGGGGCCTAATGTATAGCACAGGGGACTATGCTCAACATTTCATAATAACCTATAAAGGAAAAGAATCTGAAAAAGAAGATATAGATAGATAGATAGATAGAGCTATAGATTTATAGATATATAGATAAGACTGAACCATTGTGCTGTACACCTACAACTAACACAATATTGTAAATCAACTATACTTCAATTAATATATATATATATCAGTTATTACTGAAAGGACTTGGTCGGGATATGGTATTCTAAAATCAACCTTTTTAACAAATGTGCTCCAGTAAAATTGTTTTCAGTGCCAGGAAAGATCACCATGAAACAAGGCAATTTTCTTTCTTTTTTTTTTTTTTTGAATTTTTATTGGAGTATAGTTGCTTTACAATGTTGTGTTAGCTTCTACTGTACAGCAAAGTGAATCGGTTATACGTATACATATATCCCCTCTTTTTTAACAAGGCAATTTTCATTTCATGTTGTATCTACTTTTGGAATGACTCTTGTTATTCTGCCTCCTAATTTTACTTGGAGAAAACAAGTACAAAACAATGAATGACATATTCTAACCTTTTCTTTGGTTTAGGCTAATAACAGTTGTTTTACATAGCTTTTTTTTAAATCAAAGTATAGTTTATTTACAGTGTTGTGTTAATTTCTGCTGTACAGCAAGGTGATTCAGTTATACATATGTACATTCTTTTTTATATTATTTTTCATTATGGTTTATCACAGGATATTGAATATAGTTCCCTGTGCTATTAGGACCTTGTTATTTATACATTCTATATATACTAGTTTGCCTCTTAACATAGCTTTTAATATTTGAAAATAAATGATAGTTTGTCATCTTCTTTGGGCTAAAGGAATGCCCCATGTTATGTAAATAAGAAGATGGATCTGCTGTGACCTAAACTTTGTGTTGTGTTTTTGTTGTATATTTACATAGTGGCAATGATAACAGAAGTGAGAGTTGACACTTGCTGGCATTCCACATCTCCAAGCCCTTTTCAGGCAGCAGTAAATGTTCATATTTCATAAAGAAGCCAGCAAACTTTTTGGAACACCAAAAATGATACTGGGCTGTCTTTCCCAGGTTGCCTTTTACTTATCTGGTATTTCTAGTTCTTGACAGGTACTCATGGACAAAAAAGGGGCCAAATGTTAAGCTATTCTACTTAACTATTTTATTCTCTAAGCTGCTCTAGGTTGTTCTGTAGCAGAACTAACCAGCCCCTCTTTCTTCTCCATCAGCCTTGCTTCTCTTCCTCCATTGTCCCTCTGGACACAATTTTTTTATATGTAAGTAGTCTTATCAACATGGAGCAGTGCAGACCACATGGTATAATGGAGAACAGACAGGCTCTGCAGTCAGATCTGAGCTTAAATCTCTGCTTTCCACTTGGTAGCTATGGGATCATGGGCTAAATTACTTGTTATAACAGAGCTTCAATTAAATGGTAACCCTACCATGTAGGGTAGGGCTTGTTGACTGCTAAAAGTGTGTGTATTTATTAAGTGCTCTGCACAAAGAAAACAGTTAATATCAATGGGGGTTTTTTGGTAGTTGTTATTGTCTTGACTCCACTTACCCTACTTAATTATTGAACTTTAAATCCCTAAGTCTGTGTCACTTTGGGTTCTAAGAATCTATGATCTATTAATTTTACTTGGTCATTTGTTTTTTTCACCCTAAGTCCAAACTTCATCCTGGTTAATTTTGGCCCAGCCTGTCAAGATCCTTTTTGGATCCTGATTTGGCATCTAATTTAGTTTCTTTTTCTTTAACTTTGTGCCACTCCTGAAGTTGATCTGTAAAAGATATGTATCTTCATCTAAATCATTGAAGAAATATCAAACAGTTTAGAGAATAGTCCAATTTAGCACTTTATTAATGTTGCCAAGTACTCCATTCGTTGTGTTATCTTCTCCTCAGATACTGTAATTCCTTGGGATCAGAGACCATAGTAAATACATTACTTATAAATCATATGATATCTTAGTAAATATCATTTGAATACATGAATGAATTCATTTTCTGAGACACGGAAGTAAAGCAGTAAAAGAGCACACTGCTTCAAATACTTGACTCTGTGCACTTAAAAATATGATCACATCTCAATCTTAGCCAAATAAGGCCCTACTGATTTTGACCACTCTGTTAGCTAGACTTAAGGCAATATGTTTTTATTCCATCTTTAAACTTCTGTGAATTTGTATATCTTATATCTATAACTTCTTTCCTCAAAAGGTCAAAGGGAATGCTACAACTATATTCTTGGTTGTTGTCCTTATCACAGTTTTAGAATCAGAGTACACGGGTTTATATAATATTACCCCTGTTTTAATCTATGATGAAAAATAAATTCTTCCTGCTGCTGTGGCCTTTATAAAGTATACCGCTCTATTCACATCAAACAAGTTAAGTTGCTTTTTTGCTTCTTTAGAGTATATACATTTATCTATCTAGTAAATCAGTCTCAGGTAGAACAATAGTCACTGAATACAGTAAAACTAAATAAGCTTAGGATGATGTGAGGTAGAGCCTTGCTTACTAGGAAGATCACAAATTTATTCTCCAAAGTAAAATAACATAAACTTATGCAATTTATCTACTTGGCAGTATTGCGTTTGCTTGATCCTTTCAAGTTGGTGGGGAGGCAGAACTTAACATTTATTGAGAGCATCCTCAGTGCCAGTCCCTGTGTCAGATGCTTTGCGTGGCTTCCCTTGTTCACTCCTCACAGTCGCCGGAAGCCATGTACGTGACCGCTGCCAGAATGAGGGTCAGGAGCAACAATGTTTGGGGCATGACTGCAACCTGAAAGAGAGCCATGCTACTCTTTTTTCAAAGAGTGTTTCTTCTTTCCAAATGGCAGAGTGTTCGGAATTACTCTCCCATGATTATTGAGGTTTCATCCCTAAAGGTGTCTGTTCCTTTTTCTTGGTCTAGTGATACTCACAGGGTAGCGACTGATGCAGTTCATTTCATAGTGGAAAAGGGATATCCCGTTGTATACCAGAAGCAGGTACATGACGTAGGGCTTCTGATCCTCATACCCAGGGAAACTGTTCTCTAGGGATTCCTTTCTTGGGATCAGTTGTATGTACATATGGACATGGGAATGGGATTGCCACATCTAGGAACCATTTGAAATAGACCTTGTCCTTAGGGAACTTACAGGGAAATGAGGTGGGTTAAACTCTAAATATCATTAGTACTAGCCTGCTGTGTTACCTTTGTGGAGTAGCCAGCCTGGTGGTATATGTAAGCTCTTCATAAAAGGAACGTTTTGTTACGTATCTAATGTCTGCAAACTTAGTTTCCTCAGATGCCTGGCCTCGTGTGCCTGGCCTATAGCTTGCTTCTTATTCTGGTCTCTTGACTCACGTGTCTGTTCTCTTTGGAGCTCATCTACTGTTAAATCTTTGCCTTTCTCTTCAGTTTGTAACACAATCCAGACTCCGTTAACCCGTTTTCACCATGAGCTTCCTTCCCTACTACCCTTTATTTCTTCTTGGCTTGTCATATTCACTTCATATTCGCCTCAACTCCATTCCTATTCGTTGTTCCCTTTTTCTGGGTGTTATAAATACTACATGTTCTAGGTATTGCAGCTGTGCCTCTTCTAAGCAGCTATATTTTATGCCATAGGGTGTTTCCCCCAATGGCTGTAGCTGGTTAAACCAAGAATGGACATTTGACTCAAAAGCAGCCAATCTATAGACCAGCCAGCAGTATCAGGCTTAAAACGCAGCCCCCAAAATTAAACTGGTCCAGTCAAGTTTCTCTCTCAGGGATTTGCAGTTGGAAAATTATAAAACTCCAACCTATTTTGTGTGTGTGTGTGTGTTTGAATTTGAAAAATCATGTAGAATAACTTCTGGGATGGTCATTACAGGGCTATGTTCACTCCAAGTTTAGCAGGACTAATGAAGGCCAGTTGGGGGGGAAAGGAGGAGACCAAAACTGCTTCATAAGAGAAAAGGGGGCTGGAAATGAGAGTAGGCCCAGTCCACAGAGCTGGCATTGTTCCTGCCCTCCTGAAGTGTGGTAGTTCATTTTCTCCTGGATTCACGTGAAAGTTCCCAACAGCCTTACGGTAAATGCCTCTTTTTACTTGACATATTTTGAGTAAATTTCTGTCCCTTCCAACCTAGAGCCTGATACTTTTAAATACAAATATTAAAGATTTTTTAAAACTCTAGATTGGTTTGAAAATATGGGACTATGGTATAGAACCTTCCTTGCAACCTCATAGAATTGTTTTTCTAAATTCTTTCATGCCAAGAAAGAATGAATGAATGCCCACGTTTTAAAGTAGAAATAGAGAAAGCACGTTTTACAAGTTCTCTAGGGTAGAACATTAAATGTTTCTGCAAGCTGGGACTGGCAGAACTTTCCTTTTTTCTCCTAACCCCAGTTTGGAGAATCTGTATAGAAAATTATATACATTAAACGTTCTGTCCCTGGATGCTAAGGTAAGCACACTTCAAGTAACATACTCTAGAGTGCAGAGCTTATTTTCAGGATCACAGATTAGAAAATGTATTGTGTATTGTTCTTTAATAACAATACATAAGTTCTGCAAGAACAAGTAACAGTACTACTCATGTTCTTTATAGCCCTCAAGTGTTAACTTTCTTGGTTGGCCCTTGGGTCACAGATTGATTACCTCATTATTAACTTTATAATTAGAACTTAGTTTGAATCCCAGTAACACTGTCTTATTTTTACAAAAACTAAAAGTATATTTTCTTAGACTCTGTTTTCTCAGACTTGATCATAATGGACCATAGTCCAACTTTTTAATAAAAAATGTTTGTTCATGATGAACTTAATCAGTGTACCAGTTATCTTCTGAAATTAGAACCAGTTGCCTGTTTTGAAGCTGAGGTTAAGATGTTTTGAATGTGAGGAGATTGCAAGAGCAGTCACCACCCCCCAATCCCCCACTCAAGTCCTGACAGCATGATGCAGCTCAGAATGTTAATCCTATACTACAAGGTAAAGCTTTATTATATTTTTAAGAACTGAATAATATGCCTTTATTTTAAGATTTAACGGTGCAGTTTCAACTGCTAGGAGAAAGATATAGCATTGGTAAAAGACAAATGATTTTTTTGTTAAGTCATTTTTATAGTACTTAAAAGAAGGAAGAAAAACGTTGACTTATTTCAGTTCAAGCTTTTTTTGGACTTGCAATTTTGTTCTTCTCGGGGAAACCACACAATATCTCCATATTATTAAACACCTATCCCAAAGCATGACATAGTCAAGTACCTGATGCAAGTTTCAGGGCACTGCATCATCCTATTCCTCTCTCTCTCTCTTTCCCAACAAGAAATGCAAAACTTTATTCTAGATGGGGTTGTTGTTTTACCAAAATTGCACTGGTAGATGCTGGATTCATGTTTTCTGATAAAATTTGCAGTTTTGAAACTTTTTTCTTAGGCCAGTCTACATTAAGGCATTTTCTTTCCATGTAGAAAGTTCTCAGGTAATATTTTGTTGGTTGAACAGTTTTGGTTACGTGTCTACTTAAGAAAGTCTTTAACTTGAACTGTCACTGGTAAATAACTCCTGGGACGTTACTCACAACTTATTTGAGGCTCTAACTTGCTTGCTATTTCCTTTACACTAATGCCTTCTCCAGGGAATCATTTTCATCAAGCCTAGCTATTGATTCAGAGTTCAGGTTATTGCCTTACTGAAAATAAAAATTCATATAAATAGTTCTCAGCATTGACATTTGAGTTAATGTAAATACAAATCTCTCTCAGTTTTTCAAATTTATGCATTCCAGCAAAGATGGTTGTAAAGCTAATTTCTATTAAGTGAATCCTATTTTCTTATTAATTTCCTTCTAAAATCAGCAGTGTATTTCTGTGAGGAAAGTGTCAATGCACTAAACAATTGATGTAGAGTTTGTGACCAAGTCCTTTGGTGCTCTAGACAGTGTAACACAGCAGTCCTACTGAAATACTCTGTAGCACTTTCAGAATTATGAACTATGTAGCAATTTGCTAACTTTGTAACCTCTTTTCTTTTGTTACTGTCTGGGACTTAGATTCTTGAGAAACACCTAAATAGGATGAAGATTATAATATCACATTTTACAAATATGTACACAGTCTAACACATAATGTATTTTAGGCTAAAATCTACTTCTATAAACATATTCACTTGCCCACTTGATTAGTTCTAGAACTGAAGCCAGGAATATCTGTATTTAGAATTAGAGAAAAGGGAATATAATGCACTAATGGATTAAACTCAGCTGGGATTTAGAGCCAGAGCATTAGAGTTCAAATACCAGCTTTGCCAGTATTTAATGTGAGACCTGTCTCTTAAGACCTTATTGTGCTGTAGTATTTTTCATCTGGGAAATGGGGGAAAGATTTCTATCTCACAGGGTTGTTGTGAAGGCGAAGTGCTAATATGTAGGAAAGGGCTTTATGAATTGTCACACTCTAGCATGGGATACCAGTGGCACTGGGTCAGAATGCGGGATTGTCCTGCACACTGCAAGGTGTATAATAGCCCATTAAATACCTCTGCCCTCAGTCATTGTGACAACCAAATATGTTATTATACCTTTACACACATAGCTAGGACGTTTGTACAATTCTGATTGAGAGTTGTGTGCTGAGCAGTAGACTTGTGGAAATAAAACATTGTCCATACCCTCAGCGGGCTCATTCATTAAGAGGTGAGCTAAACAGGGGACGAGGTAATTTAGTGTGATGTGCTAAGAATAACTATAGAAGTATGCACCAAGTACAGAGATAACATGAAGGATGGAGTAATTAACTGCCATAGGAGGACACAGAATCTTTCCTGTAGGATATGCCATCTAAATTGGGTTTTAAAAGATAGATTCAGAGTTTGCCAAATTAACAAATCCTACTAGGCGGAGAGCACAGCATGCACAAGATCATGGAGGCCTGAAATAATAGGATGTGCTTGGGAAGCTGTACACATTTTGATATTCTTAGGACACAAATGTTCTAATAAGAGGAAAAGATATTAGAACACTGTCAGTACAATATCAAAAATAATTAAGTCTGATGGCATTGGACAAAATGACTAATTCAGGGAAAAGTAAAAGGTATTTATTCCTTATTTATTTCATATTTTGGCAAGAAAAGTTTATATCTATTTCATTCACTCATCTTTCTATTAGTGCTGCCACTACCTGAATTTAAGCCCGTATTGTTTATGCTATTTTAACCAAAGAGGAATTCAGTCATTTAATATATTCTTTTATTGCCATGTACGTAGTACTTTGTTTAGTATTGTGGGTAAAAGATGAGTGAGAGAGAGAACCTTTACAAAGAAGCTGTTTTGAATCCCTGCAAAACACTTGGCATTGTCAGAAATACAAGAGTAATAAAACTGTTTTATAAATATATTACATTTATTTAACAGAGTTTTTGGCTTGTCTTCACCAATTTATCACATTATATAAATGAAGAAACTAAGGCTTAAAAAGACTGAATGATTTACCATCAGTTATCACACTGGCAGCTAGGACTGCGCATTCTATTCTGGTACTCTTCCTTCTCTACCTTATTGCCT
Organism: Delphinapterus leucas; assembly: GCF_059928025.1. Classification (NCBI taxonomy): domain Eukaryota; kingdom Metazoa; phylum Chordata; class Mammalia; order Artiodactyla; family Monodontidae; genus Delphinapterus; species Delphinapterus leucas. The sequence goes on along the minus strand of NC_143130.1, from coordinate 62,252,421 downwards.
ACATGGTATCACCAAAGAGAGATATTATCAGTCTTCAGGTATTTGTTAAATTTCTTCTGAGATATGTGAGATTTTTATCTTCAAAGAGCTTACATCACAACGGGAAAGATAAGACTAATCAGTAAGTTACTCTACACCACACAACAAAAAATAATTGAATTATTGAAGGTGTATGCAGAAAGTGTGATTTAATTTGTTTGAGTCTATAAGGGTCCTCAGTGGATCTCTTACAAAGCTGGTATTTACAGGGTAATAATGGCTATACTTTTGTTTCTGATATGTGAATATTTAACTTTTAAAAATTTAATAAAAATTGAATATTTCTTTGATACCTTATAAAAATTACTATCATTCCTGTGAGTAGCTTAGGGTTTTTTTGTTGCTGTTATTAGTTTATTTGTTTAGTTTTTACTTTTGGTGGAGGTGGTATTGTTTGGTTGATTGGTTTAAGGTTTTTAAACCAATTATTTTAGTGGCTTATTGGCGTGGGTACAGAAAATGCTTGTGGAATGATTTTTCCCTCCTAACAGGTTAGGAGCCAAAGAGGGACAACAGGAATGATCTAACAGAAATTGGGAAAGATGAACCAAAACCACTTGTAACTATCTGTATGTATGAGACAAAATGTTCAGAGAAGATCTAGCAATGAAGTCTAAAAAAGCAGTGCAACGTTTCTGTGTTACCTTAAACACCCTTCTCATGACTTAAATCAGGTGGCAAATATGGAGTAAATTTATCATAAGACTTATTTCCCATCAGTAACAGATGTGGGTACTATAGAGGTGGAAACCATGCGCCACCCCATGTATCTGCTACATTATAGCCCCTCATTAAGTGTTAATAAAATGGTATTTGCCGGTGTGGGTGAAATTTAGGATACAATCCATTGTTAATAAGCAATTCCTTATTTCTAGGCAGGATTATTGTAATATAATTCTAAATGTCTATTTTTAGATCAAGGTTTACTAGAAGTGAATAACTTTCCCCAAGCAATAAAAGTAAAAACATTGTTTTGCAAGCTAATTAGCCATAGTGATTGATAAATACTCATCTCCATTTGACATATTGAGGCATTTTGTTTATGCCTCGGAAGGCTGAACACAAATGGTTACAGTTGACAGCTGTTGTACCACTAATAAGATTAAAGTAAAGAAATTAGTTGTGTCGACTTTAATCTGCTGTTTAACATTGCAAACCACCTGGGGTCTTCTCCAGAGCCAACATGTTTAATTGTGACTTTAAAATTATATAACCAGATCCTACGTAAGAACATATCTAAAGACGTGCTAATCATAACTGTCTTGTTACTAGACAAGACAGAGTTTAACACTAGACTTTAAAATTAATGTTTTAATTTGTTGCTCATCCTACATTTTTAAATATATTTTTGTAATCTTTGAAACATAACACCTCAGTGGGAGATTAATTTTAGGAAATGCAGAAAGTCTAATTAGGTTGTGCTTAAAATATATATGGTTTCACATTTAAAATTAGAATATGTCTGTGTGGAGTAATTAAATTGCCTATCTAATTGTCCCAAATTCACCAATTAAAAAAGAACCCTTGAAATAACATATCCACTTGAAAGTTTCTTACTCCCGCTCTGAGGCATCATTATACTTAGGAAAATCATTTAATTAAAAAATTACTCTCAGTGTTATTAAAATGTTACATTGTAGAATATGATATGCAATGTAATAATCATTTGTGATTGTTACATTGAATTTTGATGCAAACTGAAGTGTAGGATGCACCTAACTTAAATACCCATAGTGAAGATCGGTTGGTCGGCAGCATTATTAGCGTCTCTTCAAGACCCCTTGAGCTGTCTTGATTTGCAATTCCTGGATGTTGGCCCCCCTGCTATCCCCGCCCACCCTAAGTGTTCTAGCGTCAGAATGGAGGGAGTCGGAGGTAGAGCAGGCAGTGTGGATTTACACTAGTCATCACTGTGCCAGTGGGAAAAGTTTTCCTCTTTGTCCGCAGCTCACACGGATCCAAATGTCCAAATGTCCACTGCAAAAATACCTCCAAATTCTGTCACAAGTCCACATTCTTTGTGGTCACAAAAATATCAAAACTGAATCATCTCTTCCTTATTAAATTTTCTGCATCATTCTTCTGTCCTCAGATTTCTTGCTGAGAAGACATTTTCTTATTAACCAAGACTTGCTTATTCAATATCTTCAAATTTTATCAATAAAATAATAACACTTAAAAAGATTTCCATATATGCAAGACCACATATAGAACTTTTTGCAAATACATTTTCCATGTTAAATACTATTTTGCTTTGCTTTTATTCCGTTTATTTTATTCTAATCAGTACTATATGTCTAAAATCTATTTGGTACAACAGACCAAGTGAACATTATTAAAATGAGACTGCTTTAGAAAATTTTCTCCCTTGCCTCAATAAATAACTTTATAAGCATAATCAAATAGCACTCTCTGTTAACACTACATGTTAGCATTCCATGTTGTTTTATAATTTTAAATTCACTGGTTCAGTAATATACACTAGAGTCTTTCTACTTTCTGTAGAGAAGAACTAAGAGAGCTGATACTAAAAGATTTGCAAATGAAAGCTGATTTTATTTGTTTTAAAAATTTAAAAATCATGAACTTTCCACATGTTTTCCAAGCTGGGTAGTGTTCTTTCTCTACCTTTTTTGGTTGAGGAAGAGAGTATTACATTCATTCGCTCTGTTATCAGTGTTTATTTTTTAGTTCCTGGTATGTATAGACCAGGAAGTGTTTTATGTGCTTTGGATACATTACAGAATAAAAGGTAATAAATGTGCAAAAGATTTGAATAGATACTTCACCGAAGAAGACACACAGATGGCAAGTTAAGTGTATGAAAAGATGCTCTACCTCATTAGGAAATACAAATTCAAACCACAAGAAGAGACTTCATCATACCTACTAAAATTTCATAAAAAAGAAAACTGATACTACCAAGTGCCAGTGAGCATACAGAGCAATTGTAACTCTCTTACTTACACTACTAGTGGGAAATGCACAATGGAACAGCCACTTTGGAAAACAGTGTGTAAGTCTCTCATAAAATTAAATATATACTTACTATATGGCCCAGCAGTCCCACTCCTAGTTACCCCAGAGAAATAAAACAAAATATGTGCTCACAAAAACCTGTAAATGAATGTTTATAGCAGCTTTATTCATAATTGCCCCAAACTTGAAACAACCCAAATATTCTTCAACTGGTAAATGAATAAGCAATTCATAAGCATGGAAAGTATCTATGCAATTAAATACTATTCCGAAATAAAAAGGAACAGACTATCTGTGCGTGCAGCAACACGGATGAATCTCAGATGCATTGTACTAAGTGAAAGAAGCCAGAGTCAAAAGGCTGCATATGGAATGATTTGATTTCTATGACTGAAAAAGGCAAAACTACAGAATTAGGACACAGTTATGTGATAGTCAGGGGTTAGGAGAGGAGAGGACTAGAAAGTAACCATCCAGGGGAATTTGGGAGATGATGGCTCTATATCTTTACTGTGGTTGTGGTTTCACTGCTGAATGCATTTGTCAAAACTCTGTGCACTAAAAAGGGTAAATGGTAACTGTGTATAAATTGTACTTCAAATTTTAAAATTACAGATTGAAAGTGCAAAAGAGCACATGATATATAAACGAAAGAAAATTCATTTATCATTAGACTTTTCAATATCAGTGTTTTATTTCAGAAGAAAATGAAGTAACATTTTTAATATACTCAAGAAAAGAATATACGTGCCAAGGAGTTTATATTCAGCAAAATTGACCTTCCCTTATAAAAGGCACAGACACTTATCAGTATGCAAGAACTCAGGGAATATTGTTCCCACAAGACCTTGCTAAGGAGTCTAACAGAGAACAAGCTTCAGACAAGTAATGAATATAGATACATTGACATGTGGACTGATAGTGAACATTAAATATATAATTATGGCACTAAAACTAAAGAAGATTAAGAGGAAGAGTGTAGTATGAGATGATTGTATGTTCTAATGGTGTAGCTAGTACAGCCTCTTTGGAGGTGAGGAATAGGTATGGCATATGCCAAAATATTTTTAACTGTTTTCAATAATCATAATTAGTGTACTATTAATTTTGTTATTCTCAAACTGCTGTGTGTTATAATGTAGCATAAAGCAAATAAGTAATTATGGATATTCTAACTCTGTCATCCTTGCTGCTCTTAAGGACCAGGATTCTCAGTGTCAAAGAGAGGAAAGAGAGCTGTTATATGTTGATAGAAGAGGTTGAAGAAAAAAATCCCGTAGTCCTGAGTTTGAATCTGAAATAACAATATGAATTTACGAGATACTTGATCTTTAACTGGGGGATGGGGTTCCCACCCCTAGTCATTCTAATGAGTGTTTAAAAAAGAATAGTGGGAAATGTGGTTAATTAATGTGTTAGCATGTTCCACAGTTGTACACTCTTTTATATTCTCCTTGAAACAAGGAAGACAGTTGTCCCTTCATTTAGACATCTCTGTGCTCAGCCAGCTCTGTGCTGCATACTATGAGGGCCCCAAAAAGGATGAATCAGGCAAGGACCTTGCTTAGAACTAACTTAAAGTAGTTGTATAATAGAATAGAGTTTTCAGCGCTTTGACACTAGTCTCAGTTTTTAGCCTCCAGAATTGGCACATGCAGCTTTCAGGTGGGCCAGTCCTGCAGGGCCAGGCCTACATCACAGGCCCCGTTCTGTGAGGGGCCACTCACTTGGTGGGTCCAGTTAGGGTGTTAGAATTCTTAACTGCAGTTGCATCTCCCTAGTTTCAAATAATTCTTTTTAATAACACCTTAAAAATTTCTTTTAGTTTGGAGCTTTATAAAGACAAAGCATAATTTGAGAATGGCAATGCATATAAGCTATATACCATTTATTAAATGCTTAATGCAAACAAAATGTACGTGGTAAATTATAATATGTTTGAGAGCTCTAGTTTTAATATTCATTTCTCCCTTCCCTAGGAAACTGGTATTACTCCAGGGCTGTGTGTTCTGGTTCAGTCCAGATAATCTTCTTTCCGTAAACTATATCATTTGCTGTGTTTTGTGATGTTCTGTCTCTTTCCTACACTTATCCACATCAAGCCCATCCTTTTCTTACATGAGGGCTGGAACAGTAACTGATGAAAATTCCAAGTTTCTCTTTGCAGCTGTATTGGTGTGACTCTTATCACTTGCTGTGCCTACTTAGCACAGAATTTTGCTCTGCAGGAACTTAAAGCCTTCACTCACTTCCATGTGTATAAGCTATATGCCATTTATTAAATGCTCGATGCAAGCCAAAGGCAAATTATAATTTATAATATAAGGCCTCTGGTTTTAAACTGCCAATGACAGTTGTTTTTAAATGTCTGCTTTCTTGACACTGGTATGAGATAGTGGATTTTGGTGAATAGTGTTTCCTGAAAAGTCTTAATCACTAGAAACTGCATAAGGATATAAACCTACATACTTCCTTAGTTATATTATCAAGTCCTCTTAGGCTGCAACCACCTGGGGCTTTTCTATTTAACTATTTCATAACATCTTAGATACTACTCTTAATGTCGGAGGTGTACTACACTTGTATTCTATTAGTGTTCTTTTGGGGTATAAATAGGTTCCTGTATTTATTGCTAAAATACCCAGCTTTAAGACGCCTTTTCTGTCCTCTGTTTTTCAGAGGAAACATTTGCAGTGAGAAGACTTACTGACACAAGATTCACTCATGTATTCATGATTATTTGGAGCAGAAAGCCTTTATCTAAACCCAACCACAGTGTACTTTTGACAGAAAGGACAGTAAGATTTTACTGTCTTCTCAGAAGATACTTTTAAAATCTGGGGCTCTGATGTTAAAAAGTGCTTCCAGTCATTTGAGTTTTAAATTACAAGGAAAGCTGCTTGGGCAGACCACCCAAGCTGGGTTCAAAGAAGTGATCTTTCTAAGACAGGTGCTCTTCAAATAGAGGTTGTTTTTCAAACAAGTTCTACTAAGTGGACAAGTTTTTCCTGACCCTGAGATTTTTGGTTACTGCCCCCCCCCGCCCCGCTTTTTTCTCATCAGAAAGTAGTTTCTTTGTGGAAGTTTCTTTGGAGAGTTTTGTGAGCATAAGATTATACAGATGCATATTCCATACTTTACTAGTAAATGCAGTTTCTTTAAAGCACAGAGGGCTTTAGGACAAAATCCCCTACCATGTGCTGTTTGCTTTTTCATGTATATGTTTATTTATGCCTTACAATATTCCACAAAAGATTTTAGACAAGTTGTAGGGATTTAATTGAATAAGACAGAAAAAAGATTAGAAATCAAGACCATAAAATGTATAGATCAAAACCAAAGGGAAAAGAGGATATAATTATAGAACTATAATCCCACGTGTCATTCTAAATATAGTACCCTCATTTTTTTTAAGCCTTGAGGGATCTATAGTTACATATGTTAGTCCCACTATAAAGCTGCAATACACAAAACAATGTGATATTGGCACAATGCTGAACAATATTAGCAACTAGACTAGGAAACCAGGGAATATATCCTATATATATAGTTAAGGTGGCATTTCAAACCAGTAGAGAAAAGGTGAATTATTGAGTAATCTCTGGGGCAGGGGGTGGAATTTAGGCTTCTGCCTCATGCCACACCCCAAAATAAATTTTAAATGATTTGATAGTAAATTATAAAACCATAAAATTACCACACACAGTGATGATTAAAGAAAAATAAATACAAATGGCTAGACACAGACATGTAGTTACCTCATCTTATAGTGAAGAATAACCTTTTAAAGGATAAAAGGAAAGGAAGAAAAAAATAAATCACAAAGAAAGAATTATTTGACTGCCTAAAATTGTTTAGCTTCAGTACATAAAAAATGCCTTCAAAATAACAAGCAAAATTAATGACAGTAGGTAAACTGGAAAATATATTAACAACATGTATTAACCCTTTTTTATATTTATATTGAGAGAATCCTTATAAATCACTAAGAAAAAGATAAAAACCTCCAATAAAAATTTTAAAATAGAGGATAAGAATAATTAACAGAAAGATAAGTGGCTACTCACCTTATACCTTATCCCACAATCAATTTCATAGCTTGCATTTAAATGTAAAAATCTATGAAAATGCCAGAAGTAAATTTAAAAGAATGTTTTTATAATCTTGAAGTGGGAAGGTCCTTCTAAGTTTTACGCAATACCCAGGTGTACTAAAGGGAATGTTTGACAGATTTTATCAAATAAAAATGAAAGCATTCTTTATGACAAAAAACAAAAAATTTAGATAAGCAACAGACTGGAAAAGTTATTTGCTACATATGATGATAAAAGGTTAATATCTTTATTATTGGTAAAGAGCCTTATAAATCAATAAGAAAAAGAGAGAACCCCCAATAGAAAAATGGGTAAAAGGTTCACAGTGATAATTCAAGAAAATATAAATATACATTGGCAATAAGCACATGAAAAAGTCTTTGATCACACTAGTAATAAAAGAAATGCAACCTTTAAAAATTCCATTTTTAGGGCTTCCCTGGTGGCGCAGTGGTTGAGAATCCGCCTGCTGATGCAGGGCACACGGGCTCGTGCCCCGGTCTGGGAAGATCCCACATACTGCGGAGCAGCTGGGCCCGTGAGCCATGGCCGCTGAGCCTGCACGTCCAGAGCCTGTGCTCCGCAACGGGAGAGGCTACAACAGTGAGAGCCCCGCGTACAGCAAAAAAAAATTCCATTTTTAGCTGTCAGATCAGTAACAGTTGTTTATAATGAAATTATCTGGTGTTGGTAAAAACATGGAGAAACTCTTTTTCTGGGAGTATAAATTGGTTTAAAATATTTTTTTCTGGCAGGCAATTTGAATTTTGCAGTGTCTCAAAAATCTTAAATGTTCATATTCTTTGACTCAAATTATCATTGCTGAAAATTCATCCTAAGGAAGCAGAAGGATTTGTTCAGTACAGCTATTGTGAACATGAGTTGTGCTATTGAGCACATCCTATGTTTGTGGAGCTCCCAAGCATATAATGTGGCCCTCCCACTATAGAGCATGAGAATGCCAGGTATTTGCTTCCCAGTATTCTTTGTGTCTAGTATATAAACTTGTGGCCTAGGCTTCACAACCCAACATACCCACTCCAGACTTTTACTCTGAGGCTAATGAAGTAAGAAGCAAGGACATCCCAAACTCTATTCTTTTGACAATTGGAGGCAGCTGCATCTGGTGTCCAAAATCATAGTGTGAGTTCAAGCTGTGGCATATGGTGCCCAGTGTTTTTTTTAGCAGATCAATTTCATGGTATGTGATTTGGATATTGGTCCGGGTAGGGTAACTTCTATGCCTGTGTTTTCTAAATCCTATGATATACCCAATAGCCTGTCAGTTAATTTCCTTAATATTTAAGTCAACCAGAGCTTACTTCCTGTGGCATATAACTAAGAACTCTGAATATTAAAACAGTGTTGTTTATAACGTTGAAAATTGGGCACAATAGTAAGGGATTGATTGAAGTAAAATTTTATATCCATTGGATGACACTGTTTCATCTTTTAAAATCTATAATATTTCTCAATGTGAGTATTTTAATCAGAAAAGGAATTTAAAATAAGAAATTGGATGTTTACAAAACTGTTGGAAAAAGTTGTAAACCTTTTGTTGTTGACTCCAAAACAATACCAGACATATCCACTGGGGGCACTGCTCCCTTTGAGGCCAAACACAAGTTAGGAAGGAAATAAGCTAATGCCACACACAACTTTCTCTCACAACCGGGAAACCACAGAATGGGTACTTAAGGCTGCAGATCAGAGGTTAGGAAATCAAATCAAGTAGTACAAGTTATCCCACTGGTTCTTGACACACAGAATTTGGGAAATGGAACCTGAATACTACTGCAGGAAAACCTCACTTTTCCAAACCTTGCTTGATAAGGACAACAACCAATGGCGTGGGAAGATGGCCTTGGCTCACTTCACCCTCCAAATCTTGTATGATACCATTTGTGTGGGAGGGAACAACTCTTGCATATGCACAGGCTACTTCTGGAAGGATATGTAGACTAGTAACCATGGTGATTTCTAAGGTAGGGAACTGAGTGGCTGAGGGAAATAAGTAAGAGGGAGATACTTTTCACCATGCTTTTTTGTGTGTGTTGTACTAAGGTCATCATTCCTATTCAAAAAGTTACCAAGTTAAATTTTATTTGTATTGAAGCTCAGTAGTTTTTACTGTACTCCAAGGGAACACACCTGTAGGTGTCCCCAGGCCTCTGAGGAACCCTTCAAGGCTCTTTGAGAGGAGAACAAAGTAGGGTCCTGGGTCCCCCACTACTGCTTCAGTCAGAAGAGGTCTGATTTTATCTGTTCTTTGGTTTAAGCTTCTGAAAAAGATTTTGTTAGCTTTTAAGCTTCTGAGTAAGAAAGCATTCTGCTGCTTTTTCTTAAAAAATTGAAGACCAGTGTTATAGAAGAATTTTTTTTTAAGATTTTTTTTGATGTGGACCATTTTTAAAGTCTTTATTAAATTTGTTACAATACTGCTTCTGTTTTATGTTTTGGTTTTTTGGCCCCAAGGCATGTGGGATCTTAGCTCCCCGTCCAGGGATCGAACGCTCACCCCCCACATTGGAAGGCAAAGTCTTAACCACTGGACCGCCAGGGAAGTCCCTATAGAAGAGTATTAAATGTCATGGAGAAATATTCATTGTACACATATTAACTAAGTGAATATTTGTAAGAAGAGAAGACTGGAAGTACAAATACCAGTCATCTCTTGATAGTTTTTTACTGTTTATTTGTGCTTCTCTTTCCCAAAGTTATGACAGTTATCTAAAATTATTTTTATAATCACAAATACATGTTATTTTTTAAATTAAAAAGAAAAGCCCTCTTGAAAAATCTAAATATGTTACCTAATAACTGAAATAATGCTGATTTGCATTTGTGGAGAATTTGTTAGGTAGTGCCTCCAACCAATGTGTCCTAAATGAGTTACATGTAGGCCACGTTTTCCTGTACAATCCTCAGGGATTAAGTCAGACCAGAGCTGAGCCTCCTCCTGGCTCCCCTCAACTTAGAGTCCTTTCGTTGTTTGTTTGTTTGTTTTGCGGTACGCGGGCCTCTCACCGCCGTGGCCCCTCCCACCGCGGAGCACAGGCTCCAGACGCGCAGGCCCAGCGGCCACGGCTCACGTGCCCAGCCGCTCCACGGCACGTGGGATCCTCCCGGACCAGGGCACAAACCCGCGTCCCCTGCATCAGCAGGCGGACTCCCAACCACTGCGCCACCAGGGAAGCTCCCTTTCGTTGTTTATGCCAGTATGCCATGAAAAAATTTGGGACACACTGTGCTTTATTATCCTGGAAATAATAGCTTCTATAGCACACTTTGGATTTTTTAATGTTTTATTTGTGCATTATTCTTAACAAGAATAATAAGATTAATAACCCTAACGAAGTCTATCATTATTAAGTATTTAAGCATGTGCCAGGCACTGTCCTAAGTATAATATTTTACATCTGTTACTTCATTTAATTCTCATGATAACCATGTGAAGCTTAGGTATTATTATCTCAGTTTTATAGGTAAGAAAATGGATGCTAAGATATTAAATGAGTAACTTGCTAAAACCTCAAATGGCACAACTGGGTTTCTAACCTAGTGTCTTATTCCAGTACCTCTACTCTTAAGCAATGTATTCTAATGCTCAGTTTTCAGGAACCTATCAATTATGTGAAGCAAGATACAACTATGTCAGACAAACAGATGATTACAAGTACAAGAGGGGCTGTCTTCACCATCTTTCTCCTACTAGAGCATCAGCTCCATGAGGACAGAGAGCTTGTCTGTCTTGTCCACCTAACACAGAGCCTGGAAAATCATAGGCACTTAGATATTTGTTGAATGAATGAATACTCACTTGTTGGTTCTTAGACCTGTACTTTTCAACTCTAGCTATACATCAGAATTGTTCATAGAACTTTTGAAACATGCAGATGTCTAGAGCCCTCCCATTCCCCAACTAGCATCTCTAGGGGAGGAACTCAGGCAAGTATATATCTTTGAAGATATACAGGTGATGCTAGTGCTCTGTCAAACTCTAGAGCCCCTATTCCAGAACAGTGGTCCTCTGACTTGAAGATGCATCAGAATTACCTGTGAAATTTGTTAAAACACAAATTGCTGGACTCTACCCCCAAAGTTTCTAGTATTTAGTAATCTGGGGTGGAACCTGAGAATTTGCATTTCTAAAAGTTCCCACGTGATATTGATGTTACTGGTCCATGGCTCACACTTTAAGAATTGTTGTTCTAGAGGATTGGTTGTAAGGGACTAAATCAAAACACTTATACATAGGACTTAAGCAGGAGATTTAGTCAGACAGGCAGGAATCAACATTGATCACTCAGGCAATGCAGGTTAATCACAGTTTTCAAAGCACTCAGAAGAATACCCATTGAGTGTTGCTCCAAATGTTTCTTTGAACAGTGGCATATAATTTTTTAATCCTTAAGAAAAAAAAAACATTTCTTTGATGGGTTTGATCTTAGACTGTTTTACTCTCTAGGTCCTCCCCTGCTCAATCTCTGAGCAGGTGTGGTGCTCACTCCCCAGAACTCTGCAGTTCTTGTCTCACAGGGAAAGCCTCTAGTTTCTCCTCATGTGTGCTCTCTTCTTCCATCATCTACCCTTGTCAACCAGGAGATCTAGCAACAGGAGCTTTGGCAGACCTTTTTTTCTGGGTATTATTCAAAGAATTCTAGATCCCAAAATTCCTGGGTAATATCTAATCTTAGATTATTAAGACCTTGTCAGTAGACTGGTAAGTACATTTCCATTGCCTGCTGCTGCAACTAAGAAATTAATAAGAGGCAAGAATTAGTTACTAATGAACACTGGGCTGTGGATAAAAATTACAAGCTTTTGTATCTAGCTGATGGACCTTGCACCTAGTAATATTTGGCTTGTTTTTTTTTTTAGAGTGACTTCTATCCCATGCCTGTTGCTTTTATATCATTTTATGTATTTTAAATTGTTTAGAGAAGAGCTGCACGAGTTTTATAAGTGGTGTTTTTCTCCTTCTGTTAGGTCTCTCTGCAATGCAATCAATGTTTACAACCTCACCTGCAATAACTGTTCAGAAAACTGCACTGATGTTCTGTTTAGTAACAAGATTACCTTCTTAATGGACCTCCTCATACACCAGTTGACGGTATGTAATATTATTGCTTTGAGTTAGAAGCAACTAAGATTTGAGAAATATCCCCTGTGGAGAAAACTAAAAGCTTATTTACTCTCCAGATTGGGAAAAAAAAAAGTGAAGATGATTGGGAGAGTAAAATAGGAACTGGCAGAAAAACCTCTTAATTTGAAAATCTTATATTGCATTCTCCTAATTTCCAGTATTTGATGGGTAATATACTTGTAGCACTTGCTGATATCATAAATTTACATGGTCAGACTAGGGCTTTGGAATCAGTTAAGCTCAAAGGCAAACCTCTGAGGCCGTAGGAATGAGTGCTGTAGAAGGGAAGACAGCTGGGAAAGTCTCAAAACCTATCTTACCAGCTCAGTTAAAAGGGTCAGTTTAAAAAGGACTTTTTGATGACCATTGATATATTTTTTTGAAGCAAGAAACTCCTCTGTCAGAAAGGGGCAAACCTGCTATACTTTTGAAATGGGAACAAGCAGCCAATTGTAGCCTTAAATTTTACTTCGGTTCACAGATGTTGAAAGAGGTAAGCTCAGCATAATATCCAAAGGTTTAGGCCTGTCAACTGCAGTCTCCAGAACACAGCCCTGGGGCCAGAATTTTCTTGGTCAAGTTTCTGAGCTCCTGAGGTATTGGCACAAGATCGCTCTCAAGCTGCAAGTTTATAACACAGGAGATTTATTTTTCAGAACCGATCTACTTTTACTCAGCATGTATTTCTAATAGCTCATCCTAAACTGTGTGCCTTTTGCTCTCTTTCCTTCTCCATCTGGTTAATTTCTACACATTCTGCAGACCTTTACTGAGACATAATGGTACCTTCTTTATGAAACCTTCCCCAACCTGACTCTTTCCCCAAGTCCAGGTTAGGTGTTCCTCTTATATGCTCCTCTGCATTATGTCATTCATAGAATTAACCACATTGAATTGTAATTAACTGTTTACTTGTCCATTTCCCCAGCTAGCCATAAAATCAAGGAGGACAGGAAGTAATTTATCACTTTCTCCGAGATCCTAACACAGGGCCTGACACAGTAGCTTCAGTATGTCTTTGATGAATATATAAGTAAATAAATGGAACCCCATATGTTTCAAGCTGAAAATCAGAAAGGAAATGTTGAGGCCCTTACACGTAGGTATACTGACAATGAGAAGGGACTGCAGTGAGAGAGAACAAAAAACACAGACCTAGAACTGTTACACAGTGCAATAATGGCTATTTATAGTGATGACACTGAGTCATCACTTGAGGGCTAAGTTATATGTGGTTTTATCTATAAAAGAAGGCATTGAAATACGGGTTACACATTTAGCAAAATTCTATCAGAAATAGTTGAAAGGCAGGGGCAAGGAGAAAAGACTTAGCGTTTGTGGTATGGCCTTATTATATTCCAGGTATTTTAATATATATTGCTTCATTTAACTTTTAAAACAGAAAGTCAGTATTATTATATCATTTTACAGATGAGGAAACTTGAGTCCCAGAGAGGTTGGTTTGCCCAGGGCTACATAGATAGTAAGTCACGGAGTCAAGAGTCCAACCTAGGTCTGTCAAACCCAAATTAAGGGACATTCTACACAAAAATTGACAGTACTTTTTAAAAGTGTCAGTGTCATGAAAGAAAAGGAAAGGTTGGAGAACTGTCACAGACTGGAGGAAACTAAGGAGATCTGACAGTTAGATGTAATGTGGGATCCTAGACCAGAAAAAGGACGTTAGTGAGAAAACTGAACGTTCAAATAAGGTCTATAGAATAGTTAATTTTATTGGCTCACTTCTTGCTTTCGGTAATTATACTGTGGTTTTGTAAGGTGTTAACAGTAGGGGTACTGGCTGAAGGGAACTCTACTATTCTTGCGTCATATCCTGTTTTTAAGTCTTCTTGCATATTCTTTCACATTTAAAAGCCATTCTCTTTTGTTACTTGTCCTGTACAAAGTATATAATTTATATTCTTCCATTACCAATTTAAAATTATTTCAAAATAAGAAGCAAAAACTATAAAACCAAACCCCATGCTCTCCCCCTGTTGCATGCTGCATCATCTGGAAGAATTTACTCTGTGAAACCTATTCTATATTGCTAATGGAAGAAGATACGTAAATGTACTTTGAACAGAACAAGTAACAAAAGAGACATTTGAAATGTGAAGGAATGAGCAAGAAGACTTATAGACAAGATCTTCCATCCTAGCTGTTCATTCTTTTCTGATCGAAACCTTTTCTTATTGTATGAGGTAGTTTGTTTATTCTCTCACTTAATAATTGTAAGCGCCTACTATTTCCAGTTCCAGAGAAGCATAAGACATGATCCCAGTCATCCAGGAAATTCCTGCCTAGGAGTGGGAATAGACATGTAAATTGCATATAAAAATGGTGTGTTGGAAACCTGTACAGAGTATAATGGAGCACAGAGGAAGGAGCTCAGTAGCCTCTGCCCGAGACATCACAAAGGAGGGACATTTGAGCTAGACCTTAGCTTCTCATAATAGCTTTCAATTACTAAGTGCCTACTATGTGCCAGGAGCTTGTAAAAGTAGCTTGATCCTCTCCCTGTATTTTGAAATCCCCAGTTTTCTTTGAATAATATTCCCTTACTTGTGACCTCAAGGTTTCTTGACACTCAGAAAGCTTTTAATCTCCCAACCAGTGGATTTCACCACATTCTATGTTTATTTTGTTCAGTTTAGAACTGGGATCCTGGGACATTAGTTTGTCAAACACATTTTATCCCCCCTATATGTGGCACTTTCTGGTTTCTGCTGTTCCTTTTGGCTTTTCATTCTCTAGCTGTCAATTCTAATACCACTGTGATAGAGTATGTGATAGCTGGGAGAGGAGGGTATGTTTTCTAAGTTGGGGAAGTGGAGGGTGGTGGTGGCTAGTGATGGTGATTTTTATTTTTCTGGAAATCACTTGAGTGCATTTCCATTTTTATTGCTGACTTGTTTTGATATACATGTAACTGAAATATGGATCACTAACTTGTTAGTACCCTTTAAGTAAAGGATAGAAAATAGTCATCAACACATTTTCCAGAAGGATTAGAAAGAAGCATAAAAGAAGCTAATTAATTGAGATCTGGTGGAATTTATATGACACCTGATTTTAGGGCACTTCAGCCTTTCTGGTTCTTCAGCAAACTGAGATGGTTTAGAAGACTTTATTTTCCCCCAATCTAGCTGTTTGGAGTTTGTTTTAGCACTCTTGTATTTCATCTCAATTATGTGCAAAGCATTGTACAGATTCCAGGGTTACAGAGGTGAATTGGACACAGTTCCTTCCCTCTAGAAGCCCACAGTTGAAGAAGGAACAACTTACATACATTAACATTAAAGAAAAGCTATGAGAAGTTCTGTAACATAATCAGAGCTACAGAGTAGCCCACACAGCCTAAAAGAGTGCCTGGCACGTAAGAGGTGCCTGTTAAATATTTGATGAATGAAAGAATGAGTTCTAATTGGAGCATTGGAGAGGCTTTCGGGAAGAAATTGTATTTGCCCATGCCTTGAGGAAGGATGGAAATTCTACAGTTCTGGATTATGATTTTTACAAAAGCTAAATTAGCATATGTGGCACTGTAAAAGTATGTGCTTTTTCTTGCAGCGCAGATTCAAAGTAGGATTTTTAAGATAAGGTCTTGAGGAATTTATTTGGAGCCCTGTAAAAACAGTACATTTAGACAGGCATGATCTAGGATGAAGGCTAACAGAGATGTATTATCTTCCAAAAAGTATGAAAACTTTAAAATATGTTAAAGCAGATTTCATTCAATAAGTAATTGTTAAGAATCTTCTCTGTACCTAAATCATTTCAGTGCATAGAAAAGTAGGCCTCTACCTTCAAAATGTCTCCTTGAGGAGACCAGACATGCACATTAGAAGGCAATAAAAAGACCAGTGAAAAAGAGCAAACTGACAAAATAGGAAGTCCCAGTTCTCATTCCCCACAGAGATACTTAACTATATACAGACCAAAATACCATTGTGAGAACTCTGGTAAACAGTTAAGATATTGCAGTACCCCAGATGATCTCAAAGCCAAGAACAGCCACATTGATGTGGGTAAGAAGAACTGTTTTGCTTTACTCATGATCGCCCCTCTCTCAAGTTGGCACAGCTCCACACTGGAAGATAATACCCCAGGCCATGGGTTCTTCCCTCTAGGAGGGAGGGGAGTTGAGTGTGAGTCCTGCATTCTGGCTTTCTGGAGGGCTGCCAGGGCACTTGTATCTGTCTCACCTGACTTATGGCACTGACAGGAAACTGGCATACTTTGGATGCCTGGCAGCCCCTGAGAACTCTTAAGAGAGAGCAAGGCAGCTTGCTTCTGAGAACCAGAGAACTTGCAGTGCTGCAGGCAGACACCAGAGGGAGCAAGAGATTATAATCTCCTGAAACAGAAACCAGCAAGCCTTTCTAATTGAGGAATTGCTCACGCAGGCCCAGAGAAGTCCTATCCCCTACAAAAGTGTCAGAGAATGCCTGATTCCCTAGTCAAGGTGATTGGTGTCTTCCCCTTTACAAAGCCAGTATGTACAGTCTAAGAGTCATGCCTGTTTTTTCAAATGTGCAGATCCCAACACAAAGTTACAAGACACACAAAGAAAAAGGGAAACATGGCCCCTACAAAGAACAAGATAAATCTTCAAAACCAGCCCTAAAGAAACAGGTATATGAATTACCTGACAATTCAAAATAATCATCATAAGGATGTCCTATGAACTCAAGAAAATGATATATGAACAAAATGAAAATAACAAAGAGGTAGAAAATATAAAAAGAACCAAAGAGAAGTTTTGGAGCTGAAGAATACAATGATTGAACTGAAAAAATTAGAGGAATTCAAGATCAGCATTGATCAAACAGAAGAAAGAATCATCGAACTAAAAGATAGGTCATTTGAAATTATCCAGTCAGGAATAAAAAGAAAAAAGAATGAAAAAAGCCTAAGGGACTTATGCTGTACTGTAAAGTAGGCCAATGTATGTATTACGGTAGTCCCAAAAGGAGAGAGAAAGAGAGAATGGGGCAGAAAGCTTATTTAAATAAATAATGGCCTAAAATTTCCCAATCTAGTGAAGGAAAGGGAATCCAAATTCAAGAATTCCAACAGATCCTAACTTTGATGAACCCAAAGAATCTCACAGAGACACATCATAATCAACTTATCAAAAGTCAAAGACAGAATTTCGAATGCAGCAAAAGGAAAATAACTTGTCACATGCAAGGGAACTCTCATAAAACAATCAGTGGATTTCTCACCAGGAACACCACAGGCCAGAAGGGAGTGGGAGGTTATAATCAAAATGCTGAAAGAAAAAAAGGCCAACCAAGAACACTATATCCAGCAAAACTATCCTTCAAAAATGAAGGAAAAATAAAAACTTTCCCAGATAAATAAAAGCTAAGGGAATTCATCACCACTACTGGACCTGCTTTACAAGAAATTCTAAAAAGAAGTCCTTCAATTGGGAACAAAAAGACACTAAATAGCAACATGAAAGCATATGAAAGTATAAGCTTACTGGTAAATGTAAATATATAGACAAATACTGAATGCTGTAATACTGTAATGGGAGGGTGGTTAAATCACTGTTAATTCTGTTATAGAAATTAAAAGACAAAAGTGTAGAAATAACTATAACTATAAAAGTATGTTAATGGATACATGATATAAAATATGTATTTTGTGACATCAGTAACATAAAATATTGGGGGAGAGAAGTAAAAGTGTAGCATATTTGTATGTGGTTGATGTTGTTATCAGCTTGAAATAGATTATTATAACTATAAGATGTTTTATGTAAACCCAGTGGCAACCACAAAGAAAATACCTATAGAAGATACTCAAAAGAAAATGAGAAAGGAATCAAAGCATGTTACTACAAAAAAAAAATCAACAATACAAAGAAAGACAGCAGGAGAGGAATGAGGGACAAAATAACTACAAGACAGAAAATAATTAACAAAACGGCAATAGTAGTTCCTTCTCTATCAATAATTACTTTAAATGTAAATAGATTAAACTCTCCAGTAAAAAGACATACAGTGGCTGAATGGATCAAACTCATTTGTCAACAACAGACTCACTTTAAATTTAAGGACACACGTAAGCTGAAAGTGAAAGAAGTGACAAAGATAATCCATGCAAATGGTAACCAAACAAGAGCAGAGGTCGCCATACCTATATCAGACAAAATAGACTTGAAGTCAAAAACTCTCAGAAGAGATAAAGAATGACATCATATAGTAATAAAAGGTCAACTTTTCAGGAAGGTAT
Source organism: Delphinapterus leucas (assembly GCF_059928025.1). Classification (NCBI taxonomy): domain Eukaryota; kingdom Metazoa; phylum Chordata; class Mammalia; order Artiodactyla; family Monodontidae; genus Delphinapterus; species Delphinapterus leucas. Next base: position 62,233,914 of record NC_143130.1, on the reverse strand, counting down.
AACAATTGTAAATGTATATGCATATGCACCCATCAGAGCACTCAAATATAAGAAGCAACCATTGAAAAGAACTGAAGGAAGAAGATGACAGTAACACAGTAAAAGTAAGGGATTTCAATACCCCACTTTCAATAATGGATAAACATCTAGAAAGAAAATCATTAAGTAAACAGAGGATTTGAACAACACTATAGGCTGAACGGACCTAATACACATATACAAAATATTCCACCCACCAGCAGCAGAATACACATTTTCTCAAGCACACATGGAACATTCTTCAGGACATGTCAGGTCACAAAACACGTCAACAAATTTGAGATGACTGATACCATACCAAGTATATTTTCTGACCACAGTGGATTGAAAATAGAAATTAATAGCAGAAGGAAAACTGGAAAATTTACAAATATGTGGAAATTAAACAAATTCATGAAAAAACCAGTGAATCAAAGAATGAAATTAAAAGAGAAATTATATAGTATCTTTGAGACAAAATATAACATACAAAAACTTATGAGATGCTTAAAGGCAGTGCTAAGAGGGAAGTTCATAGCAATAAATGCCTGCATTAAAAAGGAAGAAAGATCTCAAACAAACAACTTTATACCTCAAGAAACTAGAAAAAGAAAAACTAAGCCCAGAGTTAGCAGAGGGAAGGAAATAATTCAGATTAAAGCAAACTGACATAAAAACAGACACATAGACCAGTGGAACAGAATAGAGAGCTCAGAAGTAAACCCACAAATATACAGTCAACTAAGATTTGACAAGCCATCAAAAATACACAAAGGAAAAGGTGGTTTCTTCAATAAATGCTGTTGGGTAATCTTCAGTAAATGCTGTTGGGAAATGGTGGATATCCACATGCAAAAGAATGAGATTGGACTCTTATCTTACACAACAGGTCCCCAACCCCTGGAACCAGGCCACACAGCAGGAGGTGAGTGGCGGGCAAGAGAGAAAAGCTTCATCTGCCACTCCCCATCGCTCGCATTACCATCTAAGCCATCACACACACACTGCCCCTGCGCCCCAGTCCTTGGAAAAACTGTCTTCCACAAAACTGGTCCCTGGTACCAAAAAGGTGGGGACCATACACAAAAATTACACAATACACAAAAATTAACTCCAAATGGACTTAAAACTTTAATGTAAGACCTGAAACCATAATCTCGTAAAAGAAAACATGAAGAGAAAGCTCCTTGACATTGGTCCTGGCAAGGATTTTTTTGGGGGGATATGATGCCAAAAGTACAACAAAAGCAAAAATAAACAAGTGGCACTACATCAAACTAAACAGCTTCTGTACAGCAAATGAAACAATCAGCAAAATGAAAAGGCAAACTTCAGAGTGGGAGAAAATATTTGAAACATATATATTTGATGAAGGGTTAATATCCAAAATACATAATATCCAAAAATCAAAAACACAGAACGTAACAAGTATTGGCAAGATTTTGGAGAAATTGGAACCCTTGTGCACTGCTGGTGGAAATGTAAAATGGTGCAGCTGCTTTGGAAAACAGTAACAGCAGTTCCTCAAGAAATTAAAAATAGAACTACCATATGGGATTACTTCTTGGTATTTACCCAAAAAGAACTGAAATTAGAATCTCAAATAGATACTTGCACTCTCATGTTCACTGTAGCATTATTTTATTTTATTTTTTTCACTGTAGCATTATTCATAGTAACTAAGAGGTGGAGATAACCTAAATGTCCACTGACAAATGAGTAGATAAAGAAAATGTATGTACATACACCAGAATATTGGTTCACCATAAAAATGAAGGAAATCCTGCCGTATGCTACAACATGGATGAACCTTATGAAATAAGCCAGTCACAGAGCGGCAAATACTGCATGATTTCACTTATGTGAGATATCTAAAGTAGTCAGACTCATTAAACTGAAAGTCGAATGGTGATTTCCAGGAGCTGGGGTGAGGGGAAGTGAGAAGTTACTGTTCAGTGGGTATTGAGTTTCAGTCATGCAAGATGAAAAAGTTCTAGAGATCTGTTTTACAACCATGTGCATATAGTTAATTAGACTGTAATGTATACTTAAAATTGTTAGATGGTAAATTTATGTTACGTGTTTATTACCATAAAAAAAGACCAGTACAGGTACTACTGAGTGCTGTGAAAATAGATTGATAGACTTTTAATGTTGAACAAATTCTAAATAGTCCATATTACAGATTAGTAAATTGAGATGTGGCAAAGAGATCATACAACTACCTAGTGATAGAACCGTGACCTGGATGCTAGTCTCCTGAGTCCCTGACCAGGACATCCCTTCGTATAACCTAAATTGATATGTCCTCACCTTATTGAGTTGACAAATGAGATAAAGTAACATTTTTGTGACTTTAATTTTATACATGTTTAATATTGTCACCTGGGTAAGATACACTGAAGAAGCATTTAATTAAAAGGTTTATAATTTCTTGATGTTTCATTGCACTTTAAAAGGCATTACATATTTTATTAGCATTCTTATTTTTAATTCATAGTAACCTGTTCCTCATGGAATATTTAAAGAATACTCTTATAAATTGTGTGTATATATTTTCTGGAGCCAAGGAAACTGTTAATTGAAAAGTGATGTACAAACCTTAAATAATTGATATGGTACTGTTGGATCAAAGAGACTGTTGGTGAGCACTTCAGAATGTGACAAGAAAGCCCTGTGTACAAACAAAGAAAATATAAGTGCAACCTTACAGCAAGGGGATCGTTTTTCACTGAGTCGTGTGCAGAGCCATGCAGGTACCTATTTCATTTTCATTACAGTAACAAAGGCCTGGAATTGGCCATTCACCACATTGTTTTCTTTGTACCAAGGAGCCAGAACATGGACTTAATAGTTAATTACAGGGAGCAGAAATCCTTCAACTCTACTGGTAATATCGCTCTTCCTGATGCCACTTGCGTCTTGTTTCTCCTTTCCTCACTATGTGGCACTTGCTCAGCATGTCAAGGACACCCTACCCTTTTCTTCATCAATAATGTGAACTCTGTGTCTAGTAGGCTATATAGCTTATTGATACAGAGTATATCAGAAACAGAGAGGAGGCCTTCATAGTATCTAGTCTAGTCCAGTCCTCCTTGTTTTACAAATGAGGACAATGGAACTCAAAAAAGGAGAAGGATGGGAGATGTATAGGGTGGGTATTTGCCAAAAGTCTCACAGCCTGTTACCAATAGAACTGAGATTCAAATTCAGGTCTCCAAAATCCCAACCTAACCTTTGTGTATTACGTGACACACCGCTAATGTAAGTTTGGTGAGAACAGTTAAAGGATATTGTAACTGATGTAGAACTTTACCCTCAAAGCTACATTCAAAATTGACCTAGTGAAAGAATATGGGTCAGATTATAACTCTAATTGCCCTTCTACTGCAGTCATATGAAATAGCATCATCATCATTATTATTACTGTCACCTAGAATCATTAGTTGACCGCTTGAGGGAGAAATTGACACATCCAGCATCATAGTGGAGATTTTATCACACTGCTTTCAAATGGTAGGTAAAGCAGACAGAATTGTTAAATATGTACACAGCTGAATAAAACAATTCACAGACTTGGTTTAATGCACATAGATAGAACCGTATGGCAATGTTAGAGAATATACGTTTTTTAATAAGCTCACATGGGAAATTTATAAGAATTGACTATGCACTAGGCCATAAAGCAAGTCTTAACATATTTGAAAGAATCAGTATCATATAGATAATCCAGCACTGCTTCAGATATTATTGAATAAGCTCCTACCAGACTGACCCTCCTGCAGATGACAAGTATAATCTCTGGGTAAAGTATGAAAAAAACCTACCTGAAGGTACTAGAGACCAATCAAAAGCAGACAAATTCTGATTGGAATAGATACTTGGAAGAAGGGAACAGCATTGAGTGAGTTTCCTGGTTTTATGGCTTTTAGCCTGAGGGCAGGCCACAGTTGGTACCACATGGGATGACTAGAACTACTGTAGAAAATCTGCAATTCTTCTGGCCTAAAGAACCAGAAGACAGAATCTGGGGCAAAGACAACTGCTAGAATGTAAGGCTGATATTCAAAAAGGAGAGAGCCAGAAAGGAGGATCCCCTAAATTATTTATAAATATCTGAATGACCCTGGTACCATATATGTGTGGGACAGACTCCAAGTGCCTCAGCTAAAGACAAACTGAACTGAGATTTCAGCTGCTATCCAAGAATAGAGTTTTCCAGTTGAGTCCAGAAAAGTCACATGCCTGCTTTTTTAAAAGAATCAAACTGAAAAATACAGTAACTGAATTTAAAAATTCACCAAATGAATTTATGAGAGGGAATGATGAAAAATAGAAAAATCACATTAGACAAACACCACAGTAATTATTATTGCAGGAGAGAATCATCAACGGATGCAAAAATTAGTGAGTAAAAGTATGACGAGAAACAGGATATTTTCGAAGTTTCAAAATAACTCCACACGAGATACTTTGAATTACAAAGAAGGAAAATAGAAACTTTACAATAAAGAAATTTGGCAGATATTACCTTAACTATGTGATCAAAGCTAACATCACCAGAAATAGAACATATCAACATCATTTACCCTCTAATATTATATACTTAGAAGCTCACATCATCATTTCTGTGGTACTCTTGCCAAAAATGCCATCTAAATATGAGAAAATATCAGACAAAATCGAAATTGAGGACCGTCTACAAGATAGCTTATGAAATGCAAAGACTGAAAAACTCATAGAGACTAGAGAGATGTGACAACTAAATTCAGTGTGGGATTCTGGATTGGATCCTGAAGCCGAAAAAAAGGACGTTAGTGAGAAAACTGGCAAAATTCTAGTGAGGTCTGTAGATTAGTTCATTGTTTTGTATCAGTGTTAATTTTCTGGTTTTGGTAATTGTGCTATAGTTATATGTAGGGTGTTAACACTAGGGAAGGCTGAGAGAAGTGTAAAATTATTTACAAAATAAGTATGCGTTTTTAAAAAACAATTCACTAGTGGGCTTAACAGCAGAATGGAGGTAACAGAAGAAATATTATTGAACTTAAAGTTATATGAATAGGAATTAACCAGTCTGAAGAATGTGTGTAGTGGAGGGAATGGGGAACGAAAACAAAGAAAAAGAACAGAGCCTTAGGGACTTGTGGGACAATATCAAACAGTGTAATATATATTGGATATCCAGAAGAAGAACAGAGAATGAAGCATTAAAATATTTTGGAAAGAATAATGTCTAAATTTTTTCCAAATTTGGTAAAAGTCATAAATATATAGATTCAATCAGAAGTTCAACAAACCTCCAAAAGGATAAATACAAAGATAATCATGCCTAAGTAAATCATAGCCAAACTGATAAAAACCAAGTATAATAAAAAGAGAAAATGTTGAAAGTTGTCACACTGCATACAGGCAAATAATGATTCAGATAGTGTCTGACATCTGTCTCATCAGAGGCCAGAAGACAGCGAGCATCTTCAAAATGGTAGAAGAAGAAAAAATTCAATCCAGAATTTCTATATCCAGCAAAAACAATCCTTCAAGAATAAAGGTGAAATAAATACAGTTGACATTTTAAAATATATGCCTAAGATAATTAGTTGACAACAGATTTGCAGTACTAGAAATGCTAAAGTTCTTCAGACTGAAGGAAAATGATACCCAATGAAAATTGCTATCTTTAGGAAGGAAAGAATGAAGAACACTGGAAATGAAGATTTGTTTCCTCTTTGTTTCTTTAACAAAATTTTAAAGTACATGTTATGGTTTAAACCAAAAATTTTAGCACTGTCATAAGGTTATAACATGTTTAGGTGTACTGCATATGATAACTATAGTATAAAGGATGGGGAGGACAGAAAACCTATAAGGTTACAAAGTTTCTGAATTTTATACAAAGTGGTACGATCCTAACTCTAAGTAAACTATGAAAAGTTAAGATTGTGTATTATAATCCCTTAGAGCAGCTACTAGCAAAATATCTTAGAAGCTAATATGTAAATTAAAATGGAATTCTGTAATATATCTCAATATTCCAAAACACAGTGAGACAGACAGAAAACAATGAAACAGCAGACCTAACCCAAATATATCAATAATTATACTAAACAGAATGTGCAAAACTTTCCTTGAAAAAGTTACAAGGCATAAATTGTCAAAAAGGGTAAAAACCAAGACTCAACCAAATGCTATATATATGAGATGTACTTAAATATAAAAACGCAGACCTATATAAATATGAGTTGAAAACAAAACAAAACAAAAAGCTAGAATAGCTACATTCATATCAAACGAAGAGGAGTTTAATATATAACAGTATTAGAAGATATAAAGAGCAACATTGCAAATTGATAAAAGGTTAACCAATAGGAAAATATAACAATTATAAATGTATATGTACTTAATAACAGCTTCAAAATACAGGAAGCAATTATTAACAAAGAGAAAAATAAATAATTCCATTCTCATAGATGGATATTCAGCACCTTCCTTCAGCAACTGATAAAATAACTTGACTAAAAAAAAAGTCAGTAAAAATATAGATGATACCACCTAGATCTAATTGATACTTATACATCACTACACCCAGCAACTGCAGAATACGCACATTCTTTTCTAGCATACATAGTGTGTTCAAGATTGACTATATGCTGGGCCATAAAACAATCGTAGTAAATTTAAAGAAACTGAAAGTATATTCTCTGACCACAATGGAATAAAATTAGAAATCAATAATATACCTACAAAATCACAAGGGAAATTAGAAAATAATTTGAATTGATGATAATGAAAATATAGCATATCCCCAAAAAGCAATACTTAAGGGGAAGTTTGTAGGTTTTTGTGGGGGGGGGGCGTTTTTTTTGCGGTACGCGGGCCTCTCACTGCTGTGGCCTCTCCCGCCACGGAGCACAGGCTCTGGACGTGCAGGCTCAGTGGCCATGGCTCACGGGCCCGGCCGCTCCGCAGCATGTGGGATCCTCCCGGACCGGGGCACGAACCCGTGTCCCCTGAATCGGCAGGAGGACCCTCAACCACCGCGCCACCAGGGAAGCCCTGTAGTTTTTAATGGAAGTATTCTGCAACCAATTTGCTGTGAATGTAATGCAATTAAGATAGAAATTGATAACAAAAAGATAAATATCCATATACATTTAGAAATTTAGAGACTTAAACTCAGGAGTCATACAGTAAGTCACAAATTTTTGAACTTAAAATAGGAAAATAATGAAAATACTACATATCAAAATTTGGGGGGATGCAATAAAGCAAAACTGTAAAATATATATATTTAAATGCTTATATTTGAAAAGAATAAAATGTATGGATAAGTAGTTGAGTATTTAACTTAAGAATCTTAGAAAAAGAACAGCCAAATTAACCTAGAGAGAAAACAAGGGAAATTATAATAGGTAGTTAGCAAACAAACATTGGAGAAGATCAACAAAGCAAAAATTAGTTATTCATAAAATCTAATATAGTAGGCAAGCCTCTGCCAAACTTGATCACGAAAAAAAAGAAGAGACACAAATAATATAAGGGATATAAAGAATTAACTGCAGCTTGAAGAATTAAAAAGTTAAGAGAATACTTCAAGCAACTTTATACCAGTGCATTTAAAATTTTAAATTAACAAATTCCTAGAAAATTATAACTCAGCAAACCAACTTAAGAAATAGAAAGCCTGAAAAGTTCTCTAACCATTAAAGAAATTGAATTGGTTATTCACAGTCTTTCCACAAAGAAATCACAGGCCTAGATGATCTTATACCCAACTCCTATCAAACATTCAAGGAAGAGATCATTTCAATTTCAAACTATTCCAGAAAGAGAAAAAGTGGAACTTCTTCCCAATTCATTCTTTGAGGCCAGTACAACCTTGTTAACAAAACCAAACAAGAAAAAAAAAAAAAATGCAGGCCAGTTTCTCTCATGAACCAAAGCAAAAATTCTAAAAATATTAGTAAATTAAATTCACTGATTAATTTTTTCAAATATTATTTTTATAAAGTGTGAAAACAAGGGAAACTAAAAATTATGTTCTTTAGGGACACATACATATGTGATAAAAAAAACTTTATTAAGCAAGGAAATGACAAACACAAAATTCGTGATAGTGGTTACTTAAGTAGAGAGGTATGGAGTGGGATAGCAGAAGAGCCAAAAGAGTTTAAATCTGTTGGTATTGTTCTAGTTAAGTTATTAAATTTTTAATGGACTAAAGCCACAATCTTATTCTTCTTGGAATTTACAGTCTTGTGGATAGTTCAGTTCAAGCAAGCAAACAGACAAATGCGATATAATATTTTAAGGGTTATGATGAGTCAAGACAGCGTGCTGAGATATTCAAGAGTCGGGGGAAGTTCCTAGAGGAGCTACCTAAACTGAGAACTGATTGATAAGTAATTTAATCATTATCTAAGGAAATGAGAAAAAAATATCAACCTTAGTAAGCTTACAGCCCAAATAAAGGCAGAGGGAAAAGGAGTGAGTGCTAAGCAGTGAGAGCTCCAGCCGGACTTAAGCCAGGTTCAGTTTAAGACGGATACTGAGTTAACAGTGAAATGACATGGCCTTAGCTTTTACCCTACAGAAGCTTTGCTTATTTCTCAGGTTTCAAATGTGAGGAAAGAATACATTTATTGTACTTCTACATTTTTAAAAATAATGGCCTGTGTTTTAAATAGATACAAATGGTAATTGATCTGTCAGTTTAAGCTGGAAGACCTATATCTCAAATCCTGTTCCAAATATCACTCTGCCTTTTTTTAAGCAGTGAAAGAGAAATATTTACTTTTTTATGAAATACTTATGTTGTTACCCATTTCTTTAAAAAAAATGAATATGTGATGAGGAATAGGATATTTACCTAGTTTCAAAGTACATTCCTACCAAGTTGTTATTAATTACAAAATAAAAGTGACTTTGTAGTGGGAAAACCTGGTACACACCACCTTAGGTGATCACAGTGAACATTATCAGTAGTACAACAAATCAAAATTGTCTGTCACCTGATAGGCTGCAATGAGAAGAATACAGTATCACTACTGTGATATTCCTGCCAAAGATGCCTAATCTGAATCTAATCGTGAGGAAACATCAGACATACCCAAATTGTGGGACATTCTTCAAAATAACCTGTAATCTTCAAAAGTCTCAAAATCATGAAAGTTCAAGGAGTCACTGAGGAATTTTCTAGATGGGTAGGAACAAGACATGACAACTAGGCACAGCATGACTCTGAACTATACTTGCAACTTTTCTGAAGTTTGATATTTTATACACATACAAACACAGACATACATATATAGAGATTTTAAAGCAGTACAGAAATAAAAGTTCTAGACTTCCGGAATTTGGGAAGAGTTATGTGGTTTCCATCAGCTACATGCATTCACCTCAGTAACTGAAATACTTGGTAATTTAAATACCAGGACTTATTTCTTAGGGCTTAAATATGGCCTTGAACTTAAAAAGGTTTCTTTATTGGAAAAATGATTGTTTTTATGAAAGGAAAGTGAAGCTTTCATTGTAGACTGTATATCTATAGCTATATAGTTGAAACATGTTTTAAAATAACTTTAGAGGAATTTTAAAAACAACTATTTAACCCATGTTTTGAAAATTCCTTAAAGGGAGTACAGCTATTCAATGTACATTTTGAACACGCTATGTTGTCATTTAACATAGAGATTCAGGAAAATGGGTGATCCCAGTACTCAGACTGGAACCTGTAGTACCTAGCTGCAGGGAGAAAACTACTGCAAATGGAAAGCACAAAGGCCATCATCAACAATTGCAAGGGAATAGTTCTATTTCTTTATGTCTAACAGACTTCATAGCTTTTGTTTGGGAGGAAGAATAGAGACTAGGAAGAGAAGCCTGAAATAAGCCTAGCAAGGGTGAGAATCATACACATGCACATTTGTACACATACTCAGAAAGCAGAAAGATGAAAGAAAATGGAAGAGACTAAAAGGAAGACAAGAGTGGGACCCAAGAAGAGAAGGAAACAGACAAGAGGAGGGCTCAGGAGGGCAATATAGAATGGAGAGAAAAAGAGACTACTAGTGGGTCAGGTGTGGAGGATAGGCAGAAATTAGAAGGGTGAATATAGATGAACTCTGTTTAGGCCTTTTCCAGCACCCTATAATAATTCAGTCTCTCTTCTTGCCCTTCTGAAGCTTACATCCCAACATCTTCATATTTGTACTTAGACATAGCAGGGCATCAAGCAGAAGGCCTTCTGGCGTTTCTAGTAAATGAAAGAGAACAGTAATACCAGACATTAAAATGGTCATACACACAGCTAAGTTCCTGTTTCTATGCCCTTTCCCAGTCCTCTTGGGGTTTTATGAGATACTGGAAATAGACTAAAAGCATTCTTTATGGTGGGCCTCTGCTCTTGCTCAGTTCATTCTCACCTATGAAAGCAGTCTGTGTAGAGAGGAAAAGCAGCAATATTAGGTCTCATTAACACCTCTGACCGCAGCAAATGAGAGTCTTAATGTAGACCACATTTCAGTATGTAGTTTTGTTCCTTAAAAGATAACTTGCTTGGCTTCGCTGGTGGTGCAGTGGTTGAGAGTCCACCTGCTGATGCAGGGGACACGGGTTCGTGCCCCGGTCCGGGAAGATCCCACATGCCGCAGAGCGGCTGGGCCCATAAGCCATGGCCATTGAGCCTGCGCATCCAGAGCCTGTGCTCTGCAACGGGAGAGGCCACAACAGTGAGAGGCCCGCGTACCGCAAAAAAAAATAAAAATAAAAAATAACTTGCTTTCTCTTGAATCTTGACAATATAATTTAACAAATCCTGTTGTTTTAAAAAGTGTGGTTTAAGTTTTGCAGTTTCTTACAAACATATACTAGCCCTACATCCCATCCATGTCACTCCTTGTTGTTTACCCAAGAAAAATGAAAACATTTCTTCACAAAAATGACTTGTACAAGAATGACCTTAGGGCTTCCCTGGTGGCGCAGTGGTTGAGAGTCCACCTACCGATGCAGGAGACACGGGTTCGTGGCCCGGTCCGGGAAGACCCCACATGCCGTGGAGCGGCTGGGCCCGTGAGCCATGGCCGCTGAGCCTGCGCGTCCGGAGCCTGTGCTCCGCAACAGGAGAGGCTACAACAGTGAGAGGCCCGCGTAACACACACACACACACACACACACACACACACACACACACAAAAAGAATGACCTTAGCAACCTTATTCATAAATAACTAAAATCCCTAAACAACACACATATCCACCCACAGGTGATATGGTAAACTGTGGTATATCCATACAATGGAATAATATTTAGCAATAGAAAGGAATGGACTGATGATACACTCAACAGCATAGATGAATTATTCAGAATTCAGGGAAGCATTATTCAAAGTAAAAAAAAAAATAGCCAGATTCAAAGTCCACCTACTATATGATTCCAGTTATTTGAAATTCTAGAAAATGCAAAATAATCTATGATACACAAAGCAGATCAGTGATTGCCTAGAGCCCTGGGGGTGGAGGAGAACATTGACTTCAAAGGAGCACAAGGGAACTTTTCGGGGTGTTGAAGATGTTCTCTACCTTGATGGTTCTTATAGAGGTGCATATTTGTCAAAACTTACTGACTTACCAACATCAGATATTACAATGTAGATATATTCTGTATATTAAAATACTTGCCCATCTGCTAAACTGAAATGGAATCTCACTAGTGTTTTAGATAAATTTAGATAATTTAGTAAGATTGCATATCTTTGCCTATATTTATTGGTCATTTGTATATCTTCACGTCCTTTATCCATCTTAATTAGCTGTCTTCTTAAATCTGTTCACATATTAAATTTTTTATTTATTATCTTTATATATTTTTATTCCTGTTCTATAGATTTGTTGCTAACATTTTCTCCTAGCATCTGGTGTCTCCTTTTCCTTTAAATTTTGCTTATACTGTCTTTTTTGGTGTAGAAGTTACTCATTCTATGTAATCAAATACATTAATATTTTCCTTTAAGGATATTGGATGTCATGGTATGCTTGGGCAAACACTCTTCCCCAAATGTTTAAAAAGCAAAACTTTAAAATTTTCTCAGAAAAAAAACTTGTTGCAAGTTACACTTAAAATAGGTGCAGTTTACAATAAAATTTATTTTTGAAACGTGCTTTTGCAGATGTAGCAAAATGCTATCAGTTGGTGAATCTAGGTAGAGTATAGTTCATTGTTTAATATTCTTTTGCTTTTCTAACAGCTTGACGTTTTTCAAAACAAAAAATTGGGGGAAATGTGCTTTTGTTATATGCAGAAGGGCCTTTGGCTTTTGGCATTGTAAGATGAGTGAAATTTAATTTTTTGCCCTAGATTTAGAAAGGGAAAAGTATTGTCTAAAAGGCAGCAATGTAAAGACACTGATTAGATTATTGAAGGGCTACACCATCTTCTTATGCTTTTATATCGATTCTCTCTCTTTTTTTTCTTGAAATGAATAACATAGAGGGAATGGTTATTGATTTTCTTTCCTCCCATTTTAAGTGTACATAATTTATTCCATCTATTTGTGTGCCGTCTTTAGGCAAGAATATGTTATACTAGGCATCACAAGGAATGCAGAGACAATATGGTGTGGAGCTTGCTCTCAAGAGCATTATCATCTAGCATGAAGGTCAACAAACTAGGACATACAGGCCAAACAATCACCTATTTGTAAATAAAGTTTTATTGGAATAGAGCCACACTCGTTTGTTACACATGGCTGTTTCCTCCCTATAATGGTAGAGTATAGTAGTTGTGATGGAGATGGTATGACTGCAAAGCATAAAATATTTACTATCTAGCCCTTTATAGAAAAAATTTGCCATCCTCTGGTCTAGTAAAATAAGACATGAATGCCAAAGCAAAGAGTGCCATAAGCAAAGTAAAGATTGGGTGTCCTGAGAGGTCAGAGGAAGGAGCGATTCCTTCCTAACAGGAAGGTTGGAGAAGGCTTCATTGAGGAAGTATTGTTGGAAGCTGAACCTAAGTAGGAATTAGGCAGGTGGGAACAGAGTGGTAAGTGGTTGGAGCAGGAAGCATGGAAGGAAAACTTTGCATATGCTCTTGAAAATCACCAGGTAGAGAGAAAAGAATGTCTAATTTAGCAACCTTTGACCCGCTTGTCAACAAATCATAAAATATCAAGAACTGTAAAGAACTTGAAGGATTCTCTCATACAACCCTTTCAAGTTTCAGGTGAGGCCACAGACTTAAAAAGGTTAAATAACTCATGCAAGGTCACAAAGTTAGTGGGGGAGCTATACTAAAACCCATTGCTTTTGCTTCCACACCTTGTGTTGGGCACATTGAGGCACGTAAACCAACATTTACCGAATTGAACTGACCTGCCTTCCTGAAGTACCTTTCTAGAGCAAGAAGCCTCATCTAAGGTGTGGGAATGCAGATCAGACTGTCTAAAAGACTTTTTTCAAATCATATGTACTCTCCCTTCCTTTGAGGTTTACTGTGTGCAGTGAGAAATGTCAGGGGGGATTTGTTTCCCAAGCGAAAGTTGTGAAAGAGGAAGACCAAAACCTTTTTTTAAATTGTGCATTTCACATACAGTTTGATAGATATTTCATAGGTATTTTTAGAAGAACAAATAAATGACATAATTTTGAGAACTACTTATTGTTGCCTATAATTAACTTGGGAAAATGTGGCTTCTATGTTACATCAGATTACCCATCCTGAGACTAGCACTTTTGTATTTTTCTCTGTTTCATTCCTGCATTTGTTTTTGACCAAGTTGCCAAAGATTAAGCTATCATTTGTAAAATGCCAGCATCATCAGCTTTATTGTATTGCTGTCATTAGGCATCCTTGTATTTTCAGTAGAAGAGAAATGACAGCTCATTGGCTTCTGGTCATACTTACCACCCCTGTGTGTCACATCCAGGCATCTTAAAGAGCTGTCTGCATCCACTTTTTTCTCTTCCACACTACACATTCACTTTCTACCCACTGTAGTTTGGCTTTTTCTCCCACCATTTCACTCAAAGTTCTTTCACCAAGATCACCAGTGACTTCCGCATTAAAAATCTCCCCTCCTTTGGTTTGTGTAAAATCTCCCTCTGGACTTTCCTCATAGAGGACCATTTTGCAAATGTTGATGTTTCCCAGGATTCCCTTTTGAGTTTTTCTCCTCCTCCTCCTCAAGCTGTACAGTCTTCTTGGACAGTTTTATGTTTATGACTTCAACTGTTGTCCACACACTGACGATCCCAAATCAGCATCTCCATACCCAGTACCTGAAACTTAGCATGCCCAAAACTGGGCCTGTCCTCCCCGCTTACCTCCCCCCTACCCTGATAAATAACACTACCGTCTATGTCAGAAACCTAGGAAATGTTTTAAAACCATACCTCCCTTCGCTCCTCTTCCTCCCCATTCACCAGATATGCAGTTAATCAGATTATTCTACAATCCCCATCATCTCTCATTTGTAGCAATATAATAGGCTTCTTCCCTGCCTTTAGTTTTAATCCCTTCCATAACACCACATTATGACAAGAGTCCTATTTCTAAAATGAATCCTTGATTGGCTTACCCATCACGTTCAGGGTTAAGAGCCAAAATCCTTAATGAAGCATACCAGGCCTGTGTGATCTGACAGTCTCATTTCCTGCTGCTCTAGCTACACCCATCAACCCGTAGCTCCCTAGATGTCCGCACTCTCTCAGGCCTTCATTCATGTTGTGTCCTTTTGTGTACTGTACTGCCCCACACCACCGAGACCCCTGCGAGCTAAGTTCTTCTCTTCCTGTGAGACTCAGCCCGGGAGTTACCTCCTCCACACTGTTCCTTGTGCCAGTCCTCACAGTGACATGAGTTTACTTCTAGGGTTGTACTTATTACATGGAATTCTAATTACAGTTTACTTACCTATGAAATTTTGAGAGCAGGACTGTGTCTTTATCTTCACCCATTGAGCTTATCACAGAGCTTAGGATGTAGTATTGGAAAAATGATAAATGAATGAAACAGTGTTGTAAGCTAATGTGCTTTAGAGAATTATACATCATTTCAAATATAGTTGAAATGAGAATGATATACATTTCCTTTTTCATGTGAATTTGTCTACTTCATGATCTACATATAACTATTTATTTAAAGGGATTCCTCCACAACTTAATCTCCTTCCTATAAAATAGATAGCATGGCTCAGTGATTATCCATAACACCTCTCGCCTCACAACTTCTGTTTAAACCTATCTAAAGAGATTAAACCAAAATTCAGCTCCCATTTCTATATGTGAAAAATGTGAAAATACCTATGAGAAAATAGTCTGTACCTGTATTTCCCTAAAGTTCTACCTTTAAAACTTTCATTCAAAGGTGCTTTGCAGCTTTTACGGAATATGAAACTTATCTTTTGGGTAGCTGTTACAGTGGAAAACGTGTATAAATGATTCATTAGCTTTGGATGAAGCCTGAAATTTCATTTACCTAATCATGGTCACTTGTCAAAGTACTCTGAAAAGTGGTAATAAAAATTCCCTCACACTTGTTTAGTGCTTTCTAATTTTCAAGCACTTTCACACGTCATCTTGATTAATCCTCACTACAGTATAGTAAAGTAGTTTTAAGGCCCAGGCTTAGCAGTGAGACTGCCTGGATTGAAATCCTGACTCTGCCATAATATAACCTCTCTAAACCCTAGCTTTCTTGTCTGAAAAAGGAGTAGCAATGCTGCTGTTTGGCAATATTGTGTGGGTTAAGTGTAATGAACCAGGTGAAGCTGTTAGCATTAGTATCTCACATTGTTAAGTGCTCACTAGGTATAAGCTATTACTGTCCCTACTC
Organism: Delphinapterus leucas; assembly: GCF_059928025.1. NCBI lineage: Eukaryota > Metazoa > Chordata > Mammalia > Artiodactyla > Monodontidae > Delphinapterus > Delphinapterus leucas. Next base: position 62,218,065 of record NC_143130.1, on the reverse strand, counting down.
CCTCTTTCACTACTTCTGTTACCACTGTGAGAAAAATCCCTGCACAGTGGCAGTGGCTGTTACTCTCTGGAAGAATCAGAGGCCTTAAGAAGGGGTTAAGCACTCAGGCATTGCCCTTCTACCATGGTGGTTTCAGAGAAGGCTGGGTGGGAAACTGGGATTTTAATCCTCACCTAGCAGTAATGAGCCCCCCTCCTCCCACCAGGGTAAGCACAGACCATGCTGAGAGCTTGAATTTTCACCCCACCCAGAGGTAGTGAGACTCCACTCTCTCTCTCACTAGAGTGGCATCAGAAAGGGCCAAGTAGGATGCCAGGACTTACCACCTTCCTCTAGTAACAAATCTTACCACCCTTACCACCTGCCTGAGGTAACAAGCCCCACCACCTTCCTGTGGAGGCCATGTGGGGAGCAGTAACATCTACCTCTCCCTTTCCAAACCAGCAAGCCAGTGTGGTATCAGTGGAAAACTAAGTGAGGAGCCTGAACTCCTACCCTCACCCAACAATGATGGGGCACCCTCCCCCGCCAAGGGTGTCAGTAAAGGCCAGGCAGGAAACCTGCACTTCTATCCCCACCTGACAGTAACAAGGTGGCAAACCCTACCCCATACCAGCACGGTGTCAGAGAAGGCCTTTTACAATGCAAGATTTAAATAAGAACCAGAGTCTTGTAATACCCAAGACATCAAAGATATAATTTAAAACATCAGTCATCATACCAAGAGCCAGAAAAACCTATACCTGATGGAGAAGAGAGAGCCAACATACGTTGTGATTATCTCACAGGATTTTAAAGCAGCCATCATAAAAACGCTTCAACATGCAATTACAAAGATGCTTAAACAAATGAAAAATAGAAAGCCTCAGCAAAGAAATAGAAGATATACAGATGAACCAAATGAAAATGTTAGAACTTAAAGCTATAATAACCAAAACCTTAAAGTGTAGGGAATGTGTTCAACAACAGAACAGGGAGGAAAGAGGAAAGAATCAATGAATTTTCAGATGGAACAATCGAAATTACCCAATCTGAACAACAGAGAAGACAGACTGAAAAAAAAATTAACAGAGCTTCAGGGGCCTGATGGGGCTATAACAAAAGATCAGATATTCATGTTATCAAACTCACAGAAGGAGAGGAGAGGGAAGACAGGACTAAAAAAGTATTTGAAGAAATAATGGCTGAAATTGTCCTAAATTTGGCAAAAGACATAAATGTATAGGTTCGAAAAGCTGAAAAGGCCACAAACAGGATAAACAAAAAATAAAATGATGGACTTAGGTCCTAACTTATCATTAAATATAAATAGTCTACTTTATTTGTAATAGCCAAAAATGGAAACAACCAAAGTGTCCTTTAATAGGGAATGGTTACACTTTAGTACATCCATACCATAGAATACTATTAAGCGATTAAAAGTCATGAACTACTGATACACTCAACAGCTTGGTAGATCTCAAGGGTACTATGCTGAGTGAAAAAAGCTAGTTTCAAAAGGTCATATACTAAATGATTCCATTTATATAACATTCTCAAAATGATAAAATTTTATATAAAGATGGAAAGTGAATTAGCGGTTGCCAGCAGTGAAGAATAGATGAGGAGGATGTATGTGTGACCATAAAGGGATGTTTTTGCGGTAATGAAGTAGTTCTGTATCTCGACTGTGGTGGCAGTTACACTAGTTTTCATAGGTGATAAAATGGCATAGAACTAACTATACACACACATTGTACCAATGTCAATTTCCTGGGTTTGATATCATACTACAGTTATTGATATATAAAATGTAATCATTGGAGGAAACTGGGAAGTGTACATAGAACCACTCTACACTTTTATTTGCAGTTTCCAATTAATCTGTAATTATTTTAAATTAAAGAGTTAAAAAAACTCATGCCAGCTCACCCAGCCTGAACATAATTTCTTCATGCTTCATGATCCAACAGTCTTTCAACATCCTGCCTTGCTGTTCTGTGCTCCTTCAAATCATCTTAGGGCCTAATTAAATATTTAGGCATGTGTAGCCCAGCATCCCATTTATGATGCTTATTTATTTTCCTCGTTGTACCTCACTCCTTTCACTCCTGACACTTTTGTCACAGCAAGTGAAATATTCTTTTCTGTTCTGTGTGAATTTTATTTAGGCTGTGTTGGTCTCTTGCCATTTACTAGGCTGTATTCCAGAAAGTCCTTTAAATGTCCACTAGAAATTAAATGACTTCAAGTGTGACTCCAGAAATCACACTTCTGGATATGTATCCAAATAAAATAAATATCTCAAAGAGATACCTGCACTCTTATGTTCATTGCAGCCTTATTCATAATAGCTAAGATATGGAATCAACCTAAGTGTCCATTGGCAGATGAATGGATAAAGAAAATGTGGTAGATAGATAGGTATAATGAAATATTATTCAGCCTTAAAAAAGAAGGAAATCCCGGGACTTCCCTGGTGGTCTAGTGGTTATGCCTCCATGCTCCCAATGCAGGGGGCACGGGTTCGATCTCCGGTTGGGGAACTAAGATCCTGCATGCTGCTCAGCGTGACCAAAAAAAAAAAAAAAGAAGGAAATCCTATCATTTGTGACAACATGGATGAACTCAGAGGATGTGATGATGCTAAGTGAAATAAACCAGGCATACAAAGACAAATACTACATAATCCATTTATATGTGGAATCTTAAAAAGTCAAACTCATAGAAGCAGAGAGTAGAATGGTGGTTATCAGGGACTGGGGCCTGGGGGAGATTGGGATATGTTGGTCAAAGGGTACAAAGTTATAGTTATGTAGGACAAATAAGTCTAGAGAGTTAATGTACAATATATAGCTATAGTTAATAATACTGTATTGAATACTGGAAATATGCTAAGAGATTTCAGGTGTTCTCATCACACAAAAAAAATGGTAGCTATGTGAGTAGATGATATGTTAACCAACTTGACTGTAGTAATTTCACTCTGTATATCAATTCATCATGCTGTACATCTTAAAAATATATGTTTCTGGGATTAACACATTTACAATATAGTAAGTCAACTGATGTAAGAGTCAGTAATTACAGTACAACATCAGGGTCAGACGAGAGACACATACATAGCACCTTGTTGGAACAGGGAAAGGAGAAAATAATATAAATGTTCTTCCTTTAAAATTGTTCCAGACCAATTGCCTTTGACCCTAAAATTCTCAACAAATCCCTTGGAAGGGGGCCATCTTGGATATAGTTCTACTCTACTTGCTATTATTTTCCAGCATATTGTGACCAAGAGGGAAGTTATTCAGACTAGAATTATATATCTTAACTCTGTGATTGCATTTTCATTTCTACATTATCTTAAATTCTCTCTATTTCTGTGTAATGAAGTATGTGGATGCAGATAAAAATAATGGAGATAAAATAAGAAAATGCTTGATTCTTAAAACTGGATCAAGAGGACTTTAAATCAAAAAGGTTACAAGAAAAAAAGACAGATATTATATATTTTTGGAAAGTTTCAATATGACAAGATATAACAGTTATAACCACTTACATACCTAATATCAAAATATGTGAAGCAAAAACTGACAAGATTGAAGTGAGAAATAGATAGTTCTGCAATAATAGTTGGAGACTTCAGTACCCCAGTCACAATAATGGATAGAACAACCGGACACAAGATAAGTAAGGAAATAGAGGACTTAACACAGTAAACCAAGTAGCTGTAACAGATATATACAGAACACTCTACCTAACAACAACAGAATACACATTCTTCTCAAGTGCACATGGGGCGTTGTCCAGGATAGACCATATGTTAGGCCACAAAAAAGTCTCAATAGGTTAAAAAAGACAGATATTATATCTCCTCTGAACACAGTGGGATGAAGTTAGAAATCAGTAACAAAAGGAAAACTGGAAAATCCACAAATTTGTGGAAATTAAACAGTACACTTTTAAACAACCAATGGATCAAAGAAGAAATCACAAGGGAAATTAGAAAATACTTAGAGATGAATGAAATTGAAAAAAAAAAGCAAAACTTAAGGGAACCAGCAAAAGTGGTGCTGAGGGGAAATTTTACAGCTATAAGTGCTTATATTAAAAAATAAGAAAGATCTCAAGTCAACAACCTACTTTACAACTTAAGGAACTGGAAAAACAAGAACAAACTAAACCCAAAGAAAATAATATAGACTAGAGCAGGAAAAATCTAAATAAAGAATGGAAAAGCAATACACAAAATAATGAAGCCAAAAGTTGTTTTTTTCAAAAAAGATCAACAAAATTAACAAACCTTTGGTTAGATGGACAAAGAAAAAAAAGGGGAAGACGAAGAAGACTGAAATTACCAAAATCAGAAATGAAAGTGAGGACATTATACTACCAATTCTATGGCAATAAAAAGGATTATAAGAGATTAGAGTGAACAGTTGTTCACCAACAAATTGGATAAGCTAGACAAAGTGGACAAATTACTAGAGGCACAGAACCTACCAAGACTAAATCATGGAGAAGAAAATATGAATAACCTATAACCAAGGAGATATAATCTGCAATTTAAAACCTTCCAACAGAGAAAAGCCCTGTACCTGATAGGTTCATTGGCAAATTCTACCAAACATTTAGAGAACTAATATCTGTATTTCTCAAACTTTTCAAAAAAATAAAATGAAGAGAAGGAAACACTTCCTAACTCATTCTATGAGGCCAGCATTACCTTGATATGAAAGCCAGACAAGACACTACAAAAAAATAAAACTACAGACCAATATCCCTTATGAACATTGATGTAAAAGTCCTCAAGAAAATACTACCAAACCAAATTCAGCAGCATATTAAAGGGATTATATACCATGACCAGGTGGGATTTATTCCTGGAATGCAAGGATGTTTCAACATACAAAAATAAATTAGTGTAATACACCACCTTAACAGAATGAAGGAAAGAAACACACATGATAATCTCAATTGATACAGAAAAGCATTTGACAAAATACAAAATACCGTTTCATGATTAAAAAAAAAAAACACTCTATAGACTAGAAACAAGGAAAGTATCTTCACAAATACCATATGCTAACGCATATATATGGAATCTAAGAAAAAAAATGAATCTTCACATAATAAAATTCATATATGAAAACCTACAGCAAACATCATAACTCAGTGGTGAAGGGCTGAAAGCTTTTCCTTTAAGATCAGGAGCAGGCAAGAATGTCCACTTTCACTACTTCGATTCAACATAGTACTGGAAGTTTTAGCCAGAGCAGTTAGGCAAGAAGTAGAAATAAAAGTCATCCAAATTGGGAAGGAAGAAATAATCTCAGTTTTTATCTGTTATGATCTTATATGTAGAAAACCCTAAAGATTCCACACAAAAGAAAAAACTGTTAGAACTAGTAAATGAATCCAGCAAAGTAGTAGGATACAAAGTCAACAAACAAAAATTAGTTGCATTTCTATACACAAACAGTGAACAATCTATAAAGAAAATTACCAAAACAATTCAATTTACCATAGCATCAAGTAAAATAAAATATTTAGGAATTAGCTTAACTGAGGAGGTGAAAGACTTGTACAAGGGAAACTACTACTATTGCTGAAAGATTCTAGAGAAGACATATGTAAGTCGTAACACATTCTGTGTTCACGGATTACAAGACTTAATATTGTTAAGGTGTCAACATTAGCCAAAGCAATCTGTGCGTACCATGCAATTTGTATCAAAATCCCAATGATGTATTTGTGGGAAAAAAAAACCCGTTCCAGAATTCATATGGCAAATCAAGAGACCCTCAAATAACCAAAACAACATTGAAAAAGAACAAAACTGGAGGACTGACACTTCCTGATTTCAAACTTAGCTACAAACCTACAGTAATCAAATGGTGTAGTACCGGCATAAAAACAGACATATATACTAATGGAATAAAATAGCCCCAAAATAAGCCCTCATATGTATGGTCAAGTGACTTTTGTTGATGTTGCCAAGACCATTCAATGGTGAAGGGACAGTCTTTTCAACAAATGGTACTGGGGAAACTAAATACCACATGCAAAAGAGTGGGACCCTTACCTAACACCATATACAAAAATTAAGACAAAATGGATCAAGGACCTAAATATAAGAGCTAAAACAATAAAATTCTTGGAAGAAAGTATAGGGCAAAAGCTTCATGACATTGGATTTGGCAGTGATTTCTTGTGTATGACACTAAAAGTACAGGTAACAAAAGAAAATAGACAAATTGGACTGAGTGAAAATTTTTTTTAATTTGTGCATCAAAAGACACTGTGCACATAGTAAAGAAGCAACCTTCAGATTAGGATAAAATATTTGCAAATCCTATATCTGATAAGGGATTAATGTCCAGAATATATAGGGAACTCCTAAAACTCAACAACAACAACAACAAAATAAAACCCAATTAAAATATGGTCAAAAGACCTGAATAGACATTTCTCCAAAGAAAATATTTGAACGGCCAATAAGCACATGAAAAGATACTCAACATCACTTATCGTTAGGGAAATACAAATCAAAACTACAATGAGATACTACCTTACACTCATTAGGATGGCCATTGTCAAAAAGATCAGAAAACAAATGATTTGGTGAGGATATGGAGAAGTTGGAACCATTGTGTACTGTTGGTGGGAATGTAAAATGGTACAACCATTGTAGAAAGTGTTTTCTTTTAAGGAACTTATTCTTGAAAGAACTAAAAATAAACTTACCATATGATCCAGTAATTTCACTTCTGAGTATATACCCTAAAGATTTGAAATCAGAGTCTTAAAAAGGTATTTATACACCCATGTTCAAAACAGCATTATTCACAATAGATAAAATGTGGAAGCAACCTAAATGTTCATCAGTGAATGAGTGGATAAGTGAAGTGTAGTATATCCATACAATGGAATATTATTCAGTCTTTTAGAAGGAAATTTTGTCACATGCTACAGTGTGGATGAGCCTTGAGGATATTATGCTAAGTGAAAGAAACCAGTCACATAAAGACAAAATACTGTGTGATTCCACTTCTATGAGGTGCTTAGAGTAGTCAAAATTATAAAGACAGAAAGTTGAATGTTGGTTGCCAGGAGCTCTGGGAAGGAGAGAATGGGGAGTTGTTCAATGGGTGTAGAGTTTCGGTTTTATAAGATGAAAAGAGTTATGGGGATGGATGGTGGTGATGGTTGCACAACAATGTGAATGTATTTATTACCACTGAACTGTGCACTTAATAATGGTGAAGATGATAGGAGTGGTGGTCCAGTGGTTAAGACTCCGTGCTCCCAATGCAGGGGGCCCGGGTTCAATTGCTGGTCAGGGAACTAGATCCCACATGCCACAATGAAGATCCCACGTGCCACAACTAAGACCCGGCGCAGCCAAATAAATAATTTTTTTTTTAAATGGTGAAGTTGGTAACTTTTATATTATGTGTATTTTACCACAATAAAAAAAAAGACATAAAAATGGGTAAGAGGGAAGATGCTTCTTGAAAAGTATCTCATATACCTTAGAAGGCATATAGCCCGGGCTCTGGAATCAAACTACCTGGATACAAATTCTCACTCCATAATTAGCTAATTTTTAATTTTGAACAAATTTCTTCACTTCTCTAAAACTCAGTTTTCTTACCTATAATATGGGGATAAACAATAGTACCATTTTCAAAGAATTGTTTAGTCTTTTAAAAAATATCTATTAAGGGCTTCCCTGGTGGCGCAGTGGTTGAGAGTCCGCCTGCCGATGCAGGGGACACGGGTTCATGCCCTGGTCCGGGAAGATCCCACATGCCACGGAGCGGCTGGGCCTGTGAGCCATGGCCGCTGAGCCTGTGCGTCCGGAGCCTGTGCTCCACAACGGGAGAGCCACAACAGTGAGAGGCCCGCGTACCGCAAAAAAAAAAAAAAATCTATTAAGCACCTATAGTATATAAGGGACTGAACATTAGGTATTATGAATAGAACAGTGAATGAAATACATTTGTCCTAATCTTTATAGAGCTTCTATTTTACCAGGTATGAGGAATAGTCATTATGCAATTAATTATGTGACTACTATTGTGTTACATGCTAAATGAATATTTACAAGGTACTAGGAAAGCATAAATGGGAACTGACCAAGCTAGGAGGGTCAAGAAAGGCCTCCATGAAGAAGTGATATTTAAACTAAATCCTGAAGGATTAGGTTTTGCTTATTAGCTGGGCAAAAAGGCAGGTGAGGGAATGATCTAGGCAGAGAGAATAGCTCCTAAGAGAGCTCTGAGGTGGAAAAGAGGTTGTGTAATTCAGGGAACCAAAGGAAGGCCACTGAGGCTGGACCCTAGTGAGCAAGAAGTGAAGGGAGTCAATTTGGGCAAGTGAGGTAGATTTAGGGGCTGGAGCATGCTGGACTTTGTAAGTTCAGTTAAGCTTGTGACTTTAATCATAAATACACATTCCTGAAGGGTATCAGATATGATCAGATATACATATGGATATCTAAAATGGATTTTTTTTGGGGGGGGGCAAATATGGATTCAGAGAGACCAATTAGATTATCAGAGTAGTCTGGAAGAGAGATTATTGGTGACTTAGACTATTAGGATGGCCATCGAAATAGGGGAGTCAAGAAATATTCACCTTGGTAATGGATATGTAGGGTAAGGAGGATGAGACCAAGGTTTCTGGATTTTGTACTTAGATGGATGGTAGTGCCATTATTTGCGATAGGAAAAATGAGAGTACCAGGTTTATTAGAGAAGAGCCCCTTGTACTTAAGGATGATTTTTTTTTTTTTTGGTCGATAGAATTTTGAATGGCAGCTTTGAGCAAAAGAGACATTATTTGCTGCAAAATGCCAAATAATTTAGGAATTCCACACTTATGTGATAGGACACCCAGTGTTTTGCCTTCACAGATATTTACCATCTGTGAAGGCGTGGGTGTGCGCACATGTGTGTGCACACACACACACGTATATATACCTCTCCCATTCACACCCTGCCAACCCCCAACCCATAAACCACAGTGGTTTCCATTTGACAAATGGCATGGTTTGAGTTTCCAAAAGAGAAGGAAAGCTATTTCAATAAGATGTGCCCCAGCATGGGTTCCATGGTTGGCTATGTGCATTCAGAGCCTTTGGGCTTAAGCCTTGTATTGGTAGGAATCTGGCTATGAGAGGCATAGAATGCAGGCATATCCAATTTGCACAAAACTAGGAAGGATAGGCTGTTTTTAGAGTGATAGAAATAGGACTGATAAAGATCTCAGTGGACTGGCATGTAGGTTGAAAAAAATCAGCTACAGGATGCAGGGTGTGGTGGTAACCTAGCTTTTCTGTTGCATCAGTGAAAAAGACTCAAGATTGGAGGAAAGACCTATAGGTTTTAGATGACTATGAACTTAGTATGTCTGGAGTGAAACATGACTTCTGAAAAAAACTGATGTCATATCATATAGTTGAATGGTGTCTAGAACAAGAGAATGACAGTCCCTCTGCAGAATAGAGAGTAACCTGATGGGTAAAGAGAATGTAAATCATGCAAAATAAGAAATAAATGAAGAAACTGGGACTCAATATACATGAGAACTGTTTTTAAATTTCTCAATGGTTCTCCTAGGGACAGGGGAACAAACCTGTTCTGATTGCATAGAGGAATAAGAAGACCAATGACCAGTGGGTCAGTGGAGATTGATAGGGCTAGGAGCAGGGACAGACATTGACATAAACATAATAAATAATTAGAACTGTCTAAAATTGGAAAGGTCTGCCTTGGCGAGTGGTTGGTGGAGACCCTGTGGCTGAGGATGTCAGACCCATATTGAGAAATCCCTACATTATCTGGGAGGATGAACCAGTTAATGATTTAATCATGGAGCTTTCCACTCTGAGAATCTCTGATTTTCTGTACTTCAGGTTCCTCCCTCTAGTATTTTATGATGATGCTTATAGTGGTGCTGTCATTTTTTACCTCAACTTTCACTGCTTAACTATTTTCTCACTGGCATCAGTATGCCTGATTCCATCTCCTTTTTCATTGTTTTTTGTTCGTTGGTTTTGTTTTTGTCTGTTTTGTTCCCTGGTCCTTGCTTGTATTCCAAATAGATGGCTTTACTTGAATAACTTCATGATCATAAATAAATTAGGCCTACAGAATCAAAGAATCTGAGAATAAAAAGAGGCCTTAGAGAGTAATCATTGCAACCTCCTACTAAGAAAGATAAGTGATGTTGGGATAAGTCACTAAACGTGGAATCAGATGTCTTGAATTTGAGAAGCTGCTTCATCATTTACTGACTTCACAATCTTGTGCGTGTTGTTTTACCTTTCTGAACCTCTGTTTTCTCAGTTGCAAAATAGGGATAATAATAGATATATTAGGGGGTTGCTGTAAACATTTAATGAGTTAAATGCTTATAAAAGTACCTCTCTCACCATCTTACTTCCAATAAACTCAATAAATATTAAAGCCAAATGCCGTTATTTTATGCATAAAGAATTGGAGACACATAGATCATGTTGGTAATAATGGCTAAGCTAGAATGAGACCCTGGCTTACTAGCTCCCAGCACAGTAACGTCAGCATACCAATACTGCTTTGTAAATGCCTCTAGAACCTACTCATTCTTTCATTCCACAAATATTTAGAAGCACCAAGTAGGTAGTTGGCACTGGAATTACAGAGACAAATAGCTTACGGTCTAGTAGAAAAGACAGATAACAGACATTTAAAATTCATTGCAGTTAGTACTGCAATAAAGCAGAGTGTGCCCGGGGTGTTTGGGGACTTTAGTGAGGCACATAACTTAAACTGGCAGGTGGGGAAAATAGAAGACATATCCCATAGACTGCAGCAACTGAACTAGGAATAAGAGGTGAAGAAGAAGTAGGATATTGCATAGAGAAGGGGATAACATGCAAAATTCCTTTCTTCCTTTTACTCACTTTACAAATTCATCCAGGGTGACTACATACTGTACATTTTTGTTTTTTAAGTGCTGGGGGGGGTTATGTTTTTATTCATTTTCTTTCCATTTATTTTTTAATTTTTTTATACATCAGGTTCTTATTAGTTATCCATTTTATACACATCAGTGTATACATGTCAATCCCAATCTCCCAATTCATCACACCCCCACCCCCACCTCCCCACCGCTTTCCCCCTTGGTGTCCATACATTTTTTCTCTGCATCTGTGTCTCAATTTCTGCCCTTCAAACCAGTTCATCTGTACCACTTTTCTAGGTTCCACATATATACGTTAATATACGATATTTGTTTTTCTCTTTCTGACTTACTTCACTCTGTATGACAGTCTCTAGATCCATACATGTCTCTACAAATTACCCAATTTTGTTCCTTTTTATAGCTGAGTAATATTCCATTGTATATATGTACCACATCTTCTTTCTCCATTCATCTGTCGATGGGCATTTAGGTTGCTTCCATGACCTGGCTATTGTAAATAATGCTGCAATGAACATTGGGGTGCATGTGTCTTTTTGAATTATGGTTTTCTCTGGGTATATGCCCAGTAGTGGGATTGCTGGGTCATATGGTAATTCTATTTTTAGTTTTTTAAGGAACCTCCATACTGTTCTCCATAGTGGCTGTATCAATTAACATTCCCACCAACAGTGCAAGAGGGTTCCCTTTTCTCCACACCTCTCTGGCATTTGTTGTTTGTAGATTTTCTGATGATGCCCATTCTAACTGGTTTGAGGTGATACCTCATTGTAGTTTCGATTTGCAATTCTCTAATAATTAGTGATGTTGAGCAGCTTTTCATGTGCTTCTTGGCCATCTGTATGTCTTTGGAGAAATGTCTATTTAAGTCTTCTGCCCATTTTTGGATTGGGTTGTTTGTTTTTTTAATATTGAGCTGTATGAGCTGTTTATATATTTTGGAGATTAATCCTTTGCCCGTTGATTTGTTTGCAAATACTTTCTCCCGTTCTGAGGGCTGTCTTTTCGTCTTGTTTGTAGTTTTCTTTGCTGTGCAAAAACTTTGAAGTTTCACTAGGTCCCATTTGTTTATTTTTGTTTTTATTTCCATTACTCTAGGAAGTGGATCAAAAAAGATCTTGCTGTGATTTATGTCAAAGAGTGTTCTTCCTGTGTTTTCCTCTAAGAGTTCTATAGTGTCCAGTCTTACGTTTAGGTCTCTAATCCATTTTGAGTTTATTTTTGTGTATGGTGTTAGGGAGTGTTCTAATTTCATTCTTTTACATGTAGCTGTCCAGTTCTCCCAGCACCACTTATTGAAGAGACTGTCTTTTTTCCATTGTATATCCTTGCCTCCTTTGTCATAGATTAGTTGACCATAGGTGCATGGGTTTATCTCTGGGCTCTCTATCCTGTTCCATTGATCTGTATTTCTGTTTTTGTGCCAGTATCATATTGTCTTGATTACTGTAGCTTTGTAGTATAGTTTGAAGTCAGGGAGCCTGATTCCTCCAGCTCTGTTTTTTTCCATCAAGACTGCTTTGGCTATTCGGGGTCTTTTGTGTCTCCAGACAAATTTTAAGATTTGTTGTTCTAGTTCTGTAAAAAATGCCATTGGTAATTTGATAGGGATTGCATTGACTCTGTAGATTGCTTTGAGTAGTATAGTCATTTTCACAATATTGATTCTTCCAATCCAAGAACATGGTATATCTCTCCATCTGTTTGTGTCATCTTTAAGTTCTTTCATCAGTGTCTTACAGTTTTCTGCATACAGGTCTTTTGTCTCCCTAGGTAGGTTTATTCCTAGGTATTCTATTCTTTGTGTTGCAGTGGTAAATGAGAGTGTTTCCTCAATTTCTCTTTCAGATTTTTCATCATTAGTGTATAGGAAAGCAAGAGATTTCTGTGCATTAATTTTGTATCCTGCAACTTTACCAAATTCATTGATTAGCTCTAGTCATTTTCTGGTGGCATCTTTAGGATTCTCTATGTATAGTATCATGTCATCTGCAAGCAGTGACAGTTTTACTTCTTCTTTTCCAATTTGTATTCCTTTTATTTCTTTTTCTTCTCTGATTGCTGTGGCTAAGACTTCCAAAACTATGTTGAATAATAGTGGTGAGAGTGGACATCCTTCTCTTTTTCCTGATCTTAGAGGAAATCCTTTCAGTTTTTCACCATTGAGAATGATGTTTGCTGTGGTTTTGTCATATATGGCCTTTATTATGTTGCAGTAGGTTCCCTCTATGCCCACTTGCTGGATAGTTTTTATCATACATCGGTGTTGAATTTTGTCAAAAGCTTTTTCTGCACCTATTGAGATGATCATATGGTTTTTATTCTTCAGTTTGTTAATATGGTGTATCACATTGATTGATTTGCGTATATTGAAGAATCCTTGCATCCCTGGGTTAAATCCCACTTGATCATGGTGTGTGATCCTTTTAATGTGTTGTTGAATTCTGTTTGCTAGTATTTTGTTGAGGATTTTTGCATCTATATTCATCAGTGATATTGGTCTGTAATTCTTTTTTTTTTTTGTAGTATCTTTGTCTGGTTTTGGTATCAGGGTGATGGTGGCCTCAGAGAATGAGTTTGGGAGTGTTCCTGCCTCTGTAATTTTTTGGAAGAGTTTGAGAAGGATAGGTGTTAGCTCTTCTCTAAATGTTTGATAGCTGTGAAGCCATCTGGTCCTGGAATTTTGTTTGTTGGAAGATTTTTAATCACAGTTTCAATTTCATTACTTGTGATTGGTTTGTTTGTATTTTCTATTTCTTCCTGGTTCAGACTTGGAAGGTTATATACCTTTCCAGGAATTTGTTCATTTCTTCCAGGTTGTCCCTTTTATTGGCATAGAGTTGCTTGTAGTAGTCTCTTAGGATGCTTTGTATTTCTGTGGTGTCTGTTTTAATTTCTCCTTTTTCATTTCTAATTTTAATGATTTGAGTCCTCTCCCTCTTTTTCTCAATGAGTCTGGCTAATGGTTTATCACTTTTGTTTATCTTCTCAAAGAACCAGCTTTTAGTTTTATTGATCTTTGCTATTGTTTTCTTTGTTTCTATTTCATTTATTTCTGCTCTGATCTTTCTGATTTCTTTCCTTCTACTAACTTTGGGTTTTGTTTGTTCTTCTTTCTCTAGTTCTTTTAGGTGTACAGTTAGATTGTTTATTTGAGATGTTTGTTGTTTCTTGAGGTAGGATTGTATTGCTATAAGCTTCCCTCTTAAAACTGCTTTTGCTGTATCCCATAAGTTTTGGATTGTCATGTTTTCATTGTCATTTGTCTCTAGGTATTTTTTGATTTCTTCTTTGATTTCTTCAGTGATCTCTTGGTTATTTAGTAACGTATTGTTTAGCCTCCACGCGTTTGTGTTTTTTACGTTTTCTTCCCTGTAATTGATTTCTAATCTCATAGCGTTGTGGTCAGAAAGGATGCTTGATATGACTTCAGTTTTCTTAAATTTGCTGAGGCTTGACTTGTGATCCAAGATATGGTCAATCCTGGAGAATGTTCTGTGCACACTTGAGAAGAAAGTGTAATCTGCTGTTTTTGGATGGAATGTCCTATAAATATCAATTAAATCTATCTGGTCTGTTGTGTCATTTAAAACTTGTGTTTCCTGATTAATTTTCATTTTGGATGATCTGTCCATTGGTGTAAGTGAGGTGTTAAAGTCCCCCACTATTATTGTGTTACTGTCAATTTCCTCTTTTATAGCTGTTAGCAGTTGCCTTATGTATTGAGGTGCTCCTATGTTGGGTTCATAAATATTTATAATTGTTATATCTTCTTCTTGGATTGATCCCTTGATCATTATGTAGTGTCCTTCCTTGTCTCATGTAACATTCTTTATTTTAAAGTCTATTTTATCTGATATGAGTATTGCTACTCCAGCTTTCTTTTGATTTCCATTTGCATGAAACATGTTTTTCCATCCCCTCACTTTCAGTGTGTATGTGTCCCTAGGTCTGAAGTGGGTCTCTTATAGACAGCATATAAATGGTTCTTGTTTTTGTATCCATTCAGCGAGCCTGTGTCTTTTGCTTGGAGCATTTAATCCATTCATGTTTAAGGTAATTATCAATATGTATGTTCCTATCTCCATTTTCTTAATTGTTTTGGGTTTGGTTTTGTAGGTCCTTTTGTTCTCTTGTGTTTCCCACTTAGTGAAGTTCCTTTAGCATTTGTTGTAGAGCTGGTTTGGTGGTGCTGAATTCTCTTAGCTTCTGCTTGTCTGTAAAGCTTTTGATTTCTCCATCGAATGTGAATGAGATGCTTGCCAGGTAGAGTAATCTTGGTTGTAATTCTTCCCTTTCATCACTTTAAATATTTCATGCCACTCCCTTCTGGCTTGTAGAGTTTCTGCTGAGAAATCAGTTGTTAACCTTATGGGAGTTCCCTTGTATGTTATTTGTTGTTTTTCCCTTGCTGCTTTCAATAATTTTTCTTTGTCTTTAATTTTTGCCAATTTGTTTACTATGTGTCTCAGCGTGTTTCTCCTTGGGTTTATCCTGTATGGGACTCTCTGCGCTTCCTGGACTTGGGTGGCTATTTCCTTTCCCATGTTAGGGAAGCTTTCGACTATAATCTCTTCAAATATTTTCCCAGGTCCTTTCTCTCTCTCTTCTCCTTCTGGGACCCCTGCAATGCGAATGTTGTTACATTTAATGTTGTCCCGAGGTCTCTTAGGCTGTCTTCATTTCTTTTCATTCTTTTTTCTTTATTTTGTTCCGCAGCAGTGAATTCCACCATTCTGTCTTCCAGGTCACTTATCCATTCTTCTGCCTCAGTTATTCTGCTATTGATTCCTTCTAGTGTATCTTTCTTTTCAGTTATTGTATTGTTCATCTCTGTTTGTTTCTTCTTTAAACATTTCTTGCATCTTCTCGATCTTTGCCTCCATTCTTTTTCCGAGGTCCTGAATCATCTTCACTATTATTCTGAATTCTTTTTCTGGAAGGTTGCCTATCTCCACTTCACTTAGTTGTTTTTCTGGGATTTTATCTTGTTCCTTCATCTGGTGCATAGCCCTCTGCCTTTTCATCTTGTCTATCTTTCTGTGAATGTCATGTTTTTATTCTTTCTTTCCTTTCTTTCTTTGGCTGCGTCAGGTCTCAGTTGTGGCATTTACAATCCTCGTTGAGTCATGCGGGATCTTTCGTTGCAGTGCACGGGATTCTCTCTAGTTGTGGTGTGCAGGCTTTTCTCTCTCTAATTGTGGTGCACAGGCTCCAGGGTGCATGGGCTCAGTAGTTTGCAGCACTCGGGCTCTCTTGTTGAGGCGCACGAGCTCAGTAGTTGTGGCACATGGGCTAAGTTGCCACACGGCATGTGGGATCCCAGTTCCCCGACCAGGGATCAAACCCACGTCCCCTGCAGTTGAAAGGCAGATTTTTTACCACTGGACCACCAGGGAAGTCCCTTAAGTGCTGGTTTTATTATTAACTTAGAACTTCTGAATATGTTACAATAATTGGGTTTTTAAAATTGAAAATCAATATCTAGGTGCATTAAACAAGCTATTTTTTTTAACGCCTCCTACATAGCCAGTGTTGTTTTAGGCACCAGGATCAGAGAATTGAACAAAACAAAATCTTGCCCTCATGGAGCTTATATTCTAGCTTGGAGAGAGAGGAAATACATACTAGTTTAGACCATTGCAATGGGAGAAAAATAAAGCTGAATAAACAGGAAAGGGAAGTGGGTTTGGGGGAGAAGAATGTAACTTTTAAAGAGATAGTCTGGAAAAGCTTATGGATAAGATGGCATTTGAATAGAGACCTAGAGGAAGAGGGGGAATGAATCATGAAGATACCTGGGAGAAGTGTATTTAGGCAGAGCAAATAGCAGAGCAAGAGCAAGAGCCATACAGACAAAAGTGTAATACATGAATTCAGAGAGGTAATTGGGGAAGTAGATCAGGAAGGGCCTCTTTGGCCATTATGCGGTTTTGGACTTTAGCTTTGCAGGAGATAAGAAGCCAGGGATTCTTTTGAGCAGAAAAATAATATAATTCAACATTAGTAACAAAGAAATTTCCAAGCATCAAGACCACTAAGGCATGCACTATAGAGCTTTCTGAAATTATATTATTTAGGATTTTGGAAATGTATAAACAGAGTCTGAAAGGCATAAATATATTAAAAAGGGTAATAATATTTGGGATAAAATGCAAGATTCCCTTTAATATTGTCTTGATGTTGTTTGTGAAATTTAAAAAAGATAATGTTGAAAACTATTAGCCATTCATATGTAATTTCTTTTCATGCTTTCAAGCCAAGTAAATCAACAGGGTAAATATCATTCATGAGTTCTATTTTTATACATAATACATATATGTATACATAATACAACATAATACATACATAACATCTATTTTTATACATAATACATACATATATATATACATACATATATATATATACATATATACATTATACATAATACATACATATAATGTCAATGGTGAAATGACTGTTGTAGTCTGAAGACAGTTTAGCTAAGGAAATAAAATGGTGCCAGCAATGTGGAAACCTGTGTCTGATGCTGGAGCCCTTCCACATTTTTTTGCCTTTTTTTCCCCTATACTCTGACATTGACTTGACAGGAGCTTTCTAAACAATCTCCTATTGGTTCTCAGTGAGTTTAGTTCATATTCTGACCATTGTGAACACACTCTACAACTTAAAAATACTTAAGCCCAACTTCACAATACTGAAAATTAGTTGGATAGAATTACCACTGATTACCAAGTTAATTTTCTCTCTCATGGAATCATGTTACAGATGGATAGATTTATACTACTAATAAAAGCATCTTTCTGGATTGCAAAAAAGAATGTAGAAAGTTTTCACAACTACTTTGGTGGTGGGAGGTAGTGGGGGAAAGAAAGAGTGTGAGCTCGTCTTTTAAAAGTGATAATGACTTTTAATTTAATTTTGCTAAAACACTTTGCCTCAGAGCTTAGCCCTATAGATATTGGGTTTCTCCTTGGAGTAGGTTTAGAGAAGTAGCACAGTACTTTTTCTAGCCCTGATGGTTTCTTCATTCTCAGGAAAGTCTCTTTCTCCTCTAGACCATTATTTCCTCAAATATAAAATGAAAAAAATTGATGCTAAGTTTCTTTCTTGATCTAAAACTATATGAAATATCTGCAAATTTTGAGAAAGCCAAATATTTTTTGAGAGGAAGGAGAAATTTTATAAATAAGAGTATTATATGAAATTACTTATAGTCTGCTGCTACTATAAGAGTAAGTTAATAACCACACCAGTGTATTCTAAAGAAATATACTAAAGGAAATACCTTGCATCCATTGAAGAGAAATTGTGGTTTTTAGATTTCTGCCTCAGGAGTGACAGATTCAGAAGAGACAAAAGCTACATAGCTCTGTTTTTTCCCAGGCCAGGCCTGGTACGTACCAGCAGGTGGTAGTTACAAGCACTGCTGCATGCTGGGAAGGCAACCTTCCCCTGCCCTCCACAGACCACCCACCCTAGGATGGAATGTGTTCCAGACTCAGGTAAGCCAGGTGTGCAATAGACAGCGGACGGGGGGAAGGGAGGATGTTGCTTGCACACCTTTCCTGAAGGACAGGCCCCTCAACTTGCAGTGTCCCCTTGGCCCAGCAGCTGTGTTAGAAGGAAGTGCAAACTCAAGTGTTAGTCTATAAGCGTATATCAGAACTCTAGGTGTGCATTTCATCTACTAAGTGTCCCAAAAGAGCAGGCTGTTAACGAGTTACTTTACCTCTGGCAAGTAACAGTGATACCCAACTAGACAAAAGACAACAGTGCAGAGTACTGCTCTGAATAGAATATCCTTTACAGTGTAGATACCTTCTCCTTAAAGTTTCTCTTTATCAAATCTCATTCTTGAAGACTAGAAAGAACCTTTTGTCTAACTGAAGATAAACCCCTTCATACTTTAATTCAGTCAATTTTGAAATTCTTTCTTAGCTGAAACATCAGTTTCCTATTTAAAACATTGTGGCAAAAGGATTTTAAACCAGCAAAAGAAAAATCTATATAGAAGGGTGAGGAGAATTTCTGTGACTGTTTGAATAAAATAATGTCCTTATGAGACAAAGACTTCACCAAAGGTTACAAGCAAAAGAAAACTCTATTCTCAGCAGTGAAAGGATCAATATTAAATAAGGAGATTAGAGAGAAAAAAACAAATTTGGGGCGAAAATATGATGAGGTGAGGGGCTTAGACTGTTGGAAAATAGGAAACCACAGTGAGAAAATAAAAGACTGTTCAGTACAGTGAGGGACTTTAGACTGAGGTCTGAGGTCCCAGGGTTCACCATGGCAAGCTTGGCTCCTGCAGGCCACAAGTGTTCTTCATATAATTGCCAGATTGTTAGAGAATTTTTTCAATTTCTGTTTACTTTATTAAAAATTGCCAAAATGGTGTTTCTGAAATTAAGCAGAAAGCCCCAATGAAATAGAAAAATCAAAAGTTGTCAGTTGTGGACAGAGAAAATAAGAAAAGTGTAAAAATATATCTGATTTATTTTACATTGAGCTTATTTTGGGGGGGCTGATGAAGAAGTAACATTTGGTCCTTGAACCACATTTATGGTTTCTGAATAATAAGTTTAGTATATTTTACCCATAATTATTCCAACAACCTTTAAATAAAATATTTTCATGCCCTTTGGTCAAGAATAAAGTTCAAATTAATTAAGAACTTTTTTTTTTTTTTTTTTGCGGTACGCGGGCCTTTCACTGTTGTGGCCTCTCCCGTTGCGGAGCACAGGCTCCGGATGCACAGGCTCAGCGGCCACAGCCCACGGGCCCAGCCGCTCCATGGCATGTGGGATCCTCCTGGACCGGGACATGAACCCGTGTCCCCCGCATCGGCAGGCGGACTCTCAACCACTGCGCCACCAGGAAAGCCCTAATTAAGAGCTTTTAATGGAAGAGACATCAGAAAAGCAATGTTTGGCCCATGATCAGTTTTCACCTCCCTCCAATTGAGACAGTTGCTCCAGAATCCTCAGTAGAAGAGATGGCCAGTGGGAAGAAGTCAGTGTGGGGTAAGAGAAAGCACGTGGGCTTCAGAGTCTGATAAACTCAAGTTCAAGTCCCAGCTCTTCTATTAACCAGCTGTGAAACTTGGACATGTTGCTTGGTATCTCCGAACTTTGATATGTTAATCTGCAAAAATTAAATGTAATGGTATAAAGAAAATGCTTAAGTATCTGGCATAGAAGAAAAACTTGATAAATGTTAGTTTTCATCCTTTTTTCTTTGCCCCCCCCAAATAAGTGAGGCTCATAATTTAGCTTTTTTTTTCTGATATCTTAAGGTTGTCATTTTGAGCATAAACAGTTATACTGATTTGTAGTAAATCATAATTTCAGTGCAAATAAAGATGAGTGAGTCCAGTAAAAATAACATGTCTCACATTGCAGTGCCTTTAGCATTCTTATATCTGTTTTTTATTATGCTTCCAGAATTAGTGTTACATTTTGCTACTGCCTACCTCTAAAATGGCTACCACTTCTCTCTTTTATATTGTTCTTTCTGTTCTACTATAAACCAGTAAACCACAGCTTTCTACACTTATTTGTAAAATCAAAGTATACAGGGTCTAAATGACCCTTAGAATAAGCGGAGCATCACTTTATTCCTTTGACCATGGATGTAGTAGATATTCAAATGTTAGATGAGCAGGTGATGAAATAAATGACACTAATTTGGGTATCTCAGAAGTCTTTAATGTCTTTGTGATTCTCAACTATATTCTTAAAAGATGCAATTATTGGATAAAATACTTCTAGAGAAGTGAAAGATTGCTAAATGCACATGTATAGTGTTTTATTTGAAATACTTAATATCAGTACGAGGTTTTTGAAAAGAAAGGAATATGAAAATCTGTGATGTATGAAGAACCCTGACATTACCCAGAAATGTGTTTCTCATATTCTTTCTGTAGTTTGTAAAAGAAGAAGAAACTTGTGTCTTTAGGTGATTTACTGAGTTAATTTTTAAATGTGGCCAATTGAACACACAAGTTACATTCTCTCTCTCTGAAGGCCCCCACTAATATTATAGTAAATAGATAAACAGATAAAGTTCTAACCCCTCAAAGACAAAGAGAATGGGAAGGAAAGTAAAGCAAGTATGTTTTAATCTGGAAAGCAGATGATTGAAAACCAGTTGCCTAAAAGCTAAAACCTCAATTAGCAGGAGGTCTTCCTACCGGAAGAAAACCTGTGCCACATAACCCCAGAAGCCTCAAAAATTAGAGTTCCCAAGTATCTCAGAAAATGAGGGTACAAGTAGGGCTGGAAAGAGGAGGATTGGTTGAAAGTCTAAATAAGAGGCAGTTCAGATGCCCTAGATCCCATCTGCTACATGTACAGCCAAGTGAATGCCCCTCCCCAAACACTGGCAGAAGACAAGATGTTGAACCAAAGTTACTCAGGACATGGGGGCACCAGGTACAGCCATACAGAAATCATACAAAAACAAAATGATTAAGTGAAAATCTGTTCCTTAAACACTGAGACACTCAGCCCCTTCTTCTATGAACCTCTGAGAAAATGAGCAGGCCATGTCATATACTCTAGGCTTAGAGGGCATAGGATTCCATTCTTGTGACACTAACTGTCCCAGGAGAATAGACCTATAAATATTGACAGTTGGGATTCCCCAGCAGGGTCTCTGCTTAGTCATCCAAATTGGGGCCCCTCATGCTGACTTTGTATCCAGCTTGTGATTAGATCTAGATTGTGAAACACTGAAATCCATCTGTGCATTAATCTTAAGTATGAACAGAAATCTCCAGATTACCACATATTTAAGGAAAGCCTACAACCTGAAATACAAAGAAAGAACTCAGAGGAAACAAAGACCATGCAGGAAACAAAAGAATATCTTTAAAAATTAGAATTTCACAGAGATGAGAAAATATTGCAGCCATGAAGCAAAAACAAAGTACTGTAAAAACAAAACAGGGAGCCCAAAAGAACTCCTGAAAATTAAAAATACAATTGATGAAATGAAAAATTCAGCAGAAGGACTGGAAAATAAAGTTAAGGAAATTGCCTAAGAAGTAGGACAAAGTAAAAAGATATGAAAAGCAGAAGAAAAAAATACAAGAAAATTCAAGACTCAGTTCAGGACCAAAATCCAACAGAGAAAATAAATGAGAGGAAATTAGCAAAGAAGTAATACAAGAGATATCTTCAGAAGTGAAACACATGACTTTCAGATTGAAAAGACCACTGAGTTTTTGAACAAAAAATGAAGGAAGACCTATACCACGACAGAAGAAATCAGGGGTAAGAAGTGCCTAAAAGTTTCCAGAGAGGACAAAATAGGACATGTACAAAAACGTTAGGAATTAATTGGACTTATGAAGAACAGTACTTAAAGTAGGAAACAATGGGGCAGTCCTTAAAAACTCTGAAAGAGGGACTGCCCTGGTGGCGCAGTGGTTAAGAATCTGCCTGCCAATGCAGGGTTTGAGCCCTGGTCCGGGAAAATCCCACATGCCACGGAGCAACTAAGCCTGTGTGCCACAACTACTGAGCCTGCGCACCTAGAGCCCATGCTCCACAGCAAGAGAAGCCACCGCAGTGAGAAGCCCACGCACCACAACAAAGAGTAGCCCCCACTCGCCGCAACTAGAGAAAGCCCACGCACAGCAATGAAGACCCAACGCAGCCAAAAATAAATGAATAAATAAATAAATTTATTTAAAACAAAAAACTCTGAAAGAAAATTAGTTCCAACCAAGAATTCTATATCCATCCAAACTATCAGTCAAGTATAAGGATGAAATAAATATACTTTCAGACATACAAGGTCTCAAAATTTCTCTTCCCATGCACCCTTTCTTTGGAAGTTGTTTGGAATCCAAGAAATAAAGGAATCTAACTCGGGGTTGGGGGGTGGAGGTGGAAGGAATTCTTAGGATGAAGATGAAGGGCATCTCAAAATAAGAGCTGTGTAGCATGCCTAGAGAGCAACCAGTCCAGATTACAGCAGGAGGATGGCGGTTTCAGGACAATTGTCTCCATTGGAGGGAGAAAAAGAATCAACAATCCCTGATGTGTTTGAACTTGAGAGGAAATTCCATTTTAACCAGAAAGATTGACAATGAACTAGTGATACATACATAAGAAATTCAACATCTGAGTGAAACCAAAAATTTGTACAAGAAAGTAAATGTAATCATTTACTAAATAGCTTAACTGTGAATAATATTTGTATAGTCATACTGGAAGAAACAATATTTTGCTGTCGGTAGTGCTGTGGACCAGATGTTCTGATTCTCCCCCTCTTACCAAGTACATAGTAGAATGACGTTTCTTGTCTTCCTTGTGGTTGAATTGGACTATGTGATTCGTTTTGGCCAATAAGTTGTTAGCAAAAATGATGTGTCATTTCCAGGCAGCTCATTTAATGTAGACACAAGACCCTCCAGAGATATTTTTTGCTCTCTGCCACTGTGACCTACAGTCCTTTGTACTGTTCAATACACTAGCCACTATTTAAATTAAAATTAACTAAAATTAAAAATTCAGTCCCATGTCACACTAACTACATTCGAAGTACTCGTTATCCACATGTGACAAGTGCAGATGTAGAACAGTATAGATTGAAACATTTCAATCATTTTAGAAAGTTCTGTTGGGCATTGTTGCTCTAAATGATGGTTGCTTTGTCACCTAGACTCTGAAGTAAAGACAACAGGAGCCCCAGCCAGTCTCAGATGAACATGTCATTTGAATGAAAAATAAAGCTTTATTGTTTGAAACCACTGAAATTTTTGAGGAATTTTTCACTGCAGCATAACCTAGCTTATCCTGACTTATACAGAAATCCTTGATTCAAACTCAGCTCCTAATACCACCTTCTGTATTGGGATAGGCTAGATTATGCTAGTCACAGCTTGAAGAAGCTCTGTGACTGTTTTATAGAGTTTCAAAGGGAACTTCCATCAGCACATACTGCAGAAAGATTCTACTGTAATTACTTTGGCTTAGGAATTGCTCAGTGGTTAGAGATGGTCAACAGTCTTAAACAAGGCTATTCTCAGAAAAGTAACTTTCATGGAATGTCTAAATGAACAACTATAAACAATGGAGGGAATATTTGCTTGTGTTTGTGAAGATCTTCCTTTTGAATCCTAGTGATCATTTATTCCTCTATCTTTTGATAGAACTGGTGCAGATAAAGAATGAGAATGAGGCAAAGACTAGTTGTTACTAAGTAAGTGCATTTGTGAAGTTATTAGTAATAATTTACCAAGTGATTTCCCATTCGTCATCTTATTTGAACTTCATGGTAGTCCTAGCAGGTAGACAGATACAGAACCCAAAGCTTGGAAATGTGAAGTATTTACATACAGTCATGTGACGTGCTGGAGGAGGAACTGGAACTTAAATACAGTGCTATCTGATTCCAAGTCCAAACTTCCTTTCTCCCCACCTTTAGCTTCTTGTTTCTGCCCCTTTCTTGGTAGTGAGGCCTTCAGGAGCCCCTCTTCTCCGTGGGAAGAGTGAACCCTTATGTAGCCAGTATCACATGCCAAGGCACAGAGCTCCTAGCCTGATAATTATGTATCTAGCCACTGTACTTCTACAAGAGCTGTACTTCTCTGCCAGAGCTGATGTTCACACACAGTAGTATTTACTCCTGGTAATAGTAGGAATCACAGTAAGAGTAGCAGTTATAGTAGCACATGACACTTCTGTAGGACTTACCTATGTGCCAAACATTGTTCTAAGAATTTACATATGTTGATTCATTAGATACTAAGATTATCCTCATTTAACAGTTGAGGAAACTGAGACACAGAAAGGTTAAGGAACATGTCCAAGATCACATATAGCTGCAAGGCCAGAACCCAAGCCCAGGCTCTGACTCCTTGTCCAGCTTTTAACAGGCATATTACTTCCTGTAAACCATAAATAAACAGAGCTCAATATGACCCTATGTATTAGGCAAAAAACTATTTTACCATTTTGTAATAAGAAATGCAAATTTTTTCCTAAGAGAGGAATTTAGATTAGATACTTTAAAAATTCACTTTAACAAGAAACAGTGCTGTCAGTTTACCAACTGGTTTGTTTTCTGAGTTTATACAAATTTGTAATATACTTTATTCAATTGAATAACTAATATTTATTGAGTGCTTATTATGCACCTAGGCACGAGCTAAGCATTTTATGTTATTAGCTCATTTAATCCTCACAAGAACCCTATGTTATAGGTAATGTCATTATCCATGTTTTATAAATGAGAAAATTGAAGCTTGGAAGTAACAACCTACCCAAGGTCACCCAGCTAGCGGGCGCAAAGCTGAGATTTGAACTCGACGATCTGACCTTAGAACCAATACTCAAACATTCAGATGGCACCTCTATAATTTCAAAATTATTTATGATTCCAGAAATTTTCCATATCATCTCTGTTCATTTTTGGTGGTTTTATTGAAACACAATTACTGTATTTTTTTTCTATCTAGGTTTATGTTCCAGATGAAAATAATGCTATTTTGGGAAGAAATACAAATAAGCAAGTTTTCGAAGGCTTGACAACTGGACTTCTCAAAGTCAGTGCTGTGGTTTTTGGCTGCCTGATTGCCAATCGACCAGATGGAAACAGCCAGCCAATTACACCAAAAATATCAACACAGGAAATGAAAAGCAAACCCTCACAAGGTGATGCTTTTAACAGTCGAGTTCAGGACCTCATCAGGTAAATTTCTAAAAACTGTCTTTTTTGTTAAAAAAAATATATTAAAATAATTTAAGTCTCAGGGCCCAATGTGATGGCAATCTTTCTCACACCATCCACAAATTCCTAATACAAAATATACCACATTTTGTAGAGAGAAGTAAAATCCTATTAATGAAAAGCATTACAGTTAGAGCTCATTTGTCTTTCTTGATATTTAGATATTTGATATTAGAATAGGTAGTGTCCAAGCTTTTTATAACTTTTTTTGCTGTCAACTCCTTCCAACTCAAAGAATTTCTAAGAATTTCCCTATCTCAGGTCATCTCTGGTTATAAATTTGGTTCAGATTTAAAACAGTAATAATAGCTATCATTTATGGAGCACCCATTATGTGTAAGGTACTGTAGTAGAGGCTTTACAGCCCTGTAAGTGTAGGATTTCTAATACAGACTTTGTAGGTAAGGAAATTGCTCAGTGAGGTTAAGTGCTTTGCCCAAGGTTATGTACTGAATAAGTTTAAAAGTTAAGTAGGAGAGTTGAGACTGGAACTCAGGTCTAGCTGTACTCCCAACAGCTGTATGTTTTCCACTACACAAATGTGGCAATTCCTAACACCTGTTCAAAGTCAACCCTGCTTCCTTCCAAGGTCACCTTCTCTCCTGGGAAATTTATTCCTACTTTGACATCTGAATTCTTTTTCCCTCATGAATCTGGAATCAGGTAGGACATTTAATTTCCCAACAGGGTTCCATCTGGTGTTAATCAATTACCTGTCCCACCTATCAGAAACTCCTCTGTGATCTGCACTGATCTCTGACTTCCAAAACCCATGCAATTTGTTACTCTCTGAAGCTTATAGTAGGTTCATAGGAGAAAGAGAATGCCCTCTTCTGCATTTGCTTCTTTCACAGTTCATAAATTTTACATTGGTCTCTTGTAGTGCTTTCTTGAAAACAGTTGTTTCATTCAGTATCTTTCTTACCCTTGATTACTTTGTTAACTTGTCCCTTCCATCTGCCTGCCCTCTTTCCCCAGGCATATTTATTGCTAGAGAGTACTAGGCCCTTTGGGTCCACAACCATTTATCATACAGCACTTTGACCCTCCCTGGCCTTTCTCTCAGTTGCTTGATCCCATTCAATTTCCCCATGTCCTTCTGGTCATTGTAGAACCTGGCCCTCTTTGCTGATGAATGCCATTCAGCCCCAGCATTCTCCCTTGGGCTACTCTGTGATGCAGCAACCCTGCATTCTTGTCATCCAGACAGCTTAGCCACATGCCTCAGCTGTGATGAGGCAGAAGGTCCAGCCAAGGGCTTCAATGCAATTCTGGTGGGCCTTCCGGGAGAAAGTACCTACATTTTTACATATATTATTATAGTTACCAGATCCTTTGTAAAAAGAAGAAGGTTATTGGGGAAAAAAAATAACAGTGGTAATCTGCCAAACCAAATAACTCATGTAGCTTAAAAAGGGTGATTGACAATTATAGTACTTCAGTACAAAACCATGGCACTCTTTATCTGACTTGAACCACTTTTGTTAAATATTGTTTTCTTGTAGATAATGCATTGTAGGCTGGCTTGATGATCCCTATATGTAGAACCACAAACCTTATCTCAGATTTTCTTAAGGAAGCAAACAGAACATGTTTAACTACTTTCATGCTTTCGTTCTCACCTTCTCAAATATGAAGTGACAGGAAATCTCACACCACTCCCTGCTACAACCTGTGCATTTTTTGTCAGTTTATATCTCTAGCATTGTAAAGTTGTGAGGAAAGCGTTCCAACACAGTCTTTGGCACTATTCTCTAACCTGTACCCCTAAGGTAGAGCTGGAACAGGGCACATCACCCTGACATATGTCCCTGTTCTCTCCTTATCTGGCATAGAAGAGGCAAGAGGGTGTCTAACCAAGATGAGGTAATAACAGTGTTTATTCTCATTATTTTACATAGTTTAGTCAAGTTTCTAGATCTAAGGGATCCTCAAATATTTATCACCTCAAAATATGATCACTTGTACTCACTTTGTGCCAGACACTTCACAAGGTCCTGGGATTAAAAAAAAAAAACAAATTAAAAAAAATCCTTTAACAGAATATCCAAATAATATCTTTTGGCTATCAAACATCAGCATTCTTTTTTCTATAAGATGCAAATATTGTCTGTGTCAAATGTTTAGCATAGTTCTAGGAAAGCAGTATTATGTGTAGGGTAGAAGCAGATTGCAATTTGAAAAAACACTGGTTTGAAATTTGCTCAGGAAATGCATCAACCCTGAAGCTCTGCAATTCTGTTTTTTCCCAGCTTTACTGAGATATGGGTGACATACAACATTGTGTAAGTTTAAGTTGTACAACGTGATGATTTGATACACATATATATTGCAAAATGATTGCCACAGTAACGTTCATTAACACCTTCCATCAGCTTACATAATTACCGTGTGTGTGTGTGTGTGTGTGTGTGTGTGTGTGTTTTGAAACATTTAAGAGCCACTCTCTTAGCAACTTTCAAGTATGTAATACGGTATTGTTATTTTTAGCCACCATGTTGTACGTTACATCCCCAGAACTTATTCATCTTATAAATGGAAGTTTGTACCCTTTGACCAACATCTCCCCCTTTCCCCGAACCTCCACCCCAGCCTCTGGCAACCACCATTCTACTCTCTGTTTCTGTGAGTTCAGCTCTTTTAGTTTCCACATGTAAGTGAGAACATACAGGATTTATCCTTTACTGTCTGACTTATTTCACTTAGCATAATGCCTTATATGGCCACCCATATTGTCACAAATTGCAGGATTTCCTTATTTTTTATGGCTGAATAATATTTCATTGTGTGTGTGTGTGTATTTACCACTTTTCTTTATCCATTCATCTATTGATGGACACTTTGTTTCCATGTCTTGGCTATTCTGGATAATGCTGCAGTGAACATGGGAATGCAAGTGTCTCTTCAAGATAATGATTCACTTCCTTCAGATATATACCCAGAAGTGGAATTGATAGATCATATGGTGGTTCTGTTTTTAATCTTTTGAAGAACCGCCATACTGTTTTTCACAGTGGCTTTACAAATATACTTTCCCCACCAACAGTGTACAAAGGTTCACTTTTCTCTCCACATCCTTGCCAATGTTATCTCTTGGTTTGGGGGGCTTTTTAGTTTTGTGTTTTTGTTTTTGATAATAGCCATTCTAACAGATGTGAGGTGGTATCTCGTTGTGGTTTTAATTTGCATATCCCTGGTGATTAGTGATGTTGAACATCTTTTCCTATACCTATTGGCCATTTGTATATGTTCTTTGGAAAACTATCTATTCAGGTCCTTTGCCCATTTTTTAATTGGATTATTTGTGGTTTTACCATTGAATTGTAGGAGTTCCTTATTTTTTCGAATATTAACCCCTTATCCAGTATATGGTTTGCAAATATTTTCTCCCGTTCTGCAGGTCGCCTTTTCATTTTTTTGATTGTTTCTTTTGATGTGCAGAAGTTTTTAAGTTTGAAGTAGTCCCACTTGTTTATTTTGCTTCAGTTGCTTGTGCTTTTGGTGTCATATCCAAAAAAATATTGCCAAGACCAATGTCAAGTTTTTTCCTCTATGCTTTCTTCTAGGAGTTTCATGGTTTCAGGTCTTACATTTAAATCTTTCATACATTTTGAGTTCTTTTTTTGGGAATGGTGTAAGATAGGGGTCCAGTTTCATTCTTCTGCATGTAGTTATCTGATTTTCCCAGCACCGTTTATTGAAGAGAGTATCCTTTCCCCAGTGAGTATTCTTGGCTCCTTTGTCAAATATTCATAGACCAGATATGCATGGGTTTATTTCTGGGCTCTCAATTCTGTTCCATTGGTCTACATGTCTCTTTTTATGCCAGTACCATACTATTTGGATTGCTGTAGCTTTGTAATATAGATTGAAATCAGGAAATGTAATACCTCCAGCTTTGTTGTTCTTTCACAGGATTCCTTTGGCTATTCATGGTCTTTTGCTGAAGCACAATTCTTTTCATCATGTTCAATTAGAAATTTATATCTGTCTCTCGAAACAGGGAAATCAAACTTTGCAACCTAGAGGCAAATAGATAGTCCAAGTCACTGATACCAGCCTTTTGGAATCAAAAATTAGTAAACATAAGGCATCTATTCACGGAGAAGTCATAAAACTGTACTTTAGCCAAGCACTTTCCTAGCTGCTAGGATGTACTACAGGCACCTCAGGCTCCACAAGTTCAAAACTGGACACCTTATCTTTCCACCCAAAGGAGGTACTTTTCCTGTGTCTTCTGTCCTTACCTGTAGCACCAGTATCCCATTCCGTTACTTAAGCCAGCATTCTGAGCATTGTAAAAAACTCTTCACAATCCTTTACCAAACCAATATCCAATTAAGTCTTTAGTACCTATTGATTCTACCTTGTAAATATCTCAGATTTACCTTTGCTCCATTGCTACTTCTTTAAGAGTGCAGTCTCTCTTGTAATAGCAGATAGCTTGCCTCTGCCTCTCTCCCCATTCTCCTTTTTAAAATAACTTGTTTCCTAATTATAAAATTAATATGTGCTCAGTGAGAAAAACAATTTGAAAAACATGGAAAAGCACAATGGATTTTGTTGAATACACAAAAATTATCTTTAATCCCACCACCCAAAGATAATCATTGGTTTTGTTTTGGTTTTGGTACATATATATGTGGTTATTTTATGAAAAAAATTGTAATATTTATACACATTGTTTGGTCATACTTTTTTTTAAGTGCTTTTTTCCAAATCAACAGAAACGTGCAAATGAATTTTTACTGGCTTTCCAAGTATTTAATTATGTAGCCATGATTTGCTTTAGGTAACCTATTATTACTTACATAGGTTTATTCCAGTATTTTACTCTTACAGATAATACTGTAAAGAACATCTTTCCCTACAATTGATTATTGTCTTCTATTAAACATTGAGAAGTATAATTTGGGGGTCAAAGAATATGCATTAAGGATTTTGATCCATATTGCCAAATTGTCCTACATAAAGATTACATATGAGTACGTCCTTGTACCCTCAGCCTAGACACTGTTGGATATCATCATTCTTTTGAGTCGTAGCCAAACTGAGAGGCGAAAATATTTCATTTTTTGTATTAGTAGTTATATTGAACATTTTTTAATGTTCACTGGCCATTTTAATTATTTTGTGAGTTGCCTGTTCATGTACTTTGCCCATTTTTCTATCGGAGGTATTGACTTTTTTAATTGTAAAAGCTCTTGATGTATTAAAATCATTAGGCACATGCATAGAGGGGCAACCATACGAAAGATAGCAAGAGGGCAGCCATCTGGAAGCCAAAAAGAGAGGCCTCAGAAGAATCCAACCCTGCTGGCACCTTGATCTTGGCTTTTCTTGGCTTCCAGAACTTTGCTGAGATATGGATGGAATGTGCTAAAGAACAGCCAACCGTCTTGTACTATGGAATGGACTCCAGTGCTGTAGATGATGCTCCTATTTGTCAGGATCAGTGTTGATTCCCTGTGATAATCCTCTGTTTACAAGGTCTTAGTTCATTGCTTTTGATCAGATTCTGTCATCAAACAGATGGCCTCACAAGAAAGCCAGATAGTAACTATCCATAGACAAGAAACCATTGTGAAAACTCAGAATGCAGGAGATAGATGAGACTGAAGCATCTCCCCCTAGACCTCAGAGATCAAGAAGTACCACATTAGAAGGGTAAGAGGAGCAGCTACACTCTGACCACAACAGCCCTCCCACAGGCCAGCACAACACTGCATGAGCCCCCATACCCCCACAAGCCTGTGGTTTCTCCAGTGGGAAGAGGGAGCCCAAATGGACATCCAGCTCTCCCAGCATTGTGGGACACTTCCACTTGGGTCTCACCTCACTGGGATTGCTGGGGGAATCTGCAGAGCTTGACCACTGGTGATCAAGTAGAAAGGTGTGGAGGGGCTGACAGCAGTCAGCACTCAGATCTTGGTGGACTGTATTGCTGCTTGCAGTGGTGCCCAAGAAGAGATCCCAGGCAGCAGCTCTGCCCATCTGTGGAACTGAGCCTGTAGCCCCATCTGGCCACGGAGCTCAGTTGGCAGTTCTGCTGATTAGGGTCCCCAGTCCCCAGACTGTACTGGCTGTAGAGCTTGTTTTACCACACAACCTGGAAAGGAAAGCAAATTATCATCCTTGCCCTCTAGCTCAGCATTGCCTTTATTCTGACCATCTAGGAAGGCCAGCTGGGGAAGCCAGGCAGCCGCAAAGCCCAAACTACAGCCCTTCTTGGGCAGGGAACCAAGCCAACAGAACTACCCAACTGTTGAGCTTAGCCTCCGACCCCACATAACCAGGAAGACTGAACAGTAACCCTGGGCAGTCTTAGAGCCCAGCTATTGTCCCACTCAACTACAGAGCATAGCCTGCATCCTCACCCCACAATGGAGCCCAGACAAAGACTCTCCCAACCACAGAGACAGTTTCTTTACCCACCCAACTATGAGATATAAATGGAGGCCCCTCCCAACCAGAGAGGCCAGCCAGTGACCTTGCTCAACATCAGAGCACAGCAAGCAGCCAACCTGATCAAGAAGCCCAGCCTGTGGCACAGCCTTTCAGAATATTGAAGGAAAAAACTGTCAACCAAGAATGCTGTACCCAACAATGCTGTCCTTCAAGAATGAAGGAAAAGTAAAGACTTTGCCAAACAAACAAAAGCTGAAGAAGTTCATCACCACTAGACCTGCCTTACAAGAAATACTAAAGGGCATTCTTCAAGTTTAAAGAAAAGGATGATAGGGACTTCCCTGGTGGTCCAGTGGTTAAGACTCTGCACTGCCAATGCAGGGGGCCCGGATTCAATCCCTGGTCAGGGAACTAGGTCCTGCATGCCACAACTAAAGATCCCGCATGCTGCAACTAAAGATCCCACATGCCGCAATGAAGATCCCGCTCGTGGCAATGAAGATCCCGCGTGCCTCAACTCAGACCCAGCACAGCCAAATAAATAAATAATTTTTTTTTAAAGAAAAGGATGATAAGTAATAACATAAAAACATATGGATGGGCTTCCCTGGTGGCATAGTGGTTAAGAATCTGCCTGCCAGTGCAGGGGACACGG
Source organism: Delphinapterus leucas (assembly GCF_059928025.1). NCBI lineage: Eukaryota > Metazoa > Chordata > Mammalia > Artiodactyla > Monodontidae > Delphinapterus > Delphinapterus leucas. The sequence continues at coordinate 62,185,307 of NC_143130.1, read as the reverse complement.
GTTCGAGCCCTGGTCCGGGAAGATCCCACATGCCGTGGAGCAACTAAGCCTGTGAGCCACAACTACTGAGCCTGTGCTCTAGAGCCCGTGAGCCACAACTACTGAGCCTGAGAGCCACAACTACTGAAGCCGGCGCACCTAGAGCCCGTGCTCCGCAACAGGAGAAGCTACTGCAATGAGAAGCCTGCTCGCCGCAACCAGAGAAGGCCCACGCGCAGCAACTAGAGAAAGCCCACATGCAGCAACGAAGACCCAATGCAGCCAAAAATAAAATAAATAAATTTTTTTAAAAAAAACATATGGATGTGTAATACTCACTGGTAATGGTAAACATATAGTCAAAATTCGATCCTCTGGTATTGTAATGGTGGTGCATAATTCACTTACAAGTCTAGTTTGAAAGTTAAAAATCAAACATAATAGGGCTTCCCTGGTGGCGCAGTGGTTGGGAGTCTGCCTGCCGATGCAGGGGACACGGGTTCGTGCCCTGGTCTGGGATGATCCCACATGCCACAGAGCGGCTGGGCCTGTGAGCCATGGCCACTGAGCCTGCGCATCCGGAGCCTGTGCTCCGCAACGGGAGAGGCCACAACAGTGAGAGGCCCGTGTACCACAAAAAAAAAAAAAAAAAAAATCTAACATAATAGATATAAACATAACCACAGTAATTTGTTATTGAATGAACACTATAAAAATACATAAATTATAACACGAATAACCTAAAATATGAGGAGGGAGAAATAAAATACAGTTGACTCTCAAACAACACAGGTTTAAAATGTGCAGGTCCACTTACATGCAGGTTTTTTTCAATAAATACTACAGTGCTACACAATCTGTGGTTGGTTGAATCTGTAGATGCAGAACTGAGGGTATGGAGGGCCAATGATGGGACTTGAGCATCTGCGGATTTTGGTATCTATAGTGGGTCCTGGAACCAATTCCCCACAAATACTGAGGGACAATTGTATAAAGTTTCTGTATGCTATCAAACTTTTTATCAACTTAAAATAGGTTGTAATATATATGTTTTATTTAAGCCTATACAAACCTGTAGTAGATACATATAGTGTAAAGAAGTCAAAGCATACTGCCGCAAGAAGTCATCAAATCACAAAAAAAAACAGCAGGAGAGGAAGCAAGGATCAAAGGATCTAAAAAGCAGAAAATAATTAGTGAAATGACAATAGTAAGTCCTTACCAATCAGTAATTATCAATACATTAAGTGTAAATGGATTAAGTTCTCCAGTCAAAAGACATAGAGTGGCTGAAGGGATAAAAAAACAGTATCCAACAATATGATGCCTATAAGAGACTCATTTTAGCTTTAAAGACACACATAGACTGAGAGCAAAGGGGTGGAAGATATTTTAAGGAAATGGTAAGCAAAAGAAAGCAGGAGTAGCTATATTTATATCAGACAAAATAGATATTAAGCTAAAAATGGTTAAAAGAAACAAAGAAGGTCATTATATGATAGAGAGGTCAATCCACCAAGGATATGACAGTGCTGTGGTAAATATTTATGCACCCAACATCGGAGCACCTAAATATATAAAACTGATACTAAAAGAACTAAAAGGAGAACAAAACAACAATACCATAATATGTCGGGACTTTAATACCCCACTCCCAACAATAGATAGATCTTCCAGACAGAGAATCAGTAAGGAAACAGCAGATTTCAACAACACTATAGGCCAAAAGGACCTAACAGACATATATAGAACACTCCATCCAACAGCAGCAGAATACATATTGTTCTCAAATACGCATGGAACAATTGCTAAGATGAATCCTATGTTACGGCACAAAACAATTCTCAACAATTCGAGAACACATAACTTATATCAAGTATCTTTTCCAATCACAGTGGTGTGAAACTGGAAAACAGTAACATTTTACAGTATATACATATGTCAAATCATCACATTGTACACCTTAAACTTACATGATGTATATATCAACTATATCTCAATAAACATGGGGGAAAATACATTAGCCCTTCATCTTACACGTTTCAAATGCTTTTTCTGTTTGTCATTATTACCTTTTAAAATATTTACGTTTTCTGTTATTTTATGATGAAGTATATCAACATACACCTAACAAAATTATCAATACCTGTGTACCAACTTGACAACATTTTTCAGTAACCAATAACATTTTTCCATATTGTCTTAGATCTTTTTTCTTATTGGTAAGAAACCAAATGTAGATACAGCTAACTCCCCATCTCCATCCCTTTCCTCTTACTCTCGCTCAAGATGTAAATCACTATGTTAGAGTGTGTGTATATAGTTCCTATGCATTTTTATAAAATTTTTATATACATGTGTGTAATATATATGTATATATGTAAATATATGCAAATATATAAAAATATATTTGTGTATATAAAATTTATATGTATATATATATAATAAATATCCATAAACAATATATTCTGCTTTCTATTTTTTATATTATTTAAAATTTACATAAATGCTATCATACTATTTTGTCAGTTTCTATGTTCACATAACATGGGGTTGAGCTCTATGTTGATGCATATAAATCTGATAAATTTATTTTAACTGCTCTACAGATTCTATTAAATGAATAAATTCCCAGTTCATCCATTTTCTATTTGAGGGCAATAGTTTCTATTTTTTCACTATTTCAAGCAATAATACAATGAATATCCTTGTAGAAACCTTCTTTTGCACCTATATGGGAGTTTCTCAAGCTTATATGCCTACAGTAGGAATTTATGAATGTTATGATAAATGCATGTCCAACTTTACCAAGTAACACCAAATTGTTCTCCAAAGTGATTTTACAGATTTCACTTTCCATCAGTAAAGGATAGGAATTCCATTTCCTCATATCCTTATCAGTGTTTTATATTAACTCACTGATTTTTGTCAGTCTGATATTTGTGAAATGGTATTTTGTGTTGTCTTCATTTTCATTGTATTTATGATTAGTAAGTTTGCATGCATCTATTTTAAAAACACTGCTATTATTACTACTAGTAACAATAAAACTAACAATAAAATGTATCAACTTCTTTGCATGTATTAGCTTATCAGTCACTTATTACAAGAACCTTATACTAACATTCTATTACATTAAAAAGGAAACAGACTAAGAGGGGCAAGGCAATTTGCCCAAGGTCATCCAGTAACTTGCAGGGCTAGGGTTCAGTATGTCAATATGTCATTTTCCTTCATTATAAGATAATAGGGTTAGTGGTCATCATTTCATACTTCCCAATTTTAAAACTGTAGGATAGTGGTCCCCAACCTTTTTGGCACCAGGGATCGGTTTTATGGAAGACAGTTTTTCCACGGACTTGGGAGGGAGCGGTTTTGGGATGATTCAAGCGCATTACATTTATTGTGCACTTTATTTCTATTATTATTACATTGTAATATATAATGAAGTAATTATACAGCTCACCATAATTCAGCATCAGTGGGAGCCCTGAGCTTGTTTTCACTTGCCACTCACTGATAGGGTTTTGATATGTGTCTGCAGGCAATTAATTTATTATAGTCTCTGTGCAGTCAAACCTCTCTGTTAATGATAATCTGTATTTGCAGCCACTCCCCAGCACTAGCATCTAGTGCTTCTTCAGCTCCAGATCATCAAGCATTAGATTCTCATAAGGAGTGTGCAACCTAGATCCCTCGCATGCGCAGTTCACAGTAGGGTTCGCACTCCTATGAGAATCTAATGTCGCCGCTGATCTGACAGGAGGTGGAGCTCAGGCGGTAATGCGAGTGATGGGGAGCAGCTGTAAATAAAGATAAAGCTGTGACAAAGTGAGAGAGTGGCGTGGACATATATACACTACCAAACGTAAAATAGATAGCTAGTGGGAAGCAGCCGCATATCTCAGGGAGATCAGCTTGGTGCTTTGTGACCACCTAGAGGGGTGGGATAGGGAGGGTGGGAGGGAGGGAGATGCAAGAGGGAAGAGATATGGGAACATATGTATATGTATAACTGATTCACTTTGTTATAAAGCAGAAACTAACACACCATTGTAAAGCAATTATACTCCAATAAAGATGTAAAAAAATAAATAAAATAAATAGTGATAAAGCTTTGCTAGCTCACTGGCCGCTCACCTCCTGCTGTGTGGCCTGGTTCCTAACAGGCCACGGATGCTCAGTAACCAGATAAATGCATTTCCAAATGTAAAAGGAGAAAGGGAACATTATTTTATACCTTTTAAATAGTAAACTTAGAAGAGGCTCCAAACATGATTCATCAGCTTTCCCCCTTTTACAAAAAACTGTATTAGTAAATGAATAGTGATAGGGATTTTAGTGCACTTACAAGCAGAAGCATCAAATCCTTTGCACATATTGCTGAAAGTTTGTATGTGTTGATTTTCGGAACTGCTGTATTCAGAGTCCTGCGCTTTTCATACATGTAAATGCAGTAGCACTGAATTGGTATAAAATGTCTAAGCTAAGGCTGATTTATCTACAAGGTCATTTATAGTCTTCAGATATTTTCAATTATTTCTGCTTTGTAGACTAATGAAAGAACTACTATTGTTGGTCCAGGTTAATAAACGACTCTGGAAAACTGTTTAATAGACTGAAAAGATGAAAATGACTTCATAAGTGTTACTGTCAACTCTCAGGACTGCTACTTTTCATAACAGAGAGCAATTAGACTCTCACTGTTATACTTCTAATGGTGATAGGGTTTTAAAAAAAGTAGAGAATCTAAAGTGGCATTAGAAGTTTAGGTTGTAACAGGAGTGTCTGGGTAGCATTATCTTATTTTCTGAATCCCTGAATTCTGGTGAATTTAGCTTCCTAGTACTTTAGGAAGTACTGCTTTTCAAGAGGATAGAGATCATTATAAATCATTTCAATTATTGTCAGACTCTCTAGACCGGTGAGAATGATCAGATGATCACTTTCCTGAAAAAATAGCATCAGAATAACCAAAAGAGAAAAGAGAACCATTTACAGAAATAGCTGATTATTCAGGACTAAATCTTAGGAAATTGTTATTTAAGATGCTGTACCCAAACGTGTGTGTGTTGTGTTTGCTTGCTTGAAGGGTCTAAGCCTGTGTTTGTTAAGATTTATCTTTGAAGGTGAAGATGTTGCCAGACTATGCATATTGCTAACACACATTTCTCCCCACATCTAGCTACGTGGTGAACATTGGTCTGATCGACAAGCTTTGTGGCTGCTTCCTCTCAGTGCAAGGCCCAGTGGATGAGAATCCCAAAACAGCCACATTTCTGCAGCATGCCGCAGGGCTCTTACGCGGAATGTGCACGCTGTGCTTTGCTGTCACCGGAAGGTAAGGCCTCTACTTGATGTCAGTCTGGAGTCAACTTTTGAAACATCTCTTGGATTTTGCTCATTTTGGAGTCATTTCATAGGGATGTACATGGTCATCTTGGGCTCTTTTCCTCTTTGTACTACCTCTGTCCTTATTGGCTTCCCATATTGAGACTTGTCTAATATGTCTCATTTTCCCTGGCTACATGCTCCTGTCAGAGCCTTTTTTTCTTGTTGGTGTCATAAACTTAACTATAATTTCTACAAGAGACCTTAGAAGTCATCCATTTCCTCTTCCACTGAGGTCCAGAGGAATCAAGTGATTCTCCTTGAGTCAGCAAGTCAGTGACAAAGCCTAGACCAAATCAAGTCAGGCCTTCAGCGCAACACGGCACAGCTTCACAGTGCCCTGACCATCACATGCTTTCAATTATAGCCTCCTAAGTTCTTTATTTTCCCCTTTGTCCTTCCAAGGTATCTCCATGAATAAGAGAAAGGAGCCATCCAAAAACAGTAGCCCCCTGACGTCACACATGACCCATGGGCATCATTTTAGCCAGTGTGCCAGGGACTACGACTGGCCTGCTTGGCTCTGTAAACCCCCTCACCCCACCCTGTGGACTGTCCTCAAAAACAGTAATTCTCTAAGAGAGACAGAGTAAACCACCTCGTGTTCTTTTCTCTCCCCTCCTACCAAGTAAAAATCATTTGCAATAGTGACTCAGTGTTTCCGATAGAAATATGACATATCCCTCAGGCATATTAAGGATGTTCAGTAAAACAATTTTCTTACAATTAAATTCTAAACAGCACTGCATACAAATTATATATATATATATATATATATATATATATATATATATATATATATCAGGGATTTGTCAAGAAGAAAACTAATGATTTGAAACTAATAAAGTCTAGCTACTTAAAGAAATCTTATCCAGCCGTATTCAATGTACACACAATGCTAATGTCTGTATTCAGAATATTTTAAAAGAGAATTTGTTTTCTGAAATGAACTTCCTCAACATTTGTTAGTCTGTTATGCATAGGACCCCGACACCCACCTATTCTTCCTTATTCTTGCCTAGTCCCTCTACCCTGAGTCACATTTCTAGGAAGATTAAGACTGTCTGAGTATCAAGGAAGCCAAGCACGACCTGTAGTCAGTGTTCCACTTAGTCTGTTCCCTCTAGAAATGTAGCCAGAGCCTACCTTCCAGGGATTTGATGAGAACTCAGGAAGTGGCTATGTGTAGGTCTGTGACTTAAGTAAGCTCGGGTGGTCCCACACTGCCCAGAGGCTGGCAGCAGTAACAGGGCTCCATCCAGGGCACTGGCACCTGCCAGCTTGGAAGCTGCCATGCTGCCCAGCTAGCTCCTGTGCAGTAGCCAGGCCACTCCCTGGGAGGTATCCTCTCACCCAGGAGACCCTTCCAACACTCACTCTTTTGTATACACACCATTATAAACCTGCCAGCGTTTCAAGTCTTTGTCACCTATACTCTTTCCTTGAATCCAGATGAATATCACACATAAACATTTCCATATGTGGTTGTTGTATAGTTTGTGGGCTTCAGCTTTCACTTACACATGGATTCAGTCACTTGAAATCTGTGGAACCTGAAAGAAGTTTAAAGGTCATTAATAGCCACTCATTTTTATAGGGAAAGCAACTGAGCCAAACTAACTTGAATTAGGACCCAAGATTCCTCCCTTGGTGTTCCCTCCTACACACTTGACTTTTTATTATTCAAAATATGGGAGCATACGTTTTGTTTCTTTGAAAATTTTCTCAATTACCTATGTGGAAAACAGGATCCTCTTCTCTTTAACACACACAGTCATGTCCTTGTCTAGTAGACATTGACTGAACATCTGCCTTGGGCCAGACACCAAGCTAAGTACTAAGGTTACTGCCCTCAGGGAGCCCAGAGTCTGGTGTGGAGTCAGACTTGCAAATTAATAGCTAAAACATAATAGCTGCAACAGAAGAGAATGTGCCCAGAGAAGGAAGTAAAGCACTTCCAAAGGAGGTCAAGAAGGGCTTCAATGGCCTAAATCTTAAAGGATCCAGGAAGACAAGTGGAGTAAAGAATTCATTCGGGAGAAAGGGCATAATATGGGCACTGCATGATATAGTAGATGTTATTGGTGCCTGTGGCCTATCAGGAGGTCACCTACAAGTGGCTTCCTGTATTTCTCTGCCTGAGGATATTCACTGAACAAGTAGCTGTTCGCTAGAAGTGCCAGGGAGTTAACACCCCCAGGAGTGACTCTCCAACAATACATTGGTGGGTAATATCCCAGCTCCGCTAACCCTTAGTGGGACGATCCTGAGGTATGTTCTGTACGGTTTCTCAAAGGGACCCAGTGGTAACCTGTTCATTAACACATACTTGATTAGCTTTTCTCCCTACCCTCTTTTCCTTCTCTACTTCCTCACAGATAAACTACTAACACCCATATCTTTGTTTCAGGGACTGCTTTGGGGGCAACCCAAACCAAGAGTTATGGATATATAAGACATTGTCTCATGTTCAGTTTGATGTAGTTTACAATAGGGTGACTGTGAAGAGTGGCAGGAGATGAGGTATTCAATGCGCTCCATACATGTTCACATTTCTGTGATAGGATGATCACTCCTGAAAACTATAGAAATGACTGGAATGGCATGAGCCTAGAGGCAGAAGGAATACTAAAAAGGCTCTTGAAATGTTGAGGGCCTGTGGAGACAGAAGAAATAGAGAGGAGCAGATACATTGAGGACACAGAATAAATGTAAGGGAAATGGCATAGAGCTGATAGTATGGGATGTAAAAGGAAGTGAGGAGTCTGCAATGACTCCCAAGTTTCTGACTTGAAATTTTTGAGTGGTAGATGGTATAGTCTCCAAATTAGGGGATATACGTGGTTTTCCATGATTCTAGACATGCCCAACGATTATCCAGGCAGACCAAAGTGTGAGTGTGTATGTATGAAGTTTATATATAAAACCTTATTCTATACGTATATACACGCACTCATAAAATGAAGTATAATTATTTCTATGTACATATACAACTGGATTTTAAATAAATCAATGATTAACCCTTAGTGGTTTTTAAGAATTCTTCATCTGTTTTTTACCCAATATAATTTCCTTCTCCAACCTCAGTTACTCTGCAAATTTCTATTGGTAGGCCTTGCTGCAAAAGCAGATTCGGGTGGTTTCCTGGCTTAATTTACCTAGGAAATTCTTAGCAGTATCAGTGTAAGCTGCTTCTCTGAGAGACAAGAAGAATGACCCCTGTCTGCTGTTCTTCCTCTCATCCTTCAATCTTCCAGCATTTCCTGAATACTGCCAAGCTACAGGAATACAGGGAGTTTTTCCTACATCTTCTGATTTGTTTACCTCTAATATTTACAGCCCATTTTGTGCTACAGTACTTCCCATTTCTTTGAAATTATATTTTTAAACTATAATGACCTGTTGAAAGCACTTTGTTGCATGTGTTAAATAGTCTCAGCACAAGGTCAAAGCCGTGTGTGGGGAGAAAGGTAGCTTGGTTGTTGTTATACTAGAGGAATTCACATAATTCCTGTTGGGGCTGCCAAGGGAAGCCAGCCAGAGCCTGAGCGCCGAGGAAGGCTTGTCCTCAAAGCCCTTCTGTGACCAACAGGAGTAAAAGACAAAGGGGGCCCAGAGAGACCTTCAAAAACTGCCTCTTGTGAACTGGCAGACCCTGAGATAATTATGTACACTAATTGATAGCACAGGGCTTTGAGTAAACACTTTGCAGTCTGCCGGTGGCCGGCCTTTGTGATGGTGATTATAGCAGGTCTGCCTTTGCACTGCCCTGCTATTGTGCCCTTAATCTTCTAATTTTTACCTAGGTTTTCTGAAAGACAATTTGGGTGTCAGTATTTACACTGTTAATCTCTGCTTCAGCATGGGGGAGAAAAGTTCTCACATGATTTTTGTACCAGCCTTGGTTTTGAACAGTAAACTTGCATTTCTTTAAGTAAAAATCGAAATTGTGATCTTCTGGTGAAAGGATTGATTTTTATATTAGGATTACTCTACAATTTTAATATGCGAATTGTTCACAAGCTATAATTCTTAATCACTTCAACAAAATTCAACAATCTGTAATAGGACTTTCAGAAATGACTGTTTGGCCTTAACTGTTACCAGTTTTCCATTCTTGGGCCTGCAAGAAATAAGGAAAAAAGGATAGTTTTCAAATCTCAGGGCAGTGACTCAACTGCCATAATTGGCTAAGGCTCGAGTCCCCCTTAAGGTGCTGACTCCTTAGCCAAACTAATAGGATCCGAACCGTAATGAGTGATTATAAATTGTAACCAACACAAAACCTTTCAGTTAATCAGCAATCATTTCTAGATGCATAACTATGCAAAGTACTATAGCAAGAGTGCCAAGAAGTAGTGGATCCAAAGTGAAAGAGTTTACAGTCCTTATGACTGCACAGAAGAAAAACAGGAGCTTGTAAAACTTAGTTAATTCTGATTGGTTGGAAAACACTATTCTGAATGCTAGAATATTTTTACACAAAAAGAAATTTGTTATTATGTGTATTTGTGGTTTTTATTTTCACATCTGTAAACTACACTAACAAAATGAGTTCTAGCCAAGGTCTCTGGAAACCTGTGTCATAAAAAGATAAGAATGATTTGTAATTTAGCCCATTAATTTTGTGGATATAAATGGGTGCTTCTCAAGTGTTTAAGGGTGCTTGAAAACCATTTGTTCAAGCAAAGGTAAACTTTAACTCTGCCTGCCTGAATTATTCATTCATTCATTAGACAAATATTTATACAGTGCTTGCTCTGTGCCAGGCCCTGTACTAGGCTTGGGAGAAAACAAAAATGACTAAGATGTTGATCGAGTCCTCAAGGACCTTGTAAGCTAGTAAAGAAGAGGTATATACAAATATCCATGGTATAAGGCAGAGAGTGATACAGAGGATAGAAGATAACACACAAAAAGCACTTAGCATGCTGCCTGGCACATAGTAAATGCTTAATAAATATTGGATTATCACATCATCATTGATGGACTTCAGAGGAGGGAGAGATCACTCTTAGTTGTAGGAGTTAGCTGTTTTCTAGAGCAACTAAAATTTAATCTAGGCCTTGGAAGATAAAAAGGGTTGGAACATTTAGAGTTGAGAAAAACATAGACAAAGAAAATAGCATACGCAAAGACATAAAGGCAGAAAAAAACATGAAGAATGAACAGAGTACTTAATTTGGCTGGATTTTGAGATGTATGTATTGGTGATTTTAGTGCCTACCAGACTGTTAATGATGTTCAAATGAGGTAATAAATATAAAAATACTGTGTGATATATAAAACAATCTGCTGAATGTGGTGGTGGCAGTGGTGTCATTAAAAGCCTTTGATCAGGGCAATGACATGCTAAAAACCATATTTGGGAGTTATCATGTGAAAGTGTATGAGAGAGGCTGTAGAAAGTGGGAAAGACCATTAACAGCATCTGGGCAAGAGGCAAAAGGAATGGAAAAGAAGAATCTTTTTTTTGCGGTACGCGGACCTCTCACTGTTGTGGCCTCTCCCGCTGCGGAGCACAGGCTCCGGACGCGCAGGCTCAGTGGCCATGGCTCACGGGCCCAGCGGCTCCGCGGTATGTGGGATCCTCCCGGACCTGGGCACGAACCCGCGTCCCCTGCATCGGCAGGCGGACTGTCAACCACTGCGCCACCAGGGAAGCCCGAAGAATCTTTTTAAATCCTCTCATAGTCTCTCTTTTTATGTATGGTATCACTGGTCTCTCGGGCATCAGGCTCCAGATGTCATCTCTCTCTCATCCGTCTTCCTTGTACCCCAGATCTAATGTGCTGTCATGTTCCATTGACTGGAAGGAACCTTAAAGTCACCTTAATCCAGTCTTCAGATTTGTAGCTCTTCAATAACTTCTTTCAGTTTACATTTGAGTATCTTCATTGACAGGGAACTTATAATTTACCAGGGGAGCCTATTCTGTCATTGATCAGTTTTAATGCTTTAAAAGCCTCTCCTTATACCAAGCTGTAATCCGTCTCCCTAATACTACCTACTTAGTACTAGTCCTATTTGCTCCTTGGCAACATATAGATTATTCTAACCCCACTCTTCTCCCTACACTTCTCCCGTCTCACCGAACCACATATTCTCCTTTGCTTTCATTCTTGTTCCAGTTACTATGGTTGTGTAACAAATTACCCCAAAACTTAGTGGCATAAAATGACAATCTATTAATCTCACAGATTCTGTATGTCAGGAATTCTATCAAGATACAGGGAGAATGGCTCATCTTTGTTCCACAGTCTCTAGGCCTCAGTTGGAAGACTTGAAGGCTGGAAGTTGGAATCATCTGTGTGCTTGTTCACACATGACTGTAGTTCTTGCTACCTGTTTGTTAGGGACCTTTCCCTGTGGTCCCTCTGCACAGGCTAATTTGGGCTGCACAGCATGGTGGAGGTTCAAAGGAGGAGCATCCTGACAAGTGAGAGAGCTAGGTGAAAACCATGTCACCTTTTATGACCTAGCCTCAGGAGTCATGCAGCATCCCCTCCACTGAATTCTGTTCAGCAAGGCAGCCACAGAGTCCCATTCAGCTTCAAAGGGAGGAGAAGTAGACTCCCATCTCTTCATGGGCAATATAAAGGTTCTGGAAGAGCGTATTGTACCAGAAATATTGCTATGTTTATGTTTGAAAAATAGAGTCTTCCACATTCCAACCTACCCTAGAGATAAATGTGTTCCCAGTATCCTGTTCTCATCTGTATTCTTTCCTCTCTGCAGTCTCATACTTGGTATTATCATTTCTCTTGGCACCTTTAGCCACTGTCCTCCGACAAAAGGCTTGCTGGTTTTGGGAGATGGGGAATGAAATGAACATAATAAGACTAAACAAGTGTAACTAAAGGAAATAACATTTGTTGAACACTGTTTATGTGCCCCAGGCTAATGGCTCCTCATGAGTTATCTCCCAGCAATCCTCACACTGTCCTAGGGAGCATAACAGCCTCTAGACTGATAAGGAAGAGTGATTGTCCGAATCCTTCAGGTCTGGAAAGTGAGAAGAATACAGGAACAGGAACCTCTGGGCTGTCTCTATATTCACAATTGGGCAAATGCTAGTACAGAGATTTCTGAAAGATCTATCCCAGCTGGTAATAAAGTCGTAGTTGACTTGTAGGGACAAAAAGATGATCGCTTCATTGCTGCAATTCAAACTGTGTGTCTACTGTGTGCTAGGCACTATGCCAGAGAAAGGGAGCTGCCTGGGCCTTAGCCCACAGGGCCAGCATTTAGGGGCAGGCTTCACTGACTTACTACTCCCAGAGGGAAGAGGATGTGATGAAGGTAGTCTGCCAATACGTATGCAGGCTCACCACACTTAGGATAGCAGAATATATCTGGTGTACACTTGCAGTTGAACTCCCACGGGCTCTAGGACTTTGGGGGTCAGGATCTCAAGAGGAAAATCCTTTTGTACTGTTGTATTGAAGAGCCCAGGTTTGGGAGTCAGAAAAATGTGAATGCAGTTCCTGCTCTCCTAGCTCTGTGACCAGTGACAGATTCTTTAGCTTCTCAGTGCCTGTTTCCTCACATTATAAACATGAATTTGACAATTCTTCTTCACAGAGTTGGTCAGGGTAGGGGCAAATGGGGGCTAACATGTCTGTCACCCTAACCTTCTGCCCAAGGTGCTTTTTTATATATATTTATTACACCCCACCCTGTTCCAAAAAGATTTGAGATGGCTTATAGAAGTATATATGTCTTCTTATTTTTAAAAAATAGATGAAAAAATTAGAATAAAAGAAAATAGGTAAGGAAAACTAAATGAAGCCAGAAGCAAGTAAAGTTAAGGCATAAACCATATTCATAAACAAGCCCCTGGTAGACATTTCCTCTTGGAATTCCTACTGGCAGTTTCTACCAGTAACTTATATTTAATATGTCAGATTCTAAGCTCATTGGCTTTCGTCCAAAGTTGGCTTTTCCTCCTGATTACCTTATTCTGCTCATGACTGTAGTAGTATGAACAGATTTTAAGACCTCAAACTTTTACTATCTTTGACTTCTGTTTTTCAGAATCCAATCCAGTCCTATGCAATTAAATCAAAAAGATGCTTGCCACAGAAATATGAGGTGGCTCCTGTTATTTATACCTATGACTTGATATTTGTCTACTTCTAATTCACTAGTTCCTTTGTCCTGTGTATGTTTTGTGGCTTCAAATGAAAAGGTTTCCCTAAGTATCCTAGCAGCTCCCCTTCAGGCACCTAGCACCAGGCTAGAAACAAAATAAGAAGTCGGTAAATAGCTATGACTGGCAGCATTAGCAAATACTGGTGTGCACCATCGACCTATGCCAGGGCCCCATTTCCTGGGCTTACTCTTAGCATAGGAAGAAGAGGTGCCTATGTCTCACGTTCTTCCTCCCCTAAGGTAAGAAGGAGACTCCAAGGCCTTCATGCCTTTGGCATACCTTTCTGAGACCAGTTCTCTCTCTCTTCCTTCCATTGCTTTAGCATATCTTTATTAATTACTGTTTACTGAGCACTTGATATGTGCCAGACACTTGTCGAGGTATTAGGGATCCAGTGGTGAACAAAATACTCGCTCTATGGAGCTCACAGTCTAACAGGAGAAAAAGATGATAAACCAGTAAATGAATAAGATAATTTTAGCTAGTGATAGTGATATGAGAAAATAAAGCAGGGTAATAATAGCAGAGTGATTTGGGTGAGTGGTCAGGGAAGGCCTCTCTGGGAAGATGACACTGAGCTAAGAAGGAGCCAACTCTGTAAAGATTGGAGGGAAGAGTATTCTAGTTGAGCAGAATAGGAAGTTGATGACTTCCAAATATCTGAAGTGGGTGTGTACCAGAAACATAGAAGGCAGTGTGCTGGAATGTGATGAGCAAGAAAGTGCTAGGAGATGAAGGGCCAAGAGATCAGGACAGAGAGAGTGGAAGTTTGGGTTTTATTCTAAGTGTGATAGGAAGCCACTGGAGGATTTTAAGCAGGAGAGCAGCATGATCTGATTACTTAAAAAGTAATGCATTTTTACTCTGTGTAGAATGGATTATAGGGGCAAGAGTGGAAGCAGGAAAGATTAATTAGGAGGGTACCGCATCACGCAGCCCAGATATGACAGTTTTTTCCTCCCAGTTACTCACCCAGGAGAAGTAATTGCTTTCATTTGGCAACACAGCAGAGCCTCTGGCAGAGGTCCTTCAGCCTAACTGCCAAATACTAAAGATAAGAGAAGCCTGAAATATCAGCTGAACTAGCCAAAATCAGCACAGGGCCCTTTTGTGTTTTACAGTGATAATGAGAGAACTGAAGATAGAGAGGTCAGAAATGTCCCATCTGAGAAGCATTCTTGGACAACAGTCCTAGTCTGTAGTTCCAAGATCTAGGACCATATACTCTTGTCAGTCATCCAGAGCCGCCATAGTCTCACCTTTTGGACTCCTCCCTGCCCTTTCTCCATTCACCTTTGGTTGTCCCCAGACTGTCTTTATCTTCCACTTTCTTGGTCCTCCTCCCAGACCTCTGCCAGAGACCACAGTTTCTTCTTAGGGGCCTCACCCTTTACCTTCCATTCTCATTGGTGTCCTCTTGGTCTTCTTCTTTCTCAAGCATGTTCTAGGTTGTTGATCTCCAACAACAAGAATGTCTCTCTGTTTTCATCATCTATCACTTCTCTTCCCAGAAAGGTTTCCTTCTCAAAAGTTCCTCTTTGAATTCAACTGAAACTAATAACCAGGTACTTTGGAAATCCTCCCAAGTAATCAGCCAGCCTCACCCTACCTAATATTCTCACTATTTAATTTCTCCTCTATTTTTCCTCTTCTCTAACTAAATGTCCAGACTATCTTATAGTGCTTACACATGTATCTTTCCCACCTTGAGTTTTCTCTTGCTCTCATATCTCTACTAAGTCATCCTCATTCCCTTCAACAGGGCTCCAAATTAGATCTGCATTAAACAAGCTATTTTCTCCCTCTACTGTATATATAAAATATAGGGGTGTGTGTGTGTGTGTGTGTGTCTGTGTAGGAGACTATAATTTTTGAAGTAGATTCACACCTGTTATAACACCCCAGAACTGAACACAATCTTAGACATCATCCTGTCCATTGCCCAGCTGAGTTTTGAGTGCCCTCTGTCACTTCAGTGAATGTATTCCTCCACTGATTGCAGAATAGTTAAGAATGTAATACCTCACCAACAGCCCATTTAACTTCTGGGTGTTCTGATTGTTAGAAAATTTTCTGTAAGTTTATCTAATATCTGCTTTCGGGTAGCATCTCTCCTCTGGTGTCATAAGTAACAGTGTAATACCTCTTCAGTTTGAAGATAACCTTTATATCCTCCAGTTCTGAAATAAATTTCCCAGTACTTTCAAATGTACCTCAGGTGACATTGTTTCCACATAGTTTTACCACACAATTCACTTTCCTTGGGAACTTTCTGATACATCAGTGTCCTGAATGTAGTGCCATACCCAGTGCTAGAACCAGTACTTCCAGAGTAGTTGTTCATTGCAGTGGATCAGGATAAACCTTTCTGGTTGTGTACGTTTTACTCCTCTTAGCTCAGTCAAAATTGAATTATATTCATGGGTAATCAAGCAAGACTGTTTCTTCATTTGAATGGATAGGAAGCTAATTTGCTAAGTCTTTTCCCCCTACTTATCATTGAAAGCTATATTCCAGTCCCCTGTCACTTACCTTCTTCCCATCCTAAACCTATGCAGTTAGTTTTTAAATCTAAAAATAGGATTTCATAGTCATTTCTATAAATTTCATCCTTTTTTAGTCCTCATTTATTTTTAATTAAACTGTTTTATTTTTTACTTCCTCCTCCTTGAAACTATCTTCACTTTGCTTCTAGGACACCACACTTCCCTGCTTTTCCTCATACCCCACTGGTTTCATTTTTCAGTTTCCTTTGATGATTTATTCTCATCTCCCCAACTTCTACACTTTGGAGTATCCCAAGGCTCAATTCTCAGACTAATCTATGTTCACTCACTAGATGAGCTGGCTTTAAATACCATCTGTGTGTTGATGACTCCCAAATATCTCAAGCCCAGATCACTCCTCTGAACTCAGACTTGTATATTTATTCATTTATTCAACAGATGTCTATTGAGTGGCTACTCTATGTCAGATACTGTTCTAAGCCCTGGAGACAGACAAAATCCCCTACCCTTGGGAAGCTCATTTTATCCAACTTCTGATCCAGTATCTTCACTTAGGTGTCTAATAGGCATCTTGAATTTAACAAGTTTAAAGCTGAACTCCTCATTTTCCTCCCCAGACATGCTCTATCCACTGTCTTTCCCATTTCTGTAAATGGCAGCCACATTCTTTTACTTACTCAAGCAAAAAAAACCACTGAGCTATTTTTTACTCCTCTTTTTCTCACCCCACGTTCATTCTATCAGGAAATCCTATTGGTTTTCCCTTCTGAATATTTTTCAGAATCCAGCCACTTCTTACCACATCCATGACTACCATCCTGGTTCATCCACCATGATATCTCACTTGGATGATTGAAACAGTCTCTTAATTGGCCTCTCTGCTTCTGTCTTGGCTCTTCTAACAACTTTTCAACCAATTAGCTATAGTGATTATTTTTAAACCAAAGTCATATTATATAACCCCTCTGCTCAAAACCTTACAATGGCTTTCCATCTCATTCAGTAAAACCCTTATAATGTCCTTACAGTGCTCTACAAGACCCTACCTGATCGTCTTCCTGTTTCCTCTCTGACCTCATCCCCCATTGTTCCTCCACTTTGCTTAACCAGCTGTAGCCACCCTGGCCTTCTTGCTGTTTCTTGAATATGTCATGCATGCTCCTGGCTCCAAGCCTTGGGACTTGCTGTTCCTCTGCCTAAAAACACCCTTGCCTCAGGTATCCACATGGCTTCTTTCCTCACTTTCTGTAGAATTCTGCTTAAATAGCACTTTAGAAAGGGTTTCCCCAACCACCCTATATAAAATAGCATCACACACACACACACAAACACCCACACCCCTGCATCTTCATTCCCTACCCATATCCCCTGCTCTTCTACAGTACTTAGCACACCTGACATACTATATATTACATGTGATACTTGTTTATTTGTTCATTGTATCTCGCACACTAAAATGTAAGTTTTATTAGAAAGAGAACATGGATTTTACTGCTGAATCCCAGTGCCTAGAAAAGTGCTTGCACAGAGTAGGTCCTCGGTAAATATTTGTTGAATAAATGAATCATGAATGAATAGGCCCATGTGACAGAATAATGCCCCTCCTGAACATTCTACCCCAAAGCAAAATACACATTCTTCTCAAGTGTATATGGGACATTTTCCAGGATAGAATACCATATTAGGCCACTAATTAAGTCTCAGTCGATTTTAAAAGGTAGACATCATACAGAATATCTTCTCTGACCATAATGGGATGAAGTAAGAAATCAATAATAGAAGTAAAACTAGAAAATTCACAGATTTGCAGAAATTAAACAAAACACTCTTAAACATTACATAATGATCAGGGATCAATCCAAGAAGAAGATATAACAATTGTAAATATATATGCACACAAGATAGATGCATCTAAAAACATAGAGCAAATATTAACAGACATAAAGGGAGAAATTGTCAGTAACACAATAATAGTAGGGGACTTTAACACCCCATTTATATCAATTGACAAATCATCCAGACAGAAAATCAATAAGGAAGCACTGGCCTTAAATTACATATTAGACCAAATGGACTTAATAGATATATAAAGAAGATTCCATCGAAAAGCAGCAGAATACATATTCTTTTAAAGTGCACATGGAGCATTATCCAGGATAGATCACATCCTAGGCCACAAAACAAGTCTCAGTAAATTTAAGAAAATTGAAATCATATCAAGCATCATTTCCAACCACAACGCTATGAGACTAGAAATCAACTACAAGAAAAAACTGCAAAAATTACACAGGTGAGGCTAGACAATGTGCTACTAAACAACCAATGGATCACTAAAGAAATCAAAGAAGAAAATTTAAAATACCTGGAGACAAATGAAAACAAAAACACAGCAATCCAAAATCTATGGGACACAGCAAAAGCAGTTCTAAGAGGGAAGTTTATAGTGATACAAGCTTACCTCAGGAAACAAGAAAAATCTCAAACAAACAACCTATCCATACACCTAAAGGAACTACAAAAAGAACAAACAAAACCCAAAATTAGTAGAAAGAAAGAAATCACAAAGATAACAACAGAAATAAATGAAACAGGGTGTAAAAAAAAAAATAGAAAAAATCAGTGATACCAAGAGCTGGTTCTTTGAAGATAAAGAAAATTGATAAACCTTTAGCCAGATACATCAAGGAAAAACAAAAAAACAGAGCACAAATCGATAAAATCAGAAATGAAAACAGAGACATTACAGCCAGCACCACAGAAATATAAAAGATCATAAGAGATTACTACAAACAACTATATGCCAATAAACTGGACAGAAGAAATGGACAAACTCCTAGATATGTACTATCTTCCAACACTGAACCAGGAAGAACTAGAAAATGAACAGATCAATTACCAGTAATGAAATTGAATCAGGAATTTTAAAACCTCCCAAAAAACAAAAGTCCAGGACCAGACGGCTTCACAGGTGAATTCTACCAAACATTTAGAGAAGAGTTAACATCTATGCTTCTCAAACTTCCAGAAAGTTACAGAGGAAGGAATGCTTCTGAACTCATTCTACAAGGCCCACATCACCCTGATACCAAAACCAGACAAATATATCACAAGAAAAAGGAAGTACAGGCCAGTAACACTGATGAACATAGATGCAAAAATCCTCAAAATATTAGCAAACCAAATCCAACAATACATTAAAAAGATCATAAACCATGTTCAAGTGGAAATTATCCAGGGAAGCACAGATGGTTCAGTATCCACAAATCAATCAGTGTGATACACCACATTAACAAATTGAGGAATAAAAATCATATGATCATCTCAATAGATGCAGAAAAAACTTTTGACAAAATTCAACATCGATTTATAATAAAAACTCTCCACAAAGTGGGTATAGAGGGAACATACCTCAACATAAGAAATGGCCATATATGACAAACTCATAGTTAATTGCATACTCAACAGTGAAAAGCTGAAAGCATTTCCTCTAAGACCAGGAACAAGACAAGGATGCCCGGTCTCACCACTTTTATTTTTATTTTATTTATTTATTTATTTTTGCGGTACGCGGGCCTCTCACTGTTGTGGCCTCTCCCGTTGCGGAGCACAGGCTCCGGACGCACAGGCTCAGCGGCCATGGCTCATGGGCCCAGCCACTCCGCGGCATGTGGGATCTTCCCAGACCGGGGCATGAACCCGTGTCCCCTGTATCGGCAGGCAGACTCTCAACCACTGCACCACCAGGGAAGCCCCTCACCACTTTTATTCAACATAGTATTGGAAGTCCTAGGCACAGCAATCAGACAAGAAAAAGCAATGAAATGAATCCAGATTGGTAAGGAAGAAGTAAAACTGTCACTGTCTTCAGATGATATGATACTATACATAGAAAATCTGAAAGACACCACCAAAAAACTACTACAGCTTATCAATGAATTCAGTCAAGTTTCAGGACACAAAATTAATATACAGAAATATGTTGCATTTCTATACACAAACTGTCAGAGAAATTAAGGAACAATACAATTTACAATCACATCAAAAAATAAAAGAAAATAAAATACCTAAGAATAAATCTAACTAAGGAGGTAAAAGACCTATACTCAGAAAACTCCAAGAAACTGATGAAAGAAATTAAAGATGACGTAAACAGATGAAAAGATATATACCATGTTCATGGATTTTAAGACTTAATATTGTCAAAATGACCATACTACCCAAGGCAACCTACAGATTCAATGTAATCCCTATCAAAATGCCAATGGCATTTTTGGCAGAGCTAGAACAAATAATTTTAAAATTTGTATGGAAACACAAAAGACCCCAAATAGCCAAAACAATCTTGAGAAAGAACAGAGCTGGAGGTATTACGCTCCCTGACTTCAGACCATGCTACCAAGTTGCAGTAATCAAAACAGTATGGTACTGGCACAAAAACAGACACATAGCTCACAGAACAGAATAGGGAGCCCAGAAATCAACCCACACACTTACGGTTTCTGTGACAAAGGAGGCAAGAATATACAAGGGAGAAAAGACAGTCTCTTCAATAAATGGTGCTGGGGAAACTGGACAGTTACATGTAAAAGAATGAAATTAGAGCATTTTCTCACATGATATGCAAAAATAAACTCAAAGTGGATTAAAGACCCAAATGTAAAACTGGAAACCATCAAACTCCTAGAAGAAAACAAATAGAATACTCTTTGACATAAATCCAGTATTTTGAGGGATCTGACTCCTAAGGCAAAGGAAACAAAAAGAAAAGTAAACAAATAGGACCTAATTAAACTTAAAAGCTTTTTCACAGCAAAGGAAACCATTGACAAAGTGAAAAGACAACCTACTGAATGGGAGAAAATATTTACAAATGATGCAACCGACAAGGGGTTAATATCCAAAATATATAAACAGCTCATACAACTCAATATCAAAAAAAGAAACAAACAACACTATTAAAAAATGGGCAGAAGACCCAAAAAGACATTTCTCTAAAGAAGACATACAGATGGCCAATCGGCACATGAAAAGATGCTCATCATCACTAATTATTAGAGAAATGCAAATCAAAACTACAATGGGGTACAACCTCACACCAGTCAGAATGGCCATCATTAAAGAGTCTACAAATAATAAATGCTAGAGAGGGTGTGGAGAAAAGGGAACCCTCTTACACTATTGATGGGAATGTAAATTGGTACAATCACTGTGGAAAACAGTATGGAGGTTCCTCAAAAAACTAAAAATAGAGTTGCTGTATTATCCAGCAATCCCACTCCAGGGCATATACCCAGACGAAAATATAATTCAAAAAGATACATGCACCCCTATGTTCATAGCAGCACTGTTTACAATAGCCAAGACATGGAAACAACCTAAATGTCCATCGACAGATGAAAGGATAAAGAAGATGTGGTATATATATATCCAAGGGAATATTATCAGCCATAAAAAAAAGAATGAAATAATGCCATTTGCAGCAACGTGGATGGACCTTAGAGGTTGTCATGCTAAGTGAAGTAAGTCAGAAAGAGAAACAAATACCATATGATATGACTTATATGTGGAATCTAAAATACGACACAAATGAACATATCTACAAAACAAAAACAAACTTAACAGATAAAGAGAACAGATTTGTGGTTGCCAGGGGGAGGCAGGATGGGGAAGGGAAGTTAGCTGGGAGTTTGGGATTAGCAGATACAAACTACTATATATAGGATGGGTAAACAACAAGGTCCTACTGTATAGCACAGGGAGCTATATTCAATATCCTGTGGTAAACCATAATGGAAAAGAATATATATATACATATATATATATGTGTATGTATATATATGTATATATAGCTGAATCACTTTGTTGTACAGCAGAAATTAAACACGGCATTGTAAATCAACTATACTTCAATAAAATTCTAAAAACCACGAGATAACACCTCACACCTGTCAGAATGACTATCATCAAAAAGACCACAAATAACAAATGTTGGCAAGGATATGGAGAAAAGGAAACCCTTGTACACTGTTGGTATAATATAAATAGGTGTAGCCACTCTGGAGAACAGTATGGAGGTTCCTCAAAAAACTAACATTAGAACTACCATATGATGCAGTATTTCTACTCCTGGGTGTATATCCAAAGAAAATGAAATCACTAATTTGAAAAGATACATGCACCCAGTGTTTATAGCCACATTATTTACAGTAGCCAAGATATGGAAGTAACCTAAGTGTCCATCAACAGATGAATGGAAAAAGGAGATGCATACACACATACACGCAATGGAATACTACTTGGCCATAAAAAGAATAAAATTTTGCCATTTGCATCAACATGACTGGACCTGGAGATATTATGCTTAGTGAAATAAATGACACAGAGAAAGACAAATGCTGTGTGTTTTCACTTGTATGTGGAATCTAAAAAAATAAAACAAACTAATGAATATAACAAAACAGAAACAGACTCACAGATATAGAGAACAAACTAGTGATTACCAGTGTAGAGAGGGAAGTGGGGAAGAGCAACGTAGAGGTAGGGGATTAAGAGGTACAAACTACTATCTATAAAATAAACTACAAGGATATATCGTACAGCACAGGGAATATAGCCAGTATTTTATAATAACTTTAAATGGAGTATAATCTATAAAAATTTCAATCACTACATTGTACACTCGAAACTAATATAATTGTAAGTCAGCTATACCTCAATAAAAAATAAAATAAATTAAAAACTCATGAGACAGTAAAAGCACTGTCAAGGGGAAAGTGTATAGCTATAAGCATTTACACTAAAGCAACTAGAAATATCTCAAATCAAAAAATTAACTAGGGACTTCCCTGGTGGTGCAGTGGTTAAGAATCTGCCTACCAATGCAGGGGTCATGGGTTGGAGCCCTGATCCAGGAAGATCCCACATGCTGCGGAGCAGTTAAGCCCGTGCGCCACAACTACTGAGCCTGTGCTCTAGAGCCCACGAACCACAACTACTGAACCCCACATGCCTAGAGCTCATGCTCCACAACAAGAGAAGCCACCGCAATGAGAAGCCCATGCACTGCGATGAAGAGTAGCCCCCGCTTGCCACTAGAGAAAGCCTGTGTGCAGCAACGAAGACCCAATGCAGCCAAAAATTAATTAATTAAAAAAAAAAAACTATACAACTTAAGGAACTAGAAAAAAAGAACAGACTAAACCCAAGCCTAGCAAAAGGAAGGAAATAATTAAGATTATGGCGGAGATCAATTAAGTTGAGAATAAAATAACAATAGAGATAATCAGTGAAACCAAAAGTTGGTTCTTTGAGAAGATCAATAGAATTGACAAACCTTCAGCTAGAAAACAAGAGTGAGAACTCTGAAATTACTAAAATCAGAAATGAAAATGGGGTGCTCACTTTGACAGTGCATATACTAAAATTAGATTGATGCAAAGATTATCATGGTCCCTGCACAAAGATGACACTCAGATTCTTGAAGTGTTTTGTTTTTTTATAGTTGTAGTACAGTATTGTATATTGAAATTATAAAAGAGTAGATTTTAAGCATTCTACCAAAAAAAAAAGTTAACTATATGAAGTAATGGATGTTTTAACTTGATGATAGGAATAATTTTACAATGTATATCAAATCATCATGTTTTACACACATTGAATGTTACAATTTTATTTGTTATACTTCGGTAAAGTTGGGTAGAGGGGGGAGAAATGAAAATGGGACATTGCTACCAATTCTACAGAAATAAAAAGGACTATACGAGAGTACTATTAACAACGTATGCCAACAAATTGAATAATTTAGATGAAATGGACAAATTCCTAGGAACACAATACCTACCAAGACTAAATCACAAAGAAATAGAAAATCTGAAGAGACCTGTAACTAATAAGGGGACTGAAGCAGTAATCAGAAGTCTCCAAAGGAAAGCCCTGGACCTGATGGCTTCAGTGGTGAATTGTACCCAACATTTAAAGAACTAACACTAGTCTTTCTCAAACTTCTCCAAAAAATTGAAGAGGAGAGAATACTTTCTAACATGAAGCCAGCATTATCCTGATTCCGAAGCCAGACAAAGACACCACAAGAGAGAAAATTCCAGACTGATATTCCTTACGAACATTGATTTAAAGATCCTCAACAAAACACTACCAAACCAAGCTCAGCAGCATGTTTAAAGGATTATACACCATGACCAAGTGGGATTTGTTCCTGGAGTGCAAGAATGGTTCCGCATAGGAACATCAATCAATTTAATAGACCACATTAACAGAATGAAGGGGGAAGAAAACACGATCATCTCAATTTATACAGAAAAGCATCTGATAAATTTCAACACCCTTTCATGATAAAAACACTCAACAAATTAGGAATAGAAAGAAACTACCTTCACATAATAAAAGCCATATGTGAAAAGCCCACAAGGAACATCATACTCAAGGATGAAAGAAGGAAAGCTTTTCCTCTAACATCAGGACAAGGCAAGGATGCCCACTTCTGCCACTTCTACTCAACATAGTACTGGAAGTTGTAGCCAAAGCAATTAGGTGAGGAAAAGAAAAAAAAAAAAGCATCTCAATTGGAAGGGAAGGAGTAAAATTTTCTCTGTTTGCAAACGATATTATATGTAGAAACTACTAATGATTCCACACAAAAAAGCTGTTAAAACTAATGAATTCAATAAAGTTGAATACAAAGTCAACTCACAAACATTAGTTGCATTTATATACACTATATACTATGAACAATCTGGAAAGGAAATTATGAAAATTCCATTTATAATAGCATCAAAAAGAATAAAATACTTAGGAATTAAACAAGAAGATGAAAGACTTATACAATGAAAAGTATAAAACATTGCCAAAAGAAATCAAAGAAGGCATAAATTAGAAACACATCCCATGTCCATGGATTATAAAACAATATTGTTAAGATGTCATTACTATGCAAAGCAATCTATAAATCTGTACATTCCTTGCACTCCCTATCTAAATCCCAAAGGCTTTTTTTTTGGCAGAAATAGTAAATCCCATCTTAAAATTCATATGGAATCTCAAGGGACCCCAAATAACCAAAACAATCTTGAAAGAGAAGAACAAAGGGGGAGGACTCACACTTCTGATTTCAAAATTTACTACAAAGCTACAGTAATCAAAACAGTGTGGTACTGGCATAAAGACAGACATATATAACAATGGAATAGAATAGAGAGCACAGACTTAAACTCTTGTATTTATAGCCAAATGATTTTTGACAGGGGTGCCAAGACCATTGAATGGGAAAGGACAGTCTCTTCAACAAATGATGCTGGAGAAACTGGATATCCATAAGCAAAAGAATGAAGCTGGACACTTATCTAACACCATAACTTAAGATGGATCAGAGACGTAAATGTAAGACCTAAAACAATTAAACTCCTAGAAGAAAACACAGGGCAAAAGCTTCCTGACATTGGATTTAGCAATGATTTCTTTGGATGTGACACCAGAGGCACAGGCAATAAAAGAAAAAGTAGACAAATGGGACTGCATGAAAAGTTTTTTGATTTGTGCATCAAAATATAATATCAACAGAGTAAAGAAACAACCCAGAGAATGGGAGATAATATTTGCAAGTCATATATCTGATAAGGGGTTAATATCCAGGAACTATGGAAAACTCCTAAAACTCAACAACAAAATAACCCAATTAAAAAATGGGCAAAGGACTTGAATTCCAAAGAAGAAATACAAATTGGTCAATAAGCACATGAAAAGATGCTCAATGTCATTGATAGGGAAATGCAAATCAAAACTACAATGAGATATCACCTCACACCCATTAGGATGGCTACTATTAAAAAAAAAAAAAAAAGAAAATACCAAGGTTTGGTGAGGATATGGAGAAATTAGAACCCTTGTGCATTGTTAGTGGGAATGTAAAATGGTATAGCTGCTGTGGAAAATGTTATGGCAATTCCTCAAAAAATTAAAAATAGAATTATTATATGATTGAGAAATTCTACCTCTGGATATATATCCAAAAGAATTGAAAACAGGGTTTTGTAGACATGTTTATACACCCATGTTCATGGCAGCATTATTCACAGTAGCTAAAACGGAAGCAACCCAAGTGTCCATCAGCGGATGGTGGATAAACAAAATGTGGTATACACACATAATGGAACATTATTCAGCCTTGAAAAGGTAGGAAGTTCTGCCATATGCTACAACATGAATGAAACTTGAGGACATTATGCTAAGTGAAATAAGCCAGTCACATAAAGACAAATACTATATGATGATTCCACATATATGACATACTTAGAGTAGTCAGAATCATGGAGACAGAAAGTAGAATAGTGGTTGCCAGGGGGAGGAAGGAATAGGGAGTTATTGTTTAATGAGTATAGAGTTTCAGTTTTACATGATGAAAGAGTTATGGAGGGCTTCCCTGGTGGCGCAGTGGTTGAGAGTCCACCTGCCGATGCAGGGGACACGGGTTCGTGCCCCGGTCCAGGAAGATCCCACATGCCGCGGAGCGGCTGGGCCCATGAACCATGGCAACTGAGCCTGCGCGTCCGGAGCCTGTGCTCCGCAACGGGAGAGGCCACGACAGTGAGAGGCCCGCATACCACAAAGCAAAAAAAGACTTACAGAGATGGTTGGTAGTGATGGTTGTACAACATTATGAACGAATTTAATACCATTGAATTGTAAACTTAAAAACAGGTAAGATGGTAAATTTTATGTGTATTTTACCACAATAAAAAAAATTAGGGGTGGGGGGAGATAATGCCCTGCCAAAGATATCTGTATCCTAACCCTCAGAACCTATAAATGTGTTGCCTAACATGGCAAAAGGAATGTTGCAGAAATGGTTAAGGATCTTGAGATGGAGAGAGTAGCCTGGATTATCCAGGTGGGCCCAGTGTAATCTCAAAGGGAAGCAGGAAAGTCAGTGTTAGAGAGGGATTTGAAGGTGCTATGCTGCTGGCTTTGAAGATGGAAGAAGGGGCCAGGAGCCAAGGAACAACCATACTCTAGAAGTTGTAAAAGGCAAGGAAATAAGTTCTCCCCTTCAGTCTCCAGAAGGAACCCAGCTCTGGTAACACCTTGATTTTAGCTTAGTGAGACATTTTGGATTTCTGACCCCCAGAACTTTAAGAGAATAAATTTGTGTTGTTTTGAACAACTAGCTTGTGATCATTTATTCCAGCAGCAATAGGAAGCTGATGCACATGCCTGCCACTATTAGACTGTAACATTCTATAGGACAGGGGTCTGGTCTTCCTTGATTTTGTAATACATCACAGGTCACTGTTGCTGGAGCACAGGTACTTTGGCTTTTTCCATAGAGAATATATGACGGATAATCATGTCCCTTTTGCTCACCACAAAGTCTGATAAATGATGATGTTACTAGATGAAGGTCACCTTTCTAAGACTGTCCCAGTACATAAGAGCCCACAGCTGGAATAACTCTGTAAGAAATAATTCACTTCTCCTTGAACAGTGAAGTTCACATTCATCATTGGGAGGGACAGTGACTTAACTCCATCCACTCCCAGCACTATGCAGACCTTTGTGGGGAGTGTTCTGGATTCAGAGGCTAAAATGGGAGGTTCTGATAAGATGCCTCTGGGATTCCAGATCTAAAGGAGGGAACAAAGCCAAAATCCAAGAAGCTAGGAGAGCAGTCTAGAAGATACCGGCACTGAAGGGGATCAGGGTGGATGTTACCGAATCAGAAATCTGCGATACAAGAGCAAGGGATACAAGAGCAAACAAGCCAGGAACAAATGGGGAAAGGGGGTTATCGTGTCTGCGACTGTCACAGCTGCTTTTTTGGGCCAAATAAGGCCTGTTACATAAGTGGTTTAAAATACCAAAGATGGAACAGACGGTAGTTGATTCATGCCCACACAAATTATTGCTTTTTTTTTTGCCCAGCTATACTCTCCTTTAAGGCAAAGTAGGGTTTTCAAGAGCTGTGCAGGTATATTGATGGCCCAGTTTTAGTTTTTCCTGATTGAATCTCACAATTAATGAACAGAAATGAATATGCCACTAAGATCTCTAATCCTAGAGACCAAACAAAAACACTTTAAAATCCAGTAAAATTGAGAAGATTTTAGAGTGTAATATACAAAATTTCAGATCTGATTTTTCATATCTTCAATGTGTTTTTAAAAGAAAACTTTATGGGCTTCCCTGGGGGTGCAGTGGTTAAGAATCCACCTGCCAATGCAGGGGACACGGGTTCGAGCCCTGGTCTGAGGAGATCCCACATGCCACGGAGCAACTAAGCCCGTGCGCCACAACTACTGAGCCTGCGCTCTAGAGCCCACGAACCACAGCTACTGAGCCTGTGTGCCACAACTACTGAAGCCCGCGCACCTAGAGCCCATGCTCCGCAGCAAGAAGCCACCGGAATGAGAAGCCCACGCACCGCAACAAAGGGTAGCCCCCGCTTGCCACAACTAGAGAAAGCCCACGCACAGCAACAAAGACCCAACGCAGCCAAAAATAAATTTATTTAAAAAAAGAAAACTTTTTATAACCTGTGCCTGATATGAATAAGGCCTTTTACTTTTTTATTATAAACATTTAGGCTTAAAGTGATTATAGCTGACATTTAAGACCAACAGGAGCCAGTTGCCTGTTCAAGGACAAATTATCCGTATTTCAGACTAAATCAAAAGTAAACATTTTCTAAAGTCCCTTCATGTCTACATTAGTCCTGTGGAAGCCAAATGCAGCAGACAAGCTCTCTCCCCTCCCTTCCACCCTGTATATTCTGTAGGCTAACTTTAAAATTGTCTTTTCCACAAAGCAATATTAATATACATTTTGAACCATTTCCACATCTGAGTTCTTGAATGCTAATTTAATTGATTTTTCTGAATCAACATTTTTATTTCATCAGAAGAATATTGCAAAAGATCCTGAGTTGTGTTATTTTATAGTTTGGTATTTTCCTAAATAGGGTGGGGTGGAGAGAAGAGAAACTACTATGATGATCTTCACTTGCTGGGGTTTTTTTAATTTATTTTTTTAAAGAAGTAATAGCAGTGAATTCATGTCATTTCGTAAATGCTTGTAAAGATTAACTGTGACAAAGTTTTCTAAATAATAAAGCTATATTCCTGAATATCTGCATTTGAATATGCTAATAATCAGTTTAAAAGCAACACAGGCAGTAAAGGGGAGGTGACCATGCTGAATCACAAAGAAGAAAAAATGTTGTCACTAGCAGTGATGTCACTCATCCCCAAGGTTCTGAAAGCCTATTAGAAATTAGCTTTAGGGAGAAATGCCTTCTGACTTGTCATTGGTTCTAAAAGGCAGTCATTGTTAAACAAACACAGACCCCTTTTTGGAATCTATATAATAAACTCAGACACATTAATCTCTACTCACGTCTTTAGTCGGGGTCTGACCCCTAACTCTCATGGCTATAATGGAAGGAAGGAAGGAAGGGCGAACTGAAATGACATTAGCTAACAGTTTGTGTAAAGGTTCAGATGTGCCTATAAGCAAATAAATATAATTTCTTAACTTTTGTTTTACTGAGTCCCATAAGACAGAAAGTGTCTCTCCGTGATGATCAGGATTACATTACAACCTCTGTGTACTTTGTTTAACAGTGTTCAGTTAGCCCCGAGATTTGATTTAAGAAAAGGCATAGAGACGAAAGAAGAGGTCACCTCCTGTTTGGCCTGGATGTTTTGGTCTTTGGACAAAGCCCTGCCTTTAAAGAGTCAACAGTTCTTGGTAGTACCCCTGCCTTTGCCACTGACAAATGTTTATGACCTAAAACATCTCACTGAATCTCTGAGGGTCTCGGTTGCGTCATGTGTGAAGTGAGGAGAACAACACCTTCTCTACCAACTATGAAGAGCTACAAATGAGGCGGGGTGGAAGATGTGAATGTACTTAGCAGGTCCTGCCATGCAAATGAGATGATAGTATTTCATAAGACCTTTCTTAAGAAGAGAACAAGTATAAGTGTCATCCCACATTCTTAGACTATCAGAAATAGTGCACATTCAGGAAACAAATGCTTACCACGGTTACGAATAAAACTATACTTTGATGAAACTAACAAATTAGAATGAATAATATAATCCCTTAAAAAAGTTATAGATTAGAAAACTAGACAAGATACTAGAAACTTGCCAGCCATCACTTTCGAATTCATATTTACTTAGTGGCATCTCTTCAGTGCTTCTGGGCAAATTTATGAGATAAGCATAGATCTTCAGTGCCTCTCTCCCATTCTAGATTCCAGCTGAAAGGAACAATAACAACAACAACAGAAAAAGGAATGGGAGGGACCTATATTAGTGTTAAAAATAGGGAAGGGCATCATCCTGTGGCAGAAACATAAAGACACTTCTGCTCAGCTTTGTGCAGATCATACCAGGTTAAAGGGAGACACTGAGCAGGGACTTGTAACTTCCCTTCCTGAGAAAAAGCTGTGTCCCATGAAGAAAGGTGACTGACCCACTTGGAACAGCCCAGAGACCTGAGGATTTGTGCAGTGGTTAGAACAAATGGCTGCAGCAGGTACAGACCTTACATTTCAGATTCAAACCTGTGGAGAAAAAGTGAGGGCTTCTTTCCAGGCATTTCAGCCCAAGAATCTCCCTCCATGTTCCCCTTACCTTAGGCCTACATACCCTTGAGCCAGAGTGAATAGGAAGGGGGCCCCACCTGAAGCATGTTGGCTGTGGGGAGGGGAGAGAAACCTGGGTATGGTTTCTAGGGGCAAAAAGGGTGAATGAATGCTTAGCAGCCACATTTACTAAAATTGTAGGCTCTTGATCACTAGACACTTCACGTATACCCGAGTTCCAGAGTGAGGTGGATTTAGCAAACCCTTCCTTTCCTATTGATTTGAGGAATTCACTTGCCACTGCCATTGCTTCTTGCTCATCCATACTGCCTGCCACAATTGCTAAGCTAACTTCAAGGTGATTTGTACAAAGCTAATCCAGCACTAGCTTGTTCTTGAGAGCCTGGCCCCTACAACCTGTCCTGCCAATACTCCTTGATGATGGAACTGTGCCTTCAAAAGCGGTTGAAGTGTCTCCCTGTCACGGTATACCAACACACTACTGGATTTTTGAGGCCTCGTACTTTCCCAGTAACTGCCTCCCCTGAGAAGATTCCCTTGTGTATCCAGAAAGTAAGCCATGGTGTTTTGAGTTCTGAGTCCCAACAGCTCTCATGGACTCTGTCCAGTTCCACCAGGTCTGGAATCTAAACAAAGTGAGGCTATCTAGGCTGCAAAGGGTGGAAGCAGCCTCAGCCTGGCTGCAGAGTACTCAGTTGCCACTGCTGCAGCAGCCCGGTCTCCCAGCTGGAGAAAAGGGCGGGCCGCAGTGCACTTGGCTGGGGGGAGGGCTGCATTTACTCCTTGAGGTTTCTTGTTACCTTACTACACCACTCACATGGTTTGCTTTTAACGGTCTGCTTGTCATGTTCCATTTGACCTATAAAAATGCTAGCATCCTTTAAGTAGATTTCTGTTAAAAAGTTGAATGTTTCTTTATCAGGTCACACAGCATATTTGATAATAATCGCCAGGATCCCACAGGACTGACAGCTGCTCTTCAGGCCACAGACCTGGCTGGAGTTCTGCATATGCTCTACTGTGTCCTCTTCCATGGCACAATCTCGGACCCCGGCACTTCTAGTCCCAAGGAGAGTTACGCTCAGAACACAGTCCAAGTGGCCATTCAGAGTTTACGTTTCTTCAACAGCTTTGCAGCTCTTGACCTGCCTGCTTTTCAGGTACCAGGAATTGGTTAACCAGCCAAGAGTTAATAATTTTGTGTAGATATGATGAGAGGTTCTTTTCCTGGATTGGGGCATAAGGAATAAGCTACAATACAGGGAATAATAATATGTACTATTTATTAAGCTACTGTATTCTAGGAACTGGATTAGGTGCTTTTCATATGCTTTCTTATTTATTCTCATGACTACCCTACAGAATATTATTATACCCATTTTACAGGTGGAAAAGCTGGCAGTTAAGTAATTTCCCAGGGTTACACTTGGCTGAGCCAGGACTGGTACCCATGGCCCCAAGCCTATGCCATTCTGCTACTTATAAATCTTCTGTCTTGATTTCTTTAGAAAAGGCATTATCATACCATAAACATTTAAATATTAAGGAAAGTAATGGTTTCTTATATAAACACAACCAAAATTAGATAAATTGTTTTGATTGATATGACTGTCTATGAATGATTTAACTGACTTGTAACCAACGTAAAGTGCATGTGTAGTTAAATGTGCAAACCCCTATAAATACTAAGTTTTTATAGCTAAAGAAAAATTGCTTTATGTTATAACACCAGACTGTCAGCTTAGAAACAGATTGTTTTTCATGTAGGAAATTTAATTTTCAAAAACACTGAACCTTTGGAACAGAGCAAGCCCCAAGGAGTAGACTTTCTCTTTCAGTTTATTAACTGTCAAGTGATTTCATTAAAAAGGGGACAAACTTGGCAGATAATGAACCCATAATTTAGATGAATTGCTTTGCTCAAAGGGAAAAAGGTTATAGAGATACAAATGTATGAAAATTGTGGTCTTTGGTCATCGCAAGATGGAAGAAACACTTCTGTCTTGTAGCTGGTGACAAATGTGCAGTTCTTGTCTTCCTGTCATTCTCTTCACAACTGGAAATTAGTAAGTCGTATCATTGGACTCAGTATCTTTCAACTTTGTAGAGTTAGTTTATCCATCATAAGAACAGAAATCTCTTCCTTAGGATTAATGCTTTTCAGTTTTCAAAGCACTTGAACTAGCCTTAGGTGGTAGCTACACAATATGTAAAGCTCTGAGAGTTTACAGCCACACCTAGAACAAGAGGTACCTGCTCCAGAGAATGCCAATGGTTCTTGCCTCTGGGTTGAACATAACGTTTGTGTTTTATGAAGACCCAACCCCATTGTGTTCTGTCTGGAAACAGCTTAGAAATCAAGATATGCTAATTTTATGCCCTCAGAATATGGAGACCAGCAGGCTACCCATCAGCTAGGTCCAACTAGAGTGATTTCTTTTGTTACCAGGGATTATGAAAAGCAAATACCTAAAAATGTTCCTGAGCTCCTGGTTTATGGGTCTTCTGACCAGGATTTATACTGCTTCAGGGGTCACCACATCATACACAAGCATTTACATTAAGTCAGCCATTTATTCCATCAGTCACTCTGAGTGTCAGGGAGCCCCAGGTCCCTGCCCTACCCCCAGCCCTCCATGAACTCACAGCCTGTGCAGCCTTACTCAAAAGAACCACTGAACTCCAACCAGCCCTGCTCCCTCATGACCTTTAGGCACAATGGCCAATAATGTTAGAAAAGTCAAAAATCTATTTCTGGAGCCCTTCATGCCCAACTAAGATGAAACCACGACTTCTCCTCTGCAGCTCCTTGCCGTATCAAGCCCAGAATATATTCCCTACCTGAGCCGCTTTTGCCGCAACCCCAGGAGAAACACCAAGGTGACTCGAGAGTTCGAGCCATTCTTAGAGTGAGATGCCCGCCTCCCCAGGGGAACGTCCTTTTGCGGCTGGTTCCTAACACTTCTTTTGCTTCTTTCTTCTCTGTCCTTCCTGTTACTCCATATTTCTCTTAATTCTTTCCTGCTTTTTCTTCTTTTCCTTTTCTCTGTTCTGACTCTCCTGTCTTATTTTAGTCAATTTTGCCATCACTGCTTCTCATCCTCTCCCCAGACATTGTTCCCAGGTACCTTTTTCCCCTTAACCAGTGAAAAGCCTTAACCAGGAAAGCCTTCAGGGACCTTCCTCCTGGCTGCCATCCTTTTGGTGCCCAAAGCCAAGCACATGTTTTTCTCTTATGCTTCATCAGTGTGTGCAGGGACCCAGATACCTAGAATTTCTAGCATCAGGTCCTTTAATACATCTACCAATGATTACCTTACTGTTCCAGTTACTTTTATACATTTGAAAAACAAACAAACTTAGTGGGGTAAACAACAACCGTTATGATCACAGATTCTGTGAATCCAGATTTCAGGCAGGACTTTTCACAGTGGAGGTGGCTTGTCACTACTCCACGATGTAGGGCTTCAGCTGAGGGACTCGAATGACTGGGGTTGGGGGGTATGGAGAAGAGGGGCAAATTGACTCAAATAGCTGGGAGCTCAAATTATCTGGAGGCTCCTTCACTTTCATGTTTTATGCCTGGGATTGATTACTCAAAGACTAGGTTCATCAAGGACTATTGGCCAGAGACTCTACATATGGCTTCTCTATGTGACTTGGGCTTCTCAAAACATCGTGGTGTCTGGGTTCTCAGTAGGAGTTTCCTGAGAGGAAGCTTCTGGAAAACAACTGCTCCAAGAGAACCAACGGAAGCTGCATGGCTTTTTTATGACCTGGCCTCAGAAGTCATATGGTTACATATCAGCCATCCTCTATTGGTTAAATCAGTCATAAACCTTCCAGATTCAAGAGGAGAAGACATAGGCCCCATCTCTCAATGGGAGGACTGTCAAAGATTTATAGTCATTTTTTTTAACTAACCACTACACTCTGTTGAGCAAGCTAAAGCAAAGCATCTGACCACATAGACATCATTGCTGTAGATAGACATCTGATCAATCGTGCAATGCTCAAGTAAATAGCATACAAATACACAATATTTGCATTGTAAAGCAATGGGTGAGTTTAGGAGAAAAGTATTATTTTTATGATAGATATGGTCAGAGAAACTCATATTCTAGCTCATTAAAACAACTTACTTGTCAAAAGTGAGATTTCAGGAACTATGTTTATAAAGCACAGGAAAAGAGATTTTAGGTACAGTATGGGTCTGAGCTCAGAAAAAATCTGGGAGACAATTTATGAATTGCCTGAGAGGATTGAAGAAGCTGAAGAAGAAAATTGAAATGAGATAAATGGTCTGACCCTCTGAAGAGTTAGACAAGACAGTGTAAGACATGTTGACGGTTTGAGTCCCAGTGCATCGCAAGAATGCATCTCTGTAGAGCTGTTATGGAGAAGCACCCTCATCAAGACCTCTGGGTCTCGAGTCAAGACTGACCTGACTTTGAGCCATCATACTACCAAGTTGTATGACCTTAGACAAGTCATTTGAATCCTTAAGACTGAGTTTCTCATTTGTAAAATAGAGATTAAAAACACTTACATCACAAGTCTGAGGTTTAAATGAGATTACATAAAGGCACTGTGCTAGCCAGCACATAGTAGGCCCTCAGGAAATGTGGACTGACTCATATTCTGAAGGTGAAGAATTTACCCAAACCGCCTTGCAGATGTTGAATCAAAAGGTTAGGTTTCGAATGCAACATTCCCAGTGCTTCTGCACCCTTCTTTGAAGCCATAAACCTATGTGATTGTTTTGGTGTGAGAACTCATCGCATAGTAGTAACAAAAGGTTATCCATTAGAATATTTTCTTAACTGGTTCCATTTCATTATATACTAATAAGGCTGTCAAAATATTTTTCTCCCTTCAGCAAAGAGTCTGATTTCACTCTGAATTCATATTGGCACAGATGGCCTTGAGATCCCGGATATTGTATAGTGCATATACTTTGACAGTTTTTACAATTGAAGGTGGTCTCAAGAAACAAATCAATGTACTGACTTGGCAATTAATTCTGGCTAAAAAGGAAATATAGTTTCCTTGAAAAATTGGTTTAATTTTTATATTCAAACTTACATGCCCCTTGACCTGCTCTTATCAGTGAAGGTTAAACAGAGGGCACTGGGTCACAGCAAGCTGGACACAACTAATTAAATAAGGGCTGAGCTGAGAAGGTGTCACTACTTGATTTAAAGGAGCAGGGCCCTCCTGAAGTCTCTTTGGGGCTTGAAAAACATTTTGTCTCAGTGCAATGAAACGGAGACAGAAGGCACTCTTAAAATTTAGTAGTAATTTTGTTTCAACAGTATTTATTAAAAAGACTGTGCCTCCCCGGCTGTTAGGCAGAGTGAATTCATTGAAACTTCCAAGCTGCAAAGTATCTGACCTGGTTCAAGCCAGCCAAGACCTCAAATCAAGAGATGAGTTTAAAACACTGCCTTTTCCCACAGGCTGGCAGTGGTGCTTCATTCCAGTGTGGGCTGCGAGTGCATTCTGTGGGCCTCGCCTCTCCCCTTTGCCCTCCTGTCGCTCTGTCTGTTTGACATGTTTATTAAATAGACGCTTCAGGCTGCACAGACAGACTCAGGCTCTCCTCCCGCGTCGCCCACCACCAACAGCCCTTTGACTGTCTCAAGAAAGGATCCCAGAAGCCTCATAGCTGAGGGGGCTTCATGGTTTGTTTTTTTGTGCTCTTTTGGGGGGGCAGGGGGAGGTTGTTGGGTTTTTTTACATTACTTTGGGAGCACAAGAGCTATTTGAATAACTAATTGTTATTTATATTTATTTTCTATTTGAACATAAGTAAATAATTAGAGTTATATTTTTATCCCTGCATACAAGAAAATATTTTCTCCTTCAGGAAAAAAAAAAAGTATTGGAAGTTAGCTAAATGGTAGATTTACAGGTGAATTTTAGTATTATTATATTTTCCCAAATTTTCTACAGTGAGACTGTGCAATGAGAAAAAAAATACCTCATTAAAAATGGGATAAATACTCATGCTTTAGGTGAATAGTGTCTTGATCCACGTAGTACAGGCATTTGGTCTGCTA
Source organism: Delphinapterus leucas (assembly GCF_059928025.1). Lineage (NCBI taxonomy): Eukaryota > Metazoa > Chordata > Mammalia > Artiodactyla > Monodontidae > Delphinapterus > Delphinapterus leucas. Next base: position 62,148,593 of record NC_143130.1, on the reverse strand, counting down.
TGCTTTATTTTCTGTCTTTTTTTTTTTTTTTTTTTTTTTTTTCAGTTTAAACGTTGCATTTATTATGGTCGTTTATTGGAGCAGGAATCCCTGAACTGAACTCTTAAGCACAGTGCTCTAGAAATTTCATATGCTTTTCTGGCATCATGGCAGAAGGTGCACAGGGCCCAGGTGTGTTTTGTGATTTGCAGCCCTGGCTGTCCCTGGGCTGAGGAGTTCTAACTGCTCCTTGTCTTTGTTAGTCTATTGTAGGGGCAGAGGGCTTGTCCCTTGCATTCCGGCACATCGCCAGCTCCCTACTGGGCCACTGCAGCCACGTCTCCTGTGAAAGCCTCCTTCATGAGGTCATCGTCTGTGTGGGCTACTTCACTGTCAACCACCCAGATAACCAGGTAAGAGGCACAGGAAAGTTCCTCAGACTGCTTCCCCAGCACTGAGAGTGTGAGGTATTGGAGTGAGAAAAGGCAGGCTAGCCTGCTGGAACCCATCTGTCCTGTGTGAGGCCCTTTAACCAGGCTCCAGGGATATGCCTCTGACTTCTCTCCAAAGAGATTTGATCAGCACTAGACCAGCACTAGGACTTCCTCTTAAAGCTATAATAATAAGATATTCTTAATAAAATGTTCTTCTTAAGCCACACAGAAGCATCTACTCCCTTACCACATAGATCCTGATGCTTTATTCATATTTTTTTGTTGTTTTAATGAAATAGATTACATCTTTCAACTTGGGTCACTTTGCAAATATTATAGCATTAGTCTGGTGCTTTATGAAACTGCTCTTGGTCTTTGGCTTCTGCCTAGGTGCTTAAGAGGGTGCCAGATGGTGTTGGAGGGGAGCCTGAGAAGGCAGGGCTTGGGCCTTACCCCCTTGAATCACCCAGAGTAGTTTTGCTTTTAACTATTTTGATTATTCGGTTTCTAAGCAAGATTTCATTTGTAAATAGGGTTCTGTTGCTTTAAAAAGTTGGGAAATCTGTGTTACAGATTTTATTTTAAAAATAACAATAATAAAGCACTTTACCTTTTTTTAACTTTTTATTTTATATTGGAGTATAGTCGATTAACAATGTTGTGATAGTTTCAGGCGTACAGCAAAGTGTTATACATGTACATGTATCTATTCTTTTTCAAATTTGTTTCCCATTTAGGTTGTTATCTTTATTTTTAAAAACAGAGTCATGGCATAACTAACACATCAAATTGTAATTCCTGACTACCTCATTTATCTAAAGCCTCATATTCAGCAACCTTAATTATGTGGATTATAGCTGAGAAAAGGCCTATGAACAGCCCTTAACCCTCACTCTAAGCTTACTGATTTTTATTTTAGGCAACTCTCTAATAAGTGTGCTTACTAGGTTTATTAGCCTGCAGTAAACTAGACCAGGGCGGAAGAAGGAAGGAGATAGCTGTAGCGCCAGAGCCAAATACAAGGTGAGAACCTACACACTAAGAGCTGCAACTGCCTATCTGATAAGGAGAAAGAGGACAGAAAACAACAAGACAAGCACAAGACCTCAGAAATTGTAGCCATCTGGGACTTCCCCGGCTGTCCAGCGGTTAAGACTCTGCGCTTCCACTGCAGGGGGCGTTGGTTTGATCGCTGGTCAGGGAACTAAGATCCTGCATGCCGGGTGGCACAGCCAAAAAAGAAAAGAAAAAAAAAATTGTAGCTATCTGGTTTCAAAGGGACACTAAGCCCTGTATTTGATTTCCCTGGATGATTGTTGATGCCCCCCGTGCGGACCCTGAGTGAGCATGGAGGCAAAATGTATGTTCTGTGCATTCCCTTTAAGAAGGCTGAGGAATATGAAGTCCATTCTAGAAGGATTTCCATGATTAAAATGTAGAAAATGTGGACCCTTGCCAGAAGAAGCGTCATACGTAGAAAAATTCCCCTTTCGCAGACCTCGTTGCCAGAAGGGCAGATCTTTCTCACCTCCCGCCACAGGATCACTCACGCAGTGCTCTCTCAGGTACTGATGCTTTGTCGTTTCCGCGGACTAAGCGCAGCAGGTTCACGAGTCTCTTACAAGCTACTCAAGGAAGGAAAGTTGAGCGAAATCTCCTGTGTGGTTTTCTTTTCTTCATGTGTATCCATTTGACCTACTAAACTGCATTTCGTTTCCCTCTAAAAGTTTGTTTTTATTTTTCTGATTGCAAAAGTGTTTCTTACTCATCATGAAAAAGATAGGCAAGTGTAAAGAAGGAGGAGGAGTCACAGTTATCCCTGATCTCACTGTTGAGATAGTCACTGTTACCATTTTGGCAGGTTCCTTACAGTCTCTTTTCTGTGAATGTTTTTGCCAGTTAATATTACTGAGATAAAATTAACATGTAGCACTGTCTTATTTTTAAGTGTGTACAGTGTGAAGATTTGATATATTTATATGTTGCAAAATGATTAGCACAGTAAATTTAGTTAGCCATCACCTCACATAGTTAACAATTTTTTCCTTGTGATGAGAACTTTTAAGATCTACTCTCAGCAGCTTTCAAATATACAATACAGTATTGTTAACTTCAGCCACCACGCTGTGCATTACATCACCAGAACTTACTTACCTTATAGCTGGAAGTTTGTACCTTTTGACCACCTTCACTCACTTCACCCACTCCTTAGCCCTCTATGAATATTTTTACATAGCTGAGGTCATATGGTATATACACTCCTATCCTGCTTTGTACACTTAACATTATATCATAATCCTTCTTTGTGAATACAGTTTTTAATGTCTGCGTGGCTTTATCTTGTGTAGACAGCCCATGGTTTACCTCACAATTTCCTGTTAAGTCGTTTACCATTTATCATGACACTATCTACTGCACTTATAAAGAGGTAAGTAATTTGTGCGTGTGATAATATTTTGCTGTACAGTTCTACAGCAAAAAGTTCAGTTTCTTCAGCACACCCATGTTTAGGGATGGTTGAAGCTCTTTGCTTAAACCAACTCTGTTGTGATGAATTTACTGAACTCAGAACTGTGCAGGATTTCAGAGAGATTTTCTGCTGTTGCCGGACCACAGACTAACCCTCTCCTATAGATAAAACACACACTCTAAGTATCTCTGGGCTCACCAGAGTCAATGAGAAATGGGGTCGGGGGAACTGGTATTTGGAAATGGCATGTTAGAACTGACGTGGACCTGATGGCAAAGTAAAGACTGGGCATGTTGGGACAGGAAGAAAGCAGATTAAATGGGCAGAGAGAGCAGCAAGCAATCCAAGGAGGAGACAGAGACCCTATGGCTTCTCAGTTGGGGAAGAAGCTGTGGGGTTTAGAGGTAATTGTTGAGAGGAAGAAATTAGAAAAGTAAAAAAGGCCAGACCTCCTTTCTCGACACCTTGCCTCCCAGAAGGATTGAATCCTAACTGGACATCCACTTCTGATTTGGTGGAAGGTAGAAGGTCAGAGAAGTCAGTTCAGTCCTCGGGCAACTGCTGAAATGCAACAATCTGTGAAAAGAAAGAATATGACAAAAAGTAGAGAAGAAATCAAAAATTGATAGAAATGATAGTAATTGTCAAGCACTGAGACATTGCACCTTATGGAGATGCTTTTCTAAAGCATAACCTCTGGTATTTGTAGAATTCTTTATACTGCTTGCCCCATCTGTGGCCTCTTGGACCTCATTAGCACTTCATTGAGGCTGTAAGGCAGAGGAATTACTCCCGCCTCACAGACAGGTGAAGAATCTGGACTCAGAGAGGTGAAATGAGCCCCCTGAAATGACATAAAGAATTGCTAAAATACCAGGACTAGAACGCAGGTCTTGCAAACCCCAGCTCAGTGTTCTTTTCATTTCACATTGCTTAAGAAAATTAGATGTATCACCGGCCCGTTCTACCAGTGATCTCTGAAGTATTTCTTGGGCAGGGGTGGAGGGTTTAGAAGATGATGCCCATTTACCTAGACAGTACACTGAGAAGCTGCCATTCTGCAACTCTGAATGCTTCTGGGACATATCTGTGTGCCTTACGTGGGGAAGACACGTAAAGATCCTGGGAAAGTGTAAATGAGTGTGTTTTATGAGCACAAAGTGGACCATAATCTAACAAATAGAAGGCCTGGGTTCTAACCTCAGCTCTGCCACTAGCTGCAGGATCTTAGATAAATAATTCTCCCTCTTGAGGCTTGAGCATTTTTTTTTTAACATCTTTATTGGGGTATAATTGCTTTACAATGGTGTGTTAGTTTCTGCTTTATAACAGTGAATCAGTTATACATATACATATGTTCCCATATCTCTTCCCTCTTGTGTCTCCCTCCCTCCCACCCTCCCTATCCCACCCCTCCAGGCGGTCACAAAGCACCGAGCTGATATCCCTGTGCTATGCGGCTGCTTCCCACTAGCTATCTACCTTACGTTTGGTAGTGTATATATGTCCATGCCTCTCTCTCGCTTTGTCACAGCTCACCCTTCCCCTTCCCCATATCCTTGATCAAGTCCGTTCTCCGGTGGGTCTGTGTCTTTATTCCTGTCTTACCCCTAGGTTCTTCATGACATTTTTTTTTTCTTAAATTCCATATATATGTGTTAGCATACGGTATTTGTCTTTCTCTTTCTGACTTCACTCTGTACGGCAGACTCTAGGTCTATCCACCTCATTACAAATAGCTCAATTTCGTTTATTTTTATGGCTGAGTAATATTCCATTGTATATATGTGCCACATCTTCTTTATCCATTCATCCGATGATGGGCACTTAGGTTGTTTCCACCTCCGGGCTATTGTAAATAGAGCTGCAATGAACATTTTGGTACATGACTCTTTTTTGACCATACAAAGAGGTATTGGGTTGGCCAAAAAGTTCCTTCGGTTTTAAGGTAAAACTAAGACACATTTTTCATTTTCATCAGGAACTTTATTGAACGATGTATTCACTGTTTTGTTCCACTACCTTCTGCCACTTTTCAGGCAGCTTCATAATTCCATCTTCCCAAAACTTTTAATCTTTTTGAGCAAAGAACTGTTCAAGGTGCCTTATACAGTCTTCCAGGAAATTGAAATTTTTTCCATTAAGAGAATTTTGTAAAGACCGAAATAAATGGAAATCCGAAGGTGCAATGTCTGGTGAATAAGGTGGATGAATCAGAATTTCACAGCCAAGCTGTAACAGTTTTTGCCTGGTCATCAAAGAAACATGCAGTCTTGCGTTATCCTGATAGAAGATTATGCGTTTTCTGTAGACTAATTCCGGATGCTTTTCGTCAAGTACTGCTTTCAGTTGGTCTAATTGGGAGCAGTACTTGTTGGAATTAATCGTTCAGTGTTCCAGAAGGAGCTCATAATAGAGGACTCCCTTCCAATCCCACCATATACACAACATCACCTTCTTTGGATGAAGACCAGCCTTTGGTGTGGTTGGTGGTGGTTCATTTCACTTGCCCCATGATCTCTTCCGTTCCACATTATTGTACAGTGTCAACTTTTCATCACCCATCACAATTTGTTTTAAAAATGGAATGTTTTCGTTATGTTTAAGTAGAGAATCGCATGTGGAAATATGGTCAAGAAGGGTTTTTTCCCATAACTTATGTGGAACCCAAACATCAAAGCGATGAACATAACCAAGCTGGTGCAAATGATTTTCAACATTTGATTTGGGTATTTTGCGTATGTTGGCTATCTCCTGTGTGGTTGATTGTTCTCAGTTAATGTCTCGATTTGATCGCTATCAACTTCGACTGGTCTACCCGACTGTGGCAAAAAACAAACAAACCTTTTTGGCCAACCCAATAGCTTGGTTCTGGAAATGGATAGTGGTGATGGTTGCGCAATACTGTGACTGTACTTAATGCCGTTGAGAATGGTAGGCTTAAAAATGGTTAAAATGGTAAGTTATATGTTATCCATATTTTACCACCAAAAAAATGTTGTGGTTTTTTTGTTGTTGTTTGTTTGTTTGATAAATTTATTCATTTATTTATTTTTGGCTGTGTTGGGTCTTTGTTGCGGTGTGTGGGCTTCTCATTGCGGTGGCTTCTCTTGTTGTGGAGCACGGGCTCTAGGCGCATGGGCTTCAGTAGTTGCAGCACACGGGCCCAGTAGTTGTGGCTCACGGGCTTAGTTGCTCCGTGGCATGTGGGATCTTCCCGGACCAGGGCTCGAACCCATGTCCCCTGCATTGGCAGGCGGATTCCCAACCACTGCGCCACCAGGGAAGCCCTTTTTTTTTTTTTGAATGATGATCTAGGATGACCTAGGATTGTCCTAGACCATCTCTCCTTTGAGCTCCGTGAGTCTGTGATATTTTAATGGCTGAGATTAGAACCACAGACCAGCATTCTGATTTTATGGAGACATATTGTGGTTTTTTAGATCCTCCTTACCCTACTCCAGATTCTTTCAGTACCAGATAGCGTCATGAGCTGCTTGCCCACTCCATGGCAGCTCATCCTTAAAAGCTGAATATACCTTGGTTCTCCTATCTTAATACAGGGGGTCCACTGGCAGACACTCACAAGCAGAGACTTACAGGTGAGATGTTAGTGTCCTTGCTGTGTGATGCCGTCTCTAGCCACAGTAGTTTCACCTGCACCAAACAGCCATGCTCACCATCCGTGGCTGGACTCCATGCCCATCAGGCTGCATGGCAAGGGAAGGGTAGGGGAAATAGCCTCAAGCTTACTTAATGATAACTGCTCATATCCCAGTAGAACTGGGGACTTTTCTATAACTAAAAAGTTGATTGTTTATTTTCATTCTAAATCCCCTTTCTGCTCCCTCCAAAACCCAGTAATTTGCCAAGTGAGCATTTGCTGAGGGATATGGAAGTGCAGTTTTAAGCTCTCATTCCAGTTTCAATCACAGTTTCATGGAGCCTTCATCCTGGAAGGGCCCTGAGATACCTAGTCCGGCTCCCTCATACTGTAGATGGAGAAACTGAGGCTCAGAGAAGGAAAAGGAATTGCCAAGCAAGAACTGGCAGAGCCCAACCTCCTGATTGGCAGTCCAGTTAGTGCCCTTTCCACCTCACTTCTGTTCTTGTGAAAGTGAATTTATTTAATCTCATGCCACTTACTTTAAATCAGAGAAATTTCAGAGGAGAAATTATGATGCTCAATCCATTTCATCTTTCCGTATCATTAAGCAGAAGTCATGTTAATTTTCAGTGCCTGTTTGTCCACAGAGGATCCTTTATTTCCAGCTTGTGTCTTTATAAGACAGGAGATCCTGAACTCCTGCTGCAGCCTAAGGCTGTTTTATTAGGAAACTGCTTTGCATAAAGGATTGGCACTTTTTATTTGCCACCATTTAGTCTATTAACTGGAAGGACTGAGCCCCATGATACTAAAGATGACTTTAGGAGAGAAACCTGGATAATAAAAGTAATGCCCCATCCTTGATAGAACCAATGATCTGTTTCCTATAGGGCTGCAGTTTCTAATTAAAATGTTCTTTTTAATCAAAAGCTTCCTTGTCTTTTATGGTGCTTTCATGACTCTACGTTCCTTCCCATTTAATTATTATAATGAACATAATTAGTATGGGCTGTCAGACCTTCACTTTATTTACATTTTATACTGGATAATTAAATGTGGTCTGATAATTAAATTAACTTGAATGACAGATGATTTGACTGCCTGCGTATTACTGTATTGGGAATAAGCCCCTTTGCGTATTCATTGTAGTTAGTGACTGACTTTTTCATTTGGAAAGACCCCATAGATTCCAGCGATCAGAGCCGGAGTCTCCTGTGATAGTTGAAAGCAGGAAGGATCCCGTTGGCCCACCCTCCCCCCATCAGCTACTCTGTAGAGAGCCATGCAGATCATGTAAAATCACCTGCTCGGCACTGCACCAAAGGTTCCCTAGATGTGTCTGGGGGAGGTCAGAACCTGCGAGTAAGCTGGACACTGAAGCTCTTGAAACTAGATTCTGCGTAAGCTGTGTGACATGCGTTTTCCAAGTCTTTTGTAGTTTGATGGCTTAATAAGACAATCCAGATGTTAATTGACTAAAGGGTCCTAAAATGTATCCGTTGTACTCACCTCAGATGTTTCCCTGAAAACAAAAACAGGGCAGTTTCCCAGTTGTATACCATCTACAAGTGAGGGACACAGAGTTGTGTTTTAAGAGTGGCGGTTTTCCAGAGCTCCGTTGTAGCCTTTAGAACTTTCAGAGGTGGCCTAATTCCTGCTCACACATTCTTACTTTACTCTTTGTTTTTCTCAAAGGCAGATGGTCCTAGGTCACACGCATTTGGTAAACTCCCCCAGCCTCATCCAAGTCCAAGAATGGACTCTGCTGTGGTGGGCTCAAAGTGGAAACTCCAGCATTCAAGGCCTTTCTGTTCTCCCAGTGTTGGCAGCTTATTCTCTAGCTGTCACACAAACGTCAGCTTTCTGTATTTTCTTTCTTTGTGCGACAGATACAGTTCCTTTCACAAAATAAAAATGTATCATGTCTAAGGCAGAGCCTAAGAACCTCAACAGTATAACCATTTTGGAGTTACTCTCAATATTACAGCACCAAAGAAAACTATGGGGCTTTTCCCAAAAGTAGAATAATAAATTTCCTAATTAAAAATAACTTCTGGGGCTTCCCTGGTGGCGCAGTGGTTGAGAGTCCGCCTGCCAATGCAGGGGACGCGGGTTCGTGCCCCGGTCCAGGAGGATCCCACATGCCGCAGAGCGGCTAGGCCCGTGAGCCATGGCTGCTGAGCCTGCGCGTCCAGAGCCTGTGCTCCGCAACGGGAGAGGCCACAACTGTGAGGGGCCCGCGTACCGCAAAAATAATAATAATAATAACTTCTGCCTAAAGATTTTTTTTTTAAATTATTGATTTATTTCTTTTTGGCTGCATTGGGTCTTCGTTGCTGCATGCAGGCTTTCTCTAGTTGCGGCGAGGAGGGGCTACTCTTCGTTGCGGTGCGTGGGCTTCTCATTGTGGTGGCTTCTCTTGTTACAGAGCATGGGCTCTAAGCACAAGGGCTTCAGCAGTTGTGGCACATGGGCTCAGTAGTTGTGGCTCGTGGGCTCTAGAGCACAGGCTTGGTAGTTGTGGCTCATAGGCTTAGCTGCTCAGCAGCATGTGGGATCTTCCCGGACCAGGGATCGAACCTGTGTCCCCTGCATTGGCAGGTGGATTCTTAACCACTGCGCCACCAGAGAAGTCCCCGGCCTAAAGATTTATTCTAAGACTTCTAGTGAGTGACCTGGCTGATATTAGAATGGAGAAATTTGCCAGTTAGCAATTTTGGCTGCTTGTATTAAAAGTCACCAATGTCACAGAATCCAAATAAAAGATACCTTTTACTTCCCTCATCTCTTTGGTGTCCTCATCTCTCTTTTCCAACACAAGGGTAGTTTGAAGTACCATGAGCTCGTACCAAGTACCTTTTAACTCCAAAAACCACCTGAGAAGTTATAAGGAACTCCCTCCTTGACCCGGTGGCTGCATTGCCAGGGAATCATCTGGAGTAAATGGCAACCTCCGCAAGGGAGCCTCCACTGAGCTCTCAGATGGAAGCCTTCACCACCCAAGACTAACACTGGCCAGGTATACTTGTAGCACTTAACTGAGAAAGGAACATTCTTCTCCCCCTTTGTACAGGATTGTGTCCTAATTCGTGGCTCACTATAATCCCATGGGTCCCCCTGCTTGTGGTTGGTACAGCGATAGTTAAGGTGGCACCTGAATGGATTCCCGTCTTGAGTCAGTCAGCAGTTGAGGTTTTGAACTTGATCTCTGATAGTACTAAAAGTCAGATGTCACACCTCCATGATGTAGAGCATAGGCTCTGAAGTCAGCTGGCTTTGAAATCCGTGTTCTGTTCTTTCCTAGCACTGTGACCTTGGTTTGGTCAAGTTACTGAGCTGTGAGCTTCGGTTTCCTCATCTGTGAAATGGAGGACATAATACCACTACTTCTCACATTGTTGTGTGAACTAAGTGAGACAATAAAGGCCCTGACCCATAGTGAATGCTCAAGAAAGGCAGCTGTTGCTATCCCTGATGGCCCTGTTACCATCATCTTTATGGCACTAAATAATACACCTGATTCAGCAGTAGGCTGAATTCATAATTCTGGCATAGTGATCGGAAAAAAACACAATTGTACAGGTAAACTATCCTTCCTTCACCAGTCTTCTCAGTTTCTCATTTTTGGGGAACTCAGATTCAGAACACTCCAGTAAAATAACTGTCAGGAAATCTAACACTGAAACTTTGAAATTGAAAGCTAATCATAGTTTCATCTCCACTCTCCTATAAAAAGTTGGGGACCCACTAAGTGCCTTCAGCAGTGGAAGTGAGACCAAGAGCATGAGTAGGGTCATTGTGAGGGCTTAGTTTAGCCGCAAGATGCCATGAAGTTAATCATCTCCTTCTGAGCTCCATCCCAAGACTGAGCAGAGCAGCAGGAGATGCACAAGGGGAAGCCAAGCAATAAGCTGTCAGCACCCTATTCCCCAGGTGCCCAAACCCTGATCCCGTGAACAAGGTCCAGAGCTGAACCCTACTGCCAGGTCAGGTGTGTGCACAATCCTGTCATCCTTTGCTCACTTGGAAATCTTCTAATGGGGTGGAAAATGAGGCCAGAAGGAATATTCTGTCAAAGTTTAACTCATGACCAGTGGTGAATCTAATTTTTTCTGGTCCTGCCTTGTTGTTTGGTCATAGAGGGACCTTTTTAATAAATCACTGAGATAGACTATAAAGACTTAATCTGTAATCACAGAGAAAACACCTCTCCTGAGATAGGAAATCTTATATGAGATCCTCATCAGTCACAAAAAGCCCAGCACCAAGGAACAAATACTAGTGCAGCAGTCAGGACAGCTGGGTCCTTTCATAGCTGTACAGCTGTGTGACGCTGGGCAAGTCACTGCCCTTCTCTGGGCTTTACCCAGAGTTAGGCTGGGTACTCCCAAGGGCCCTTCCAGCTCTGATGGAGGACAAATATATAATTCTAAGGTGAAGTGGGAAGTCATGTCCAGACCAACATAAGTACTTGAATTTAATAATCTTCATTTCTAATTGCAGTAATCGCAAGTACTCCGCTATAGCCATGCTGGTCTCCTTGCTCTTCTACAAACACACCTCTCATGTCAAACCTTTGTTCTTGCTGTTTTCTACCCGGGAATCTTTTCCCTCAGAAATCAGCATGGTTTGGGAAGTGGGGGTGTTTCAAAGGTTTTTTTCTCAGATGTCATTTTATCATGACCACAGTATCTAAAATAGTGTATCAGACCCATGGTTACTGTTTCCCCTTTACCTTGCTCTATTTTTATTCATATACTTATTACCCGCCCATGACACTTATTTATTTTGCCTGTCTCCCCGCTCCCACCCCATCCTGCTAGAATGTTAGTATCTTGAGAACAGCGCCTTTGTCTGCAGTGCCTACAGCAGTGCCTGGCACAGAGTAATTACTTAATATTTGTTGAATGAATTATTGGATGTTGAGATAATACATCTCTTCTTAGGCATAATACTGCAGGAAAGGATAAAATGGCCCCAGATTTTGAAGGATACAGCACTTCTGTTTTAGTGACCAAACCTCCTGAACTGACTTTCAGCTAAAAATTTAAGAGCCATTTCTTTGGCACTATAAGTTATTTATCTTTGAATTTATTCTAAAAGAAACTTCTTAGTTTTGCTTTTGCTGGAGCCAGTAGTTCTGAGATCCAAATGAAATCACTGTGCTTAAGGTTTGGCAAATCCTGCATTTGAGAAAACAGCAGTGTGTGAGAGAAAGCTTTGGAGGCAGACTTAGGTTCACGTCCTAGCCCCTCCTCTCACTTGAGTGATGAACTTGGGCAGGTTACTCTGAGTGTCGCTTTCCCCAGCTGTAACATAGAGCCAAGAAGTCCTAACTCACAGGATTGTTGTGAAGTTTAAATGTCATCCTTATTACGTAGGCCCCAAGTTTGACTGTCAGCTGTGAGAGTGGATGTCTTTGGGGTATTGGCTTATCAAGTTGGTGGCATTGTCACAGCAAATCTACACCGACTTGTTATGATTTGGTTAAAAAAAAAAAAAGGCTTTTTGGCAGGTATGCCTCGCTCTGAAAGCACACACTGGGAAAATCTACACTTAAAGACCCCCAAATCACCATATCATTCATTTAATAGCAAGTTTCCTGGGAGGATTTTAAAATATTTTTCTTAAATCTCTTCATGTGTATGTAATTCCTTTGGGATTATGCACCTTTGGTCTGCTGTCAGATAACGCACACCTCGTCAGAGACCCTAGTGTGCAGGAGTTCTGTCATGGTAGCCGTGGGTTGGTCTCTGCTTTAAGGAGTTGGTAGTATGTTTCTATAGCATGAAGAGAGGAACATGGGCTCTGGAACCAGGTGACCTATGGTCACAACTATACCACTTACTAGCTCTGTGATCCTGGTCAAACCCCTTACATTCCTGGTGCCAGTTTCCTCACCTATAAAGTGGGGATAACATTGATAACACCTCATAGGGTTGTTGTGTAGATTAAATTTGATCATGCCGTAGTGTTAGCACATTCCCTGGCTGGGAGCAAGTGTTGACTATGATGTTATTGAAATTATCGTTGTCAGCCTCCACATTCCCTGCTCTTAATGGGAAAATCCCTGGAGTATCCACTCAGTCAGCTCTGACACTTGATATCACCTTAGCTAGGGCATCTCTGCCGTCAAAGCGTGTATCCTCGTCTGTTGAGAAACTGAAGAGAACTCTGTGTGTCTCCATGGACCCAAAAGATGTAGAAGCACCAGGAGGTCCCCCTGTAGGGGTCTCTGGGCTGCCACTCACCGTGCCACTCCAGCACAGCTGCAAAGAGAGGTTGGGAGGGTCAGTCTGCTCTGGCCAGCTGCCAGCTCCCCTTCCCAAGGGGCATGTGTAGTTCAGCTGGATGTACCTGACAGGTGATAAACATATGCTTGTCTGGAATGCAATGAAGGAGAATCTTTACTCACCATTTTGGGCTGCAGAAATAGGAGGAAGGGAGACCTCACACCCGAATAATTCTCTTCTATATGGGCAACTGCTAAACTGAAAACACACCACAGAGGTAACTCAGAGGTACACTGAGATTGTGTTAGGAAAAGAAACTGGAAAATGCCTCACATGAATCAACGTGAACATTTAATGGGCCTTAATTGGAACCTTATCCTACTGTACTTAGAGCAGAGAGATGAAAGTAAAAGAAATCTGAGAGACCATTTATTTCACTTGAGAAAGCAGTAAACTGAAACTACAAAAAGATTTGACTACTATTATATTTTTATGATTAAATAAAATCGTCATAGACTGGTGCTAGTGAGTCCATAAATGCTCCATGGAATGCACCCATGCTCCCTGGCTGCTGTTAGGATGTGACCAGAAAATCTATCAGGCTGTGTTCTGCATCCATTAACCCTGCTGTTGTTCTTACACCACCCAAAGGCTCCATGGTGAGGAAGGTTTGACCCAAGTTCTCCTCACAGGAAAGGTCCAGAGCCCACTTGGAATATTTGTATTTTAGGGCATTATTAAATACTGTCCATCTACCTACCCACCTCCCAACCCCCCCACACACACGTCCTGTTAGTCTGTAATGGACATAATCTTGCCAGTATTCGTGTGTTTGTGTGTGATTGTAAGTTCTCTTTTCTTAAAGAAGCTGGATTAGAGAATCAGAATAGTTGAGAATGTGGAGATAGCATATTTTATGTGAAGACTTTTCATTCATTCCTAAGAAAAATATATTCTAAACTATTTTTTTACCATATTTAAATGTAATATCTGTGCAGGTATAGTCAGCAAAAGGTGCTTATGTGTGTGAATGCTCATAGCACAGGATTATATTATTTCTGCAAGTTCACAGACCTTCAGAGATCATCTAGTCCAACTCCCCTCATTGCCAGACAAGAGAAGGACTTGCTCAAGTCCCTGGAGCCAGGCCTCCTGGCACATTATCTAGGACTTTTTGTGACCAACCTTCTCTCTTCTCCCCTCCCCCCACCTTGTGGTAGATGGGACACAGATAATGCAAATAAACAAAAAATCCAAAATAAAGTAGTCCCTCGAATGTATGACGGTACAGTGAGTCTGTATCATTTCCAAGGTTTGTGCTCTTTAGACAAGGTTCTTTCTCAAACATAAATTAAAACAGAAAAAGCACGTATGGGTATAGTCCCTGACAAATTATAGAATCTCTGACTTTTAGGGTTAGCCAAGTTTTTAAGAGAATCTAGCCCACACTTCTTGTGCTACAAGATGTGTTTGAAGGGAATTTAGAACATGCTTCATTTAAAAGGTAACTCTTCTCACAAAATAGACAACATGAAGGAAGTAAAAAGAAGCTCTAACATGGAACAGAAGGCTGGAGGTGACTTATTCTTGGGGAAATGCTCCGTATCATGAGCTTTCTGTCCATATGAGCATTCATCACTCATTCCTTCTCTCATTTATCAGCTTTTGCTAAATGCCCACCCCATCTCAAACCAAGTGCTGGGAGATAAAGAAATGAATACAACCCAGATCTTGTCCTTGTGGAACCCACAGCCTAGGAGCAGTGCTGTCAGTGCTGAGACTCATTCCTTCCTTCCACAGACGTTTAACGAGTGCCTGCAATGGTCCAGGCACTGTTCTAGACGCCCAGGAGACAGAGAAAAACAAAACAGACTAAGTCCCTGCTCTCAAGTTGCTGACATTCTAAGAGAAAAGGGAGAGACAGACAGTAAACAAACCTGGATCGGTGCTAGAGCTTCCTCTTAGAAGTATTTCACAGTGGAGCTGGTGCTTGAGCTGATATCTGACAGTGGAATAAATACTTACCAGGTAGCAAGGTACGAAAGACATTCTAGGCACAGGAAAGACCATGAGCAAAGATACTGAGATGTAAAATAGCCTGGGAAGGTTTAGGGAACTGCAAACTGTTCATTCTGGCTGGAGCTTAGGAGGTAGTGGAAGGAATAAGAGCTAAGAGTGAAGAAGCAGGCCAGGCCCAGGTCATGAAGAGACCTACGTGTGGGGCTGAGAATTGGGGATTTATCCTCTAGGAGATGATGAGGAGAGCAGCAGGATGATATGTTCAGCCTGCGTCTGAAAGTCACTCCAGTATGTGGAGGTCATCAGGACTTCCACACTGGAGCCCCAGGACTGGGACCTGATGCCCCTGGTTCTGGAGCATCATTCTCGCCTGCTGGAGCAGAGTGGCGTTTGAGGGGGAGGCCTGCCCAGAAGCCTCCTTTGCACCCCTCTGCTGGTGGTACTCAGCACACAGCCTGTCACCCATAGGAAGCAGGGAACACAGCTCAGGGGCCTGCTCACCCAGTTTCCCTGGAGGGACACTGCAGGACAGCCACTCACCCTTTACTACATGAAGAAAGCCCTCGTTTCTGTAGGATCACCTGGTTTCCAAAGCCTCTGAGAGGCCAAGCCCCCAACTACTGGCTTTAGCCTCTCCTCGTGCCCCTGGCTGCTTTCCTCCCTTCTTCCCTTCTTCCCCCTCTTTCCTTCCTCCTTGACCCTCTGCTGGCACTAGACAGCAGTGAATTCCTGGGACCACCAGCAAGAAGGCTAGTGCTTAAAGGGCCTGCCTCCCACACAGTCTGCTAAGGTCTCTGCATTTAATCTCAGCCTAGAAATCTATCTTATGGCAGAAGCAAGCTTGGGAGGAGAGGAATTTGTTTGCAGTGCTAGCCAAGGGAATCTTTGTGTTTCTCTGCTCTGAATTTGATTTGATTATGTATGTGGACAGACTCTTAAAACTTTTCTCATGTGGTATTTAAATAAAGCCACTTCAACACCCTCCCTACTCTACCCCCAAGGCATGAGATTAGAGAAACAAGGTGTGTGTGTGTGTCTGGGGCATGCCATTTCTTTATATGATTCATAGAGGTCACTGGCCTCAAGGCCCCTCCTGTCATATTGTTCCTCTCCTGGGCCTGGGCTTCAGGTGTGATGAGACTTGTCAAAAGCAATGTGGATAGAGAGGCTTGTGCACTGGCCTGGCCACTGCGGCTGCTACCTCTTCACTTCAGCATTGTAGCAGGACCAGTTTTGCGGGAAGGAATGCAACAACTACTTTGTTTATGCTCTGCTAGAAAAATATTCTTTGTTCCAATGATTTACAGACTCTTTTGGCTGTCTCTTATAATGAATTTAGATGTCTAGACACCTATTTTTGCCCCTTTGTTGAGGACACCTTGTCTCTGACAAGAAATGGAAAAAAGCAAAACAGGAATTCCTCAGCATAAAGAATTTGCCTTGGTGAGATTTAACTATTTGTATACATTTCTGTCTGACCCGTATTCCACTCACCCTACCACCCTGGCCGACGGAGGTGGTTTGGCCTTAGGCTTGACTGATCAGCTCACAAGTCTTGCTGAAAGATGCTACCCCTGCCCCACCGAGCCCTACTCTCCGCACCTTTGTGCCAAGAGGCTGTTGGATTGGACAGGGTGCTGGCTGAGGTACTCAGTCAGCTGTTCTTGTAGGTCCAAAGACAGTGTCTCTGAGGACCTTGAAGGCTCTGGGAAGAGTAGGCCCAGGGCTCTGGTGCAGAAGGTATAGGCCCCTGGAGTCAGGTTTGGAAACCAAAGCTCAGTCCTCATTCATTCATTCCCCAGATGGTTATTGAGCACCTATAATTTGTCAGGCACTGTGCTAGGCACTATGCCAGATGCTGGGGACACAGCAGTGAATAAAAGGGACATAACCCCTGTTCCCATGGAGCTTATAGTCTTAAGAGTGTTGAAAACTGGAGATTCACATCTGCCTGTCCTTGCCTAAACAACTGCTCGTGCATCTGGAGCCAGGCAGGCCATATGTGTGTTTCTGTCTTCTGGTCCATGGCAGACATAGGATTGGAGTCCCAGTGACGTAAGTATTTAGAAGCTTGCCAGAGGGCATTCTGAGGGGAAAAAAAAAACAAACATAAAAATAAAACAAAATGCAAAACTTTCTCCTAAATAACAGGGAAATTCAGGATCATTCTTAGATCTTAGCAAAATCAGCAGGATTCACAGAGTATAAGTAGGTAAGACAGAACATGACCATTTTCTGTTTTGTTTCCTTGAATTAGGTGAGTTCTAGAGAGAGAGAGATTTTACTGTAGTACACCATGGCTGTGTCTAAGATGCTTGGAGGGATGGATGGATGGATGGATGGATAGATGGATCTGGAGAAGGGCAAGAAACTGTCACAGAACCTTTTTCTAGTTTATTTCTATTATTTAGTGTCACGGTTTTGGTATGGTCAGGGAATGAGCTGTTCCCATATAAGTGAATTTTGCAGAAGACCAAACCTACCTTTAAAACATGATGTTTATTTAACATTAACTCCATTCTCTAGTAGGTCTGTGTCAATGGACTTGAGGATACGTGGAGGAGGAAGGGTAAGCTGGGATAAAGTGAGAGAGTGGCATGGACATATATACACCACCAAACTAGTAAAATAGATAGCTAGTGGGAAGCAGGCGCGTAACACAGGGAGATCAGCTTGATGCTTTGTGACCACCTAGAGGGGTGGGATAGGGAGGGTGGGAGGGAGGGAGACGCAAGAGGGAAGAGATATGGGGACATATGTATATGTATAACTGATTCACTTTGTTATAAAGCAGAAAGTAACACACCATTGTAAAGCAATTATACTCCAATAAAGATGTTAAAAAAAGAACAAACATTAACAACTTGTGTTCATTTTTTTAAATATTACAGTCTCCTGTCTTCTAAAACTTAAATTATACTTAATATATATTTTTTGATGACTTAAGAAATGAATACCTACTATAATATCAGGTACAGGAGAATTATCATGTATGTGAAGCAAATTTTTATTTTTACTTCTTTTTTTAACATCTTTATTGGAGTATAATTGCTTTACAATGGTGTGTTAGTTTCTGCTTTACAACAAAATGAATTAGTTATATATATATACATATGTTCCCATATCTCTTCCCTCTTGCGTCTCCCTCCCTCCCATCCTCCCTATCCCACCCCTCCAGGCAGTCACAAAGCACCGAGCTGATATACCTGTGCTATGCGGCTGCTTCCCACTAGCTATCTACCTTACGTTTGGTAGTGTATATATGTCCATGCCTCTCTCTCGCTTTCTCACAGCTTACCCTTCCCCCTGCCCATATCCTCAAGTCCATTCTCTACTAGGTCTGTGTCTTTATTCCTGTCTTACCCCTAGGCTCTTCATGACATTTTGTTTTCTTAAATTCCATATATATGTGTGAGCATATGGTATTTGTCTCTCTCTTTCTGACTTACTTCACTCTGTATGGCAGACTCTAGGTCTATCCACCTCATTACAAATAGCTCAATTTCGTTTCTTTCTATGGCTGAGTAATATTCCATTATATATATGTGCCACATCTTCTTTATCCATTCATCTGATGATGGACACTTCGGTTGTTTCCATCACCGGGCTATTGTAAATACAGCTGCAATGAACATTTTGATACATGACGCTTTTTGAATTACGATTTTCTCAGGGTATATGCCCAGTAGTGGGATTACTGGGTCATATGGTAGTTCTATTTGTAGTTTTTTAAGGAACCTCTATAATGTTCTCCACAGTGGCTGTATCAATTTACATTCCCACCAACAGTGCAAGAGGGTTCCCTTTTCTCCACACCCTCTCCAGCATTTATTGTTTCTAGATTTTTTGATGATGGGCATTCTGACTGGTGTGAGATGATATCTCATTGTAGCTTTGATTTGCATTTCTCTGATGATTAGTGATGTTGAGCATTCTTTCATGTGTTTGTTGACAGTCTGTATATCTTCTTTGGAGAAATGTCTATTTAGGTCTTCTGCCCATTTTTGGATTGGGTTGTTTGGTTTTTTTGTTATTAAGCTGCATGAGCTGCTTATAAATTTTGGAGATTAATCCTTTGTCAGTTGCTTCATTTGCAAATATTTTCTCCCATTCTGAGGGTTGTCTTTTGGTCTTGTTTATGGTTTCCTTTGCTGTGCAAAAGCTTTGAAGTTTCATTAGGTCCCATTTGTTTATTTTTGTTTTTCTTTCCATTTCTCTAGGAGGTGGGTCAAAAAGGATCTTGCTGTGATTTATGTCATAGAGTGTTCTGCCTATGTTTTCTTCTAAGAGTTTTATAGTGTCTGGACTTACACTTAGGTCTTTAATCCATTTTGAGCTTATTTTTGTGTATGGTGTTAGGGAGTGATCTAATCTCATACTTTTACATGTACCTGTCCAGTTTTCCCAGCACCACTTATTGAAGAGGCTGTCCTTTCTCCACTGTACATTCCTGCCTCCTTTATCAAAGATAAGGTGACCACATGTGCGTGGGTTTATCTCTGGACTTACTATCCTGTTCCATTGATCTTTCTGTTTTTGTGCCATACCATACTGTCTTGATTACTGTAGCTTTGTAGTATAGTCTGAAGTCAGGGAGCCTGATTCCTCCAGCTCCGTTTTTCGTTCTCAAGATTGCTTTGGCTATCCGGGGTCTTTTGTGTTTCCATACAAATTGTGAAATTTATTGTTCTAGTTCTGTGAAAAATGCCAGTGGTAGTTTGATAGGGATTGCATTGAATCTATAGATTGCTTTGGGTACTAGAGTCATTTTCACAATGTTGATTCTTCCAATCCAAGAACATGGTATATCTCTCCATCTATTTGTATCGTCTTTAATTTCTTTCATCAGTGTCTTATAATTTTCTGCATACAGGTCTTTTGTCTCCTTAGGTAGGTTTATTCCTAGATATTTTATTCTTTTTGTTGCAATGGTAAATGGGAGTGTTTTCTTGAATTCACTTTCAGATTTTTCATCATTAGTGTATAGGAATGCCAGAGATTTCTGTGCATTAATTTTGTATCCTGCTACTTTACCAAATTCATTGATTAGCTCTAGTAGTTTTCTGGTAGCATCTTTAGGATTCTCTGTGTATAGTATAGTATCATGTCATCTGCCAACAGTGACAGCTTTACTTCTTCTTTTCCGATTTGGATTCCTTTTATTTCCTTTTCTTCTCTGATTGCTGTGGCTAAAACTTCCAAAACTATGTTGAATAATAGTGGTGAAAGTGGGCAACCTTTTCTTGTTCCTGATCTTAGTGGAAATGCTTTCAGTTTTTCACCATTGAGGATGATGTTGGCTGTGGGCTTTCGTATATGGCCTTTATTATGTTGAGGAAAGTTACCTCTATGTCTACTTTCTGCAGGGTTTTTATCATAAATGGGTGTTGAATTTTGTCGAAAGCTTTCTCTGTATCTATTGAGATGATCATATGGTTTTTCTCCTTCAGTTTGTTAATATGGTGTATCACATTGATTTATTTGCATATATTGAAGAATCCTTGCATTCCTGGAATAAACCCCACTTGATCATGTTGTATGATCCGTTTAATATGCTGTTGGATTCTGTTTGCTAGTATTTTGTTGAGGATTTTTGCATCCATGTTCATCAGTGATATTGGCCTGTAGTTTTCTTTCTTTGTGACATCCTTGTCTGGTTTTGGTATCAGGGTGATGGTGGCCTCGTAGAATGAGTTTGGGAGTGTTCCTCCCTCTGCTATATTTTGGAAGAGTTTGAGAAGGATAGGTGTTAGCTCTTCTCTAAATGTTTGATAGAATTAGCCTGTAAAGCCATCTGGTCCTGGGCTTTTGTTTGTTGGAAGATTTTTAATCACAGTTTCAATTTCAGTGCTTGTGATTGGTCTGTTCATATTTTCTGTTTCTTCCTGATTCAGCCTTGGCATGTTGTGCATTTCTAAGAATTTGTCCATTTCTTCCAGGTTGTCCAATTTATTGGCATATAATTGCTTGTAGTAATCTCTCATTATCTTTTGTATTTCTGCAGTGTCAGTTGTTACTTCTCCTTTTTCATTTCTAATTTTATTGATTTGAGTCTTCTCGCTTTTTTTCTTGATGAGTCTGGCTAATGGTTTATCACTTTTGTTTATCTTCTCAAAGAACCAGCTTTTAGTTTTATTGATCTTTGCTATCGCTTCCTTCATTTCTTTTTCATTTATTTCTGATCTGATTTTTATCATTTCTTTCCTTCTGCTAACTTTGGGGTTTGTTTGTTCTTCTTTCTCTAATTGCTTTAGGTGCAAGGTTAGGTTGTTTATTCGAGATGTTTCCTGTTTCTTAAGGTGGGCTTGTATTGCTATAAACTTCCCTCTTAGAACTGCTTTTGCTGCATCCCATAGGTTTTGGGTCGTCGTGTCTCCATTGTCATTTGTTTCTAGGTATTTTTAAATTTCCTCTTTGATTTCTTCAGTGACCACTTCGTTATTAAGTAGTGTATTGTTTAGCCTCCATGTGTTTGTATTTTTTACAGATCTTTTCCTGTAATTGATATCTAGTCTCATGGCATTGTGGTCGGAAAAGATACTTGATACAATTTCGATTTTCTTAAATTTACCAAGGCTTGATTTGTGACCCAAGATATGCTCTATCCTGGAGAATGTTCCATGAGCACTAGAGAAAAATGTGTATTCTGTTGTTTTTGGATGGAATGTTCTATAAATATCAATTAAGTCCATCCTGTTTAATGTATCATTTAAAGCTTGTGTTTCCTTATTTATTTTCATTTTGGATGATCTGTCCATTGGTGAAAGTGGGGCGTTAAAGTCCCCTACTATGAATGTGTTACTGTCGATTTCCCCTTCTATGGCTGTTAGTATTTGCCTTATGTATTGAGGTGCTCCTATGTTGGGTGCATAAATATTTACAATTGTTATATCTTCTTGGATTGATCCCTTGATTATTATGTAGTGTCCTTCTTTGTCTCTTCTAATAGTCTTTATTTTAAAATCTATTTTGTCTGTTACAAGAATTGCTACTCCAGCTTTCTTTTGGTTTCCATTTGCATGGAATATCTTTTTCCATCCCCTTACTTTCAGTCTGTATGTGTCTCTAGGTCTGAAGTGGGTCTCTTGTAGACAGCAAATATATGGGTCTTGTTTTTGTATCCATTCAGCCATTCTGTGTCTTTTGGTGGGAGCACTTAGTCCATTTACATTTAAGGTAATTTTCGATATGTATGTTCCTATTCCCATTTTCTTAATTGTTTTGGGTTCGTTATTGTAGGTCTTTTCCTTGTCTTGTGTTTCTTGCCTAGAGAAGTTCCTTTAGCATTTGTTGTAAAACTGGTTTGGTGGTGCTGAATTCTCTCAGCTTTTGCTTGTCTGTAAAGGTTTTAATTTCTCCATCAAATCTGAATGAGATCCTTGCTGGGTAGAGTAATCTTCGTTTCAGGTTTTTCTCCTTCATCACTTTAAATATATTCTGCCAGTCCCTTCTGGCTTGCAGAGATTCTGCTGAAAGATCAGCTGTTAACCTTATGGGGATTCCTTTGTGTGTTATTTGTTGATTTTCCCTTGCTGCTTTTAATATGCTTTCTTTGTATTTAATTTTTGACAGTTTGATTAATATGTGTCTTGGCGTATTTCTCCTTGGATTTATCCTGTATGGGACTCTCTGTGCTTCCTGGACTTGATTAACTATTTCCTTTCCCATATTAGGGAAGTTTTCAACTATAATCTCTTCATATATTTTCTCAGTCCCTTTCTTTTTCTCTTCTTCTTCTGGAACCCCTATAATTCGAACGCTGGTGTGTTTAATGTTGTCCCAGAGGTCTCTGAGACTGTCCTCAGTTCTTTTCATTCTTTTTTCTTTATTCTGCTCTGCAGTAGTTATTTCCACTATTTTATCTTCCAGGTCACTTATCCGTTCTTCTGCCTCAGTTATTCTGCTATTGATCCCATCTAGAGTTTTTTTCATTTCATTTATTGTGTTGTTCATCATTGTTTGTTTCAGCTTTAGTTCTTCTAGTTCCTTGTTAAATGTTTCTTGCATTTTGTCTATTCTATTTCCAAGATTTTGAATCATCTTTACTATTATTATTCTGAATTCTTTTTCAGGTAGACTGCCTATTTTCTCTTCATTTGTTAGGTCTGGTGGGTTTTTATCTTGCTCCTTCATCTGCTGTGTGTTTTTGTGTCTTTTCATTTCGCTTATCTTACTGTGTTTGGGGTCTCCTTTTTGCAGGCTGCAGGTTCGTAGGTCTCGTTGTTTTTGGTGTCTGTCCCCAGTGGCTAAGGTTGGTTCATTGGGTTGTGTAGGCTTCCTGGTGGAGGGGACTAGTGCCTGTGTTCTGGTGGATGAGGCTGGATCTTGTCTTCCTGGTGGGCAGGTCCACGTCTGGTGGTGTGTTTTGGGGTATCTGTGGACTTTTGATTTTAGGCAGCCTCTCTGCTAATGGTTGGGGTTGTGTTCCTGTCTTGCTAGTTGTTTGGCATAGGATGTTCAGCACTGTGGCTTGCTGGCCGTTGAGTGAAGCTGGGTGCTGGTGTTGAGATGGAGATCTCTGGGAAATTTTTGGCGTTTGATATTATGTGGAGCTGGGAGGTCTCTTGTGGACCAGTGTCCTGACGTTGGCTCTCCCACCTCAGAGGCACAGCACTGACTCCTGGCTGCAGCACCAAGAGCTTTTCATCCACACGGCTCAGAATAAAAGGGAGAAAAAGTAGAAAGAAACAATTAGTAGAAGTAGAAAGAAAGAAAGGAGGGAGGAAAGGAGGGAGGGAGGGAGGGAGGAAGGAAGGAAGGGAGAAAGGAGGGAAGGAAGGAAAAAAGAAAGAAAGAAGATAAAGTAAAATAAAGTAAGATAAAACAATAAAGTTATTAAAATAAAAAAATTATTATTAAGAGAAAAAAAAAAACAATGGATGGATAGAGCCCTAGGACAAATGGTGGAAGCAAAGCTATACAGACAAAATCTCACATAGAAGCATATACATACACACCCACAAAAAGAGGAAAAGGGGAAAAAATCATAAATCTTGCTCTCAAAGTCCACCTCCTCAATTTGTGATGATTCGTTGTCTAAAGGAGGGAAGGAAGGAAAGAAAGAGCGAAGATAAAGTAAAATAAAATAAAGTTATTAAAATAAAAAGTAATTATTAAGAAAAAAATTTTTAAAAAACGGACTGATAGAACCCTCGGACAAATGGTGGAAGCAAAGCTATACAGACAAAATCTCACACAGAAGTATACACATACACACTCACAAAAAAAAGGAAAAGGGGAAAAAATCATAAATCTTGCTCTCAAAGTCCACCTCCTTAATTTGGGATGATTCGTTGTCTATTCATGTATTCCACAGATGCAGCGTACATCAGATTGATTGTGGAGCTTTAATCCACTGCTTCTGAGGCTGCTGGGAGAGATTTCCCTTTCTCTTCTTTGTTCTCACAGCTCCCAGGGGCTCAGCTTTGGATTTGGCCCCGCCTCTGCGTGTAGGTCGCAGGAGGGCATCTGTTCTTTGCTCAGACAGGATGGGGTTAAAGGAGCCGCTGATTCGGGGGCTCTGGCTCACTCAGGCCAGGGGGAGGGAGGGGCACGGAGTGCGGGGTGAGCCTGTGGCGGCAGAGGCTGGCGTGACGTTACAGCAGCATGAGGCGTGCCGTGCGTTCTCCTGGGGAAGTTGTCCCTGGATCCTGGGACCCTGGCAGTGGCTGGCTGCACAGGCTCCCCTGAAGGAGGGTGTGGATAGTGACCTGTGCTCGGACACAGGCTTCTTGGTGGCGGCAGCAGCAGCCTTAGCGTCTCATGCCCGTCTCTGGGGTCCGCGCTTTTAGCCGCGGCTCGCGCCCGTCTCTGGAGCTCCTTTAAGCAGCGTTCTTAATCCCCTCTCCTTGTGCACCAGGAAACAAAGAGGGAAGAAAAAGTCTCTTGCCTCTTCGGCAGGTCCAGACTTTTCCCCGGACTCCCTCCCGGCCAGCCGTGGCGCACTAACCACCTGCAGGCTGTGTTCACGCCGCCAACCCCAGTCCTCTCCCTGCCTCTGACCGAAGCCCGAGCCTCAGCTCCCAGCCCCACCCACCCCGGCGGGGGAGCAGACAAGCCTCTCGGGCTGGTGAGCGCTGGTCGGCACCGATCCTCTATGTGGGTATCTCTCCGCTTTGCCCCCCGCATCTGTGTTACTGTGCTCTCCACCGCCGTGTTACTGTGCTCTCCACCGCGGCTCCGAGGCTTCCCCCTCCGCCACCCGCAGTCTCCGCCCGCGAAGGGGCTTCCTAGTGTGTGGAAACCTTTCCCCCTTCACAGCTCCCACCCACTGGTGCAGGTCCCGTCCCTATCCTTTTGTCTCTCTTTACTCTTTTCTCTTTTGCCCTACCCAGGTACGTGGGGGGTTTCTTGCCTTTTGGGAGGTCTGAGGTCTTCTGCCAGCGTTCAGTAGGTGTTCTGTAGGAGTTGTTCCACGTGTAGATGTATTTCTGGTGTTTCTGTGGGGAGGAAGGTGATCTCCACGTCTTACACTTCTGCCATCTTCCCGGAAGCCTCTCTGTGAAGCAAATTTTTAAAGTGTAGAGTACTAAGAAAAGGTAATGGGTTATAATATGATATTTTAGTACAGTACATTAATGCACTCAAGACCAACTATTTATATACTAAATGGTTCCAGGCAACTTTTTGAATTCTTATTTATTCTTGAAATAATTTTAGTTCCCACCCATCACTTACTTGTGTCCGCAGATGCTTCTTCCTGTTGTCAGTTTATCTATCTCCAGCAGTCTCCTAATTTGCTGATTCCAATCCACTTTGTTAAACTTGCTTCTGAAATGTGAATTGGTAGACTGAGTTGGAGCTTGCAGAACTTTGCTGTGAATAATTGACATCAGTTTTGTGGAAAGACTGGGCACTCTATGAGGGCAAGGGTGTGTCTGACTCATTCACTACCCCGCTCCCCGAGCCTAACACAGCACTTGGCCAGAGTAGATGCTCAGTAGATTTTTGATGAATGAACTGATTTGTCTGCTCAGCGGTCTGCCTGCTCACTTCCTGGTTCTTGGCTGCATTCCAGGTGGTCACAGTTGGAGGAAGGGGGCCTACTGGGTGAGGAGAATCGGGCTGTTTTCCATTTACATAACATGATAGAGTCTCCATAGGCCTTCCTAGCCACTCTCCTTGGGATCTTTGAAGTGAATACAGCAGTTGTCATTTCACAGGTGTGAAATCTGCAAACTCTCCCCAGGCCGACTGCATTTCTAGACCAGACTTGGAACTACTCAATAGCCTACCTCCACTTTCCTTTTTTTCTTCTTTAAATTTAACTGTTGGGAAAAACTATTCAGGCCATACCAAGGATTAACATTATAAATATATTATAGATGATAGCAGTTGTTTCAAAACTGTAAGACCAGATTTGCAGGCACTCAAAACCCAGAAGGCAGCTGACTACATAACCATCACAAGAGGGCCCTCGTTTCGGAGTCACATGTTCCAACAGTTCACTCCTGAGAATCTAGCCCCATTGCCAACCGTTCCTCTCTTTCAAGTTCTTAGGTCTGATCATTTGAGACAAGCCCTTAGCAAAGCACAGCCCATAGCGGAGAACTGGTTATTTGATACCTAGCCAAACAGAATATAGGGTTTTGAAGAAAGGCCTTTTGTGTTGGTTTAATCTGTATATGTCAATTGGTTTAGTCTGTTTAGAATGACAGTATGTCATCCTCATCTTCATCTGGGCTGGCAAAGTTGTGCGAGAAGCTGGCTGGCAGCCAGTCATTGGAATGAGCTCAGGTGACAGAGAGCCCCTCTGCCTAGTAAGGGGCAGCATCATGAGTGTCTGATAGCCCTGGACTGGCCTGAGCAGTGAGAGAAAAGCCAGCAGTCAGTCGTAAGAGTTTTCCAGGCCCAGCTCCATAAGTGACTGGCTGGCGGACCTGCGACAAGTCTTTCAAACTTTCTGAGCGTTAGATCTCTTCTTATAAAAGAGTATAGTCATCCCTGTCTGCCCACCTCACAGGGTGTTTAGAGACTCAGACAATGTAGGGAAAGGGGCTTTATAGACTGTTGAGTAATGTCTCCGCCAGTGACAGGCTTTCTGTTGTGTTGGGTATTGCTGAGGTTCTGGCAACGTGATATCCTAGAAGATTTTGGATTCTTTCACATCAAGTGAGAGACCAGTGTCACCCACCACCCACAAAGGAGGAGGATTTTTTCCAGACCTCTCTTTATAACCAGGCCAGGGAGCCCTGAGTTTGTGCCTAGGATGCTGAGGATCTCAAGCCCAACTTCCTTCTAGAATAGGAGACAGAGCATCACAAAATCCATTCTTTACGGATGTCTTAGTTCGGGCTGCAATAACAAAGTTCCATAGACTGGGTAGCTTATAAACAATAGAAATTTGTTTCTCACAGTTCTGGAAGCTGGAAGTCCAAGGTCAGGGTGCTAGCCTGTTCAGGTTCTGGGGAGGGCCCTCTTCCAGGTTACAGACTACCAACTTCTCATCGTATCCTCACATGGCAGAAAGAGGACTAGAGAGCCCTCTGGGGTCTCTTTTATAAGGGTATTAATCCCATTCATGAGGGCTCCACCCTCATGATCTAATCACCTCCCAAAGGCCCCCACCTCCTGATGCCATCACATGAGGGTTAGGATTTCAACATAAGAATTGGTGTGGGCTTCCCTGGTGGCGCAGTGGTTGAGAGTCCGCCTGCTGATGCAGGGGACACGGGTTCGTGCCCCAGTCCGGGAAGATCCCACATGCCGCGGAGCGGCTGCGCCCGTGAGCCATGGCCACTGAGCCTGCGCGTCCAGAGCCTGTTGCTCCGCAACAGGAGAGGCCACAACAGTGAGAGGCCCATGTACCGCAAAAAAAAAAAAAAAAGAATTGGAGTGGGGGGGATGCAAATATTCAGTCTATGACAAGGGACTAGCTATGCAGACTTAAGGCAACATGATGTGGAGACCATTGAGGCCCCTGAGTCAGAAAACGGCATCTATACCTCATGAGAAGAGATTGTGGTATGATTCTCCCCCAAGGTAAGGCACAGAAGAATTTGTTAAGTAGGGACCCTCTGTCACTTTGATTCATTCATTCCAGTAACTTTGATGTGCCTAGCCCTGTAACAGAGCAATGGAGGACAGAAGAGTAAAAGATACAGTTCCTGCCCTTCTGGAACTAGGAATTAAGCTATACACACAACCCTTGTCTTTGGGTTGAAAAGGAGAGGCATTCTCAGGCTGTGCTACCCGGGAAGACTTCCTGGGCTTAAGGATTTCCTCAAGTGCTTGGAGGGAAGCTCCTCCTGGGTCTGAATCAGGAGGCCACAACACCAGCCTATTAGCTTTGGCCCTTCCTGCTCTGTCTTCAGATTGACAAGTCTAGCACAACAGGCTCAAAACACACACAGACACACACACACACACACAGAGTAAGCTAAGACTGTTTCTCTGTACCACTACCTGCATTTCTTGGATCGTGCTTATGCTAGGATTTTCTTTTCAGAGCCTTCAGAATGCACTTCCTACCCCACCACCACGAGATCCTAGCTGCATCCCCAGCACTGTTTGCATAGCTGTCTCCTGTGCAGACAGGGCCAGGGAGAGGCCGCCACAATGGCTTCCCAGGTGGCATGAAGCTTGCTGATGAGTCCCAGCCAGAGCAGGGCCTGCTGCTGCCAGATGCCCTGTTCCAATGAGCAGCCCTTATGGAGAGATGGGGGTGGGATGATGGAAAGCATTCATTAGGCCTAAAGCTGGGAGGGGACTTCTGGTCCTGCAAGTGTAGGGAAGCCAGATCCGGCAGGAGAAGACTCAGAGCAGCAGAGCTGGTGAGCTAACCAAACGCTCATAACTAACATTGTTTTTTATTAATGCATTGTGGTCACGGACACTGTCTCATTTAATCCTCATGTAAACCCTGAAGGCTGCCATCTACCTCTATTTTATTGAAAGAACACTGAGGCTCAAACTGGTTAACTGATCAGAGCCAGGCCTAGAGCCCAGGGCTACCTAACACCAAGCACCCTTGAGCCTGCAGATTCACGGCTTATGCCCACTGAGAGACAACTGACCCAGTCACTTCTAAAATCCACCTGGTTAGTGAGGGTAGCCTGCTAATGAAACTTTATTCTGGCCAGGGGTGATGAGGAATCAGACCTGAGCTATGGATTGAATTGTATCCCCCCAAAATTCATATGCTAACCCCCAATGTGACTGTACTTGGAGATAGGGCTTTTAAGAGTTAATTAAGGTTAAACGAGGTCATGAGGGTGGGGTCCTAATGTGATAGGATTGGTGGCCTTATAAGAAGAGGAAGAGAGAGATCTCTCTTTCCATGTGCACTCACTAAGGAAAGGCCATATGAGGACACACTGAGGTGTCAAGTCTGCAAACCAGGAAGAGAGCACTCACCAGAACCCAACCATGCTGCACTCTGATCTCAGACTTCCAGGCTCCTGAACTGTTCAAAAATAAATTTCTGTCATTTAAGACACCTAGTCTATAGTATTTTGTAATGGCAGCCTGAGCAGACAAAGACAGGCTGGTTATTGAACCTAGGCGTTTCTTCTCTCCACCTAAAATTCCTCCACCTACAATTCTCGGTGCTCAAATCTGATCTAGCCTTAAAGGTCCAGCCCACCTTCTCAGTGCAGCCTTTCTCGCCTAAGGAAGGAGGTGAGGGGTCCCCTAGTACCTTATCCTTCCCTCTCTGATGACCCAGGCTCCTTTGCATCATTTTCTACTCTGGACATACTTCATCTCCCTGAGAGCTAAAACTTGATTCCTGTCCATGTCCCCGACAGCATTTGGCACACAGGAGGCACTCAGCAAACGTCCTCTGAATTTAGAGCTCTCTTCTGGCTCTCTCACTCAGTGCACCCAGATTATGCTTCACTTGGTAGGAAGTACAAAGATTGGAGCCAGAAGGCTTAGTGGGTAGTCAGGGATCAACAGATGAAAGAATCAACGTGTCCACTTGTCTACTCCAGATTCCTTTTATTTTTATTTTTTTCCCCAGATCCCTTTTTAATGCCAGCATTCAGATTCTCTTGGCCCTCTTTCCACAGGCTATAGCACACGTTGGCAGCATGCAACTTTCCTTTTTCTAAAGCCCCTTCTTCCCAGAATTGTTGATAGTTCCAAAAAGAAAAGGAAGTGAGGGTCTCTCTCCCACTTCCTCTCTTACCCTCTCCCTACTCCCTCCCCCAACCCCTTGCCAATGATACCAAAGAAAAAGGTGGTGAATGCCAGGGCATTTGGGTAAAAGGTGTCTTTCTTCAGTGACTGAGGAATTAGGCCCACTGGCCTTTGCTTCGAAGACCAAAGGAGAATTCTCTCCAGAGAATGATTGATAGAGACTGAATCCAAGAAGGCCTCGAAGTGCTAAGAACATAAGAGACATCTTATGTTCTACTACAGTCAAGTAGTTTCTGTGACTTGTCTTAAATTCAAAATGCAGGAATCTAATTTTCAGTGAGAAAGAGTGTATTAAAGACCCAGAACCCTTGGTCGTGTTCTCTTTCTTTATTTGTATGCTGGCGACACAGGTTAAGTTCACTTCGTGAAAAATCAAGCTATTAACTTAATGGGTGTGTGTGTTATACTTCAATGAAAAGTATACTTTTTAAAAAATTAAAACCCAAAGCAACTGAGCTATTTGCTTAGGTCACACAACTAGTTGGTGACTAGAGTGAAGGCAGGAACTCAGATCTCCTAGTTCTTCTTAAGTTAGTACCTATTTTAGAATCACACCTAAGAGCAAGAGGCAAGTTCAGTTTCAGTCTCTTTTGATCTGAATGTTGCTAGAAATTCCCTTGGTTTCCTTGGAGCCCTACTCTGCATCTGAAAATGGACATCATGTTTGAGAGGAGGTTTCTCATTACTACTGAGGCCACACCAGCTCCCTACCTACGGTCTCTGATGACTGTGACCACCAAAGAAATCTATAGGCAGGTCACATCCTTACCTTGGTGCAGTACTCTGGAAAGGGGCTCTGTGAAAAGCTTCTTTATATTTGTGTTGGCCTGTGTGTCCTGAAAGGAAGGGCAGGTGGCCTGGCCAGGTTCAAGCTAGTACCACCTTAGGCCTTATTGGCAACCCTTTATCTGGACAAAGGTGACAGACCAGCAGTTATTGATTTAGTTGCAGCTCCATGAGGAAGGCGTATAGAGAGACATATTTACTTCATATTGTATGTCTGAGATTTCTCTTATGTACGTTTCTTTCATTCAGCAAGAACTTCATGTCCCGTGATGACACTCTATTGACTTTCTACTGATTTTGGAAAGCTTAAGTAGTCCAAGGTGACATTTGACCTACCCCCTAAGGCCTGGGAGTGAGTGGATGAAATAAAACTGAATGATGCCTTCATCCCCTAATCTGTCAAAAGCCCCTCAGGAAACTCTCTCCTGGTACCCAAGGCCCTGAGCATTGAGGTCAGGCTGTTTGCATCCCAGCCTTGCTTCCCTGCCCCTACAGGAAGTGTAGCCTAATTCAGATGACTGTTTAGCTGTGCTCATGACATCAAACTGCCATTGCTCTGTGCCAAGAGCCCACCTGAATTATCCAGGAGTCTCGCCAGCTGAGTCTCAGTGCTACAGGTTGGCCACTTCCGGGGTCTCCTAATCCTGTCTCCCCACAATGTCTGAAGTGTGATTTGAGGGACAGTGACAACTACATGTCCTACTCTGGCTCACAGTCAAGCCAAGGGGTGTGGCTCTCACGGACTGGACCCCTTACCTATAATCTGGTTGAGTCCTGTCATAGTCAGTCCTGTGGGTAGAACTCATTACCCCACGGTAACCAAACTGCCTGCCTCCATTTGTGTCTTCTGCAGTCTCAGGACTTAAAGGTAGTGGCCTCTGGCAGGTCATCTCACTACACTGCTGGTGACCTCTGTAAACTCGCTTTTTCAACAGGCAACTGATAGCCAGCCCTGTTCCCAGAGGGGACTGACCCCCAAGGGGCTCTGCCTCACCCCAGCGAGAGTCAGGAGTCCAGGTGGAATAAGTTATGGTTAAGCTCTCATGTTCTGGGCTAATTTACCAGGAACCAGGAGTTGTCATCTTTGAGTTAACATTGTGCCTGTGCTAGCCAGACTGTCCAGTTTAATGTCTTTTCAATCAGTGAGTCTTCCAATAATAGCATTTTAACAGTGAAGTTCCAAAGAAAAAACTTGTTCTTAATTTTTGTCCAAAGGGAGAAAAGAGACTTCTAATAATGGTATCATTATAAATTCTAAAGTGATGATCATTTGGCTGTGCTACAAAATTTGTGGCTAATAATTAAAATAAAGATTTAAGCAAATGCTTTATCAATAAAGTGGATGATAGGGCATATTTTTCTCAGCCAGTGTCAGAAATGGCAGCATATAGCCATGTGCTGAATTGTCACACTGCAAGTCTTTAAAATTCCTGCTGGATTGGAAGGTATTAACAAGTCCCTATCAACATTCTCTAAAGGTTTTTGATGTCATTTTAGCTATTGAACTAAAATATGTGAACTATTACTTTGTTGATTTTCTTCTTAAACCAAACTGCATTATCATCTGAGAGTGTGTTCTTAAAGTATTGTTAAAAGTACTTTGAAAACTTGTAAATCCCTGTAATTTATGTTTCTCCTTCCTCTGCTGTTTCATTCTGTCCTTCTGGTTTTAATTTGAATGCAGTCCTGTCTGGGTGTGTACCTGTAAAGCTGTGTTTTTCCAAGTACAATTTACGGTCTTGACCTTAGATTTTACAGTGTTCCTAACCTTCCGTGAGCTTCCTCCTATACCAAGAAGTGGGCTTTGGGTCACCCAGCTCTTTTATATTAGAACAGTCTAATCAAGGTTACTTGAAACAGATCTGATTTTGACATTTCTTAGTTTATCATGTAGGCCTAGGGAGTAAGTTAGGAGGGCTTCCCTGCAAGCCCATTAATTGCATTGCCCCATTTCTTAAAATGTACACAGTTGTAAACCTAGACTGCTTCAAGACAACAGTCTCATTTATCTAAACAATTCTCCTTTTAGACTCAGTGGCACTGATGGAAACATAGATAAGCTGTATGGATCGGAGGAAGGAACTTTTGGAGCCTGTGTTTGCTGAAACTGTCCCCATTCCCTTTACAATCCCCTTTTCTTTCCAAGGGTTTGTCTGCATACAGAATACTATCTGTGTTCAATATATTCCGTGAGCTAGGTTAGTGGGCAGGACTATAGGAAAGGGTATCTTTCCTGTGAGTGAGCTCTTTGCAGGTTTTAAGGAATATGGCTGTTTTGCTTTAAGGGGAAGAGTGAAGGGTGGGGCACTCTGTTAAAGCAGTGTGTATCCCAAACCCATTTCACAGACACCCTCTCTCCATGATAAATGCGTGATTCCTCGTGGATTATAAGAATTTTTAAATGGGTGCAGAACTTTTGGAATCTTTTCCCTTAAGTTAGGAAATGAGATTTCTTTCTTTTCTGCTCCTTTCAAATATCACTTAAGTTAAGCTCTGGTAAGGAGTTTAGGAGTCTTTTTCTTTCCTCCTTACACTTATTCAGCATGTTCTCCATGGTTCTCACTGGCACTACTGACTGGGGAAGGGGGACACACGGCAGGCAGCCCGGGGCTTTTTGGCAGCTGACCTGGGGTTCCTCCTCTGTTTCAGGTCATCGTGCAGTCCGGCCGCCACCCCACGGTGCTGCAGAAGCTTTGCCAGTTGCCCTTCCAGTATTTCAGTGACCCACGGCTGATCAAAGTGCTGTTCCCTTCACTTATCGCTGCTTGTTACAACAATCTTCAGAACAAGATCATTCTGGAGCAGGAGATGAGCTGTGTTCTACTGGCCACGTTCATTCAGGTACCTTCTGTGTTATGCCTAATTCTCTGGCTCTGTGTGTAAGCTAATGCAATTGGAAAGTAAAAGCGAACCAGCTGTTTATTCTTGCCATCCACGCTACCTTTTAAAAATTTCACATATTTCTGTGCTTGAAATTAATTTCTAAAATATCATGATAGTAAAACTGGGGTTTGGGTGTTGTATCATTTCTACTTGGAGGATTTCAAGAAAAGGGTATTTTTCCAGTTAATGAAATGGTAAGCCTGCACTAAGGAAGTGTTTTTTAAAAGACTTCTTTAAGGCTTTAACTGTTAATTCATCTTGCTTTTTGTCTATTTATAGGGAAAAGATAATGATTGCTGAAGAAAGATCAATTAAAATGTCAGTTTATTTGTAAATTTTTAAATAAATATTTAAAGTAAATTTTTAAATAAATAAATAAATACACACAGCCTGTGTGTGTATAATAAAAATCTGTTATGTTGCTTTTTCTCAAATCTAAAACTTTTAAGTATGGCCTTATACTTTTCTGATCCAGTTAAATTCTGTAGGACTGGAATCAGAATCTTCCATTTTCCTTCAAATGTTCCACCCTAAAACCAATCTGTTTTTGTTCCATGATGCACATGTGATTAATAGACAGTGTTTTCTGTTCATAATAATGAAACAGAAAGCAGAGCTCTGTATTGTTATTGTTCCTTATTCTGGCTAATATACGAATATCACTTTTGAAAGGGTGTAACTGTGCCCAGCTGGCTGGGATGGCTAAAGAGTCCCCCAAGCCGCCTTCACCTTAGATGGCAATCAGTGGTTTACATTTCTTAAACTATCCTCTATTAGATGATCAGTTAATAAACATACTAGATCAACTGTTTAGAAATGTTTTATTTTCAGCTTAATTGTTCTGTTTGAGTCTGGATTCCAATTTCTGAAAATTTTTTCAAAGATATTCAGATCTATAGGTAGGGTACAGATTTTTCAAAGAACATCTTGTGATTAATAATTAAAATCTTAATGAATTTTCATATAAACATAATTAACATTTAGGATTCTTCAGATATTCTTACAGCCTTAGGCTTAAATTTAAACAGAAAATATGTTACAGAGAATTTTAAGACTGTGATCTTAAAATTCATTCTTTCTTTCATTCACTAATTTTTTAGTGCCCTCGGTGTGCTGGGCACTGCTCTAGGCACTGGAAATACAGCAGCAAATAACACAGATACAAATTCTCTCCTTTAAAGGTCTTTCATTAGAATGGGGGGAGTCAAAACAAAAAACAAATAAATAAGTAAAATAAATAGCATGTCAGATGGTACTAAGCGCTGTGGAGAAAAGTAAGGCAAGAAAGGGGGACAGGGACTGCCAGGGAGGTGATATGCAGTTTTTCATGGCATGAGCAGAGAGGCCTCAACCAGGACAGTGATTGTTGAACCAAGACAGTGATTGTTGAGCAAAGACAATTTTGCATCTGTACCAACTTAGTCCCTTACATTTTCAACTGCTTGGAAAACAATTTATAAAACTATAAATGGTATCAGAATCTAAAGTAAGGATCATATATAT
This sequence comes from Delphinapterus leucas, assembly GCF_059928025.1. Lineage (NCBI taxonomy): Eukaryota > Metazoa > Chordata > Mammalia > Artiodactyla > Monodontidae > Delphinapterus > Delphinapterus leucas. The sequence goes on along the minus strand of NC_143130.1, from coordinate 62,113,538 downwards.
TATTTTCATCTGGTGTTGATCTCGGAGTACATCTAATTCAACTCTCCTCCATTACAGTTAACACACAATTAAATGTAATTTAATGTAAATGTAACACATTTAACATACATTTTATTTTAGCACACAGATTTTATAAATACTACAGAAATTTCTTATAATGCTTATTTGGGATAGCACTTTAGATTGCTGGAGTTAAATCAAGTTTGGTTTTTTTCTATAAATAACTGTGCTCAAGGGAATGAAAATACATTGGATTTTAGTTTATAAAATGGTTCTTCAAGGTCCCCTGTGTTAGATGATTAATAGTTACTAGAAAATTATATTTAAAATAAGAGCTAGTAGTTTGTCCTAGGTTCCTGAAACTTTACATATTATAGATGACATTTTTCATGTTCCATCTAAGAGTAAAATTACTAGACTTTAAGATTTAGCTGCAGAATGGATGGACCTAAAGAGTATTATGCTACATGAAATAAGTCAGACAGAGAAAGGCAATTTTACCATATGGTTTCACTTATATGTGGAATATAAAAAACAAGCAAACATAACAAAACAGAAACAGACTCATAGATACAGAGAACACACTGGTGGTTGGGAAAGAGGCATGGGGAGGTAGGAGGTGGGCAAAATAGGTGAAGAGAATTGAGAGGTACAGACTTGCAACTATAAAATAAATGTCATGGGAACATAATGTACAGCATAGGAAATACAGTGAATAATATAATAACTTTGTATGGTGACAGATGATAACTAGACATATCGTGGTGACCATTTTGGAATGTATATGAATACAGAATCACTATGATGCACACCTGAAACTAATATGATACTGTATGTCAATTATACTTCAATTTAAAAAAAGATATACCTGCAGAATACGTTAAGGGCTTTTATAGTTGTGCTTTTTAAAATGTTAAAAATCTATCAATATTTTAAGACAGTATTTGGCTAAAGAATTCAGTTTGTTAGATATAAAACAAAGTTGTACTTTCCACAGGAGGCAACAACCTGGCCCCTGGTGATACTTAGCAAGATTTGAGTCATCATTATTTAATTTAAACGTATGAGAACCTGAATTACATAATGTCAGTTTCTTCAGCTTTTATATTTGGGCTCCAAACTATTCATGCAAAAATAGTTGCCTCAGGGTGTGGAGAAAAGGGAACCCTCTTACACTGTTGGTGGGAATGTAAATTGGTGCAGCCACTATGGAGAACAGTATGGAGGTTCCTTAAAAAACTAAAAATAGAACTACCATTCGACCCAGCAGTCCCACTACCAGGCATATACCCTGAGAAAACCACAATTCAAAAAGAGACATGTACCACAATGTTCATTGCAGCACTATTTACAATAGCCAGGACATGGAACCAACCTAAGTGTCCATTGAAAGATGAATGGGTAAAGAAGATGTGGCACATATATACAATGGACTATTACTCAGCCATAAAAAGAAACGAAAATGAGTTACTTGTAGTGAGGTGGATGGACCTAGAGCCTGTCATACAGAGTGAAGGAGGTCAGAAAGAGAAAAACAATACCGTATGCTAACACATATATATGGAATCTTAAAAAAAAAAATGGTTCTGATGAACCTAGGGGCAGGACAGGAATAAAGATGGAGACATAGAGAATGGACTTGAGGACACAGGGAGGGGGAAGGGTAAGCTGGGACAAAGTGAGAGAGTGGCATGGACATATATACACTACCAAATGTAAAATAGATAGCTAGTGGGAAGCGGCTGCATAACACAGGGAGATCAGCTCGGTGCTTTGTGACCATCTAGAGCGGGGGATAGGGAGGGTGGGAGGGAGGCGCAAGAGGGAGGGGTTATGGGCATATATGTATACGTATAGCTGATACACTTTGTTATACAGCAGAAATTAACACAACACTGTAAAGCAATCATACTCCAGTAAAGATGTTAAAAAAGGGCTTCCCTGGTGGTGCAGTGGTTGAGAGTCCGCCTGCCGATGCAGGGGACACGGGTTCATGCCCCAGTCCGGGAAGATTCCACATGCTGCGAAGCGGCTGGGCCCGTGAGCCATGGCTGCTGGGCCTGTGCGTCTGGAGCCTGTGCTCCGCAACAGGAGAGGCCACAACAGTGAGAGGCCCGTGTACTCCAAAAAAAAAAAAAAAAAAAAAAGATGTTAAAAAAAAATAGTTGCCTCAGAATTCAGAAGCATTTTTAAAGCCACGCTCAGCAAAATTCTCTGTCCGAAGCATTGGTATTAAAAAAACACTTTTCTCGTTTCACACAGGATTTTGCACAGACTCCAGGTCAGGCAGATACCCAGTCTTATCAGCCCAAAGGTACGTCTCTATTGAAATTAAATGTCATGTGTTTGTTAGCTGGACATTTCTCACTCAACCCTCTGAAACTGTTAGAGAAATCAGTTTATTACATCACCTAAAATACTTGAGATTCGGATACCAAATATATTTCAGGGAATAAAGAAATTGATTTTGTCATCAAGCATGAGTACAATCAGAATATACAGAGAAATCTATGGAAGTAAAAGAAAACCACAAAACGTCTTTATGTAATTTATACTCACCTCATGCAAGGTATAATAAACGGCGAATAATTACTAAAGAGCTACTTTGCAATACAAGAGACAATCAGATCATTAATATTGGCCTACATTATCACATAAATGCTGAAATCACATACATTTGGTTCCATGTTCAGAATAAAATCGTCATTGGTAGTAGCCCATACATCCCCCTAAATTCAAGTACTTGAATTTTTTATTGAAAATAAAAGTGTAAAATTGTTCTACATGATGAAAAAGCCATAAGATGAGCACAGCACAGTTCAGGGGCCAAAAGATTTACAAGGTTTTTTTTCCCTATAGCATTCCTGCTGAGGTGAGTCCTGTGATCAGAGCTGAGATGTAGAATTTTAAAGTGCATATTTACTTTTTGAAATATTCTGCTACCCACACTGTAATTGAGAAGTACAAGTTGCTCTTTGTCTGGCTCTCGTGACAGCATCTCTGATTAATGAGACCTTAATCCAGATTTTCCCCAGTTCTTCCATTAGTTTGATAGTCTTTAAAGTGGCCAGAGGGCTACTCCCAGCAAAACCCTATGGGGCACCCATTCAGTAGCCCTTCCTTGGGAGAAGGGGAGGTCACCCTGGGGTGTGTGTGCCTGTCTGTCTGTCTCACACACACACATTATTTATAGTGGGCAGGTGTTGAAAAGTACGTAAAAGAGAATATAACTAAAACTGTAACAATATGAAAAAATGAAAAAATGTCATGTTTTATTGATTCAGGCACTCAGAGAAGTAAATAGAAAGCTATGCCCCTTTTTAGAAATTCAAGTCAACATCATAGTTGGTACCATTTGTCTAAGCCTGCATGAGTGTGCAAGTTCACTTCTGCCCTGACTCAGTGACAGCATTTTTTTTTTAAGCTGTTGGAGGCTAGAAAGAAATCAGCATAATTTGTTACTATACCTTATAAAACAATGTTTTAAATTTTGAATTTATGAAAATGCCTAGGAAAATATTCTAATGTATTTTTTTAATTTATTTTTTAATTGTACAGCAATTTTTTTCCCAGTAAGAAGTATAGACATTCTTTTTTTCTTCCTCTTTCTCCTGACGTAAGGATGAGTCACAATTTGCTGCCTATCTGGCAGGCGAAGTCCCAGGGGCTGACTCTGTCTGCTTGGTTTCAACCGTCTTTCCTTTTCCAAGGGACCATCTTCTCTGGCTTTCATGCTTTCCCCAATGTGGATTTACTATGGGTTAATCCACAAACCAACAAATAGGGAACTGTTCTCTGCTTTGCTTAGAAAAAGTCATCACTCTACTGGTGACAGCTCATAATATGCTTACTTGATTTTAAAAAATGATGATGCCACACTAAGTTGCCAGTTTGCACCTTGGACATCTGTTCCCCTTTTGCTTAGATTAAATCCCCCCAAAATGTTTCAAGATGTTTCAAGATGTTGAGTTCATTGCCCAGGTGAACCTCTAAGTTCTAAGTGTAAAGCAGCTCCTGGCAGCACCACATTCTTATTGCTGAGGAAGAATTCTGTTTTTCAAATACTCGCTGCTAGATGACTGGCTGGCCAGGAGATCGTTTGTTTCAAGAGCCAGTAAGGCTCCTGACAGTTCCCTCTGCTTTGTTAGGTGACTGAGTGCCAGATTGGAGCATTTTTAAAGTTATGTTTAAACTAAAATCATGTTTTAGATTAAATAGACTATTTTAGAAAATAACTGTAAAGTTTACATACAGATTTAGCCTTTCAAGGCTAACTTAAGGATGGGATACATGACTGTCACTTTATTTTGTTTACCATACTTATTTACTTATTTTCTTACTCCAGAGTCCAAAAACAATGTTTTTCACAATGTTTTACATAGGGGTTAATGTCTGAATAGGTTAGAAGCATGAAATAGATTGTGATTAAAATATATATTTTATACTATAATAGATATAGATCAGTTACCTTTACTTAAATTTGCATCATGATTTACTTGAAGAGTAAGTCTCCATTTTGTACTCAGATATCAAAATAATTTTCATTTCTTACATTTTGAAGAATTTAACTCTTTTTAATTTTACTCTTCTTATTTTTCTCTCTCAGGAAAATGCCTTGGTTCCCAAGACTATCTTGAGCTGGCTAACAGATTTCCTCAGCAGGCCTGGGAAGAAGCTCGACAGTTTTTCTTAAAAAAAGAGAAAAAATAAATGTTTTGGTTGGTTGTATATTTGAGTACCCTCATTAATATTTTAAACTGATCAAACATTCTAACTGTTCCTTAAGAAGTTCATTTTCACATGTTTATACTCTGTAGATATGGTATATACTTTGCACTATTTATAAAGACTGTAGATACTTTAATGTTCTTTCTAATTCTGCAAGTTGAGTTTATTTCATTTATGCACAATATTTTGGAGTTTGGTAACTTACATCCTATGATAATATATACTTTGCATTTGTAATGTGGGTAAAATTAGACATAAAATTAGCAAGTCTGTTTTGTTCTTGTAATAAAATAACTTATTCTGTTTGCAGTGATGACTTTTCTTGTTAAAGCAATACAAATCTGAAAGAAAAACGTTAATTCCAACTCCGGAAGTATCTTAATTAAAGACTTACTAAAAGTTAACCTGCTCTAAATTTCCCTTTTATAGGTTTGAGTAAAAGATGTTTATAACAGTTTTACATTCTAATTACATAATATGTTTTGGGGGCTATTTGAAATGAATTTAAAGCATTATATTCGTTGGTCTGCTTAAACTTTCCTAGCGGCCAATACTGAGAGTCTCCTATAGAAATATCATCGCTGAACTGAAATTCTACAGAATAAAAATTAGGGATCCAAAAAGATCAACCATAGTGAATCACCCTAAAGTATTTTCTCAAATAACTGCAATGAAAACCGAAGTAAAAACAGACGGTCACAAGGGCTTTGAATTGAAGTTTTCAACTCCTGTGCACGGCTCACAGCTGAACGGGAGGAGTGTCTGCCAGGAGATGTTGACCTTTTCATATCTTGTTCTCATCGGTTCTCCACCTTAAGCCAACGGTCAGTTCTAAGCCGGTCACTGAGTGACATTGGTAATAATTTCTGTCAGATAAGGATCAAACATTACCAAGAAGAAAGATCTGGTCGGGGGGGGAAAAATGGTTTTAATAGTATCAGATTCAAGACTGGGGGCGGAGGGGACTGGAAAATACAGAAGTTTCATCGGATTGTTGAAAGCAAACTTAGCTACCTAATGTTCAGGACACTTCTTTTTGGAGCCTCACAAGGCTGCCGAGTTTTGTATATGCTGTTTTTACTCCTTTGCAAACAGAAAATAAAGAGATCCAATTTCAAACGAAAATAAGAAAAAGCGAACGCATCCCAGTGCGCTCTGTACTTCCGCCGCCCGGGACCCGGCGTCTTCCGCGCTCGGGCTGCGGGGTCGAAGCCCGGCTGGGCTCGGAGCGGGGACGGCGGCTCCGAGGCCAGTGGGACCGACTCTCGGGAAGTCCCTGCCGCCTCGGCGGAGCCCGCTCCCAGGGCTCGGCGGCGACTCGGCCCGGGGCGCAGGACCCAGGACCCCGGACCCTCCCCGCGGCGCGGTCCGAAACACCTCGAGCCGCGGCCGGGCTGAGCGCCGCGCCCCCGGGAGGCCGAGGGGCTGGGCCCTGGCGCCCGCGCCCTCCTCCAGGACGGCGGCCCGGGCTTCTCCGCTGCCCGAGGGCCGGGGACCCGGGTGTCGGCGGCCGGCTCCTTGCTCGACCCGCCGTCGCCCGGGGCGCCCCAACCAGGGGAGGAGTTCCCAAATCCCGCTTGCCCCGCGGGTCCTGGGGCGTGGACGCAGAATCCTTGTAGCTGAAAGGAATAATCAAATATTTATCAGATTTCCTGCAAGACGCTTCACAGTAGAATATACTTCTTATCTGGTCGGAAATTTGCCAAAAAGCCATAAATAATTGAGACAGCTGTGATTAACCTTCCAGAAACCATACCAGAATTCGCAATTAAACATTTAATTGAATGGTCTCATTTGGCCCCCTCGTCCGGGAGGGGAGAGGGTTTGTTTGAGACAAACCCCGGCTCCACCCGGCTGGGGAGCCTGCGAGGATCGGGCCTGGCGGCTCCTCTGTGACTCCCGACCCGCGCGGTTTCTGCAGGTCTCAAGTTCCCTCCTTTATTGTGCGCTCCGCAGGGCCAGAGTGATTTAAGCTCTAACTCCCTTGGGTTTTACTACTTCTAAACTCTCCGGGGGTGGGGAGAGAACAGCGCGCAGGTGAGCGCAGGCACATCTTGTTCCAATTTGCCGAGACAAGTGCCACCAACTGGCTTTCTCCTGGGGCGGGGGCCACGTCACGCGTCTCCCGAGGCTCAGGGGCCACAGGTGGACCCGCTGGGCCGAAGCGAAAAGTCTCTGCTGGGTCCAGCCTGTAAACCTGACGACGCGACAGGGCCCAGTCGGAGCAAAGGTAACAATTCCGCCCAGGCTTTAGAGCCCAGAATTTGAGCCAAATAGGTAAAAGCCGCCCGAGGTCCCGGGGCAGCGACATTTGAACGCCCAACGCCGCTGCCCAACCGAATTTCCCGCTCTAGGCGGCAGCTCGCTTTCCCGGAGCTCTACAGGGCTCGTCACACCGGACGCCCAGCAGGATGCCGCTTTCTGCCGAGTTCCGGAGCCTCTCCCTCCCTACAGGCAATTGGAGGCGCTGTGACCCTCGAACCCTGAATCTAGGTCCGGACCTCGCCGCCTCTACCATCTTTCCTTCCTTCCCCAGGAAGAAAAGCACGTGGGCCATTTTTTCCAGAGCTCCTTGCCAAGCTTTCTGAATTCTTGGGTCTCAATAATCTGGGAAGGGATTACTCCTCACCATTCCTCTTCTTCCACGTCCCTCTCCCTGCTCCCACGCCCCGAACGAACACTGGGGTCTCCTGCCTTAAACACTGAAACTACTGCCTTGAATATCCTGTTTCCCACTGAGGAATCGCTCAGGCTTCCTGAACTCCTGCCCCTCCGCTCACCCCCTGACCCACTCTCTCACGAGTCCTTGACCTTATGGACCAGGCGGTGCCCCGATCCAAAACATGGCCTCGCCTAGCACTCCAGCCTTTCTGGCATGATTTCTGCCGGGCGCCAAACTTGCTTTATAAATTGAACCACTCCCCCTACACCACTCCACATCTGGATCCCAATGGAGTATTTCTCTGTGCCCTTTGTCTCTCCCATTACTGCTCTCAGCCTAGCTCCATTTATCTGCATCTTCCATGCACAGTCTCCATCAACAAGGTGCTAGTCTGTAATTGGTCACACAATCCTCGTTATTGCACTGAATCCCAGTATCCTGAAGAAAGTTTACCTTTACATCAATCAGACCCATATTTAAAAGCCTCTAATCTTCCCTACATCAGCTTAATAAACTCTCTGAATTTCCTGCTTTTATCACAAGTCCATTGGGAACTCCTCTGCAAATCGTTTATTATTCATTCATTGTTTCCCCTCTCCAGCGTGCTGCTAGTCAACTAATTCTCTTGCTCTCTTTGGTGAATACTTGTATGGGAAAAGACAGCTAGCTAAATGTGTGGCAATTTATGCCCTCCCCCAGACAGCAGCAGCAGAATCTCACATTTTTTAGAGAACAATCTTAGACAACGTCTCATTTAAACCCAGTATTTGCAGCTCTGACAAAACTAAGCTTTAAGCTATTTCATATTCAAAACTGAAAGGCTGATTTCTGTTGCACAACCCATTAAAAATTAAAGTTCGTTGGGAATACTGCCACAGGGACTCTGAATTTCCCAGAATTGTGCAGCCTTTCAATATGTATTAAATTTTGTGGTGTAATAGCCATAAACTTTTCCATCTCTGGGAATCCCTTTCTGCCTCCATTACAAAGAGCTATCCAAATTATTAGATAAATCCATTGAGAAAATCTTATTCTAAGGTGAATCTAGTTAAATAACTTACTCCCATTTCCCATCTATGGCCTCTTTGATTGAACTGACTTTTTTTACTACACAGCTGGGTATCTCACTTTAAAAGTTCAGTAAGCATAAAATACAACACTTGTAATTGTTACAGGTAGTTTAATTTACAAGGAAATCCCTACTGTATTACAGAAGATGTTTAAAGATGACCTGGGAACAAGTAAAACAGGTATTTATTAATGTAACTAACCAACCATAGATCTGACACCTCACCAGGGACCGCTGTAATAAGGCTTCAGAGTTAAACCCTTTCCTTGGAAACCCACAAGGAAAACAATGTGCCCCTTTGGGTGGCTAGCAACAAACTACAGGAGAACAGCTTGTGATGTTTTATACAGCAATACACATAGATATAGGTATCCTAATACACAGTAACCACCGTGATCTGGATAATATCCCAATATTCAAAAACAGACACACTCATATAAATATCAAAAAGAGGAATTAGATTTTTGATCTATGGATGGGAAGGGAAGAGGTGACTGTAATTAGATAGGCAGATGTTTCCATTTGTAGCATTAAAACACTGCAGTGTGTTCAAAGCAAAAATTCAGAGCTAATTAACAACGATTAATGATTTTTTTAAAATTCAAGAACCTGTTATTTCCTTTTTAAAAATGACAAAGCCCAATATTCTGGATAAATCAAAAGTTTTCAAAAGTAAGATTTCTTGTAAGTTTAGCCCCCTAATTAGTCCAATGGCCAGCCAGAAGGTAAAGGGAAATATCTATAGTTCTGTTTGGGAGCGAATGATCTAAGTTAAGGGAATGAACCCTCAAAGAATCTAACCCTGATTATTAAAACACTTTCTGGGCACTTGAGAGTAAAGCTGGTCTTCATTAACCCTACATATCTCTCCCCTTATCTCTAAGTCTGCAGCACCATTTCCTAAATTCTGAAGAGGGGAAGATTCTCTTTAATTTTTGTGCTAGCATCACCTTGACTTTCAGGAAGTAAAATATAAATGTGGCCCGATCTTCCCACCTCCTCAATTGCCAGCCAGTCTTCCAGCCTCCCATCTCTAATGGGGGGGGAAGGGGAGAAACCTGCTGATGGAATTCTGCCATCAGTTCAGCTGAAACGTCTACAGCAGCCTCTGGCATCCAATCAGCCCATGGCTTTTCAACAGAAAGCATGGCTTCCTCTATCCAGCGACCACAGATGCCCCCTCGGACACATTTTTCCTTACCAGAAGCTACCTGAGCTAAGATTGCAACTATCCCCTACTCAGTAAGGGCATTGCTCTCTTTCAAAACAATGCCTGGACAAAGAAGGAGCTACTTAAGGGTCTTTTAACTTGGAGGGACAAGGAAACCCAATGCCAGAGATTGTTCAAGACTAGTGGAATCACTGGCAGGCTGGCAGCTTTCTGAGTCCACCAAAAGAGGACTGGTCTGGGAAAAGAATTACCCCAGGCTGCCAAAGGGTTAAATATTTGTGAAGGGTAAAACCTGAGCCTCCCGGTTTTTTGTGCTTGCCCGGGGGCCTGCTGGAGATTCAGTATCTCTTGGTTATTTCCTGCGATCACTAAAGCCAGTTTTCAAGAAAACAAGTCACAGGGGTTTGAAATGTCACACCAAGTGACCTGGGCACGGCATATCCAGGGGCCATTCCCAGCTCCCTCCCACCCGGGCCATCCCCCGCCCCCTGCATTTCGGGTCTGGAAAGAAAATAAACCAAGGACACGCCAGACTGGTTCTGGGTGGACTTATTTTCCCTGGCAGCCTCGATCCTAGCGGGGGCTTGTTGTGGCTCCTTCAGTGTATCGCTTGCAGGTGATGCCAAATGCAGATAAGGAGCCGCCGCACGGCCTTCTCCTCTGTCTAGACGGGGGAATTAATAAATGCAGCGGGATTGATCACGTCGCGCATCCACTCTGGGGACAGCGCCGAGGACGAGCCATCAAGGCCCCCCTGTTCGCCCCGGGGCGCGCGGGCTGGCCTCGCTGCTCGGCGGCAGGGCCCGGGTGGCAGGCGGGCGAGGCGCCCGGGGGTGGGGGTTCGGGCTTCCAGACCCGCGGGAAAAGAAACGCAGGCGGGGGGCCGAGTGCACCCGGCCGAAAGTGGAGCGAGGGTCGAGGGGGCCTTGAGGGACGCCAGGCTGGGTCCAGCTGCAGGAGCTGAGGCCAGGTTGAGACGGAAACGCTGGCCCTAGCCAGCCAAACGGCCGCCATCGGAACATCGCAGGTTTCCCGGCCCAAACGGGGTCACCCCACCGCCCCGCGGGCTTCTGCCGCGAAACGCCGAGAGTGGAGAGCCAACAGGGAGCGTGCAGGCTTCCGGGAGGTCCTGGGTTCTCACATGCTTCTCTGGGCCTCGCTGGGCCGCACGGGGCGCACGGCGCACAGGGACCCAGCCCCGCCCCCCGCGCGGCGCCCAATCGCCGCCGGGCCCGCCCCTGTCTGCGCGGGAGCACGCGGGCCAGTGGCGCGCGAGGCGCGGGCACCAGCGGTGGGCCCTGCGCGGAGCCTCATCTTCGTTGAAACAAGCCCCAACCCCAACCTGCTTTCGTCCAGCCCTCCCGCTGCACCAACAGCACACAGGAGCAGCATCGATCGGGTTATTATCTTTTTTTATTAAGATCAAAATATTCGTCCCACTATGAACTGGCTGTCCTCACAATAAATAACAATAACTTACGTTTTGTTCGGCAAAGGCTCACACACTCTGTCCTGCGTCGACCGATAATTTAAAACATTTTCAAGGAAAGTCTCGTTTCTACTTTTTTCCGGCAATCATGCGCTTTGGGGGATTGACTGCCTGTTCCTTTGGATTGCCCCGTCCTCTTCCCCGCTAGAGCCGGGGCGAGGCCACCTGGGAGCGCGGGGCCGGGCGGCGGCAGGTGCCTGCATCCGCGTGGGCGAGCTCGGGGCTGGGCCGGCGCGGGACCTGACCTGCGCGTTCTCCACGCACAAATGGGTACGTGGGCCTGGGGGCGCGGTAATAGAGCGGCGGCGGCCACGCCGAGCGAGGGAGAAGAGATGGCAGAGCTAACGTTAGTAAACCCAAATTCTGGTTTTGTAAAAAGAAAAGTCCTCGGAGCAGGGCTTTCCAGTCTGGTGAAAGCAGGTTGCGTCCCGGCGCTTTTGGCTATCCCGACCGCTTCTCTCAGTCCTCTCTCTTTAAATAGCAATAATAATAATTACAAAGGCGAGAGAGTTTTCGGAGCTGGAATGGCCTGAGCATGGGTAAGTCTCATGCAGGGAGCATGCGAGGTCCGCGGGCTGGCGGGGAAGGGTCCCCCTCACGTTTCCACGGGACTCGGCACCATGCTGTTGGGGGTGTCCGGGAGCTGCGAGGACAGGGAGGTCACGTCGCTGCCGGAGGAGTTGCCTAGGGAGCCAGACTCAGAGAAGGAGACCTGGGGCAGCGGAGACACCGGGAAGGAGCGGGTGAAGAAGCGCCCGAGCTGGTTTTCCCGGGCCACCTATTCCCAAAGGTGTCCCTTGGGGACAAGCCACCGGCTGGGAGCAGGCCCTTGGATAAGTCGGCCAGGTCCCCAAGCGCACGCAGGGGTATTAGGACGGGGCTGCGGGTTGGGTAATCCCTCGACCTCCCCTGCCAGCGCTTTAATCCAGGGACACCTGGTTTAGAGCGCATTAATGAGCCGGGTGCGGTTGCAGCTACCCACCTCCCCCCAACCCCCCAAGACCCTCATCCCCTGAGAAACCCCCACCCCTTCCCACCTTGGCTAAGTGGCTAAATCCACCCCACCTCCCCCGGAGTCCTGAGTTCCGGGCGGGTAGAGCAGGGCCTCACCAGCTGCTGGAAGGCGGGTTGGTCCAGGTCACTCTGGAGGGCGAACTCGCTGAGCGCTTTCCATGGCGGCTGGTACGTCTGCACCTCAACTGCACTGCCCTGCACGGCGCTCTCGTGACGGATGGGACTGCCCGCCACCAGGGGCGTCCCGGTCAGTCCCTGCAGGCTCTGCGGGACAAGCAGAAGAGAGGGTGGAAGATGCTCGAATTAGGTCTTGCGTTTCCCGACGTCTTTGAGACTGGGGCCCCAGGCACTGGCACGTGATTTGGAGCCTGAAACGGTTTAGGGGAGGCATACACTTGTCCGCAGCCGAGTGAGCCCGCCTTATCCAGTGCAAATTCCTCGGGCCCAAAAACAGCCACCATAGGCCAGCCTCGGTGCTGGAAGCCAACACGGCAAGGGAACGAACATGAGGCCTGCGTTCCCATCCCTCTCCAGGTTTGCAAAGGAAAAGTGTTCAAACCGAGTCATGCTGAGAGAAGGACACAACCCGCCCCGACTTGCTGGCTCTGGCAAACATGCCACCTTGAGCTCCGAACTACGCCCCAGACCCCAACTCTGGTCTGCCGCTGGAACTGGGGAAGACCTGACCTCGGATACAGTAATTAAGAAGCCTTCAACCCCAAGGTAAGCCTTGCTCTGAAAGCACCAACACACGCTATTGGGGAGCCCAGTTCCCCCTGGATCTCCCAAGAGCCGGCCCAGAAATGGGCACGCAGATGCCGCAGGGCGAACCCGAGGCTCCACCCGATCCGATCCTCCAGCTCCCAGTCTCTCACCGTCTTGTCATTGTGCTGCTGCTGCTGCAGCTGCTTCATGAGGATGGATTTCTTCTTGTCCTTGCACCGCTTGTTCTGGAACCAGACGCGTATGACCCGCGGGCTCAGGCCGGTCATCTCCACCAGCTGCTCCTTCATGAGCGCGTCGGGCCGCGGGTTAGCCGCGTAGCACGTCCGCAGAGTGTGCAGCTGCTTCTCGTTGAGCACGGTCCGCACGCGGGTTGTCTTCTCGGTCTGTTTGTGCACGTGCGGACGCAGCGAGGGCTGCCGGCCCGATCCCGGGTCTGCAAGGGAGCGAGAGGTGAGAGAGTGACCGCCACTCACTCTCCCTGCGCCCGGCCCCGCGGCGGCCGAGTCCTCCGGGGCCCGATTTCGTTTCTCGTTTATTCCGTTTATTTCGTTTTATTGTTCGTCTTCTCTCCCTTTCCGTCTGTTCGCCCTACCCGGAAAAAGGTGTGCATTTTCGTCCCTTCCCTAGTTCCTCCACAGGGCTCCCCGCAGCGATCTCGCCAGCGCGCAAGCGGGGCGTGGGAGTTCCGAGCTAGGCCTGTGCGGGACGGGAGTGGCCGACCCCCGCTGTGCTTCCTCCACTTACCAGACCCTAGGAATGCCCGCGTGGGTTCCGCGGGACGAGGGAAGCTCTCCGGAAGAAGTCGGAGTTTCAGAGGAAGAGGAAGGAGGCGCGCCCGGGACTCTGGAAGGGGAAAGGGGAAGGGGACCCACGCGGACCCCAAGCGCCGCGCTGCCTCGGAATTGGGGGGCTTGTCTCCCGCTCCCGGGTGGCCCCCAAGTGCCCTTCTCCCTGATTCAGAGGCCTCTCGGACAGGGCCAGGCCGTGTGTCGCGAAGACCTGCCCTGGGGCGCGAGTGGGCCTCCAGGGCCTGGAACGGTTCCTTTCTGCCCGCCCTCGGGCCTCGGCCCGCCGGGTCTCCTCCCTCAAGGCTCCAGTTTCCCTGGCCCAGCGGCCGCCCTCCCGGCCCGCGCGCAGCCGCTGGCACTTTCCTCACTCGGCCTTGGGCTCTCTCAACCCCAGGTTAAGTAGAATCGGGTATTTAGGGCCGGATTCCTGCGGCCCGCAACCCGCAGCAAACAAAAGGGAGCCCCTCCGACACCCGAGACCAGGGTGCTCCCAACACTGGCTTCATCCTGTTTCGCACTCCCATCTGAACCAGGTTTGGATACAAGTCTCACTGTTTCAATTTATATCCTCTTCTGGGCATATCTAGATCTGGATAAATATTTACAAACAGCCCATCTAGCCCAATTTTCTCATTCTATATGGGAATAAAGGGAGGACCAGAGGAAGTGGGAGCACTTCAAGCACACAGCACCCAGAGGCTCAGCCTGGTCTAGAGATTGGTGCTTCAGGTCTGTGGCTACTTGCTGGTAACTGCTCAGCCAGAGTCACTGTTCCTACCTGGTAACCACACACTTAGAACCCAACTCTGGGCATCTCCTGATTAGGACCCAGAGCATCCCCTGAGGTGTATGATCCCTGAGTCCACTGTACGTCCACTCCTTCCCCACCGAGAAACGTTTGGCTAAGTTGTTCATCAAACTGGGCCTCAAAAGACAAATGCAGACACTAGCTCTTTGTTGAGTGGTTAGCCTTCAGAGCTGGCCTTACGGGTGGGCTTCTGGCTGGTTGAACCCACCTCTAGGCTGGGAACTGTATTCCTTACACACATACCCCCAGGCAAACCTATCTTTTCTCTCTGACAACACACATACTGCTTGAAATTCCGAGTACAAGTTCCACAGACAAAGTCACCACTTCAGATTCCCCGTGATCATTCACCTTCCTGCTCCTACTACTGTGTTCCACATATTCCTGATCACAGAGAACACAATTCCCCACTATTCTGCACACTCATACACACAATCCCGGCTCACATTTACCCACATGCAATTTTTCCCCGTCACACGAACACACACTCAGCCGCGTTCCTAACACAGGGTTCTGAACTCACCCAGAAAACCCCACACTGCAGGCAAACGGAAATACACCCAAGTGACAACTTTTCGTCCGATCACAACCACCCCCCATACGAACACACACCCATGCACTCACTCCCAAGCCGGCGGCGCAGTACCGGGCGCAAGCGGCTTACCTGGCAGATGCAGGCCGCGGGCGCCGGGGAGCGGGCCAGGGCTGCGCGGGCTGCCGGCCGCAGCGCGCTCGAGCAGAAGGCCGTGGTCGGCGCGGCAGAGCAGCTCGTGCTCCCGCAGCGAGAACTCGTCGCCGGGCAGCAGCTGGCGGCTGCACACGGAACAGCGGAAACACTCGATGTGGTACACGCTGTCCCGCGCCCGCATCACCAGATCGCTGCTGCTGAAGCCCACCTGGCACTTGGCGCACTTGATGCCGAAGAGCCTGCGGGCCCAAGGCACGGGCGGTGGTGTCAGCACGGGGCCTGCGGCCGGCCTCGCCTGCCGGGCTGCTACCCACCCCGGGCACGCTCGCCCAGGACGCTTTGTGGCCCAGAGGGAGGCTGCGGGGACCAGCCCTCGGGGGATTCCCAGGCCAGGAGGTGTGCGGCGGCACGCGTTCGGGGTTGGGGGCCGTGTTCTGCCCGCGCCGGGGCGCGCGGGCGGCCCGCCATCCTCGAGCACCGGCCCCAGTGGGCGGTGGCGCAGCCCGGGCTCTCGCGGGCCTCACCTGACGTAGTCCCGCTTGCAGTAGGTCTTCCCGTCTCTCACGAAGCACGTGCACGTCTCGTCCAGGTACTGGCTGCACTCGGCGCACTTGAGGCAGGCGGCGTGCCACTCGAGGTCGGGCGACACCCGCAGGATAAACTGGTCGTGGATCTGACTCCCGCAGCCCACGCACATGGCCGTCCCGGGCTTCTCTGCCGGGGAAGGGCGCGGGGCCCGCGTCAGGCCTGGCTGCCCGGACCCCGGCCGAGGCCGCTCCAGCCCCAACCCAACCCGCTGGCGCTCTCGCTCTCTTTCAAGAATTGCGACCACAAGAAAAAGGAAATGGGCTTTCCATAGGTCCAGACAATTGGAAACGAAAAAACAAAATCTTCTGAATTTGCGAAGGCTTTCTGTCTTCCCCCATCCCCCTCCCCGATTTTTTTCGCTATTACATTCACTTGGACACAGGCGTTTTATCGATATATCTTGCAACTAAAATATAACAAGTCAGTGAGAAGAAAGAGTAAATAGACATTTAAACCCTGCGGACGCCACACTATCAATACTGGACGGTGATGTTCCGGCATTGCCGTCCGCACACTCCCTCTCACAGCGACTCCCTCCTATCCCAAAACAGACACATCAGCTTTCGGCGGAGTCTCCGCTCATCCTCTGACATTTCTTAGTTTAAATATCCCAGATCAAGCTAGAGAAATCTTCCTTATTGGAAAGGCCGAAAGACAAGCAAGCAAGCAAACAAACAAAAAAGCCCACATCCCTAAATCAAACCTATTGCCTTAGCGCGAAACAGAAGCAGATTTCACAGCCTGAGGTCAGCCTAGCAGGCTTGAGAAAGAGTGTTTAATTATAAACTAAAACAACAGGATTCCAACGGATAAGCGGTCCTGCAGGAAAATGCATTCGTTTTTTTTTCTCTCCCAGTGTCCTGTCAAATAGAAGCCACTTGTAGAATCCACTAAACATTCTTCTGCGTTAGAAATATTGCATATTAAGCACACACACTAACAACGCACACACACACAGGAAGACTTACTCTTGGAATGATCCCCCATAGTACCCAGAAAAGGATAATGAAAAATAATATCCACCATGCAGAAAAGAGATGTGCGCAAAGCGTGCGGCCAGGGGCAGAAAGACGAAGGTCGCGCGCCCAGCCTCGGCTCTTTTGCTAACTAACTCCTCCTGCCCCGCGGAGTTGAAGGAGCGATTCCGCACCGGCCCGCACGCAGCATGACGTCAGCACGCATTCGCCCGTGGCCGGAGCTGGGGGCGGGACCTGTGGCGTCACGAAGCTTCCCCAGAACCGCTGGGGATGCAGGGGAGGTGTTGGGGACCTGGGGGCTGATGGGCGGGGTAGATTGGGTGGAAGGCGGGGGTGACGGAGGATTGGCTGGGAGGAAATGGGCTAACCCTGATTGGCCCAGAGTGAACAATGGAGCGCAGCCCCCCGCCCCTGAAATGTACAAGGATCCTCACTCTGGCGCTGGGTCGGGCTATCCCGGCTGGACCTTGTGTCACCGCTGAGCTGTCTCTGCTGCCGCCGCAGCTCTGAACTTCCTCTTGGACTTGCGGTGCGGTCTCCCCAGGCGCGCTCGAGCAGGGTGATGGATACCTGGGGGAGTGAAGTGGGGCCTGTCCTTTAGATGCTCCCTTGTTTCATTAAAAAAAAAAAAAATCCACTCTCTTAGGACGAGAGCTGGGGGGAAGGGTGGTCTGTTTGGACAAGACCTTCAACCGTCCAGCCGGTCACCGTTCTCCTCTCAGGCGCCTTTGTTCTCAGGGTCCAAGCTAGAGAGAGAGGTTAAGGGTTTGGATAAACTCTGTTTAGACTTCCCCACCCGTCCGCCTGTGGAAAACTTCTCCCAGTTGGAGCGTTAGGTGGATAACGCCAGAACGCAGAATCCGAAGACGATCACCGGATCCAGATTCGAGCCTTGACTTGCATTTGGGGCGGGAGTGTAATTTGACACGGACTCCCCCATTCTTTCCCCACTCGAATAGCACAGCTCCTTCTAGGAACAAGGCTGGGGTCGAATGTGTGTCTCACTTCCAGAATAAATGATATTTATAAACTCTTCTGTTTTATTTCACAAACCAACTGCAACGCAAATAATCAGAAACAAATGTGGCGCGCGGGGTAATTTACTATCTGTGTAGCGGCTTGTCGTTCCTTAGAAAACCCGCGACTTCTGAGCAGAGTCCAGGCATTTTTCTTTCAAAGAAACCTCTGTGGGTTTTGTTTGAAAGGGTTCAAGAACTGGCCCATGAATTATAAATAACATTTATCCAACCATGGTGGCTGTCGTTGTTTTCCCATTAAAAGGTGTACCAAGAACTTGGTGCGCGATGGGACGCAGGTGGGCGCCTGGGAATAAAATGTCTCCACGGGAACCCCAGATCCCGGCCCAAGTCGGCCTGAGGGCGCGGTCGAGCTCGGCGGCCCTTCTGCTAAAAACCTAGGGCTGGTTGGCCTCACACTCTGGGCTGCTCGCCGGGAAATGGGTGCAGCCAAGCGCGAAAGGAGAGGCTTTGCGCAGAGCTGGGGCTAGGCCCTCAGCGCACACTGAACTCGCTACTGGATGATGGCCCGCCACACAGCGCTGTGCTGAGCGCTTCACATGGTGGCCCCGTCGGTCTTGAAGGCTTTTAACCACTGCCACTACCTTTGGAACGCCTGGTCTTTCTCACCCGTCTGGTTCTTCAGTACAGTTTACCAGCCGCTGTGCCAACAGGCCATTTCCTGCGTCTTTGGCCACTAGTGCCCCAAACAGCGCTCGCCCTGAGTGTGTGTGGAGCATGTCGGGGTGGGGACAATGCTGCATGTCTATGAAAATAAACGGGGTTGAGGAGCGAGGGGACGGGTATGGGTGGGTATGTCTGTGCCAGGCCACTCTGTGACCTCAGGCATTTTATTTTACTTCTCTGACCCTCGGTTTCCTCATCTGTAAAATGAGGGATAAAAATAATATCTACCTCTACTATTGTAAGGATTAAAGCATTCTCTGGAAAAGGCTTAGAACAATATCTGGAGCATAATAAGTGCAATACATGGTAGCTATGATAATCACAATTATGGCTGTATCTTTGTGTTGGGAGCCTCTGTGTATGCTGTGCCTTTCCTGTGTGCAGTGCCTGCGTGCCTCTGGGCGTGGAGGGGAGGCCTACGTATACCTGTGTGTGTGTCATCTGATGACTTCTTTGTGCATTTCCATGTGTGCTTTGCTCTGTGTGTATCTCCTGTGGGGATGGAGGATCAGAAACTGTGGACTGAGTGCAGAATTTGTGTACAAATGATGTCTGTGTATCTGGGTGCCGTCTCAGAATGGGGAGGAGGTTTGTGGTAGGCGTGCTTCCCTAGTGAACTAGGAGGTGCTCCTGGCCGGTTGGCCTCTCTCTCCAGCCACTCTGGGCCTGGCCAGACTGTCAGCACCCAACTAGGAGCAAGCAAATCAATTAACTCAATGGCACAGGCGGCCAGGAGGGGGAGGCTCTGTGTTGGAATCCTAGGTCCAGACTTTTAACACTCTCCTGCCAAGAGGAGAAATTCCTCCTTACCAGAAAAAAAGCCAATTCTTTGAGACCCTATTAGGGAGGAGGGGGGAGGTGGTGATTTCTCCTGCGATGTCAGGTAGCTGGGTCAAGAACTAATATTTCTTTAGTCTCCATCATGTGCAAAGCCCCTGTTATTAGCCTATTAGGTCTTTACCGCAATGTTATATGAGGTGGGTAGTATTAGACTCATTTAGTCCGTGAGGAAACTGAGGCTTAGGGAGGTGCCGTGATTGCTTCTGGCCACAGGGTTAGTCAGAGCTGGCGTTCAAAGCAGGTCTGCCTGGCTCCATCTCCCTTGCTTCCTTCACTGTGCGGTTGAAGACCCACATGGGTGTGGTTCCATCACTCGCCAGCTTCACTTCTCTGGAGCTGTAAAACCACGGGCCAGTGTCAGGATCCCTCCGTGTGGGTCTCCTGAGTCACAGCCATCCTTGGGAGACCAGCACTGGAGTGAGAGAAGTGGAAATCCTCTTCCTCCGGCACAGCCACAAGGCACCATTGATCTGGCCCTGCCCTGGTTCTCTGCTTCCTGGCTGCTCCCAGTGTCCCCTTCTCCATGTCCCAGGCTACAGCACATGGGAGATCTGGGAGCTTCCTTTCCTGGGCTTTAGATCACTCTCTGTCCTTACTGGGGATAGCAGCTTGAGCTCCATAGCTCTGTATTATCCCATAAAACTAGTCCCAGGGGCTTCCCTGGTGGCGCAGTGGTTGAGAGTCCGCCTGCCGATGCAGGGGACACGGGTTCGTGCCCCGGTCTGGGAGGATCCCACGTGCCGCGGAGCGGCTGGGCCCGTGAGCCATGGCCGCTGAGCCTGCGCATCCGGAGCCTGTGCTCCAGAACAGGAGAGGCCCCAACAGTGAGAGGCCCATGTACCGCAAAAAAAAAAAAAAAAAAAAAAAAAAAACTAGCCCCGGCTATGACCCTCTTTCTGAGAAGACTGCAGAAGCACAAAGAAGTCTCTCTGGATTCCTTCTCCCCAAACCTCCCCCCACCCCATCTCTGTTGCCTTAAACTCTACTCACAATTCCCCTGAAAGATAGGCTTACTGTGCAGAAATCCTTGAGAAATCACAGAACAGGTGGTCATTCACGATACAGGGATAGCAGCTCCTACCCTGGGAACAAGTCCTGAAAGAAAGAGCAGGAAAGCACTAGGCATGGGGCCAGGGCCTAGGACAGATCACAGAGCAGGCCAGGTCACCTAAAGCAAACCAGGCTTTATTATTTTACAGTTTTGCTTAGTCAATCCTCCCTTCTTCCTTCCTTCTAGAACTCTAGAACAAAAACGCTGGAAGACCCTTTGGAGACTTTCTCTTTCAGACCCTTGTTTGACAGAGAAAAATCTGCAGCCCAGAGAGGTGGTCGTCCTCGCCCAGCCTGCCCGTCCTCAAGCTCAGAGCCCCCAGACAGCTCCTACAGGCCCACATGTGCGCACACGCGCTCCATTTCCTTCCCCACTAACCGCCTTGCTGTTCTTACCCACTCAGGAGAGCTTTACCTGCCAGGAGATGTTTTGTCTCCTATTTGTCATGGAAATGCATATGTGGGAAGGAATGTGGGGCTTAACCTATATCTTCAGTATCATCATCGTCGTCATGGCTAACATATAGGGCTCTCACTTGGGGCCACCTTCACACACACGACTGCCTATATGCTCACAACAATTTCAGGAAGGAGTTACTATTGTTAAAATTATCCTCACTTCACAGATAAGGACACTGAGGCTTGGAGACGTTAAGTAATTTGTCCCAGGTTACATAGCTGGTGGAGCCAGGCTCTCTGCCTCCGGAGCTTGCTGGTGGAATCATTACACTGTCTTGCATCTGGATCACTCACAAAGGGCATGTCACAGGCATAGTGCCCACCCAACACAAAGGAAGCTGTTGCCAGTGATGGGAGCATTAATCCCACTGTGAGTGTCAGAGAGGAAACTGAGGGCCAATGACCTGTCATCTAGCATATAAGTGACAGAAATGGAGCTGGAAGCCAAGTCCCCTGACCCAGACCAGGGGTCTTCCTGCTGGAGTCCTTTAGGATAGGATTCTGTTACTGCCCACCTGAGGACCAGGCCTCCTCCTCTGCCTCCTGCCTCCATCCCCCTCCCACTCCACGACCTTGGCCTCTACTCTTCTCCAAAGGCAGTTGGAGACATTGCACAGAATTGGCCAGAAAGTGTCTCAGCATCCCCATCATCACCGCCATAGGCTTCTGAGAGTTCGACTTTGGGGGAGTTGGGCACCATGTTTCAGAGACAGCAACTAAGGCCCAGGAAGAGAAAGAAACTTGGCAAATCAGAGTCAGACTCCAGGCCTCCAATATCCAAGCCCGTCCTCTCTCCCCAGGCTCTCTTGCCTGACCCACACCCACTTCCTTTGAGCAAACAGGTATCCAGTGACACTGCAGGGTCCCTCTCCCTCTTTCCTGGGCCCCTTTCTCCCTCCCTAACATTCACTGAGCACTTGCTGCAGTCCAGGCCCTGGGCTAAGCAATCGTAGAAGGTCTCATTTAAAGCTCCCAACAACCCACAGGGCAGGATGGGCTACATAATTTGCAGATACCTGTGCAAAATGAAATGCGGGGCCCCTCGCTCAAAAATTAGTAACAATTTCAAGACGGCAATGGCAGAGCATGAAACCAAGCATGGGGCCCCATGGACTGTACCCGTTGCATCCCATGAAGCCAACTCTGCCTCTGAGGCATTGAGGCAGGTCAGGTCCTCTTACCATCTTCCAGCAGCTCAGAAATGAATAAATTAATAACCTTCACGAGTTAATACAACTAGTAAGAGCCGGGACTGAGACTCAAGCCCACTAGTTCATGAGACTAGTTATGAACTTGTGCTACTTGAGTCTATCCAGATGGGAATGAACTTGTTTGTTTGTTTGTTACTTTGTTTATAGTGGACATGTGCCAGGGTCATTCTGTATTAAGAAACCCACAGTCTCTAGCACTCTTTTCCTTGCTGGATCAATATGGTCATTACAGAAGGATGAGAAAAATTAACCCTTTAAAAAAAAAACAACACGTGGGAGCCTTTGTTTCTTTCCAAAGCACACCCTGGTAGCCACAGGGATAAACAAATCTCAGGAAGGGAGGGGGTAATAGGAAGGAGCTGTGCTGATGCCTTTTGGGACAGTTGCATTTTTCCCATCTTTCCAGAAGGGGGAGCCCCAGCTGGCTCAGTGTGGCCTGGGAGTGGTTCTGAGCAGCCTGACCCAGGGCACTGGCATTCCTGGCTGCTTCTGCCAGCCTGCAGACTCACAGGGCCTACCTTCTAGGGTTCGGTTTTTTTCTATCACTATCCCTCCCCTTGCCGAGATCTGGATACTGGGCAAAATGAGAAAGAAAGGGAAGGAAGGAAAGAGGGAGAGACTGAGCTCCAAAAGGAATAGATTAACCAAACCAGGACTGGGTGGTTTTGCAGAGAGGCCAGTCTCTTGCCAAATGGGCCAGGCTTGGGGCTGGGGCCCTGGTTGGACAAGGTGCCTTCACTGAAACAAGGCAGCCCGGTAGAGAGAAGAGAAAGATGGTGGTAGGTGACACAGAGTCTCTCCTTGATCAGACTTTAGCCAGCCTCCTCTAAGCACTTTCTCAACTAGACCTCTGTCTTAGCCTATGAAGATCTGAGCAAAACACTAACATAGTTTATAACGTCTCAATGCCACATCCCTAGGATGACCCCAGCCCCGCTTAAAGTGCTTACCTGAAAAAAGCTCAAGGTTGCAAAAGAATTTACTTTTTGTTCCATCCAACACCTTAAGATAGGGCCAGTGTCTCCCAGCCTCTGTGGGAGGGTAGGAGCCTACCTTGGATAAGCAGCAGTTAGCAAACCCCGATGGATTTCTCACAGACCAACCCCTGATTCCTGCCTTTTATAATTTATCACTTTGCTTACTCTTCTGAGCCCCCACTCATCCCCCTCCCTGTTCCCTCATTCTCCCTTTACAATTCCCATCACCTCAGTACAAATCGAAGTTGAGTTCGGTTCATGCGGGACTCTTCTCCCTGTTGCAATAGATATTACTAATTAAAATGTGTCCTTGCCACTTTACCTAGTGTCCAGCTTTGTTCACCTTTGACTTAGGGTCAGCAATGAGACGAGGGCTACCACAGAGCTGAGAACCAGAGCTGCAACAGGAACACCAAGGAGGGAGCACAGAACGGGATGACTGGAAAGGCTTCTTGGAGCCCACGGCAAATCATCTGAGCCCTGTAGGATGAGTATGATTCTTCCAAGCAGAAAAGGAGCAGGAAGGTCTGCTTGGAAGAGGGAACAGTCTCGAAGACAGAAGGAGGAGATGAGTGAGTTGAGTGCATTTTGGGGAAAATGTGAGCAGCTGGGAGAGGCAGGAATGAATCAGGGCAGTGGCACAGGCAAAGCCCAAAGACAGGGAAGACCCCTGGAGCCACCCAAGGCAAGTCCGTGGGGCTGGACTCCCACAGAGGAGTCAGCATGAGCGAAAGACTGAAAGGGAAGCTCGTGTCAGACAGTGGGAAGCCTCAGACTTCCACTGAGGAGTATGAGGGACTCTCTTGGCAAAGGAGAACCTCCAGGATCCTGTTGTTGTACTGAAGAGATTCAGATGGGAAAATGGCAAGAACATAGCTGTGCTGCGGGAAAATTAACATGTGGGTAAGTCAAGCGAGGCAAGAGGTAACAAGATCGTGAGTCAGGAGTGGGGGCGGGGGACGAAGGGAGAAACCCTCTGGCGGGCTCCTCTCTCCACCTAGAAACCTAGAAAAGGCAGGAGAGAGGCTGGTTTGAGGGAGGGGTGGCTGGTGATCAGTTGCTCGCAACAATTTCCATGGGGTGAAGGGAAGAAGGAGGAAAAGAATACCACTCACTTGTAACTTACTTGTTGAAGGTATTGAAAAATACATCTGGTTTGAGATACAGACACCAACATTGTGGGGAACAATCCTGCTTTGTGAGTTGTATCCTTCTGGGGTGGGAGTGACTTCGGGCTTTCTCTGCCATGCTCCAGCACCCGCGGGTCTGAGAACGTGGGCGCGATGTTAGAATTGCCCGAACTCATGTGGTCCTAGCATTTCCCTTGAGCGGTATTTCTTTTCTTTTCTTTTCCTTTTTAAATAAATTTATTTATTTTATTTTTGGCTGCGTTGGGTCTTCGTTGCTGCGCGCGGGCTTTCTCTAGTTGTGGCGAGCAGGGGCTGCTCTTCGTTGTGGTGCACGGGCTTCTCATTGCGGTGGCTTCTCTTGTTGCAGAGCACGGGCTCTAGGCATGCGGGCTTCAGTAGTTGTGGTGCTCGGGCTCAATAGTTGTGGCTCGTGGGCTCTAGAGCACAGGCTCAGTAGTTGTGGCGCACGGGCTTAGTTGCTCCGCGGCATGTGGGATCTTCCTGGACCAGGGCTCGAACCCATGTCCCCTGCGTTGGCAGGTGGATTCTTAACCACTGCGCCACCAGGGAAGTCCCTTGAGCGGTATTTCTAGATGCAAATGAGAGGAACATTCAGCTATCAGAGTTCAGTTTGACCTTCCAGCAGGAAAATGGAATGTTGTAAAAGGTCCTCCATCCTGCACAAATGTGTGCATGTGTGTGGGTTTAGGTTTTCAGACTTTTGGGGCCAGTTACGGCTCCTTTACCAATCATAGATGCTTGCTTTTATGATACTAAAAGAAACAGAAAAGGAAGTATCATATATCTCAAACGTGAGGATGCCTCTTCAGAAAGTTGTTGTCCAGATCTTTTAAAGGTTCTGAAGGATGTCTTATTCTTTCCAACACACATTTGTAAGAAGCTAAATGTGTGTGTGTGTTTCTCGTAACAAAGACCACAGACTTGTGTCCTGTTTTGTGTATTCATCACCTGGAAACAAAATAGGAATCGTAAATAACACCAAGTGCTTGGCTCTATTTGAAGCCTGTGAAGTGACAGTTTTTCAAAAGAATCTACAGAGGAGCCTCTTTCACTGGAAAACATCTTCTGGAGGCTAGAGTTACCAGCAAATTCCAAAAATAGGTAATAAATGAGATACTAGAAACTGGGTTGTCACCTCTTGTCCAGTGGGATTATCCAATGTCTAATCATGGACGGATTGTGATGAATGTGATTGCAGATGGGGCATTAATCCGATTCGGGAGGGAATCCAGGCAGACTTTCATCTGCGCCGAATGTGTAATTGGTTTGGAGGCAGCAGAAAAGCAGCTTGTACCAGATTTTGCCGCATCACTGTGATGAGGTCTATTTTGATCAGCTTGAGTTATGGACAATATAAATTATTTATAGCCACTTTAGACATGCCTTATGCTTGTAAAGACCTTCAGAACAAAATAATAACACTCCTTTTGCTGTTGTAGGAATCTCATTCAGCTGAATCCTGGTGCCCACAGCTTACAAAAAGCAAGGAAGAGAAGAGATTAAAGTCTGGTAAGTTCAGCACCAAGTACTCACTAAACGTTACAGGGGGCAAGAGGTTGAGCCAGGCCAGTGCAGGAGGCAGACTCTGATGCACACTGAATGGCCCAGGCCCTAAAGGGATCCGCTCTAGGGAAGATGGACCCAGATTCAGGAAGGCACAGGCAACCACAGGAGACAGTATGTGATGAGGCTCACACAAGCTGAGCATGAAGGAGAATCCCCCATGAGCTGGACAGCGTTTGTGAAGGAGGTGGAATTTGAGCAGGGTCTTTAAGGGTGAGAAAGCTTCAGGTGTGGCCTGTGGGTGAGGAGGGAGGTTGCGGGAGCAAAAGCTGGAGGCAGGCCTGCACTGGATGGGGAAGCAAGGCCTGGCGGGGCTGGGGGTGGGAGGCGGTGGGGTGGGGGTGAGGTGCTGTCATTTACTGAGCAGCCACTGTGTGCTGGGAACTGGTGGATACTCTACATACCTCACTCAGTCTTCATGTATCGGCAGGGTGCTTTTGGCTAAAGAAGGCCCAGGTGAAAGGGACATAAACAGAAAATGAGCTGGCTCAAAGAACAAGCACAGAGGCAGGGTAGACCCCAGAGTTACACGACCCAGGGGTTCAAAGATGTCATCAGCAGTGTCTTTCTGTTTCTCTGCTCTACTGTCCACAGACTCAGCTTCATTCTGAGAGTGGTTCTTATGGTCACACAACGGCTGCCAAGATATACACATGCCTCCTTGTCTGTGACCAATTGGAGAAACTGGCTTCCTGGGGCTCTCACCAAAGAGCAAGAGAGTGTCTTTTCAGAATCCCCTGGGAAGCCTCTTTCCTGTTTCACTGGCCCAACTTGGCTTAGATTTGTCCATTCCTGAACCAATTACTGGCAAGAAATTTGGGATTCCTTAGACAAATCAGCATAGGCACATACATCCCACGAGTGGAGTATTGATAAATGTTTAAGAACTGAGTCTCTAGGGAAGAAATTTTATACATATATACACACTTATATATATATACACACATATACATACACATAAAGCATATATATGTTCATAATAAATTTTACTGATATAAAGGAACTATAGCAAATAATTTACAAATAAATTATAAAATACGCAATACTCTGACTTGTAAATTCCACATAGCCAACTGATTCTCACAGAATTCTTTCATTGCCAAACTCTTACTAATTTATGGTTGCATAAGTAAGTAAAAAAATATATTTTCCTATAATCTAGCAATAAACAGTTATTAAAATATACTAGAGTTAGTATATTTTAAATGAAAATATTTAAAACCCTGTCATTAATTCGACAAGAAATATGTCAAGTGTACATGAATAAACCTATCTTGATGAGGGCCATGAAGAATGCACAGAATGCCAAACATGTTCTGGTATGGAATTATGGGGTGTCATTTCTCCCCCAAATAATCTATATGTGTATAAATCTATAAATGTATTTTGGTATGCTACAGACACTATTAAATTGCCAATGGAATTTGACAAAATAATTCGAAAGATAAAATGAAAGAAGAAATGTGTGAGAATAGTGAGGAAAATTTATAAAAGAACTGAAATGAAGGGTGGTTTTTCCCACTGGATACTCAAATGCATTATAAAGTTCTAATAATGAAAACAGTTTGATACTAAAGCAGAACATGATGGACTTAATGTAACAGACTGAAAAGGCCAAAATTAGACTTTTGATTTTATATGAATTCAATTGGAAAGCAAATGATTATTCAGTAGGTATTATTGGTACATTTGAAAGTAATTAAAGTTGGACTTTTCTGCACCACCGTTTATTAAAACCCTCTTTAGATGGATTAAAGATTTAAATGTAATGAAAAAAACACAAAAGTCCTAGACAAAAATGTATGTGACTCTTCCTATAACCTTGGGATGAGGGTGGGCTTTCCAAGTGCACAACAAAGATAGATTCCAGATGGGAAAGACCAATGGATTTGACCACATAAAAATGCAATGGCTGATTATTATTTATGACAGACAAAGGGGTTGATACCTTTAAAACAAATATATTAAGAACTCAAATAAGAAAATGATGAATGCTAACAGAAAAATGAGCTAGAAAGAAGAAAAAACCATGATTAAAAACACGTGGAAAAATTGTAGTCTCGTTAGTTGTATTAGCACACAACTCAGTGGCGTAAGACAACACCCGTCTATTATTTCAGGGTTTCTGTAACTCAGAAGCCTGGGCATGGCTTATCTGGGCTCTCTGCTCTGGGAGGGCCTTACAGGGCTGAAATCAAGGTGATGGCCAGGCTACATTCTCATATGGAGGTTTGACTAGGCAAGGACAAACTTTCGAGCTCCCAGATTGGTGATGAAATTCACTTACTTTCAGCTTCATTTCATGACAGTTTGCTTCTTCAAAGCCAGCCACAGAGAGAGTTTCTGCTGCTTTGAGTCTCTCTCTAACTTCAATGATCCCTTTAAAGGGCTCGCTCAATTAGGTAGGGCCCACCTAGGATAATCTCCCTTTTGATTAACTGAAAATCAGTTATCAGTGATTAGGGATTTTAATTACATCTACAAAATCCTTCACTTTTGCCAGAGTCTCTGGGGGTTACCACCACATTAGTAACTAAAGCATCAGAAATTGCCATTTTGGGTCTCTCACATTGGCAAAGATTTAAAAAAACAAAACCCCGATAATTCCCAATGGTGGCAAAGTGTGGGAAAGCTGGCCTTCTCACAGTCTGTTGGAGGGAGTGTCCAGGGTACAACGTTCTGAAAAGGTACAACAATCTGAGATGCAGTTTGGCAAATTTTGTCAAAGCCTTAAAATACTGTAATCACTTTGACCCAGCAAATCCTCTGCTAGAACTTATTCTATGGAAGTACTTATGGATAATGTACATAAAGATTTACTCATGAGGTTGTACAGGCAGCTTTATTTATAATACCAGAAACTTGGGGAAAAAAAGGAAAATGAACAAAAGTAAAAGACTGGTTAAATAAATTGTGGTAAATCCATATAATGGAAGTGCACTAAATCATACTGTTTTGGAGTTTGGGCTCCAGAGCCAGGCACCCCTGGTCAGAAAGCCTTGACTACTTAGCAGCTCTGTGAAACGGGGGGGGGTATCTTATCCTCTCTGAGCCTCAGTTACAAAGAGAGAATAATAATAGTATCCACTTTATGGGGTTGTTGTGAGGATTAAGTGGCTCATACATGTAAATGCTTACCACAGCAGCTAGACCAAGTCAGCACTTCATAATTGTGGAGGGGGCTTCCCCGGTGGTGCAATGGTTAAGAAACCGCCTGCCAATGCAGGGGACACGGGTTCGAGCCCTAGGTCCGGGAAGATCCCACATGCTGCGGAGCAACTAAGCCCATGCGCCACAACTACTGAGGCCCGCACACCTAGAGCCCGTGCTCCTCAACAAGAGAAGCCACTGCAGTGAGAAGCCTGTGCACCACAACGAATAGTAGCCCCCGCTCGCCACAACTAGAGAAAGCCCGCGCACAGCAACAAAGACCCAACGCAGCCAAAAATAAATAATATAAATAAATTTATTTTTTAAAAAATTGTGGAGGAGGAGGAGGATGGAATATTATGAAATTACCAAACAGCTTATACAAAATAACTCCATTTTTGTTAAAAAGTTAAGTGAAAAACTCAGAAAATGGAATAGAAGGGCATCTTTCAGACTAAGTTTATTTTCTCTTGAGAAGTGGGGCTATAGAGGATTTCTGTTTTCTTCTCTGTGAGTTTTTACATTTACCAATTGTCCTGCACTATATACTTATGACTTTAGAAAAATATCCTAATTGATATTGTTTTTAAAGAAAGGAAAAGTGAGCCCCAAAGGATCAGGGAAGACCCCAAGAGTGAGGTGGGGATCGAACTGTTCTTGTATGTCGGTGGTTCTCAGACTTCTGGAATTCAGGAACCAAGGAAAAAACAATGGGGACATCACACAGGACTGCCACTATTCCATGATGCCAAGTGAGGCACTAAAAAAACCCCCAAAAAACCCACTATCTCCTACCATAATTTCATATAAGAGGTAACATAGTAACACCAAAAAAGAAAGCCTAGTCTCAGAATCAATAGTCCTTCCCATCGAGCTTTGTGAAAAACTCATTATATTATTCTGGTTTTTCTCATTTGGCTGCAAAATGCCAAAAACTTCTTCTTGGGTTGAAGATTAGGAACCACTGGGGTAGAGTCTTGGCAATGAGGAGGGTGCACCAAGGCAGCAGGCACCTGGCAGCAAAGCCGGGAGGCAGGAATGAACCTGAAACACGGGGACTGTGAAAGGTCTAGCCCCTGCTTGGCCCCAGTGCTCTCATTATAGTTTCATGGTGTGTATGCTTCAGTGTGGAGACACCCGGGGACCACGTGATGATTTAGTTCTTAGGGACTCCCTAACGGAGTTTGCCTGAAAATCCCTTTTTTAAGCACTGCAAACACAGCTGTGAATAAGACCGATATAATCCTTGCTCTTTCTCGTGGAGGCAGGGACTCTAGGACGAGTGTTTTTCATTAAATCTGTGAGCTCAGAGATGGTATCAATCTCTTCTCCGGCATCCTCCATGGGCCTGGCAGAGGACGGCCGGCTCCGCAAAGAGCTACTGAACCACAAAGTTTTCAGTGACCTGAAATGGCCGGTCAAGGGCATTAGAGGGAATGACAGCCCTCCAGTGGGACTTGAATTGGTATCTCTCAGACACCTGGGGGCTCTTCTGCGTCAGCAAAAGTTCCAGTGTCCGTTTCTGTCTATGGGTATATTAGAAAGATATGCATGTTTTATTAAAGTTGGAATAAGACTTCAATATTTATGTATAAATCTCAAGCTTCTCTTCAGCATTATGAAGGCTGGTGAGATGCAAGGCTAATCTGATAATGGAAGCAAATTCCTTTGCCATTAATCCCGTGAGTCATACATGCCTCCTCTAAGAACCTGAAATATGAATATTTTAGCACAGGTAAAATATCAAGGGAGTAAAACCTCACTAATTAGGGTAAACTGGGAGGTCAGAGTGCCTTCTAGAAGATGTTAAACTCAAGGTCACCTTATTATATAGTACATACATTATCTATATATACACGTTATGTTAAACATCAACAAAATTGACAGTGGATGAGTCATTGCCAAATAGAGGTCCCACCTTAGTTGCTTTTACACAGAGATAAGGAGCCCAGGACTTTAGAACCTTATTAGTGTGCCTATAGATGCAGCCAATGTCTGAAAAGATAATTTTGGAAAATAACCTTCTTTGCTGGGCTGTGGATACCATCAATTTGCCTAGTACACCTTTTTCTCACAGACAATTATAATGGCTGTCTTTACTTCTGCTAGGATCCTTAACAGAAATTCTCAGGCTCTAAACTGAAGATTGCAGAGTCATCCAACTTGTAATAGTCACTCTTAGGGAGAGTTTCCCTACTTTCCCTAGCGGGAATTACCTCGATCATGGCTATACCTCTGATTAGCAAGATCTCCTTTTGTGAAGTTTTTGTTTGTTTCTTTCTTTTTCTTGAGGGAAAAACACATTTCTTGAGCACTTACTATGGGTCTCTAGAATGAGAGTCGTGGGGGGCGAGGACAATGTCTATTTTATATCTCCTGAGCCTAGAAGGGCTGTTGAATTCGTGGTGTTCAGGTATGCCTTCTGGGTACTCTATCTATAGGTGGTACCCAGCCTCCACCATGGCCTCCGGTGATCCCTGCCTCCTGTTCTAGTCTCCCTGACACAGTCCTCTGCCATAGTGTACCAGGGTTCGTTAGTGTGACCAGTAGAATATGGCAGTCATGATGGTATGTCACCATCGAGTTTAGGTTATAAAAGACTGCAGCTTATGTTCTGGTATCTCTGTCTCCATCTTAATCTCTGATCACTGCCTTTGGGAGAAGCCATATGGATAGGTCCCCATGGTGAGGAACTGAAGCTTCCTGCCAACAGCCACATGAGTGAGCTTAGAGGCAAATCCTCTGATCCCATTTAAGTCTACTGAGGCTGCATCCCTGGCCAATAGTTGGAATGCAATCTTGTGAGAGATTCTAAGCTAGAACCACCTGGCTAAAGCACTCAATTTCTAGTACTCTGAAACTGTGTGAGATAAAAAACATTGTTTCAAGCTGCTAAATTTGGAGGTAATTTGTTACACAGCAATAGATAACTAATAACTAATTGATAATAATAAATAACATAAAATCCCACACATTTCTCAACAAAACTCTATGAAAGAGGCATTAACAGCACTCTTTACCAATGAAGACACAAAGGATCCGTGAAATTAAAGAATTTGTCTAAGACATCTCAGCTAAAAGTGGGAAAAAATGGATACAAATCCAGGCAAGACACCCGCTATCTCTCAGAGAACAAAAAGTCATATTTCTCTTGCCCAAATAATCTTACCCTTAAAGTCTGTCACTCTGTTATCATTTGCGATTTCAACATCTGGTAATAATAAGAGCAGTGATTATTAAAAATATACCAAAAGAAGCAGTTTGCATAACCCATAAATGTTTGAGGTTTCACGGTCATGACTTTCAAATAGAGAAATGACAACACATGGGAAGGAACAGATACGTTGAAAGGAGAATCTGAAAGTGGCACAGTTAAAATAATTTGCAGGTAATTTTAGCACCAAGAAAGAAGTCCTGTTGCCAGACACTGCTAAAAAGGGCGGTCCATTTCCATGTGCTGTATTTAGAAAGGCAGAATGTCATTGCAGAATAATTGTTTGTTGGGAACACGGGTGAGCCTTGAAACTGTGAAGCAGGTTTTAAGAACACAGGCCCGGGCTTCCCTGGTGGCGCAGTGGTTGAGAGTCTGCCTGCCGATGCAGGAGACACGGGTTTGTGCCTCGGTCCGGAAAAATCCCACATGCCACGGAGCAGCTGGGCCCATGAGTCATGGCCGCTGAGCCTGCGCATCCGGAACCTGTGCTCCACAACGGGAGAGGCCACAACAGTGAGAGGCCCGCATATAGCAAAAAAAAAGAATATGAAGGTTTTTTTTTTTTTAATCTAAATTTATTTATTTTTGGCTGCGTTGAGTCTTCGTTGCTGCGTGCAGGCTTTCTCTAGCTGTGGCGAGCGGGGGCTACTCTTGCTTGTGGTGCACAGGCTTCTCATTACGGTGGCTTCCCTTGCTGCGGAGCACGGGCTCTAGGCGCGCAGGCTTCAGTAGTTCTGGCACGTGGGCTCAGTAGTTGTGGTTCGCGGGCTTTAAAGTGCAGGCTCAGTAGTAGTGGCGCACAGGCTTAGTTGCTCTGCGACATGTGGGATCTTCCCGGACCAGGGCTCGAAACTGTGTCCCCTGCATGCAGGCAGATTCTTAACCACTACGCCACTAGGGAAGTCCTGAAGTTTCTTTTGGAAGTGATGAAAATATTCTAAAATTGACTGTGGCTTGTATGCTAAAAATAATTTATTTATATACATGAAATGGGTGAATTGTATGGCACATAATTATACCTCAATAAAGGTGTTGTTAAAATTAAACAAAAAGAGCAAATGCCAGAAAGATGAGGAAGAGGGAGAGATGGCCTGGAGAGACAGGCCAGGCGGTCTGAGAAGGCTTCATAGCAAGTAAGCTCATCTGTTCATTCATTTGTTCATTCACAAAGTATGTACTGAGTCCTGATACGCACCAGATATTGTTCTAGGGGCAAGGGATACAACAGGGAATAGAACAAAGCCCTTGCTCTGAAAAATAAAACATAATTAGAAGATGGAGAAAATGGAGAAGGAACTACCTGGTGGTGGTCAGAAAAAGTCTCTCCCAGGAGGCAGTACTTAAGCTGAGACCTGAATGAAAAGTGGGAGCAAACTGAGCAGAAGGTCTAGAGGAAAGGCATTCCAAACAGAGGGAACAGCAAGTGCAAAGTCCTCAAGGCAGGAGTATGCTCATGTGTTTGAGGAAGAGTAGAGAGACAGAGTACCTGAAATGGAAGGAGAGAGAGGAAATAAATAGGAGAGCCAAGCAGGGGCCAGATCAGGGAGGGATTTGCAACCATGGCAAGAGCTTTGGAGTTTCTCCCCAGCAGGATGGAAGGGTTTGAACGGGGTGGTGTAATGTGATTTACGTTTTAAGAGGATCACTGATTGTTCTGAGTGTAGTCTGTGAAGGCAAGAGCAGAGACCCAGAGGCTAGTTAGGAGGCTGCTTCAATAACCCCAGGGAGAGATGACAGTGGCTAGACTAGAGTGGAAGCAGAAGGCTAGAGCCACCAGGATTTGCTGGTGGATTGAATGTAGGATGTGGGTCACATTACAAAATGAAATGTTTCAGTTTATGTTTGCATCAATATCCTGATTGTAAATTGTATCAGCAGAGGGTTCAGTCTGGTGACCTGCTGTATGTGTGTGTGGATGTGTTTTAATCAACTTTACTGAGGTGAAATTCACATATAATGAAATTCACCAATTTTAAATATACAGTTTGTTGAGTTTTGATAAATGTACATAATCATTGATATATATACCACAATCATGATACAGAACACTTTCATCTCCATAGAAAGTTTCCTCATGCGCATTTGCCGTCAATCTCCACCCTCCATTCCAGCTCCTGGAAACCACTGATCAGCTTTTTGTCCCTTTAGTTTTGCCTTTTACAGACTGTCATATAAACGGAATCGTATGTCTTTTGTGTTTGGCTTCTGTCACTTAGCATGCTTTTGATATTCATTCATGTTGTGTGTATCAGTAGTATGTACCCTTTTTATTGTTTTACAATGGAATACAATGGATCATGCTTAGCTTGGGCTGCCATAACAAAATGCCACAGATGAGGGGCTCAAACAACAGAAATGTATTTTCTCACAGTTCTGGAAGTCCAAGATCAGGGTGCCAGCATGGTAGGGTTCTGGTAATCCTGGCTTGCTGACACTGCCTTCTCTCTCTGTCCTCAAATGTGGGAGAGAGGAAGGGTGCAGTAATCCCATCACTGGGTCCCCACCCTCATGACCTCCTCTGAACCTTATTATCTCCCAAAGTCCCCATCTTCAAATACTACCAAATTGGGGGTTAGGGCTTCAATACATAAATTTGGAGGGAATAGAGTTCAGTCCATAGCACAGTGGAATACAATAGACCACGATTTGTTAATTCATTCACCAGTTAATAGGCATTTGGGTCATTTCCAGTTTGGGGCTATGATAATAAGCTGTTGTAAACATTCGAGTACAATTTCAATCTAGGCCCTGAGCTAAAAATCACAATAAAACCTTATCACTGCTAAACCGTCAAACTGCTATGTAGTAGCACAAGTTCAGCTTCTATTTCTGAGCAAAAAAATCACAGAACTGATAAGAGTCCATGAGAGTGAATGAATTTCACTGCTGACACTGAGACAATGAAAAATGATAGATTCAAAATATTTTCAAGGAAATAGCTGCTGACAAATAATACAATGAATAACTACAGGCTTTACACACCTTACATTTTCACAAGTTTTTAAATTTGTCTAAGCCTTTTTCTGCTTCACACATATTTTTGCCACCATTGGCTTAGCAGATTCCACTTCAGGTTGTACTGATTTGTGTTTTCTCACCTTCTTAGGGAATAGTTTGTTCATTCAGACTATTCACAGAGGGCAATTCGACAGTAACTTCAAACTTAGCATTGACTCCTTGAATAAACAAGACTAACCGGGCATTATTGGTAACATCTGTTAACTCATCAAAAGCCACAGAAAACTACTTGAAATAATTTACCTTGATTTTTAATTGATTATTGATGTTGCTTTTCATGTCCTCATTTCTTCTACCCCCCCAAATCTAATCATAGTAAACAAGTTAATTTTCTCTGGACACATTTTGTCAGCTGCTGCAATCAAGCCCAATTTAATTAAATCACCGTCAGTAAAAAGGCTTTCCTTGTTTGGCTAACAAATGAGCCAATCAGAAATTTACTTTGGTTGCAGCTTTGTTTTCAGTCTTTACATTTGTGAAGAAATTCTGATGTAATGAGCTATTCAGTTTCAAATATCACAGATGATACATTCCAGTTTTAATTTTCTAATTTTTCTGATGGGTGTTCTCCTACGGGTTGACAATAATGGTCAGCGTTTAGTCTGTGAATGTTGATATATACTGTATTCTTTTAGCATGGCAATAGTGTTATTGCATAATAAACACAGTGCTTTTCCACTTATTCAATAACAGAATAATTCACATTCCATTGCATTGTTGTTCAGGCCTACATATCTTCCCAGCTTCTCCTTCTGCCCCATTCTGCTTCTCTCATCCTTTACAGAGGTGTGAATCTTAAGGGCATCCCCCCAATAGTCATCAGGTACTTTAAACTTGTCTCAGAGCCAGCTTCCAATAGAAACAGGAGTATGGGAGCGGTCTGAGAAAGCAGGTGATGAGATAGGGATTTGGAGCTGTATTACTCTTTGCTAGACCAGCACTGAGGACCCCCTCACTGCCAGTAGCTGGAGTACAGATAGCCCTTCACATAAAGCGGTGGTTCAATTGTTACAGCTTTCACTGGTGGTGAATTGGGATGCTTTGCCTGTGGAAGGGAATATGCTAGGCATTTGAGAGGTACAGGGTAAATAGTAACTACAAGACAATGGCATTGGGTGGCAATTGCTAAGCTCCACTGATGCCCTAGAGAAAAATATAAAAGACTAGGAGTGATTAACAAGCAATTGAAAACCATGTGTAAAAGTCAGAGGGCCTCCTTGGCAGCATACAATGAAGCAACATTTAAGGATCTAAAGGAATCCCGTTATTTTTCCATTCAGTTCATCAGTATTGTCCCTGCAGAAACCAGACTAAACCTAGAGGATGACAGTGGACTAGCTCAGACTCACCCAAGTAGGAGCCCTATTGCAGCCACCACACCAGTTTGGGTATCTTGGCTAGAGCAAATGAACACAGCCTCAGGTACATTTTATGTGGATATTGATTTGGTGAATAAGTCCTTTCCTATCCCTATGAGGAAAGTGGATCAGACACAGTATGCATTCATATGGAACATCAACATTATACATTTATAGTTTTGCTCCAGAGCTATGTTAACTTTCAACTTCTGCAGTAAGACAGACTGAAGAGATCAAGACCATTTAGACATCCTGCAAAACATCACATCCTGATCTGTTACAACAAAGACATCATATTAACTCAGTCAGATGGACAAAAAGGTGGCTAGCACATTAGAGGCCTTGGTCTGACACATGTACTCCAGAGGGTGGGAGATAAATTCTATAAGGGCACAGGGCCCGATAGCATCAGTAAGATGTTTAGGGGTCCAGAGTCAGGGGAATGCCACATAACCCATCCAAAGAAAGAGATAAATTATTGTACCTCCTACCATGAATAAGGGAGCATAACGCCTGGTAGTCCGCTTTGGGTTCTTGGCATGGTATATTTCACACCTGGACATATTGCTCTGGTCCATAAACCAGGTGACACAAAAGGCTACCAGCTTTAATGCAGCTCAGGGCAGAAAAAGGTTATACAGCAGGTCCAGGCTGTAGTCCCAGCAGTCCTGCTATTAGGCCATTTATGTTTCCATAGCTGGTATTAGTGCTATCAGTTGTAGAAGAGATGCTGTGTGAAGTTTATGGCAACCTCCACTGGGAATCACAAAATAGACCCTTGCCCCTGGAGCAAGGCCATGCCACCTACAGCAGAGATTTATGTGCCTTTTGCAAAAAGGAAGCTGGTGTAACCACACCAAGTAACCATATGTCAGAAACCACCCATCATAAGCTGGGTTCTATCAAACCCACCAAGTCATAATATCAGGTAGGCAGCAACAGTCTGTCCTAGGATGGAAGTGGTACATCTGGAATTGAGCACAAGTAGGACCAGAGAGCATGAGCAAGTTGCCTGAGCAGGCAGCCCAGACCCTATGTTATAGCAGCACCCATCCTCAGTTCACACTTACTGCTCTGTGTAGGATCCCTCACAACCAGCAGACAAGAGGAAGAAAA
Source organism: Delphinapterus leucas (assembly GCF_059928025.1). Lineage (NCBI taxonomy): Eukaryota > Metazoa > Chordata > Mammalia > Artiodactyla > Monodontidae > Delphinapterus > Delphinapterus leucas. The sequence goes on along the minus strand of NC_143130.1, from coordinate 62,076,020 downwards.
TCCTGTATATGGTTTATGGAGAGTTGGCTCAGTATGTGAATTCAAACTGAAAATGGATGTCAGTTGCATTGTAGCCCCACTCTGGGGTGACCTTGAAAGTAGTGGTGAAGGAAACTCTTCTTAGTGGGCTGAGCTTCAGGAGGTGCACCTGGTCATCCACATTGTGTGGACAGAGAGGTGCCTCAAGGTTAGAATATATAGGAGCTCAGGGGCGGTGATGAATGGCCTACATGGCTTAGTAGGGGCCTGGAAGAAGAAAGATTGGAGGATTAGGTTCAAAGAGGTCTGGGATGGAGACACAAGGATGGATGGGTGTGTGGAAGTTGGCACCAAGTATGAAAGTATTTGTATCACATGTTAACACCCACCAGCAAGCATTCAGCATGAAAGAGGCACTAAATAACCAAGAAGACAAAAAATCACTTGGCCAGATGACCTCAGCCAGCCTCTGCTGTCAGCTACCCAGTGCTGGCACTAAGGGTACATGAATGAAGTGGCCACAGTGACAGCAAGAGAGGCTAGTATGAACCTAGTAGCATGGGCTCCCACTTAAGAAGGCTGTTCTAGCTACTGCTGCTGCTGAATGAGCCAGCAATATGGTACCATTCCTCCAGGACACCAACTGGCCGTGTGGTGACATGTTGAACAACATTGAACCCCTTCCACCCTGGTAGAACCATGATTCATCCAGATAGGAATTAACACATATTCAGGGTACTGTTTACCTTTCCTGCCCCCAAGACCTTAGCCAGCACCACTATCTGAGGGCTTATCGAGTATTTGATTCACCAGCATGGGATCCTACGTAACATCATGTCAAACCCGGGACCTAATTTATTGCAGTGGAGGTGCAGGAATGAGTCTGTGATCACAGGAGTCACTGATCGAGTCACACACTCTACCACCCCAAAGCTGCTGGCCTGATAGGGCATCAGAATGACCTCCTGAAGGCCCACTTGAAGCACCAGCTTGGAGGCAATTCTTTATGAGGATGGGGTTCATCCTCCAGGATGCCATGTGCATCTTGAATCAAAGACCTTTATATGGTGCTGTGTCCCCAGCAGGAAGAATACATGGATCCAGGAACCAAAGGGTGGAAGCAGGAGGGGCCTACTTGACCATCACTCTCAGTGAGCACTTGAGGAGATTGGGCTTCCAGACCTCACAGCTCTGAGCTCTGCAGGGTTAGAGGTCTTTGACTCCAAACTGGGACTCTTCCACCAAAGGACACGGTAAGAGTCCCACTGAAGTATTTAGCTACAGATGCCACCTGGGCATTTTGGGCACGTTGTATGCAGGGACGAAGAGGAGACATCATCCTGGCCAAGAGTGATCCACCTGGGTGCTTCTCAGTACTCTCTTGCCCACTTGTGATGATAAATGGACAAGTACAACAACTCTGGTCTAAGAAGCGCCTGGTGGTCAAGGGCTCAGATCAGCAGATAAACCACTGAGCCCAGAGGAGGTGCCAGCTGATGGTAAGGGGAGCTTAGCATGGCTGACGAGGAAGGAGTGTGGCCCCCCAAGAGAGTTGCAGCAGCTGGGGCTGTAGTTCATCCCACTAACTCTCCTCTTTTAAGTTTTCACCAGGAATCCTGGAGAAACTGCTCCTGAAACTGGCCTGTGAAGAGGAAAGAGGTGAGGTGAGCTGTTTTTCCGAAGAGACTGGAGTAAGTCTTCAGGGCTTGACTGTGGCAACTCCTTCCTCCCTCTCCCCACCCTCTCTTACTCCCTTTCTCTTTGGACAAACATTTCTACAAACACTCACTAAACATGAACCAGATAATAAAAATCACGGGGTCTTGCCATCAGAGCAGCTCATAACTGAGGGGGAAAAACAGACACCCAAGTATCTACAGGGAAATCCCTCTAAGTTAGACGTTTTCGTACACACATTTCGGTGGTTGTTGACCTGCATGTGAATACAGAACTCCCCACCACTCCCCGGCGAAGTCCCAAGGGGCGTCCCCTCTGTGCTCATGCGCAGGTCTGGTCAGTTATCATAGACCTGGGCAGGTTTCTGCCTCTTCCTTGGCTCTGTCTCAGCTCTGCCAGGAACCACCCTGTCTCCGTTGGCATTGCGCCTCTGCTGGGCACAGCTGCTGCTGATTCACCGGAGGCTGGGTGGTGCCAAAGCTGCCCAGTGGGAGATGGAGGTGGGGAGGGGGTGGGGAAGCTCCTCTCCTCTTTTGTGTTCTGCTTTGTCATGGGTGGGGAGGCAGGGGAGGAGGTGGCTTTGTGGACCACTTTTTTACATCGTTTTTAGTAAAATACCCCTTTCAGTTTTTACTTAAAGCACCCTTCCCTCTTCTTTCCACTTCCATAGGACTATGAGTCCAACTGGGAAACTGGGTTGGGAGGCAAATGCAGTGATATATGGAATACTAAACGGCCCCTCCCACATGCAGACTCACTGAGGGGGTCCCGAGCCCCAGCCCACCACGTGGGCGCAGACATAGTCTAAGTGGATGTAACGTATGCTCAATTTATGGTCACAGAACCAGGAGAGTGAAGAAGAGGAAAGGGTTCGTTCATCCTAGAGGGGCGGGGAAAGCCTCACAGAAGAAATGTCATGTGAGCTGAGTGTTAAATGTGGAACAGAGGCCTGCTGAGTGGGGAAGGGAATTCCAGACAGAGGCAAGAGCAAAAGCCAAGCACAGGGCCCTTCGAATGTTTGTTGGCTCAGAGTTCTTGCTCCAGGGAATTTACATTCCCGTGCAGGGAGATTAGCAAGAAACACAAATGAATAGAAATGTGCATCCTGTCAGGTGGTAATAAATGCCAAGAAGGAAAGTCAAAGGAGCCGACTGAGAGTGCGGAAGGAGGGGGACTCTTTTACGTAGGGTGGCCAAGGTCGAGCTTTCTGAAAATGTGGCTTTTGAACAGAGACCTGAATGAAGTGAGAAAAAGAGGCACGTGGGTCCCCAGGGGAGAGCATTTCAGGCAGAGGGAACAACAGGAGTGCAAAGGCCAGAGATGGGAGCTGCCTGGTGTGTACAAGGAGCTGCGAGGTCTGTTGGGGTATAGTGACGGAGCGGGCGGTGGCAGAAGAGGGCTTTGAGCAGAGGACACAATCAGTCTGCTGTTTGGAGAGGAGACTTCAGGAGGCACAGGTATAAACAGAAAGACCAGTCAGGAGGTTCCTTCCATGATCCAGGGGAGAGATGATAAGGGCCTGAGGGGAGGTGGTAGTGGTGGAGGAATGAAGACATGTTGGTGGAAGTTGTTGGATTCTGGACATCTTTTGAAGGTAGAGCCAGTGGGATTTGTTGGTAGACTCGACAAGGATCGAAAGGTAGATGGTTACAAAATTGGGAAGTGAGACAATTTCTGAGTGTATCACTCCCCTGCTTAAAGTCCAGACTCTTTAGCAAGTCACTCATTGATTTGTGGATCCCTCCAACAAACACTGATTGAATGCCTCCTGTGAGCCAGGCACTGTGCAAGGTGTGAAGACACATTAATAAAAAAAGTAGGATAGACTCTGCCTTTACGGGTCTTACAGTCAGATGGGTGAGACAGACGAGTAACCAGGCCATTACAACCAATGTGGCAATTGCCGCTATATACAGGTGAAGTACAGGCAGAAATAGGGGCATGTGGAGGAGAGGTCTAATTCAGAGTTACTGGGGGGAGGAAAGTCCAAGCTGAAATGTCAAGAATGAATAAGTATTAAACAGTTGAAGGAGTAAAGGGGAGAGGGAGGGGGAAGAGAGTGGGGAGGCAGAAGGAATAGGGCGTTGGAGGATGTGAAGGAAATTCTGTATGGCCATGGGAGATGGAAAGGGGGTAAAAGAGGAAGGAAGAGATCAGCTCACACAGGGCTTCTACATCACGTTAAGGGGTTTGCATTTTATCCTAAAATCAATGGGCAGCCATTGAAGTGTTATTCAACAGGGGAGTAACTACCAGTTTGCTCTTTTGAAAGAGCCCTTTGGTTGCAGTGGGAGATGGATTGAAGACTGGAAACTGGGAGAAGAGTAAAGAAGCAACAGCAGCAGTGCAAACACAGAGCGTGGTAGAGAGTCCTGGATGGATTTGGGAGCTGTTCTGGGAGTGGAATCGCTAGAATTTAGTGACTCATAGGATAGGGAAGAAAGGAAGAAACAAGTCAAGTATGACCCCCAGGTTTTTGGCTTGAGCAGCTGGGTGGAGGTGGAAAGCATTCCCTGAGAAAGGGCATACAGGAGGAGAATAAAGTCTGGAAGGGAACGCCCAGTCAGTTGTGGATATGTGGGTCTGAGGTGTTGAGGAACATCCTGAGAAGATGCCCAGTAGGCAGGTGGATAAGCTGATCCAAAGGTCAGAAGAGATTTGGCAGTCAAGAGCACTGAAGCCAGGGTGTGGGTGGGCCTGTCCCGGGATAGGAAGAGTGGGGAGAGAAGAGGGCTAGGGTGGGGCCGCATGTTACTCCCCCATTCAAGACCTTTCCCAATCTGCGTCCTTCTACGGGCAGCACACAGCATCCTGCCCCTTGTCCTTGGACCTTCCTGTCATGTTCCTTCCCTGTTTGTGCTCCGGAGGTTCCTCCTTCTAGAACCCAGCTCAAATATCACCAATTCCAGGAATCCCTCCTCCCATAATAGTAATGATAGGTTTACTCGTATGTTTCCTCCAGAGTTTGGTGAGGTCAACATTTTATGCATACTTTTATTATATTCCCCTGACCTGGAAAATGTATTTAGCACATTGCAGGGGTTAACATTGATATCCGTGAGCAAATGAACAGGCAGAAGAATGATTAGAGTGAGAGAGGTGAACTTCGTCCAGAGGTCTGGGAAGCCAGGACAGTGACGTCATCAGCTCAGTGGGAAAGTTCAGTCTAACAAGCGTTGCACACTGGGGCTGGCAGACAGTCTGGGCTACGGTCAGCGGCAGTTTGACCGCTTTGCCCGTGCCTTTCTTTAGCCTGGCTTCCCCCTACGTCTCCTAGTTAAAAGCCTCACCTTTGCCCCACTCCCAAGTCCAGCCCCTAACTTTCCGCCGGCCCCATTGGCTGCGCGACCGCCCAATGGGCAGGCAGAAACCGCGGGCTTGCTCTCCTCGCCGGGGAGTCCGCTCTCGTTCCCGAGTCTCGCGAGCGTTACGGTGACTCGCGGAGGCGGTGCAGTTGGGTACGTTCGCGGCTAGTGTGAAGCGAACGGGTGCCGTGACCATGTTCCGAGCGGTGGCTCCTGGGCAGTTCCGGCGGGCGGTGAGTCCGGGCGGGAAGGGTCGAGCCCGGTGACGGTCCAGCCTCGATCTGCTGTCCCTGTGAAGGTCTGGGCGAAGGTCACCGCCACCCCCGGACCTGATTGGCCCTCGCGCTGGCAGGCCCAGCCCGGCCTGGGGCTCGGGCTCAAAGTTCTGGGGCCTGCCCTTGCCTCCTTTCGGGCCGCCAGGTGGGGGTCGAGGTCAGAGGTCAGGGTACTGAACCTGCGCTCCCGCTGCCCCTCCTCTTCCCCGTCTTCTTCCCAGCCCCTCTCCCAGCCTCCAGCACTGACAGGCCGCCAGTTTCTCCACCTTTGACGGGGAGCGAGCAGCTGAGTCCCCGGGGAATCTTTACCCGAGGGAGGAAAATGTCGCCGCCGGCATGTCCTCTTGGAAAAAGTTTAAAACCTGAATTCAGCTTGGAAGGTGACGTTTCTGGAAGAATTAAACATTTTCCCTGGATGCATTGCGGTTCTTCGAATCCACTCACTGTCAAGTGCTGGGGCGAGCGAGGGGCAATGTGGTTTTGGAAACTTGCTCTGCTCTCTGGCTAATGGGGCAGTGCTGCGTTTAGGTGATTGTGCTGACAGCTGTAGCCAATTTTGAAAGGCAGGCGTCTTTTTACTGCAAGCTGACCTGCTTTTAAACCAGCAGATTACTGGTTAAATAGCTAGGGAACGATATTGGTAGCGGTAAGTTTTTGATGCTTTCATTAGTTACAAATCATAAGTTTACCACATTTTGCTATTGTGAGAAAGACTGATAGAAAATATGTGTTTGTCCTAATGCTATGGGACAGTAGTATTTGGAGATTGACCAATTACAAGTCAAGTAACAATTTATATTGTAGATTCTGTAGATATTCTGATGGTTAAGTGACAAGATTGCTAAACTTGGGTCAGAAACTTTCCTGACATTTTGTACTTTTTCTACAATTTTTCTTGTGCATGCATGTTTTCATACCCACCGCTGGGATTTTCTCCCTGAAACATAGTTGGCAGTATTTCTAGATATCTGTAGGCCCTTTTCTTATGTATTCTTGTTCCCTTAAAAAAAAAAAATCCCAACCCCGCCCCCCCCATACACTCAAAGTTCAAACCCACATCCTTCAGGTCAGTGTTCAGTCTTCCCCAGAAATTTTCCTCAGATGACTCAGACATAAACAAGTTAAAGTCATGGATTTGGGAACGTTCCAGGTATCAGAGCCAGATTCTTACCTATACAGTAATTGGAAGGTAGTTATGTGGACAGGTTAGAAGTCTGGCATAAGTGAAATAGTTGTGGAGGGGGAATTTAGGACTCAGTTATTTTGTAGCACTAACAGAAAAAAATGGAATGACTAGCTTAAGTCATTATAAACACTGCCAATATACATAGGCAGTATTTCCAAATCTTTGCTGTGGTTTGCCAAAGACTTTGACCTTGACTTTATTTTCAGAGTTTGAAGTCATGCTAAGTAGAGTAGCTCCTCTAAAGTCATTAAGAACATTTGAGAGATTTGAATTTCAAGGGTATAGGAAAACAGCGGGAACACTTGTAAAATGGATACGTAAATACACATACATATTTAACTTTAAAAATTTAGAAATTTCAAGCTTACAGAAAAGTTGCAAGAATAGTACAAAGAATTCTCAAAACCCTTTGCTGAGTTTCACCGGCTATTAACAGTTTGGCACATTTGCTTTCTCTCCTCATATATACATGTTATTTTTCTGATATAATATGTATGTTGCAGACATGCTCTATACTCCTAAATAATTCAGTATATGTTCTATGAACAAGGAGGTTCATCTTTCATTATCACAGTATAATTGGCAAAATCAGCAAGTTTAACAATGATACAATACTATGATCTGTAGATATTACTCAAGTATTACCAATTGTTACTCATTTGTAGCAGTATTTTTTATTGTTGTTTTTTAGTTGAAGTATAGTTGATTTACAGTGTGTTAATTTCTGCAGTACAGCAAAGTGATTCATTTATATATGTGTGTGTACACATTCTTTTTTATATTCTTTTCCATTATGGTTTATCAGGACACTGAATACAGTTCCCTGTGCTCTACAATAGGACCTTGTTGTTTATCCATTCTCTATGTAATAGTTTGCATCTGTAGCAGTATTTCTTATTCTGGTCTAGGACACTCTGGGATCATGCCTTGCATTTAGTTCTCATGTCTCTTCAGTCTTTGTTAGAAAACTCCTCAGCCTTTCTTTGGCTTTGATGGCACTGGCATTTTTGAAGAGTACAGGCCTTCTATTTTGTTGACTGTCCCCCGATTTAGGTTTGTCTGGTGTTTCCTCTGATTAGTTTCAGGTTACGTACTGGCAGGAGTATCACAGAAGTGGTATTGTGTTCTCAGTGCATCATATTAGGAGGCTCATAATGTTGGTTTATCCCGTTATTGGTGATGTTAATTACTTGGCTAAAGTGTTCAGCAGGTTTCTCCACTATCAAATTACTACTCATCTGTTCCTGATTTTTAACTAATTTGTGGAGAGACACATTGAAACTATAACCCTTCTGTTTCTCATCAGACTTTCACCCATTAGCCTTATCTGTTGATGATTCTTGCCTGAGAAATGAGTACTGTGATGTAAAATAGCGATTTTTCTAATTTCATCATTCCTTCTACTTTTTAAAAAATTAATCAATTTTATTTTATTTTTGGCTGCGTTGGGTCTTCGTTGCTGCACGCGGTCTTTCTCTAGTTGTGGCGAGCGGGGGCTGCTCTTCGTTTTCATGAGCGGGCTTCTCATTGCGGTGGCTTCTCTTGTTGCAGAGCTTGGGCTCTAGGCATGCGGGCTTCAGTAGTTGTGGGACGTGGGCTCAGTAGTTGTGGCTCGTGGGCTCTAGAGCGCAGGCTCAGTAGTTGTGGCGCACGGGCTTAGTTGCTCCACGGCATGTGGGATCTTCCCAGACAAGGGCTCAAACCTGTGTCCCCTGGCAGGCGGATTCTTAACCACTGCGCCACCAGAGAAGTCCATTCCTTCTACTTTTATTAGCTTTGTATAATTATAAGAAAGAACATTTTCTTCTTGCTTATTGATGTATTTATTTATGGACTCATGTATCCTTACTTCATTCAGTAGGTTACTTCATCCATTACTACTCTTAAATGTTTTGGTGCTCAAGTTGTCCCAGATTTCTAAAGTGCAAGTCCCTCAGTCTGGCTCCTGTTTACTTATATTTATGATACCGTAAAGTCAAAATGAGTTATCTGAATCCCCACTCTTGCAATTTAAATAAATTGTTCTGTAGCTAATAAATTCAGGAAGATATGTTTCTACAAAACCACATTTTTAATAATAGATTTATCTATTAAAAGATTAAAAAGATTAAACTGTTAACATCATAATGTGAATATAGCTAACACTATTAAACTGTACATTTAAAAATGATTAAGATGGTAAATTTATTGCAACTAGTGAAAAGATACCTTAAACTGTTAGAATGTCTAACACTATTAAACTGTACATTTAAAAATGGTTAAGACGGTACATTTATTGCAACTAGTGAAAATAAAAGAGATACCTTAAACTGTTAGAATGTAAGTTAAATGACTCGCATTTGGTATCTAAATTCCATTTTCATTTTGATTTATCTGTGGCCTTGAGCAAAGTCTCTTGGTGGGGGGGGGTGGTCCTCAATGTTATCTGTTAATGAAAGTGTTTTCCACCTACAGTAAAGAGCTGGGGAACACAATAAGAGGAAAATAGGTAGTTAACGTTCTTGCAGGGTTATTGATTTGAATTATTAGTATTATTTTACTCATTTGCATTTGAAATTGATTTGTTGACAAAGATACCAAAGAGATGTTTTACATGGAGAGTGAAGCAACACTTTTCAAGGTTATTTGAGTCTTCCTGTTACTATATTCATTGCCAGACAGGAGGCATATCTACCTTGATTCAGAAGCTATGAAACTGGTATGAAGGAACATGACATTTTTCAGAGTCCCCGGTCTATCATTGATGAATGAGATTGAACTCTGTAATTCACATGCAAATTTTAATTTCTTTTGAAAGAAGAAAGCCAAGTTTGATGTGGTACTAAAACATTTATTGCATAAGGGGAATTCCGTAAAATTATGCTTCCTGCCAACGTGTCTACTTAAGGGTCTTGTCTGTTTTTAAAGTGAAGTAAATTGACTGTGTTTTTAATAATATAATCAATGTCATATGACATTTCTAGTCATGATTAAAAGCTATCATATTTTATTACTAAGGAGGTTAAAGTACAGAAATGTAATATACATTTTTAAATTACAAAATATATGTTAAAATAGGGATGGGTAACTTTAATTATATATTTATCTTTTTCGGTAGAAGTTGGAAAGATTTTATAGTTTGTTCCTGCTTTTTAATTTTTGAGTTAAGCAAAACGACCCCCACCCCCTTACCATTACCCCACTTAGTTTTCAGAAGTGGGGGAGGTAGATTAAACTTATTCTTACTACTTTAGGTTTTGAGTGGGTTTGTACAGTAGGGAGTTAGAGTCCAACTTTTTTTTTCCTTCTAACACCTGTGGTAGTTTGCTACCTGAACATACGGTTAAAGGCACAGCAGGAGCGCCTGAGCAGTGAATCTCCTTTGTTGCTCCTAAAAACACTGAAAAGCAAAAACAGTGTCAAAACTGTTAAGGTTGAATAAGAAAAGGACCAAAATGTGTTCACTGGACTTAGCTATCCCAGGTTGTTGGTGACTTTGAAGAGACTGGATTCAGTGTTGTAGTGGAAGTGAAAGCTGGTTTGCTGTGAGTAAAGGGGAAAGAGTGAGGTGAGGCAGCAGAGTTTATGCTTAAGGACGTTGTTTTCAAGAAGTCTGGCTCGGAAAGGGTGGAGAGAGGATGATGACCCCTTTAATCCTATCTTCAAGAATGCTGTCTAATTAAGGCCAGTCAACTTAACAAGGATATGTGGCAGGTATGCAGAAGAAAACTTCACATTTTACTGATGGGAACTAAGTCTAGTTAGTAGTCTAGATAAGTTCTGTAAAAGTATGATGGGGTATTTCTTTAGTGATTTAGCAAGTTTGCGTACTGTTCTTGGTAGATACACATATTAACTGCTTAGATAATTAAGTTATCAATGAGAGAAAAACGGTTGCTGTTTTAGATTTTGATCATTTAGGGGGAAACTTTTCAGTTAGTCGCTAAACATTCATTGAATGCCCACTATGTGTCACGCTCAAAGATAGATACTGAGTTCACAGTGGAGGATGAGACAGACCGAATCCCTGCCCACATGGTGCAAACAGACTGGGAGAGACAAATATTGAACACATTATTTTAAGTGTGATCATTGTGACGGAAAGGTGTATAGGGTGTTTGGGGAATATGTAATTGGGGAGAGGATTAATCTAGTTAATGGGCTAGAGAAACCTGTGAAATTACTTTGTAAACTAAGGTGCTTTACCACTGTTGTTATTGGCTGATGGAGTAATAGTAAGGGTGAAGGATTTTCTTTAGATAAGAAGGCCACTTCATTTTTGAGTTTTGGCTATCTTAAATCACCTGTTTACCATTGTTTTAATTCTGTACATATTGTATGTGTTCTTATTTGATCATATCTTGCTTTTTTTTTTAAAACATGGCGTTATTTCCAGGGTTGAATTAGAAATAAAAGAATGCGTCAGTCATGTTAGTTTGATTATTCTTAAAAAAAACCCAAAAAACCACCCAAAGTCTGTGGCCCCCTTGCTTCAGTTCTGGACAACTCTGAAGGGCCATCCTAGTTCCAGGGTTCCTTGTGAGATCAGCCGAGAGCTTTGTAGTGACTGCACTGCAATATTGCAGTTCAGCTTCTTCCACTGCCTAGTTCTATTTCCTTGATGCCTCCTGAGTGTCGTTCTCAAGAGTACTCCCCAATAAACTTCTTGCACACCCACACACACAAAAGGAAGATCTAAGTGTAAGGTGGCAACAAACATTTATAATCCTTAAGCATTCACTGTATGTAATTAAATAACTTCTTACCTGTGAATCTGGAATGGTCCTAGCTATGTTCATTCTCAGGAGAATCAAGAAAACAGTTATTTGCATCATTTTCTGTGGTTCAAATGAATAACCTTGAGGAGTAACTAATCTAGAGTCTTAAAATTGTTTTTTTATAGCTCAGTGTATAAAGTAGAAGTTTAAAAGGATGTTTTTAAAGCAACAGAAGATTTTTTAAAAATAGACTTTATTTTTTGGAGCAGTTCTAGGTTCATAGCAAAATTGAGCAGAAAGTACAGAGCATTCCCATATTACCCCTTCTTCCCTCCCTCACTATCAACGTCCTGCACCAGAGTGGTACATTTGTTACAATTGAAAAACCTACAGTGACACATCATTATCATCCAAAATCCATAGTTTACATTAGTGTTCACTCTTGGTGTTATACATTCTGTGGGTTTTGACAAATGTACGGTGATAAGTATCCACTGTTATAGTATACAGAATAGTTTAATTGCCCTAAAATCCTCTGTGCTCTTCCCTTTCCCTGCCAACCTCTGGCAACTACTGATCTTTTTCCTGTCTCCATAGCTCTTCCTTTCCAGCATGTCACATTGGTCAAACCGTATAGTATGTAGCATTTTCAGACTGTCTTCTTTCACTTAGTAATATGCATTTACAGTTCCTCCATGCCTTTTCATGGTCTGATGGCTCTTTTTTTTATTTTAAAGCATTGACTAGTACTCCATTTGCTGAGTGGTACCACAGTTTATCCGTTCACCTACTGGACTTTTTTTTTTTTTAATTAAGTAGGTTGCACTGGACCTTAGTTGTGGCTGACGGGCTCCCTCATTGTGGCTCGAGGGCTCCTTAGTTGTGGCTTGAGGGCTCCTTAGTTGCAGCAGTCAGGCTCCTTAGTTGCGGCTTGCGGACTCCTTAGTTGTGGCATGCGAACTTTTAGTTGCGGCATGCATGTGGGATCTAGTTCCCTGACTAGGGATCAAACCTGGGCCCCCGTGTTGGGAGTGCGGAGTCTTAACCACTGTGCCACCAGGGAAGTCCCCTGAAGGACGTTTTGATTGCTACTAAGTTTTGGCAATTATGAATAAAGCTTTCATAGATATCCGTGTGCAGGTTTTTGTGTGGATGTAAGTTTTGTTTTGGCCACACCACACAGCATGTGGGATCTTAGTTCCCTGACCAGGGATGGAACCCATCCCCCTACAGTGGAAGTCCAGAAGAGTCTTAACTGCTGGACCACCAGGGAAGTCCCATTGTGTGGATGTAAGTTTTCAACTCATTTGGGTAAATACCAAAGAGTGTGACTGCTGGATTGTATGGCAAGAGTATGTTTAGTTTTGCGAGAAAACGCCAAACTGTCTTCCAAAGTGGCTGTACCATTTTGAATTTACACCAGAGTTCCCATTACTTCATATCCTCACCAACATTTGGTGTTGTCAGTGTTTTGGATTTTCACTATTCTAATAGATGTGTAGTGGTATCTCATTCTTGTTTTAATTTGCAGTTCCCTAATGACATATGATGTAGAGCATCTTTACGTGTGCTTATTTACCGTCTGTATATTTTCTTTGGTGAGGTGTCTATTCAGAACTTTTGCCCATATTTAAATCAGTTTGTTTCTTATTGTTGAGTTTTAAGAGTTCTTTGTGTATTTTAGATAACAGTCCTTTATCAGATATTGTTTTTGCAAATATTTTCTCCCAATCTGTGGCTTGTTATCCTTTTGATGAAGAAGTTTTTAGAAGCAATTTTCAACTCATTTATTAGACATCTACTCTGTGCTAGACATTGAAGTAGAAGCTGGGGTTGTGGCAGTAAGAAGACCAGACATGACCTCTGTACTCAAAATCAAGAAGGGAAGACAAAGTAATCAGGTGCGTGTAGTCAAGTGCTGTAATGAAGTCGATTCAGGGTACTGTGTTGGTGCTAGGAAAGTTAACCAGTTGGAGGAGATCCAGGAAGCTTTCATGCTAACTTTTACTGAGCATTTATTATGTTCCAGGAACTATCCCAAGAGCTTCATTTTACAATTACTAATTTAATCCTTCCCAACAACTCTGAGATTATTACTGTTGTTATCATCATCTACATTTTATGATCTGGGAACTGAGGCACAAAGAAGTAATGGTGGAGGTGGGATTTAAACCCAGGCAGGAATTCCCTGGCTGTCCAGTGGATCAGACTCTGCACTTTCACTGCCCGGACCCAGGATTGATCATTGGTTGGGGAACTAAGATCCTGCAGGCCGCACAGTGCAGCCAGAAAATTTAAAAACAAAAACAAAAAACAAGAACAGGCAGGGGAGCTCTAGCGCCTGTACTCTTTACCACAGCACTGTACTAAAGTTTCTTGGAGGGGTTGGCATTTAAGCAGAAAATCTAAGGGTGATTGGAAGCTAATCTGATAATAGAGGAAGAGGTCCTTAAGTCAGAGGGAACAATGTGAGGACAGGCTAAAGGTCAGAAAGAGCAGGGCAAGTTCAAGTATCCGAAAGTAAGTTATAAATAGAGCAAAAGATATACGGCTAGGGAGGTAGATCAGGCCATAGAATAAATGCCTGGTAAGCCAATCTAAGGAGTCTAGTTTACCATATCCTAAGGAGGCAGGAAGCAGTTGACTTGTTTGAGCAGGAGAATAACGTTGGATTTTTATCATTTAAAGATCACTGAGAGAAGTGGATTGGATGGGAGCAAAGTTGGTTTGGGAGTCAGTTGGAGTAATAAGAGAGGGTTAATGGCCTGCACTAGGTAGTGGAATTAAAGATGGAAAGAAGTGAGTGGAGTTAGGAGATACTATATTTAGAAGGAAGAATTGTTACAGCTTTAGTGGTTGATTGGCTGTGAGAGTTGAGGAAAAAACCCAGATATGACTCTCAGATCATGGTTTGGGCAACTTGTTAGGGGATGGTGCATCCCCTGAAGAACTCCAGAGAAGCAGTATGGGAGGGGACTGGAGGATCAACGGAAAGATGAGTTAAGATTTGGATTTGCTGAGTTGGTGAGTGATTGATGAGTCAAGTTAAGCAATTGGATATGCAGGTGTAACCTAATTATATAGGTCTAGCACTTAGGAGAGAGATTTGATACCTCTATCTCTGTCTGTATATCTGTCATTTTTATATAGATGATAAATTATAAATTAAGCAATGGAAGTAAGAATGGACTAGTCAGTAATTTCAAACATTTTGAGAGAAGAAGTAAGCATGAAAAGTATTTGTTGGTAATTTTGGTGAGTGCAGAAGCCAGGATACAGGTACAGTAGTTGAGGTGTGTATGGGAGATGAGGAATTAGCTGGAGTGAAAGGTGGGATAATGGATTTTTAATTTTGGGTTTCATTAAAATTGGGAGAGCTTCAAACATGTTTTAAAGTTGACGGGAAGGAGCCCAGGAAAAGGGAGAGGTGGGAGAGGTTGGAAACGTTACTGAGAGGTGATTACAGAATGAAGTGTTTGACTAGATTTGAGAGGATGGAATCCAGAGTCCAGACGAAGGGATCAGATCCAGGAGGAAGGACCTGCAGCAGCTTCTACTGTGATAGAGCAGGGGTGGGAATTTCTGTGTTGGATATCAGGAAGGGGAAGCAGTTCTTTTCTGATGGCTTCAGTTTTCATTGCAAAGTAAGAAGTGAGGCTTTCTTCTGAGAGTAAGGAGCAGACTATGTTGGCAGTTTGAAAAATGTCAGAAGGGGGTATTGGAAATAGTTGCTGTGGAGAGTGAGTGAGAGTGCCAACAAGGATGTCATAGTAACATTGCCAGGCAGAGGGCCCAGATAAGGTTGATGACCAAGAATATATGGTGGCACTGGTCTGCATGAATTAATTTTAATTTAAGTAGCAGTGTTTTGAAGAGATTGAGATTCTTTTCTGAGCAGCTATCTTACTGATTTCAATAGTTACCTTCAGATGTTTAAGATTTGGCTCCTTTTTTCCCCATAAAAGAGAGGGCCCTAAAGTCTACAGATGCAATGAATGGGTCATAAGATAATGAAATGACTTTCATTTAAAAACCTTTTCAGTAATGGGACCTGTATTTTTTTTTTGCGGTACGCGGGCCTCTCACTATTGTGGCCTGTCCCGTTGCGGAGCACAGGCTCCGGATGCGCAGGCTCAGCGGCCATGGCTCATGGGCCCGGCCGCTCTGCGGCATGTGGGATCTTCCCGGACCGGGGCACTAACCCGTGTCCCCTGCATCGGCAGGCGGACTCTCAACCACTGCGCCACCAGGGAAGCCCGGGACCTGTATTTTTTGTATCTTTTGTGATATTCTATACCACTTCTATTTAAAATAGGATTTTAGGGTTACAGAATTTTTAGAGCTGGAAAAGAGGCCTTTGATATCATCTTTTTGTTTCTTTTTGACCAGTGCTATTTTTTTTTAAACGAGAATATTTGCTAAGTGAAACATTACAGGAATGACCCATATATAAAACAGCTAAAAATGATGGTGCTTTGATGAGAGCTGGTAATTAAGAACCCCAAATCTGGAGTCCAACTACCTGGACTTTAACCTGGCTCTGTTTCTTAGCTATGTAGCCACTAAGCTCCAATTCCCTCATCTGTAAACTCAGGATAATAATGGTACCTACATCATAGAGGTTTCTTGAATTTTAAATACAATTTTATCTTAGTACAGGGCTCTATAATATTAGTTTGGTTAATTTGGTTAAAGCAAAGCTGGGGACCATTCTGGCAGCCCTACCTGCCTGGTTCTCACTTTATTCTATGCGGTTGTTCCTGAGGTGCCTCCCTGGATGGAGTATAGTCTGAAAACCATTGATCTAGTTTGTCTCCTTCAATTTGAAGATGAAGAAACTGGGCTCTGGAGTGAGGAATAACATTTTAAAGGTCACAGACCAGTTTTTTCTGCTGTAGGCTACACACAGCTGTTATTGCTGAATTAAGCTACATAACCATGTTTAGATGCTGCAGCTTCTCTTTAGGTGGTATCTGAGAAATAGAAGATGGAACATTGAATTAGAAGAAAGCGTAGTATTAAAAAAACTATAAAGGAGTCAATTGATAAAGTAATATGGAGTGCCTTATGATATATGTAGTACTTAGTAAAGATTGATCAGATAGACGGACTGAGTAGTTTCTTATGTATATTCTTTTGTTGTTTATTCTTATAAATTTAATTTTGAATAGTCTTTTAGAAAGAATATGCAGTGATCCCTTGGAAGTTCTAAAAGGCTTGACAATTCCTTAGGACACTACCTAATTTATCTTATGTTAGAACTATAATTTATAGCAAATATGGGCCTTTTGCCACCAAATCTTGGATTTATTCTTTAAATGGTGATGAAAAGCTCATAATTTTTATGGCAAATGATGTGTGAAGCATAATCAAAAATATGGTGTCTGATATATATTGGTAATAAATAGTTTGTTACTGGCAATTCTTGTGAAATGTGATTTAAATCATAAATTATGCCATTGGGTCCTAATTACAAAGTTCTTTACAAGATATTGTGCTCTTCTGATTAAAAAAGAAGTACTGTATAATTCTACAGATGTATATTGGAAACAATATTGTTCTAGACTATGGGGATACAAAAGTGAACAGGCATGGTGTTTGTCTTCTAAGAACTTTCATGCCATCCCAGGAATTGTGAATTGTTGTGAATTGCTACAACTTTTCTGGAGAACAGTTTGCGTCAATCTGTATTAAAAGCCTTGAAAATGTGTCTATCTCTTGATCTAACACTCCTAGGAATTTGTCATAAGAAGAGAATCTTAAGAAGTGCATAAAGATTTCTAACCTTAACCATAAAGAATTTCACCTCTCGTGAGAAGGCAATTTTTTTTTATCGTAAAAAAGGAAAAGTTATACAAACAGCGACTTGATTTGGCAAAAACAAAAGTCTAATTTTCTCCCCTTTTCTTGCTCCCTTTGAGTGAACAGAAAGGGAGGAAAAAAGACAAGAAATGCTATCCACTGATACACAATGCAGCAATTTCTTCCTCTGGCATATTCTTCAGTGCTGTCCTCTTCCTCTTTCCATCCTCATTCTGTGGCTCTGGAAGCATTTCTGCCCTTGAAGGCTTGCCTTGGAGTCTCTGGCCCCCAGCTCTGGGATTAGGTTCAAGGATAGAGGGGGTTTAGGGGGCTGAGGAGAAGGAAGGGGTTGCAGTGGTAGAAGTAGGAGGCTTAGAGGAAGAAGGGCCTATTTTGTTGAAGGTTGCACAGAATCTGACTTAGTCATCCGTGGAAGCAGAGCAGGTAGAGTAACTTGGCTAAGTTTCAGCCAAAAAGGTCTTACTGGACTAAAAGGAACTCTTATCTGTTGAGGATAAGTGCAGAGCTTTGGCTATGAGGATGCTCGTCTCTGCATTATTTATAATAATAAAAAATTACTAATAACCCAAATGATTATGGAAACTAGTTGAACTGATATGCTCATATATTAATAAAAAGGTGAAGAATATAGCAATTGATATATACAATAGAGTAAACAAAAAAATATGTATTTTGTCAATTTAGTTGTGCAACCAGCATTATAGTCCTGTATGTACCTGGCTTCCCTTCATTCATACCCTCTTTGTAAATTTTAAGCTCTGGGTACATTTTACACTCTGCTTTGTTCACTCCAACTCCAGATCTGAAGATTATTGCTGAATTTAAAGCCACAGAACCATGACATTTGATCATCAGTGCCCCTTTTTCTCATTTCTCATTGCCGTTTTCCACAAGGATAGTTCCCAAAATTTTCTCCTTTCCTCGTGCCTGTGGTATGCTTCCTTATCCTTTCACATGATAGGAATACCTAAACTTCCTTCCATTCTTCCTCTTGATTCTCTGCTTCATGATCGGCAGCTGCCAACATTTTGGCTCTCTTCATTAATTGAAAACTTATAATTGTATGTGAACAAGTCTTATAATTGTATGTGAACAAGTCTTAATTTCTCTTGAAAACTTTGAGTGCAGGGACCATTCTTGTTCACCTTTGTGTTTCTGGTGTTTGAAATTATTTCAAATGACCATGAACTATTGGTGGTCTCTTGATAGTCCACAGTAGCTATGGATGGTTATTAGTTGGTTCCAAGATACTGTCCAAAAGCTTCTCTTTTGAAGTTGGAAGCATATTTGAACAATTGAAACTTTAGCAAAATTGCTGTGTAGTATTGTATTTTAAAGGCAGATTTACATTATCAGTTATTTTGGTATTCATTTTGCCTGAAGCAACAGAACTTTAGTAATTGATTTCATAATCATTATTTCTAGATACACTGTACTGTTTAGCAGTATTGCTGCAAGTGAATGTAATTGGTAGTAGCTGATTCCTAGTTTGATAGTTAATGTGTTCTAAGGATTTTAAATTTAGATACATTTATCAGTTTGTTATTGAACATGGATTAGTGGGAAAGTTGCTTGGAAATAATAAAATTTTTTTTCTAACAGTAGAATACTAATTTGTATTCTCTGTTTTTATTAGGTAAGACTATCAGTAATAGAGTGATAGACACAGCCCAAATTTTTGCTACTGAGCAAGTATTTTATAAATACATTTATAAAACTGAATATTGCATACAGTTTTCTTTAAAGCACACATGCTTACCAATTAGAGTAAAAATAAAGTTTGTATTACAACATTCTTTTTTTCTTTCTCTTTTTAGGCCTCATTGCTACGATTTCAGAGTACCCTGGTAATAGCTGAGCATGCAAATGATACCCTAGCACCCATTACATTAAATACCATCACTGCAGCCAATCGTCTTGGAGGTGAAGTGTCCTGTTTAGTAGCTGGAACCAAATGTGACAAGGTGAGAAATTTTTAAGGTCAACCATAGCAAATATAATCTCCATCAAGAGACAGGGAAAGATGGAGACAGAGAATTATGCTGAGGACTGTAACCCAAACTGGTCTCTGGTCCTCATTAAATGCTGAATGTCACAACCGTTACTACGTGTGAAAAAAGGAACTAAAAGGTTTGCTCACCAGGCATTTTATCTTTTGAAATGAGGTAGAATACTTAATTTAGTTCCACTGGCACCATCATGTACCATCAGGTACCAAGTGGAGTGATAATATTTGAGTCCCCTTAGAGGTTAATAGCCGATCCCTTTTTTGTATTGATGAATATACTTGCTAATTGCTTTTAATTCCTGTAAGTGGTAAATCTGGAAAAAGTATCATGCGTGTTAATTTTTAATTGGTGTAAGAATTCAAATGTAAGTGTTATGCTTTCTAAACTATAGCTGCTACTAAAAGGTGTTCTTCATTTTGGTTGTTGTTGAAATAAGACAGTGACAGCTTTGTAAACTAACCCCCTGGAAAGGAGCTCTAATGTGGTATGCAGAGTCTGTACCTCTGGGCTGTAGTGTAGTTGAAATTGTGCTTCAATTAAGCTTACCCAGCTTGAGCCGCCCGTTCCCTCTCACTATACAGGAGTTGCCAGTTGTATAGCTGGGGGCTTGGACCTCAGAGGAAGAAATCCCTAATAGAGCATGTTTCTTTTTAGAGGGTTTAATTTATTTTTTATTAAATGGCACTGTTGCAGAGCATGTGATGTAATGCAGGTTCAGAATGTTAGTGTTGCTTCTGTCCATATTCTTATGTGAAATTGGTATCTTAAAAGAATGTATTCAAGCAGGTTTGCGGTTATGTGGATTTCTTTACCAAAATCCTGCTAACACTTGTTGAATCTTATATAGTTATTAACCACAATGTATGATGATATAGCTAAACTATCTTTTTGGTTGCCCTACTTTCAGATATACTAGTTCTGGATTTGATTATTTATTTTGCTGTGATTTTAAATAATTATTCTAATATGACTTAAAAATATTTGATGCTATTTTATTTACATTATTTTGAGAAAGATCAAAACAAATCACCTTTTCTTCAGTTACAATTTTATTGTCGTGTCACATTTTAATCTTAAAGAAAAACAATCAGTACCTGTACATAGAGACTCTGTTAATAGCCTAGGCGTATTTCAGTTTTATATTGTTTTCTGTAGGTATCATAAACAGCAAGTGACTCTTCTGTGTAGTGCCTGAAGTTTTTGCTGGTTTTTGTTTTTTTTTAAAAAAAAGATGGTTTTGATAGTACAAGATTGTCTTCCAGTGAACACTTGATTCAGAAGAGGTGCTTTTGCACTGCATTCTTTCTTCAGTGAATATTGTTACAATCTTACCCTCCATCAAGGGAGGGGACAGGAGGCACAGCATTTTATGCCTACACCTCAGTGAATCAGCATGGAGGTAAACAAGAAGACAGTAGACCATAATATGATTACCATGTTTCTCCTAAAGCAGAAACTAGTTATGCTGTAATTAAAGAGATTTAAAAGGAGGAATTCTAATTGCCTTCTGTATACAGGAAGTCTGAGTGGTCAGAAAGCTTTCCCAGAACCCCATCCTGATTCTAAACAGAAGAAATGAGGATTTCAAATACAAAATATTTTGCTTCATCATAGATAAATATATATCAGTGAGTAGGAACTCAGTGGTTCACAGGGGACTGTTATATAAGATTTTCTTTATTGCCCAGATTCACTCACTAATTTTAAAATCAGCAGAAATTATTATTGCCAGATAAAGTGCAGTAGTCTGTATACCAATGTGGTTAACTCCTGTTCTTTAGCTCTAGGAACCCTGAGTCTGAAGTGTGTTGGCTGTGTTGTTATTGTGAAAGAATCTAACTGTTGCTTCATTTTCACCATTTCTAAAATGTGAATTTACATTTGCACTGAGTGAAAGGAAAGAGCACAATGTACAACAAAATTTGAGTAGACAGCCGTGTTGATTTTGGTTTATCAATTAGTACTTCTCTTTTTCAAGGCAGGAATTTTTGTTTAAGGTCAGTGGACAGTAAGATCAATTGGCTTAAGATTTTCTTTGTTAAATAATTTTTTAAATTCCCAAATAGTCCTTTTTCCCATAAGAACAGTTTTTACAGTTGGCCATTAAGATTTTATGCTCTGTTGATAATTGTAGTGGTGGATCTATCAATATCTTTCTGTTAGATGGATAATTGAAAACTTTTATTCATAGGTGGCACAAGATCTCTGCAAAGTAACAGGTGTAGCAAAAGTTCTGGTGGCTCAGCATGATGTGTACAAAGGCCTCCTTCCAGGTGAGTTTTTCCAGTAGAAATAAATAAGTTTATGAATTTATGAAATAAATAAAATACTATGAAATGTGTTTATCAAATGTGTTTAATTCTCAGAGGAACTGACACCATTGATTTTGGCAACTCAGAAGCAGTTTAATTACACACACATCTGCGCTGGAGCATCTGCCTTTGGAAAGGTGAGAAGATTGAGACTGTGGAATCTGATGTCACTCCTTGGAAGCATTAGATTTCATTGTGCTGAAAATGTACAGCAGACTTTGTTTAGATAGCTAATCCTGGCTTTCAGAATTAATGTGATAGTTTTGCTAAAATGTATTCTTTCAAGATTTTGTTATAATTTCTGTGAAAATGCTATCTCCAGGCTTTCCATTTTGTCACAGAGACAACTCTGTTCTTTCAAGATTTCGTCATAATTTATTAGAATGCCTCTTCCAGATTTTCAGATTTTGTTATGGAGAAAACTCTATTTAAAAAAAAATCATTTTTCTTTAAAAACAACGTTGAACTTTCTTATTGTGTGAATGTCATTTGTATTAGTAACCCATCATAAGAGATGGCTTTGTTTGGGTGACTGATGGATATTTAGAAAGGCCAAATTTATCTGCTTGGGGGATTTGGGAAGGGCTGTGTGGTGGCTGAAGACATCCTTAGGGTAGAGAAAGGTGTAATCTGATCATGTGCATTGTGATATGTCTGAAGAAAGAATGTGCTATGAGATGGGTCGTGGTCTGCATGAAGTTTAAAAAAAAGGGAGGGGGAATGTAGGGGGAGCCCAAGAGAAGGAATTTGTCAGTGGGTCTTTCTTGCTCTCCCTGTGACCATGGGTATTATTCTAGCTCCCTTTTCTTTTATCCCATTCTTAATAAGCTGCAGCTTGTAGCTTTTATTTTTACCTTTAAAGATGGTAAATTAAGTTGTACACAAATACATTCTTATTATAAAAGGTGCATACAGTAAAGCAGTATGCAGAGCAAGGTATCACAATTCCCCTTTCTTATTCCCAACTCTCTTCCCTCTTCCAAAGTACTGGTGTTAACAGTTGTACATTCTTTTAAGCCTTTTCCTGTGGATTTTCAAATTATAATAAATGTACTTTTTTTTTTTTTTTTTTTTTTTACTTCTAGAATGTGATAGTATAGCATGAATTGTTTTGTGACTGGTGGTTTTCACTTAAGAGTATATCTTGAAAATATTTGCTCATAATGTGTCTATCTCATTTTTTAAATGGCTGCATAATATTTCATAGTTAGCCAAGGATGGACAGTTAGGTTGTTTCTAATTTTTTGTATTTATGAACTTTGCTGTGAAGAAACGTCCTTGTATATACCTTTGTATACATGGGCTGGTATTTATTTAGAACAGAGTTCTAGAAGTGAAATAGCTGGGTCAAGACTACGTGCTTTTAAAATTTTGATGTATATTGCTAAATTGCTCATGAAAGGATGCCTCAGTTTGCACTCCACCAGTTACATAGCTTGCCAACACTTGCTATTGTACATTTTAACATTTCCCCCCAATCTGATGTGTGAAAAATTACATCTTTAACAATTTTGCATTTCTCTGATTGATAGTGAGATCAAATATCTTTTCATATAGTTATCAGTCATTTAAATTTCTTCTTTGAAGTGTCTTGATTTGACTTTTTTTCCTTTTACATTCACAATTGTAATTGATTTTTAAATATGAGTTTGGGGAATAAGATATAAGCTCTTTCATCAGCTAACCATGTCGAGTGGTATTAGCAGTGAGTTCCCAATAGATTGATCTCTTTTCTTGCAAAATGAATAGTGTTTGTGAATATTTATATGTAGTGCAATATTGCTTCTAGACGTGAATCACTGCAAACATGTAGGGATCTTGCACTGTCACCCATGTGAATTGCTCTAGTTTGTTTTTAAGCTCAGAATTATCACTTTGAATTCATTAAATTTTTTCTTTTAAGATTAGTAGAATTTCTAGGCAATAACAGAATTTGTAATCTACAATGTAAATACATGAGTTTAATGAATAATTGTCCTTTTACTAATAACAATGTGACAACAATTAGGTTGTCACATTGCAGACTATCATAAGTTTTCCCATTTTTGTGTGGGGTTTGGTAATTGCTAAGTAAGATGGTTCTTATATATATGATATATGACTCTGGGCTAGTCATTCACCTTCCTGAAATCTGTTTTCTGATATGTAAAATGATGCGGTTTGGCCAAGTGATGTCTATGATCTACCAACTAGAAATGTTAAAATGGAATGGGTTTTTTCTATGGCAGGTTTCACTTCCCTTGGAAATGATTAAGTCAGAGGCTTGACATCCAGCTCCTGTACTTTGGATTGTTGTACATGAGCATTGAACTAAAAGATCTTTATGGACCATTCCACCTCTGAGAGTTTGGTTCTGTGTTGGGTGATTTAAACAATTTCGTGAGTCTGAGTTTCTGTGATGAGAGTTTACCTAAAAGATTGTTAAACCAAGAAGGGGTGTTTGTTGTATCTGATTAGCTAGATTTTAATACTCTAGCCTTGGTTTGTATGTTGTGACATATGGGAGTTTTGAGAACAAAGGTCACATAATAGTAGCTGTTGCTGCAGCCTCTGAATGGATTTGGAATGAGGAAGAGTCCATCAGATTAAGCTAAACAATTGGCTGTATAACAGTTCTTCACCAATTGTGTTTTCAAGATACCACACCTTTGTACTGGTATGCTAGAGTTTAAAAATCTGTCATCTTTTTGTGAATCAAAAGAAAACTGTGTTAGTTATTGCCTCTCCTTCCCTGAAACCATGTGGTTGAGCCTGTTGGATAGTGTAGAAATAGATCTGTTTACCATCCATCCTCTCAGGACATCCAGACAGAAGATCAGACCTGGAAAAACATGTGCCTTTAAGTACTGTGGTAAATTTTTTTTCAAGAAGTGCTAAAATAAAACAAGGGATAATAGAAGTACAAAATATATTAAATTTCAAGTTTAGAAAGTTCTAAAACTTTAAAAAGAAGCACAGTCTGCATATCATAAAATTTGTAAGAGAATCTGCTCAGCCAGGTAACAATATTCCAGCAGTATTTCCTGAACAATTTAAAGAAGGTGGCTCAGGAAAAAGAGTTACTTACTGAAGTAGACTTTAAATGCTGACAAATTTGGTTTGTTTTAAAAGCACGTGTCTTCTAAACCTCTTATTTATCAAGTTAGAGCTATGTTTAATGGAATTTTAATTATTTTCCCAAGCCCTTTATTTCCTATGAAATCTTAATTTTTTCTAATTGTGGATTTATAAACTACAGTACTTTTCAGTAGCTCTTTTATCATGGTTGAAAGGGGATTACTATATAACATAGGTAGCAATAGATTGAAAATTAGAAAATCTTTATAGATTTTCAGATGCAACAGGAGGAAATTTGATTCAGGCTTTTAACACTTGTTAGCATCCATTTATGTAGAACTGCTTATTAGATACGGGGCAGAGACACAAGAAGCAGAAGACACACAACCTCTGTTCTCAGGGTGCTTTATAAATTTAGTTGAGGGTCATATAGTATGTATATTAAAAAGTATTTTAAAACAAAATACACGTTACTGCCAATTAAATAGTATAATTGTACATGCGTGCAAGAGGATGAAGAATAAAGGAGTGATTAGACGATAATCCTGAGAGAATTCTTAGAGGAACAGAGAGAGTTTGGGGATGGAGTGAGGAGAGGAACTTGAGTACTGTCATAATGAAAGTTTGCCTGCTAGAGGTAGTATCATGTACTGAGTTTAGGAGATGCCATGGAGTAAGCTCTCTGTAGAAAGTAGTGTACAATTCACCTTTTCTATTTATGTGATCAAAGCAACGCTTCACTTTTAAAATTACACTTAGATGGTGTCATCATCTAAGAGAACCTCTGAATCTAGAAAGCATGGATATTCATTCTTCACTAACTGATTCTGTTTTAGAGCCTTAGAGTCAGACAAATTTAGAGTAGAAGCATAGAGATTCTCTTCCTCTCTTTGTGAGGTGAAGTAACTAAGGCCTGGGAATATTGTGGCTTGCCCAATGGTCCCTGCTAGTGGGAGCAAAGTTACCACATGTATCTATTCCAAAGATGTTATATGCATATACAAGGAAAAGCACGTACATTAATTTTTGTTGAGATATATATGTGTGTGTGTGTGTGTGTATATATATATATATATATATATAGAAAGAGAGAGAGAGAGAGAGGCATTGTGCTTTACTTTTCTCATTTTTTAAAATTATATGGATGAACTATAATTTATAAACCTATCCCCTATTGATGGACACTTAGGTTAGTTTTGGTCTTTTTAAATGCAACATCACTTTTTAAAAAGGTGAAAATGTCTGCTTTGAAATTTTTTGTTTCATGTACATTAAATAAACATATACAAGTATGTTCTTTCTCAGTATTTGAGAATTTTACTACTACTCTGAATATTTTTCTATATTATCTAAATTCAGTAGTCTATAACTGTCACACTTCATAAATGATGATCATTAAAGCAAATATCGTATCTCATAATTCAGCATACTGAGTTAAGGTAATTTATTGCTATAAAACTCTTAATGTAGTTAGAGTAATCATCGACTCTTACTTATGCTCAAAGACAATCCAAAAAGTTGTGCTTGAAATTGTGGTATGTCTAAAGATGCATGTGAGATACAAAATATTCAAATTAAAATTTCTACAGAATTTCCATTTAGAGAATGTTATTGCTTATACTTTATAGCCATCCATCAGCATGTATGTGTGTAACTCACTACTTATTTTGCTTTTAGAACCTTTTGCCCAGAATAGCAGCCAAACTTGATGTTGCCCCTATTTCTGACATCATTGCAATCAAATCACCTGACACATTTGTGAGAACCATTTATGCAGGTGAGTACCCAAGGAAAATAATTAATCAGTATGTTACATTTTTGAAAACTTTAAAAGCAGAGATTAATCTTGAAGATAGGATTTTGAAATATGGACCATCTTAAAGATTTCTGAGGAAAATCTTAGTCTTAGAATTGCTGCTGGACCATGACATGACATTCTCTCTGGTAAATCTGGAACACACTTCTTTCCTTCCTGATCATTCAGTGTACAGAGTGAGATTTTTCCAGTGATCAATAAAAATTAGATTTACTATTTAGTATATTTTGTAAGTGGCACCTGGAAAAGAAAATTTTCTATTTTTTTTAAGTAGTACTTTTTTTTTTTTTTAACATCTTTATTGTAAAGTAGTATTTTCAGTCTTCTTTGCTGCTTCTACTTCATTTCCATCTGCATTACGATATTCATTTTGGTATCTCTTTAGTTGATCTTTTGGTAAGCATGCTGGTCTCTAGTGGGGCTGGAGAAGGCAGTGAACTCTTTGTTCTTTCTGATCGAAGTTGTGTGTTTCAGTATAAATGGGCAATTCTCAAATCAGATCTTTCATCGTTAGTAGTGTTTAAAGGAAAATATTTGGTCATAGTTTAGGTCACTCTTAATGTGATTGCTAATCCATAAGAAATGTTTCAAATCCTTTAAAAGTCTTGATGCATCACACTTCCTGTCCTTTGTGCCTGATCATGTTTTCACTTATTTTCCTCCCTTAGCAAGGCATAGTAGCTTCGTTCTTATTAAGTTGTCGCAGCTCATGTTGTTGAGTTACTGATTATGTTGTTTTTGGAGAAGGAAGCTTTTGTTTATATTCCTTTTAGGAAGAGTGTACCTGATTAGTGTGACTGCCTTTTCCAGTTTGTTTCTTCCACGCAGGTCAGCACTTGTTCTATTTTTAAAGACATCCAAGGTTATACAGAGAGCCACTGATATGTTTCTTCAGTGTGTAGTCCTTTATCCTATACTTAGTAAAGGTAGAAAACAAGTAACTGGTCTACAGTTTTTCTTCCTTCTCTTTGTGAAGTAAATTCTGAACCTCAAAGGAATATTTGGGAGGCTTTTTGCCTTTCATGGTGGTTTCTTAAAAATAAATGTGTATTACAGGAAATGCTTTATGTACAGTGAAGTGTGATGAGAAAGTGAAGGTGTTTTCTGTCCGAGGAACATCTTTTGAAGCTGCAGCAACAAGTGGAGGTAGTGCCAGCTCAGAAAAGGGTGAGTGTTCCTTTGAATTTGTTTGTATTTATTTCAGTTTTTTAGTTTTTAGCTCAGAGATTATATTAGAATAAGAGAAGGCTTCTAGTTAAATTTCTAATGCAGAGTGTTTGAGAGCTCAATCTAAATATTATTCCCAAGTTTATACAAAAATAAGAAATATTTATATCGTTTTTGGTCCTCAGATATTTGCTTTGGTGTACATCAAAAGGGTAGGAGAGAGGGGGGTGCATTAAGATTAATCCGTTATGTTGATGTAAAGAATTTTTACTCCCCTCTCACTGTTGCCTGTTATAATAGAGATTCAATATAATGGAATAATGTAATAATAGTAAACTTATGGAAGGTGTTATACTTTAACATATACAGTATCTTGTTGAACCCCATAGAGAGAGGCTTATTCCAGTTTTATAGCTAGACTCAGAGAGTTAAATGACTTCTCAATGAGCTAATGAGGTGAAGGCTGGAATCTAGTTGTCTTTCATAAAATCAGAGAGAATGAAATTAGTGGCATAAAAAATTCACAGTAACTAACAAAGTTAAATTTCCTGGAATTAATTCTTTGTGTATTTCTCTTAAAAAATTAGTTTTTACTGTAGAACTTGAATTCATGCTCTGTGTTTTGTTATATGTATCAATATATGCAGCGTCAAGTGCTTCCCCAGTGGGGATATCAGAATGGCTTGACCAGAAATTAACAAAAAGCGATCGACCAGAGCTAACAGGTGCCAAAGTGGTGGTATCTGGTGGTAAGTGGAATATTGTAATTTATTAATTTTAAAAAATAATGTAAACTTAAAATACTTTGCTTTTATTAGTTCTCATTTTAGAGGAGCACAGGTGTTTTTTCAAATGTAAGAAGTAGGTAAGTTGCGAATATTAGTCCCATTTTACCGATTAGGAAAATGAAATCATGAGTTTAATACACAGTTTGGACTTTCTGTTGCAAATCTGTGTCATTGGCACCAGGGGGAGCATGGTACAAATCTCTCAACTCCATAGCTTTGTCTTTTTGACTGACTTCTGTGTTATTCAGAAGAGTATGGTTGACTTCTGAAATCACAGAAAGAACTGGTTGGAATCTCAGGGCTGTGTTGTGTGATTCCCACCTTTCACTCTACTTTGAAAGACCTCCAGTGCAGTCCAGGTCTCTATGGATAACTCTTTGAAAGTTTTTTCACATTTAGTATCAAAGCTGTTAATATTGCACAAGACTTGCTTCTTTTTGTATGTCATGTTTCTTACTTAAAAAAAAAAAGACCAAGAAACAAACAAAAAGGCCCACATTTTATAGCCTGCTGGCTTTTTAAAAAAATAACTGCTGTGATTTAAAAATCTTCCCAAACTAAACATCAAATGAAATAATTAAGCTTCCATACAGCCTCCTATTGCAAGTGGCATTGAGAGGAAATAATTTAATATTTCAAAAAAGGTATATCTGACTAGTTTATTCACTTATTTTTTTAAGAAATGTTTATTGGGTATATGTTCTCTGCCAGGCGCATTGCAAAGTGCTGAAGAAACAAAGAGGAAAAGGCAGATTGTTCTTGCTGTTAGGGAGTTGAAAGTCTAGTGGAATGACTTCCATGAAAATAATAACTTCTTTCAGTTGTTCAGCTAAGTATTGCTAAAAATAGCAGTGACCAAGATAGGTAAGGATCTTGTATTGAAAGAGTTTTTCTTCTAGTGGGGAACACTGATTTTAAAGACTGATTATACCATTAGTTAACCAATTAGTTAATTACAGTAGTGTTGAATGCTTTATAGGAGAAGTACAGGAATATCATGGGAGAACTCAGGAAAGGCTTTATAGAGGAGATGGCAGTTGTGTAATATGAAGATTCACTCATGTATACGAAGTTCAAAATTTTTATGGAATGGAGTTTATATTTGCTCAATTTTTTTTTTCATCTTTTTAAATGAGGTCGGGGTTTGAAGAGTGGAGAGAACTTTAAATTATTGTACGATTTGGCAGATCAACTACATGCTGCAGGTAAAGTTACTTTCCTTAGTAGAAAAATGTTCCCATTTCGTTGGAAATATTTTTTCTTCATTATTTCTTTTGTATATAAGTCATTCAAAGCTGCAGATTTTTTGCTTTCTCTGGTTTTCAACTTTTCTCTCTGAAACAGTTTTTCTTAGTCTCCAAGTAAATGGTGTAGCATTCAGTGAAGAGAGGTTGTCTATGTTCTTTTTTATTATTTATATGACACACTTAACATTTGCCCCATTTTAGTAGTTTTTTCCATTAAAAAAAAATTAAATGTCAGCTTCATCGCCTACTTCAGATTCAGGAATGCCTTATTTTTCCCTTTATTGGTGGTCTAACATAAATCTCTCATACAAGTAGAAACTAACATTTAACATTATTTTTTAAATTTATAGGGAAGAGACATCTTGTTATTAAAAGTATATTGAGAATGGAATGATGTTTTTTGAAAAATCAGAAAACTAAAAATATTTTAGTTTTTAATTATACAACCATTACATGAATATGTTCTTCTTTTTATAAAAATATCTGTGTTGTTCTCCCCCTTTTGAGAGTTTTGTGTATAACTTTCGAAGCTTTTCCCGTGCTTTTATATTACCTAATATATGTACCCATAGAAACAGTTATGGTTTTGTCTGAATAAAGGCAGGATATCGACTCTTTATAATCAGATGGTGGTATTTGACTGAGGATATTTCATTCATTCATTCATTCACTGAACAAATATTTATCAAGTGTCCGCCATTTGGCAGGCACTATTTTAGGAGCTAAGCGAAAGCAATGAACAAAATAAGCGAAATTATTCTTTCACAGCTCTAGAGGCCACAGGTGTGTTGACATCAAGGTGTTGGCAGAGCCACACTCCCTCTGGGGGTGAATCTGTTTGTTTCCAGTTACCAGAGGCTGCCTTGGCATCCCTGGGCTTATGGCCGCATCACTCCAGTTTCTGCCTCTGTCCTCATATTACTTTCTTCTCTCTGTATCTGTTTCATATCTCCTTCTGTGTCCTTCTTACAAGGATACTGTGATGACATTTAGAACCCACCTAGATAATTCAGGATAAGTGCCTTCTCCCAAGATCCTTAATTTTTTATCCTATCTGCTGTCATACAGGTAATATTCACAGGTTCTGGGTATTAGAAAGTGACTATATCTTTGGAGAGGCCATTTTTCTGCCTACTACAGACAGTAAACACAATAAATTAGTAAATAATATAGTGTGTTAGAGGGTAGTAAATGCTATGAAAATAATAGAACAGGAAAAGGAGAAGGAGGAGGATTGGAGGGGGAGGATTGCAGGTTTAAATAAGCTGGTCAGAGTATGCCTTAATGAGGAGACATCCGAATAAAGGTTTGAAGAAGGTAAGGAAGCAAGCCATGAGGAAATCTGAGAGAGAGTGTTTCAGGTAGAGGAACCAGTAAAGTGCAAAGGGCTTTTTGCTAAGGCAGGAAGGTGTCTGGCCTCCGTGATGAATAACAAGGAGGCCAGTGTGGCTGGAATGAAAAGTGCAGAAAGGGAGAGTGGTAAGAGATAAGATTGGAAGTAATAGACCAGATCACATAGGGCTTGTAGGCCTTCGTAAGGAGATTGGTTTTCTCTGAGTAAAATGGGGAACGATTGAGCAAAAGAGTTGCGTGATCTGACACATATTAAAAGCATCAGTCTGGCTACAGTTTTGAGAATAGACTATAGGGTGACAAGTCCAGTAACAGGGAGATCAATTAGAAGACTGTTTCAATCATTCAGTGAGAGATGCTCATGGTTTGGACCAGGTTAGTAGCTGTAGAGGTGGGGAGAAAGAGTTTTGGGATATATATTTGAAGGTAGAACCATTGGGATTTCCTGATAGACTGAATATAGATTATGAGGAAAAGTTTTTATCTGGCAGCTGGTAGGATGGAGTTGCCATTAGCTGAGATGGGGAATACCCCAGGTGGCACAGTTTCCAAGGATAGACCAGCAGTTCAGTTTTGGGCATGCATTCAGGCCACCATATGTGCAGGTTCTGCATCCATGGATTCAGCCAACCATGGATCAAAAATATTCGGGGCGGGGGCTTCCCTGGTGGCGCAGTGGTTAAGAGTCTGCCTGCCGATGCAGGGGACACGGGTTCGTGCCCTGGTTCGGGAGGATCCCACATGCCGCGGAGCGGCTAGGCCCGTGAGCCATGGCCATTGAGCCTGCGCGTCCGGAGCCTGTGCTCCGCAATGGGAGAGGCCACAACAGTGAGAGGCCCACGTACCGCAAAAAAAAAAAAAAAATATTCAGGGGGAAGAAATTCCAGAAAGTTCCAAAAACAATATGAATTTACATTACACTGGCAGCTGTTTATATAACATTTACATTGTATTTATAATTATTTACATAGCATTTACATTATTCAGTATTATAAGTAATTTAGAGATGATTTAAAGTATAGGCATTGCACTTCGCAGATATTACATTTTTTACAAATTGAAGGTTTGTGGCAACCCTGCTTTGAGCAAGCCTATTGGTGCCATTTTCCCAACAGCATTTGATCACTTAATGTCTCTTGTGTCACATTTTGGTAATTCTCGCAATATTTCAAACTTTTTCATTACTGATATATTTGTTAACGATATGTGATCAGTGACCTTTGATGTTACTGTTGCAAAAAGACTGTGACTTGCTGAAGGCTCAGATGATGACTAACATTTTTTAGCAATAAAGTATTTTTAAATTAAGGTACGTACATTATTTTGTTAGACATAATGCTATTGCACATTTAATAGACTACAGTATAGTATAAACATAACCTTCATATGCAAAAAAATCCATGTAACTTGCTTTACTGTGGTGGTTTGGAACCGAACCAGCGATATCTCTGAGGTATGCCTGTATACGTAGGTTATATGCAAATATATGCCATTTTATTGTACATAAGGGATTTGAGCATCCTTGGATTTCAGTATCCTTGTGGGGCGGGGTTCCTGAAACCAGTCCCCTGCGGATACTGAGGAATGATTGTACTAAGTTTTGAGATGTCAAATAATAGACATCCTAATAGAGATGTCAGTTAAGCAATCGGTATAGGAATGTGGAGTTCAAAAGTTTGGGCTGGAGATAGAAATTTGGAAATCAATTGCGTTTATTTGGCATTTGAAGCCATGAGACCAGATGAACTCACCAAGGGAACTAACTGAGTGTAGATATAGAAGAGGTCCCAGGACTAAGCCTTAGACTCTGCAAGATTAAGAGGTAGGGGAGAAGGGGAGAACGAAGACCAAAAGGAAGGGGTAAGTAAGGCAGGAAAATCAGGATAGAGAGTATGATGTTTTGGAATCCAAATGAAGTGTTTCAGTAAGGGAAAGAGTGATGACCTATGTCAAATGCTGCAAGGACAGAAGGTCAAGGAAGGTGAGGACTGAAAGGTGACTAATTGATTGAGACACTTAGAAGTCATTGGTGACTTTGAGCAGTTTTAGTAATGGGGGTGGTGGGTAGTGGGGGCGAAAACCTGATTGGAGTGGGTTTAAAAGAATGGTCCTAGGTAGTAGTTACCTGGTTGTATTCACTTATGATCAGCCATTGAGCAGTAGCACATTTGTGATTTGTGTGCTTTTCTGTATGTGTGTTATATCTTAATAAAAAAGTTTTTAGAAATAGAATGGGAGGCCTGGCATTAGAGACAGTGAATGCAAACAACTCTTTAGAGGCTTTTAACTATATGGGAGAGCAGAGAAATAGCCAGTAGCTAGAGGGGGAGTGGGACGAACAGAGGGACTTTTCAAAGATTGGACAAATAATAGCATACTTACATGCTGATAGGAATGCTTCATTTAAGAGGGAGAGATTAATCATACACGAGATAGACAGGAGAGTTACTGGAGGGATGTTCTTGAGTAGATGAGAGAGAATATGAACACAGCTGCAGGTTGATGGGTGAATGTGTTAGTTGGAGCACGTGGAAATTCTCTTCTGATTGTTTCAACTTTTTCAGTGAAATAGGCAGAATCTTAAAGAGTATTGGAAGTTTGAAGAGAGAAGGAAAGATATGAAATTATATCGATAGTTTAAGAAAGATGGAGAGAATTAAGGCCTATTTATTTAAAGTAAAACCCAGTTAACATGGCTGAGTATTGGTGTTTTTCTCCAGCCATGCAGAACTATAGTAGGACAGGTATGGAAAAGGTGGAAAGATTGCTTAATCAGTAACCAGAGATGGAGGATTTCCACTTGAGTGTGATGGTATAAGAGGAGGGCAAAGAAATTAAAGACATATGCAAAGGAGTGATTAGAATCACTGATCATAGAAATTAAGCTGGGTAAAGAAAGAAGAGAGAACATGAGGGGAGAGAGGGACAATGAATAGAATTGTGGATCCCAGTGTGGTCAGAGGGTTGTTGGAGTAGGGTACTAAAAATAGTCAGCTAGAAAGGGGAGGTCACAGAGAGACTTTGGAAATCAAGATTATTGAGGGAGGTTGCTAATGGGCTGGTTGGGGATTTGACCATGGGCAGAGTGAAGGACAAGATGACTGGAGGAGAGTTGCTCAAGGAACTGAGAAGCCAGGGTGTCAAAGTCTTCAAGAATTAAGACTAGTATTGGAGAACGTGACAAAGACCCAGAAGCTAAAAATCATTGAGGGATGAAGGGGATTGACCTGCTGGTTGATAGATGACACAGCAATATATGGGTGACATCTGATGACATGAGATTCGAAGCTGAAGGGTTTTAAGGAGGGAGGAGGGGAAACTTTCTGAGAGTGGCAGTGAGGGCCTGGTGTACCACCTCTAGGCCCAG
The DNA here is from genome assembly GCF_059928025.1 of Delphinapterus leucas. Lineage (NCBI taxonomy): Eukaryota > Metazoa > Chordata > Mammalia > Artiodactyla > Monodontidae > Delphinapterus > Delphinapterus leucas. Next base: position 62,041,962 of record NC_143130.1, on the reverse strand, counting down.
TGGTATGAAGATGGTGGCAGACAAAGCGACATCTGCTGGAGAGGGCTGCAGGGGAATCCTTGTCCTCAGGGAACATTTAGACAGATAGGTGGAAGATACAGAGACTTGTGGTTTGCTGGTATCAAGCTGTGAATTCCAGAAATCATAGTGTAAGGTTTCAGGAATTGGGGAGCAGTGGGAGAAGGGTGCAGATTGGGGAGCTGCAGGGCATTGTGGGGATCAGTGTATGGGTTATGAAGGATAACCTTTGAGTCTGGGGCTTGTTGCAGTGACTAATGTAAGTGAAGGGCAGAATGTGATCAGTCCTGACTGACTCATGATGGGTAGTGGAGGTGAATCTGTGAGTGTTAAGAGGTAGTGAGGAGTATTCACTAGGGCTCCCCCTTTTTGTCCTCTCTAGATGGAGATGAAGAGGACCTGAGGCTCATTGTTGACCCCTGCTGGGAGTGGGGTACCTTTTCTCCAAGTACAGGGCCCCTTTTGACTCCTGCTGAATGAGGATAGAAGGCTAGTTAAATTCTCATTTTTATTTTTAGATAGAAAATACTGGTTAAGCCTTTATCTTGTGTTGTATGTAACTCTTTTCTTTATCTGGTCCTAGGGGTAAAGATATTATAATACCTTTCTTTAAAAGCTGTGAAGTTACGGTGTAAAGGAGCATTATATAATGACGTCCCAAACAGGTTATAATGTATGTTTTATGTATGTACTATATCAGTATTTTTTTTTACTGTTATCAGTGAATATTCCAACTAGTTGAATAATAGAGCTTAAAAAAATGACAAATATTTTTTCCTTAGTTGGTGCGTCTCGTGCTGCTGTTGATGCTGGCTTTGTTCCCAATGACTTGCAAGTTGGACAGACAGGAAAAATAGTAGCACCGGTAAGTATCGCAATAAAATATGCCATGCAGAATTCTATGGGGATAAGAACTGTATATATTTGTGGAACAATCATACCTGTGATTGGTGCCCTATTCAATGTACCTAAGCAGTTAGCCATTACCATGGTGAATGTGTCCTTCTCACAGGTCTGTGGATTTCTTGGCCTCAGTAAAACACAGAGCAGTTCTTAAATCCAGCATTGTTTTTCACATTTTTTAAAGCAGTGGAATAGTTTGTCAAATTTATGTCACAACACTAAATATAAAATTGATAGAAGCAGCATTTTATTATTAAATGGATTTTACAAGTTCACGTTAACATTTATTTACCATAAAGCCTATATATTATAAAATCTATCAGTAAAACTGATGAATCTATATTAATGAACACAGAATCTCAAAATTGGGAGCTGTGAGTGACAACTGTGGTCTTATATCTTCCTGAACACCTAGTTTATTTCTGTATTATGTCTAGTTGCATGAAATTCAGAAAATTCTTATCCATATGGGTAAGTGATACTAGACTATTCAGTTAAAACTATCCAAAACTTACAAAAGGAATACTTTGGTTTCAAAGTTGAATCACTAACAATATCTAATGATTGTTCACATTTCTTAGATGATTCAGGTTTTCAGTGAATACAATTCTCAGCCAGTTTAAGTCTTTACTGTATGGAGGAAAATGAATTTTTTTATATATTTCAAAATTTTTTTAATGTATTTCAAAATTTTTTTAATGTATTTCAAAACAGGATATTAAGTCATATCCGTTTTAAAAAATCTCATATCTCAGTGCCCTGTTCCATCAGAGGTTCATTCCAAGTTTCAAAATAGGCAAAAAATTTGTCTTGCTTTTGAAGTTTGTTTTGAAGAGTGTTCAGTCTTTTGCCCATTTTAAAATTGGGTTCTTTGTCTTTTTATTGCTTCTTTATTCACTTTCTTTTGAAGAGCAGAAATTTTTAATTTTTATAAGATCTAATGTATTGATGGTTGTTAATACTTTTTGTGTTATTCAGCTTATTTGAAGTCAGATAAGATCTCAGAATGTAAAATAGTTACTAAATAAACAAAGTCACAAAACCATGTGACCTATTTGCTTGTGATACTGCATTAGTGAGGCTGTGAGAGCATTTATGGAGCAAGTAAGCTCAAGCCTTCCCTAGCATTTAATGAGGTGTGGCACATAGGTATTTTTTTGGTAGAAATCTTGTTTGTCCTAGTTTACATGAATAGATAATCTTTAGGCTTGAATTTATTTACAAAAGATCAGACCCACAACCTTCCTAATCAATAATGCTTCTACGAGGAAGTATGGTGAGAGGCAAACTTTTATTTACATTGACTTTTCAGTAACAACACACTTGTTATTAAGTAGGATAGCAGAATGACAGGGAATGACCAGTGGCATCCTTACCTGTATTGTAAATAAATGTCATACAGTCAGCTTTCTTCAACATTACTGTCATGAATATAGGATTATTGAAAATTTTTCATAAGGAATTTAAATACATTAAAGGCTTTGAAGACTTTCTTTAACATAAATCGTGTAAGCCCCTGAGATTCTGATTCATTAACTCTGAGTTAGAGTTTGACATGTATATATATGTGTACATATTTATTTGTGTGTGTGTGTGTGTAGTTTTCTTTAAGGCTTTAAAGCCTTTTTGAGATGATCTCAAGTTTACAGAAAACTTTCAAGGACAGAGTAAAAGCCTTTATTTTTGTGGACTATTTGAGAGTAAGTTGCTGAGATGATTCTCCATCATCTCCAAATATGTAGGACATTGTCCTATAAAGCCACAATACAACTTTTAAAATTAGGAGATTAACATCAATTTACATTAATACTATCTAATCATTAGCCCTTGTTCAGGTTTTGCCAGTTGTCCCAATAATGTCCTATATAGCAAAAGGATGTATTTCATACTGTCAGATGGTACACAATTTCATTGTGTCTTATTAGATTTTCACTTTGACCATTTGGTTAAATTTTTCATAAGGAATTTAAATATATTAAAGGCTTTGATATCTGTCAAACTTCTCCACTGTAAAGTTATTTTTCCCTTTGCAATTAATAAATGTTTTATGAGGAGGTACTTTGAAATGATGTGAATATTCCAGTTCTCCTCACTTTCAGTTTATATTTATTTATAAATGAATGTTAAATAAATATTCATTTCTTTATAATAGGACTTATGGTTCCTGTTTTATTCAATGGGTGAAAATCTGTTGTTATTATTTTAATTGATGTAAAAATTGTTCCACATTTGGCCAGTGAGAACCCCTTCAAGGTGGCTTCTGTATCTTCTTGACATGTTCCCATAATTCTTTGAGGCCTTTCTTACTTACTGGCAGAATAAGATGTTCCAGGCTTTTTGTACCTTTCCTATCCCAGCCCTGGCATTAGTCTTTTCTCCAGGGAGTCCTGGCTCCTTTTAGTGAAGAATAGTATGAAGCTGACATCTGGATATTAATTGTGCTCGTTGCTATTCCCAGGACCCCTCAGTGAAAAAAGCTAGGGAATGTGTGTAGGTATGTATATATGTATGCAGATATACACACATATGTATTCATATACACATACAAACATTTATATGTATTTCACTATCAGTCTATCTACATTGAAAACCATGAGTTCACAGTGACATCACCAATTCCAGTCCAAGGTCAATTCTGACTCTCCCTTTCCCTGTTTGTAATGCCTTTCATTGGCAGTAAAAAACCTGGACCCTGCCAATACGCTAACCTGCACAAATGCTCTCCTTGCCCCACTCAGGCTCCCACACCCTGCACTGAACATTCAGCCCTCCTATATAGATAACCCTACCTACCTTGCTTGGACTCTGACACCCCTCTGGATCATTTCTTCCCAAAGTAGTTGTACAGTTTTATATTTCCACCAGCTATGTATCTGGGTTCCACTTGCTCCTCATTTTCACCAACATTTGGTATTTTAGCTGTTCAGGTGCTTGTGTAGTGGTGTACTTTATTGTGGTTTTAATTTGCATTTTCCTGATATCTGTGATGATGAACACTGTTGTGTTATTGGCCACTCAGATGTCTTCCTTACAAAGTATTTGTTCAGATGTATGGCACCTTTTTTATTGAATTGCTTGTCTTTTTGTTATTGAGTTGTAGAAGTTTTTTAAAAAATCTATTCCAGATATGTTACTTGTCATATATGTTTTGCAAATATTTTCTCCCAATCTGTGGCTTGCCTATTTATTTTAATGGTATCAAGATGAGGAACTTCCCTTCTGTTCCCGATTTGCTGAGAGTTGTTATCATGAATGGTTGTTGAATTTTGTCAAATATTTCTCTGCATCTGTTGAAATGATCATGGTTTTTTTCCTTTTTTCTGTTAATTTGGTGAATTACATTGGTTGATTTTTGAATGTTAAACCACCTTGAGTTACTGTGGTAAACCCTACTTGATCATGATATGTTATCCTTTTAATACATTGCTGGTTTTGATTGACTAATATTTTTTTAAAGATTTTTAGGCCTGTCTTTATCAAAATAATCTGTAATTCCCCCCCGCCCAATATCTTTGTCTAATTTTGGTATTGGCATTATGCTGGCTTCATAAAATGAGTTGAAACATACTCCCTCCTGCTATATTTTCTGAAGGAAATATCTGTGTAAGATTGGTTTGTGTGTGTGTGGGCTGTTTTTACTTTTTGGCTCTTATGAATAATGCAGATAGGAACATTCATGTACAGGTTTTTGTGTGGACATGTGTTTTCATTTCTCTTGGATATGTACTGAGGAGTGGAATTGCTTTTCATATGGTAACTTTATGTTTAACCTTTGAGGAACTGCCAGACTGTTTTGCAGAGCAGCTACACCAATGAACCAACTCTTAGCTTTGTTAATTTTTTTCATTGTTTTCTTTTTATTGATTTTTGCTCTTAATTTTCTTCCTTCTAATTACTTTGGGTTTACCTTGCTCTTAAGGTAGAACTTTACTTCATTAATTTTGTATTTTCCTTGTTTTTAAATGTAAATATTAAAGATACAAATTTCCCTCTAAATAGGACTTTAGATGCATCCCACAAATTTTGATATATTTTCATCATTCGTTAAAAAAATTTTCTAATTTAGAAAATTAAGAATGTTTAATTTCCATATATTTGTGATTTTTTTTCCTAGATAGCTTTCTATTACTGATTTCAAATTTAATTTTGGTGAGCATCTCTTTAATATTTCAGTATTAGAATTCATTGAGTCTTATTTTATGGCCTAACAAATGCTCTATCTTGGCGAATATACCTTGTGCACTTGAAAAGAATGTTTATCCTGCCATTAGCCACTACAAGAATAAAGATTAGTGAACTTGAAGATATGGCAGCAAAAACTGTCCAAAATGAAACACAGAAAATTTTGAAAACACAGGAAAAAAATGGACAGAGCCTTGGTGAGCTATGGGACAACTTTAGGAGGCCTAATATATGTGTAATTGGATCAGGAAAACTATTGTAAGAAATAATGACCATAGAATGTCCAAATTTGATGAAAACTATAAATCCACAGATCTCAGAAGCTCAACAAACGCCAAGAACAGGAAACAGGAATGAAACTACAAGGCGTATAATAGTCAAATTGTTTACAGAATGATAAAAAGAAAAACATTTTTTTCAGAAAGGAAGTCATTTTATTTTTAGTACATTTGCTTTGGAGGGAGAGCCAACTAATTGGAAAGAGTCCATAATTTAACCAACATCAGATCTCCTTGCTGCATTCCCTATTGAAACTTTTTTCTTTTTCAAATTCTTTTCCCATTTAGGTTATTAGCAGAGTACTGAGCAGGGTTTCCTGTGCTATACAGTAGGTCCTTTTTGGTTATCTATTTTAAATATAGCAGTGTGTACATGTTAGTCCCAAACTCCCAGTCTGTTCATACCCCCCACCCTTTTACCCTGGTAACCATAAGTTGGTTCTATAAGTCTGTGAGTCTGTTTCTGTTTTATAAATAAGTACATTTGTATCATTTTTTCTTAGATTCTGCATATAAGCGATATCGTATGATATTTGTCTTTCTCTGACTTACTTCACTTAGTATGATGATCTCCAGGTTCATCCATGTTGCTGCAAATGGCATTATTTCATTCTTTTTAATGGCTGAGTAATATTCCATTGTATATATGTACCACATCTTCTTTATCCATTCACCTGTCGATGGACATTTAGGTTGCTTCCATGTGTTGGCTATTGTAAATAGTGCTGCATTGCACATTGGGGTGCATGTATCTTTTTGAATAATGGTTTTCTCCGGGTATATGCCCAGGAGTGGGATTGCTAAATCATATGGTAGCTCTATTTTTAGTTTTTTAAAGAATCTTCATACTGTTCTCTGTAGTGACTGTACCAGTTTATATTCCCACCAACAGTGTGGGAGGGTTCCCTTTTCTCTACACCCTCTCTGACATTTGTTGTTTGTAGAATTTTTGTTGATGGCCATTATGACTGGTATGAGGTGATACCTCATTGTAGTTTTGATGTGCATTTCCCTAATAATTAGCAGTGTTGAGCATCTTTTCATGTGCCTCTTGGCCATCTGTATGTCATAAATGTTTCCAGATTCACTGACTTTGCAGTTTTCTCCAGCTAATGATCAGCAAACACCTTTTATTACTTTAAATGAGAACAAAACGAAGACCTAAAATCTCATGATCAAGAATTGTTTTCTGACGGACAAGCAGAATTGTTTGGTCTATTTTTATGGTTGATATAATTGTATTCAAAACTCATAAACAATGTACATCCACTTCAATACTGATAAAAATAAATTCTTAAAAGCAGTGAGAGAAAAGTGTAAATGAACTCAATATTCCAGTCAAAAAGCAGAGATTACCAGATGTATACAAAGCAAGACTCAGCTATATGCTACCTAAAAGAAATATATTTTAGATAGAAAAAAATACACCATACAAATAGTGAGCATAAGAAATCTGGTTTGTCTTTTTTAATATCAGATAAAGCAAACTTCCAAGACAATGGGTACTGCCAAACATAAAGACGCCATTATGTAATGATAAAAGGATCAATTTATCAGAAAGAACTATCATGAATGTGTAACTGCCCAATAACAGAATTTCAAAATACATCAGGCAAAATCTGACAGAACTAAAGTGAGGAATAAACAAACCATAATTATAGTTGGAGGGTTTAATACCTTCTCCCAGTAATTGACAGAATAACTAGATGGAAAATTTCAGTAAGGACATAAAAGATCTAGACCAGGGGACAGCAAGCTATCTGTAAATCACATAGGAAGTATTTTTGGTTTAATTGGCCATAGTCTCTGTTGTAACTACTTAACTCTTCTGTTGTAGAGCAGAAGCAGCCATAGACTTGTAAGTAAGTGAATGAATTGTATTCCATTATAACTTTATGTACAAAAACAGATGGCGGTCCAGTTTTGGCCTGTTGACATAGAACACTATGCCACATTATTTTTCTCTACTTTTATTCTAGGACTCCAGTTGCACATATTTTAGATATCTTTATATTCTTCTGTAGGTTACTTAAGCTCTGTTCATTCTTTTTCATGTTTTTTTTCCCTCTGTTCTTCAGATTGAATAATTTTATTGGTCTATCTTCAAGGTTACTGACTCTTTTATAATTTCTAATATACTATTAAACCCATCTAGGAAATTTCTGATTTTGTATTTTTTAGTTCTAAATTTTCATTTGGTTCTTTTTATAGTTTCATTTCTCTGCTGAGATTTCTTATCTGTGCAGTCATTACAGGTATCTTGCTTTACATCCTTGACCATACTTGTAATAGCTGCTTTTAAATCCTTGTGTACTAATTCCAAGTTCTGGGTTATTTCAGGGTTGATGTCCTTTGATTGTATTTTCACGCTTTCTTGTTTCATTATGTGTGTAGTACAGTGGTTCTCAAATTTTTTGTCTTAGGGCTCCTTTTAAAATTTATTTAGGGCTCTCAGAGCTTTTGTTTATTTGGGTTATATCTATTGATATTTCTTATATTAGAAATTCAAACTGAGAAAATTTTAAAATATTTATTCTTTTGAAAATAACAACAGTAAAGCCATTTCTTTTAATATAAATAACATTTTAGTGAAAATAACTGTCTTCCAAAACAAATTTAATGAGAATAGTGGTATTTTTTTACATTTTTGACTTGATATCTGGCTTAGTAGAAAACTGCTAGATTCTCGTTTCTGCTAATTGTGTGTTGTTTTATATTGGTTTGATTGAAGTATATGAAGAAAATCCAGCATCACACAGATATATAGAAAGAAAGGAGTATTTTAATAGCCTTTTCATAAAATTGTAGATATTCTTCTTTTACACTACATCAGAACTTGACAAGGAGTAAATTCTTAAAGGGTATTGGCAGTGTGGAATCTGAAACATATCAATGAACTTTTCATACCCTTACATTAAAATCTGTTGGTCTGTATTGTACTTCGAATGGATCTTTCACTATCCTGTAACATTTAGAAAATAACCTTTAGTGAGTTTTGTAGATCTTTCAAATGTTGACACATTTTATCAATATCAAAACATTACCTTCATCATGAGTATCACCACTCATTAGAGGAGTCTTTACAGTTCATATTCATGGATACAAGTTTTTAAAAAATTCTAATTATCAACTTAATTCACAAATTTTGTCCATGGCAACAAAAACTTTGTTTTCTAGGAATTGATAAGCTCACCTCATTCATTTTCAATAAAATGTCTGCCAAAACTCCAAATATCTATCAGTTGTTCTTTGAAGTGGAAATGGTGATCCATGAAAATGTGGGTGGTTTACTCAAACCATCACACGAGCCATTTTCCTCAAGACAATCGTGCTTTTGTATGCAATGGAAGTACTTTGCATACTTCGTGATTTGTCACACAGAATACTAAAAAGATGTGTACTCAAAGGTCAAGATTTAATAAAACTAATAATTTTTACTACTTCATCAAGGGCATTGTTAAGTGAAACCAGGTTTTCTTTTTCTTTTTTTTAAACTGTATGTGGCCATGAAGAATGCAGTGACAACTAGTACAGTTTGGTGCAACTGTCTTGCTTAAGGCTAAGGCAGCAGCTTTACCCACTGTTATTTTTACATCATCAGTGCAAAAGTCAATACAGTTTTTCTAGGATAAACCATGAGATCCAAAAATGTTACTTAATACTTTGAGTTTTTCAGTACCACTTTTGTTTGTTGCCAAGCATTCACATAAAGGAATTTCAGTATTTAGTTGTTATTGATACTGGACAAATACAATTAAAACACAAAACCCAACTGTATAGATTTGTCTGTTTGTTAGGCAGAAGTACAATTTTGCAGATGATTTATTAACTTAATATTCATGTTTACAGTTAAATCTTTTATTCAGCAAGTTCCTGTATCATTGGAATGTGGCAGTGCCATAGTAGTTTCTTTCACTGATTTTTCATCTAGCAGGCATTTAGCAAGGTCACCTTTATTAGTCTTTTAGCAACTGTGCTTGTCTAGCCAATGAAATATGATAACCCATATGATGCTTCAGTGACTTTTTCCTTCCTGGTTTGAAAAGCTAAACAATTTTTTACTTTTAAAGTCATCACATCTGTGTTAAAAATAAAACATTCAATTAATTTTTCTCTAAATGGAATTATTTTCAAAATGGCCATCATTTCTGTTGCAAAAGACACAGTAACATAAATTATTAACATCTCCGAAGCCAAGAGAAAGATAACTTTCATCACGTTTTCACTTATTTTTAATTTTACACAATATTTTTTAGAATACATTCCTCTTTTCCATAAGTTAGAGATCTCTGTTATCAGTTTCATCTTTATCAGCATCTTTTGATGTAGATGTTGGAGCTGTGGGTTGGGAAAGTGAGTCTTCTCTATTTTAGTATAAATATTAGCAAAATCTAAAATTATAGTTTTAGATAAATTTTAAAATATGTAAAAATTTACAAAACATTTTTTATTGCCATATAAGGTAACAAAATGTACTTCTTGTGTTTCCTTGTAGGCACAGGGAAATCTTTGGGATTCCAAATATCAATTTATTGGATGATAATGAGGTTACAGAAATTACAACTATAAGAGCACAAGCTACTGTACTGAGAACAAACTGAGTTAATCTCTCTAAACATACATATTTATACTTAAAACCTACTACTTTAAACATTTTTAGGTAACACAGAAATACAGATGCATACCTTCTGGTAGTTACCAGAGAGATGACTTCCTCAAACAGTCATGTAACCACTGGAAAACTGCACTGTAGCATTGTGATAGAATGAGAGAGAAAAGGACAAATAACATTTTAGTATTACTATGAAAATATTTTTGACCTTGCAGACCCCTGAAAGGGTCTTGGGACTTACAGGAATATGCAGGTCACATTTTAAGAATCACTGGCCTAGTACTTTGGGATCATATTATGCACATTGAATAATATGTTTAGAGATTATGGGTTCTGTTATATTTCTATTGAGAATATTCATTTTTGTTTTCGCAGGCAATTAATTTGACTGCACTCAAACCTCAAATCCTCTTCTCTTTTGGCCTAGCCAGCTGGCTTAGAGGCTACCTGACACATGTCCAGTGTGTGTCCGGGGGTGGTCAGCCAGAGTTTTGAGCAGAATATGTATGCAGAGTTTGTGGTTGTCCCTCTGGAATATTTTCCTCACCTTCCAGCTAATGTTGCAGCCATACATACTGTCTTGTTTGTTCCCTCCACTAATAAGACTGCAGGTTTCTGTCTAAAGTGGCTGCTTTCTGAGGGGTTTTTATTCCCCTTGTGGGAGATCTGCATATGTCCCAAGGGAAGAAGTAGAGGTGTACAGTGGGCTGTTTTCATTGTGCTTCCCTCCCCAACAGAATTCTGGCTTCTCAAGTGTCCACTATCTTGGTTGATCTCCAACGTATTTAAACAGTTGCTGCCTTTATTTTCACCAGGTTTCACAGTTTTTCTCTGCAAGAGGGGGGTTAGTCTGATACAAACTATTCTCAGGGCCATAAGCAGGAGTCCTGAGGCTTAGAATTGAGCACATTACTTCATGTGTGCTCTGACTAGTACAGAGTTGGATTATTATCTTCCTAAATAATATTTTAATTAGTGCTACTTAATATTGCATTAGATTCTTGGCAGCCAGATCCTACTGTTGGCATTTGAAGACATCCAAAATCTCTCTTCTCCTTCCTCCATATTTTATTGTCTGCTGTTAAAACCGTGTCTAGTAATAATGCAATGTTTAGTAATAATGCAATGTTTCTTAGTGTTTAAAGCTGAACAAAGTACTTTCAGTTATCTTTATTAAATTTGGGTCTGTGTTGTCTTACCACCAAAACCTCCTGAATCTTTTAAAGCTTGATTTTTTTCATTCATATTCCTTTTAACTTTATATTATTTGAAGATCCTATGTTGTATTTTGTTGCCATTCTGTTACAGCTATGGAAAGAATCATCATAGTTCTCTCTGATGATGAATAGTAAGAAGTTCCTTATTTCACGTAAGGGGACACTTAAAGGCAAATTCTGTTATTTCACAAAATAATTTTACTTTTATTATCAATTTTTTAAGAAAATATCTGATACCTCAGAGATTCTATGAATTTAGTTATACTTTTAAATACATTTTTATATTATCATTCATAGTAGTTGACACGTACATATGGAAGATTACTGAACATTTATTTATATGGAACAATCTGGTATGTTTATGGATTCATGCTCCATGCAAGAATTCAGACCCAGTTATGGGGATCCACTAGTCTGTAGCTTACTGTTGCAACAAAGACTTCTTTTCCTTTCTTTTTTTAATTAACTTTTTATTTGGAAATAATTTCAAACTTATAAAAATTTGAAAATCAAAAATAATACAGTGTGTGTGTATGTGTACACCTATGTACACAGTTTTTTTCTGAACTATTTGACAGTAAGATCATGACCTGTAAATACTTCAGTGTGTATTTCCAAAGAGTAGAAATAGTCTCTTACACAAATGAATATGAAAACAACCATAGAAAATCTATGGAATGCAGCAAAAGCAGTTGTTAGAGGGAAGTTCATAGTGATACAGGCCTGCCTCAAAATACCAAGAAAAATCTCAAGTAAACAACCTAACCTACCACCTAAAAGAATTAGAAAAAGAAGAACAAACAAAACCTAAAATTGGCAGAAGGAAGCAAAGAATTAAGATCAGGGAGGAAATAAATAAAATAGAGATTAAAAAAATGATAGGAAAAAATCAACAAAACCAAGAGCTCGTTCTTTGAAAGGGTGAACAAAATTGACAAACCTCTGTCCAGGACCACCAAGAAGAAAAGAGAGAGATCCCAAATAAACAAAATAAGAAATGAAAAAGGAGAAATCTCAGCTGATACCACAGAAGTACAAAAAACTGTAGGAGAATACTATGAACAATTATGTACCAAGAAATTTGACAACCTAGAAGAAGTGGACAACTTTCTAGAAACATACAGCCCACCCAAAATTGAATCAAAAATAAATAGATAATTTGAACAGACCGATCACTAGAAGTGAAATAGAATCTGTAATAAAAAAAAAACTTCCTACAAACAAAAGTCCAGGACCAGATGGCTTCACAGGCACATTCTACCAAACATACAAAGAAGAACTTACACTGATTCTTCTCAAACTCTTCCAAAAGATTGAAAAGGAGGGAACACTCCCAAAGACATTCTCTGAAGCCACCATCACTCTGATACCAAAACCAAAGACACCACCAAGAAAGAAAATTACAGGCCATATCTTTGATGAATATAGATGAAAAATTTCTCAACAAAATATTAGCAAACTGAATCCAGCAACATATAAAGAAGATCATATACTGCAACCAAGTGGATTCATCCCAGGTTCACAAGGATGGTTCAAGATATGCAAGTCAATGTAATATACCACATTAACAAAAGAAAAGTAAAAAGCCACGTGATTATCTCAGTAGAGCAGAAAAAGCATTTGACAAAATTCAACATCCATTCATGATAAAAACTGTTACCAAAGTGGAAATAGAGGGAACATATCTCAACATAATAAATGCCATTTATGACAAACCCACAGCCAGTATAATACTCAAGGGTGAAAAGTTGAATGCCTTCCCACTAAAATCTGGAACAGGACAGGGATGCCCACTCTCACCACTTCTCTTCAACATAATAGTGGAAGTCTTAGCCATAGCAGTCAGACAAGAAAAAGAAATAAAAGGTATCCAAATTGGAAGGGAAGAGCTAATATTGTCACTATATGCAGATGACATACTGTATATAGAAAACCCTAAGGACTCTACACAAAAACTATTAGATCTAATAAATGAATTCAGCAAAGTAGCAGGATACAAGATTAACATTCAGAAGTTGGTTGCATTCCTTTACACTAACAATGAAATACTAGAAAGGGAATGTAAAAAATATATATACCTTTTAAAATTGCACCTGAAAAAATAAAATACCTAGGAATAACCTGATCAAGGAGGTGAAAGACTTATATGCTGAGGATTATAAAACATTAATAGAGGAAATAAAAGAGTATTCAAAGAAATGGAAAGATACCACATGCTCTTGGATTGGAAGAATTAATATTGTTAAAATGGCAATACTACCCACAGCAATCTACAGATTTAATGTGATCCCTATCAAATTACCCATGACATTGTTCACAGAACTAGAACAAATAATTCAAAATTTTGTATGGAACCATAAAAGACCCAGAATTGCTAGAGCAATCCTGAGGAAGAAAAACAAAGCAGGAGGCATAACTCTCCCAGACTTCAGACAGCACTACAAAGCTACAGAAATCAAAACGGGCATACGGATCAATGGAACAGAATAGAAAGCCCAGAAATAAACTCACACACCTACGGTCAATTAATCTTCGACAAAGGAGGCAAGAATATAAAATGGGAAAAAAACAGCCTCTTCAGCAAATTGGTGCTGGAAAAGTTGAACAGCTGCATGTAAATCAATGAAGTTAGAACACCCTCACACCATGCACAGAAATAAACTCAAAATGGCTTAAAGACAAACATAAAACATGACACCGTAAAGCTCCTAGAAGAAAGCATAGACAAAACATTCTCTAACATAAATCATACCAAAGTTTTCTTAGGTCCATCTCCCAAGGCAATAGAAATAAAAACAAAGGGCACCTAATCAAACTTACAAGCTTTTACACAGCAAAGGAAACCATAAAAAACAAACAAGCCCCAAAAGGCAACCCTCAGAATGGGAGAAAATATTTGCAAATTAAGCAAATATTAAGCCCAAAAGGGCTTAATCTCCAAAATATACAAAGAGCTCATACAACTCCATAACAAAAAACCAAACAACCCAATTGAAAATGGGCAGAAGACCTTAATAGACGTTTTTCCAAAGAAGACTTACAGATAACCAGTAGGCACATGAAAAGATGCTCAACATCACTGATTAATAGAGAAATGCAAATCAAAACTACAGTGAGGTACCACCTTACACCGGTCAGAATGGCCATCATTAAAAAGTCTATAAATAACAAATGCTGGAGAGGGTGTGCAGAAAAGGGAACCCTCCTACACTGTTGGTGGGAATGTTAGTTGGTACAGCCACTATGGAGAACAGTTTGGGGGTTCCTCAGGAAACTAAAAATAGAATTACCATATAATTCAGCAGTCCCATTCCTGGGAATATACCCAGACAAAACTATAATTCGAAAAGATACATCCACCCGTATGTTCATAGCAGCACTGTTCACAATAGCCAAAACATGGAAACAACTAAATGTCCATTGACAGATGAATGGATAAAGAAGATGTGGTACATATATACAATGGACTATTACTCAGCCATAAAAAAGAATGAAATGCCATTTGCAGCAACATGGATGCAATTAGAGATTATCATACTAAGTGAAGTAAGTCAGAATGAGAAAGACAAACACCGTATATTACTTATATGTGGAATCAAAAATGTGGCACAAATGAACCTATCTGCAAAATAGAAATAGACTCATAGACATAGAGAACAGACTTGTGGTTGCCAAGGGGGAGTGGGGGAGGGAGAGGGATGGACTGGGAGTTTCAGGTTGGTAGATGCAAACAATTACATTTAGAATGGCTAAACAACAAGGTCCTAATGTATAGCACAGGGAACTATACTCAAAATCCTGTGATAAACCATAATGGAAAAAATATTTTAATAAATGTGTACATGTGTATAACTGAGTTACTTTGCTGTATAGCAGAGATTGGCACAGCATTGTAAATCAACATACTTCAATAAAAAAAAAAAGAAATAGTCTCTTACATAGCCAAAGTACAGTTTACATTCCATATCTGGATTTTGTCAGTTGATATTCCAATTCCAGTTTTCCATATTCTAATGGAATATTCCTATTTTATTAGCCTGTTGATGTTCATGATAATATATTTCCCCTCTCAGTACAGCATCTAGTTTAGGGCCAAGTATTGCATTTAGTTGTCATATCTCTTTAGTCTTTGGTTGTGTTAAGGGGTGGTTCTCAGTTCTTATTTAACCTTATCTTAGGCAGGTCCTCTGCACCTGGGCCTCAGAGATAGGGATTTCTTAGTGTTCCTGCTCTGACTTTCCACTCCCATACTTGTCACAGCCAAACTCTGCCTTGTATCTCTTGGGGTGAGGTGGGGGGGTGGCTGGATAGCAATTTGAGTGGTTTTGAGAAAATTCAGGTGGAGGGTAAACAAAGGTTGGAGATATGTGTTGAAACTAGGAGAGAGATTTTAAAGAAAATAAATTCTGTATGTCCTTGTCCATTTGTTAGACCCGGGCTGCCAATTTGGCACTAGGTTTTCTAGAAGCCAGTTCATATTGGGAAACAAGATCAGTGTCTTCATTTACATTGTCCCTAAGGTAGAAACAAACTAATTGCACATGGGAAGCATAATTTGGCCTGGTATCAAGATCAGAGAAATACATTTATCCCTTGAGCCCTTATACAGAGGACACTATTGATTAACATCCTCAACAATATCTTTATTATAAATAGGACAGTGGTTTCATAGGGCAGGTTTTTTTTTAAAAAATAGTATTTTTCAGTGTCAGCCAATTGCCTAATATTTAAGTGTACTACTGTAAGGAGTCAAAATTATTTGCTTTTGGGCCTGTAGGTCTGGCTAGGATAAAATTTCATAGTGGTTTCGTTGTAGAGCCCTTCTTCATATGAAATCTTATCAGAAAGCTCCATACATAACATAAGAAAAAGTGGGATTGAATTGGGACCATGTATCTGGAGTGCTACTAACTCAGCTCCCTCCCTTTCTCAGTATTCTGAGAGATTTCCTATGGCACCTTTGCAGAGTGATTAGAGCCCTGAGCACGTTTTGAAAATCACTTGTCCAGAAAAAATTGGTGGATTGTATAGCCTCAGACAGTTTTCCACAAGTATATCTACCTGAACTGAATTTTGATTTGTTAGTATATATCAACTACGTTATTTTATATTGTACCAATCTTTTAAACCCCTTATTTAGTATCATTTCCCTTATTCTTGGACACTGACCTTTCCTTCTGCTTCACAAGTCAACTTATTGTCCTCTCTATGAAAGCAAAAAACAATACAAAACAAAAACCAAGGTTACCTGTATATATCAGAGAAAGAGGTGGCCCTTTTCTTATTTAATACTAATATGTCTACCTGTCGTTGGATCCCATCACTTCTTACCTCCTTTGAGATGGTATTTCATTAATTACCCCCATACTTTGGGTCCAGGGCACCTCTCTACTGGCTGCTATTTATTTATTTATTTTAGTTTTATTTATTTATTTATTTGGCTGCCTTTGGGTCTTCATTGCTGCATGCGGACTTTGTCTAGTTGTGGCTAGCAGGGGCTACTCTTAGTTGTGGTGCGTGGGCTTCTCATTGCAGTGGCTTCTCTTGTTGCAGAGCACGGGCTCTAGGCACACAGGCTTCAGTAGTTGTGGCTTGCAGGTTATAGAGCGCAGGCTCAGGAGTTGTGGCGCACAGGCTTAGTTGCTCCGTGGCATGTGAGATCTTCCCAGACCAGGGATCGAACCCGTGTCCCCTGCATTGGCAGGCAGATTGTTAACCACTGCGTCACCAGGGAAGTCCCTGGCTGCTATTTTATAACCTTAAAAAAAGAAAATTATTCATCTACCCACCCAGCAGCTCTTTTTCCCTGCTAGCTACCACCCTGTTTATCTCTCTTGCTAGGCTAAGCTTGAAAAATTAGCTTATGTTTACTAAATTCACTTTGTTTCCCATTCTTTTCTTTTTATTTAAAAAATATATATGTAAATATATATTTATATATAAAATAATACAGTAAACACCTACGTTTTTACCACCAAATTTAAAAAGCAGTATTACAATTGAAAACCCCTGTAACTCTTTGTTCAATGCATATCCTTCCCTCCCCTCAAACGTAACCATTACCCTAAATTTGATGATTATTTTTTCAATGAATTTCATTTTTACTTTTACTGTATATCGACAGATCCCTAAACAGTATATAGCTGAACTTTTCAACTTGAGTGCCGTGGATGATTTACAAGTTTGCCAAGATGTTGATCCTCTCAGTCTTTGGAAGAGTAAATATTATGACTAGCCTTGTTCATTTAGCCTAGTGTACCATACAAATATTACTATTTTCTGTGTGCCATGATATAAATAAGTTGGGAAGCACTGATACGTACTACTGTTTTGTATATTTTAAAAACTTTATGTTAATAATAACATGCTGTTTTTTTGTTAACATCCATCACCATATATCGTTATAGAATTTTTTTTCTTCTGATGAGTACTTTTAGGATTTACTCTTGTAGCAACTTTCAAATGTGCAGTACAATATCATTAACTATAGTCACCATGCTGTGCATTACATCTCCATGACTCATTTATTTTATAACTGGAAGTTGATGCCTTTTTGACTCCCTTCGCTCATTTTGCCCACCCTCTGACCCTTCCTCCCCACCCCCAGCAACCACCAATCTGTTCTCCATATCAATGAGCTTAGAGTTGTTTTGTTTGTTTTTTTAGATTCCACATTAAGTGAGATAATATGGTGTTTGTCTTTCTCTTATTTCATTTATCATAACGCCCTCAAGGTGGCAAGATTTCATTCTTTTTTATGGCAGAATAGTGTTCCATTGTATATATGTACACACCATATTTTCTTTTTCTTTTTGTTTTTTTTTTTTTTTGCGGTACGCGGGCCTCTCACTATTGTGGCCTCTCCCGTTGCGGAGCACAGGCTCCGGACGTGCAGGCTCAGCGGCCATGGCTCATGGGCCCAGCCGCTCCGCGGCATGTGGGATCTTCCTGGACCAGGGCACGAACCTGTGTCCCCTGCATCAGCAGGCAGACTCTCAACCACTGCACCACCAGGGAAGCCCCACACCATATTTTCTTTATCCATTTATCCATTGGTGGATACTTAGGTTGTTGCCGTATCTTGGCTGTTGTAAATAATGCTGCAATAAATATCTTTTCAAGTTAGTGTTTTTGTGTTCTTTGAATAAAAATCCAAAAGTGGAATTGCTGGATCATATGGTAGTTCTCTTTTTAATTTTGTTCTCCATAGTGGCTGTGCCAATTTACATTCCTGTCAACAGTGCACAAGGGCTCCGTTTTCTCCACACCCTAGCCAGCTGTCGTCTCTTGGGTTTTTGTTTGTTTTGTTTTGTTTTTCATAGCAGCCATTTCTAACAGTGTGAGGTGCTATCTCATTGTGATTTTGATTTGCAGTTCTCTGATGATTAGCAACATTAAGTATCTTTTCATGTACCTGTTGGCCATCTTCTGTGTGGCTTCCTTGGGAAGAATGTCTGTTCATAACCTCAGCCCATTTTTTAAATTGGATTCTGTTTTGTTTTTTCTTTGCTATTGAGGTGTGTGAGTTGTTTACATGTTTTGGATATTAACCCCTTATTGGATATATGATTTGCACATATTTTCTTCCATTCAGTGCGTAGCCTTTTCATTTTGTTGATGGTTTCCTTTGCTGCGCAGAAGCCTTTTAGTTTGATATAGCCCAACTTGTTTATTTTTGCTTTTATTGCCTTTGGTGTGAAATCCAAAATACCATCACCAAGACTAATGTCAAGGAGCTTACCACCTATGTTTTCTAAGCGTTTTATGGTTTCAGGTCTTATTCGAGTCCTTAATCCATTTTGATTTGATTTTTGTGTATGGTTTAAGATAGTGGTCCAGTTTCATTCTTTTGCCTGTGGCTGTCCAGTCTTCCCAGCACCATTTATTGAAGAGATTGTCCTTTCCCCATTGTACATTCTTGGCTCCTTTGTCATAAATTAATTGACCATATGTGAATGGGTTTATTTCTGGGTTCTCTGTTCTATTCCATTGATCTATATGTCTGTTTTATGTCACTACCATACTGTTTTGATTACTATAGCTTTGTAATATAGTTTTAAATTATATTACAAATTTCTGATATGGTACCTCCAGCTTTTTTATTCTTTTTCAAGATTACTTTAGCTATTCAAGGTATATTTTGGTTCCATACACATTTTAGGATTGTTCTAATTCTGTGAAAAATGCCATTGGAATTTTCATAGGGATTGCATTTAATCTGTACACTGCTTTGGGTAGTATGGATGTTTTAACAATATTAATTCTTCTAGTCCATGAGCACAGAATATCTTTCCATTTATTTGTGTCTTCTTTAATTTCTTTCATCAGGGTCATAGTTTTTAGTATACAGGTCTTTCACCTCCTTAGTTAAATGTATTCCCAGTTATTTTATTCTTTTTGATGCAGTTGTAAATAGGACAGTTTTCTTAATTTTTCTTTCTGATAGTTTGTTGTTAGTGTGTAGAAACACAACAGATTTCTATATATTGATTTTGTATCTTCCAAGTTAATTCATTTATTAGTGCTAACAGTTTTTTGGTGGAGTCTTTAGGGTTTTCTCTTTTTAATTTTCAGACATTATTTTATTTTTATTTTTTAACATCTTTATTGGAGTATAATTGCTTTAAAGTGTTGTGTTAGTTTCTGCTGTATAACAAAGTGAATCAGCAATATGTATACATATATCCCCATATCCCATCCCTCTTGCGCCTCCCTCCCACCCTCCTTATCCAACACCCATAGGTGGTCACAAAACACCAAGCTGATCTCCCTGTGCTATGTGGCTGCTTTCCACTAGCTATCTATTTTATATTAGGTAGTGTACATATGTCAGTGCTACTCTCTCACTTTGTCCCAGCTTACCCTTACCCTTCCCTGTCTCCTCAAGTCCATTCTCTACATCTGTGTCTTTATTCCTGACCTGCCCTTCGTTCATCAGAATCATTTTTTTTTTTTAGATTCCATATATACGTGTTAGCATACACTATTTGTTTTTCTCTTTCTCACTTACTTCACTCAGTATGACAGACTCTAGATTCATCCATCTCACTACAAATAACTCAAATTTGTTTCTTTTTATGGCTGAGTAACATTCCATTATATATGTGCCACATCTTCGTTATTCATCTGTCAGTGGACACTTAGGTTGCTTCCATGTCCTGGCTATTGTAAATAGAGCTGCAATGATCATTGTGGTACATGACTCTTTTTGAATTATGGTTTTCTCAGGGTATATGCCCAGTAGTGGGATTGCTGGGTTGTATGGTAGTTCTGCTTTACTTTTGTAAGGAACCTGCATACTGTTCTCCATAGAGCTGTATCAATTTACATTCCCACCAACAGTGCAAGAGGGTTCCCTTTTCTCCACACCCTCTCCAGCATTTATGTTTGTAGACTTTTTGATGATGGCCATTCTGACCTGTATGAGGTGATACCTCATTGAAGTTTTGATTTGTATTTCTCTAATGATTAGTGATGTTGAGCATCTTTTAATGTGTTTGTTGACAATCTGTATATCTTCTTTGGAGAACTGTCTATTTAGGTCTGCCCATTTTTGGATTGGGTTGTTTGTTTTTTTGATATTGAGCTGCATGAGCTGCTTGTATATTTTGGAGATTAATCCTTTGTCAGTTGCTTTATTTGCACATATTTTCTCCCATCCCGAGGACTGTCTTTTCTTCTTGTTTATGGTTTCCTTTGCTGTGCAAAAGCTTTTAAGTTTCATTAGGTCCCATTTGTTTATTTTTGTTTCCATTTCCATTTCTCTAGGAGGTGGGTCAAAAAGGATCTTGCTGTGATATATGTCATAGAGTGTTCTGCCTGTGTTTTCCTCTAAGAGTTTTATACTGTCTGGCCTTACATTTACGTCTTTAATCCGTTTTGAGTTTATTTTGGTGTGTCGTTTTAGGAAGTGTTCTAATTTCATTCTTTTACATGTAGCTGTCCAGTTTTCCCAGCACCACTTATCGAAGAGGCTGTCTTTTCTCCATTGTATATTCTTGCCTCCTTTATCAAAGATAAGGTGAACATATGTGCGTGGGTTTATCTCTGGGCTTTCTATCCTGTTCTGTTGATCTATATTTCTGTTTTTGTGCCAGTACCATACTGTCTTGATTACTGTAGCTTTATAGTATTGTCTGAAGTCCAGGAGCCTGATTCCTCCAGCTGTGTTTTTTTTTCTCAAGATTGCTTTGGCTATTCAGGGTCTTTTGTGTTTCCATACAAATTGTGAAATTTTTTGTTCTAGTTCTGTGAAAAATGCCATTGGTAATTTGATAGGGATTGCCTTGTAGGTTACTTTGAGTAGATTACTTTGAGTAGTAGAGTCATTTTGACAATGTTGATTCTTCCAATCCAAGAACGTGGTATATGTCTCCATCTGTTTGTATCATCTTTACTTTCTTTTATCAGTGTCTTATAGTTTTCTGCATACAGGTCTTTTGTCTCCTTAGGTAGGTTTATTCCTAGGTACTTTATTCTTTTTGTTGCAGTGGTAAATGGGAGTGTTTCCTTAATTTCTCTTTCAGATTTTTCGTTGTTAGTGTGTAGGAATGCAAGAGATTTCTGTGCATTAATTTTGTATCCTGCAACTCTACCAAATTCATTGATTAGCTCTAGTAGTTTTCTGGTAGCATCTTTAGGATTCTCTATGTATAGTATCATGTCATCTGCAAAGAGTGACAGTTTTACTTCTTCTTTTCTGATTTGGATTCCTCTTATGTCTTTTTCTGCTCTGATTGCTGGGGCTGAAACTTCCAAAACTATGTTGAATAATAGTGGTGAGAGTGGACAACCTTGTCTTGTTCCTGATCTTAGAGGAAATGTTTCAGTTTTTCACCATTGAGAGTGATCTTGGCTGTGGGTTTGTCATATATGGCCTTTATTATGTTGTGGCAGGTTTCCTCTATACCTACTTTCTGGAGAATTTTTATCTTAAATGGGTGTTGAATTTTGTTGAAAGCTTTTTCTGCATTTGTTGAGATGATCATATCGTTTTTCTCCTTCAGTTTGTTAATATGGTTTATCACATTGACTGATTTGTGTACACTGAAGAATCCTTGCATTCCTGGGATAAACCTCACTTGATTGTGGTGTATGATCCTTGTAATGTGCTGCTGGATTCTGTTTGCTAGTAATTTGTTGAGGATTTTTGTATTTATTTTCATCAGTAATATTGGCCTGTAGTTTTCTTTGTGACATCTTTGTCTGGTTTTGGTATCAGGGTGATAGTGGCCTCGTAGAATGAGTTTGGGAGTGTTCCTCCCTCTGCTATATTTTGGAAGAGTTTGAGAAGGATAGGTGTTAGCTCTTCTCTAAACGTTTGATAGAATTCACCTGTGAAGCCATCTGGTCCTGGGCTTTTGTTTCTTGGAAGATTTTTAATCACAGTCTCAATTTCAGTGCTTGTGATTGTGCTGTTTATATTTTCTGTTTCTTCCTGGTTCAGTCTTGGAAGATTGTGCATTTCTAAGAATTTGTCCATTTCTTTCAGGTTGTCCATCTTAAGAATTGGCATATAGTTGCTTGTAGTAATCTCTCATGATCCTTTGTATTTCTGCATTGTCAGTTGTTACTTCTCCTTTTTCATTTCTAGTAATGTTGATTTGAGTCTTCTCCCTTTTTTTCTTGTTGAGTCTGGCTAATGTTTTATCAATTTTGTTTATCTTCTCAAAGAACCAACTTTTAGTTTTATTGATCTTTGCTATTGTTTGCTTCATTTCTTTTTCATTTATTTCTGATCTAATTTTTATGATTTCTTTCCTTCTGCTAATTTTGGGTTTTTTTTTCCTTCTTTCTCTAATTGCTTTAGGTGTAAGGTTAGTTTGTTTATTTGAGATGTTTCTTGTTTCTTGAGGTAGGATTGTATTGCTATAAACTTCCCTCTTAGAACTGCTTTTGCTGCATCCCATAGGTATTGGGTCGTCGTGTTTTCATTGTCATTTGTTTCTAGGTATTTTTTAATTTCCTCTTTGATTTCTTCAGTGATCTCTTGGTTATTTAGTAGCATTATTGTTTAGCTTTCTTTCAATTTCCGTTTGCATGGAACATCTTTTTCCATCCCCTCACTTTCAGTCTGTATGTGTCTCTAGGTCTGAAGTGGGTGTCTTGTAGACAGGTTGTGTACGGGTCTTGTCTGTGTATCCATTCAGCCAGTCTATATCTTTTAGTTGGAGCATTTAATCCATTTACATTTAAGTTAATTATCCATATGTTTGTTCCTATTACCATTTTCTTAATTGTTTCGGGTTTGTTATTGTAGGTCTTTTCCATCTCTTGTGTATCTAGAGAAGTTCCTTTAGCATTTGTTGTAAGGCTGGTTTGGTGGTACTGAATTCTGTTAACTTTTGCTTGTCTGTAAAGGTTTTAATGTCTCCATCGAATCTGAATGAAATCCTTGCTTGGTAGAGTAATCTTGGTTGTAGGTTTTTCTCTTATCACTTTAAATACCTCCTGCTACTCCCTTCTGGCTTGAAGAGTTTCTGCTGAAAAATCAGCTGTTAACCTTTTGGGGATTCCATTGTATGTTATTTGTTACTTTTCCTTGCTGCTTTTAATATTTTTTCTTTGTATTTAATTTTTGATAGTTTGATTAATACGTGTCTCAGCATGTTTCTCTTTGGGTTTATCCTGTATGATACTCTCTGTGCTTCCTTGACTTGTTTTGACTATTTCCTTTCCCATGTTAGGGAAGTTTTCCGCTATAATCTCTTCAAATATTTTCTCAGTCCCTTTCTGTTTCTCTTCTTCTTCTGGGACCTCTATAATTTGAATATTGGTGTGTTTAATGTTGTCCTGGAGGTCTCTGAGACTGTCCTCAATTCTTTTCATTCTTTTTTCTTTATTCTGCTCCCTGGCAGTTATTTCCACCCTTTTATCTTTCAGCTCACTTATCCGTTCTTCTGCCTCAGTTATGCTCTTATTGATTCCTTCTAGAGTATTTTTAATTTCAGTAATTGTGTTGTTCATCATTGTTTGTTTGCTCTTTAGTTTTTCTAGATCCTTGTTAAATGTTTCTTGTATTTTCTCCATTCTGTTTCTGAGATTTTGGATCATCTTTACTATCATTACTCTGAATTCTTTTTCAGGTAGGTTGCCTATTTTGTCTTCATTTATTTGGTCTTGTAGGTTTTTACCTTGCTCCTTCGTCTGTAACATATTTTTTTGTCATTTCATTTTTTTTTTGATGGGTGTTGCTGTATTCCCGTCTCACTGGTTGTTTGGCCTGAGATGTCCAGTACTGGAGTTTGCAGGCAGTTGGGTGGAGCCAGGTCTTGGTGCTGAGATGAGGACCTCCAGGAGGCCTCACACAGATTAATATTCCCTGAGGTCTGAGGTTCTCTGTTAGTCCAGCAGTTTGGACTCGGGGCTCCCACCACAGGAGCTTGGGCAATACCTCCGGCCTGGGAGCCAAGATCCCGGAAGCCAGTCACTGGGGGTTCCTCCTGTCCTGTTAGGTGTCCATGGTCCCCCTCCGGTGCCTGATAGGTGCCCTTGAAATCACATAGAATGATGAGAATCTATTCAGGTCGATCTCTAGGATGGAAAGGAGCCCATTCATGAACATCTCTGGAAAAGACCTCTCAATATCCCGAGAGATCTGCTCAATGGACGTATCATCGCGGTGGGGACTCGAGGGCCTTGCTGGCAGTGGGAAATGATGCCACAGCTTGGGCCACTGAGGGGCAACCCGGAGCACTGCAGGGGCACCACTGAGGGCAGGGCGAGATGCTCTCACACACTGAGAGGGGTGCATGGTGGTGGCAGGACACCCCCGCCCTTACCCCACTGTGGGGAGGGCCTATCATGAGACATGCAGCGAGGCTAGAGTGCCCATGGCATGCGAGGCAGTGGTGGAAGACCAAAGGCAGGCCGGGGTCCACACCCCTGCCTTCCATGCACCACTGCCGGGTGGGCAGGAGAGCTAGGGTTTTCTGTATATAATATCATGTCATCTGCAAATAGAGACAGTCTTACTTCTTCCTTTCCAAGGAATGCCTTTGGATGCCTTTTATTTCTTTTTCTTGCCTAATTGCTGTGGTGAGGACTTTTAATACTATATCAAATGAGATTGGTGAGAGTGGGCGTCCTTGTCTTACTCCTAATCTTAGAGGAAAAACTTCCAGCTTTTCACTGTTGAGTATGATGTTACGTGTGGGGTTGTCATATATGGCCTTTATTATGTTAAGGTATATTCCCTCTATACCCACTTTGTTTACTGTATGTGTTCTTTATCCTGTTTTTAGTCAGTTTTGTTTGTGAGATTCATTCATTTAATGCAGGTAGCATTTTTTCATTTGTGTTTCATTGATTTATGGTATTCTAGTATATAAATATATCATAACTCCACCATTTTCCTATTAATGGATGTTTATTTAGGTAGTCTATAAATTCTTGCTATTACAAGTAATGTTGCTGTAAAGATTCTTAAATGTCTCCTTGTATGTTAGTATTTCCCTAGAGAAGTATGCCTAAGAGTGGAATAGCTTAGTTACCAGTAAATGTCTAGCTTTACCAGATATTGACAAATTATTTTCCAAAGTGGTTATTTACACTTAACAACAGTTTATAAAATTTACCTTTATTCTCATCATCTCTGTATTTTGGTATTTTCTCTTTTTTAAGGTTTTGCAGTTCTAGAGATAGATGATAGTTCCAAAGATAGGTAGTGGTGATTGTTGCAGAGCAAGGCAAACATACTTAATGCTACAGAACTACACTTAACAATGATTAAAATGGTAACTTCTTTGTTAGTTATGTTCTACTACGATTTTTTAAAAGTTTTGCTAGTCTTATGGGCATGAAATCTCACTGTGTTTTTTAATTTGCTTTTCCCTGATTATTAGTGGGGGATCTTTTCATATGCTAAATGTCCATTCATGGTTTTTTTCCCTGTCTGAGTTTCATGTTTATATCTTTTTTGCCCATTTTTCTATAGAATTGTCTGTCTTCTTATCAATTTCTGGAAGTTCTTTTATATATTCTAGATACTAATCTTTTGTTATGTGTGTTACATTTCCTCTCAGTTATGGCTGTCTTTTCCATTTTTTAAATCATATTTTTTGATAAACAGAAGCTTATAATTTTAACGTTGTTGAACAGTTTTTCTTTTCTGATATGTGCTTTTTGTGTCTTATTTAAGGAATCTTTCCTAAGACAGGGTCTTAACAATATTAATCAGTATTTGTTTTCTTTAAAGTTTTGCTTTTCCCATTTTGGTTTATAATCTGCTTGATCTGATTTTTTGTTTGGTGTGAAGTAACTATTTAATTTTTCCTCATGTAGCTAATCATTTATTACACATTTCCTTTCTCCCCCACTGATCTACAGTGTTACCTCTTACATATCAAGTTTACATATATGCACAAGTCTATTTCTGTGTTCCCTGTTCTGTTCTATCCATCAGTCGTTTATCATTGTACCAATACTGCACCTAAAGCTTTATAATAAAATTATCTAGCTGGGCAATACCCCTCTCCCTCATTCTTCTCCAAAACTGTCTTAGCCATTTTTGGCTCTCTGCCGTTCGCCACAGTTTTAGAATTAATTTGTCAAGCTCCACAGTTGGAGTTTTGATTGATAAACATCCCTACCTCTTATTTTCAAGGGAATTCTAGTGTTTCACCACTAGGTATGATGTTAAAGTAGCTTCCTACAATAGACAGTGTCATATAATGGTTAAAAATGTTAACAGTCCAGACTTTGTAGCCAGATTGTCTGAATTCAGTTCTTAGTATTACCACTTGCTTGCTCTGTGACCTTGGACAGATCACTTAGCTTCTCTGTGCCACAGTTTTTTCAGCTGTATAATGGTGATAGTAACAGTCTGTATAATTCATATGGTAGTTCTAAAGATTTAATGAGTTAGTATATGTAAAACACTTAAAACTGTGCCTGGCATATAGTATAAGTACTGTGAATTAGCTATTTTTATAATTACTATTATAAATCCTTGTTAGATGAAAGTTTGTTTGTTTTGAAATCATGAAGAGGTATTGAATTCTTTAACGAATACCTGATAGTTCGTTAGGACATTAATTAACATGTGTTGAGCTTAACAGAGTGTCAGATTTATGCTCTGACTAGAATTTAATGAATATGGCTTTTTAAGCCTTGTCATAGTTAGTGGTAGTTCCCATTTAACTTTTTTTCTGGATTGCCTTTTAGAAGCCCTGTTGATGACTTTATGTTCCTAATCATCCAAACATATAAACATATTGCAGTCATTAAAGAATCTGTTACCTAATGCCAGGAAAATGTGTTTTTACACTTAGTGGAAGTAGATTACTTTGTATTTTGGTATTTTACTAACAGATTAGTGGTTCATTTATAATTCTAAGACAAGGTGAATAGTTACTAGATGAAGAAGCAGTTTTGGGGAGAATTTAGCAAGACAAGAAATTTTGTTTTGGGGTTCTCTTGAAAAAATTCACTAATGTTGAAAAATCTGTGTATGAATAAATTTTATGGAGTTATTTGTACACAGCTGGGACTGAATTTATGGACTGCTTTTCTGACTTGCTAAAAAGCTAAAGATTGACAACCCCTTTCATACTGTATTATCCAGCTTGGCTTTTAACTCCAAGAGAACAGTGTTCACAAATTGATGCTCTGTTCCTTTGGGGTTGGTGTAGAAGCATTAAATTGTACTAAAATATTCATATGTGAATGCATTTAGCTGAAAGCAATTGATGTTCTATTCCCAAGAGGACAAAGAGAAATGCTGTATGGACCTGTAGTCCAGAAACACCCTAAGCATGCTTCTTAAAGGTAATTACATGGCCTGGATGATCGAAGCCCTTACAGTGAAGCTTAAAATGACAAAGGAGAAGTTGTAGAACTAATAAACTGTGATTTGGACGTATAAATAGTTTGGTTGTGCAATAGTTAAAAACTTCTTTGCTAAAAGTTAGTTGTAATTGTATCTTTGGGTTCTAATTATATCTTTGCTTTATTTTCTTAGCTAATTTTTATTAGACTGATTTCTCTAAACATTTATTTCAGAGGACAAATATCAGCCAGGTTTTTTATCCATTACTACTTTATATATAAAGTTAAATTTTTTAAGTTTTGGAGAGACAATTGAATTTTTTAATGTATATATTAGAACTTTAAAAAAAGATTCCACTGATATAATTGCCATGTAGGTGGTCAATCTCATTTAACAGCTGGCACGAAAATCAGTAAGAGTAGACAGCAAATCTTTGTTGTAGTTGTCGTGGTGTGGCAACTTGAATAAAACTATTCTAAATTTCTATTCTTATTCTAACTGTATTTTTGGTTCTTTCATATAAAAGCTAATTTTTTTCTCATGTGTAGTTTCTGATAAGATAAACTTGCACATTCATGTCAGAGAACATAAGACACTGTACTAAAAGGAAATGTTTATTTAATGATGGTTGATCAGTTAGAGTATGTAATTCAATCCTTGTGCTTACTTTAGGGCCAAAGACATGAGTACTTGGATCTTGTATAAAACATTTTAATAACTTATCTTAATATAATTATATATTAATATTAACTAAACTTAGTCTGAAAAGGAATTTGGGAAATGGTATTTGGGGCAGGGGAATATCTTCCATTTCCTTAAAGTGAGATTACTTAGAAGGTCTCCAGTAAGGTTGGAAGAATAGTAAATTTATTATTGTGTTATAGGCACTTTCCTTTTCTACATTACTAGCTCTGCTCAAATTCTTATAACTTTAAAATGTGCTTCAAGTGCTTCAAGGAGTCTTTGTGTAACTTGGGCTGAACTTCACAGAGAACTCTAGTTGCTTTTTAAAAAAACAAAACAAAACATTTTAGAACAGTTTTAGATTTACAGAAAAATTGCAAAAATAGTACAGATAATTCCCATCAATCTTTTACCTGGTTTCACCTATTGTTATTTTTTTAATGTTATGTTGAACTACTTACTTTTGATAGTTGTTGAAACCATAGGATTCTAGAATTAAGTGTTTTGAAGATGGATAATTATGTAAAGGATTCTGTCAAGGAAATTACTTTTTGATGATTTTATTGTGGTAAAATCTAACAAAATTTACCATTTTAACCATTTTAAAATGTACAATTCAGAGGCATTAATTATATTCAGAATGTTGTGCAACCATAACCACTGTCTGTCTATTCCCGAAAGTTTTCACGGCCCCAAACAGAAGCTCTATACCCATTAAGCAGTAGCTCCCCATTCCCTCCCACCCCAGTCCCTGGTAATGCCTAATCTACTTAATGTGTCTATGATTTTGCCTATGCTAGATATTTCATAAAAGTGGAATCATACAATATTTGTCCTTTTGTGACTGTCTTCTTTTAGCATGTTTTCAGATTTAATCCATGTAACGTGTGTCAGAACTTCATTCCTTTTTATGGCTGAAAAATATTTCAGTAATAGTCCATGAACATTTTTTTTTTTTTTTTTTTGCGGTACGCGGGCCTCTCACTGTTGTGGCCTCTCCCATTGCGGAGCACAGTCTCCGGACGCGCAGGCTCAGCAGCCATGGCTCACGGACCCAGCCGCTCTGTGGCATGTGGGATCTTCCCGGACCGGGTCATGAACCCGTGTCCCCTGCATCGGCAGGCGGACTCTCAACCGCTGCGCCACCAGGGAAGCCCCCATGAACATTTTGTTTATCCATTTATCTGTTGATAGATACTTGCGTTGTTTTGTTTTCACCTTTTGGCTATTGTGAATAATGCTGCTATGAACATTCACATACAGATATCTGTTTGAGTCCCTGTTTTAAATTCTTTTGGGTGGTATACCTAGGTGTGGGATTGCTGGGTCACATGGTAATTCTCTGTTTAGCTTTTTGAAGAACCTCCAAACTGTGTTCCTCTGGTTACTTTGTACCTTTCATAAGCTCCTTGGCACAGAAGTTATCTTAATAATTTTAGATTAAATAATCATCAAGAAAGGCTGTGCACAAACAATGGCCTTCTTAGTAATTTTGGGAAAGAGGTAGCTTGGTGAGTGAAAAGAATAGTACTTGGAAGTCAGGTTCAATTGCCAGCTTTGGTTTTGGGGGCCTCTGTTTTGTTATTGATTAAATGAAAAGGTTATGCCTAAATTCGTAGAGGTTCCTTACTACTCCAAAATTCTATATAGGTATATATAATTTAGCATGATCTAACTAACCATGTCAGTTAAAAAACCTTACTGATAAAAAATTTTATAGTCAAAATTTTTATTTGATCTGCTAAAATGCAAAGTTTGTAATAGACTGATTGTATATCTAAATATTTTGATGTCATACACCCAAATATTTCATTGTAATTTAATCATCTGAATAATTTTATATAATAATTTTATATAATATGCTTTGCTTTCTATCATTCTAGGTATACTTGAAGAATATCTCCCCACCGTAGAAAATCTGTGAATTAGTATAGAAGCTAATTACATAAATGCTAAGCATTTAATTGCAAAATAGTTAAATATTAAAAATTTATTGTCAAAATATTCTCTTAAGAAAAATTTAAGGTTAAGAAGCCTGCCTTTTACTAGGTGTATATAACTTTGAACAACTCAGCAGGCCTGCCTGAGCCTGTGCTTTCTGTTCTGTAAAATGAGAAGAATTTCCACCCCTTAGAGTTGTCATAGTTAAGTGAGTTAATGTATATAAAGTAGAATATGGTTACTGGCAATATCATAGACAGTTCATGTAGTTGTGATGATTACTATGCCATCTTGAATCCTGATAAAACCTGAGTTAGTCCTAGTATAGGAGCATTGTCTGATGGATGGGACATACCTTCAGCTTCAAACCAAGAGTATGGGTAAAGTTCTCTATTCATGTAAAATTCAGTTTAGCCATAATCCTGCCTGAGAATTTCATAATATAGGCAGAGAGCTGTTTGAGAAAAGAGCCACAGATAGTTGTGCTTTGCGTTTTGGGGCCTCTTCCAAATAGAGAAGAGACTTAAACACAATTTGGCAAACAGAGGAAATAGTTTGGCCTTTTAAATGAGTAGCAGGATGAAATATAGCAATATTAATGCACAGGAGACTTGCCCTAATTAGAAAACATAGTTCAGTTAATCTACTTCTCAAAGAGACGTTCATTATTTGTTATGATGAATTCCATTTAACTCCTAACCTGGCATTTGTCCTGTGTATGTGTTGTGTTTTAGCTGTAACAGTTGCTGTTTAAGTTTATGCCTCTGTAGTCTTCTGAGTAAACAAGGTTGAGAGAGCATGTGCCATTCCGTAAAACTTGTCCTGTCTGAGGTAGTCATAGGGTATTGTTTTTGAGCACGTAACATTGGATTGCTGAACTCTAGTGAGAACTACTTATATGACGTCTTTAAAATTTTTTATCTTTGAGTAAATGTAGTTTTTTACATTCCTTCCCCAACTCTATTTAGAAAGGGAGACTTGGTAGGAAAGATATTTTAAACCTGATTTTTAAAGAGATGGAAGTAATATTGGCCTGGTTTTTCTACTTGGAAAGCTCCAGATTTAACTACTCCTCTCATAGCCATATTTCATATAAACAAAAAAGTAAATGTTTAAATCTTTCCTTTCTACTTTGTTTAAAGTAAAGCAGATCTGAAGTTGCTGCAGCAGAATACTGTTCCAATTCTAGAAAAAAAAGTGTAATTTCAACTTGATATATGTATTTTTTGTATGACCAATTTGATATGTCTTGGTACCTGTATGAAGATTGTGTTAGAATTTTGTAAAGAAACTCACCTCAACTTCCTAGGCCGGCCAGCACTGTCTAGAAAGTTGGGCAGAAATTCAAACTTTACAGCTAGTACTAAATGCAAAACAGAAACTAACAAATATCAATAAAAAGAAATTTCCTCAGTACATTATCCCAGAAGAATTGTATCAAGTTAAGTAACAACTTGCCTTGAGATAGTAATAGTTACTATTACAATAGTAAACTACTTAAGTAGTTTAAAGTGGAATTTATATGGTAGTTGGTTGTCTAATGCCTTCTAGTTTAAAGATTTAGTGATCATTCAGTAATAATAATAATAGCATTAATGTCTAATATCTTGAGCACATCACATGCATTCTGTTATTTAATAATCACAGCAATCCTTATTAGCTGCAGGTATTTATCTCCATTTTACACGAGGAGATTGAGCCTTTGAGAGGTTAAGTAACCTACCTGAGAACACAGATGTTAAGTGGAAGAACCAGGATCTGAACCCATCTGTCTCTGATCTTATTATATTTGTTATGGTGATCTGTGAAGAGTCACCTTCAATGTTACTACTATGGCTTGCTGAAGGCTCAGATGATGGTTAGCATTTTTTTAGCGATACAGTATTTTTAAATTTAGATAGGTATGTTGGTTTTTTAGACATAAAGTTATTGCACAATTAATAGGCTACAGTAGAGTGTAAACATACTTTTATATACATTAGGAAACAAAATTCTTGTGACTCGCTTTATTGGAATACTCGCTTTATTACAGTAGTCTAGAACACGCAAAATCTCCACAGTATGCCTGTACCCTTTTTTAAGAATTGTGAGCTTCTCAGGATAGATTTTTCAGGTTTTTCTAAAATTTTAAGAAAAAATATCTTACTAGAGAACAAAATTTGATAATTAGTTTCAGAGTATAAATTTACTGTTTTTAAACCAGTCATTTTCATCTGCTTTTGGTTTTCCTGTGATGGTCTATTGTACCTGAAAATTGATGGATTTTTGTCATCTATTTGTGTCTCTATTGGCTGCTCCCTTGTTTAATCTTGCTGTCTCATGTCTCTTACGCTCATCTTTAGCTTCGTCATTCTGCTGACTTTCCTTTTTGGTTCTCTCAGAGTTTGAACAACCATAAATATTCTTGTTCTGAGATAATACAAGCAGAGCTGACACGAGACTAATGTTATTCTATCCTGAGGCCTACTATCAAACTATGCTCTGCAGTACCTCTTAGAGCTTACAAGAAGGCTCTTCTTTAGCGTGTTTTTGTTTGTTTTTGTTTGTTTGCTTGTTTTTTTGTTTGTTTTTTTGTCCATGCCTCATGGCTTGTGGGATCTTAGTTCCCTGACCAGTGATCAAACCCAGGCCCTCAGCAGGGGCCCTGGACCTCCAGGGAATTCCCTTCTTTAGCTTGCTCTTAAATCATCTTGGATCTGTGCTGTCCAGCATGGTAACCACTAAGCTACATGTGGCTACTGGGCCCTTGAAATGTGGCTAGTCTTAATTGAGATTATATTATTTAAATTGGTTTCACCTATTTCATTTTACTTTATTTAATGAGGCTAATAGAAAATTTTAAATTATGTAGCTCACATCATATTGTATATCTCTTGGATTTAATAACGTTAGGCAAAAATCACAATGAGGAAATAAGAAAGTTTTCTCCTTAGCTTTTGCACCAGAATCCTCTAGAGAGCAGCACTCAGAAATAAATACCTCTTGGAATTCCAGATTTCCTGCACAAGGTTTGGGTAAAGCAGGAGAATGATGTTAGCACATACTTTCTGAAGAGAGCAGCCCAAACCCAAATCATCCACCAGGGAATACTCTGACCATGTCGATTCCACAGGTTGGTTAGATTTCTGTAAAAGTGTTAAGATTTCATTCCAGTCTTTCTGTTCTCAGACATACAGATTTATCATCAGGCTAGGATCAATAAAACTTCTTCTAAAAGCTTATTTTGCTTGAAGGACTAAGGGAACAGGAACAGATGGTTATAAAAGTGGACTCCTGTTTGGCAGAGGATAGAAATGACTACAGAGGACTGTCATCCTGCGAACTGCTTCCTGCTTGTAAAGGCCTTTCCACTTCTCGGTGGCAGAAACAGAAAGTAAGGGGTTGCATAAGAGACCAGAGCTCTATCACACCCTGATTTTTTCCTGTAATGAATTACAGATTTTTATTATCTTACCTTAACCTACATTGTTAGACTGTGAGCTTCACGAGAACACAGGACAAAGAATTAGTTGTCTTTATATTGCCTGTAACGTATAACTGTACCAACAACAGTAAAACCATGTTATGGCATCCTTAAGACAATGACAGTGTTTGTACCACAGGGGGTTCTTGCTGCCCTGCACTTCTACTAGTCCATACAACTCTTCTGTATGAATTAGGAAAAAAATACCCCTTTCTCAAGTTACTTTACTGCCATCTGTTGGAAAATTATTGTAATAAAATGCAGGTCTTTAACAACTATGATATGAATGATACCTCCCTTCAGAGTTGTTCAGTATACAGCCTGCTCAGCTGTACATGGTAGCCCTGGGACCACCCCAGGAGTCCACTGGTCACCCAGTGGGCTGAGAAAATCAATGTTTGAGCAAATCTCAATTCATGAGTGGCACACCGGTGTCTTGGGAAACCAGATACTTATGCTAAGAACTGAAGCCTTACAGTAACCCTATGAAGTGGGGATTCTTAGAATCCCAGTTTTTCAGATGAGCAAGCTGAGGCATAGAGAGGTTAAATAATTGGCCCACAGTCTCATGTCTGTTAGGTGGCTGAACTGGCATTTAAACGTAGCAGTGAGATTCCAGAGCCTAGGTTCTAAACAACAATAATATGCTCCTCTTGCAAACCTCTGTTAACCACACTGGATGCAGAAGTTTCCAAGCCCCATTCTTGTTTTTATCTGAGCCCACTCTAGAGTAGTTTAGACATCTGCCCGTAAGTTCTTTGGATGAGTCTACAGCTGTAGTCTTTTTTAGGCTTTGGCAAAGGAAGAGAGATTTGTGTTTTCTTCTGCCAGAATTTGTTTGTATTGAAGAAGGTGCTGTCCCTTCTTTATATTTCAGAATAACCTCTGGTTCTCTTACTGCTCTGTGGCTTTATTTCTTCCCACCAGTCTCCATCCTTGAATTGCAGGATGATCCACCCAGACTGCTACCAGCTGTGTAGTTTGTCCTAGTCTCTCACTCTTCAAGATTTCCCTCCCTTTGTAAAGGCTACTAGGATTTTATCTCCAGGACTACCCCTCCTTCCTTTTGTGTCTGTTCCTTTCTTTAATCCCACCTCTTCTTGAAACCTTAATTGCTGTTCTCCCCTCCAACATCACCTCTCATTTTCTCTCCAAATTATCTTACTGATTTAGAAAGAAAGTGCCTCAGGGCAGGCATTGCCTTGTTATGTTGTGAAGCAGTGTCTAAAGTGCTCCATAAATTAGCATCTGTGGAGAGTTTTGTACATACTAATTATTATTATTGAAATACAGAAGTGCTTTCTGAACCCTGAGGAAGCATCCTATGACACTAGTCTAATTGCCTGTACATGTTTTTTAAAAAAGAAGAAAAAAGCCTCTCTTCCTGCCTTAGAGAGCTATCAGATCTCAGAACAGCAGCCAAAATCTCAGGACTCGTTCAGGGCTGTTGTTTCAAAGCTTTTATATTTATTAAGAGAACCATGTTTGCAAGATAGTATAAAATAAGGTCCTGTTGGTCATGTGGACCTATTTGGGCAATTTATGCTGGTCAGAAAGGAGGGAATGACCCTGGAACCACTTGCCTTTGGTTTCCTTTGCCCCAGAATCTGTTATTTCCTTAGTGACATTTATGGATAAAGCCAACAGTATTCATTTCTCAGGGGGTTTAAAGTAAATTTCATTTATATCATATTTATGTTGATGTGTAGTGCCAGAGTGAATCAGCATTTTTTATTAGCATTTTATAATGCAAATGGAGTAGCTTTTAAAACTGGCTGAATTTTCTTTTTTTTAAAATAAATTTATTTATTTATTTTATTTTTGGCTCTGTTGGGTCTTCGTTTCTGTGCGAGGGCTTTCTCTAGTTGCGGCGAGCGGGGGCCACTCTTCATCGCGGTGCACGGGCCTCTTGTTGCGGAGCACAGGCTCCAGACGCGCAGGCTCAGTAGTTGTGGCTCACGGGCCCAGTTGCTCTGCGGCATGTGGGATCTTTCCAGAACAGGGCTCGAACCCATGTCCCCTGCAGTGGCAGGCAGATTCTCAATCACTGCACCACCAGGGAAGCCCAAACTGGCTGAATTTTAATGAAGACATGTATGTCAGAAAGACTCATTTACAGAACTATTGATCCTTCCCGATACTTGCTTTGAGAATATACTTAAAAGAGTGGTTAGTGAGACAGTGTCTGTCTAAATATCTTACTTTAAAAATCTTTACATTAGAACTTTTTGGCCTGGTTTTCCTGAATGTAGGATTTAGTAAGTATATTTTGATTAATAATTTAATGAATGTTCTTTCTTGAAAGAAATGCTAGTCAGAATAAACTGAAATGATGCTAAAATTATCAATTGAAGTTACCTGTAAAATCTTCAATGGAAAATAGTGGTGCTTGTTTATTACTCATGTGAGTGTCCATGTCTAGTAAGACAGTATAATGACAGGGCCTTATTGTATTGTCCAGCTGTGTATGGTCATAATTGACACATTGGATTATGTTTAAGATAGAATCATGGAGCATGGGATTGCTTTTTATCCTCACCCATACATTTTACTTTCTGCAGTATACCCTCCACCCTAAGACACAGTCTCTTTAGGCCAAATTGCTCTTTCTCATCTTCAGGCTTTTGATGGTTAACTATAGAGCAAGTTGAATCAGAAAACAAGCCCAGCTCATTTTAGATTTTTAGATGATTAACTCACAATGGGGGCTAGGTTGTGTCCTTTCCGGGGTACACAGTGTATCTCACTGCTTTAGAAGCAATGGACACTTTATGCCTTTAAAGATGAGACCCAGAGATACGCTGTCAGTGTGCTGTGTCGAGTTACAGGTTTCAAGCTGCACAAGAACTGAGGATCATCTGTTTTACTGGGCCTCAGCTCTAGCTATACATTAGAGCGTCGTGGGGAGCTTTTTAAGAAAGGTCCAATGCTCATAAATAAGATTATGAGCAGTACAGAAAACAAAGTGGGACCACCTGACACTGTCACTGACTTCGAAGTATCTGCCCTGTAATAAAACTGAGTGTGACAGAGCCACCTTCAATGCCTTCCATGTTATTCATATTGAGGAGAAACTTTACTGTCATTTGTGACAAAACTGTAGTGTTATTTTGGTTACATGGTAGGTGCACCCCCTACCCAAGCCAGGACTTGTTAGTTCAGTTTATGTGTGGGAAAAGCTTTTCAGTTGAAGCTTTAATTATCCCTACTAGACAGAATAGAGCAGCTAAGCTCTTTTAATTAAGCACTTATTAAGTCAGTTTTCCATGATAATAGTGAATTTTACTTGTCAAACATGGATACTTTAAAAATTTTAGATAAAGGGACAGAGAGCAGCAGTAAGTCATCATTCCCTTTGTAATTAGTGGGGGCAGAGGGGTAGGAAGAGATGCAAATATCATCAACATTTACTTAGAAACTACAGTGCGGTGACCCACTTATTAGGCGTTAGAAATACAAAGGTTCATTCTATGCCTTTGAGAAATTTGTTATTTTTTAGTTAAGGAGGTTGTGTGTGTGTGCATGACTCTTGAGACTGATTTGTATTTTTGGTTTTTCTAAATATGAAGCTTAATAAATATACCCTAATTACCACTTCCACAAATATCCATGAGAAGGCAAACAATTAAGTCAAAATATATTTTAATATGTGTAAGTGTATGTGTCTATATGTTAATATACAATGTGTGTGTATTGTGAATGGTTACATACAGAGTGATGAGTTGAAGTGTGGTTATCCAAATGAGTAGCA
This sequence comes from Delphinapterus leucas, assembly GCF_059928025.1. NCBI lineage: Eukaryota > Metazoa > Chordata > Mammalia > Artiodactyla > Monodontidae > Delphinapterus > Delphinapterus leucas. Next base: position 62,004,145 of record NC_143130.1, on the reverse strand, counting down.
TAGACAAAAAAGTGCTACCTCACAGGAAATTGTGAGATTAAGTGAAACAGTTGATGTAAAATGCTTAGCACAGTGGTTGACACATAGTTAGTGCTCAGTAACTCTCATTATCCATGTATTTATTATTATACCACCACTACTATAGGAATTCAGAGGAAAATGAGGACTATGGGTTAGGGAGATCAGAGAAGGAGGAAAGCATAATTTAGGTAATACATATTGCATCTATTCTATTTAAAATACTTCTGGTGTAAGACTCAAGTTGCTAATAGCAAATACTTTGGAAGGTATAATATAATATAAATACATACTAATGATATGGTCTCTTTTGTTTCAGGAACTTTATATTGCTGTAGGAATATCTGGAGCCATCCAACATTTAGCTGGGATGAAAGACAGCAAGGTAACTACACAACAATAAAGATGCTAAGAGGAAAAGTTTTCATATTTTAAAACTTGGGTTTGACTGGTATGTTTCCATGTAGTTATAGTGTGTATAGTGGAACCATTCACATGAACACAAATCTAGGAACTGAAAGATAAATAAGCTACTGTACCCTGCCTGAAGATGTACCATTGGTAGGAGAGGCAGTGCTATGTCATGGAAAGAGGTGTGAACCTGAATCCCAGCTCCACTGCCAACTTACCACGTGACATGTCCTATTGGTACCTCAGTTCTGTGTCTGCCAAATGCAGGTGTTGGGTGCTGATCTCTAAGATCCCTTTCAGCTCTGACAATCTATGGATAGAAAATGTGGGGTGAAAACAACTTGATGAGGTTCTGACTTATCTAGTTTATGAGGTTCTGATGCCTGATTCTCTCTCTGCTTCACCCTAGTCCCCTAACGTTTCCACCCTCATACCTCAGCAAGGCCCCTCTTCTTGGGTTGTTACTAAACTGCGACTGACATGTTTTGGTTTGGAGTGTCTCAAAACCTCAGTAATTGTCAAAAATACAGAGTATAGAGGAAACACTTGATTTTAACTTGCTACTTGGACTCTATGTGTGATGACTCTGTGAACATATATTTCAGAATATGACACACTAATTCATGCATAACAATGCACAGTTTGAATTATGAACTTAGTCTTTCATGAAGTCAGAGATGCCTCTGACACTCCTGCTTTTATCCATTCAGATGGAAGTTTGATATAAAAGGTAATAAAACTTTTAATAGGTTTAACTTCTAACTTGAAAAGATGCGTGCACTACCTCCTTGTAACCTCTAAATGAATTGGCCCCAAATCAGTCAGATTTCACAGTTGGATGGCAGGTTTCTTTACTGAGCTCTGAAAACAGCAGTGCCAATGGGGAAAATGTTATTGCTGCATTAGAGGAAAAAAACCACTCCAACACCAGCAACCTTAAAAAATATTTTTAGCTGGGCCAGTTCAGACATATCTAGAATTCTGCTTCTCTAAAATAAAAGACTCTACCTGCCTAGATGATCTCGGTGAAGGTTCTCATTACATGCCAACAGGGCTGGATTGGGAGAACTGGACTAGATAGTCAAAGCAAAAAGAATAATTGAAGTAAGGAGACCAGTGTTGGGGAACAATCCATAAGAATAAACTTGAGCCAAGAATTTGTCTCTCCATGCCATCAACAAATATTTATTTAACATGTGTACTTTGTACTAGATGCTGGAGATGCTCAAATGAAAAAGACATAGTCCCTGCCATCACTGTCTTGTGTGGGAGACACAGCAGTCTTAGGTTGTAATTTTGGTTAAGCTCTAAAATGGAATATTAAGTGATTGGTTTAAATCTGATAGTTGCATTACATATAAGCTGTAGTTTTAGTTAGCATTGTGGTCTAGTTGAAAGAATATGAAATTTGATGGAACTGTATACATATTAATATGGTTGAATACAGTCTGTGCTTTAAAAGGTCTGTAAGGAAGAAGAACATGCATTTATAGGGACATATTAAAAGAGCTCTAAGGTGCAAGTAAGATTTTATCATAGTTATTTACAGTTGATAATTCAGGAATATTCTTTTAGTAATATGAAAAACTGTGAACAGCCCAAATCTTTTTTCTCGAATACTATATTGGTTCCTTTCCCACAGTTACGTGCTCTTTCTTTAAAAATAACTTTTATATAGTGGGATGAAAAAGCTTTCAGATGATTAAACTGTCAGACGTTTGACTAGGTGGCCTCCAGGAAAATCATTAACCATCGTTAATTTAATAAATCTCTGCTAGTAGCTGTGAAGCAGGCTACATATTCCCAGAAGAGAAACACCTCGATGCAAATCAATGCCTGTGATTCAAAATGTTTGTCCTTGTGACTTTGGATTTGAGGCTCATATTGAAACCCTCATTTATCGTCTCTGACCGTACTTTAATATATATGGCATGTTTCTCTGGATCACTAGTTACCTGGACTACAGTGTGCGCCAGTTTTAGATATTCTGGAATATTCCGCCTCAGGGCCCCTCTAGGGGAATTACACATAATGTCATGTAGCCTATATTTTAAGTCAGACTATATCAAAATACTTTAAAAAGGTGTTCCAGCTGTTTGCATGATGAGATGGTGTAATAGGCAGGGAAGTACTTAATTTTTCTTCTAGAGATTCACATTATTATGATCTTTTTATTAAAATAACAGCATGTTAGAGTCAAAACTCTAATTTTACTTTAATTGCAATGGTGTTAGAAGCATCTGTGGGGAATACCAAACTATTTGTAACTTATAAATAAGTCTGTTGTTAATCGAATAATTGTGTAAACATAACACCTTTTTTAGTGACTATTTCTCCTTAATCTGTTACTGATCTGTCATTATAACCTTTTACACTTAAAAATTTTATAGGGGATAAGAAGAACTTGTGGTAGTTTTTGTAGGAGATGTCATAATTTACTTGCTTTATCACATTTATTTATATTTGCTGCATACATAAAGACTTAAACTTTTTTGTTTTAAAGTTCATCTTAACAGGCTGACTAGATAGTTAACTTTTGTATTCTCACATAGACCCAGAATAGTAATTTTAAAATACTAAATTGAATGCAATACATGGAGGATAAATAGTGAGCTACAAAGCCTATTAGGATTAGGATATGGATTAGGAATTAGGATATGGATTTGTTACTTTTTTAAAGTTGAAATCTAACATTTATAGTCACAAGTTTAAATATATATACTTGTTAATAGGAGATAGAAAATACTAATCATTTTATAAGTGAAATAAGATGAGGATTGACTCTAATATGTATCTCATGATGATTTTATAAAGTAGACTTCTAACTGTCTTATTGAATAAAGCACTCCAAATACAAAATAATTAATTTTTCATCCATGGTTTTCATTCAGTATATCTAAAATTTTTCGATGAACTGCCAAACTTTCCACTTATATTTGGTTTGTTTGGTTTAAGTCAGATTATTGAGGTATAATTTATATACAGAAAATTCAAATTTTTTAGTACACTGCACTTAATATTTTTTGCATGGTAAAATACACAAAAAATTTACCATCTTAACCATTTTTAAGTGTAAAATTAGATGTGTACCCACTGTCAGTGGTATTAAATACATTCATAATGTTGTGCACCCATCACCACTATCCAACTCCAGAACTCTTTTCGTCTTGTAAAACTGAAACTCCATACCCATTAAACAGTAACGTCCCAGTCTCCCCCCACACTCTCCAGATCCTGGCGACCACAGTTCTATTATTTTTGTCTCCATGATTTTGACTATTCTAAGTACATCTTTTTTTTTTTTTTTTTTTTTTTTTGCGGTACGCGGGCCTCTCACTGTTGTGGCCTCTCCCGTTGCGGAGCACAGGCTCCGGACGCGCAGGCCCAGCGGCCATGGCTCACGGGCCCAGCTGCTCCACAGCATGTGGGATCCTCCCGGACCGGGGCACAAACCCGTGTCCCCTGCCTCGGCAGGCGGACTCTCAACCACTGCGCCACCAGGGAAGCCCCTAAGTACATCTTTTAAGTAGAATCATCATTTGGTATTTCTCTTTCTCTGACTGGCTTATTTCACTTAGCATAATGTCCTCAAGGTTAACCCATGCAGCATGTGTCAGAATTTCCTTCATTTTTAGGCTAATAATATTCCATTGTATGTATGCACCACATTTTGCTTATCCATTCGTCCATCTATGGATACTCGGGTTGCTTCCAAGTTTTAGCCTTTGTGAGTAAGGGTGCTATGAACATGGGTGTACAAATATGTTTTCAAGGCCCTGTTTTTAATTCTTTTGGGTATGCATCCATAAGTGGAATTGCTGGATCATATGGTAATTCTCTTTTTAATTTTTTGAGGGACCACCATAATGTTTTCCACAGCAACTGTACCATTTTACATTCCCACCAACAATGCACACGGGTTCCAATTTTTTCACACCCTTGTCAGCACTTGTCTGTTTTTTTGATGGTAGCCGTGCTGATGGATCTGAGGTAGTATCTTATTGTAGTTTTGACTTGCATTTCCCTAATGATCAGTGATGTTGAGCATTTTTTCATGTGCTTATTGGCCATTTGTATATCTTCTTTGGAGAAGTGGCTATGGAAGTCATTCACCCAATTTTTGAATCGTGTAGTTTGGTTTTTTTGTTGTTGAGTTTAGTAGGTTTTTGAATATATTCTGTATATTAATCCTTTATCATGGGACTTCCTTGGTGAAGCAGTGGTTAAGCATCTGCCTGCCAATGCAGGGGACACGGGTTCGAGCCCTGGTCCGGGAAGCTGCCACAGGCCACGGAGCAACTAAGCCCGTGTGCCACAACTACTGAGCCTGCGCTCTAGAGCCCGTGAGCCACAACTACTGAAGCCTGTGCGCCTAGAGCCCATGCTCTGCAACAAGAGAAGCCACTGCAATGAGAAGCCCGTGCTCCACAGCGAAGAGTAGCCCCTGCTCGCCACAACTAGAGAAAGCCCACATGCAGAAATGAAGACCCAACACAGCCAAAAACAAATAAATTAATTAATTAATTTTAAAAAATCCGTTATCAGATATATGATTTGAAATATTTTCTCCCATTCTCTGGGTTACCTTTTTACTCTGTTGATAGTGCCTTTGGATCCACAAAATTTTTAAATTTCCATGAAGTTCAGTTTGTCTGTTTTTTTATTGCGTATACCTTTGATGTCATATCCAAGAAATCATTGCCAAAACCAACATCATGCAGCTTTTGCCCTATGTTTTTCATCTTAGAGTTTTGTAGTTTTAGGCCTAATGTTTAAATCTTTGATCTGCTTTGAGTTAGTTTTTGTATATAGTGTTAGGTAAGGGGCAAGCTTCATTTATTTGTATGTGGATATCCAGTTTTCCCAACACCATTTTTGAAAAGGCTATCCTTTCCCCATTGAATGATCTTGACACCCTTGTCAAAAATCATTTGACCATATATGTGAGGGTTTATTCCTGGGCTCCCTCTTCTATTTCATTGGTCCTATTTAGGGTCCCTTGAGAGTCCATATGAATTTTAGGATGAGTTTTTCAATTTCTGCAAAAGTCACTGGAGGGACAGTTTTGATGGATATAGGATTATTGGTCGACAGTTTTTTTCTTTTAGCACTTTGAATATATCAGCTCACTACCTTCTGGCCTCCAAAGTTTGTGATGGAAAATCTGCTGATAGTCTTATTGAGGGTTCCTTGTGTGTAGCAAATCAATTCTCTCTTTCTGTTTTCAAGATTCTCTTTTTATCTTCAGCTTTTGAAAGTGTGATTTTGTGTCTTGGTGTGGATCTCTGAATTCATCTTACTTGAAGTTTTTTGAGTTTCTTGGCTGTTTCTATTCATATCTCTAATCAAATTATTTCTTTAAATATTCAGCTATTATTTCTTTAAATATTCTCTCTGCCCTCTTCTCTCTCTTCTCTTTCTGGGACTCCCACCATAGGTATTTTGGTCCTCTTAATGGTGATCCACAGGTGCCTTAAGCTCTGTTCACTTTTCTTAAATCTTCTTTCTTTCTGTTCTTCAAGCTTGTTAATTTCCATCATCCTGTCTTCAAATTTGCTGATTCATTCTCCTGCATGCTCAAGTCTGCCTTTGGGTCCCTCTAGTGAATTTTTCATTTCAGTTTTTGTACTTTTCAGTTCCAGAATGTCTTTTTGGTTTCTTTTTGGGTTTTCTCTTTATCACTATTTCCATTTTGTTCACACATTGTTTTCTTGACCTTCTCCTCATCTTCCTTTAGTTCTTTTAGCATCTGTAAGATGACTGTTTTAAAGTGTTTGTCTAGTAGATCTGCCATCAGGTCTTTTTCAGGAACAGTTTCTGTTGATTTTTTATTTTCCTTTGAATAGGCCATACTTTTTTGTTTCTTTGTATGCCTTGTGATTTTTTTTGTTGAAAATTGGACGCTTGAATCTAATAATGTGGTATCTCTGGAAATCAGGTTCTCCTTTTTCCCCAGGTTTGCTGGGTTTTTGGTTATTGTTTTTGCTTATTATTGTTCTTGTTTTTTTGATTGTTGTAGGCTGTCACTGTGCCAAGTATTTACCTGAGGTATAAACTTACTGTCTTCTTGGGTCTTTTCAGAGCCTGTGCCTTTCCCTGGGCATGTGTGGTCACTTTGTAGTTTTCTCCTGATATGCATTTGCTTTTCAATGTCCTAGGCTTTAATGTCTGGCTCCCAAAAGGGGAAAAAGAGAAAAATGAAGAGCACTGATCCTTTAAATCTCCTGGAAATAACTTTGACGGGAGAGGGAAGGCATGAACAATGTTGGTTAAGGTACAACAGCAGTAGCCACTGTCCTCTTTGCACCTTTGTGATCAGAAGCAGCATTCCATGATCAAAGCACAGATCCTCAATGTTTGGAGAACAGGGTCCTTTTTGCCCACTCTGGCTCCTGTAAGCTGTGTGAAAGCTGCCCCAGGAACATGTGCACAGCTACCTGCCACTAGGGCTGGGAGTTGGGGGGTGGGTAGCAACTATTTTGCTAAGAGCTACAGTTTACCATGCAAGTCTTCCCCTGGAAGTTGCAAACCTTTAATAGATTCCAAAGTTCCAAAATGGTTACATTAGAAAGATTCTGCCAGTTCAGTTGTAGTGTACGTGAGGAGACAGATTCCCAGTGCTTCCTAGTTGGCTGTCTTCCGAGAATCTGCTCCTCTGATTTGTTACTTACCTAAAACATTTATTTTTATAAGTAAAAAAATAACTTTAAAAAATAATGATTTAAAACCTTTTTAGTACTGCAGTGGGCTAGTGGTGGGGGTGGGAGATAATCTTGTTATGTTCCAATCCAGAAATTTCTAAACTTACAATATTGGCATACATTAATCAAACTAATCTTATATGGTAGACATTTTTAAGAATACAAATTTGTTGTTAGGGAAGTTAGAATAGAACCATCAATCTGTGTGGTATGTTTTCTTATAAAGGCCAAACTCTTTCTTTTTGTTTCACAGACAATTGTGGCTATTAACAAAGACCCAGAAGCTCCAATTTTTCAAGTGGCAGATTATGGAATAGTTGCAGATTTATTTAAGGTAAGTTGGCCTTGAGAGTGATGGCTGTTATCTAGGTTGTCATCCAACAACCTCCAGGAGTTGGTCAGGAGGAAGCTATTATAGGAAAACATTGTGTGTTTGTGTATCTGTGTCTGTCTGTGTATGTATGTATTAATATACGCAGTTTTGAACTACTTAAAGTGAAGAGTTGTTCTGCTTAATATATGATGTTTATATAGAGCATTATAACTTTCCCTTTAAGAAGTCAATATTATCTTTCAAATATCCACATGGCTCTTGGCATCTCATATGCCAAGTTAGTATACAGTGTGAAATGACTCAAGTAACTATAACCTAGAACCATATTTGGCAGGTACCTTAAAGAAATTCACATCATAACCCCTCATTCAGAGATTTACTAGTGATGCTGTAGCTTTTCATGGGGTGAGTGGGCACTCAAGTCGACTTTATCTACTCAGCAAGTATGCTCTGCTTGCTCAGTTTGAGAGTCACAGGCCTTCCTAACAGTGACAGCTGTAGAGAAGGACACTTATTTCCCACTCCTCGCACTCTTCGTTTCTTTGAGTGTTCATTCTACCCTGCTACCACCCCTGTATTTGCCCTCTCCGTGAGAGAATTACTTTAGCGATATTGTTGAGCACCTGATATTCATTTGGCCACATTTAAAGGTCATAGCTTATGCATAGCCTGGCGTCTTTTTGTCCCTCAGGGCCTGTCTACTGGCTTCCAGGACACCTTGTGCAGAAATCACTCATGCAGGAATTGAGGCTCTGAAAGTAGCATCCAACCCTGGGTTTACTGGAGTGAGGAACCCCTTGCATAGAAGTATAATGAGCTACTGTGGGCCTTAATGGAGAGGCTGCAACCTGAGAACAGAGCCGGGGTGGTCTCCCCAGCAAGAGGATTGGCCCATTACCATGGCTTCTCCAGCACTGTTTATGATCCAGATGAACTAATGAGTACACTTGGAGAGCACATCTGTATTTTGAAGTGTGTGTTCATGCTCAGTGAAAGGTGGGCCCTTCAAATGCTCAGAATTATTCAGTAATGGTCCAGACTTCATGGAGAGACTAGAATTGGGGCTATTGTCCTGGGTTAGCATAGGGCAGCTTTCCGCAGGGAACCTCCCCCCTCCCAAAAGAGCCTTATATTGCATGGGAAAAATACGCCCCCTCTTCTGTGATCCTGGGGTTCTGTATCTGAAATTTAGGGTTTAGGTAGGTTAGCTGCTCCTGTGACCTGGCCCAACTATGTAAGAACAAACAGTAGTGGCAGTCATTTGACCAAGATATCCCAGTGGGAGGAAAAGTTAGTATGAAAAAGATAAATGTTTTTGTATTTCTGTATAATAATACCTTTGTTCAAGTAGAAAGCATTTAGTTCCAGTGAGATACAGATAAAGGAATAAAGACCTTTTAATTTAAAAATGAAAGCAAACACTTTCTGAACCTTAACCATGTATCATGTTGATATGTTTGCAGACAGGCATCTACTGTAGTTAGCTTTTATTTTTCCTCGAGAATATTTGAGTAAATCTATAAGTAATTTTGTTTAAGTTATGTTATTCTGTCTGCTTGTGTACTGTGTATTGCTACTCACATGTGGGGCTTACTGGATAAAAGAATGAAGAGTTAGACAGTCGGAAATTTGTGATGTTCATACTGTGTGGGGCACCATTGCATCTATCATTGCTACAAAGATGCTCCTGCCTCAAGGCAGGATATCATTGCTATCTTTGTAGCAATGATAGATGCAGTGGTGTCCCACACATTGTGCATTAACATGAGAGAGTGTATGTATCTATATTGTATGTGTGTGTGTGTTTGTGCGCATGCACATGATCAAAGAGATATCTCATTGAGAGTCCTAGGACAGTAAAAGTGGAAAGGGACCTCAAAGATCATCCAGTCAGCTGATTTCCAACCTGAGATTCTCAAGCTATTTTTGGTGTTTTAAGAAGCGCACTTCTAAAAATTTTTTGAAAAAATTTTTTATTGAGATAACATAGTTTTATAACATTATATAAGTTTCAGTAATTAAGTTTACATAAGTTTCATATTTCTACTTCTGTATACCCTACAGCATGCTGACCACCAAAAATTTAGTTTCCACCTATCACCATACCATTGATCCCCTTTACTCATTGCACGCTCCCCCAAGCCCCTTCCCCTCTGGTAACCACTATTCTGTTCTCTGATTCTATGTGTTTGTTTTTATTTGGTGCGTTCATTTACTTTGTTTTGGTGGGGGGGGTATATTCCACATGAGTGAAATTGTCTTTCTCCCTCTGATTTATTTCTTTAGCATAATACCGTCAAGGTCCATCCATGTTGTCATAAATGGCAAGATTTCATCTTTTTTATGGATGAATAGTATCCCATTGTATATGTATACACCACATCTTCTTTATCCATTCACTGTTTGATGGCCACTTAGGTTGTTTCCCTATCTTGCCTGTTGTACATATACTGCAGTGAACTCAGGAGTCCCCATATATCATTTCTTTTCTTTTTTTAAAATTTTTAAAAACTTTTTGTTTTATATTGGAGTATAGCCGATTAACAATGTTGTGATAGTTTCAGGTGCACAGCAAAGCAACTCAGCCATACATACACATGTATCCATTCTCCCCCAAAGTTCCCTCCCATCCAGGCTGCCACATAACATTGAGCAGAGTTCCCTGTGCAATGCAGTAGGTCCTTGTATATGGGTCATTTTAAATACCCATATATCTTTTCAAGTTAGTGTTTTTGTATTCTTTGGATAAATACCCAGGAGTGGGATAGCTGGTTCATGTGGTAGTTCTATTCTTAATTTTGGGGGGAATCTCCATACTTTTTTCCATAGTGGCTGCACCAATTTACATTCCCACCAGCAGTGCAGGAGGGTTCCCTTTTCTCCACTTCCTCACCAACACTTGTTATTTCTTGCCTTTTTGATAATAGTCATTCTAACAGAAATGAGGTTTTGATTTGCAAGCCCCTAATAATTAGTGATGTTGAACATCTTTTCATGTGCCCGTTGGCCATCCATATGTCTTCTTTGGAAAAATGTCTATTCAGCTCCTCTGCCCATTTTTTAATCAGGGTGTTTATTTTGTTGTTGTTGAGGTGTATGAACTCTTTACATATTTTGGATATTAACCCCTTATTGGATATATGATTTGCAGATATCTTCTCTTGTTTCATAGGTTGTCTTTCCATTTTATCAATGATTTCCTTTGTCATGCAGAAGCTTTTTAGTTTGCCATTTGTTTATTTTTTGCTTTTGTTTGCCTTGCCTGAGGAGACATATCTGGAAAGATGTTGCTAAGACTAATATCAAAGAGCATACTGCCTATGTTTTCTTCTAGGAGTACTATGGTTTCAGGTCTTACATTCAAGTCTGTGATCCATTTTGAATTGATTTTTGTGTGGGGCATGGTCTATTTTCATTTTTTACCTGTGGCTGTCCAGTTTTCCCAGCACCATTTACTGAAGAGACTATTCTTTCTCCATTGTATGTTCTTTGTTCCTTCATTGTAAATTAATTTTCTATATATGTGTGGGTTTATTTCTGGGCTCTCTATTCTCTTCCACTGATCTGTGTATCTGTTTTTGTGCCAATACCATGCTGTTTTGATTACTATGGCTTTGTTATATAGTTTGAAATCAGAACATGGGGTACCTCCAGCTTTGTTCTTTTTCCTCAGGATTGCTTTGGTTTTGGGGGGGCTTTTATGTTCCATGTAAACTTTAGAATTTTTTGTTCTATTTCTGTGAAAAATGTCCTTGGGATTTTGATAGGGATTGCATTGAATCTGTAGATTGCTTTGGGCAGTATCAACATTTTAACAGTGTTAATTCTTCCAGTCTATGAGCATGGAATATCTTTTCATTTATTTATGTCTTCTTCAGTTTCTTTCAGCAATGTCTTACAGTTTTCATTGTACAGGTATTTCACTTCCTTGGTTAAATATATTACTGGGTATTTTATACTTTTTGTTGTGATTGTAAACAGGATTGTTGTCTTAATTTCTCTCTGCTAGTTCATTGGCGGTATGTAGAAATGCAGCAGATTTTTGTATGTTGATTTTGTACCCTGAAGCTTTGCTGTATTCATTTATTACTTCTAATAGTTTTTTGGTGGAATCTTTAGGGTTTTCTATATATCAAATTATGTCATCCACAAATAGTGACATTTTTACTTCTTCCTTTCCAATTTGGATGCCTTTTATTTCTTTTTCTTGCCTAAATGCTCTGGCTAGGACTTCCAGTACTATGTTGAATAAGAGTGATGAGAGTGGGCATCCTTGTCTTGTTCCTGATTTTAGAGGGATAACTTGGTTTTTCACCACTGAGTGTGATGTTAGTGGGTTTGATACATACGACCTTTATTATGTTGAAGTACATTCTTTCTGCACCCACTTTATTGAGAGATTTTACCATAAATGGATGTTGAATCTTGTCAAGTGCTTTTTCTGCATCTGTTGAGATGATCATATGGTTTTTGTCCTTCATTTTGTTAATGTTGTGTGTCACGTTAATTGATTTGCAGATGTTGAACCATCCTTGCATTCCTGGAATAAATCTCACTTGATCATGGTGTGTTATCCTTCTAATGTATTGTTGTATTTGGTTTGCTAATACTTTGTTGAGGATTTTTTCATCTATATTCATCAGAGAGATTGGTCTGTAATTTTCTTTTTTTGTGTTTTCTGTGTCTGGGTTTGGTATCAGGATGATGTTGGCCTCATAAAATGAGTTAGGAAACGTTCCCTCTTCAGTTTTTTGGAATAGTTTGAGAAGGGTGGGTATTAAATCTTCTTTGAATATTTAGTAGAATTCACCTGTGAGGCCATCTGATTCTGAACTTTTGTTTTCTGGGGAGCTTTTTATTACTGTTTCAGTCTCTGTACTAGTGACTGGTCTATTCACATTCTCTATTTTTCATGATTTAGTCTTGAAAAGTAGTATGATTCTAAGAATTTGTCCATTTCTTCTAGGCTGTCCAGTTTGTTAGCATATAGCTGTTCATAATATTCTCTTATAATCCTTTGTATTTCTGTGGTACCCATTGTTATTTCTCTCTTTTGTTGATTTTATTTATCAGAGCCTTCTTTTTTTCTTGGTGAGTGTAGCTAATAGTTTGTCAATTTTGTTTATCTTTTCAAAGAATCAGCTCTTAGTTTCACTGATCTTCTCTATCATATTTTAGTCTCTATTTCATTTATTTCTGCTCTGATCTTTATTATTTCCTTCCTTCTACTGGCTTTGGGCTTTGTTTGTTCTTTTTCTGGTTCCTTTAGGTGTGAGGGTAGATTGTTTACTTGAGATTTTTCTTGTTTCTTGAAGTAGGCCTGTGTTGCTATAAGCTTCCCTCTCAGTACTGCTTTTGCTCCATCCCATAGATTTGGGTATGTCATATTTTCATTTTCTTTTGTCTTCAGGTAATTTTTTATTTCTCCTTTGATTTCCTCATTGGCCCAACAGTTGTTCAGTAGCATGTTGTTCATTCTCCACATTTTTATGATTTTTTTCTAGCTTTCTTCTTGTAGTTGATTTCTAGATTCATACCATTATGATCAGAAAAGATGCTTGAAATGATTTCAGTCTTCTTAAATGTATTGAGAGTTGTTTTGTGTTCCAACATATGGTCTATCCTTGAGAAAACTCCATGTGCACTTGAGAAGAATGTGTATTCTGCTGCATTTGGATGGCCTGTTCTGTACAAATCTGTCAAATCAGATCTGACTTTTCATTTAAGGCTGCTCTTATTGACTTTCTGTCTGAATTATCTATTGGTTGATGTAAGTAGGATCTCCTACTATTACTGTGTTGCTGTCAATTTCTCCCTGTAGGTCTGTTAATGGTTGTTTTATATATTTTGATGCTCCTCTGTTAGGTGCATATATGTTAATAAGTTGTGTCTTCTTATGAACTGTCCCTTTTTCATTATACATTGTCCAGTTTGTCTCTTGTTAATTTTTTTGTCTTGAAGTCTTTTTGTCTGATATGAGTGTAGCTACACTTTCTTTTGGCTGCCATTTGCTTGGAGTATCATCTTCCATCCCTTAGGAAGTCCACATTTGACTATAGGGAGACTCTTTGGAGTAAGACATAATTTTTATTTGCCTTTAGCTAGAATTATGGTAGTGTCTATCTCATGCTGCTCAGAAGTTCTGAAGTACAGTTATATGCCTTTGATTAATACAAAGTGAGAAAGTTAATCAGTCCTTAAAAATGCAGTTTGGGGAAAAACTAGTAAAGAAGATACTAAAAATTCTGCTTGAGTTGCAGCCTCCCATTTATTACTATATGAGTAACATGCAGGGTGTGTTCTTCTTAAGTTGTCTGTGTCCCAGAGAGATGTGATTTGGGGAAGCTGCTCAGCAAGTTATTGGCACAACTAAGCCAGGCTCCTGATTCTGTTCGTTTTCTCATCACTCTGCCTTTCCAGCTCATCAGGTACCACAGCTGGGTGGTTCACCGCTACTCCTGTACCTTAGATAAGTTGCAGTAAATAGAACCACATCTTCGACAGACTAGCAGCCAAGGCAGAACTAGATAGAAATCAAATCGTTTTCTCAGTTGAAATCAGAATGATTCCAGATGAATATTATAGTAATTCTGACAGAAGAAGAGACAGGGTGGCTCAGTGAATATACTTCTCACTGGAGCCACCCTCTCTTTAAAAATCAAATATTTAAAGGTATAACAACTTGAAAAATACAAGTATGCAAATGATGAATGAAAATTATTATCTATTTGGGATTATGATCTTAACATCATAAATCAAATAATAGCTGTATAAAAAGGGCTTTTTTAGATCAAATTTTTGTTTAAAAATTAAAAATTTCAAACTGTATCACACATAACAAGTGTATATAGCTATTAGACTAATAATTCTCTAAGGGATACTGTGTCCACCAAATTTCATCATGTCTGGAGTAAAAATGTATATGCATAACATTTTATTTTCTTATATTCATCCTTTCAGTTTACCCTTCAACAATCATATGAGTTAGGACAAGGTTTTTTTTTTTTCTTCATATGACAGAAATAACATGGTATGGTAATTATGAGCTTTGTTTCATATTCTGTCTTGGGCACATTCTAATTAAATTATCTTAGCCAAGTTATTTAATCTCTCTGAATATAAGCTTTCTCATAGATAATATAAATATTATACTACCTTGTAATGAGAATTAAATGAGATTATACTGCACCTAGTATAGTCTGTGTTAAATATTAGCCTACCTGTTTGTATTTCCTATCATACATTTACAGAATAGGTGCTTAATAAATGGTAAATATCATAATCAGAGTTAGAGTGATAGGGCAGAGGGCACCACCTGACTGGTAGTGGGGTCTTTGTTTTTTTCTTAATATAATAGCTTTACTGAGATGTAATTCATATACTGTAAAATTTACACTTTTAAAGTGTACAGTTCAGTGGGGTTTTTTTTTTTTTAGTATATTCACAGAGTTATGCAGCCATCACTACTGTCTAATTCTGGAACATCTTCATCACACTGAGCGGAAACCCCATACCCATTAGCAGCCACTCCCTATTCACATTCTCCCCAGCCCCTGGCAACAACTAATCTACTTACTGTCTCTGTAGATTTGCCAGTCTTAGATATAGAATCATGTAATATATGGTCTTTTGTGGCTGGATTCTTAGCATAATGTTTTAAAGGTTCATCATGTTCTAGCATGTATCAGCACTTTATTCCTTTTTATTGCCAAGTAATAGCCATCATATGGATATGCCGCAATCTGTTTATCCATTCATCAGCTGATAGACTTTTGAGTTGTTTCCATGTTTTGTCTGTTGTAAACAATGCTGCCATGAGCATTCATGTATGAGTTTTTGTGCACTGATTCGTCTTGTTTGGATATATATCTAGGAATGGAATTGCTGGTTTACTTTATAACTCTATGTTTAACATTTTGAAGAACTGTCAGACTGTTTTACAAAGTGGCTGCCTCATTTTACATTCCTACCAAATAATATACAAGGGCCCCAGTTTCTCCATACGCTGGCTGACACTTGTTATTGTCTTTTATTATAGCCATCCTAATAATGGTTGCGAAGTGGTATCTCATTGTGGTTTTGATTTGCATTTTTCTGATGACCAGTGATATTGAGCATTTTTCATGTGTGCTTTTTGGCCATTTGTATATCTTCTTTAGAGAAGTGTTTATTCAAGTCCTTTGTCCATTTTTTAATTGAATTGTTTGTCTTTTTGTTGTTGAGTTGTAAGATTTCTTCATATATTCTGGATGTTAAACCCTTGTCAGACATATGATTTCTAAATATTTTCTCCCATTTTGTAGGTTGTCTTTTCACTTTCTTGATAATGTCCTTTGATGACAAAAGGTTTTAATTTTGATAAAGGCCAGTTCATCTATTTTTTCCTTTTGTTGCTTATGTTTTGGATGTCATATCTAAGAATCTGTTGTCATGATCCAAGAGTCTTATGGTTTTCGCTCTTATAATTAGGTTGTGGATCCATGTTGAATTAATTTTTGTATATGGTGTGAGGTGAAGGTCCAATCCAACATCATTCTTTTGTATGTGTGGATATCCAGTTGTCCATCTCCGTTGGAGAGACTATTGTGTTCCCATTGATTAGACTTGGCATATCTCCTGTCTTTTTAAACCTTTTTCACCTCTTCCCAGCATAGTCATTCACTGGAGTCATTCTAATCCCTTTACTGTCTCTGGAACCTGCCGTGTTTATCTGTTTGCCTCCTTATTTTTTTGCTCAGTATCTTTTTCTTCTCCATGGTAATGTCCTGATTTTTCTTAGTCTGCACCAGTCTCAACTTTCCTCAGGACTCCTGAATTTGGAGCTTTTAGTGCCGTTCTTCTCATCCTCTTACATTACAGTGGAAGATGAGCACGTTTCTAATTGGGTTGTTCATAGGCCTCTGGCTCTTCTCTCCAAATAGTGAGTGGAACTCCTCACGGCCAGGAATCAGGCCTGAACTTCTTTATCTCCCATAGTGCTTATCCTGAGGAAATACTAGGTAAATGAGTGAAATATAGTTGTGCTGTGACTTACATCAGTAGATTATCGTATTTTAAACATAAATTCACTCTCATTTGGTCTTACCTGAATAGGGAACTGCCTCTGCAGTATCTAAAATAGAATAAAAATAAGAATCCAGATCTTTCAGTGTGCTAAGACCATCAGATACTCAGTAAACTGAGTTGACGTGTTCTTTTTCCTAACTAAGGCATTGTGTGGTATGCTTGGAAAGTCTGAGGTTGATCTAATAAAAAGGATGTAGAGGATGGAGAGAGAAAGACCCTTCGACTCTTTTTTGGGGAGCGTGGCAGCGGGACATTCTGTAAGGTTTTTAAAAACTGTGTTCTAAACCAAATTAATGTTTTATTTAAAAGAAGTTGAGCTCTAGCCTATTTTTCATGAAACATGTAGGTCCCACATGAAGCTCATTTAGCATGTCATCTGTATGACTGGCATAAGCTCAGGGTCTCTCCACCGAGAAAAGCTGGGAGAAGTGGTGCCAGCACTTAATGCTGCCCCTGAGCTAATGCCTCCTGGCTCCATGGTAAACATGGGCCTTTAATAGTCTGGAGACGAAGTGACATTCGGAAGGAACAACATGTCGACAATTTCCTTAATAAATTTTGTACGAACACATTATTTCCACCTAATGGAAATGTAGCTCTCTTAAATAATTGAGAGGCTATATTCATCAGTGGCGAGTTCAGCTGGGATCTTTGTGAGCTAGGGCAGTCGACAGCTCCTTGGAAGACTGAGTAATTGATATTTTACATGAGTGGCTCAGCTAGTTTTCAGGTGGGCTCTGTGTGACATTCCCCTGCAGTCCCCACATGTAGCCCTCCTCTGTTGTCCAGGCTGTTACAAAGCAGCTCCACACCAAAAGCTCCAGTTGCAGCCACTAAACTGCCAAGACCAAGGGTTAGTAATTAATCCTTTTTAAGGTGGGAGCCAACTCGGTCAGTTTCCCTCACTGTGGTTTCTTACTGTGTCTGCTGACCAGCCACTGCATCAGCACAAGGCCTTGATTTTAATAAAGAGTGATGATGGGTAATGTTCAGCATGCAGCTCATTTTTATGTGCCAGAAGATAGTAACATATGCTGAGGAACAACAGCCACAGTGTTTGTTAAATGAATGATGAATGAATGAATGAACAATGAGAAAACAAGTACTAGAGGAGGTTGATAGGAGTCATGACTAAGCAAGAGACTCTGGTGTGGACTTTGAAGGAAGGGCAGGAATGCAGTGAGGGAAGGAAGAATGCTAGAAAACACGAAGGTAAAAAATATACACTATTCTCAGCGCAGAGAAAAGTTGGACTTCCTATTTTCTGTGGTGCCTTTCTGAGGTTTGGGGTTGTGTCAGAAAGGCTCCTAGGCCATGAGTGGGCTTTGGCCCTGCCAGCCGTGTGTCCCAGGTGACCTTTCCCTCCTAAGGTTTATAGTTTCCCCATGGATGGGAAGAGAGGCTGTGGGTGAACCGGGAGTTCCTGGGTCGGGGAGAGAAGGGGGCACTTTGTACCTCTGTAGTGATTCACATTGTTTCTTTTGGTCTCTTTTTACTTCTTAAGGAGCTGTGACCATATCACAGTGAAGACTCAAGTTGCTTAATAACATTTTTTTTTTTAATTTGCAGGTTGTTCCTGAAATGACAGAACTATTGAAGAAAAAATGAGCCATGACCATGTCTTAAGAAGGAAAATTGTATCAAAGTATATTCAGCTGAAATAGAAATTCATGGCTAACGTAACAATCATTGGAAAGCGTGGAGAGCTACATTTTGTAATTTGAGGGAAAATTCTAACAGGCGCCGGAATGCTTTTTTATGGGGTTATTTTTATGTTTCTTTTTAATTATTTGTGGTTCCACACAGTTATTTTTTGAAATTTTCTAGTTCTGTAATAAAATATATAATAAAGCCTTTTCACAGCTTTAAAACTATTACCAGAAATATGCCTATCTTTGTAAAGGAAGAGAGAAAATTGAAAAAAAGGAGTGAAAGTTAATTTATTATTTTATCTTTGCCTGTGTTGTTCATGGAAGGCTCTGTGTTTTAGGCAAAATTGTAAACATGAATGTTGCCACCAGCCTAATCAACATAATCTAGTAACAGATAAGGGAACTAGAATGGCAAATTGAGAGTTAAAAAAGCATGGCCACAAAGCATGGATATTATCTTAAATATATTCCAGTCTTCCGAAAATCATAGCTAATGTGACAAAAGCAGACCTGACTTAAACCTGAACCTGCTGAATATATTTAGTTGGCTGAAGTTAATTTAATTTTCCATTTCATTTTAAGGTTTTGTCAGCTGATAGGACTTTGTGTCTATAAAGGAGAGGGAAGTGGAGAAGGAGGGGCTGCTTTGAGACAGTATGGCCTCTTACGCTAACAGATAGTTTGATATTATTGTAAATGTTTAAAGTCCTGCTCAGAGAATGCTCTGGCTTTTCTTTTGCCCTCCTGGTGGCTTCCTTTGGGCTGTCTTAGAAAGCAGCCAGGTATGTGAGTTGGCCACATGTGTGGTGAGCACTGGCACTCTCCCTTTGCTGCCCTAGGGCATGGCTGAGGTTGAGAGTGTCGCAAGAGGCCAGAAGCTGGTGTGAATGCAGCCCACAGAACAGAGGCTGGTGAGGCTTTGGCCAAGCCTGCAGGAAGGCGTGGGCAGGTATCTGGGGTCATAGAAAGGCCAGGAGTCAGTAGGCAAGTTGAATGAAGAGAACTGCCACCCTGAAGCCAATCTGTAGAAGGTATAGTAGTTGACAAGGAAAATGGCAGGGAAGAGATGGGAAGTGACTAGTGATACATAAGGGGAAGGAGCAGAGGGGCCAGCCAGTCCCTTTGTGTGGCCAGCCTGGGACTGACTAGTTGAACCCTTTTTGATGTGTCATAATCATTTGCTGTGAAACACTGGCATTTCTGCCTTCTTTTAATGAGATGAGAGGAGCATCAAAGTGATGCTCTGCTAGAACTGTAGAATCCTAGAATGCAGAGCTGAATGATCATCAGGTTCACACCTCTTGGACAGGTAGGGATACTGAGGCACAGAGAAGAAGTGAAGGAGGTAAAGTGACTTGTCCAAGGCCACACAGTTTGAATCACCCTTGCAAAAGTAGTTCTCATATCTTTTTGCTATCTTTGGGGCTCTTCTGAAGAAAGCTAACCTTGCTCATTGCCTTCTCCTTTTACTCCTCATCCCTATTGGACACTGTAACTGGGGGAGAGGAGAGACAGCAAAGGTGATGGCTGCAGAGGTACCCCCAGTATATATAGGGTGTGCTGGCTCACGGAGGACCATCCCAGCTGGTATCTCTGTGTGGCTCCTAGCCTCAGGGTTGAACTGGTTGGCCTTTCTCCCTTTTGGCTCCCTCCTATCATGACTGCCCTGCCCCAGCTCTAGGCAGCTGTTCACTTAATTTACTGGGTACAACTCATCACCATCTTAATAGCATTAAATATGGCGCTTACTATATGTCAGGCACCATTCTAACACTTGAAATATATCAAACCCCTTAAGTCCTCACAATACCCTGTAAGATAGATGCTATTATTATCATCCCTGTTTTACAGATGAGGAAGCTGAGGCACAAAGAGGTTATATAACTTGCCCAAATTCAGACAGCTTATAAATGAGAGCCAGGATTTGAAACCAGGAAGTTTGGCTTCAGAGCAGTGGCTTCAGCAGTATGCGATCTGCCTCACTTCGGCTCACGGAACAGGGAGTCGCTGCACAGTAACCTCAGGTAAAGGGCACTCAGTGCTTGGTGCTGGGTGGGCAGGGCACATCCTGAGGATCCTAGTTGAGGAGAAGAGTCAGTGTTCTGGGCTTGTCTTTCCAGCAGGAATTCGTTCAACTCAGAAGCCCCTCTAAGTGCCCACTTAAAGTTTACCTTAAAAAGGCAGTTGTGTGAGATGGGGGCAAATTGTTAAAACTACCGTATATGCCAGAAGATGCAATTTGACGTGCCCTTTTTTTCCTTACGTTTTGTTGGAAACCAAGCTGTCAGTTCCAAATGACTGCCCCTGCATCTGGCTTGAGGACCCAGAGCAGTAGCTCTGGAAGCAGTGTGGGGAAAGGTGTTAGGAGTAGCTTTCTATTCTCCCTAGTTTTTTGAGGTCTTCGGTTAACCTCATACGGCCCCTGGGAATTTGGTTAATTAGGCAGAACCCGGAGTCCCTGAGAGAGCAAAAGTACGCATGTAGAAGGGCAGCCCTGTGAGGGCAGAGCTGAGTAGGTCCTTGAGGCCATTTAGATCAAGCGAACAACTCCTTACTCTATGGACTGAGGCCCAGTGAGGGCCCTGGTCTCAGCTTTCCAATAGTTGAGAAAGTACAGAACCCAGCTTTGCCCCGGTCCCACAGTCTCTCAGCAGTACTATGGGGCATATTCCCTGGTTCATCCGCCAGCTGTGCTGTGTGGGATGCTGGAGCAAACACCTGGAAGTCTGGCCCAGCCACTGTCCTGAAGCTTGTGGTCCTGACAGGGAGAACAGCTTCCTCCTGGGCTCTGAGAATACAAGCTGTCCCTGCCCTCAAGATTTGCAGCTACCAGGGAAGATGAGACCCAAGTGATTAGAAAAGCAGATAGCATGTAGTCAACGCATACAGGGAGAGCTCCCTCAGTGGGCCAGCTGTGGTTATTCCTTGGGCGTGGAGGCATTAATATTAGCATGTGGGGCAGAAGTAGAACAGATAAGGGCTCACGTGGATGCTTGAGGCAGTGACGGGTGGAAACACAGGGCGTCAGGAAAGGGGTTGATGGTGGTAGGTAGTTAAGGCCAGATTGCAGAGGACATTGACTGATAGGCTGAGGAGTTTGTCCTTTTTCCTTATGGGTCAGTGATTCTCAAACTTTGCCCTCAAGGAATACTGCCATTTCAGGAGCTGGGCTGGGGATGGTACTGTGAACGGTCTTTTCCTGATTTACAGGAAAAAAAATAATAGAATTTCCCAATCTAAGTCTTTCTTGCATACGTTTTTCTAAAACTTTGGTTGCTGCTATGTCGTCTTAATATAAGTAGATTCCAAAGTGAATGAACAGGTAGCAAATAGATATTAACTAAGGAGGTCAGCAGCCACTGACCCTCCACAGCTTTTGTTCAGTGGACATGTGTTGAATTCTTAAAAATGCTCTCTGCTGGTTGTTCTGTTCCTTGTTTGTATGTTAGAATTAAACATGTCAGTATATCCAGAATGTTCCACAAATAGCTGCATATGATGTCTTGAGGCCCTGCCACCTGAACAGGTCTTAAGAAGCACCCTCCGGGCAACAGGGAGATACTGACATATATAGAGGAAGGCCTGTAACCTGATCTGGAGGAATAACATAACCTAGAGGAATAAAATAACCTGGCAGTGTGTACAGGATGGAGGGAGGGAGGAGGAGAAGATGGAAGTGATTAGGAGGCTGTTGCAGGAATCCTCCGGCCTTATGTCCCGGATGGGCTTGGCTGAAAGCTCTTTGGGTACAGAATGGGTCCCCTGAGACTGTGGAAATGGGTCCGGTGCTGTGGGCGAGGCTGGCAGAGACTGGGACTCTTCCTCCCAGGACAGAGTGGGAGCCATGCTGCCGGCAGAGCCTGGGCGTGTCTGTACTGGGCTGGGGGGCTTTGAATGAAACCTCAGCCATAAGTGCTCTCTTTGCTGTCTTTCTGAAAGGGATAGTCAGCTTGGTTGCGTTTCACACTGTCTCTCACGGGGGTAAGAGGGGTTTTTGTTTTGGTCCACATAAAAGCGTGCTTAAGAGGCTGGGAAACGCGGAGAACACTATTGATTGTAACAGATGGATTTGGTTAGCTGTTGCTGAACTAAAGGAGACTTGACTGATAACCTGTAAAAAAAAGCCCATATAGGGTGATATAATGCCACAATTCGTATAGCCCTAGGGTTTTAAAAATACTTTATGGGAAACCCAAATGAAGAAGAGTTGCTGATAATCCTTGGTTTATAAAAGCACTTTCATGTAAGTTACTCCAAGAGGTGGAAAAGGTAGGAAACAGTGAAGAAGTCAGGGTCTCAGGAGAGGTGATTTGCCCCAAGGCACAAAGCAGATGGTAGAGGTAGAACACAAACCAGAATTTCGGCAAATGTTACTTGTTAAGAACCTACTAGGTGCATTGTATATCCTTCTCTAATACTGTGATCCCCAAATGGGGTATCATTAACCCCTACTTTCTGGCTGAAGAAATGGGCTGAGAGGTAACCGAGCAGAGGCAGTAATTGAGATGTGGAACCTAAGCTGACTCCAGGTTTGGAGGGCTTGGCCTTTGCACCGTGCCAGGCTGCCCCCCAGCATCTAACAGCTTCTCCAGGACTTATCCTCTGGCTTGCACTGCCTCAAAACAGCAAGCTCGTCATTAGAAACATGGATGTGTGATGGAATTAGGAATTTATTGGGAAGGAAGCTGGCATTTACCTTCTTTGGTGCCCGACTGGTGAGCAGTCAGGCCATGGTGAGGTTTTACTTGTCTGGGCTTCACCTTCTTTGCCTACCACAACTGGTCACGTGGTTAAAGGCAGCTTACTGCTGCCTTTTTGTGGACTCAAGTCCAGCTTGGAGGGCTGTTTCCCTTCCCAGCGTGGGGCCTGCACGGGGAACATTGGGGTCTGGGACCTGGGGACCACAGGAAGGGCTGAGCACTGAGTGGGCTGGTCACCAGGACCCTTGGATTCTTGTCCTTGTTCTGATATGGTCTCAGAGGTACCCTGGCCACATTCCTTCTCCTTTTAGCCTTCATTTTCCTCATCTGTAAAACGGCAAATTGCACTTGGTAATCTTCCAAGATATCTTCAAGCTTTGACCTGTGTGAATGTGTTGGCAGATATCAAGCAGCTTAGGTAAATGGAGACAGTAACCACTTTTGAGAGCTTTTTATGCCCAAGATGCTGTGCTGAGGGCTTTACAGACATTATATTTCATTTAAGCTTCATAACCCCACAAGGTATAGTAGTATTCTCCATTCTCCAGTTGAGAAAACTGAAGCCTACAGAGCTTAAAACATTTGCCAAAGGATTCATAGCTAGTGAGTGGTGACCTTGGGCCAAAGTTTACTCTCAACCACATGCCATATCCTGAGTCCCTCTTTGGGAACACAGAGGATGTACCTAATCCAGCCTGACTGGGGCAGGCTGAAGTGGAGGGGAGCAAGATGAGACAGCTAAGCCGAGCTCAGAAGGACCAGTCAGAATCAACCCATAAAGAAATGTATCCCAGGCAAAAGGCCCAGCGTGAACAAGGCACGGAAGCACCAAGAACGTGACACACTCTGGACCCCAATCCCTCAGTCCCCTTTTAACCTGATTCCTCCATTCTAAAACGTTCCTTGCCGAGGGAAGTAGGGGGTCTTTGTACTAGAATCTGGATCTAGTCTGCACACTGGCTATCTTTTGTGGCACTTAGCAAACCCAGGTCCAAGAACCCCATGCCTCTTCTTTATGCAGTGGAGGTGGAGGTGAGCCTACCTAGATGTGAGGCTAATTGATGTTGGGGAGGGTCCTAGAGCGCTTGGTGAAAGGTGCCCTGTAAATCTCGGACACTGAAGAATTCTGCCACATTCATCACAGTGTTTAATGTCCTGATTGATCTCCAGGGTAGTCCATTTCATTTGCTTGTTTCAGGATGAATAGGCAGCCTGCTCCCCTATGCTATATAGCCTGGGGCTCTGCGTAAAATTATGCCAGCCCTGTCTCTTTGGTAGCTTGCAATAAATTTAGCGGCAAATGTTCCATCATTTTCTTTGGATAATTAAATTAACTATTAACCAGGAGACAATACTAAACTTCTCAGTGCTGGAGCAAAAAAAAAAAAAAAAAAATTCCAGAGTAGATATGAATTCATCACTCAGTTTATGCCATGGAAATGTATGTTTTTGGCTTGTACTGGAAAAGGGAGAGGAAAGCAGATAAGGTGGCTCCTGTCTGGGGAACAACAGTGCTGTAACTTGGGGTGACTCCAGGGCATTACTTACAGGGGAACCAGTGGGGATACAGTGCCTGAGCTGGCTACTGGGGCTGGGGGGTGGGGCACACGTCCTCTCAGCACCCATCTACCACCCTCTCCCCACATCAGACTATCAGTGGCAGCAAATGAAATAGCTGAGCATCTCCTGGGAAGCCTTCCCCAGAAGTGCTGAACGTGGGTAGGCAGTGAAACACCCCAGGCATCCATTATTAATAAGGATGGTTTCTGTTTGTGTCTCCCTTGAAACATTCTCAAAGGGCTTTCCCTTCCATTATGTCATTAGCTATCCCAGCAACCCTCACGGGGATGGGGGCGGAGGGGACGAGAGTTATTATTCCTGCTGTACAGGGTGAGGAAGCAGGTCCAAGGATTCGCTTGGAGCCATGTAGCAAACCAGAAACAGAGCTGGGCTGAGAATCCAGGGCTTTGGCACACCCTGTACGCACCACAGCATCTGAGATGGAGGGTGGAGGTGGAGTGATCCAGACTTCTCTCCTGCCCTGAGATGTCCTTTCAAAACCTGGGGTTAACTCCCAGGGTTGTTGGGTATCCTTGTTAAGCAACTCTGTGCAAGTGTCCTATTGACTTGTTAGTAAGATACTTGGTTTTTAAGAAGGCTTCCTTGGACCTCATCTTATCTGAGGCTCTCCCCAGCTCACAGAGTGTATGGCCCCACCTTTAGTCTCTTTAGAGATGAGAAAATTACACCAGAGAGGAACGGAGGCAGCACCAGTCAGGAGCTTGGAGTCAGAAAGGTGTTCCTGAGCTGAGAGTCACTGATGGAATAAACACCCACCACGCCAAAGAGAATTCCTGGCCACCAGCCTCTAATTGTCCAGGGTCTGTGAAAAACCCCAGTCTGTGTGACTTGATCTGAAAAACCAGGGTTTGGGCTGGAGGACTTGCCCAGGGCTGACTGGAGAGGGGCCAGTTGTGTCATTCAGGGAAGGTCTTACAGCTCCCCAGTCCTGGGTGGACTTAGAGCCAGGCCTGCAGGTCTCTGGCCAAGCTGCCTTGGGGGCTGGCCACCAGTACTGGTGGCTCTCAGCCTTGCCTTCGCTGCCAGGTTTGGCAGGTCAGGGTGGCACCCTGGCCACAGGATTGGCTCCTCTCCAGCTTCGTGGCAGGGCGGAGCCAGGAGGCTGGCCCTGTGGAAGGAGCCACAGGGCTCTGCAGAGGGGGTGGGCGGGTCCCTCCAGCCTGAGGGGCCACGTAGGCTGATTTCTCTCTCTGGCTCTCCTGACGACACCTGGTTTATTTCCCCACAGTTCGTTTCACCATATCCAGCATGGCATCTAACCTAGACAGACCTGGGTTTGAATCCTGCCAGTAGTTTAGCTGTATGCCCTTGGGCAAGTCATTTAATTAATCATTCTGTGTCTGTTTTCTCCTCTGTAAAGCAGGGAAAACAGCACCCAGTTTGCAAGGCTGTGATCAAGACCCATCACAGACCCAAAGAACACCCATCACAACAGGAAATGAATAAATGGGAGCCATTACTGTTATCACCCTCTTGTTGGCTTATAGGAGACAGCAGCTGTTACCAGACCCTCCTGTCTCCTGGGAGATTACCAGAGTGGGCTCTCTGAATGGGCTGACGAGCAAGGGGAGCTATTTCCCAGAGCTGCAAACCTCCCAGGGAGTGCTCAGGCTCCATCTCCACCGGTCCCCAGCTGCCCGCCAGCCATAACTCTGGGCTGTGGCACCCGGGGGAACCGTGAAAGCCAAAGCTTTTACTCTCCACCTCCTGCACTTCAGGCTGTGAGAGACTGCCCTGCGCCTGTCCTCAGGTGAGTGGCTTCCTCTGTCTGTGTGCACCCTCTAACTCGGTGACTGTAGACTGTTCTCAGAGAGGTGGGACCACCTCTCGGCATCTCTGTCCCCAGTCTTCATCTGCTTGTGCGGCAGTTCTAACACTGCTACTGCCTGTTCAAGCAGGAAGGCAACAGTGAATGCTCAGGCAGAATTCCACCTCACAGCAATTTGTAAATACCCTGAGAAACCAGCTTTTAAAAGTGGAGGTCTTCTAGGTGGGGAAACTGAGGCAGAGAGCAGGGGCCACTTGCCTAGCATCTTACCCCATTGCTTTCCTCCCTGTCCTGTGGTTTTCTCTGCAGTAGAAGTCCACAGCAGAGGCGGTGCCAGCTAGGAGCTGGGTTTCAGCTCTGGCACAGGACGGGCTCATTTACCTGTTTGGGTAGCCAGCACTAGCCCATGAGCTGGGGTGACGGGAAGTCAGCAAAGAAGGCATCACAGCTTAGCAAGTTGGGCCTGGCCGAGGAGGGTAGCTGTTTCTAGTCCAGCAGGTGCAGACCGCTAATAACAGACCCTGCTGACTCCTGCCCTAGAGATTATAAATCAGGTAATGCCCTCCAGCCCATCATGTGACAAAACCTAAGAGTGACCACTTTACTTCCAAAGGCTCTAAAACGGGAGTCCTAGCACCTAGCACACTGCCAGGCAGATTTGGGCTCCAGTTTCAGTGCCTCTCTTATTAGTGTTTGACCTCAGAGAAGTTTCTTAAACCTCTCAGCCTTGGGTGCTACACCTGTAAAATGGGCCGTGTTACCACCTCACAGGGTCATCAGAAGGTTACAGGAGCCCAAGTGTGTAGAGGCCTTACAGAGTGCTCAGTAATGGAAGCTGTAACTATGCTGCTGGTGACTGGAATGCCTCAGATTACACCCCAAAACGGCTTGGTTGGACACTGCCCCCTTTAATATCTTTTTTGACAGGTGCTGATCTCCCCACAAATCATGAAGGTGTTCTTTGTCTGCATGTGGTAATTTCCCTCCTTTTTTTCCAATTCAGCCGTCTTTCCTGAGTGACTCCGTGCCCAAGCCTGTGGCCTTACGCGGGCTCTAGGGTTTTAGTGGGACTCGGGCCTGATCCCTGATCTTGAGGACCAAGGGGACGCAGATGCTGACCAAGCCAGGGGATCACTGACTGCACTGTCAGGGTGAGTCCAAGGGGCCACAGGAGCTGGGAGGACACCCTGACCTACTAGTGAGACACATGAGTAGTGAGAACCTGCACACACACGGAGGGGAGAAAGAGCAGGTTGGGAGGGGCGGCCAGGGGGCAGGCAGGTGAGCTCATTTAGGAGTTGTGACCCCACCAAGAAACTCAGTTGAGGCAATGGGAGCCCTTGAAATGAAAAAAATTACCTTCCCTTTTTCTTCTGGACATGGAAAATGAAACATAGTGGTCATAAAAATCCCTTGGAGGCTTTTCAGCAAGGGAGACAGTGACCAGGCTCAGCAGCCCGGGTGGGGACACACTGATTGGAGGCGGGTGGAGCCAGAGCTGGGCCTGGGCCTTAGCAAGGCTGTGATGATGGGGTCTGGGGCAGGTGACTTGGAGTGCAGAATGGCCAGCGTTCCTTGACTGCTTGTGGGGGATGAGAAGGGAGCCAACATTCATTCACGTTCATGGCTGGGTGGATGGTGGTGCCCTGGCTGGGAACCCGGGAGGAGGCGCAGGCTGCGGGCAAGATATCTTGCTCAGCTTTGGACCTGCTAAGTTCAAGATCCCTGAGGGATGGAGCCCTGGGTCAGTGAGCTGCGTCTGGGAGTTGTCAGCAAGGAACCCAGTATTCTGAGCTCCATTTTGGTGGGGAGATGAGGGAAGGGAAGGTACTAGTTGACAGTCACACAGGCAGGCAGTGTGAGCGCTTTCCTCCCGGGGTCCAGGGCTCCTTCCACTCTATAACGGCCTCGGGGACACCAGAGAGGGGTTGGGGCTCCCTGGGTTGGTTTTCAAGGCCAACTCGAACCCAAACAAGCTACGCTGGGGTCCTCACTTGGACTAGCAACCAAAGGAACACCTCTGCCAACTGGAAGTCTCAGTGCAGGTGGTTTTTATTATTAAAGCCAAGATTGGAAAATGGCTGTCCCCCCACCCCCCTGACCCTCCCACCCACCTTCAGATCCATCCCTTTATGTCCTGTGAAGGTGAAAACTAGATTTGTCTTGAAAAGACTCTCAGAAATGCTCATGCCTAAATGAGAGAATGAGGACAAATGAAATAGGCTCAGATGGTGGTCTGTGTGTGATTGTGTTGGCTCCACCCAGGATTCCTGGAAAAGACGGCTTGGGGTTGGGGCTGGATAGCCCCTGCTCACAGTGCTGTTCCCGGGGGTCCGGGGTGGGCATCAGGAACAAAGGCAACGGAAGAGGCTGAGCTGGCCCCCGCACTCTGCCCTGCTGAAGCTGGGCCACAGGCTGGTTTTTGTAAAAGTGGTTTAAAAAAACCCCAGCCACGAGCACCACCCTCCCCTGAGCAGGGTGAGAGGAGGCGCCAGCTCTGGGCTTTGAGGTCTGAGGCGTGTGGCCTCCTGGCCTGGCGTCACCTCCCTGGAGGCAGGCAGCACCCTGAGGGAGGCCAGGGGGGCTCCTGGGCCCCTTGTGTGGCCCCGGTAGCCTCCAGGGCCCTGGGAGAGCGTGAGACGGCTGGCTGCCCCGCTCCCTCCCAGCCTGCCCGGAGGCTCTAGGCTTCAGGGACCCTGTGCAACTTTTGCTCTTTGGATTCCAAAGATCTGAACTTCTCCTCCAGCACAGGTGCAGCAGGCTGGAAATGGATGACAGGCTTGATCTGAAAGACAGTGAAGCCCTCCTGGTTCTTCTGGTTGAACAGACTTACCCTGTGCTCCAGCTCGGGGCTGGTTTGGGCCAAGCCCGCTGTGCTGGGCCGGGCAAGGGAGGCTGGGTCCAAGGCCCTCCGGGATGGGCAGGGGTCCTCTGACAGGGAGGACAACAGTTCCTGGACTGTGGCCTCTGCCGTCTCCTGCTGAGGTGGTGGCGGCAGTGGCGGCAGTGGCAGGGGGGAGGGGCTAGGCTCAGAGGACGGCTCCTCGCGGGCGGTGCTGCAGTCCATGGAGGAGCCCAGCGTCTGGCTGCTGTCACTCTGTGCCTGGGTGACGGAGCCGTGAGTGGAGCGGGAGGCGCTCTCAGAGGTGGCGCTGGCGCAGGTACCATCGCTGCCAAGCTTCAGGGGCACATCGACAGAAAAGAGGTCAGAGGAGATGGGCTGGTGGATGTCTATGGCCGCCGTGGTGACCACGCACACAGCTGGCTCTGGGGCACCGCTGTCTGCAAGGAAGGAGGGGATGTGGGTCACACTCCGCCCTTGCCACACCTCTGCGTGCCCTGATGGGGGCGGGTCTAGGAATGGGGCTGGACGGTGGGCAGTGAGTGTGAATGGGCTTTGCTGGGAGACGTCTTGGTAGGCGGTCCAGTTGTCCAATAGTCACTGACCGCCCTGAGGGAGGATTATGCCTCCCCATCTTGCTGAACTCAAGTGCGGACACGTGACGTGACTTGGCCAATCATCTGTGAGAACTGACCAGTGGCATTTCCCAGAGAAGCTATGTAAACCAGACGTGCTTTGCTCTGGCAGTCAACACTGTTCTGGAAGGGGTGACAGGTGTTCTGCCTGCTGGGTGCTAGAGTAAAGATGACAGCCTGGGCACAGAGCCCCTGGCCAGTGTGCCATGGGCCTTTGTTGATTTATTTAAACCACACAGATGTGGGGTTATTGCCACTGTGGCATAACCTAGCCCATCCTAACTCAGAAAGCATGGTGTGCCACGACAAGGAATTTGAATTTCATGGTCAGAGGGGGTCAGAGTTTTAAATGGGTCCAGTGTGATAGTGACATGACCAGAGCTGTGCCTTCAGAAGACTGATTAATCTCTATATGATGCATTGTAGGGGGAGGGTGGAGGACGCCTCAAAATGTCTTTTCTCTAAGTGAGAAGTATCAAGGGGCTGAATCATAGTGGGTGTAGTGTGGTCAAGGTTTCTCTCTAAAGTGGTGGGGAGACTGTACTGGGAGATGGTGGTCTTTGAGATCAGCAGGTTAGATAAGGCTTTGGAAGAGGAGACAGAAGAGGGAGTCTAGCCTTACAACGGAGTTTACCAGGATTTAAGGGCTGTGAAACCCAAACTACAAGATTCAAGACATTGGCTAAGGAGAAACAAGACGTTGAAGGACTGAGTATTATTTTTAAACTCAACCTTTTCCATAAGTGAAGACCACTAGGTCCCCTAAGACTTTCTGAAGTGCAAGAATGAAACATAAATCAAGCAAGGACATGCCCAATGCCTGTGGCTTCTCGAGCCCAATTACGCTGCTATCTCACCCCCATCATGCTCATCCTGAAAGGTTCTCAGGTTGGGAGGCGCTGAGGTCACTTAGACGTCTAGATTCCAGCCCCCTTCCATTCCAGGGTCGCCCACGCAGCTCTCTTTGGCGATCCCAGAGCATTCCCACCCCGGCATCCACAGCTCTAGCGCTAGAGTTTGCTGGGAGCCTTGAACCCTGCCTGCAGTTATGGTTCACAGGTGCTGGGAGATGGACAGCCAGGTCGAGTTGTCCCTAGCCTGGATGTTAGGGGTTGCCAGGGTTACCTCTGGCACAGGGCCACACAGAAGTTCTGGTACATGCAGAACAGCCGCCGACACACACTTACCACTGCTGGGCCCATTGTAGTACTGGCTGATGTAGCTGTTCATGTCATCTTTCACTGCAGCTTCTATGGAGGTGGGGACAGAGAAGGGTGAGTGTGATGGTAAGCCAGAGAGTCCAAGAGGCAGGGGCTGTGGCCGGCTCTCGCTCCTCCCCCAGTATTCCTGCCCCTGCCCCCCATTACCACGAGGGGAGGCAGGCACTTGTCTCCCACAAGCTCTCTGACGCTTTGATCCTCCGTGGGGGACTGCATATCTCATCTGCCCCAGGGCTGGGCTGGACTGGGTATCAGGGAGCATCTCCAGCTTGCTGTGTGGTATGTACAGGCCCTTTCCTTCTCTGTCCTCAGTTTCCCCCTCTCTGAGATAAGGGGTGTGGAAATAGTTCCTCAGGGCCTTCCCTGCCTGGATGTCCTGAGTCTCTGAATCCATCTGAGGTTCTCAGGGTCACCGGGAATGCTGTCCTCAGTGCAAAAGCCTCAAAGCCCCATTTGCAGCCACACACAGCCAGGTGCTGATCATCAGCGACAGCCCCCTCGGTCTTCCACGCTGTACAGGAAAGGACATGGGCGCTGGGCATGCCCACCCCCTACACTGTTCCCAGCACATGGTAAGTGCTCACTAAACAGTTATTGAATGAATAACAAATGAGAAGGTGTAAAGCTGTCCAGGTCAAGAGAGATGGTAGGGGAACAGGGTCTCAAAGAAATGTTGGTTCATTTTCCTGAAGGGGTGGGGAAGGAATGGAGAGAGGAGAGGTGAGAACTTCACAGAGAGGCCTGCCCATAGGAGGAAAAGCAGATGACAGGAGACCCCAAAAGCCATCCTAAGGAGCTTAGCTTTGCCTCAAGTACAGTGAGGAGCCACCGGAAAGTGTGAACATGGTCAGGTGTGAGTCACTCCCAAGGTTGTGGAGAGAGTGGCTGGGAAGGTGTCAGACTTTAAGACAGGAGAACAGAGACCACAGTGCCCGGGTGAGGAAGACAGGCCCTGAGGGAGGCTGGGTGGTGCCTGATGGGGCAGAAGGGAAGGACTGGGGTCCACACCCCAAGAAGCCATGGTCTGCAGGTGATTGGGCCTGATGCTTTCTGTGCCCACCTTCCTGGGCACACCTGAGATGGCTGCAGAAGCCAGTCTGCCCTGACACTGGGAGACTAGGTGGCAGCACACACAGCAACCTGGCTCTTAAAAGCTTTTTTGGCCTCTTTTGATCGTTAAATGCCTGTGGTCATTTCATTTTTTTTTTAAATGAAAAAAGGTGTGTTTTTCACTAATGTCTGAGCTGAGGGAGGGGCCCCAGGCTGGCTCCAGGCCCTGCTTCAGGATCAACCAGCAACACTCCCTCAGAATCAGACAGCAACACTCTTCTCCATGGTCCTTCATAATTTATGTTGTAAATGCTGTCTAGCCCTGCAGGCCACCCTGGGTAGTGGGAGGTGGGAGGTTCTGGTCTCTTATCATCTTGGTTTTATCCTGAGGCCATGGCAGCAGGCACCTGTGATGGGGCTGTAGAGGGCCATGTGACATGGGCAGGACAATGAACTCAGCTAAAGTATCCACAGACCCATGAATCCCAAAGGGACCACTCTCAGGGGGTGGCCTGGAGTGAATGAGAAAAACCCAGAGCCTGGGCTCTTGCGCCCACCATGGGAACCTGGGCACGTCACAGCCCCTCTCTGGGCCTCAGTTTCTTTATCTGTACCACGAGGGGGCCAGCGGGGCTCTTAGAGATTGCAACAGCCGGCTCCCAACCCCTCTGCTAGCCCTGAAGTTCCAAGAGGTGGAGTCAGAGCAGAGTGGGAAGGGACCGGAGGCATCTGAGCTGTGTCCCGAACCCCCAGTGCAGGAATCACCTCAACATCTGCCTGACGGGGGGCTCTCCCCACCAGGGCCTGTGCACCTCAGGGAAGGGGACTCCTACCTCTTTGGTGAGCAGCTCTAATAATCAGGGTCATATCACTGATGAACATAGATGCAAAAATCCTCAACAAAATACTAGCAAACAGAATCCAACAGCACATTAAACGGATCATACACCATGATCAAGTGGGGTTTATTCCAGAAATGCAAGGATTCTTCAATATA
Organism: Delphinapterus leucas; assembly: GCF_059928025.1. NCBI lineage: Eukaryota > Metazoa > Chordata > Mammalia > Artiodactyla > Monodontidae > Delphinapterus > Delphinapterus leucas. The sequence continues at coordinate 61,971,170 of NC_143130.1, read as the reverse complement.
CGCAAATCAATCAACATGATACACCATATTAACAAACTGAAGGAGAAGAAGCATATGATCATCTCAATAGATGCAGAGAAAGCTTTTGACAAAATTCAACACCCATTTATGATAAAAACCCTGCAGAAAGTAGGCATAGAGGGAACTTTCCTCAACATAATAAAGGCCATATATGACAAACCCAGCCACAGCCAACATCGTCCTCAATGGTGAAAAACTGAAAGCATTTCCACTAAGATCAGGAACAAGACAAGGTTGCCCACTCTCACCACTCTTATTCAACATAGTTTTGGAAGTTTTAGCCACAGCAATCAGAGAAGAAAAGGAAATAAAAGGAATCCAAATCGGAAAAGAAGAAGTAAAGCTGTCACTGTTTGCAGATGACATGATACTATACATAGAGAATCCTAAAGATGCTACCAGAAAACTGCTAGAGCTAATCAATGAATTTGGTAAAGTAGCAGGATACAAAATTAATGCACAGAAATCTCTGGCATTCCTATACACTAATGATGAAACTTCTGAAAGTGAAATCAAGAAAACACTCCCATTTACCATTGCAACAAAAAGAATAAAATATCTAGGAATAAACCTACCTAAGGAGACAAAAGATCTGTATGCAGAAAATTATAAGACACTGATGAAAGAAATTAAAGACAATACAAATAGATGGAGAGATATACCATGTTCTTGGATTGGAAGAATCAACAAGTAGTAGATTGCTACTACTCAAAGCAATCTACAGATTCAATGCAATCCCTATCAAACTACCACTGGCATTTTTCACAGAACTAGAACAAAAAATTTAACAATTTGTATGGAAACACAAAAGACCCCGAATAGCCAAAGCAATCTTGAGAACGAAAAACGGAGCAAGAGGAATCAGGCTCCCTGACTTCAGACTATATACTACAAAGCTACAGTAATCAAGACAGTATGGTCCTGGCACTAAAACAGAAAGATCAATGGAACAGGATAGAAAGCCCAGAGATAAACCCACACACATATGGTCACCTTATCTTTGATAAAGGAGGCAGGAATGTACAGTGGAGAAAGGACAGCCTCTTCAATAAGTGGTACTGGGAAAACTGGACAGGTACATGTAAAAGTATGAAATTAGATCACTCCCTAACACCATACACAAAAATAAGATCAAAATGGATTAAAGACCTAAATATAAGGCCAGAAACTATCAAACTCTTAGAGGAAAACATAGGCAGAACACTCTATGACAGAAATCACAGCAAGATCCTTTTTGACCCACCTCCTAGAGAAATGGAAATAAAAACAAAAATAAACAAATGGGACCTAATGAAACTTAAAAGCTTTTGCACAGCAAAGGAAACCATAAACAAGACCAAAAGACAACCCTCAGAATGGGAGAAAATATTTGCAAATGAAGCAACTGACAAAGGATTAATCTCCAAAATTTATAAGCAGCTCATGCAGCTTAATAACAAAAAAACAAACAACCCAGTCCAAAAATGGGCAGAAGACCTAAATAGATATTTCTCTAAAGAAGATATACGGACTGCCAACAAACACATGAAAGAATGCTCAACATCACTAATCATTAGAGAAATGCAAATCAAAACTACAATGAGATATCACCTCACACCAGTCAGAATGGCCATCATCAAAAAATCTAGAAACAATAAATGCTGGAGAGGGTGTGGAGAAAAGGGAACCCTCTTGCACTGTTGGTGGGAATGTAAATTGATACAGCCACTGTGGAGAACAGTATGGAGGTTCCTTAAAAAACTACAAATAGAACTACCATATGACCCAGCAATCTCACTACTGGGCATATACCCTGAGAAAACCATAATTCAAAAAGAGTCGTGTACCAAAATGTTCATTGCAGCTCTATTTACAATAGCCCAGAGATGGAAACAACCTAAGTGTCCATCATCGGATGAATGGATAAAGAAGATGTGGCACATATATACAATGGAATATTACTCAGCCATAAAAAGAAATGAAACTGAACTATTTGTAATGAGGCGAGTAGACCTAGAGTCTGTCATACAGAGTGAAGTAAGTCAGAAAGAGAGAGACAAATACTGTATGCTAACACATATATATGGAATTTAAGAAAAAAAATGTCATGAAGAGCCTAGGGGTAAGACAGGAATAAAGACACAGACCTAGTAGAGAATGGACTTGAGGATATGGGCAGGGGGAAGGGTAAGCTGTGAGAAAGCCAGAGAGAGGCATGGACATATATACACTACCAAATGTAAGGTAGATAGCTAGTGGGAAGCAGCCTCATAGCACAGGGAGATCAGTTCGGTGCTTTGTGATCGCCTGGAGGGGTGGGATAGGGAGGGTGGGATGGATGGAGACGCAAGAGGGAAGAGATATGGGCACATATGTATATATATAACTGATTCATTTTGTTGTAAAGCAGAAACTAACACACCATTGTAAAGTAATTATACTCCAATAAAGATATTAAAAAAAATAATATAATCAGGTTCATCTGTGCTCAACACAGTCAGTGTGCCTGACCCTCTAGCTCCAAGGAACACAGTCAGGGCCTCCTAGGGACGTCCACTCCTTGGTCAGGCAGCCAGTCTCTGTCTCCTCAGGAAGAGCCTGCTATGTGAAGCCTTGCAGATCCTGCCCCCACAGGTACGAAGGCTAAGCCCATTTCTACTCACAGTCTGTATGACAGAACTTCCAGCACTTAAAAAGCCCTCACATCCCTCCTGAGAATTCTCTTCTGAGAAACCCCTGTCCATTTTTCACCCCTCCCCAGTTTTCCAGCCTCTCCACTCTGAAGCTTTCACTGTGGGCTCTAGATGAGACCAAGATGGGGGGAGGAGTAGAGAGGAGGGAGCTAGCGTTTACTGTGCCCTTCAATGCTCCAGACTGCAGGTTCGGCACTTCACACACCAACCTCCTTTAATCCTCACTGCTGTCCTGCAAGGCTGGGATTGTTCAACAGATGGGTCCTTCCCAAGATCCGGTGTGATCATTCCCCTAATGCAGCCTAACCTCCTCCAAGTGGGCTTAGCAACCACCCTACTCTGCTGACTCACGAGCTCGTGGCCAACATCAATGCCCAGGTCTTCTCTGCAGGAGCTGGGGTCAGGCCAGCCAGGCCTTTGCCATTCTGTAGCTGTGTAACCCCCCTCCGCCAGAGGACTTCATGTTTATCATCTCAGGCAAATGTCAGCTTGCTGGTTTCAGCCCAGAGCCTGCTGAAAGCATTCTGAATCTTGATTCAGTCTACTAAGGTATTCTCTCTCTCTCTCCTGTCTCAGTGTTGACTATTTGAGGATGCTGACATCTTCATCCAAGCCATTGATAAAAATAACGTAGGCCAGGTGACCTTCAGCCCAGATATCTCTCCTGAGCTTTTGACTTGTCTGGCCAACTGGACAGCTTCACCTGGATGACCTCCAGCTACCTCTGACTCAACATGTCCAAAATAGAACTCAGTTTCTCCCTCCACCTCCATCTTGGTGAATGGTTCCCTTGCCCACCCAGGCTGGGACCCTGGTCACTTCTCCATGCTTCTTCTCCATCCTTACCAACAATGCAACTGCTGCTGAATCTGACCAGCTGAGGGACCCCAGATACCCTCTGCTATGGCCCATAGTCCAGCCTTAGGTCAGACCTCTTGCTTTCCCCTTTGGACTCTCGTCATGCCTGCGGGATTAATGAATGGGATTGCTCACTCCATGCACATGCCTGACACAGAACCTAGGTCTCCAGGCAGCCACTGCAGGCCTGTCCAATCTGTATTTGCTCCTTCTGCTCCAAACATGTTCCCACACAGGGGCCTCAGAGTGAACTTTTAGACAAGTCAGAGCAAGGCCTGCCCGGGCTTCCCTAGCAGTGCTAATGCTGCCCGCCCACCCCCACCCCCGCCCACCCGTCTCTGCTTCAGGTAGGCCCCCTTCTCCACAACTGACCACTTGGGCTGGAGTTCTGTCCCCATCCACACAGGGGCCCAAGAGCCTTAGAGGGCAGGGGCCACATTTTACTCAGAGTCTCCCCAGCACTTAGCATGGGGCTTGGCGTATACCAGCGGCCAATAAATAGGATGACTGAACAGTGACTATGGCTGGGTCAGGGGCATGCAAGACCTCCCAGGACTATTCCCCTCACCCTCTGAGATGCTCTTTGCACCCTGCAGCACACAGCCTTGCTCTCAGTCCCTGGTACTTCCTGCCCAGAGACTAGTGACTACTGGGTGTCTGGGAGCTTGAGGGGCCGGGAAGAAAGGCAGGCACAGATGCTTGTGGCCAGGAAGAGGCCATCAGTCAGCCTCAACATGGGACTACCCACCTTCCATTTAAGAATAACCCCCTGCCCCACAGTTTGTTTTGATTTGGCACCAAGGAGCCCTAGGGCCATGTAGGAACTGCCTCACAGGGAGACTGGGTTGGCTGACCCTGGAGGGGTAGGAAAGAAGGGTTGGTACAAACACAGGCTCCAGGACAAAAGAGCCCAGATGCCAACCTCAACTGTGCAGACATTTGCTGTGTGGTCTTAGGCAAATCCCTAGCCACTCTGAGCTTCAGCTTCCTCATCTGTAAAATGGGAATAAGAAATATCTACATGCAGGTGAGCTGTATGTTTCACTGAGATAATGAAGGTCAAGTCTAACCTGAGGCTGTTTCTCACCTCCCTGAAAGCCCGGCCCATGGTGCTCCCTGCCAGCCCCAAAGTCTTGGGTCGTTTCTGTGGCAGCTGCTCTCAGCTGCCCAGCACCTTTCTTCCTAGGGTGTGAACATTCTGCGAAGCCATCCTGACTAATCCTCCTAAAGCCGGTCAGGTGCTGTGGTGGCAATGCTCATTATGTGGGGTTTGCTCCTTGGGCAGGGCCCCAACCTGCCCAGCGAGGCAGAGGTGGAGCAAAAGGGTGGTGAGTCAGCTGGGCCTCCCATAGGCGACAGGACTGGCCAGCCTGGGGGTGGGGGTCAGGACTGCACACCCACACGTCCTGTGTAGATCCAGGCCCCAAAGCCCAGAGGGAAGCCCTGATTGCTGGTCGGGACTCCCACTCCCAAACTCCAACTTGCTGCTCCACAGCTCAGCAAGCCTCACTGAGCGGGGACACTACTATTCACTGAGCACCTGCTATGTACCAGGCTGAGGGCAGAGTGTATGACTGAATGTTCAGTTCCTCTCAGTGAAGATGTGCTTCCACTACTATTCTCATTTTGGAAAAATTAGGGTTGAGACACAAGACCAGCTGCATAACTTGTGGGGCCCCTTGTTTAAAAATCATTAAGGTTAGGACTTCCTGGTGGCGCAGTGGTTAAGAATCCGCCTGGCAATGCAGGGGACACGGGTTCAATCCCTGGCCCGGGAAGATCCCACATGCCACGGAGCAACTAAGCCCATGCGCCACAACTACTGAAGCCTGCGTAACTTGAGCCCGTGCTCTGCAACAGGAGAAGCCACCGCAATGAGAAGCCTGCACACCGCAACCAAGAGTAGCCACCGCTTGCTGCAACTAGAGAAAGCCTGTGTGCAGCAACAAAGACCTGATGCAGGCAAAAATAAATAAAATAAATAAACTTGTTTTTTTAAAAAAAGCATTAAGGCTCAGAAATAAACCTACCCATGTATGGTCAACTAATTTACAAACAAGGAGCTAAGAATACACAATGAGCAAAGGACAGTCTCTTCAATAAGTGGTCCTGGGGAAACTGGACCACTCTCTTACACCATAAACAAAAATTTACTCAAAATGGATTAAGATTTGAATGTAAGATACCCTCATCCACCAGAGGGAAGACAGCAGAAGCAAGAAGAACTACAATCCTGCAGCCTGTGGAATGAAAACCACATTCACAGAAAGACACACAAAATGAAAAGGCAAAGGAATATGTACCAGATGAAGGAACAAGATAAAATCCCAGAAAAACAATGAAATGAAGGGGAAATAGGCAACATTCCAGAAAAAGAATTCAGAATAATGGTAGTGAATATGATCCAGGACCTCGGAAAAAGAATGGAGGCAAAGATCAAGAGATGCAAGAAATGTTTAGCAAAGACCTAGAAGACTTAAAGAACATACACCTAGAAGAATTAAATAACAAACAAACAGAGATGAAGAACACAATAACTGAAATGAAAAATACACTAGAAGGAATCAATAGCAGAATAACTGAGGTAGAAGAACAGATAGGTGAACAGGAAGACAGAATGGTGCAATTCACTGCTGCAGAACAGAATAAAGAATGAAAAGAAATGAAGACAGCCTAAGAGACCTCTGGGACAACATTAAATGCACCAACATTCACATTATAGGGGTCCCAGAAGGAGAAGAGAGAGAAGAAGGACCTGAGAAAATATTTGAAGAGACTATAGTTGAAAACTTCCCTAACATGGGAAAGGAAACAGCCACCCAAGTCCAGGAAGCACAGAGAGTCCCAGGCATGATAAACCCAAGGAGAAACATGCCAAGACACATAGTAATCAAATTGACAAAAACTAAAGACAAAGAAAAATTATTAAAAGCAACAAGGGAAATACAACACATAACATAAAAGGGAACTCCCATAAGGTTAACAGCTGATTTCTCAGCAGAAACTCTACAAGCCAGAAGGGAGTGGCATGACATATTTAAAGTGATGAAAGGGAAGAACCTAAAACCAAGATTACTCTACCTGGCAAGGATCTCATTCAGATTTGACAGAGAAATCAAAGACTTTACAGACAAGTAAAAGCTAAGAGAATTCATCACCACCAAACCAGCTCTACAACAAATGCTAAAGGAACTTCTCTAAGTGGGAAACACAAGAGAAGAAAAGGACCTACAAAAACAAATCCAAAACAATTAAGAAAATGGTCATAGGAACATACATATCGATAATTAACTTAAATGTAAATGGATTAAATGCTCCAACCAAAAGACGCAGGCTCACTGAATGGATACAAAAACAAGACCCATATATATATGCTGTCTACAAGAGACCCACTTCAGACCTAGGGACGCATACAAACTGAAAGTGAGGGGATGGAAAAAGATATTCCATGCAAATGGAAATCAAAAGAAAGCTGGAGAGGCAATACTCGTATCAGATAAAATAGACTTTAAAGTAAAGAATGTTACAAGAGGGGCTTCCCTGGTGGCGCAGTGGTTAAGAATCTGCCTGCCAATGTAGAGGACACTGGTTCAAGCCCTGGTCCAGGAAGATCCCACATGCCGGGCAGCAACTAAGCCCGTGTGCCACAACTAGTGAGCCTGCGCTCTGGAGTCCATGAGCCACAGTTACTGAGCCTGCATGCCACAACTTCTGAAGCCCACGCACCTAGAGCCTGTGCTCCGCAACAAGAGAAGCCACCGCAATGAGAAGCCTGCGCACCACAACAAAGAGTAGCCCACACTCGCCACAACTAGAGAAAGCCTGCATGCAGCCACGAAGACCAAATGCAGCCAAAAATAAATTAATTAATTAAAAAAGAATGTTACAAGAGACGAGGAAGGACACTACATAATGATCAAGGGATCACTCCAAGAAGAAGATATAAAAATTATAAATATATATGCACCCAACATAGGAGCACCTCAATACATAAGGCAAATGCTAACAGCCATGAAAGAGGAAATCAACAGTAACACAATAATAGTGGGAGACTTTAACATCTCACTTATACCAATGGACAGATCATCCAGACAGAAAATTAATAAGGAAACACAAGCTTTAAATGACACAGTAGACCAGATAGATTTAATTGATATTTATAGGACATTCCATCCGAAAACAGCAGAATACACTTTCTTCAGTGCACATGGAACATTCTCCAGAATAGATCACATCTTGGGTCACAAATCAAACCTCAGTAAATTTAAGAAAATTGAAATCATATGAAGCATCTTTTCTGACCACAACGCCATGAGATTAGAAATAAACTACAGGGAAATAAACGTAAAAAACACAAACACATGTAACACATGCTAAACAATATGCTAAACAATATGTAACTAAATAACCAAGAGATCACTGAAGAAATCAAAGAGGAAATCAAAATATACCGAGAGACAAATGACAACGAAAACATGATGATCTAAAACCTATGGGATGCAGCAAAAGCAGTTCTAAGAGGGAAGATTATAGCAGTACAATCCTACCTCAAGAAACAAGAAAAATCTCAAATAAACAATCTAATCGTACACCTAAAGGAACTAGAGAAAGAAGAACAAACAAAACCCAAAGTTAGCAGAAGGAAAGAAATCATAAAGATCAGAGCAGAAATAAATGAAATAGAAACAAAGAAAACAATAGCAAAGATCAATAAAACTAAAAGCTGGTTCTTTGAGAAGATAAACAAAATTGATAAACCTTTAGCCAGACTCATCAAGAAAAAGAGGGAGAGGACTCAAATCAATAAAATTAGAAATGAAAAAGGAGAAGCTACAATGGACACCACAGAAATACAAAACATCCTAAGAGACTACTACAAGCAACTCTATGCCAATAAAATGGACAACCTGGAAGAAATGGACAAATTCTTAGAAAGGTATAACCTTCCAAGACTGAACCAGGAAGAAATACAAAATATGAAGAGACCAATCACAAGTAATGAAATTGAAACTGTGATTAAAAATCTTCCAACAAACAAAAGCCCAGGACCAGATGGCTTCACAGGTGAATTCTATCAAACATTTAGAGAAGAGCTAACACGCATCCTTCTCGAGGAAGGAACACTCCCAAAACTCATTCTACAAAGCTACCATCACCCTGATACCAAAACCAGAGAAAGATACTACAAAAAAAGAAAATTACACACCAATATCACTAATGAATATACATGCAAAAATCCTCAACAAAAAACTAGCAAATAGAATCCAACAACACATTGAAAGGATCATACACCATGATCAAGTGGGATTTATCCCAGGGATGCAAGGATTCTTCAGTATACACAAATCAATCAGTGTGATACACCATATTAACAAACTGAAGAATTAAAACCATATGATCATCTCAATAAATTCAGTAAAAGCTTTTGACAAAATTCAACACCGATGTATGATAAAAACTCTCCAGAAAGTGGGTATACAGGGAACCTACCTCAACATAATAAAGGTCATATATAACAAACCCACAGCAAACATCATTCTCAATGGTGAAAAACTGAAAGCATTTCCTCTAAGATCAAGAACAAGACAAGGATGTCCACTCTCACCACTAGTATTCAACATAGTTTTGGAAGTTCTAGCCACAGCAGAGAAGAAAAAGAAATAAAAAGAATACAAATTGCAAAAGAAGTAAAATTGTCACTGTTTGCAGATGACATGATACTATGCATAGATAATCCTAAGGATGGCATCAGAAAACTACTAGAGGTAATCAATAAATTTGGTAAAGTTGCAGGATACAAAATTAATACACAGAAATCTCTTGCATTCCTATACACTAACAACGAAAGATTAGAAAGAAAAATTAAGGAAACACTCCCATTTACCATTGCAATGAAAAGAATAAAATATCTAGGAATAAACCTACCTAAGGAGGTAAAGGACCTATACTCAGAAAACTATAAGACACTGATGAAAGAAATCAAAGATGACCCAAACATATGGAGAGACATACCATGTTCTTGGATTGGAAGAATCAATATTGTGAAAATGACTATACTACGCAAAGCAATTTACAGACTCAATGCAATCTCTATCAAATTACCAATGGCATTTTTTACAAAACTAGAACAAAAAAAACCTTAAAATTTGTATGGAGACACAAAAGACCCCAAATAGCCAAAGCAATATTGAGAAAAAAAAACAGAGCTGGAGGAATCAGACTCCCTGACTTCAGACTATACTATAAGGATACAGTAATCAAGACAATATGGTACTGGCAAAAAACAGAAATATAGATCAATGGAACAGGATAGAAATCCCAGAGATAAACCCACGCACCTATGGTCAACTAATCTATGACAAAGGAGGCAAGGATATACAATGGAGAAAAGACAGTCTATTCGATAAGTGGTGCTGGGAAAACTGGACAGCTACATGTAAAAGAATGAAATTAGAACACTCCCTAACACCATACACAAAAATAAACTCCAAATGGATTGAAGACCTAAATGTAAGACTGGACACTATAAAACTCTTAGAGGAAAACATAGGAAGAACACTCTTCGACATAAATCACAGCAAGATCTTTTTTGACCCACCTCCTAGAGTAATGGAAATAAAAACAAAAATAAATAAATGGGACCTAATGAAATTTAAAAGCTTTTGCACAGCAAAGGAAACTATAAACAAGATGAAAAGGCAGCCCTCAGAATGGGAGAAAATATTTGCAAATGAATCAATGGACAAAGGATTAATCTCCAAAATATATAAACAGCTCATGCAGCTCAGTATTAAAAAAACAAACAACCCAATCAAAAATGGGCAGAAGACCTAAATAGATATTTCTCCAAAGAAGACATACAGATGGCCAAGAGGCACATGAAAAGCTGCTCAAACATCACTAATTATTAGAGAAATGCAAATCAAAACTACAATGAGGTATCACCTCACACAGGTTAGAATGGACATCATCAGAAAATCTACAAACAACAAATGCTGGAGAGGGTGTGGAGAAAAGGGAACCCTCTTGCACTGTTGGTGGGAATGTTAATTGATACAGCCACTATGGAGAACAGTATGGAGGTTCCTTAAAAACTAAAAATAGAATTACCATATGACCCAGCAATCCCACTACTGGGCATATACACAGAGAAAACCATAATTCAAAAAGACACATGCACCCCAACGTTCACTGCAGCACTATTTACAATAGCCAGGTCATGGAAGCAACCTAAATGCCCATCAACAGACGAACAGATAAAGAAGAAGTGGTACATATATAAAATGGAATATTACTCAGCCATATAAAGGAAAGAAATTGGGTCAATTGTAGAGATGTGGATGGACTTAGAGACTGTCATACAGTGTGAAGTAAGTCAGAAAGAGAAAAACAAATATCGTATATTAATGCATACATGCGGAATCCAAAAAAATGGTACAGATGAACCAGTCTGCAAGGCAGAAATAGAGACACAGATGTACAGAACAAATGTATGGACACCAAGTGGGGGAAAGCAGGGAGAGAGGGTGGTGGTGGGATGAACTGGGAGATTGGGATTGACACATATACACTAATATGTATAAAATAGATAACTAATAAGAACCTGCTGTATAAAAATTAAAATCAGAGTCAAAAAAAAAAAAAAGACTTGAATGTAAAACCTGAAACCATAAAACTCCTAGAAGAAAATATAGGCAGTAGGTAAACTCCTTGACATTGGTCTTGGCAATGCGTTTTTGGATTTGACACTAAAAGCAAAAACAAAAGCAAAAATAACTGGGACTATACCAAATTAAAAAGTTTCTGCACAGGAAAGGAAACCATCAACAAAATGAAAGGCAACTTACCGAATGGGAGAAAATATTCGCAAATCATATCTGATAAGAGTTAATATCCAATATATATAAAGAACTCATACAACTCAATAGCAAAAAATCCAATTAAAAAATGAATCTGAATAGACATATTCCCAAAGAAGACATACAATAAGGCAAAGGTACATGAAAAGGTGCTCAACTTTACTAATCATCAGGGAAATGTAAATCAGAACCACAGAGAGATATCACCTCACACTTGTAGAATGGCTATTATCAAAACGACAAGAGATAACAAGTGTTGGAGAGAAGACAGATAAAAGGGAACCCAAGTACACTGTTAGTGGGAATCTACATTGGTGTAGCCACTGTGGAAAACAGTATGGAGGCTCCTCAAAAAACTAAGAACTACCATATGATCCAGCAATTCTACTCCTTGGTATATATCTGAAGAAAACAAAAACACTAATTTGAAAAGATACATGCACCCCAATGTACATAGCAGCATTATTTATAATAGCCAAGATATGGAAACAACCTAAGTGTCCATCAATAGATGAATGGGTAAAGAAGATGTGATATATACATATACATACATACATACACATATACATACAATGGAATGTTATTCATCCGTAAAAAAGAATGAAATCTTGCCATTTGCAACAACCTGTATGGACCAGAGGGCATTATGCTTAAGTGAAATAAGTCAGACAAAGACAAGGTACGATCTCACTTTTATGTGGAATCTAAAAACAAAACAGGAGGACCTTCAAGATGGCGGAGGAGTAAGACGTGGAGATCACCTTCCTCCCCACAAATACATCAAAAATACATCTACATGTGGAACAACTCCTACAGAATACCTACTGAATTCTGGCAGAAGACCTCAGACTTCCCAAAAGGCAAGATACTCCCCACGTACCTGAGTAGGGCAAAAGGAAAAACAGTGACAAAAGAATAGGGATGGGACCTGCACCTCGGCGAGGGAGCTGTAAAGGAGGAAAAGTTTCCACGCATTAGGAAGCCCCTTCACTGGTGGAAATGGGGGGTAGGCAGGGGGAAGCTTCAGAGCCACAGAGGAGAGCACAGCAAGAGAGGTGCAGAGGGCAAAGCAGAGAGATTCCTGCACAGAGGATTGCTGCCGACCAGCACTCACCAGGCTGAGAGGCTTGTCTGCTCACTCGCCGGGGTGGGTGAGGGCTGGGAGCTGAGGCTTAGGCTTCAGATGTCAGATCCCAGGGAATGGACTGGGGTTGGCTGCATGAACACAGCCTGAAGGGGGCTAGTGCGCCACAGCTAGCCCGGAGGGAGTCTGGGAAAAAGTCTGGAACTCCCTAAGAGTCAAGAGACCATTGTTTTGGGGTGTTCAGAGCACCGCCTAAATGAGCTTGAGAGATGGTCACGAGCCACGGCTATCAGTGTGGACACCAGAGGCGGGCATGAAACGCTAAGGCTGCTGCTGTAGCCACCAAGAATCCTGTGTGCAAGCACAGGTCACTATCCACATCTCCCCTCCCGGGAGCCAGTGCAGCCCGCCACTGCCAGGGTCCCGTGATCCAGGGACAACTTCTCCGGAAGAACACATGGCATGCCCCAGGCTGTTGCAATGTCACGCCGGCCTCTGCGGCCACAGGCTCACCTTGCATTCCGTACCCCTCCCTCCCCCCGGCCTGAGTAAGCCAGAGCCCCCTAATCAGCCATTCCTTTAACCCCCTCCTGTCTGGGCGAAGAACAGATGCCAGAGGGCGACCTACATGCAGAGGCAGGGCCAAATCCAAAGCTGAACCCCAGGAGCTGTGCGAACAAAGAAGAGAAAGGGAAATTTCTCCATGCAGGCTCAGGAGCAGCAGACTAAATCTCCACTATCAACTTGATGTACCCTGCATCTGTGGAATACCTGAATACACAACGAATCATCCCAAAATTGAGGCAGTGGACTTTGGGAGCAACTGTAGACTTGGGATTTGCTGTATGTGACAGACTAGTAACTGATTTTTATGTTTATCTTAGTATAGTTTTTAGCACTTGTTATCACTGGTGGATTTGTTTACTGGTTTGGTTGCTCTCTTTTTTTTTATTACTTTTTATATTTTTTTTATTTTAATAACTTTATTTTAATTTTAAAATTTTTCTTTCATTTTTTTCTCCCCTCTCTTCTGAGCCGTGTGGCTGACAGGGTCTTGGTGCTCCGGCCGGGTGTCAGGACTGAGCCTCTGAGGTGGGAGAGCCAAGTTCAGGACATTGGATCACCAGAGACCTCCCGGCCCCACGTTATATCAATCAGTGAGAGCTCTCCCATATATCTCCATCTCAATACTAAGATCCAGCTCCACTCAATGACCAGCGAGCTCCAGTGCTGGACATCCCATGCCAAACGACTAGCAAGACAGGAACAAAACCCCACCCATTAGCGGAGAGGCTGCCTAAAATCATAATAAGTTCACAGACGCCCCAAAACACACCACTGGATGTGGCCCTGCCCACCAGAAAGACAAGATCCAGCCTCATCCACCAGAACACAGGCACCAGTCCCCTCCAACAGGAAGCCTACACAACCCACTGGACAAACCTTACCCACTGGGGGCAGACACCAAAAACAACAGGAACTACAAACGTGCAGCCTTCAAAAAGGAGACCCCAAACACAGTAAGTTAAGCAAAATGAGAAGATAGAGAAATAAGCAGCAGATGAAGGAGCAAAGTAAAAACCCACCAGACCAAACAAATGAAGAGGAAATAGGCAGTCTACCTGAAAAAGAATTCAGAGTAATGATAGTAAAGATGATCCAAAATCTTGGAAACAGAATGGAGAAAATACAAGAAACATTCAACAAGGACCTAGAAGAACTAAAGAGCAAAAAAGCAATGATGAACAACACAATAAATGAAATTAAAAATTCTCTAGAACAAATCAGTAGCAGAATAATGGAGGCAGAAGAACAGATAAGTGAACTGGAAGATAAAATAGTGGAAATAACTACTGCAGAGCAGAATAAAGAATGAAAAGAATTGTGGACAGTCTCAGAGACCTCTGGGACAACATTAAACGCACCAACATTCGAATTATACGGGTCCCAGAAGAAGAAGAGAAAAAAGAAAAGGATTGAGAAAATACTTGAAGAGATTATAGTTGAAAACTTCCCTAATATGGGAAATGAAATAGTCAATCAAGTCCAGGAAGCACAGAGAGTCCCATACAGGATAAATCCAAGGAGAAACATGCCAAGACACATAGTAATCAAACTATCAAAAATTAAACACAAAGAAAAAATATTAAAAGCAGCAAGGGAAAAACAACAAATAACATACAAGGGAATCCCCATAAGATTAACAGCTGATCTTTCAGCAGAAACTCTGCAAGCCAGAAGGCAGCGGCAGAACATATTTAAAGTGATGAAAGGGAAGAACCTAAAACCAAGATTACCCTACACACCAAGGATCTCATTCAGATTTGATGGAGAAATTAAAACCTTTACATACAAGCAAAAGCTAAGAGAATTCAGCACCACCAAACCAGCTTTACAACAAATGCTAAAGGAACTTCTCTAGCCAGGAAACACAAGAGAAGGAAAAGACCTACAAAAACAAACCCAAAACAATTAAGAAAATGGTAATAGGAACATACATATTGATAACTACCTTAAATGTAAATGGATTAAATGCTCCAACCAAGAGACATAGACTGGCTGAATGGATACAAAAACAAGACCCATATATATGCTGTCTACAAGAGACCCACTTCAGACTTAGAGACACATACAAACTGAAGTGAGGGGATGGAAAAAGATATTCCATGCAAATGGAAATCAAAAGAAAGCTCCAGTAGCAACTCTCATATCAGACAAAATAGACATTAAAATAAAGACTATTACAAGAGACAAAGAAGGACACTACATAATGATCAAAGGATCAATCCAAGAAGAAGATATAACAATTGTACATATTTATGCACCCAACATAGGAGCCCCTCAATTCATAAGGCAAATGCTAACAGCCATAAAAGGGGAAATCGACAGTAACACAATCACAGTGGGGGACTTTAACACCCCACTTTAACCACTGGACAGATCATCCAAAATGAAAATAAATAAGGAAACACAAGCTTTGAATGACACATTAAACAAGGTGGACTTAATTGATATTTATAGGACATTCCATCCAAAACCAAGAGAATACAATTTCTTCTCAAGTGCTCAAGGGACATTCTTCCAGGATAGATCATGTCTTGGGTCACAAGTCAAGCCTCGGTAAATTTAAGAAAATTGAAATCGCATCAAGTATCCTTTCTGACCACAACACTATGAGACTAGATATCAATTACAGGAAAAATTCGGCAAAAAATACAACCACATGGAAGCTAAATAATACGCTACTAAATAACCAAGAGATCACTGAAGAAATCAAAGAGGAAATCAAAAAATACTTAGAAACAAATGACAATGAAAACACGACAACCCAAAACATATGGGGTGCAGCAAAAGCAGTTCTAAGAGGCAAGTTTATAGCAATACAATCCTACCTCAAGAAACAAGAAAAATCTCAAATAAAGAACCTAATCTTACACCTAAAGCAATTAGAGAAAGAAGAACAAAAAACCCCCACAAAGTTAGCAGAAGGAAGAAGTCATAAAAATCAGATCAGAAATAAATGAAAAAGAAATGAAGGAAATGATACCAAAGATCAATAAAACTAAAAGCTGGTTCTTTGAGGAGATAAATAAAATTGATAAAACATTAGCAACAGTCATCAAGAAAAAAAGGCAGAAGACTCAAATCAACAGTATTAGAAATGAAAAAGGAGATGTAACAACTGACAGTGCAGAAATACAAAGGATCATGAGAGATTACTACAAGCAACTATATGCCAATAAAATGGACAACCTGGAAGAAATGGATAAATTCTTAGAAAAGCAAAACCTTCTGAGACTGAACCAGGAAGAAATAGAAAATATAAACAGACCAATCACAAGCAACGAAATTGAAACTGTGATTAAAAATATTCCAACAGGTGCTTCCCTAGTGGCGCAGTGGTTGAGAGTCCGCCTGCTGATGCAGGGGACACGGGTTCATGTCCCGGTCCAGGAAGATCCCATATGCCATGGAGTGGCTGGGCCCATGAGCCATGGCCGCTGAGCCTGCGCATCCGGAGCCTGTGCTCTGCAATGGGAGAGGCCACAACAGTGAGAGGCCTGCGTACCGAAAAAAAATAAACACCTTCCAACAAACAAAAGCCCAGGACCAGATGGCTTCACAAGCTATCAAACAATCCTATCAAACATTTAGAGAAGAGCTAACACCTATCATTCTCAAACTCTTCCAAAATATAGCAGAGGGAGGAACACTCTCAAACGCATTCTACAAGGACACCATCACCCTGATACCAAAACCAGACAGAGATGTCACGAAAAAAGAAAACTACAGGCTATATCAGTGATGAACATAGATGCAAAAATCCTCAACAAAATACTAGCAAACAGAATCCAACAGCACATTAAAAGGATCATACACCATGATCAAGTGAGGTTTATTCCAGGAATGCAAGGATTCCTCAATATACGCAAATCAATCAATGTCATACACCATACTAACAAACTGAAGGATAAAAACCATATGATCATCTCAATAAATGCAGAAAAAGCTTTCGACAAAATTCAACACCCATTTATGATAAAAACCCACCAGAAAGCAGGCAAAGAGGGAATGTACCTCAACATAATAAAGGCCATATATGAAAACCCCACAGTCAACATCGTTCCCAATGGTGAAAAAATGAAACCACTTCCACTAAGATCAGGAACACGACAAGGTTGCCCACCCTCACCACTATTATTCAACATAGTTTTGGAAGTTTTAGCCACAGCAATCAGAGAAGAAAAAGACATAAGAGGAATCCAATTCAGAAAAGAAGTAGAACTGTCACTGTTTGCAGATGACATACTATACATAGAGAATCCCAAAGATGCTACCAGAAAACTACTAGAGCTAATCAATGAATTTGGTAGAGTAGCAGGATCCAAAATTAATGCACAGAAATCTCTTGCATTCCTATACACTAATGATGAAAAATCTGAAAGAGAAATTAAGGAAACACTCCCATTTACCACTGCAACAAAAAGAATAAAATATCTAGGAATAAACCTACCTAGGGAGACAAAAGACCTGTATGCCGAAAACTTTAAGACACTGACAAAAGAAATTAAAGGTGAGACAAACAGATGGAGAGATATACAATGTTCTTGGATTGGAAGAATCAACATTGTGAAAATGACTATACTACCCAAAGCAATCTACAGATTCAATGCAACCCCTGTGAAACTACCAATGGCATTTTCCAGAGAACTAGAACGAAAAATTTCACAATTTGTATGGAAACACAAAAGACCCTGAATAGCCAAAGCAATCTTGAGAAAGAAAAACAGAGCTGGAGGAATCAGGATCCTGGACTTCAGACTGTACTACAAAGCTACAGTAACCAAGACAGTATGGTACTGGCACAAAAACAGAAATATAGATCAATGGAACAGGATAGAAAGCCCAGAGATAAACCCACGCACATATGGTCACCTTATCTTTGATAAAGGAGGCAAGAATATACAATGGAGAAAAGACAGCCTCTTCAATAAGTGGTGCTGGAAAAACTGGGAAAGCTACATGTAAAAGAATGAAATTAGAATATTCCCTCACACCGTATACAAAAATAAACTCAAAATGGATTAAAGACCTAAATATAAGGTCAGACACTATAAAACTCTTAGAGGAAAACATAGGCAGAACACTCTATGACATAAATCACAGCAAGATCCTTTTTGACCCACCTCCTAGAGAAATGGAAAGAAAAACAAAAATAAACAAATGGGACCTAATGAAACTTCAAAGTTTTTTCACAGCAAAAGAAACCATATACACGACCAAAAGACAACCCTCAGAATGGGAGAAAATATTTGCAAATGAAGCAACTGTCAAAGGATTAATCTCCAAAATTTATAAGCAGCTCATGCAGCTCAATAACAAAAAAACAACCAGCCCAATCCAAAAATGGGCAGAAGACCTAAATAGACATTTCTCCAAAGAAGATATACAGACTGCCAACAAACACATGAAAGAATGCTCCACGTCATTAATCATTAGAGAAATGCAAATCAAAACTACAATGAGATATCATCTCACACCAGTCAGAATGGCCATCATCAAAAAATCTAGAAACAATAAATGCTGGAGAGGGTGTGGAGAAAAGGGAACACTCTTGCACTGCTGGTGGGAATGTGAATTGATACATCCAGTATGGAGAAAAGTATGGAGGTTCCTTAAAAAAACTACAAATAGAACTACCATATGACCCAGCAATCCCACTACTGGGCATATACCCTGAGAAAACCATAATTCACAAATAGTCATGTACCAAAATGTTCATTGCAGCTCTATTTACAATAGCCAGGACATGGAAGCAACCTAAGTGTCCATCATCGGATGAATGGATAAAGAAGACGTGGCACATATATACAATGGAATATTACTCAGCCATAAAAAGAAACGAAATTGAGCTGTTTGTAATGAGGTGGATGGTCCTAGAATCTGTCATACAGAGTGAAGTAAGTCAGAAAGAGAAAGACAAATACCGTATGCTAACACATA
This sequence comes from Delphinapterus leucas, assembly GCF_059928025.1. Classification (NCBI taxonomy): domain Eukaryota; kingdom Metazoa; phylum Chordata; class Mammalia; order Artiodactyla; family Monodontidae; genus Delphinapterus; species Delphinapterus leucas. The sequence goes on along the minus strand of NC_143130.1, from coordinate 61,952,172 downwards.
TATATGGAATTTAAGAAAAAAAAATGTCACGAAGAACCTAGGGGTAAGACAGGAATAAAGACACAGACCTACTAGAGAATGGACTTGAGGATATGGCGAGGAGGAAGGGTAAGCTGTGACAAAGTGAGAGAGTGGCATGGACATATATACACTACCAAACGTAAAATAGATAGCTAGTGGGAAGAAGCTGCATAGCACAGGGAGATCAGTTCGGTGCTTTGTGACCACCTAGAGGGGTGGGATAGGGAGGGTGGGAGGGAGACGTAAGAGGGAGGGGATATGAGGATATATGTATACATATAGCTGATTCACTTTGTTATAAAGCAGAAACTAACACACCATTGTAAAGCAATTTTACTCTAATAAAGATATTAAAAAATAAAATAGAAAATAAAAACAGAACAAAACTAAAAAGAAACAGATACAGAGGACTGATTGGTGGTTCCCAGAGGCAGGGGCTGGGGTGTGGGTGAAATGGGTGGGTGAAAGAGGTCAAAAGGTACAAACTTCTGGTTATAAAGTAAATGTCATGGGGATATGATACAGCCTGGTCACTATAGTTAATATTGTATTTTATGTTTGAAAGTTGCTAAGAGAATAAATCTTAAAAGTTCTCATGACAAGAAATAAAATTCTGTAACTATGTATAGTGATGGATGTTAACTAGGGTTATTGTGACTCTGCAGTATATACAAATATCGAATTATTACCTAGTATACCTGAAACTAATGTCAATTATATATGTCAATTATACCTCACTGAAAGAAAAAAAGCATTAAGAATTTCAAGAGTGACAGCAGAGCATCGAACCAAATGTGAGGCCCTTGGTGACTGTATGGGTCACCCCACCATAAAGCCAGACCTGCTCAGAGAGTTTAAGTAACTTGTTCAAGGCCAAGTTGAGATTCAAACCCAGCCCTGAGTCTTAAACCCACGTCCTTCCCTCAGTACCACCCACACCAGCTCTGCCCTGTCAGCTGTCTCGCTGCCCAGTTCTAGTTCTATAGCTCTGGGGCTCCCCGGCGTCCCCAGGGGCCCCCATCAGGCACACACATCAGGAGGCCAGTGATGGCAGAAACCCCGGCTTGCCTCCATTGGCACACAGGCCCCTCCTCTCCCAAGGTTAAACACTGGTGCCAGCTCTGCGGGCCTGGTGCACCTCTGGGGGAGTTTCTCTGAGCGCTGGTGCAGCACGGGGGGACGCCGAGGCTCACTGTGATATATGGTGAAAGCTGCGGCACTCCCACCAGGGGCTGTAATTCAGAAGTTATGGGTGAGCTTCAAGACTAATAAATTTGGGAGGGAAGTATTAATGACTACACAGGGGCACTGTGAACTTGGCAGGCCCCAAAGCCTGCAACTTTGCCGCCTGGGTTTTAAAAATGATTTGTGCTGGAGCAAGTTGAAACAGAAGCTGGTCGGCATTAGTCTGACTGTGACCTGCTGGCAACTGTTGAGACTGCAGGAGCCACTTCTGCCCGGGCTGAGGATGGCACTCCCGCCCTCCTGGGCTGCCATCCCCCACTGGAGCAAGGCCCTTGCCCAAGGGTCCTGAGACTTATCGCTGTTGTCTGCAGGTTAATCCCCAGATGGTCTGTGTACTAGTGTGATATGGTGAGCTTCAGGGCCCTCGCTGGCCTGAAGGTCATGGTGAGCAATGAACGTTGACCTTTCTCCGTCTCCAGCGTGGCCCAGAGCGCCCCTAGCTTGTCTAGCCGTAATTTCTAATGACGTGGAAATCCCTCCCTGGACACAGCTCCTGGTCAAAGAGAGATCAGCTGGGGTGCCCTGTCTCCCTGGCCCATCTGAGGCTGTGAATCATGCATGCCACTTGCTAGCCCCCCAGGCTTCTGCCCTCTGCCTCAGAGGCACTGCCTTTTCTATTGACAGCTCTGGGGGTTGGCCATCAAGTGGCAGACCAGGAATGCGCTATGCTCTACTGAGTGGGCTGGGGTAGGCAGGTGTGCATCTAGAGAGCTGGGAGGTAGGGGGTGTCACAGAGGAGATAAAGGAGAGCAGGGGTGGGATTCTAGGACTAGATGGGAAGGGCATTTGCAACTGCTCCCAGGGGTGCACGTTTGCCACCTCTATGGGAGGCCTGAGTGCCTCGTTCAGGCACACCTCTAGTTTCCGGGAGGGTCAGCACAGACCCCATAACACCCTAGCTGGCACATGCAGCCAGTCACTTTCTCCCTTCTTATTCTGTGTCCCTCCACTTCCTCCTGGAAGTTGCCCACTATGGGGACTGCAGAGAGAGGAGGAACAGGGTAGAGAGGGAGGCACTCAAAGCTTCACAGCACTAGAATGTGTGGGATTATTTTAAAGGCTTTGTTTGTTTGCAGACTCTCTGACCCCCGATCTTGACTCCCTGTGAATCCAAATGTGGCATCAGGTGTCCAGGGTCTGGAGGTCATTGGCTGGGGGATAGCAACGGGCCATGCTGTTATCTCAAGAGCTCAGTCTCCTGATGAGAGAGACAGAGAGGTGTTGCAGAATGTGTGGCTGTACTGGAGGTGCTCAGCTGTGCTCAGGTGTTTCAAGGTGGGCTCAGCTGAAGACAGAACAGCACCGGGCAGGCTCAAGCATCAGGTGAGCAGCTGCCATGGGCAGGGCAAGGAGGCTGACCACTAGGGAGAGCAAGGAAGCGGCTGCTCCCGCCCCCTCTGCTCCATCAGGAGGAAGGTCCTGTGATGGACCAGGAGACTGTAAACCTGCTCTTTGCATCCTTGGAAAGCAAGACAAAGTGGGCAACAGCTGCCACTGACTTCCAGGAGAACTTTCAAAAAGAAGATTCTTATATTCTTGTTATATTATATTCTTTTATTCTGGATTCCATAAGCACCAGCATGGGGAGCTGAAAGCCAGGAGTGGGGTTTTTGGAGTGGGCTATTGCCAGATGCCCCCGAGCTCCGAGAGAAAACCCAGGATTGCAGGACCCAAGGGAAACAAGTGATGTCCACAAGCCTTATTTTGTTCTTCGATCAGTTATGGGCTTGCAGATTACATTCCATGCAACAGACTTTAAGGGGAACCTGCTGAGGGCCAGGCGCAGTGGGCCCCGAAGGTAAAGTGTGGGAGCGACTTGGCATACTTGGGGCCTTGTGGGAGATTGTATAAGGTCTCAGGAGAAGGGCGTGGTGACGGGGAGCTCACTCTGGGACAGGTTTTAAGGATGTTTAAAGAAGTTTGGCAGGCAGGCCTGTCCTGCCAGTGAACAACGTGTGGAAAAGGCTCAGAGACTTACTACTGCGCAGAGCACTTCCCAAACGCAAAGATGTTTCACTCAGCTAGAGTGCAAGTGAAGACAGAGTGCAGACTGGAAGGAAATGAGATGGCGGGGGTCGGGGGAGTGGCCAGCCTGGGACAAGACCAGCAAGGGTCTTATATGCCACCTGTTATGAGTTGAATCATTGCGTCCTACCCCCCAAAGTCATATGTTGAAATCCTAACCCCCAGTACCTCAGACTGTGATCTCCTAATATGGAAATGTGATTGTTGCATATATAATTAGTTAAGATGAGGCTGGACTTCCCTGGTGGCAGAGTGGTTAAGAATCCGCCTGCTGGGCTTCCCTGGTGGCGCAATGATTGAGAATCTGCCTGCCGATGCAGGGGACACGGGTTCGAGCCCTGGTCTGGGAAGATCCCACATGCCGCGGAGCAACTAGGCCCGTGAGCCACAACTACTGAGCCTGCATGTCTGGAGCCTGTGCTCTGCAACAAGAGAGGCTGCGACAGTGAGAGGCCCACGCACCGCGATGAAGAGTGGCCCCTGCTCACTGCAACTAGAGAAAGCCCTCGCACAGAAATGAAGACGCAACACAGCCAAAAATAAATTAATTAATTTTTTAAAAAAAGAATCCACCTGCCAATGCAGGGGACACGGGTTCGAGCCCTGGTCCGGGAAGATCCCACATGCTGCGGAGCAACTAAGCCCGTGCGCTACAACTACTGAGCCTGCGCTCTAGAGCCCACAAGCCACAATTACTGAAGCCCGCACGCCTAGAGCCCATGCTCCGCAACAAAAGAAGCCACTGCAATGAGAAGCCCGTGCACCACAAGGAAGAGTAGCCCCTGCTCACCACAACTAGAGAAAGCCCGTGCGCAGCAACGAAGACCCAATGCAGCCAAAAATAAATAAATGTATTAAAAAAAAAAATGATGAGATCATACTGGAGTAGGATGGGCCCCAGACCCAACATGACTAAGGTCCTTATGAAAAGGGAAATTTGGACACAGACACACACTGAGGGAGAACACCATGTGAAGAGAAGGCAGAGGTCAGAGTGATGCTTCTACAAGCTAAGGAATGCCAAGGATTAGCAGCAAAGCACCAGAAGCTGGGGGAGAGGCCTGAAACAGATGCTCCCTCACAGCCCTCAGAAGGAACCAACCCTACCAAGACCTTAATCTCAGCCTTCCAGCCTCCAGAACTGTGAGACAGTAAACTTCTGTTGTTAAAGCCACCCAGTTTGCAGTACTTTGTTTCGGCAGCCCTAGGAGATACCAGCCAAGGTGTTAACTCAGGGAGCGACATGAAGGATTTATGAAAGATGACTGTGTGTGTGTAGGGGGGGGACAAAGGACTGAAGAGGGCATCTATGGGGGCAAAGCTGAGGTCAGGGAGCCAGCTGAGGTCCAGAGATAAGGAAGGCTGAACAATGCACATGGAAAAGGGGAATGTTTCACGATATATGTAGGCAGTAAAACCGGAAGGAACTGGTGACGAGTCAGGATCTACAAAGTCCTAGAAACCCGGAGTAAAGGCAGGAATCAAACAAGCTACAGCTAAACACAAATGAATGTCAAAATACACACAGGGGGTACAGAAAGTGCGCTGCCCAAGGATGGGCCACAGGGACACGGAGCTCGACAGAGCCATGTGGGCCTGGGTCACCTGTGAGCTCAGGCCAGGCAGCCATCACAAGGCTCAGGAGTTTTCTGGCCTTGTCACAGGGGTCTTGGGTCCAGAAAAAAGGCAGGGGTGGCCCCTCGACACTCTGCCCTGGTCTTGCAGCTCCCCAAGAACTGCGTGACTGAAACACTGGGATGCTCAGGGAGGGGCAGGACAGCAAGAACTTGGAGAGCTTGTCCCCTGAGGACTGGTTGTGGGAATGCAGGTGACAGTCTCTGGAGGAGAAAACACTCAGAGGCCAGTCTCCGAAAGGATATCTCAGCTGGGAGGGCACCCACCAGGCCTATATATAAAAGCTTCGTCCATGTGGGAGAGGTGGGTGCCGGGGGCGGACCTCAGCACAGCCTGAGGAAGAATTTTCTAACAGGCAGAGCCATCTGATGTTGGGTTGGCATGGGCTTCTCTGGGAGGTTCGGGGTACCTATTCTTAGAGGAAGGTAAAACTCTTGGCAGGTGTAATAGATGGGATTAACGTATCAGCTGAAGAGCTGGACTCAGAATTCCCTCCTACCCCCCAAATTCTACAGTTCTAAGGTTGGAAGTTCTCTCAAAAGATCATAATAGCAATCACCCCGCTCCCCAAAACCTGTTCACAGTGCCTTACAGCCTACAGAGCTTTCTCACATCCATCAGTTCCCCAGACTTCCTGTAAGGCAGACAGAGCTGGAGTGACGAGTCCACTCTGCAGAAGGGAACACGGAAGCCCCAAGTCACAGAGCCGGGGAGTGGCAGAGTCTGGAGCTCTGGCTTCCTGCTGCCCAACCTGCCCAGCCCTGCTGGCTGCCGCTGCCCTGGCAAGGAGCACACAGCATGCCAAGGCAAAGCGGGCCCCAGATCAAGCTGGAGTTTAGGATCCCACAGCCTCGGTTCCAAGCCCAGCACCTCCACTTCTTTTGTGTGACCCCATGAAATTCTCTCGACCTCTTTGGGTCTGAGTTTCCTCCTCCGTATGAGAGAAAGGAGGTGTGAGGACGAAATGAAATCACACTGTAAAAAGCTTCTCTTGGAGGTGTCTGATGAATCTTAGTTCCCTTACCTTTAGGTAAAAAATGGGGACCCAAAAATGTATTCTGAATTATTAGGGGACATCGATACTTTAAAAAAATATCTTGGTAAAGTGAAGAAATCCCTTAACCATCATTTTAGTGATAACATTTTCAGGTGCAAGTTGGGGCAGGGAGGACTCAGACATGAGCGTTCATGTTCAGGCTCCCAGGATTCCCCCGGGGCTCCAGCAAGACCACAGATCTCCCCCGCCGTGCCCCCTGAGCCGAGGCTGATTCCTGGCCTGAGCCCATGAGAACACAGTCTCTCCAAACCTCCCAAAGGCCCAGACCTGACACGGCTGCATCACCAGGTGAGGGTACTTTCACCCCCAATCACGAAATAATACCACCTGACATTTGCAGGACTACTTTGCAATTCTGGAAGCCACTTTCACCTGCTTCCTGGAGCCTCACAACAACCCTGTGGGGAAAGCTCAGCATTGTTCCCATTTGACAGCTGGTAAAACCAAGACCCAGAAAGGTTAATTCCCCTCTACAAGGTGACACAGCTGGTCTTCTACAGAGTATTCTGCCCTAGGGTATGGCCGGCACTCCCATTCCCACCAACATCACCTGCCCATCAATTTACTACCATCCCCAAAGCATAGGTTCTGGGGTGTTCTGGGCCCCAGGCCTGAACTTACTATCTGGGCCTTAGTGGGCTGGGCAGTCCAGTAGGAAAGTCCTAGGCATCTGGCCGGAAGCCTAGCTCTGCCATTTATTACTGAGGCACCTTTGGACAACTTTTCTGGGTCGCAGTTCCTTCATCCATAAAGTAGGAAAGTCAAGCCTCCTGCAGGCGGTTACCGCGAGGACTGGGGAAATAGTGCACGCAAAGCAGCCAGTGGCCCACAGGCATGAAATGAGTACACGCCACTGAGATCATGTAGAGGTCGGGTCAAGGGAGCTTACCTGAACGCTTTCTCCGAGGCTCAGAAAGGTGGTCCCGGGGGCACTGATCTGAGGGTCACCACCACCGCCACCGCCACAATCGTGGGCCGAGATGGGGGCACGGTCCTGCCAGGAGGCGTGCTCCAACTCCGGGAAGCTGTGCACAGAGCCCTAGGGCAGGGGTGGGGACGGGGCTCCCCACGACGGGACCGGGGAGGCCGCGGGCGGGCTCACCTTGCACGGGCTGCAGCTCCTCCACGACGCTCTCATCCGCGGTCTCCTCGGCCCACGTACCGGCCTCCACCACCTTGTAGCGGCTGCGCGGCTGGCTGAGCACGTGAGGGGCCTGCAGCGCCGCCTCGCGCTCGGCCGCCAGGTCTAAGTCCTGCTGCGCCAGGTGCGCCCGCAGCTGCCGGATCTCAAACTGCAAGAAAGAGCGGGGCGGTGGGTGGTGGGCTGCGGAGGGGCGGGGTGGGGGGGGGGGGCGTGGACCCGGCCCGAGCCCGACGTCTGGGCGCTTTGCTCTTGGGGGAGCGGGGAGGAATGGGCTGAGCATCCCAAGGCTGGAGGGGGCGTTCCTTACAAATCTCCCAACGACACTAGTCGCAAGAGTCTCTGACGTTTCTGGAGCCTTTTCCGAGTAATAAAAAACACGTTCCTGTGTCTCACCTCGGATACTGTGTAGTCTGGCCCCACAGTGAAGACAAGATGGCCGTGAGAGGAAACACAGCCGTGGTTTGCGGGAAGAGCATCGGAGGAAGAGGAGTCAGGGAACGGGATTCGTTCTGGTTACTTGCCTAAACGTGCCACCCAAGAGCCTTATTCTGGTGTCCCACACTGATGATTCGTGGAAGACGGGAAACCCCGCAATACTCAGGGTCAGTGTAACTAGCCAGTGGGAGCCCATTGTGGCTTACTGGGCTGCGCCTGACCCATCTGCCTTCCAGCAGCGCCCATATCCCCTCTTCTAGGAGGTGTTCCGAGGGCTGGCCAGACTACACTGGACTCTAGTTCCCACCCTGCGGCGTACTGCCATGTGTTCTCATCTGTAAAACAGGGGTTATCACCCCACAGAGCTCTCTGAGGACTTGAGGGCTTCATAAAGGCTTTGTAAAAAGCTGCACACATTTTTATTTTGGTTTCATTTGTTGTTGTTGCTGGGGAAGGCTGCCTAGAGAGGCTTCCAGATGCCTCTTGAGTCTGTGGCTGAGACGGCTGTTCACACTCGGGGGCCTCCCTGGGCCATCTGGGTGAAGGCAAAGTTTGGGTCTGACCCTGAAGGGCCTGGCCGTGGGCTCAGGAGGAAGGAGATCTTTCACTGCCACCTAGTGTTCCAAACACACATTGCATCGCTTTTGCATAACCCCACAACTTCCAGTCAAACCCCCAAAGGCCTGAAGCAGGGAGGCGGGTAGAGGAGTCCCAGGGAGTCCCCGGGCCTGGGCTCCCTACCTAGGAGATTACCTACTTGCCCATGATCCCAATCTCCAGCCCTGGCCCGTCCCTGCAATGTCAGATCAAATCTCCAACTGCCTACCTGACAGCAACACAGAATTGGGGCACAGGTGTCACAAACTCAACATAGTCTAAACAGGACTCTTCGCTCTATCCCCACACCTGCTCCTTAGGTGTTTTCATCTCATTTTAGCTGTATCCCCAAAAATGCAATCTCCTCCCTTGCTTCCGCACTTTCCCTTATCCTTGCCATCCAATCTGCCCTCAAGTCCAGCTCCCTAAGTGCTACCACAAGCCTGCCCACCTCCCTCCACCTCCACTGACAGCTCTCACCTGGATGACTGCAGCCCTACGGCCCTCTACCGTCCATTCGCCAACAGGGGTCAGAGGGATTCTCGTAAACCTAGATCAGATCATGTCACCCCCTTGTCCATAGACCTCGGGTGGGAGAAAACCCAAACTTTTACCCTTGGCTTACGTAACAGGTGCATGTTCTGGCTCTGCTTACCTGGTTCACTTCACCACATTCTTTCTCCCTTTACCTCCTGCTGTGACACAGGCCTTCTCGTCATTCCTTAAACACACTAAGTGTGTGTTGGTCTCAGGTCCCTTTCCCAGGGACCTCTGGTCCCATATCACACGGCTGGCTCCCCCTCTTGGAGGCCTTCCCCGACCCCTGACCTAAGGCAGCCACCCAGGCACTCCATCACATCACTCTGTTTGAATTCTCTACATTGCACTTAGCACCTTCTGGTATTTTTGTTTATTTTAATGTTTTATTATTTTTCTTTTGACAAAAGTGAAACACACAGTTGAAGCATTCACTAACACTAGGGTGGCCAGGCATCGGGGCAACTTCTCAATGTCAGTGTTTACAAATTTTGTCTCTGGGAACACTCAGGTTTTCCCAGAGTTCATCAGCCTCCTGCCAGAGGACACACCTCTGGCTGCCTCTGTGCTGGGAGCAGGGCAGAAAAATGGGGCAGAGGGTCCAGCCATTAGATGAAAGGACTTTCACCTAATCCTCATTTTCAGCCCTGAACCTCTCCCCAGGCCTCTGCCTCACCCAGTGCCCACCTGCAGAGCCCTCTGGTTCCATTTCTCCAGGGGACGAACCTCTTGCCTCTTGTATGATGGGGGAGTGTGCAGAACTTGGGAGGGGACGTGGAGGGTTCAAATATTATGTGTACAGACTTCTAGCCAACCCCTCTCCCCTGGGGTCAGCTTCACATTCACCCCGTTCCTCCCAAACTCTAAAGGGTACTGAGGGGGGAATTAGCCCATTTCCCTCACTATCCACCTCTTTAGACACTTTAGGTATAGATTCTCCACTCTGCTAAATCGCTCCCCGTTTCCCTAAATCCACTGAAATGTGTCCTCTTTGTCCTGATGGACAGGACTTAAAGAGAGTTTCTTAATTCTTATGTGTTTATGATTTTTTTCTTTACTATCATCTCAGTGGAGTTTGGGGAAGGAGATCAGATAAACACGTGTGGTCGGTCAGTTCAGCTGCAGTAGTGTGCTGGTATAGAAAAAAAGAGGCCTGATTTATAGTACATGCTAATCTCTGGTATAAATACTCCCACCATGGCCAATTGCAAACTACCAACATGATGTCATGCAGAATTGTGAAGAAATGTGCACAGCTGGCTCTCACGAGTCAGTGGGAGCTCCAGCACACCACTGCCACCCTCACCGCTCTGTAAGAGCAGGGATATAGAATATAATCTATATAAGAATAGAATATAGAATATAATCTCTGTAAGAGCAGGGATCTTGCCTGTTTTGTTGCTTGGTACACAGAAGGCACTCGGTAAATACTGCTGAATGAATCAATAAATCAATGTGTGAAACTAGTCAGCTTTGCCCAGCTTTTCTCTGCGGTTTCAGGCTGAGCCCTAACTCCAGCCACAAACTGGGCCCCAACCTTAACCCAAAGCTGAGGCAAAGCCTGAGCCCCAACACTGAGCCCCAAGCCTGGTCACACATTGAGTCCTGACCCAAGCCACACACTAAGACCACATCCTGATCACACACTGGGCCCTAACTCTGGTCTCAGACTAGGCTCAGACCTGGATCTCAACAACCCAGTACTCGAATGAGGCCACTGGTCTCAGAAAGTGAGAAAGCGAGACTAGCTTATTATAGAGTGGCCTTCTGTGCAGGGGGAGAGGGCTCAAGCCACCCTTCTTGCAGCAAGGTCTCAGATGTCACGTAGGGCCCATTAGGCAACCCTCCTTAGCTCTGCTGGGGCTGGGAGCCCCTCCTGCCCAGGCTGATCTGAACTTCCCATGGGCATACCCAGCCCACTTTCTCCAAGGCCGCTCATCAGGGCCGGCAGCCCTAGCTAATGGCCTCCTAGGCCACTCTGAACAGATGCATTATTGATAACTTGTAATTGATACAGAGCTGCCCATGAGTGTCCCACTGGAATTCAGGCCAGACGCCAGAGGCCATGGCTTGCCCAAGCCCACATGTGCAGACATAGGCATGTACACTGAAATAAGTTTTAGGCTAGAAATATGAACCCGAGTGTATGGTAGTTCCCCCATTCACTCCTTTATTCATTTATTCACTAAGAAGTCAGGTAAAGCATGGTGAGGGAAACGTTAAAATTCTGTTACGTGTATTGGAATGAAACTGCCTCTCCCAGCTTCATAGTGAGTCCTGGGTGGCCCCGGCGACAGGCACTGTCTGTGGCACTGCAGGGAACAAATGTCCCAGGAGAGTTCTAAGGGCTAGCTCTGGGTGACATTTGTGGCAGAAGAGGCACGGTGTGTCCGGGAGACAGAGACCGGGAGGTAAGAGGTGTTGGGGGAGGTCAGCAGGGGTCACACCAGGCAGAGCCTTGTAGCCATGGTAAGACATTTTAAGGACTTCAGCCCTTATTTAAAGAGAAACAATATACCACTGAAATCTTCTGAACAGAAGGGTGGAGGGGTGGAGGTGGAGGAGTGGTGATTCAGATGAGCATCTTGAGAGGACTGTGCTGACAGCTGAGCGGGGAATGAACTGGATGGGGGTAAGCCAGGGCGGACATGGGCATACCAGCTGGGAGGCTGCTGCAACAGTGCAGGCCAGGGATGACCAGAATTTGGACTAGGGTAGAGACAGTGGAGATGAAGATGAAGACTTTAGGAGGTAGAAGTGTCAGCATGGGCATGGATTGGAATGCGGGTGAGGGAGGAGGCAACCTGCTTTGGGGACATATTTTTACAAGCTTCACACCCAGAGGGCATGGGGTGGCTGGATGCTCTGATCCCTCACCCTGAGAAGGAATGGCTGACTCCTTACGGAGACACTGCAGATGGGTTAAATGGCTCTCAGCTCTGGTCACTGGCTGTGACAGCCCAGGGGACTGTCTGGATGTTCTAGCTGGGACCCTCAGAGCCTGGTTCCTGATTCCCATATGCTGAACATGGCCACATGTGCTTCTCCAGTTGATGAAGGGTTGTCAAGGGGTCCTAGGAGAGCAGGGCCTCTTTAGTCAGATGGGTGAACTGAGGCCCCGTGATGGGCAGGAGGCTTTTGTGCTGGGGGACAGTGTGGGGTAAAGGCTAGGACTACATGGTGCATCAGAGCAAAGTTGGGCCCAGAACCCATATCTCTGGCTTCCAGCCCCCCAGACCCTGTGTCAGGGAACTTGAAGCCTTAAGGGAGAGATGGAAGCGACCCAGCTCAAACAGAATATGGGGGAGCTTGATGGTAACGGGGGCCAGGAAAGAGCAGGAGGGCCCCCATGTGGGGAAAAAGCCAGGGCTGGAGGAGGAGCCTCAACTCTCGGCCCATCACCCCGCCCTCACTCTGACTTTGGTAAGTCTCCTTTCCTCTTTGGGCCTCAGTTTCACTGTGTGTTCAGTAAGGCTAACGGAGCAGCTGAATTCTGGTCTATAACAAGCTCTGGGACTCTAACTGGGAGGGAACAAACTGCAAGGGCCAGTTAATTCTTGGTGCTGTCTTCAGGGCCATCCCCTGCTCCTACGGAAATGCCTCACTGTCAGACAGCCAACTCTTTAGAGAAAGATAACATAACCCAGAGCCTCTAAAATGCATCAACAATGTGTAGCGTACAATAAGAATTACTATTCATGCAAACAAGCAGGAAAAAGGGATCGATTATCAAATCATAAAGCAGTTAGAGAAAAGTGTGGGAAAAGATGGACAAAATAGTTGTAGCATTTCAGTGGAGAAATAGAACCTAGAAAAAGAATCAAATGAAACTTTTAGGACCTTAATATACAATATTTGAAATTGAGCACTCAGTTGGATGGGTTTAACAGCAGACTGGACACAGTAGAAGACAGGGATGTTGAACTTGAGGATAGGTCTATAGAAAAATACTAAAAGTTACAGCCAGGGATTTCCCTGGTGGTGCAGTGGTTAAGAATCTGCCTGCCAATGCCAAGGACACGGGATCGATCCCTGGTCCGGGAATATCCCACATGCTGAGGAGCAACTAAGCCTGTGCGCCACAACTACTGAGCCTGCGCTCTAGAGCCCGTGCACCTAGAGCCCGTGCTCTGCAACAAGAGAAGCCACTGCGATGAGAAGCCCGCACAGCGCAACGAAGAGTAGCCCCAGCTCACCGCAACTAGAGAAAGCCCATGCACAGCAACGAAAACCCAACACAGCCAAAAGTAAAAATAAATTAATAAATTTATTAAAAAAAAAAAGTTACAGCCAGAAAAAGAAAAAAGAGAGAGAATGGGGGAACAAAATAGGGTATAAGGAAAAAGTGAGGCATGATCAGAAGGTCTAACATATGTAATTAGAGCTCCAGAAGGAGACTGATAGGATGGGACAGAAGCAATAAATAAATGATGGCCAAAAACTTTGCAAATCTAATGAAAACACCAACCCACAAATCCGAACCCTAAGGAGGATAAATACAAAAATCCCACACCTAGAAACCCTATAGTCAAACTGCTAAACACAGATAAGGAGAAACACCCATAGCGCTGAGGCTCTCCAGGTTCACGTGAGCCTGGGCCTCTGGGACAGAAAGTGCATGGTGGTTTTGAGGATAAAATGAAGCAAATTTTCCACTGACAAACTGGTCCAGTGGGGAAAAAAAGACCATCCTATGACTTGGGAAGAAGGAAAGTACAGTCACAGCCCTTCTTAATGCACATTATTAGCTAAGTATTTCTAATCAGATAACCTGACCAGATCTGCTGGGATCCACAGGGAAGCCCTCAGCGTGCATTACTGGAGTGAGTCAGGCCCCTTCCATTGGGCTGGGCTTTTAATGCATGCCCAGGCGGGGCCAGACCCCGGTGGGGGCGGGGGGGGGGGGCGGCGGGGCGGGCACACCCAGCCCATCTCTGCCTTTAATGGTCTGGTTTGTGAAGTACAACTGACAGGGCCTTGGCCTGATCGATGCACACTTTGGCCAGAAGCTCGATGGTATCTAATGCAATAGCAATAATTTTCTTCCATCCTATTAGCGCTGTCTGCACAGACTGCCCTGCCTTCAAACCCATCTGCTATTGGGATGGCATCCAATGTTTATTTCCATTAGTTTCGCCATTGTTGGTAACAATAAAACTCAGGAGACAGTTGCAAACTAATGATTTAGGAGCAGGGTGAAGCTGAATTCGACCTTGGCCCCTTTCCATCCACTGTGAAGATGACTGGTAGTTGGCCATAAATTTAAATTATGGCAAAAGGATAACATAAATTATTCCTCTGATGGCTAATTTTATCAGCTAAATAGGCTTGTCATTAAAGCTATCGGCTGTTTTACAAATCACTGCCCATGTTTAAAAAAAAAAAATTCACTTCCCACAGTGCGGATCTTGAATAATCCGGGTAACAAAGACTATTGTGCTGAGCTGGGGGCTTGTGGCCTCTGCAAGAAAAGAGGGGGCTCTCTGGAACAAGTCAGCATCTAGCGACACCCCCAGAGCCAGGATAGAACCCCTTTCCTGCTGCTCGTGACCTGCTGAAGGGGCTGCTGGCCCTCGAAGGACAGTGGAGTGGACACCGCCCCCCACCTGCCTCCAGCGGGAATGCCTATCGCTTAGGGTCCAGGTTATCGTCCTGTTTCTTCAGGAAACAGGCCAGGGAGACTTGCATCATCCAGGAAGGATTAATCATTGTGATGGTACCTCCTGCTAGTGGGAAGCGGGGAATGGAGGTAGAAACATCGTGAGCCTATTAGGTGACTGTGCAGGTGACTGTTTTCTCCTTGGGCACTCAGACTACTTTTGTCAGCATCTGGTGCCTCAGGTGTGACCGTGTAACTGAGTCCTCCCACGAAATGGGGGCAGAAACAATGTCACCGCTTTCAGGCCCAGCCAGTAAACATCTGTGCACAATTCTCTACCCTCCCTTTCTTCATCCCCTGGCTGAAGGGAGAAAACTCCAAACACTTAGAATAAGAAGGAGCCATGACACGGGAAGAGCCTGGAGGCCAGAGTGACTGTGTGGAACAGTGTCCCTTAACCCCCTCCCCAAAGTAATTGCATTGGGCTGCGGTGTGGGTGACAAACACGCTCCTCTTGTGTTCGGCCACTGAGATGTCTGGATTTGTTTAATGGAGCAGCTTGTGTTACTCATTCTAACAGTGACTTGTACGGATGCCCTATTTCTGGTGGAGGAAAATGGACACTGAACTCTGAGTTCCACCCCAGCCCTTCCTTCCATGACAAACAGTGAGACACTGGGCAGGCAGCAGCCTCTCGCAGACTCAGCCTTTCCATCTATAAAAGGATTAATAATACCCAGCCTGCCAACTTTGACCATCAAAGTCAAAATGAGCTAAAACACGTGGCAGCACATTTGTAAATGGTCACCATTATATAAATGATTTAGTATTATTTTTGTTCTCTCTCTTTTTTAACATTTACTGAGAGACTCCAGTGGGCCAGACTTTATATATTACTTGAATTAATCTGATATTCACAGCATCCTTGTGACATAAGCCTTGTTTCCTCCATTTTTCCAATGAGGATCCTGAGGTCCAGGGGTTAAGAGGGTTATTGGTGGAGCTGAGGTTAGAATCCCACTTGCTGATTCCCACGGTAAGAGGATGCTCTCCACCCTCCCAGCTGCCCCCGCACAGAACTCTTCTTTCAGAGACCACCGCCTGCCCCAGGTCTAAGGCTGACCTAAGGGGCTCACAGAGTTCCACTGGCCTCCTTGCTGGGCCTCAAGTCACCCTAGACTGAGCCCCATCTCCCTGGGTCTTTTGCCAGTGGTCTCAGGGTGGATGGTGCTGAGGAAGAAGAACTTAACTGGTCCCACAGGGCCCAGCAGGGAAGAGAAACAAACTTCGACCATGAGCTGAGTTGGATCATATTATTTTGGACCAAAAGTTGTTGCAAGGCTTATAGAGCAAAGAGCAAGTACAATGGGGACTTCAGAATATGTTTTGGAATCAGAGCAAGGTCCTGGGCAGGGATGTACTAAAACCTCAGAAGTGGTTTCTTAAAACAAGTTGGAAGAATATATCACTGCATTGATTTAACCACTGCATCTAAAATAGCTTTGATTTCTGAAGCAGTCAGTACAAAGAAAGAGACAAAAAGTTCACACCATCTCTCTGAAGGGCAGGAACTAGCACCCCACCTCTGGAATCCATCTGTGTACCAGAGAGATGAGTGCCTAAGAAAATTCTGGCTGGACGGGCAGAGAACAAAATCCAAATACAGAGCAAAATAAAAGTGAAAGGGCCTTCCAGTCGAAGGACTGTTGAATGCAGGGGTCTGAGGCGACCTGCTTCCACCACAGAAATGAGCCATCTGGAAGAAGGCTGCAGAAGGTCAGCCAGGGCTTGGGAAAGGTGAGACTGACCAACAGTGTCCCCCTCCCTCCCCCCGCCCCAACCCTGGCCCCTCTGGGCTCCTCTTTCCAGTAGGAGTCTGCTAAGGATGAGGTGAGCCAGTAGTCAGGAGAGATGAGGGAACGAGGGAAGTACTGAATCCTGTCTCCCTGTGAAGACCAGAAGGCCAGTGTGATCCGGGGGGAGGAAAGGATTAGAATGAGCTGTAAGAGACCCCTGTTCCATCCTAATCTCCTAACTGGCCTCAGATTCCTCCAACTGCCAAATCCAGGGGCCCCTCATCTATAACACAAGGGAGTTCTGGGGCACCTTGGGCGTGGCCTGTGGTAAGAATGAGATGCCATGTGGCACAGAAGATAAAATGTGCAAGATATTCATGCAAGAAGCTGGCAAAGCATGTCACCCAAGAGTCTCCACAGGGTCACAGTAAGAAGCAATTTAAGCTTTCTAAAAAAGCTAAGATGAATTTAAAAAGAGTCACTTTACAGCGGAGAGACCTGACAAACACTACGTCAGCGTCAACATCCACGGTGATGTCATAGTGACAGTATGTACCTTTGATATGATGGGATGAGAATGGCACGGGACCTCTGTCTCCCTCCCCAAAACCCAGAACTCCAATCTAATCACGAGAAAAGCATCAGTCAAATCCCAACAGAGAGACATCCTATAAAATACCTGACCAGAACTCCTCGAAACTGTCAAGGCCATCACAAACAAGGCAAGTCTGAGGAACTTTTATAGCCAAGAGGAGCCCAAGGAGACATGATGACTCAATGTCATGTGGTGTTCTGGATGGGATCCTGGAACAGATCAAGGACATTCGATAAAAACTAAGGAAATCTGAACAATATGTGGGCCTTGATAATAACATATCAATATTGGTTCATTAATTGTAACAAATGTATGATACTAATGTAAGATGTTAATAATGGGGGAAAGGGGTACAGGGTATATGGGAACTCTGTGCTATCATCACAATTTTCCTATAAATCTAAAACTGTTCTAAAAAATAAAGTTTATTTTTAAAAAGAGCTAAGATGAGTGAAGTGTTGGCAAACAGTTTTACAAATACATGCCAGGCAGAGAGCAAGGTGAACGCAAAGTGAGTGTTTTGTTTAAACTGAGATTCTACACACTTCATTGTAATTTTGGGTAAATTTCAATTTCTTAGGTAGCATATACAAATTCAGTTTGGAAATTGCTTCATTAAGCCCTAAGAATTCCTGCTGGCAGAGAGAGAGAGAGCGCATGAGTTTGTGACAAAGATGAACAGAATGACCTGGAATGGGGTTGGGGGAGGTGGGAGTGAGGGCAGCAGCAAGAGACTCTTTGGAAATGCTATTGAGAGAGCTGAGGGCAGCCAGGTTTGTGCCTGCAAGAGAAGAGTTGTCCTCAGGCAGTGGTTTAAAGACACCCTGGTGCACAGTCTAATCAATGTTTTCACCGAGCCCTGAGAAGTGACATGGGTATAAAAATGTCATAGAACATGATCCTTAGCAAGGTGGGCTGGGGAAGAGCACCCTTCACAGATAGGACGCCTGGATCTACTCCTGGCTCTAAAAGCCCTCTCTTAGCTCTGTGCTCTTGGGCAAGTCACCACTTCTCAATTTTCTTATCTGTAAAATGGGTGTACGTGGAGAAATGGGTGGTTAGTTCCCATAGAGTCACCATTTATCACGTGCCAGGCTTTAGGCTAAGCAATCACACAGCCATCCTTCAAGGATTGTATTATTATCCCCATTTTTCAGATTAGGAAAACCAAGGTCCACAGAGGTCCCCTTGGTGCCCAAAGCCACAAGTAGCCAAGCTGGCTTTGCACTCAGGTCTGTCCCTAACATCCTAACCATTCCAGGCACTATTCTCTCAAAGGGCCTAGCCATCCCTGGCATTCCACGAGCCAGCATTCACATTTCTTTAAGGGCATTTTTTGCTCAGTCAAGTCCCAAGCCTGGTCTTAAAATCCAGCTGAAAATGAGGTGTCTATTTGCTCCACCCTGTGGAGCGGGCACGGCTCTGGGAGAGCAGCGTTCGTGGTTTCTCTGCTGAACCCAGTGACCCAGCGTGTGGCTCTGGCCAGCCCCTCCCCCCTCCCTGGCAGCCTGCCATCTGGCCCTTTTTTGCTGTCTTAACTAAGATGACAGGCTTCAGGTGTTTTTTAAATTAAAATGGTTTGTTTCTGTTTATCTCTTTTCCAGATGTCACTACGTAGAGGGAATCTGTCTTTATTTATTGGCTCTTTCCTGTGCAGAATCCAAGGGAGTCTCCCTCTGGCCCAGATCCCTGGGAAGGAGGCCACATATAGAGGGTGACGTGAACCGGGACGGCAGGAAGGTGGGGTCCCAGGGGGCTCAGGACGGGGTCACAGTGGAAACCAGGAGGGGTGGCCTGCCATCAGCCACGCAGCACGTGGGCTGTTAACGTGGCCATGCATTTATGGAGGGCAGATGCGGCGCTGTGTCTGTGTCTTTCACGTGGCCAAATGCAACGAAGCAGAGCATTCATTTTCCTATTAGACAGCAGACTGAGAGCTGCCTGACCACGCTCTGGCCGGGTCCTAGACGACACTTGAGCTGTCCTCTCCCTGACCCCTCCACCTCCCTCTGCCCCAAGCCCAGGCCACATTCCCCTTGGTGGTTCTACCACCTCTACCGGGCTTCCCGTCTCCACTCCTGCCTCTCCCATCCGTCCTTCAAAGGCTTCCAGAAAGATGCACCAAAAACTCAAATCTGAGCAAATCCCCCCGGCCCTGCTTCTAACACTCCAGGCTTCTTCCCTCACAACTAGATGAAGCCCAAACTCCCTGGTCAGCCCTGCAGCCCTCCCCAAGCCTGCCTCCAAATCCCCGCACTCCCCGCCTCTGCTCACACCCTGAACAGCCTTGATTCCCCCAGCACAATGCCCACTCTCGTGTCTCACCTGTCCCCTCTACCTGGCGCCCTTCTCCAGGGGTCCATGGCTCAATGTCAGCGCCTCTGGAAACCCGTCCACCCCACCGCCCCCAGAGCCCCCGACGTGTCCTTGCTGAAGCATGCATTACACGGGACTGCTGCTGTCTATCGTGGGCCTGCTAAATGCCCCGAGTCACCCAGAGCCTCCTGAGGGCAGGGGCCTGTCCTGTGCACACTCCTGGCTGACCAGACGCACGGGTAAGCACGAAGCTGATGCCAACTGCTTCGGGACTGGAGCATCATTCTTCTCCCCAGCCTAGCACTCCGTGTAGACGGCCCCACTCCCGGGACCCCATGGACAATGTGCCCCTGGGGACTGTGTCCCCTGATGGCCCCTCCTGTCACTCATAAGCGTTTTGTGCTGAAGTGAAAGGCCGTGGTATTCCCCAAGTAGATAAAGAGATAAATGTTCCCGGACAGACATTCCAAGGGGATGACTTGGAAGACGTGGCCTGCGTGTTCCTGTGGGGTAATTCCACACACTCCCCACCCGCTCCAGCGCCTCCTCCAGCCACGAGAGCCTGGGGCTGGGGAGCCAGGAGACCCACACGTATGGGGTGCTGGGCTGGGGACAAACACGAGTTGGACGAAGCCCGCCCTAGGGGAGCATCCAGTTTAGAGGGAGAAGCAGCTCCGGGTGCGAACGAGCATGGCCCGCGGCAGTGAGTTCCCATGACCCCTGGAGGCTGACAGCGAGGGCTTCGGGGCTGGGGCCCATCCTCCCACACACGTTCCCACCACCTTGCGAGCTAGTCGCTCTGTGGCATTCCCACCCTGCACGGCTGGTACTAGAACATTCCCTGCACTTGAGGCTATGTTTCTACAGCGCTTTGCAGCCTTGCTGCAGGGCCCTGCTGTCCTCCGACCTCCTGAGCACCCCAGTCCCCTCCCCTAAACTCCTATAGAAGGGGCTGTCTGTCCCACTCACATGGGAGCGGTCCCCTCATCTTAGGGAGGAAAGAACTGAGGGCAAAGAAGTGTGTGACTTGGTTGAAGTCCGGGGGGAGGGAGCAGAGGATTGGGGGGCTGGACCTTGAGAGAAGCCTCTGGATTCCCAGACAGACCCTCTCCGAGCCCCGGTTGCCCGTCCCCCTGGCTCTGCCCAGCACAGCCTTGGAGGGCCCGTCCCTGTCTCTGAGTCTTTGCCAGGGTTCCTAGAGGGCAGAGGGCGCTGCTGAAGCCTCTCTAGTGTGTCTGGGGGTCCTGGGTGGCAACTGGCCCACAGCGGTGCCCAGCAACCTCTGTACACAGAATCCGACCCCTGCTTCATGAACCGCCGTGCCCAGAAGACCCTGATAACTGAGGGGATGACTCAGCCGGTTCAGGTTGGAGAGCTGACTGGTCACCACGGAGAGATGAAAAGAAGCCTGGCCTCAGAGCCAGGGCGGAGTCCGGGCCTGGCTGGGCTGGGCTGGGCATGAGTGACCTTAGAGATGCGTCTCCCCACTCTGGGCCTCAGGTTCCCATGTGTCTGTGAAGGGGCTGGAGGAGGTCGCTGACCGCAGGGCACCTGCAGCTCTGGCACCCTAGGGGACTTTAGAAACCACTAGGGTCCTCAGCCCTGGACGGAACTGGGCAGAACTGAGAGTGGCCACGTGTTACCCCTTGCTCCTGACAGATCTGCGTCAGTCTCTCCAGCTGCTCGTCCTGGATGACCTTGGCCTTCTCGTACTGCTGGATGACCATCTCCATCTCCACCTTCACAGGCAGGACGTAGGCTGGAAAACAGAGACAGCCCCGTGAACAGCTTGGCAGCGGCAGGGCTTGGTGGGGGAGGGGCTGGTCCCAGCATCCAGCCAGCAGCAGGCTCAGGCCCAGGTGTGGTTCCTGGAAGAACTGGGGCGGGGGCGGTGGTGTCAGGTACCCAACAGCACCCAGAAACTATAAGAGGGCTAGAACCCTAACCCATCACGACTAAGATATCGTTGTTTTTTTTTTTCCTTTTCCATAGTGATAGAAGAACCCTTAATTTTGGCTGTGTGCACAGCTGCCTGGTATGAGGACTATATTTTCCAGTCTCCTTTGCAGCTGTGAGAAGCCATGAGACTACATCCTGGACGACAGGATGCAAGTGCAGGTGTTGTGCAGCGGCTTCCAGAAGCCTTCCTTAAAAGGCACCTGGAGTTGAGGAGGAAGTGGAAATATTAGAACCCTCCCACATTGCTGGTGGGAATGTAAAATAGGGCAGCTGCTCTGGAAAACAGGAGTTCTTCAAAATATTCAACAAGGAGTGACCATATGGCCCCAGTAATTCCATACCCAGGAATCTAAGAGAAATGAAAACATATGTCCATACAAAAACTTGTACATGAGTGTCCACAGCAGCCCAAAGTGGAAACAGACTAAATGTCCATCAACTGACAAATGGATAAATAAAATGTGGTATATCTATACAATAGAATACTATTTGACAATAAAAAGGAATAAAGTACTGATGCATACTACAACGTGGATCAGCCTTGAAAACATTCTGTTAAGTGAAAGATGCCAAACACAACGGACCACATAAATGATTCCACTTATATGAAATGTCCAGAAGAGGTAAATCTATTCAGACAGAAAGTAGATTAGTGGTTGCTTAAGGCTGGAGGGGAATGGGGAGTGACTGCTAATTAATGGGTATGGGTTTCTTTTTGAAGTGATAAAAATGCTCCAAACTTAGATTTTGGTGATGTTTGCACAATTCTATGAATATACTAAAAATCATTCAATTGTGTACTTTAAATGTGTGTTTTACGGTGTGTGAACTATATCTCAATAAAGATGTGTAAAAAGAAAAGGCAGCTGGGGCTTTCCTTTTGCTTCTTTATCTTCTTCCTCCCTTCCTTTTTCCTATTGGCCGAAATGAGGATGTGATGGCAGGCACTGAAGCAGCCATCTTGAACCATGAGGGTGACTTTGGAAAGCAGGCCATGCGCAGCAAAGCAACAATACAAGAGGAACCTGGAATCATGACTTCAGAAGCTCCTTATTGGCCCTGGACTGCCTACCTTACTGGCTCAGGCTTTCATGTGGGAGAAATAAGCTTCTGTTTTGTCTTAGTCACTGCTATTCTGAGTCTCTGTTACTCACAGTGGATCCTACTTATAAAAGACATATATTGAGACCCAGAGAGAGAGCCTGGACTCTGGATTACGGGGCCCCATGAGCTCCCAGCCAGTGGCAGCCCCTCAGGGACAGAGCCAAGAGCAGAGCTTGTGCAGATGGGGGAAGCTGAACAGCTTCACAGCTGTTCACAGCTTCAGGGGTCCTGGGCTTCACTGCTGACTCAGAGCTGGTTTCCTGTGTGACCCTCATCCCTCTTGGCTTCAGTTTCCCCATCTGTGAAATGAGAGGAATGGACTAGATGATCTCCCAGTGCCTTTCCTGTGTGGGCCTTACAAAGCTGGACCTGATCACATCTCAGTTTGATGAGGACTCTGGATTAGGGGCTCCCTGGCAAGATGTCAAACCCCACAGTGTTCACAGGATGGGACATGGGGCTGGGGACCAGGGAGAGGGTACCCCGATAAGGGGATGAGAGACCCCAGAGACCATCCTTCCTGCCTCGAACTCACCCCTTTCGGGCCACTCACCATCAATGACCCTCTTCACCCGCCAGATCCGGAGCATGACGATGAGGCTGATGGCATCCCAGGGGCTCCTGGGCCCATTAGCCACAGTGGACGCCACCATCGGGGCCAAGGACAGGATGATCACAGCCCCATCAAACACCTGTGAGAGGAGGTGGATTTCAGTGCCCTGGGCCAACTTCCTGAATGTCCTGGGACCAGAGACCAGGTCAGGCAAAGCAGGGGTGCTGGCCAGTGATCCCCTGCACCCCCCCCAGAAGTTCACCCCCATCCCTGGCTGCCTCTCGTGACCCTCCTTAGTCTTTAGGGACCTCCCACCCCAGACGTGCCCCTGAGCACTCTCTCTCCTCCAAGTGACCTCAGCCCATCGCCAGCCTTGGTTCAGACGGCCTCGGGCTGTTCCAAGCTTCTTTTGCAAGCATATGTCTCCAGCATCTTGTCCCTTCTCGGGATGGGGCTTGCATCCCGTGTCGCAGGTTTCCTGTGCTGGCCTCACTGAATCCCTCACTGGCAGTGGAGGCTGAAGGCAGGCCCCTTCCCCCTGGGAAGCAACGGCCTAGAGCCCACGTCTCATCTGCATCTGGTGCTGGTGCTGAGTCTCTAACCCTGCGCGGAGGCAAAGCTCGGAGAGAAGGGGACCCAGCCTGTGCTTCAGCTCTGGGCCTTGACCTTCCATCTGCCTGTTCCAGCCTGGCCTGGTCTGAGACTTCCACAGGCCAGGCCCCTATGTCTGCTCCCAGCATTTGGCCCAAAGAGGCTAAAAAGGGTGTGTGGTGGGGAATGGGGTGGTGAGGAAGGAGTGGGCAGCAGACACTGACAGCCTTGCCTTGTCCTGTGCACACCAAACTCTGGGGGTCAGCCAGCCTCTCCCGCACCTCATCTCCACCCACCACACGCCACCTGCTTTTATACAAAACAAAGCAACCGGTTTGCTCTGCAGAAACCCAGGCTGAGAAACACTTTTATGGTTCCCCCACTCAGCTCTCTGATCATGGGGCCATTTTAGAGTGGATTTGTTTTAAAACACATTTCAAAAGCTTTCCAAAATGATTCAAGAATAACTTTTTATGGCATGGACATATAGACACCACCAAATGTAAAACTGATAGCTAGTGGAAAGCAGCCGCATGGCACAGGGAGATCAGCTCCGTGGTTCGTGACCACCTAGAGGGGTGGGATAGGGAGGGTGGGAGGGAGACACAAGAAGGAGGGGATATGGGGATATATGTATATGTGTAGCTGATTCACTTTGTTATACAGCAGAAACTAACACACCGTTGTAAAGCAATTATACTCCAATAAAGATGTTAAAAAAAAAAAAAGAATAACTTTAAAAATTTTGCAGAAAGTCAAGGAGATTTTTTAGACCATTCCTTTGCTGGAAACTTTCTCAGTTCACCCCCCTCCCCACCCACCCAAAGGCACAGCTGAACAGACTCCTGTGTCCAGTGTGGGAAGGAGATGGCCTTTGTTGATGTCTCCCACCCTGGGATGGATGGGACAGTGACATTTCCTGGCTTCCAGGATGGCTGGCTTGGGGGGTACAGATGGACATTGGTCTTTACCTCTATTTTGTTTTCAATGTAATCCCAGATCCCGAGCACCACTATCCGAAGAACAGTCTGAGAGGAAGTGAGAAAAGAGGTTATGGTTATTGTTCTCCCTCCCCCCTCCTCCCGGCGGAGAGGATTCCAGAGCTCGGAATCAAGGGCTCTGCTTCCTGTTCAATAATGGGAGAAGTCTTCACCACCCCCTAAGTGTTTCTCAGCCCACGTGCTCTCTCCACCCCCGCTTTGAGTGCCCTAGCTCAGGTCTGCGTCACCGCCTGTGCCAGCCCCTGGCTAAGCACCTTCAATGCTCCCATTACATACACATACACTCTGAATCCTTGGAATGATACGCAGGACCCTGCCTCCTTCTCCAGTCATCTGTTGCACTCCTGTCATGTCACAAACCACTTGCAAATCAACAAATATGCAAGCTCTTTCTCCTTTGCCTTGTCTTTGCATGTGGCTTTGACTCCCGCATTGACTTCCCCCCACCCCCAATCTCTCTTCTCTCCTTATACAATAATTGGAATTTCAGCATGGCCACCCAGATAAAGACTACATTTCCCAGCCTTCCTTGCATCTGTAGTGGCCATGTGACCAAGTTCTGGCCAATGGCTTATAAGGAGAGAAGCTCTGTGTACCACCTCCTGGTTGCGACCTTTAAGGGATTAGGCTCGTCCTCCTATTTCCTTCTTCCCAAAGACTAGAATGTGGGTGTGTAGGTGTGGTGGGGAGGTGTCTTCAGTTAGGGAGGGCTGGCAACAAGCATGCTGGGCCCCCACCAGCCCCAAGCCACCACGTAAGCCTTAACTGCCGACCCCACCTTGTTTAATTAAGTCCATGTGTTTTTGGTTTTCTTGTTATAGCATCTTGGCCTGTGTGCTAACCAGCAGGGCCTTTTCCCCTTCCTCTTCCTGGAAAGGCCTTCTCCTTCTGGCCACGGCTCAAACGTCACCTCCATGAAGCTTTTCTACCCTCCCCAGGCTCGGTGCCTCTTTCCTGGGTGTTCCTATAGGCCTTGGAACATCAATCACCACCCTCCCTCCCTTGGACTTTATCTTACTTTGTGGTGACTATCTACCTGATCCCCCAACTCAGGCTCAAGAGACACCGTCTGATTTCTCTCCTTTACCCCTAATCCCTGGCATAGAGTGACACTGAGTCATTACAGGTTGGGAATGAATGAACAAATGCATGCATGTCTGATTCCTTAAAGCCCTCAGGAACTCACTCCAATGCCTCCGCCTTCTGTGGCGGTTTCCTCACCAAGAGTACATCTTTCTCCAAAGAAGATACTTAAAAGCTGGTCTCATATGACCCTGGTACAATTGTCATAGGCCCTTCCTTGAACCAAGATGAGAAGTTCACAGTAATTCACGCCAGGTGAGGTCCCTGCTCCCGCATGCCTATAGTACAAGGCCAGCCATCTGAATGTGGCAAAGCTGTAGAAAGCCTAGGGATCTCTACCCACACTTAAGCCACAAAAAGGCTTGGCTGCTAAAATTTACCTCTTCCCCATAAAGGACTATCCTGAAGAGATGAGAAGGAGGGATGCTGGTGGCGGCCAGCTCTGTCACCACGTTTGAGAACACACAGGGACATGTGGCAGCCTGATGCCCATTCCACGTGGCTTCCCAATCTCTCGCTTAACTGCACCACAGCTTCGAGTGGGTGCAGAGAGATCTGGGTTGGAGTCCAATATCTTGAGGTCACAGCTCAGTAATCGGCTGGCGGTGTGGCCTTGGGCAAGTCAAATAACCTCTCTGGGCCTCAGTTTCCCCTTCTGCTAGAGAGATGAGTTAGAAGATACAAATCTTCCAATTCATTATGAGACTAACATTTGCCATCTGGTACATATCAGTAGGTTGCAGATCCTGGGCCAACCCTCCTCACACATGATCCTCATTTTACTGAAGGGGAAGCTGAAGCTCAGGGAGGTTAAGGAAGCTGCCCAAGGTCACTCAGGCATTGGGAGGGGAGTCGGCCTTTGGACCCGGAGGTGTTTGACTTTTGGGCCCAAGCTGCATAAGAACGCCAGATACTGTCCTAGTTTCTTTTGCTGCTGTTCACTCCCTCGAACTGTGCTGACTTTGAAACTCAGTATTTGTCTCCTCTGAAATGATACACCAGCCACATCCACCTCAAAATCCCAATTCTGGGGCTCCCACGGCAAAAAGTCCAGGCTAGCACAGAGAGGAACAGGGCCTGGTCCGGATGTGACACCCCCTTCTCCCCGCCCTGCTGCTGCTTCGTCTTTGGAAATTGTGGTCAAATATACAAACATGAATTATACCATTTTAACCATTTCTAAAACTGAACTGCGGCATTACGCACATTCACAGTGTTGTGTAACCGTCACCACCATCCACCTCCAGAACTTTTTCATCACCCCAAACTGAAACTCTGTGCCCATGAACCATCAACTCCCCCTTCCCACAGCCCCTGGCAACCACCATCTACTTTCCATCTCTATGAATTTGACTCCTCTAGGTTACCTCATTTAAAAGGAATCATCCTGCTTTATAAACAAAGCAGCATTTACTAAAAAGTCAGTGTGGGTATGAGAAAGGGAGCTGGCCAGGCTGAAACTCAGCCAGGAACCCCAGAGAGGGGATGAGCAGACAGCAGACAGCACCGGCGGGGCCTCTGTGCTCTAGGAAGGGATGGAGGTTGCATGGGCTTATGGGTCAAGGTGGTACCAGGTAGGCAAGTGGAACAGCGGGAGTACTGGCCACCTATTTGCCTTCCCTCCTTGCTGGCCCATCCACAGGGGACCCACCCTGTGAGGGAGACGTTCCTTCCTAGCCCAGCCCATGGAAACAGAACAGCCAAAAGGCAGTTGTGGAGATGGCTTGGGAAACAGCTCCTGGGCCAGCCTCCTGCTGTAGATGGGAAATGGCCTGGAACTGGCTGTTCTGAGTCAGGGTCAAAGGTGGAATGAGAACCCAGCTCTGAAACACTCCACCCAGGGGTTTTTCCCCTGCAGCATCCTTAGCTGTCCGTGGAGGTAGGGACCTGGCCATGCTGCCCTGCCGCGTCACGGCCCCCAGCACAGGTCTCATCCAGACTGACTAACCCATTGTTGGCCTGTGTGTCTCAATGTGCAGGCAAGGACCCCCTGCTTTAGCAACATCTGGGGATTTTGTTTAAAATGGAGATTCCTGGGCTCTCATGAAGATCCAGGATGTCAGGATCTCTGGGTGCAGGGCCCAGAAATACGCCTTTTTTTTTTTTTAACAAACTCCCCTGGAGTATCCAACAGAACGGCAGGGATGTGTAAGGTGACAATGCCCTGGGTAAACCCAGGGAGACCACATGCCCAGATGCAAGAAGGAGAAAGAGAGTTAGATCAGGAGTCAAAGGTCAGGTCCCCCTTTTGGGCTCTGACTATCCCTTACTAACCATGGGACATCGGCCGAAGCCCTCAGTCAGCCTGCAGGAAGGCAGAACTAGTGACCCCGTGCTGCCTGCCTCAGGTAGCCAGCTGCTACAAAGCTCTGTTGGAAAGAGCTTTGTTAACAGAACTGCAGGAGGACACTAAGGAGGGGTTATTTTTATCACCCACCCCCACCCCAGGGCCCATGGCCTTGAAATCCTGCCCCCAAGATTTGCAAAGGGCTTTGAGGGGGTTGGGACTGAGGGACCTGGACCCTCAGCTCCAGCTGCCTCTGTCCCACCTGGGACTAAGGGTTTTCGGCCTCCTTCATTCCAGTCTCACCTTCCAGAGATGAGGATGCTCTGACAATCAAGATAGGCCAGAGTCTTGGCAAAGTCTCCAGGATGGCACCATTTATTATTTACTATAATCCAAGCTCTTGTGCCATTTTACAGATGCACAAACTGAGGCTGAGAGGGGCAGGTAAACCTTCTGGTCCCCAGGCCCCTCTTCCTTCCCACCCCAGAGGCCTCATCTTTTCCCTCGGCAAGCCCCGCTCTCAGGAGGGACTCCCCTCATTTCTCCCAAGGGAAGGGGCTCAGGCTTCAGGCAGCACGAGGGGAGGATGGGAAGTCCTGACCCTCTGCATCTGCTCCAGGCCCTGCCTTGCTCAGGTGGCAGCAAGGACTCCTGGCCTCCTGCCGCCTGAGGCCTGAGCCCCTCCCCTTAGGGGAATCGGCCTCTTTCCCTGGGATGAGGCCTGATGAGTTTCCTAGGGTTTAGGAACCCTGGGAGATGCAGGCAGAAACACCTGCTAGTCTATCAGACGCCTTTGAGCAAATTTTTCAAAGGCACCCCTTCCCCAAGCAGAGGGAGATCCCCTGGCTCACTGCCTGGTGAGCAGAGTGGGGGCTGGCACCCTTGCTCCCTGCAGAGCCATCCCCAAAGCCAGGCCCACCAGCCAGGGAAAAGGGAGCAGCACACATCTCGCCCTGAGCTTGTGCCCCTGCAAGGCTGCAGCCGGTGGCGTTGGGGAGCGGGGTGCTGCACGGCTTAGGGGAACAGCCTGGCCTGAGGAAGACACACGATGGGCAGCAGGCCGCTGGGGGCTGACCCCTGGTACTTCCTCAAGAAGCAGATGTACCCTTGGGCAAGTTTTTGCTGCCAAGACGGCTACAGGCTCCCTCCTCTGCAAGCCCCCGGTTAAACTAGAGCAGCAAAAGGAAGACATGGAGTCCAGGATCCAGCTACAAGGAGAACTTAGGAAATGTGAGGAACGTTTGTGGGGGCTAAAAGCAGTCTTGAACTGGTTTGCAAAAGAAAGCTTTGCTGGATGACATGCACAGGTTGAGGGGTGATTGCAGGCAGCACAAGGGTGCCCCGTGGGGTTAGGCGTTGATAAAACAGGAGCAGAGCCAGCAGCCACCCATTCCCTCCTTCACCCTCATTCTTCCAAATCTGTGCGGAAGAGGATGGTGAATGGAGACTGCCTCCTCCCTAGGGGTCTAAAGAGGACCCCCTTCCGAGAGGCAGCAGCTCATATCTCCAGGGACCTGGGCTCCCAGGCACACTGGCTGCACTGTCTCCCGCCATGCTGGGTTCATTTTGGCAGGAGGTTCCCGGCTACCTTATAAGAATGGGTTCAAGACCCACAGGGTAGAGCACAGTGGTGACAACATGACCAAACGGCAGTGAATTAAGCACTGACATGCCCTGGCTGTGTGCTCACCGTGCAGGGGGCACCGTGCTAGGCTTGGGTGACGAAGAGAGAAACTGGAACCCACATGATGTGCAAGGTTTGTCCCAGAACTCCCTCTGGGCATATGAACATCTCCACTTCCTCCATCCTGAAACATCTCTCACTGACCCCATGTTCTCCCAAGTTTCTGAAGAGCTGCCTCCACTAAACCCACTGCAGTCTGATGCCAGCACCCAACATTCCAGGAAAACTGCTCGCCCCCGGTTACCAATGACCCCTCAGCAGCTTCAGGTGTGCTGCCGGCTTCCTTGTTCTAGAAGGCCTCCTTTTGTTTCCAGGATCCCACACCCTCTGGGTTCTCCTCCCACCTCCCTGGCTACACCTTCTCAGTCAGCTTTCCATCCCAAAATTGTTTCCTGGGGCTCCATTTCTTCTCCTCTCACGCTCCCTTATCCCCGGACAATTGCACCCTTGGCTTCAACTCGCACCCGACACCCTGAAGCCCCACCCAGTCCACGACTCCAGCTGAGACCTCCTCCTGCAGCAGTTCCCAGGCTTAGCACAGGGCATCCCCACCCCCTCTTAGGAGGCCAGCATCCCCCGGAAGTCGTGCTCACCCTCACTCTCGCTCGCACGTGCCCCCTCCCCCAGGGTGGCCGGTCCCCAAGTCCTGCAGAGTTTAGTTCCTTCAACTCCGTCCAGCTTGTCCCTTCCTCCGTCCCACTTCCACTGCTCTGGGTCAAACCTTTAACCTCTTACAGCTAAATGGCACCTCCTAAATAGTCTCTAAATTCCAGTCTCCCCCCACCTCCAACCCCTGCTCCTTACCAGCTGCCAGAGGGATTTCTCTAAAAGTCCAACTTCATCACCCGCTCCTCCTGCCTGGAGCCTCCTCCCCACTGCCTTCAAAACAAGACCCCCACTCCTGAGCAAGACATGGAAGGTATTTCATGACCTGGCCTGGTGCCCAGGACATCTCTCACCATTCCCTGCTGTAGTCAACAACCAGGCATGCTGTGGTCGCTCACGCTGTCCCTTGTCTGCTCTGTGACTGCTGCCTGAAGGTCCTCTATCCCCACCATGCACCTAGCACCTCACACATCCGCAAGCAGCCTGCTTCCCCTCTGAGGTCTCCTACTGACTGCAGCAGGAGACTTAAGCTCCATTTCCGGTTCTCTCATTACACACGTCCCCTTGGCGGCTTCCCAGTAGACTGCAAACACCTGAGCTGGGCCTGCATCTTGATTATCAGGGCAGAATCCTCACGCCCAGTACCACCTACAGCACCTGGCAAGGAGTCACTCAAAAATGTGGGCTGAATGAATAAATTAACAAGAGCTTCCATTTATCAAGTCTTTCCTCTGTGCCAGGCTCTGTATTAGGAGCTAGGAGGTTAATTTTACGTGTCAACTTGGCTGGGCCGCAGGGTGCCCAGATATCTGGCCAGACCTCATTTGGGGTGTGTCCGGGAGGGTGTTTCGGATGAGATTAGCATTTGAACTGGAAGAATGAGAAGAAGCTGATTGCCCTCCCCAACATGAACGGGCCTCATCCTATCCAATCCACCTGATAAAAACAAAAGGCAGAGGGAGGAAGGATTTGCTCTCTCTGCTTGACTGTCTTTGAATTGGGACATTGCAGACTCCGACGTGCACTGAGATGCATATCATCAGCTCTCCTGGGCCTCCAGCTTTTGCCCCCTACAGATCTGGGGCATTTCTTGACCTCCATCACCACGTGAACCAAGAAGTTGTAAATCTCTTTTATTACATAAATATACACATCTAGGTTATATTTGTTGGTTTTGTTTCTCTGGAAAACCTAGACTAATAGAGGAACTTTATACACATTATTTCATTTCTCACAGAATCCCTCTAAGATGGATATTTTTAACCTCCTCTTACAGACGAGGAAGGCTGATGTTCAGAGAAGCAAAGTGACCTCCCCAGGACCAGAAAGCTGGCAGGAGGCTGAACCAGGAGGCTCAGAGCCTGGGCCTGACCTTCCCTCTATGCCACTGGCCCACACGAATGAACTGCCACCTGGGTGGGAGGACCTGCCACGACAGCCAGAAACAGCCAGAAGTGGTGCCAGGCGAGGGCGGAAGGGAGAACTCTGGGCAGGAGAGGAGCAGGAGGTGGCGTCACACGGGCTCAAGGGTCACTGCTTTTAAACCCAAACTGAGTCACACTGAGATGGGGTGAGTCTTCAGGGCTGTTGCTGTTTATAACAGCAGAAAACGGGGAGAAATCCTACAAGTCCAAGATGAGGGTTAATCTGGGGACATTGTACAATGGCTGCGGACACTGTACAATGGCTGCAGCCATTGTATGGCAGGGGATTGCCAAAATGTTAGGATTTGACAAAGCTGGGTGGTGGGAACACATGTGTGCATTAAATGATTCACTATGTTTTTGATGTGTTTCAACTATTTGCTAATTAAAAAAAAAAAACACTAGGTAGAATCCCAAGCATGTGGTTGTAAAAGTATGTACATGAAAAGACATTTGCAAAATATTCATAGACAAAAAGTGGGTTCCAGAATATCAGGTCCACTATAACCCCGTTTTTCTTAAGGAAAAGGTGTGTACATACACACTTGGGCATTGAAAAAGGCTCACTGGGCGTAAACCAAGTTAATAGTGGTTGTCTGTGGGCGATTTGTTTTTTCTCATTTTGTCTTGTCTGTATTTTCTTAATTTTCTACAATGGGCAGAATTATCTTTGTAAACATGAGGATTGTTGTTATACATCAGGGTGATGAGATGGAGACTTGTGCTTATCCAGAGGAGTCACCAGGGACCCAAACTTTGGGTTGTCTGTGTGGTGGCCTCTCAGCTCCTTCTGAATGTCACCCTGACAGCCCGGCATGAGGTCTTGGTCTGTGTCTGAGGCCAAGGGTCACTGAGAATGTGCTTCTTCCCTACTAGGTCCCTCCTCCAGGAGGTAGAAGTATTAGCCCAGCTCTCCCCACTTGCACGGATCAGTTGTTGCTGAGAATGTGGTGTTAAGTGGAATGTTCTGGACCTGGGATTATTTCTAGAATCTCAGAGCTGGAGGGAGGACCTTAAAGGTTATGTTGCATGGCCCAACCACCTTCCAATGATTTTTCATCCCTTGTCTGGTAGCCCAATGAGCTGGTCATCTAGCCTGAGCTTGCAGACTTCCACCAACGGTGAGCTTGACATTGTCTAAAGCAGTACATTCCAACTTGTTTAGAAAATTCATCTCTATATCCAACTTTCATGCTCCCTAAGATCATTGTCAAGGTCATGGCAAATGAAGAAATGAAAACAAGATTTTGAAAAAGAATTTCTCACATGTTTAATTTATTCACGCCTTCATTGGTGGGTGTCAGATGCTCAGCCCTATGCCAGGTGATGGGGGAGACAGAAGACTATACAGGCACACCTTGGAGATATTGCAGGTTCAGTTCCAGACCACCTCAATAAAGCGAATATTGAGTATGGTAGCTCCTCAAAAAACCAAAAATAGAGTTGCCATATGATCAAGCAATCCCACTCCTGGGCATGTATCCAGACAAAACTATAATGCGAAAAGACACATGCACCCCTATGTTCATAGCAGCACTATTCACAACAGCCAAGACATGGAAGCAACCTAAATGTCCATCGACAGATGAATGGATGAAGGGGATGTGGTACATGTATACAGGGGAATATTACTCGGCCATAAAAAAGAATGAAATAATGTCATTTTCAGCAACATGGATGGACCTAGAGATTATCATACTAAGTGAAGTCAGAAAGAGAAAGACGAATACCGTATGATATCACTCATATGTGGGATCTAAAATACAACACAAATGAACATATCTAGGAAACAGAAACAGATTCACAGACATAGAGAACAGACTTGTGGTTGCCAAGGGGGAGATGGGTGGGGGAGGGAAGGATTGGGAGTTTGGGATTAGCAGATGCGAACTATTATATATAGGATGGATTAACAACAAGGTCCTATTGTATAGCACAGGGAACTATATTCAATATCCTATGATAGGGGAATTCCCTGGTGGTGCAGTGGTTGAGAATCCGCCTGCCAATGCAGGGGACACGGGTTCGAGCCCTGGTCTGGGAAGATCCCACATGCCGCGGAGCAACTAAGTCCGTGCACCACAACTACTAAGCCTGCACTCCAGAGCCCATGGGCCACAACTACTGAGCCCGTGTGCCTAGAGCCTGTGCTCCACAACAAGAGAAGCCACTGCAACGAGAAGCCCGTGCACCGCAACGAAGAGTAGGCCCCACTCGCCGCAACTAGAGAAAGCCCATGCACAGGAACAAAGACCCAACACAGCCAAAAATAAATAGACAAATAAATAAATTTATTTTAAAAAATCCTATGATTGGGGCTTCCCTGGTGGTGCAGTGGTTGAGAGTCTGCCTGCCGATGCAGGGGACACGGGTTCGTGTCCCGGTCCGGGAAGATCCCACATGCCGTGGAGCGGCTGGGCCCGTGAGCCATGGCCGCTGAACCCGCGCGTCCGGAGCCTGTGCTCCGCAACGGGAGAGGTCACAACAGTGAGAGGCCCACGAACCGCAAAAAAAAAAAAAAAATTCCTATGATAAACCATAATGGAAAAGAATATAAAAAAGTATATATATGTATAACTGAATCACTTTGCTGTATAGCAGAAATTAACACAACACTGTAAATCAACCATACTTCTAAAAATTTTAAAAGCGAATATTGCAATAAAGCAAGTCACAGGAATGTTTTGATTTCCCAGTGCATATAAAAGTTATGTTTACACTACACTGTAGTCTATTAAGTGTGCAATAGCATTATGTCTAAAGAAATAACGTATATACCTTGGTTAAAACATAGTTATTGCTAAAAAATGCTAATAACCCTCTGAGTCTTGAGCAAGTTGTAATCTTTTCGCTGTGGAGGATCTTGCCTCGATGTTGATGGCTGCTGACTGATCAGGGTGGTGTTTGCTGAAGGTTGGGTGACTGTGGAGATTTCTTAAGATAAGATAACAAGAAGTTTGCTGCTTGGATTGACTCTTCCTTTCACGAATGATTTCTCTGCGGCAGGCAATGTTCTCTGATTGCATTTTACCATAGCAGAACTTCTTTCAAAACTGGAGTCAATCCTCTCAAACCCTGCTGCTGCTCCATCAACTAAGTTTATGCAACATTCTAAATCCTTTGTTGTCGTTTCGGCAATCTTCACCAGCAGTAGATTCCATCTCAGGAAACCACTTTCTTTGCCCACCCATAAGAAGCAACTCCTCACCTATGAAAGTTTCATCATGAGACTGCAGTAATTCAGTCACATCTTCAGGCTCCACTTCTAAGTCTAGCTCTCTTGCTACTTCTACCACATCTGCAGTTATTTCTTCCACTGAAGTCTTGAACCCCTCAGAGTCATCCATGAGGGTTGGCATCAACCTCTTCCAAACTCCCATTAATGCTGCTATTCTGACTTCTTCCCATGAATCATGAATGTTCCCAATGGCATCCAGAGTAGTGAATCCTTTCCAGAAGGTTTTCAATTTATTTTGCCCAAATCCATCAGAGAAATCACTAACTGTAGCAGCTAGAGCCTTACAAAATGTATTTCTTAAAGAATAAGACCAAAAAGTCAAAATTACTCCTTGATCCATGGGCTGCAGAATAGATGTTAGCAGGCATGAAAACAACATGAATCTCCTTGTACCTCTCCATCAGAGCTCCTGGGTGACCAGGCACATTGCCAGTGAGCAGTAATATGTGGAAAGAAAGTAGGTATCAACAGTGGGCTTAAAATATTCACTAAACCATACTGTAAAGAGATGTGCTGGCATCCAGGCTTTGTTGTTCCATTTTACAGCACAGGCAGAGTAGACTTAGCATGACTCTTAAGGGCCCTAGGATTTCCAGAATGGTAAATGAGGATTGGCTTCAGCTTAAAGTCACCAGCTGCCTAAGTCCCTAACAAGAGAGTCAGCCTGTCCTTTGAAGCTTTGAAGCCAGCACTGACTTTTCCTCTCTTGCTATGAAAGTTCTAGATGGCATCTTCTTCCAGTAGAAGCCTGTTTCGTCTACATTGAAAGTCCTTTGTTTTGTGTAGCCACCTTCATTCATGATCTTAACTAGATCTTCTGGATAACTCGCTGCAGCTTCTACATCAGCGCTTGCTGCCTCACCAGGTACTTTTACGTAATGGAGATGGCGTCTTTCCATCAACCTCATGAACCAAACTCTGTTAGCTTCCAACTTTTCTTCTGCAGCTTCCTCGCCTCTCTCAGCCTTCACAGAATTAGGGCCTTGCTTTGGAGTAGGCTTTGGCTTAAGGGAATGTTGTGGCTGGTTTGATCTTCTATCCAGACCACTACAACTTTCTCCATAGCAGCAGTAAAGCTATTTCCCTTTCTCAGCCTTCGTGTGTTCACTGGAGTAGCACTTTTAATTTCCTTCAAGAAAGTTTCCTTTGCATTCGCAACTTGGCTAACTGTTTGATGCAGGAGGACTAGTTTCTGGCCTGTCTCTGCTTCTGACATGCCTTCCTCACTAAGCTTCACCATTTCTAGCTTTTGAGTTAAAGTGAGAGATGTGTGACTCTTCTTTTCACTTGAACACTTAGAGGCCGTTACAGAGTTATTAACTGGCCTGATTTCAATACTGTGTCTCAGTGAATAGAGAGGCTGAGGGAAGGGAGAGAGACTGGGGAACAGCTGGTGGGTGGAGCAGTCAGAACACACAAAACATTCATCGATTAAGTTCGCCGTCTTACAAAGGATTCATCTCCAAAATTTACAAGAAGCTCATGCAGCTCAATATCAAGAAAACAAACAACCCAATTCAAAAATGGGCAGAAGACCTAAATAGACATTTCTCCAAAGAAGACATACAGATTGCCAACAAACACATGAAAGGATGCTCAACATCACTAATCATTAGAGAAATGCAAATCAAAACTACAATGAGGTATCACTTCACACCAGTCAGAATGGCCATCACCAAAAAATCTACAAACAATAAATGCTGGCGAGGGTGTGGAGAAAAGGGAACCTTCTTGCACTGTTGGTGGGAATGTAAATTGATATAGCCACTATGGAGAACAGTATGGAGGTTCCTCAAAAAACTAAAAATAGAGTTGCCATATGATCCAGCGATCCCACTCCTGGATATATATCTGGAGAAAAACATGGTCTGAAAGGATACAGCACCACAAAGTTCTTTGCAGCACTGTTTACAATAGCCAAGACATGGAAGCAACCTAAATTCCATCGACAGGGGAATGAATAAAGAAGATGTGGTACATATATACAATGAACTATTACTCAGCCGTTAAAAAGAATGAAATAATGCCATTTTGCAGCAACACGGATGGACCTAGAAATTGTCATACTGAGTAAAGTAAGTGAGATAGAGAAAGAGAAATATCATGTGATATCGCTTATATGATACAAGTGAACTTATTTACAGAACAGAAACAGACTCACAGACTTAGAGAACGGAATTTATGGTTACCGGGGGGAAGGGATAGTTAGGGAGTTTGGGATTGACATGTACACACTGCTATGCTTAAAATGGATAACCAACAAGGACCTACTGTATAGCACGGGGAACTCTGCTCAATATTATGTAACAACCTAAATGGGAAAAGAATTTGAAGAAGAATAGATACGTGTATATGTATACCTGAATCACTTTGCTGTACACCTGAAACTACCACAACATTGTTAATCAACTATACTCCAACATAAAATAAAAAATAAATTTTAAAAAAAAGAAGCACAACCCTCTTGCCTTCCATCTGATGACTGAGGCTCACCAGGGCCCCCCTGGGAGGAGGAAGCAGGCAGGAGAGGGACCCCTCACAGATCCAGAATCTTGGGGTGGCTGCTGATGTGCACAGATGAGGGAGGCCCTGGCTCAGTTTAGTTTGGCAACGGCCCTCGCTTGGCACACAGCACAGGTAACCCAGCAGGCCAGACTCCCTCGAGACCCAGCGCAGCCGAGGACAACTTTAAGAGGCAGTGCCGGGGAGAACGAGGTGGCCCTAATAGCTGATGTTAAAGGAAACCTTGATCAACTGACAGGTGGATACACAAAATGTGGTCTATCCATACAATGGAATAGTATCGAGACATAAAAAGGAACAAGGCACTGATGCATGCTACAACGTGGATGAACTTGAAACCGTGCTGCATGAAAGGGCCAGACACAAAAGGTCATACATCGGGCTTCCCTGGTGGCACAGTGGTTGAGAGTCCGCCTGCCGATGCAGGGGACGCGGGTTCGTGCCCCGGTCCGGGAGGATCCCACATGCCATGGAGCGGCTGGGCATGTGAGCCATGGCCGCTGAGCCTGCGCGTCCGGAGCCTGTGCTCCGCAACAGGAGAGGCCACAGCAGTGAGAGGCCCGCGTACCACAAAAAAAAAAAAAAAAAAGTCATACATCATACAATTCCGCTTATATGAAATATGCAGAAGAGTTAAGTTCATAGAAACAGATTAGTGGTCGGCGGTGGCTGGGGAAAAGGGGGGATGGGGGAGTGGCCACTTAATGGGGACAGGGTCTCCTTTGGGGGTGATGAAAATGCTTTGGAACTAGGAAGGGGTGATGGTCACACAACACTGTGTGTGTGCTAAATGCCACTGAACCTCTAAAATGTTTTGTTATGTAAATTTCACCTCACTTGAATCCTAATGATAATAAATAGGAGGAGGACGAGGAAGAGAACGCTGCAGCTGCAGCCACTGCCTTGAGGCTCCTGTCTAGAAGGCCAGCCGTGGGTTGGCTTTCTCCTCTCCCAGGAAGAGCAGGGCCTCTCTGCATCTCCACCCCAATTAGGGGATGGGGCCGACACCCCATGACCTGTACTAAGGCCCAGCCTGGCCGGGCCCCAAGGCCTCATGCGGTCTCAGGAAGAGAAGCTGCTGGCCTCCCTGGTGGCAAGTGGTTGCTGGGCCTGGTCTCAGCCAAGGGCAGGGGGGCACTTTGGAAACACCGTTAGCACAATTCTCCATCTGGATTCCGAAGGCTCTGCCCCATCTCGGTGCTGCAGGGCCCCATGGAAGTGGGATGACCCTGCCTGACCTAGCACGGCAGGACCCAGAAGCCTCCCAGGCACCCATTTTCACCTCGGGCCCCTGTAGGGCACCCAGACAGCCTGACTGGGTGCGGGGCGCCTGCTCTCACCGCTTTGAAAAGCACCTGCCTCACTGGTGAATAGCTCGGCCTATTTGAATAGATGTCCTCAAACTGAGGCCAAACCAGCGCTGCACTTCTCTTCTGTGGGCCTAGCTCTGTCCTCCGGGGCATCTTCCCTGGAGCCGCCCTCAGAGCTCTGAGACGGGCAAGGATGGGCTGGCCCACTGCACACCCACCCCGAGGCCTGCATCTGTCCCACCTGCAGGCCTGGCAGGTTTCTGCTCCTCCTATAGGCCTCAGTTTCCTAACTCACAAAGTGTCCCGCCCAATTCAGGGGCTGTCCTGAAGCTCAGTTGAGACAAGGGGTGGAATATCGCTCAGCACAAGGTGAAAGGCTGCCTGGCATCAGGAGTCCTTTGGGTTGGACTTTCTTGGAATTTGCCTGTGACACCACACCCATGTTAAGTCATCTGGCTCGGACTGACTCCCACCCTTGGCCTGCAGCCATTTCCCAGAAGAAGAAAGGCCAGCCCCGAAGGGGTGGCATTCGCTTCTCCCTAGGTGAGGCGGCATGCCAGTTGTGCTGGGTTTGTAGTCAGAGGTATTCCAGGGCTGGGCTTTTTCTTTCTCAGTTGCTGGCCCAGGCCCTTCCCCCAGATACTTGGTCTGCTCCCCACCTGCCGGCACTAGGGCCATGGGGAGGATGCAGTGGTGACGGACCAGACGAAGAGTCCAGAGCCTTGGGCCGCTTTTGGTGGGAACTGGCTGTGTGACCCTGGGCTGCCGTCCTCGTCCATGTGGTTTTAAAGGGACATTGCTGGCATTTTCAGCAGGCAAATAACGCAGGGCCTGCTCTGTGGCTGAGGGATGTTTGGCTGCCCTGGCCCTTCCCACTAGAAAGGGGGAGTCATTGTGCCCCAGTCATTGTGCCCCAGTCATCGTGAGAAGCACAGACACCTTCGCACATTTCCAGCCCACCGGGGAGCAGGGGGAGGGGGCCTCTATGGGACTGTTCTAACCTCTTCGGATGCTAGGTTCTGCTGGGAGCTCCGTGGAAACCCCGGCTTGCTAGCTGGGCTGCCTCCTCACGAGATCACTGGGTACCAGCCCCTCTGCTCACGCTGGGCTGGGTGTACTGGGGGAGGCAGGTCTCCCTGGTTACTTTCCTGTTACGCCTCTGTTACCTCTCTGTTACTACTCTGTTACCCCTCTGTTACCCCTCTGTTACTCCTGTTACCCCGTTACTCCTCTGTTACTCCTCTGTTACTCTCACCTTACAGCTCCACCCCCACCCTCACCATCTCTAACCAGGTCCAAGGTCACAGTCATCCTCCGCCAGCCCCCAGCTCTCCCTGCTGAGCCTGTGGGAAGCCCAGCCTCTTCCTTGGCTTGGGGGTGGGGGCGGAGGGGGGATCTGAGGCCGCGATTCCTCTGCACTGGCGCTTGTCTGTTTCAGGTGGCTCGTCTTCGGCAGTGACAGGAAGGGAATGCCAAATTAACACTGGGTAATAAATTCTGCAAAGCCAATAAAACCAAAGCAGAGGGACGGACGGAAGAACCACAGCAACTGATGAAACATTTTTGTTGGCAGTCACAGACACATGGCACATTTTCCAAGGTCTGCATCAAGGAGACATCTGGCCACGGCCCATGTGTGCATGGGAGGGAATCCCAGTGAGCGGAGACAAAGGGGGCCAGGAGGGCAGGACCCTCCAAGGGGCAGCAGGCTGGGGAGCAGGCACTATTCGGGGGTCTGAGGCGCCTCCAGGGCAATGACCTCGGCGAG
This sequence comes from Delphinapterus leucas, assembly GCF_059928025.1. NCBI lineage: Eukaryota > Metazoa > Chordata > Mammalia > Artiodactyla > Monodontidae > Delphinapterus > Delphinapterus leucas. The sequence continues at coordinate 61,912,039 of NC_143130.1, read as the reverse complement.
CTGTTAGGGACGCTTCCCAGGAAGGGCAGTGTTGGAGTCCTCGCCTGCCAACCCCGTGGGCTACGGGAGCCGAGGCCTGGGAAAGAATGTTCCATGCTTGGAATGCCTGCTGATCAGCCCCACCACACCCCACACCCCACACCCAGACTCAGGATTCTGGATTCAAGGCCTGAGGCCCAGGCCTCCCCTGAGTCTGAGAGAGAAAGTGCGTGCCATTAGATGGGGTCAGAGCCGGCCCAGGAGGACCCTGGGGTGCCTAACTCCTTGGGCTCCCTGATCACAGTACAAAAAACTTTTCCTCCGTACCTCCACCCACAGCATTGCTCTCCCGGAGCATCCTTCCTCCTTCAAGGCCCCGCTGGGCTCTGGGACTCAGAGCCCCCTCTGCCTCTGAGACCCTTCCTGGTGTAAGCTGTGTGTGTGTGTGCGTGTGCACGTGCACACGTGCAGGCATACATGCCACCCCAGCAGGCTCTGTACCGTATTCCTTTCTTTCCGCCCACGGTTGCTGACCATGCTGAAAGGCCCCACTGGGGCTCTGCATGGGCTAATTTGGACCTGTGGTCGTGGGGCTGAGGGCACACACAGGGAGTGGGCCAGTGGCCAGCTGACTTGGGCCTGTCTTCTGTTAGGAGGAACAGGATTTCCACACAAAACTCTCCAGTCCTTCAAAGACCCGCCACCGCACATAGGATGAAGCCCAGTCTTCTCGGCTTCCCCTGAAGAACCTGCCGGGAGCAGCCCCAAGTCAATGCCCCTGAAACACAGGCCAGGGGGTCACTGTGAGAGGCTGGGAGCTGCTCAGAGGATGCGTCATTCACCCCCATGTCAAGGTGGGGGAACTGTTCCCACACATTTCAGACCCACTCGGGGCTATCAGCTCCCACCAAAACCCAGGGTCCACGAGCTTCCAGGTGCTTTTTCCCTCTTACCTCACACATAGAGATACGGACTCGGGCTTCATCAGCTGGCTCTAGCAACGGCGCAGGGTGCCCATGCTCCCTCATCCCAGACACGTGCCCCTTTGCTCCCACAGAGGGGGCACAGCTCAGTCTAGCCAGACCGTGTACCCACTGAAGCACTGGGTCCAGTCCACTGCCCAGCCCTGCGACTCCGCCCTCTCTGCCCCCTGGGCCTCGGCCCCGAGGGGCAAGTCACCTCTGTACCCAGGACCATGGCCACAGCGTCCTAATTAGTCTCCCTACCTCCAGCCCCCTGGGCTTCAGCCCGGCCTCCGCCTTCTCCTTACCAGTCACACGAACTATTTGCTCTCCTTCAACTATGTCTCACTCAGTCTCACCTTCACAGATGTCACCATCTACCCTCACCTGGACGACACCTGCTCACCGTCTGGGTCACCCGCTGAGGCCCAGCACAGAACTCAGCTCCCTGCATCGTGTCTCCCTCTTTGCAGCCTCAAGGTCTGGCAGAGGGTCTGTCACTAGAAAGTGTTTAGAGAATAAAGTTTGGTCTCCCCGGGCCAGGAGTTGCCCTAAAGAGACGGTCACAGGGCCCAAGTCTCGACCTACCTCTGAGAAGAACACTGAGAGAATGACCAGACTGATCCAGTGTATCACGCCAGCAAACTGGAATGCACTGGAAACTGCAAAAGCACAATAACAGGGGCCAATTTTAGGAGCAAGGAATTAGGTGCAACTGTAGAGGGGGCCTCACAGCGTGGAGGCAGGCCTCCAGGAGCCCGGAGCATGAGTATTTAGAACTGGATGCATTCGGGCCAGAGAACACCAGGCAGCTTTAAGGGGTGTCTGTGATGGAGGTGGTGGGAGGCTGGTGGGCCGGTGATGCTGTTCTTCCCTCCATCCAACGGGCTGCCTCTCAGAGCTCCAGCTCAGTCCCATCAGCCACCGTGGGCTTTGTGCCCAGAAAGAAGCCTTCCAGGGGAGCCTTCCAGAGGGAGCAGGAAGACATCTCAGACCTGGGTGGGCAGCTTCGGTCAGATCTAGGCGAGCTTCCAGAAATCCCCACAATTCACCCCCAAAGCACTGTGCACTGTGAGTGGGGCTTAAGGCAAGCTTACTCTTCTCATTCTGAAAATTCTGAGTGGCTGAGACGGCGGCGTCAGCCAGGGTCTTCTGGGGGAGAAGGCAGGAGCCGGGACTGGCGAGGACACCAGTGGTGGGGCAGGGTGTCAGCCTCCCGAAAGTGGCAGAGCGAGCAGCTGGGGGCTGCCACACCTCCGGACGCCAGAGTATGAGCGGGGAGAGCTATCGGCCACTGAAAGCTCCCACCCCACCTTCCACCAGGCAATTCTTGGCATTAAGGCAGCACCTCTGGCAGGCCCTTTCACAATACAGGGGCCGTGACCAGCCTCTGAGCTGTAGCGGAGCATTGTTTATCAGGGAGTAAGGCCAAAAGTAGGGTGCTGGGGCCCAGGACAAGGTCAGGTGGGCTCTGATGGAGAGCGGGTGGGAGGGGATGCCCCCTCAGAGGGCCAGCCTAAAAGAGATACTGGTAGAATGTCCCCAGACAGTGGGGCAGGAATGCAGCTGGGAGCACACTTCCCTCTGGTCAGCACGCAGCTCAGATCCCCTGGGGGACAAGGAAAGATGCCCAGAGCTATCAGTGGGGTGGGCTGGCCGAAAGAGAGGAACCCACAGCCTCCCCCAAAGCTCTGACATCGGCAAGTCCTGGGGGTGGGTGGAAACAAGGTCCTGGAGCATGTCCTGGGGGAAGGAGGCTTCAAAGACAGGTTCCAAGTGGGAGACTTTGGGGTTCCTGGCTTTGGACCAATACGAGCTTCAGAAGGCAAGTCCTGCCACACTGTGGATTCTTTCCGTCCTGGGTCACATGAATACGAGTGGGAACCGGGAGGCTGAGGCCTGTGTGACTCTGAAAAGACCTCCAGATGATTCTGGAAGCATAAAATCTCTCCCCATTATTTCTCAAATGAATTCCTGTGCCTTTTTTTATGGTTTGCTTTAGAAGAGCAATAAATCTCTGATTGTGCATTTTATGGAATTTAAGATGCCTTTTATGAGCTGCTAGTGGATCTCCCACCAAAATCAATCTCCTGGATGCTTAGTTTTAAGCAAAATTCCAGTGTCGGCCGTGTTCTCAGTTCTACTCAATGCCTGAGTGGCCAGGAGCCCCAAGTATAACCCAGGAAAGAATGACTCTGTTATGGTCAGACCTCATAAAAAGCAGACATACCAATGAGTAGGAGGGAAAGTATACAACATGGTTTAATTGAAGACAGGTTGACTGTAAAATCAGTGCTAGTCACTTTCTGCTGGAAGATACTTTGATTGGAACCAAGGGGCCACCAGCTGTACAAAAGCCAACGAGGCTTATCAGACAAAAGCAATTCTGCACTCCCCGCCATCCTCTCTCAGAGAGTAGGGAAGGCTAATAGGACTTGGAACCCTGAATAGGACGGACCCTGAATACAGAGACTCCAGTAAAGGGTCTGGGGGCATTTGAGAATAAGCCTAAGATGACTGAATGGGTCCGGGGGTGGCCAGATCTACAGTCCTGGAAGTTGGCCAATGGCAGGAAAGGAAATCTCTCGGGTGGGGGGCGGTCAACAATTTCATTTCTTCTTTTAATTTGCACTTGAATGAGCCGTCTTCTGACTGGGGGACCTCTGGGGAACCAGGAGCTCTACCAGAAACCACTCACTCAGCCAAAGCCAAGAGTCAAGACCCTTGGCCCCCTGCTGGTGCACCAAACAGGGGTCTACAGGGTGGGAGGCAGGAAGAGGGCCCTCCGCTCTGACAGACGTGCTGCCAAGGGACACCTGGAAGGACAGAAGAGGTGGCAGACAAGCTATCTGCTGCCATGTGCGTCAGGCTCCCGTGAACATGAAACTAGGACGAACACCAAGAGGACCAGGTTGGGAAAGAAAACTGGCCTGATGGCTTGAAGTCCCAGCTCTAATACCTCTCAACTAGGAAAAGTCTAACTTCTCCCAAGTTTAATTCCCAAATCCATAAAAAGGGAAAATACCAGTCTTGCTTGTCTCATAGGGTTGCTGCTAGGGTCAAATACATGGAGAAGTGCTTTCAAAATGATCACGTTATAGATAAATAACACTGCCAACTTACAGATGGATAAAAATACAAGGAATCATAGCGTCATTGTGGCTGCTGTCATTATTAGTTACTACAAGGTGAGACGCCTCCACACATGGGAACTCTCTTTAAGCTACAGCAAATTCCAACCTGGAAAATTTCAAATGGGAACAATAAAAAAAAAAGGTGCACACAGGGGTCCCCAACATTTTGGATCTCATCAGTTTCTGATCATGGAATGCTGGGGAAGGGGAGTGAAGAGGCCACATTGGGCGGAGCAGGGCAAAGCGATGCTGGGGGTGGCAGGGAGAGAAGCTGCCAGATGCTTTCCTCCCAGTGGTCATACCCATGAGCCATGGGGCCGGGGTGGGCAGTGCCGTCAGGCTGGGGGCAGATCACACTGCTAGTTGGGGACCCCTGATGGATGCACATGGAATATTGACATCATATGTATTTACATATGTATCTCTCTTGCTACTCACACTGGAGAAGCTTTATATCTATTAGAAGTTCCAGAGTCAGGAGAATCACCACCAATATTACACAGGCTACCAGGAAACTGTTGACACTTGCACTGAGCAAAAATACCTGCCACACGGCTGCTCTCTTCCCACAGCACGGCTTCAGCCAGGTAGACCTGCGGGGACAAAAGTGGGGGAGGAGGCACTGAGAGGGGGTGACGTCCCCACCACAGCCCTGCTCTCAACACCTCCCCGGCTCTGTGCTTCCTGATGAAACACAGCTTTCTTCAAGGGACCACTAGGTAGAATGATGAAGACCAGAAACATCTCATTAAGAGATGGAGCTCGGTATACAGGCTGACCCGGGCAGCTCACAGCATCTCCCTGTGCTTCAGTCTCCTCATCTTTAAAATGGGTACAAAACCACATCTCATAGGCTTCTTGTAAAGATGGAAGACCACAAAGGTTAGTGGAGAGCCTGGCTATGTGGTAAGTGCTGCATGAATTATTATTATTACACTTATTATATTATACTTCCGCATAGGTCTCAGAACCTAGCACAGGCTCTGCATTTAGGATACCCTCAGCCCACCTCTAATAAATGCTCAATGAATTCGTAAGTGAATTTTCTGTTTTTTCAGCTATACAAGGAAAGATTTGAACTGATCCCTGTTTCTCAAAGTAGATTGTAAGGAATGCTAGTTCCACAGAAAGTTAATGATTGTTACTCAATAAAAAGTTACTAGGGTTGGATAAGTTTTAGAAAATTTGGGTCAAATTTAAGTGGATAGGGCTTCCCTGGTGGCTCAGTGGTTAAGAATCTGCCTGCCAATGTAAGGCACACAGGTTCGAGTCCTGGGCCGGGAAGATCCCACATGCCACGGAGCAACTAAGCCCATGTGCCACAACTACTGAGCGTGCGCTCTAGAGCCCGTGAGCCACAACTACTGAGCCCGCGAGCCACAACTACTGAAGCCCATGCGCCTAGAGCCCATGCTCCACAACAAGAGAAGCCACCTCAATGAGAAACCCGTGCACCACAATGAATAGTAGCCCCCACTCGCCACAACTAGAGAAAGCCCGCGCACTGGAACGAAGACCCAGTGCAGGCAAAAATAAATAAAAATTTTAAAAAATTATAAAAAAAAGTTAAGTGGATATTTTTCTCTGCAGGACCTTTTAGTGCCATTAATATGCTATCATGCATCACTGTGCTCCAAAAGGGATTACAGTATCAGTTTTTCCCAAACTCACTGGCCCACGCACCCTTTTCTCATGTAGCACCTGGAGGGACTAGTGTTCTATGGACCGTCTTTTGGGAAACCTTTGACTAGATGATCGCGAACGTTCACACATAGACATGAGGCCACCAACAATGAAATCTTTCCTGAGTAGGTTTGGAAGTGGAGAGAAGGCACAGAATCTCAGAGCTGGTGGGCCCCTTAGGGCATTTGATCCACTCCCTTCAGGAACACAAGATCCTGGTGAAAAGGGGGTGCCTCTAAGGGGGCATGGGGATGGTGAAGTCAAACCTCACCGCCTTGGTGGGTTGTTTACAAGCTGGACCCGCCTGCCTGCCTTGATGAGGAAGAATTAGGTGCCCTAGAACACCAGAGACAGCACTGGCTGGGGAGTCCTCACTTCTGGCTTGGCCTTCAGCCTCCCGGGACCATGTCAAAGGCACTCCGGACGTCAGCCTCCCCATCTGTAAAACTCCTTAGCCTCCAGGGTTATTGACAGTTAAATGAGAAGATGCATCTGACCTGTAAAGCACCATGTAGTTGATGGTGATGGTGATAATGATGATAAATTATCTGATGGCCCAAAGATTCGGCCGTCACCCACTGTCCTTCCTGTCCAGAGGGAGCAATTGGCTGGAGCCTGCTGCAAAGCGGCCGGTACCCATCCCTGAAGATCCCGAGGGTGTCTCTGGAAAGGGGAGCTCTGCCTTGAGGTGCTCCCTTCTCCTCGAAGGAATAAGGTAGGTGCTTCAGGGAGATTTCTTCCCCACGGTCCATCAAGGGAAAGCTTGAAGGAGGCCCCAGCTGTTGGAAAGCGGGACAAAGCTCATGGCTCTTCAAGGAAATTTGGCTTTCAGGTGACGGGGGAAGAGGAGGGAGGCATTTTTGGACAAGCAGAGGATGGCTGAAGGGAGACACCCTCGCCCATGGCCAAGAGCATGGGGCAAGAAGCGAGGAGAGCTGCCAGGCAGAAGAGAGGGTTCTCACTGAGGACAAGCAGAAGACAGGGGGACAAAGGTGAGCGGAGGCCAGACAGAAGGCCATCGATGAAGGCCTGCAGATGGGTTTCAAAGTCCCCCATGGAACCACTTCTCTCCACCTTCCTGCGGGTTCACGAGGGCCACCCAAAAGCAACAGGCTACAGGGTAAACCCCAAACTGATACCATGTGGAGCTCAGTAGGGTTGCCAGAGAAAATACGGGACAAGCAGTTATATCTCAGGTAAACAATCTATCAACGATTTTCTAGTATAAGTATGTCCCAAATGTTGTATAGGATATACTTACACTAAAAAAATTGATTCATTGTTTATCTGAAACTCAAATTTAAATGGGTGTCCTCTATTCTTATTTGCTAAACTGACAGCCCTAAATTCAGAGCAGAGGGGTCTTGAGGGGGCCTGGTGAGGGTGGCTGGGATTTGGTCAGAGGAATGCATGGGATCCCTGGGATACAGATTAGAAGACAGTGTCAGGAAAGGAAAGACCACGCGAAGGACACCTGTGGGAGGGCTGAGCGTGTCTGTCCAGGAGGCCAGGAAAGAAGGACCAGAGTGGTCAGGGACAGCCGCGCCCTACCTGGCACAGAGAATCCTGGAGGCTCCACCCACAGGTGCTATCAGCTGTGTATGCTTTTGCCTATGAAAGACCCTTTGAATTGTAAGGTACCTTTGGCCATCATTACTTGGCTGACCTCCTCTCCTCCTGATACATCCCGAGAGTGTCACCCCTCCTTTTCCCATAGTGTGACATCCCCGCCCCCTTCCGCTGGCCCTATTTTAATCTTTCGCACCTCTCACCCCAGTTCTCGCCCAGCCTCCAGCTGCCTCGGCACTCCCTCTGGAAGTTTCCTGCAGCCTCCTACCCTCCTGCCCTCCTCCCCGGTTCCCAAAGGAGACCCAGCTCCAATTCCACATCCTCTCTAAAACCCAGTCCAATCGTCTGTAGCCCCTACACTGATGCCATTTCACTGTCACCTGAAATCTGAGGCAAGCACCCTCCGCAGTGATAAATGAAAAGGGCAGCTGCCAAAGCCGTCTGCCTGGGCTGGGCTGCCATGCTGAGCAACCAGAGGAAGACTCGCCTGCACGTCCAGTGTGAGAAGCGGGGCACCTGATCTCATCTGTGTCTTGTGCACCCCAGAAGCGTGGGGTGCATCCCTCAGAGACCGGGCCTTCTACCCTGAGAGGAAGGTCCCAAGGGGAGAAAGGCAGAGAAAGGGATGAAACAAACCATTTGTTTCTTCAAGTGGCAGGCTTTGCCTCTAAAAAGGAGACTCCACACTTGACCTGCCTCTCCATGGGAACGAAAAGTCATTTTATGTTGCGGCTTCAAATGTTAAGATGTTGCTTTTGGGACTTCCCTGGCGGTCCAGTGGCTAAGACTTCACGCTCCCAATATAGGGGGCACGGGTTCTATCCCTGGTTGGGGAACTAAGATCCCGCGTGCTGCAAGGCGCAGCCAGAAAAAAGAAGAAAAGATGTTGCTTTTCATTTTCTTGTTTGATCAGAAAAACTTCCTAAGCAGACCCAGGTTTGGTTATTGGGAAGCAGTCGGTGCAAAGTGGGGACCTGTAGTCCAAAGCTGGCAATGCGAGCCTTGCCCTGGCACCACGGCACTCCTCGGCCTCAGGAAGCAGCCAGGGAGGGGCCAGGAAGGTGGCAGGACTCAGAAACCAGGCAGGGAGGGGAAGGTCTGGAAGTCAAGTGAACGCCAGACACCCCATGTGCTAGTCAGGCACTGTGCTCAACACAGGCCACGGCTCTAGGGCAGCTGACATTCCAGTGGGTGAGGGTCAAACAATAAACATAACGAATTAGGAAACGAGATGGTGTCCTACAAGGTGGTAGGTACTGTGGGAGAAAAGGGGGGCATGAAGGGTGACATTTTAAACTAGGTGATCAGGGTAGGCCTCACCCGGAAGGGCTTCCCCTTCAGGGCTGGGGGCAGCTGACCTAACCCCACCCCGAGCAGGTGTTGCAGGTGTTCCCACAGCCCACGGGGCAACCAACGCAGTTCCCAAAAAAGCCCAAGGCAGCTGCAAAGTGGAGCCCATACTCACTGCCCTGGTCCTGTGCTTCCACTCCCGCACCAGCCCAGTGGTTCCCCCCACCTCTGCTCTGCCTTCCACTACAAACCCCTCAACCATGCCCGTCTGGGGGTGACTTCCTGAAACCCCCTTTGTGCACAAGTTCAAGGGGTGCTATTTGCACACACTCTATGTGAACCCCAGGACAATACACACAGGGGAGGACTCAACTGAAGCAGAAGGAGGGAGACCACCCATCCAAGAAAGGATGGTGTCCAGGGATACAGTAGCGGCTGAGGAGTGGTGGCAGGGGGGCTGCAATCTGTTTCCAGGTCAGTGGTTCTCAACCCTGGCTGATCCGAGGACCACTAACAGAGCTTTTAAAAATCCCAGTGCCTGGGCCACACACCAGACCATGCAAACCACACGCTATGGGGTGGGACCCAGGCCTTAGCATGTTTTGATCTCCTTAGGTGATTCCAATGTGCAGCTGAGATTGAGAACCACTGTCCTTGGTCCTTGATGCTCAGTGGGCTCCGTAGACCAGCAGCATCAGCATCACGTGGGACCTTGTCAGAAATGCGGACTCTTGGGCCTTCCCATACCCACTGAAAAGTGTCTGCATCTCAGTGAGATCCTGGGTGATTCAGGTGACAACCACTGCTTTGGATTTAACAAGAGGTAACGGGTAGCTCAGGAGGTGGGCAGGGCATGGCAAAGGGAGTCTGGGTGCAGGAGAGATGAAGCAGTGAAGGCAAGCAGGTCCCCAGCCAGCCCTTGGGGCCGAGGTGCAGGACCCAACACTGAGGGAATGGGGAAGCAGGTAGGCTCCCTGGGGAGCAGAAAGTAGCACTGAAACTGAGCATATGTGTTTGGGGGCATCGAGGGCTTCTTAGCCTAGACCTGAGGCTGAAGCTGGAGTCCAAGCAGGCTCTGGGCTTCCAGCTCCCTGAAGAGCAGGACCATGGACCCCAAGACTCCAGAAAAGAGGCTGGGATGAAGCAGAAGACTTTCTGGCTGCCCCAGTGTTTGGAAATCCCAGCTACTAATAAAATTTCCTCTGAAATTCAAATGACTCAGATATTCCTAGGAGACTGGGTTTTAGTAGAAAAATAGAATCTTTCCAGCTTCAAAATATCCCTGAGTGATTAAATAATGACTCAAGGAGTTTAATGGGTCAAAAGGGAAATCAGCATTGACTCTTTAATTAGAAAAGATACCTTCCTCCATCTCTTGAGCGTTCAGCCCATCAAAGCCCTAGAGCTGGTTTTCAGGGTGGCGTTATCCCCAGGATCACCACCAGAGGGCAGGCGTCTCTCAATTTCCTATCGGTGCAGTGGCAGCGAGGGGACAGCTCCAGGAGGCCGGCTTCGGCTGCCAAAGTCTGTAAATACCAACCAGATGGCATCTCCTGGCAGGCAGGTGACTGTTCTGCTGTGTGGGTGCACCAGTCACTCCTGCGGCCTCAGAGAAACCCTGGAGAGGGAGGAGAGGCCGAGTACCCTTACTTCTTCTGCTTTCTATACTTAGGTGTCTTCATACAAGTTGGAGAGGATAACTTTTAGAATATTAAAATGAACTCTGGCAAGTTTCTGATGAATCCTTTATATGAGGTCAAGCCACGAGAGTGGCCCAGAAGGAGGCGGCTCCAGGTCACTGCTCCATCAGGCAGCATTCCCAAGCCTGGCACTGAAACAGCCCCGTTCTGAAAGGTAGAGCAGAATTGCTCTGTGCAGTGCCAGGATGGCAGGGGCTGTGTTTGCTCCTGGGGGGGTCTGGCTTCTCCCACCCTGGCAGTCCACAGTGTGGCTGCCAGGCTGGCGTGGCTGGGAGGATGCACGATGGGGGGAAGGGGCGGTGGCGAGGTATGGGGATTGTGGAGACCCCCAAGTTGCTTGCAAAGTCCACAGGCAGGGGACAGTCATGATGTCCCTGGAGGAGGCAGAAGATCACAGAAGAGCTTATTTCCCAGTAGGTGGCCAGACCAGATGGCCTGCCAGTCCTACTCAATGGAGACTTCCATCCATCAAGTCCCCAAAGAAAGGGCGTGTAGTTGAAGCCTTAATGAAGTCTGGGGTGCTGAGCCTCCCCAACCTGTCTCAACTATGACCTTGGGAGGCACTGCTAGATCAGAGCCTCAGAACCCTTCTGCGTTGCAGAGCTCTCCAGGGCATGAAAACCGTGGCCCCATACCTGAACAGTGCACAAAACCACAACACTGTGCATAACATTCCAAGGGGTGCACGGACCCCTTGATTCTCACTGATAGGTCTTCTAAGGATACCTGGGATCCGAGTTCAAACCCCGGGACTGGGCAGTTGAGACCCGTCCAGGCCCTGAGATGCTCCAATTCTGTGATGCTAAACACCTGCAGCCTGGAGCCACAGACTTGGTGGTGTTTTTGTCAGCAGAACCTCCTATGGCCCCACTTGATTTTTCTTTACTGTATTTATTCCCGAGGATTAAAATACTGTCAGAGAAAGCCACGAAGCTGACTTAAATCCAACTTCTGGCACTGACCTGGGTTTTATTTTTATTGATTTAGCAAACACTTATAAGGCACTTACTATGTATGTATGCTATTCCGAGCACTTTACAAATGTTAACTCATCTAGTAGTTTTAGAAGACAATTCCTTCTATTTTTTTCTCTGTTGACAAACAATGGGGAAAGCCAGACCCTTCCAACTGTCTAGGTTTTGGTGGTAACTGTAGCCCCACCACTGCCTGAACTCTGAGTGCGATCTTTGATCCCCAGTTTCCTAAGCTCCCAAATGGGAATAAGGACTATCTTACTGCAGAATCGTTGTTCTAAAATACTAAAAATAACATACATAAAGCCCATAACATAATGCTTACGACACGGCTACCATTCGTATGTACTATGATGATTTAGGCATGTGAGCATTAGAAAAGGGACTAATCATCTAGATATGGGCAGTTTCGACATCCGTTCCATTCTGCACGTAGTCATTACACGCTCACCAAGTGCCAGGCACTGTAGAGTGCCCAGGGCCTTCATCCGCATGGAGTCCGCAGCCTGATAAGGGAATTCAGACTATGCAATGAGCTCTTTGCCCCAGACTACCCTGAAAAGCTAAACACATAAAGGGAGAGGAAAAGGCAGGAGAAGGAAATGAGCTCACATGTGCAGAACTTCTTCAGAGAGACAAAGACCCACCCATGAGAACCATCAACCCAACACCCGCAGGGACACCCTTGGACTTCTTTCTCACTCTCGCAGGGAGAACCAGAAGAGCAGGAAAAGCACTGTCAAGCATCCCCTTTGTTCCTGTACCCAGTTCCAAGAGGCAAGCCACAGCAGCACAAAACGCCCAGAAATGGGAGCACACAACACACTGCAGTCACGAGGACTCTCAGGTTGGAGGTCAGAGGTGACTCTCCCAGCCCTTGGGGGAACTGAAGAAATTGAAGTTCCCATACGAGCAGCTTCCGTTTTGCAATCAGAGCTAAAGGTTAGCCCCACTGCCTTGGGGCGGAGGGAGGGAGGAGGGCTGTGTGCAGCTGGGGTCACGGGAGTCTGACATGTTCCTGTTCCAGAATCTCAGATTTCTTGCACCCTGGGAAATGCAAGGGCTGGGAAAGACAGCAGGGTGTGGTGGCAAGAGCCCAGCCCAGGAGCTGTCACCCCGCTTGGCGAGCCACCAACCCCCCTCTGGGAACACAATGACTAATACGCACCATCGACTGGCTGCCCCTACTTGGGGGAACCCAGGGCATTGCCCACACATCTCTGAAGGGCTTCCATGGGGTTCAAGCCTACTCAGGGGAGGGAGTGGGGCCCTGCTGGACCAAGGGGCCACAAGACCCTCTCCCACCTCGAGTCCTCAATTCTGGGAACTGGCCAGAAGCCTGAGAGTCTCCTTCACGCTATGCTTTGTAGGCAGGGCTGCCCGAATGAGGTCAGCTTCCTACCCTGGTGGGAACCAGTGGGCTACGGCTTTCAGGCACACCCCACGCCCACTTCTCTGTCCAGCTCTCTCTGGTTCTGAGATGTGGCTTGGCAAATCCCGGGATGGCCAGCTCCCTCTTCTTCTCTTTGGCTAAAGTTCAGATCTCAAGGGCCTCCGCAGATGACTGGAGACCCCCAAATCCCATAAAGTCAGCTCACTTTCCTTGGGCGACCTGGCCTTGGCTTCGAGTCCCCCACCCCATTCCATGCAGCGCTCACGCACCCACGCGAAGGTGGTCAGAGGTGCTCTGCCGCCACCTAGTGCTCTCCAGAGGCTGTACACCCTGCCCTGTGAGTAGGTGGGGACAAGAGGTTTATTTCGCTAAGAAATAATGTATCTGTGAACTTACTGTCTTCTTAATCAATACAAAATCTTTGCAGTTCTTGGACTACAGGAAATAGGCTCACCTGTGCTTACCAGAAAATACTTTTTGATCTGAATCAAATCTTTATTTCCTGTTTGGGACATCAAGAACCCTCACGGAAGCCTAAGCCTACAAAAAATATAAAGAGTCGTGGGTCACAGGGTCAGCTTGGGTCCAGGGACAGCTGGTGTGCCAGAGGAAGAGGCAGAATTTTATTAGAGACAAATCTCCTTGGCATCAAGCAAATGGAATAAGGAAGCTCTTTTTAACTTTTTTTCTTCCTTGAGGGAAAAATGAATCAAAGACTTCACAAGCCACGTGATGCAGAACTTCTGGACTTTGCACTTGCAAGGTCATGGCAGGGATGGAAATGCCTCTTAACCCTGAACCCCAAAAAGCCTTCCCTTCTTCTAAAAGGATGCTAAGATTGTACTAAGTGAAGTGGGCATGTTCTGAGGCAAATCCGATTTATTTCTTTTAGGATGACTTTATGGAGGGGGTGTGGAAATAGCAGGGATGCTCAAAGGTGGGCCAGCCACAGACCATGGCCTTGAGTTGTGGGGAGTGAGAAGCCTGGTCCCTTCCTGTGGTTCTTCCTGGATGCCACACAGGTCTAGAGCCAGCCCCCAACTCTCCCCAAATGGAAGTGGCCTTCCCCTTCTCTTCTAATCCTTATCTTAACCCAGCCTCACTCATCCACTCACTCGCTCAAGTCATTCCTTCATTTAATCAACACTCCTCACGTTCCAGGCTCAAAGGATCTGATCTCTGCCCTGAGGGAGCACTTGGTCCAGTACCAGAGTAGAGTTCAGTGTCATAAGTGCTGAGATAGAAGAAGGTCAAGGGCTATGGGTGCACCAAGGTGAGGCTCTGGCCTGGGTGGGGTGGGAGACAGAAGACTTTCTGGAGGGGGTGGTCCTTGGGCTGGACAGTATGGGAAAAGAGAAGGGAATTGGGGGTTATGGCTCAGGGGGTACCTCCCCTCCTCCCTCTTTGCCTCCAGCCTTTGTTTGCTGGCATATCTAAAATTATTTCAGTCCTTATTTAAAGATGTTGCTATATTGGACCCTGTCATCTTTTCCTAGCCTGACATCTCAAAACCATTAGGTTTTCTTTCTCTGATTGTTAAGTTCCAGCAGAAATGTGCCATTGGCATCATCTCCAAGCAATAACATCCCTTTCTGTCTACCCAGCCTTCCTCCAAGCTTCTCCCATCTGGGGGTCTGGCCCTGACCAATCAGGTCAGACCTCTTAGAACACTAAAATGTAAATAATTACAAAAGGCTGAATATCTTTCATTTCTTACTTTGTTTTTATATTTTGACAAAGACTATCCTACCTACTCTTCCATGACCCTCTCTGCACCCTCTTTCCACTAAAAAGATGGGTAGCACTATCTCTCGATGTGGCCCAGAGTCTCCTCTATAAAAGGGGGTGATGACCCTTGCCTTCACCGCCTTCCTCACACATATATTGTCACCATCATTTTTCCTATCGGCTGTGAGCTTCCCGAGGGTGGAGGTTCTGCGCTTCTCCGAATTTTCTGCCTGCTGTGGCCTCTTGTCTAGCCCAGACCCTGCAAACCAACCAGGCCTTCAATGTAGTGTAGCTGGTTGAGAAAGAGTAGAACTTCCAGTCTGTGCCATGAGTTAGCCTCCTGCAAATCCAGTGTCCCTCTTCCAAAGGTGGACAGTTGGTTCACTGAGAAGCAGTTCTGTGTCTAACTTTCCCACTGTTGAATGGGGTGATGTACAAAGGCAACCAGGCAGAAGGGGCTCTGGTTACATGGAAACACAAAGCGTTGTCCCCTGGGATAGTGGACACAATTCAAACTGTATCTGAGCGAAATAATCGAGCCAACCAAGTTACTGAAGAAACAGTCTGAGAAGGCAGACATGCTTCTAGATCTTTTCCAAATCGAACACTGACTAGAAAGGAAAAAGGGAAGTTCTAATTCTGGATCAAAAGCTATGAATGGAGGCTTGGCTCTCTTAGAGACTGTGGTGTATTGCAGGCAATTCTCCAATATCCATCCCACCCTTGACCCATGGGGTAACAGCAGTGTGTTTTGGGAAATGACACAGTTCAAGGGGTGGCCCTGACTGGGCTGTGGATTCCCATACCCCTTACCATGTGACCCAATTCTAGCCAATGGGACATGAGGAGAGAGCAACTAAAGGATTCTGGGAAAGTTCTTTGCTGCTCTTAAAAGAGAATGATGGGTAGCCATTCTCTGTTGCCAGACATGTATGAAGAAGGATGTGGCCAGATTACCAAGGGCAGCCCTCTCAAAAAATAAGGGGAACCTTACAGCATCAGGATGAAGCTAACACTGTTGACAGCAGAGTGGACAGATAGAAGGAATCTGGTCCTTGTTGCTACTGTTGAGGGTCTGGACCAACCTCAAAGCTGCCCTAGCTCTGGGCTCCATGGGCCATGGGCTGATGAAAACCCTCATTGTTTGAGTCTGAGATAGGCTTCCTGTGGTATGCAGTCCAAAGCACCTGGCTGATAGGGTTACCAATCCTTTGTGAGAAGGATGATGCAGTGGAGAGATATTAGGGCAGTAGAAAGGTACAGGACTTGGAGATGACAGAACATGAGGATGAAGGAGAAGGAATTAAGCTGCTCTCTCAGGGTACCGATGTAGTGGGGCGCTGTGGCTGGCTCAGCTGGGGCTCAGAAGTGCTCAAGAACGTCCTCTGTTCCCCTTCCCCCTCCTCTGTCTGTTCACATCTGCAGACATTCATGGAGATCCGTGTTTTAGCACTATTGAAGGAGGAGGAGCATGGCTGGGGGGAAGACGCAAGGAGGGAAAGGATGATAATGATGGTGAAGGTGATAATGATGGTGATGGTGATGATGATAACCATGGTGATGGTGTAGCTGGCATGATGTGTCAGTGCAGCCCCTTGGATTGAACCGGAGACCTGGGTGTAGAGAAGTGAAGGCCAGAAGCAAATAGGACCAGAGCAGTGGCCATAAGCAGAGACACTTCTGGGCTCACTGATAGCTTGGTACAGAGTCTGGGGGGAGGGGAGGCTTTTCTTGCCCACCTTGCATGGGCATCCTGTGGGATTGTGGTTTCTGAAAGGCCCTGAACTGGGCACTAGTGTTCCCACAGTGGACACTGTCAGTGTCAGCGGCTTCATGGGCAGTGGAACATGGACAAGAGGGAGCCAGAGCAGGGGAGGAAGAAGGATGCAAGTTCCAGTGGTGACTATGCCTGACCGACTGGCTTCATGGATCTTTGGTGTCTTGGAAGCCACTGGCTCCTGTTGAGGCAGGAAGGAGGCTGAGGGTCATTGTAAATGAGCCAACATGCACATGTGACTCCCTCTGGTAATGGGTTGGGGAGGCCAGCCAGGTAAGTCTAGATCCACTGACTGGGGCCAGACAGAATACGTTTTGGGAAAAGACAGTTCAGTTTGGGGCCTTGTTGGGTTTGAGATGGTCAGAAGTCCTGGTTGGGCAGATAATGGTTCCTCAGGCGGGATTTAAGTGCTGTCACCAAAAAGGCTATTTTTAGCAATGACTTGGGTGGAGACAAGAACATTTGCTCAATATTTGCTCAAATATGCAGCCAACTCAGAGGTAGAAGAACAGATAATTCCACAGACACTTGTTAGGATTCTAGGTGTGTCTGGGATCCTGTGGAGATGTCCAGGAAGTAGTTGGATGTGAGCCAGAAGTTTGAGAGAGAGAGAGAGAGAGAAAGAGAGAGCAGCTGTGCTAGAGACTCAGCTTTGAAAGTTACAAGCTGAAGAATGTGAATTTTGGTTATGGGGGTGGATGCAATTACCCAGTGGGTAGAATTAGTAGAGCTAAACTGGCCAAAGACAGAAAACGAAGAACCCCAACATCTAAGGACAAAGCAGAGAAAGAACAATTTTAAAAGGCCTAGAATGGACAGCCAGAGGGGTAGGAAGAAAATCCAGAAAGTGTGATAGAGCAGAGGACACACAAGGCTGTGTTTCAAGGGCAGGGAGTGGATGACGTTTTCAAATGCTGGACAGAGGACAGTGTAAGGACCCTAGCAACACGGAGGCCGTAGATGACCTTGAGGAGAGCAGTTTCCACGGTGTGGATGGGGCTAAAGCTGGACTGCAGCAGGCTGAGGAATGAATGGGAGAGAGCAAAGGGGGCATGGCTAGTGCAGATGAGGCTTTTAAGAAGTTTGGCTGCAAAGAGGAAGAGAGAGATAGTGGCAGCTAACGGGGGCATGGAGTCAAGGGGGGATGTGAGAGACCTTGTGTGTGTGACGAGTCAGTGTGAGGATGCAACTGATGCAGCACAGTTCATGAGAAGGTGTGAGGGGAGGGGAATCAGAACTGAGGTGAGGTTGGCCCTAGAAGGGAGGAAGCGAGGGACTGAGGGGTGGGGTGAAGCTCATCTGTGACTGCTTCTACTTTCTTAGGGAAGGAGGAGAGGAGGTCATCTGCTGGGGGCAAGAGAAGGCTTGGGGGAAATGGAAACAATCTGAAATGGCCACCTGGGGACCAGGAGTGAAAGCTAACCAGGACCACAGAGAACTGTTAGGCAAAACTGAGAAGCAAGTTGAGACTGGAGGCCTTGAGTCTGGGAGGTGCTTTTATAGACTGAATGTTTGTGTCCTCCCCCCCCACCCCCCCAGTTCGTATGTTGAAGCCCTAAGCACCGGACCCACCCCACCCTGATGTGATGGTATTTGGAGGTGGGGCTTCTGGGAGGTAATTAGGTTTAGATGAGGTCAGGGTGGGGCCCCTAATGACTAATGATGGGATTAGTGCCCTTATAAGAAGAGGAAGAGACCAGAGTTCACTCTTTCTCTCCACTCATGCACAATGAGGAATGGCCATGTGAGAACACAGCGAGAAAGCAGCTGTCTGCAGCCCAAAGAGAGAGCTCTCACCAGCCACTGACTCTGTTGGCACTTCAATCTTGGACTTCACACTTCCAGAACTGTGAGAAAATAAATACCTGTTGTTTAAGCCACCCAGTCTGTGGTCCTTTGCTATGGCAGCCCCACCAGACTAAGACAGCACCAATCTGCACAGTTGTCTGACTTTCCTACCTGAGCCCTCAGCAGTCTGTGTGTAGAAGCAAAGAGGGTAGACAACAGATAGCTCTGCAGTTTAAGATCTGCTAGGCAGGTCCACGAGAAGGACAAAGCACTGTTAGGAAAGTCAAGGAGCTTGAGACAGATGAAACTCTTCCACCTGTGCCTAGGGGTTTACCTACATCTCAGTGACTGCACGCCAAAAAGTTAAGGGCCTTTGACGGTATAGCCTAACAGCGGTATCATGTACAATGCATGCTAACCATAGTCACAACTGTGATGTTGTAAAGGGACAGGTGACAAATGGAAGCCCAGTAGTACCAGCCTGGATCAGGAGCCAGAGCTCTATTTTTGTCTCTGTCACTGTGTGACCTTGGGCAAGTTCCTTCCACTCTCTGGACTCTGCTATCCTATTAGAATATTTAGAATATATACTTTCTAAGGATTTTTCCAGCTCTAAAATTCTCAGATTCTGGGAAACTTAAAAGCACTGAAATACCACTGAGCTCAAAAGAAGTAAATGGTGGGGTGGCTGGGCACTATCTTGCTGGGGTCCCTGAGGTCCCTTCATTTCCTACAGAAAAGATTCATTCCTATATATAACACTTCCCTTACTAGGAAGAGGTGTATTTGACAAGACTTACACCAAAGCTTTTCGAAGACCTACCAGAACTGTAAATCGTGTTGTTTTGCATCATTTCAGAAAGGGCCAGGTTGGATATTTGGGGAAAACCCCAGGAAATGCAGCAAAAGCCAAGAAGCTTGTGAAGAGAGGCTTTTTCCCCCCTTCACAGTGTGCTTTTGTTCTGCTTCCTTGTCACCTGGCTTGTGTCCTGTGCCTGCTCTTCCTTCCTCCAGGAAGCCCTCTAGCTGCCAATGGAGCCCGCTGCCGAGAACTCCAGCAGCGAAGCAAATCTCCTCATCCGGCTGCTTCCTATTTACCCAACAGGAGCAGCTTTCCAGGGCACACCTGGAGACTCAAACCAAATCAAGAGCCTCTCTGCCTTGCAGGCATCCCATTTGTATTCTCCCTGCTCAGAAGAAATCTTGCAAGGGCCTGATTCAGAAGCAAATGGAATGACAAAGCAGAGACTCTGCCTTCTCCAGTTCAGGCTAAGGAGTGGTGCCCCCAAAGTCTGGACCACCTGTGGTGCGTATGCCTACAGGGTGCAGGTGTGGATAGGGTCTGGAACTAGATCCTCCAAGGTCTTCCCGCTTCTTTCCTTGCCTTCCGACTATAAACTTGAAAAGAGCCTAAAGGTGGCGCTGGTGGGGCGGGAAATGAGTCCATGAGAATGGCTGGGGCAGGATACCAGGCTGCACTACCAATTTTGACCTCCAGAGGGCAGTGGCACAGTAGCCAGGTGCTCAAGGAAGGCTTGACCGCCAACATCTCTGGCGGAGCCAAAGACCTGGAGACCTGGAGAAGCTGGTCGGATGGTGCTGCCCACGCTCAGAATGCTGCCACCCTCTGCCAGGCCACCCTGAACTATTTCCAACCCGTTTGCCTACCCTTGTTTCCAATGCCTTGCTGACTCTAAGCACAGTACTTGGAAAAAATTATATTTTCAGAGAAAGCCACTGGAGTGAAGCTTTTGCAAAAGGTGTATGGTTTCACAATTGTTAGGCAATTTAACTTAGGAAGGCGGGGAGGCCCTTCAAAAACACTTACAGGGAATCCAAGCTCTGAAAATTTAATTGTAGCTAAGGCTTCTCATTTGCTTCTAAAATAACCTGGCAACCCTTCGTTTTTATATTCAAAGCTGTCAGCATGTTCCAAAATATTTAACGGTGGCATCTGAGGAAGGAGAGTAGCCCAGAACTGGCTCCCAAGCTCCTGGCCAATGTTTAAAAGTCTATATCTAAGAGCAACAGGGTGGGGCTGGGGAAAGTCTGACCTGCCCTGTGACCCCAGGACCTGTTCTTGCCTTTGTCCAGCCTTCAGCTTCCCCCACGTGAATGGAGGGTGTCACTGCTGTGTCTCCCCTGTCCAGATTGAACAAAGGCATCCAATCTGATTGACCAGTTAAGTAGGAGTAGGTAGGGGCCGCTCCTTTGAATCAGGGGCCAGCATATGCTATTTGTTCTCACTGGAAAAAGCAGCAGACCTTTTTAAGGTCTGCAAAGCTCCTGGCTGAATGGTGCTAAATTCCCTCCCACCCTTAGCATGTTACTGCACACATGCTTTCTTCCCCATCTCGTCCCTGGTGAAAGAAGACTTGATAAAAAGAAAGTATATTCTAAATCCATTCTTTATAGGCACTGAGACCTTGGGTGAGTCACACTAAATCCTGTTGGTCTCTTGATTCCCAGGTGTCCAGATTGAGTATTGGATGGGCTATTATGCAGTGTGACAGCCTTTAATTTTATAATTCCCCGAGTTCCAAGCAAATGTCGCTTAATAGGTTGTCTAGCAGCGACAGATACTTTCTGTGCCCACAGCCTTTTTCTGAGGAAACAATATCTGAGGAGAAGAGCCGGGGTGGCCTGATGTGAACTTCTGGTCTCTTACTATTCAGCACCTCTCACCTCTGGGCTGCCTTGCTGTAGGTACCCATGGAAACCCAGGGAGTTATGCAAGAGACGTCTTAGCTACTCAATGGTACCAACACCTACCCTTCTCTTTGGTAATCTTCATCCAGATTTGACAGGAGCTGCGAGCCCACCGTGGAGAGGTCAACCGCAGCCAGGGGCAAGTCCCGATAGGCAAAGTTCACCAGCTGCACGGGAGCAATGCTCTTGGTTTCTTCGTCTACTTGTTGGGAGATGATCTCAACTTCGGAAGTTCCTCCTTCTGTGGCAGGCCTGAGTTGGGGATGGCAACAGGGCAGAGTCATCCCTCAAGAACAAAATGATTTTTCCATTCCCCAAGGCAAAGAGGGAGAATGCACCAGAATCTGTGCTGGAGGAGGGCAGGGGAAGTGTGAGGTCACCATTCTTCCCCGCTGGCCAACCCAGGGACTGGACTGAGGCCCTACCAGCCGCATCTCCCTCACGAGCTGGGGAAAAGTGGAAGCATGCTCAGATCTTAAAATATGAGGTTTGGGGGGCAGAGTCCTTCATCAAAGGGAGGTAAAGACCCAGATGGAAACTCTGCCAACCAGCAAAGCCAGGACTTATACTTTTAGGCTTCTCAATAACTAGACTTTATGTTGGAGTAATACATTCTTTTAAATTGTCTTCCGTGTTTCTTTGTAAAGGTCCTCGGGAATGTTTCTACCATCTGTACCACAATAGAGAAGAGAGGTGTTTGTTCACAACTGGATGTACTGCTGGTGCTTGGGGAGCTGACCTGGAGGCCTGTAGGGACCAAGTGAGCCTTGGGGCAGTGAGGACAGGAGGGGCCAGCTGTTCTGGGTGCCACTCCCTTCCTACTTAAACTGGTCCGACTACAGCTCCCTTTATAAGGTTGACAGTAGGAAATGGGGGTCACTTGAACAAATGTCTGAGGGGTTTTGGGTCTCCTACTAGGTTACCATCAGGCTCACCTAGGGCACTGCAAGTAACCCACAACTCCATTGGCATTACAGGGCATCTCAACCAGAGGCAGGACTACCTCCCAACCCACCAGGGGTATTTGACAATTGGTGGAGGCATTTGTGGCTGTCACATTACCAAAGGAGGTCACTAATGACATAACTAAGAAAGGGGACATTACACATCCTGCAGTGTGTTCAGTAACTAAGAACTCTTCTTCCCAAACACCAACAGCTACACCGTGAGGAGATGGTGGGCTGGATCATTTTCCTTTAACTTCCTGGGCTGCCATCTTTGGTTCCCCCAACACATCCTTGACCCTATTTCATCTGTAGAATCTGAGGGGCTGGGTCTTGTGCCTCTGGACAAACAGTGGAGAGGAGTAAAAATTAAACATTTGAGGGAACACTGAGAGCCCAGTTGTAATGCAGCCCAGTCTGCGATAAACTGTTCAGGGGCTCTGGTGCCGATTCCAATGCTGACTTCTGCGGACCTCCTCTGGGGCCTCAGTTTCTCCAGCTGAAGCATGAAGAGGTGGAATAGAGGCTCTATTCTTTCTCTGTGATCTGACATGGATGTGAGAAATATGGAGCAGGTGGGAGGGGCTCTGGAGTGATAAGTTCCTACACTTGGCTGGACAGTACTACATTCTAAATTTTTCCAACCACCATTGAAAGCTAACCAATAATACACAGTGGCAGTTATCCAGAAAGTTTGGAACTGAATCTGCCTACTTCTCTTTTGCTTGAATCATCCCAGATAATTGAGAAAAAAGTGGGATTTTTCCTTGAACACCACAGATTGGCTGCCTAAACTACCTGAATTCACCAAGTAATTTCCAATGCCCCACTTCTCTTTTGTAGGCTTTATTTAAACCTTAGCTCTTTGCTACCTGTCAAGCACAGATAATAGTACTCATCATGGTGTGGCATTTACAAAATGACTCAAGATCTTCAGACAGAACAGTCACAGGATGTGAAGCTTCTGTGTTTCTCAACAATTGAAATGAAAGTGTGGGTGTTCATGGGGGGAATCCTGGCTCTTCCAGATGTTTCCCAAAAAGTAGATGCTAGGTCGAATTTGTTCTTTTGGAAACTGTGGACTGCCAAACTGAACAAGTAGAGCTTTCTGATCAATGAGATGTTCATGGAGGGCTGGGGTGAGTTTCTGAAACTAACAGGATGTGGCTCTGAGAAGCATGGGATAAGCTACTCCTGCCTTCCTGCCCTCTGTTCCCCTCTTGCCAATGGTCATGGTGGCCCAGCACCATCTCTGGCCATGGATCATCTCAGCAGGAGGAGACAAGGCCTCCTTTAGGGGGAGTGAAGGTCTCACAGTTATAGCCTGAGTACTGGGACTACTCCCTGGTCTTGAATATGAAGAACAGTATGGTGGACAACACATATCAGTGGCTCTGCTCTGCACCCCTCACTTTGCCACGTGACTTTGGAGCTTCCCATCAAAGGGAAGAGTATATTTCTCCACCCTTGATGCTGTGTTCAGTCATGAGACTTGTTTCGGCCAATCTGATATTAGCAATCCCACTGGATTAGCAATGGGATTACAATCCCAGTTTTGGATTGCAGAATTCCTCTGCCTATTTGAACTAAAAGATGAGATGACATGAATAAGGTAACTCTGAGAAAAAGTAGATTTTAACACATTATTTTAATGTCAGGCTCAAGGACAAAACCACCTGGAGCCCCTCCATCTCTACAGGGCTGGGGAAGGAGCTATTGGCTGTACCCCCAATCCTGATGTGCCAACTCAGTATCCACAGAGAGCCGATCCCAATGCTACTTACTGCGGACTGGTCATGTTGAAAGATGCAACCAGAGCCATGGGTTTTTTGGGTGTCTAGTGGGGCTCAGCTGTCTTGAAGCCTGATGTCAGCATGTCCAAGTGTGGGTTCTATAAGGCATACAAATGTGGTGCCCTGAAAACAAATAATTGAATAGTAGGAATTGATTACACTCAGATGTCAAACCAAAGTCCTCCTAGGCTCATCTAAAAATGGAAGCCCTTAGAACATTCTTCCATATGGACTTTCCTTCAAAGTAATAGTGAACAGATTCCTACCATTACCTACGGCGGATAGCAATAGGCATAATTTTACTCTTTTTTAGAGATGAAAAAACAGGCCCAGAGTGATAAAGTGACTTTTCTGTGTCACACAGAGATGGCAGAGAGCCAGGTTGGACCACAGCTCTTTCTACTAAATAGACAAGGAAAAACCAGGGTAACTTTACACTTCAGCTTTAGGAATCTCAAAAATCAGGTTTGTCTCAAAAATCTCGTTTTCCGGGCTTCCCTGGTGGCGCAGTGGTTAAGAATCCACCTGCCAATGCAGGGGGCACGGGTTCGAGCCCTAGTCCGGGAAGATCCCACATGCCGCGGAGCAACGAAGCCCATGAGCCACAACTACTGAGCCTGCACTCTAGAGCCTGCGAGCCACAACTACTGAGCCCACGCGCTGCATCTACCGAAGCCCGCGCGCTCTAGAGCCCGTGCTCCGCAACGAGAGAAGCCACCGCAATGAGAAGCCCACGTACTGCAACGAAGAGTAGCCCCCGCTCGCGGCAACTAGAGAAAGCCGCGCACAGCTATGAAGACCCAACACAGCCAAAAATAATAAATAAATAAAAATAAATAAATTTTTTTAAAAAAAAATCTCATTTTCCCAGAAATTTCTTTCTCCTGAGATTTCCCTCTCCTCTGGTAGTTCTGTCTCTCCACTCTTCCAGGTGCTCCTCGCTTCTTCCCAATTGGGTCTCTCCAGGAGACAGGCAGCACACCCTAGAGCCAGCCTGCCTGTGGTCATGAGTGAGGAGATAGATGGGCCCCTGGGCTGGACAGCTGGTGTCTGTCAAGTGGAGTAAAATGGAAGCTTTGTTCTCACCCAGACGCTTCAAGGACAAAGCTAGTGTCAGACGCTGAGCTCTGCTGAAGTAAAGAGATAAGATGACCACTCCTGAGGTCAAGGAAAACTTCCCTGTCTGCACATGCACAGGAAGGCTCCTTGGGGGTCAAAAAGGGAGGGGGCGCCACCCCATAATAAGTGTGGACATACCCCCACAGGCCTCTGCGGTGGGATCCATCCTAGCAAAAAGTTGTGCAAAAAGTTGGGGAGGGTCCCAGGGCCAGTCAGGTGTGAGAAAAGAAACAAGATAATTGGACAAATGTAAACAAAGACCAGAAAGACTGCCATATATAAGCGATTTCAATCCCCTCTTTACTGCCTCCTCATTCAGGACGCCTGCACTCCTCTCTGGGTGTGTATTTCTGCCTTGCTTCTGACTTCGATAAATAAACTGTTTCTGGGCTTCCCTGGAGGCGCAGTGGTTGAGAGTCCGCCTGCCGATGCAGGGGACACGGGTTCGTGCCCCGGACCGGGAGGATGCCGCGGAGTGGCTGGGCCCGTGAGCCATGGCCACTGAGCCTGCGCATCCGGAGCCTGTGCTCCGCAACGGGAGAGGCCACAACAGTGAGAGGCCCGCGTACCGCAAAACAAAACAAAACAACAAAAAAATAAATAAACTGTTTCTCTCTGTGCTCTCCCATACCGTTGTGCTGTGCCTCTTATAATAAACTTTGTATCTGTTTTGCAGTTTTTGCCTCCTTGAAACATTTTTGCTTTCAAAGGAGGTAAGAACCAGGGAACTTTGCTTCTGGCCTCTAGCCCCTGGTGGACTAGCCACTAGGTTCAATCCCTGGGCAGGGAAATAAGATCTGCTTCAAGACTGCTGTCCCAAAAATAGTCAGAGCCTGGCTCCCACTCACTAGCCCTCTGTCCTCAGTTTGTCCACCTATAAAATGGGAATAATAATAGAACTAACTAAATGAGTTAATACATGTAGAACACCTAGAATAGTGCCTGGCATGTAGTGTTGGCTTTTATGGACATAGTTACTGTTTTATAAATTTAAATTGCACGGTCTGTTGAAAGCATTTGGATGGCCGAGTGTAAGATTTCTTCTTAAAATCCAGACTAGGTATATAGAGTATACTTTTCTATAAATGGATGCTGTGGTACCACCTAGAAGTCTTCTGGGAGACAGTAACAATCAGGCAGAATGTACAAAGACAAGGAGACAGACCCATGTTCTGGGTGATTTTGAACAAGTTACAAGGGAGGTTACTCCAAGGGGCGGTCCTTTTGTAAGTTATATTCTAATTGCAAACTGCTTTTCCTACAAGACATCAACCCAGGATGAATACCCTCTCCCAATCCTGAAGCTCAGGAGGGACAAAGGGATAGAACTGTTACATCACGCAGAAGTAAAAGGTGCTCCTGGAGTAAGCAGTGATGGTAAATTTACAAAGTGGAGAAGTGTCTCTAACTTCTGTGTAATTAAGAAAAGTGAGAGGCTTCCCTGGTGGCGCAGTGGTTAAGAATCTGCCTGCCAATGCAGGGGACACGGGTTTGAGCCCTGGTCCGGGAAGATCCCACATGCTGTGCAGCAACTAAGCCTGTGTGCCACAACTGCTGAGCCTGTGCTCTAGAACCCGTGCTCTGCAAGAAGAGAAGCCCACGCACCGCAATGAAGAGTAGCCCCTGCTCGCCACAACTAGAGAAAGCCCGCGTGCAGCAATGAAGACCCAACGCAGCCAAAAATATAAATAAATAAATAAATAAATTTAAAAAGAAAAAGAAAAGTGAGAGCTCAAGTTAAAGGAAACTGAGGAAATCCTGGGAAAGTCTGAACTTCGAGCAACCGGAAATAAGAGAGATGGAGAGCTTTCTAAAATCATAAGGGCTTTAATACAGGGGACCACCGTTTTCACACCAGATGTTTCTGAGGCAAAAACAATAACAACAACAACATGGAACCAAGAGGCAGGGACAACAGCAAAGAGAATTTGGCCAGACATTTTGTAGCCACACCTTGCCAGTGGTTTCACTTTACCTTATACTTTCGTAAAGAGGGTCTACATGTAAAAGCCAGAACTCTCCTGTAGTATTTGTAGTATTAACTGCATAGTAAATTTATAACGGTCTCCATTCCATAACACAGATTTAGTCAGTTTCAATCGTTTCTGTTCTCTCTACAAAGCCTCAAGCTAACCAACTCCTCCCACTGGTAGGAATGGTCGTGTGGACTGTCCATCCTCCACTAACAATGAAGTCGGGATGGAGGTGTCCACAAATAGGAGACCAGGTGAGCAATACTCCCTTCTGGAATGGTGCTTTAACGAGCTGTATTCCCAGGGTGGGCACTTTACACGCTCCACAAGGTATTAGCTCTGTGGAGAATATACTAGGAAGGTCTCTGCTTCCATGGACCTTCCAGTCCAGCTGGGCAGGCAAGTGTGAAAAATAAAAAGCTCCAAAATTTTGGGGTACGCTTAGCAGTGAAGAACAAGTAAAACTTGATAAATCTATATTTATTAAAAAATAAACATCAACTCCTATACTAATATATTATGGCTAATATAAAATATATATAAAAAATAGAAAGTGTTTTAATTTGACTTTTTAGGAAGGAAAATTTCAAATATAGAGAGTTGTAGGGAACTGTACAGTGAAATTCTAGTTAGTCATCACCCACTTCAACAGTTAACAGCTCAGGGACAGCCTTCTCTGTATCCTGCCCTTTCCCCACCTCTCATGATTATTTTGAAAGAAATCTCCGACGTCATTTCATTCACCTGTAAATGTTTCAATACATAGCTCTAAGAATAAGGATTCCTTTTAAAAGATGTAACCACAAAACTATCATCACTACTAAATCAACAATATTTTCTTCATATTATCAAATATCCAGGAATTGTTCACATTTCCTTTTTTTTCCTGTAATTTTTAAAGGTTTGTTGAATCAGGAGCCAAACAAGGTCCACACATTATGATTGGTTAATATGACTCTTCAGTCTCATTTAATCTATAGGTTTCCCCCTGTGTCTTATGTTTTCTGTGCAATTTGTTGGAAAAACTAGATCATTTGTCTTAGAAAGTTTCCCACAGTCTGGATTATGGTGATTGTATCCCTTCATTTTCATTTAACATGTTCCTCTGTCCTCTATATTTCCTGTAAATTTTAGTCTATAGACTTTAATCAGATTCAGGTGGAACTTTTTTTTTGCAAGACTATAGGCAGTGTCATGACTTCCATTCAGAGACACAGAATGTCTTCTTTTTTCTCTTTTTGTGACATAACAGCCATTGATGGTTGCCTCCTAGATCCATTAATTCATTAGGCCTTGCAAAAAGATCATGCTATGATTTCACCTTTCCTTCTTCATTTATCAGCTTCTATGAAGAAAAACTCCCCCTCATCAACTATATGATTAGCCTAAGGTACAGTTCATATAGAAAAGGAAGGATAAATGCTTAACTTTTCCCACTTTATTTATTGGTTTTCAAAATAATCTTCCAAAGTCAATCAATGAGGTGTTGTTGTTTATTTTCCACAGTGTCACGGATTTAAACACTCACTCAGGGGTAGAGTGGGGGAACAGGCTCGCTGGAAACAGGGACTGCAGTTTCCTGGAAGGAGATGTGGGAGTGGGGAAGAAATGATTGGCATCTCCTGTACAAGGCAGAGATGAGGTAGGAGAGAGGGTTAAAATCATATTTGGATGGACAGCAAGTAGGCTGCTTCAGAAGTTTTGATCCTTAACAAGTAGCACACTTTAGAAGGCAAGATGCCTTAAGATGATATTCTTTAAAAATAATATTTTCCAAAGGAAAGAACGCCCAAAGCACAAGCCTAGCGTGAAGCAGGTGTAGTCTAGCACTCTATAAATGAACATCTGAAGTGCAAACCTGCTGTGTCTCATAAACCCGGTAAAAGCAGAAGAGAAAACCTGTTTTGGATTTACTGGGTCTGGCAGTGGTGGGGAGCAAGGCTGCTGTTTAAACTTTAGTAAAATTCCAGTCCTTTCCACTTGTTGCTCATGAGTCTGTCTACGTAATTTGCCAAGACCATAGTTGCTTGTTCCAGCCAGATCTGCAAAGTTCAAGTGGGCATCCTAGGAACCTTAGAGCTGAAGAAGACTTCTAAGATCAAGCAGTCAGTTCCCTTACCTACCAGGTGAGAAAATCCATAATTCAGCTCACCTGTCCCCGGGGTGACCAGGTCTATTCCTCATCTCTTACTAGAGTGACAGCCCCTTGGCATAGGTGACCTGCTTTCATATGCATTCCATTGGTTACCAAACCTGGTTTCACTGTGAATCACCTGGGGGCCTTCTGGGAAATATAAATTCATAGGTTACACTACAGAAATGCTGAATCAGAACTCTGCCGGTGGAGTTTGAGAATCTTTTTAAAGTTCCCCTGGTGTTTCTGACATGCAACCACTCCAGTTGACCCTCAGTATCAGTGGTCTTACACTTTCCATTGCAACTGAATCACCTGGAAGGTTTATGAAGACACAGATTGATAGCTCTGGCCATGAAATTTCTAATTTAGTGTGTCTGGGGTGCAAGCTTGAGAGTCTACATTTTGAAGAAACCCCAGGGGATAATGATTTGCTGATCCACAGACCACGCTCTGATCTTGTGATTCAGAAAGTTTGCTTGAGGTAATAAGGTATTTTTTCCCAACATATTTTGCAGATGAAGTTAACTGGTTACAAAGCTAGTGTGGTGGAATTGTCAGCAAAACCTACCCTGGCCAGGCTGAAGATGACCAGATGTATCAGTTAGGAATACTTTTTATTTGCCAGTAACAGAATATCTGGCTAACAGTGACTTAGGCAGTGAAGACTTTTAATTATCTTACATAGCAAGAGGCCTGGAGGCAGTGGCTCAAAGGTATCACCAAGGACCCAAGCTCTTTGCATCTTTCCATTCCCCCATCCCCTGTGTGATGCATTATTCACACCTGTTGCCTTGTGGTTGCAGAATGGTTGCTGCAGCTCCAGCTTGCACATCCTCACACTAGCTCCCAAACAAGAAAAGAATCAAAGGTTTACTCCAATTAAGATG